>NC_133408.1:133762500-135235000 GCF_049350105.2 Macaca mulatta | reverse complement strand
TCAAATGTTAAATTAAAAATGAAAGAAGAAAGTAAATGCCTGAAAAATACTCACAAAAGCATTTAGAATATTATATTTTTACTGCCTTCTCATTCGAATTTGCTCAGAGTTGAATAAAATTGTATTTAAATTTTTTTTAATATCCCCAAACACCTGAGGATAATCAAACTTCAACCTATTTCTCAACTAAAGTAGAAGCAAGATATGGGTAGACCTGGATGTGAGGTATCAGAATCTATCGGAATCTGACTGCATGTGTACATTGAAGATTTTAATCCACTCCTCCAAAGATCAGTCCTTTTTTTTTTTTTTTTTTTTTGAGACGGAGTCTCGCTCTGTCACCCAGGTTGGAGTGCAGTGGCATGATCTTGGCTCACTGCAACCTCCGCCTCCCAGGTTCAAGCATTTCTCCTGTCTCAGCCTCCCAAGTAGCTGGGATTACAGGTGCACGCTGCCACGTCCAGCTAATTTTTTGTATTTTAGTAGAGACGGGGTTGCACCATGTTGCCCAGGCTGTTCTTGAACTTCTGAACTCAGGCAATCTGCCTGCCTTGGCCTCCCAAAGTGCTAGGATTACAGACGTATGCCACTGTGCCCGGCCAGATCACTCCTTGCTCTGAGAATCTGTGGCCTAAATTCTGAAATTAGAAAACCTGGCCGGGCGCGGTGGCTCAAGCCTGTAATCCCAGCACTTTGGGAGGCCGAGGCGGGCGGATCACAAGGTCAGGAGATCGAGACCACAGTGAAACCCCGTCTCTACTAAAAATACAAAAAATTAGCCGGGCGCGGTGGCGGGCGCCTGTAGTCCCAGCTACTCAGGAGGCTGAGGCAGGAGAATGGCGGGAACCCGGGAGGCGGAGCTTGCAGTGAGCCGAGATCGCGCCACTGCCCTCCAGCCTGGGCAACAGCGTGAGACTCCGTCTCAAAAAAAAAAAAAAAAAAAAAAAAAAGAAAACCTGCTGTATTTGACACCATAACTATTGATTTTATTTTACTGTATCACTTACTACTTTTTAAAAGTCACAAATATTATATTACATTGGCTTTTTTTTTTTTGAAACAGAGTTTTGCTCTCGTTGCCCAGACTGGAGTACAGTGGCACGATCTTGACTCACTACAATCTTCACCTCCCGGTTTCAAGTGATTCTCCTGCCTCAGCCTCCCGAGTAGCTGGGATTACAGGTGCCCACCACCACACCCAGCTAATTGTACAGCTAATTGTATTTTTTTTTTTTTTTTTTTGAGACGGAGTCTGGCTCTGTCGCCCGGGCTGGAGTGCAGTGGCCGGATCTCAGCTCACTGCAAGCTCCGCCTCCCGGGTTTACGCCATTCTCCTGCCTCAGCCTCCCGAGTAGCTGGGACTACAGGCGCCCGCCGCCTCGCCCGGCTAGTTTTTTGTATTTTTTAGTAGAGACGGGGTTTCACCGTGTTCGCCAGGATGGTCTCGATCTCCTGACCTAGTGATCCGCCCGTCTTGGCCTCCCAAAGTGCTGGGATTACAGGCTTGAGCCACCGCGCCCGGCCACAGCTAATTGTATTTTTAGTAGAGACAGGGTTTCACCACGTTGGTCAGACTGGCCAGGTTAGTCTCAAACTCCTGAACTCAAGTGATCCACCCGCCTCAGCCTCCCAAAGTTCTGGGACTACAGGCATGAGTCACTGTGACCGGACTTATATTGGCCTTTTAACATTGAATTTTATTTAAGGTATAAGTGAAATATTCTTATTTATTTCTTCCCCGAAGTAGCCTATTTTCAATTATTTTCTAACCCACAATTTACATCATGTACTATATTTAACTGTATTTGTAACTGAGTGTTTAATATGTTCTAACAATTCGAGTTTTCAAATATGATTAACTTCTGCCATGGAGTTAAATTTGAGCAGTTGCTTAATAGGATGATCATGCCGTTGTATACTTTTCTGTCAAATAAATCAGTAGTTTTTAACCTCACCTCCCTCTGTATTGAGAAAGAGTGCTAAAATTTTTGACAGTGGCAACTTTCTGGATGGTGTGCTTGATCTTCTAGAGGAACAATACTTCCCGCTTCACAACAGGATAGTTAACTTGTTTTTCAGTAAAGACCTCTGTAGTCATAGAAGATACATATTAAAGTATTTACACATTGGCTATGTATTTTTTATCTTTTCAAGAATTGGATGAAACCAATGGGTATAATTTTAAAATGTTCACTCTCTATGTTTTGCTATTATTGAAACACATTTGGATAATAATAAACACTGTAATTTAAGAGCAGCATCGTTTCCTAATTTGTGAGATAGTCGTCTAAGTACTTTCCTAGGTTACACATACCCTGATCTCTCTGTGAATGGTTAGGTAGAAATACTAGCTGTATTTGTGCATAAAAGAATATAAGGAGAAATTGTATTTTAGATGTATTTCAAAGATTTAGTGGACAAAATGTATCTGAAATTACGATGCACTTGATTAAATAATCTCAGCTCTTTCTGCAGTTCACCTTCCCCACCCATTTTATTGTGATCAGATACAGGAAATCCCCAAAAGTGTGCCACTCTCAGAAGCAGATGACCTCTTTAAAGGAAATTACTAAATTAGGAATTTTTAAATGAGTTAGTCAATCTGTTCTTCTAAGAAATAACACCAAAGAGGAAACCAGTACTAAAAACACAAATTTTAGTGTTCTTGGCAAGGTGTATTTCAATTGAGACATGTAAAAAACATATTATTTTTCAATCAACATCTGTTATTTCTGTTTTTATCTTCAAGGAATGCTTCATTCATATTTGAAAAAGGCTTACGATCAACAGAACTTCAGCAAATGTCATAGTCAAACATTTGCCTTGCTCTGACTTCTGATGTTGGAAATTCATTTTTAATGAGGGTTCTTCTATACAAGAAATTTGAACCTTTTTTTTCTAAAAAAGAATTGTGTGGGTGAAAAAATTCTTTAGATGATCAGAAGACACTCTATTAATTGGGGAAACTAAATAGTTGATGTATTATTATTCATTCTAGCCAAAAATGATAGTGATTTAGGAACTATTACAGTTGTTGCTGGAAACTGGGGGTGGAGGTTAAAAGCAATGTTTAAGAAATTAAGTTAAACTTTTAGAATCTGACCCTTATGAATGCTTTCAGTATAAGCAACATGTGAAAGCAGGAGTTGAGAGAAGGGATTGATAAAATGCAAAGAGAATTCAATCTCTAGGGAAGCATTAACTCTTCCCTCTCCCTTTGACTCTCCCACCCCCCATGCCCCGATCCACCCTCATCATGAATAGTGATTTCAGTAAAAGAAGCTCTTACTTCTCCTGGACTGAATTTGTAACAGTTTGGAGAAAAAAAAAAAAAAAAAAAAGTTTTGTGTTTTCCTGTTTTCTTTTGCAATATTAATGTTTATAATACTTTAAGGTAAATAGGGACTCAGAACATAAAAATATTCCTTGTTTTTCAAATGAATTGATGTGATAAGTCTTAACATTAAAACAATATAGAAGGAGAACAAAAACTGTTCAAATAGTCATTGATGATGACGGTAGATTTGAAGAAAATCCTAGACAATTTAGGTTATCAGAAATTACAGAGAAAGTCTTCTAGTGGTAAACTGTCCTTTCCCTGAGAGTTTGAGTAATGGAGCCGGTAGGTGAACTTTATTAGGTTAGTAAGTTTGAGTGGGGGATGAAAGAGAGTGACAAGAGAAGGGATGCATAAAATTTCCTAAGTTATGGTTAGTATCCCACTTGCCAAATGTAGCTAAAATCCAGTTATAGGAATGATTTATCATTTCTATGGTCTCTCTTTTCTTTTGTCTTCTTAAATTTTTAACATTTCAGAATGTTTGAAAGTAGCATTTTCTCTTTGCCATTTCTATCTGCTTAAGGGTCTTGTCATCACTACAGCTACTTTGTGAGATTATCTGAAGTATGAATGCAGTGTTCCTGAATATTAATATATTAAAAGCAGGGAAACACTGAAAATACCTGTTTTTTTTTTTTCTTTTTCTTTTCTTTTCTTTTTTTTTTTTTTTTTTTGAGTGAGAGTCTCCACCTCTACTCAAATGGAACAAGAAAGTTTTCAAGTGAGACAAAAATCCCATTGTTAATACTGATCAGTACAGGCTAGGCAGTGAGGAGGAAAAAATGAGGCATCTGTGGAATACAAATGAAATGAGCAGGTTGGCTATCGGGTGTTTCAGGATATTAAGTTATTAGTTATTCGCTTTCAGTAAAGGCATACACACACCTTTTCACTGAATAAATAAATAAGTAGGTCTACACTAAATAAACAAAGTGAAGAGACTAAGCAATATGGTTGAAAGGATTACTTTACATCTGAGTCACGCAAAGCAGATGCATAGAGTTTCCCTTTGTTATCCACTGAAAAAGAATGTTGCACCTCAGATGTAAGTTTATTACAATCTCTATAGCCTAGGAAGAGGCCTTTTTTCTTTGTTTTAAATGTTTTTAATGAACTTGAAGCTGATAAGGATTAAGAACAGGAATGCTGAAACCTAGAATTAAAGCTCCTTAAAAGGGTTTATTATAATGGCAAAACCAACTGTTTGGTAAACGGTGATCCAAAATCTACAGTGCATTCTGCTTTTTAAGGGCACAGATTTCTCTAAGTTGCAATAGTTAGAAAAAAAATGACTTCAATTATTTTTATTCCATATTGTCTCAAGTGTAAAATATCATTTGATCCAGTTTATGCTTTCCCCGCCCCCCAATGTGTAGAGTAGCATTATATTCCAGGTTTAATTTCACTGCCTTGGCTACAAAAGCAGCTGTCACCTTATGGAAGAGATTAGAAAATGCCTTGTTTATTAGTTAACAATGTTTTTATTATGGACAATAATATGTTTTTAAATATCCCCTTTTTTATTGGAGCATATCCTTAGAACTAATCTCTTTGAAAATCAATCAACATAAATTCATTTTCCTTTTCCTGTTGTATCAAGGAGAACAGAAATAACATCCAATACATCTAACTTTGAATCTTCTTAAATTACAGATTCAAGTTGAAAAAGTTTGACTTGAAGACTTAAGTGACAATGTGAGTATTCCTTTGGTTGATTTTTTAAAGTTGATACATAACTTTGGTGACTTAAAGCACTTTAAACATCCCCAAACATCTAATTAAATTTTATAATCTTCCTTTTGAGACAAAAATGATGTTTGCCCAATGCAATTGTGTTCTTACATACACCTGGCCATCTCAACTAAAGCTTTATCTGTGAACTGCCATAATGTGCTGATTATACGTGAGGAAAACAAATTAATTTATTTTTTGAAACTATTATTTCAGACAATGAGTGTAGTTCTCATTGTGTAACTTTGTTGAAATGACATTTGATGTTTTTGATAGAATGGTACAACACGACAACTGTAGTTTGCAATATATTGAATTTTAGAAAAATGCTAAGAGAGTGAATGCAAAGTGTTCTCACCACAAAAGTGGTAACTATGGGAGGAAATGCATATGCTAATTAGCTAGATTTAGTCATTTCACATTGTATATATGCTTTAAAACAATATGTCCTACACAGTTAATATATTCAATTTTATTGTCAATTTTAAAAATAATAAATAATAATCTGATATTTTAGTGGTCTAATTTCATCTATTAAATACTCACTGCACATTTATTGATGCTGTGAAGCCTCTTTCTGTTCTGGTAAGTCAAAATTGCAATCACTTATGGAAATAGGAAAACTGAAATTGAGCAAATCGAGTTAATGTGGTAGTCTCTTTCTTGGGTTGTTGACATGACTTGGTAGGTGCTTGCCACAGTGTGCAATCCAGCGCACTTAATTTGTTTCTAGAGAAATAATTTTAAATATACTCTTTCTCTACTCTCAAAACCGGTAAACATTGAAAACATTTTACTTATCAAATATCTTGCATTGTTTCCTTTATATTTATCCATTCATTCAACAAAATTTTGAGATATGTTTAGGCACCAGTCTTTGTGACTTACAAAACTAATCACAGGTTATTTTTTTAGGATAGCAATGTATATTCCTAGTCATGAACGTGCTAATGCCAATTTATCTCTTTTTTCCCTGCCCCAAGTTATATAAACTATCTAAAAATCTTCCTGTATCTATTTTGGCATAATGTGCTTAATTTTTTAATACATCTATACTGTTATACTCATTTCATTAATTCCTGTGTTGTTTTTCATCCCTTCTATTAACACCTTCTATATTCTTCTAGAAGACTCTAGCAGATGACAGATTGTCTACATATTTTGTTGGATTACTCATGATTAAGGGCTATTGTATTCTCCTAAAGCTAATCTGCCTACAGTTTGCATTAGCGACTCAGGATATAAGATTTTGCATTAGGGACTCAGTATATAGGATTACTTTACATACTTTTGAAAAAGGCTTGCATAATAATCACAATATTTTTCAAGTATTCTAGGAGCTCCTTCTTCCTATGTTTCTATGGTGTTGAGTGCATTTATCTATTATAGCACTTATTGCTTTGTATCACATTTCTTCAGTGGACTCTAAATTCAAAGGGAAGAGAAGCCTATTTTATTTTTAATGCTCAGCATAAAATTTGGCACAGAGTAATGCCTATCTTATTAATTAATGGATTAATTAATTAGTCAAGGAAAATGTATACTAGTTAAAATACTATGTTCATAAATCTACTTTTAACAGTTTTGTAGAAATTATTTATTTGTGTGTATATAGATTATATACTATATACTATATTATATTTTATATAATATATAATATACAATATATAATCATACATTATATATTGCATATTATATATTATATGATATATATAATATATAGTATGTGTAGTATATATAATATATAATTGTATATTATATCATATATTGTTGATATAATATATATGTTATTTTATATTTTTATATATATATATATATATATATATATTTTTTTTTTTTTTTCCTGAGACAGAGTTTCACTCTTGTTGCCCAGGCTGGAATGCAATGGCATGATTTCGGGTCACTGCAACCTCTGCCTCCCAGGTTTAGGCAATTATTCTGCCTCAGGCTCCCAAGTAGCAGGGACGTGCACCACCATGCCTAACTAATTTTTTTTATTTTTAGTAGGGACGGGGTTTCACTATGTTAGTCAGTCTGGTCTCGAACTCCTGACCTCAGGTGATCCAACTGCCCCAGCCTCCCAAGTGCTGGGATTACAAGAGTGAGCCACACACCCAGTCTCTTTGTAGATATAATTGCACTAGTTGTTCATGCTTTTATATTAAGCATGTATTGGAAGGTAGCCCATGGCATTAGAGAGAATTCTAAAACACTGCTAAAGTAAGTATATTATAGTTCACAAAACAAAATATGTTTAGTTTATCCTTCAAAACATAGAAAATTTCATGGTTATTAACTTTTATGCAATTATATATCTCTTTTGAGATTAAAGACTCCTCTTCAGATTTACCATAGTTACTATGATTATTATGTTACTCCTATAGATAATAATCAAAATGAGTATTCTACAGTGTTTCTAAATGTGTAGTGTTTCCAAATGGTAATGCTCAATTTTTTTAATTTAAAAATTAAGAATGATAGTTATGAAACTCTCAAGAAATAAAGCACCACAACTGTGAAAATTCATGTATTGTGTAAGACAGAACATCTGGATTTAAGTCATAAGATCATAATTTGTAGCAATATAATATAAATGTCAGTTTCTTTGTCTAGAAAGCAGTTGATCACCATCATGGCTGTCAAATGGGATATATTTTTTTTTTATTGCCAAATACAAGGACATCCGGGGTCCCACACTCCCTGACATTGTGGAGTCGGATTTTGCAGTCACAGAGTTTGGGTAAGCTTCTGGGCATCAGAATTGAACATGGGGCATGAAGATATCAGGTAGATACTGAGGAGAAAAATTAGTGATTCCGAAATGCCCTTTAGGAGAAAGAGGAGGCAACTTCTTGAGAATCACTTGCCATAGGTACCACAAAGGCTAAATGAAAGAGAGGAGGATCTAGGCTTTTGTTAATATTATGGCTTGAAAAGTTGCCCTTGGCCGGGCGCGGTGGCTCACGCCTGTAATCCAGCACTTTGGGAAGCCGAGATGGGCGGATCACGAGGTCAGGAGATGGAGACCATCCTGGCTAACACGGTGAAACCCCGTCTCTACTAAAAATACAAAAATTAGCCAGGCGCGGTGGCCGGTGCCTGTAGTCCCAGCTACTCGGGAGGCTGAGGCAGGAGAATGGCGTGAACCCAGGAGGCGGAGCTTGCAGTGAGTGGAGATCGCGCCACCACACTCCAGCCTGGGCGACAGAGCGAGACTCCGTCTCAAAAAAAAAAAATAAAATAAAAGAAAGAAAGAAAGAAAGAAACGTTGCCCTTTAAGTATTACATGTTAGATTTTAAATGTGCTAAATTTACATATCAAATGCAGTAGGTTTTACCATGAAGAATCAGATCATCTGTATTAAAACGTGAAGATTAGAGAGGGCAGTAGTAAGCAGAGAAAGCATGACTTAAGACTAACAAGTATGAGGTTGCCTTTACTAATCAGCCCTGCAACTGCAGGCAGCTGCAAATTGAAAGAGAACAACATTTCACCACTTCACAAATTGCTGGTGACTCACTTGGCCAGATGTGCATTTGAGATCCTCCATCTTTCGTGGCTTGCACAGAAAGAATGTTATCTTTTATGGTAAATCAAGCTTTAAATTATTAGAAGACCCATTACTAGTACTAAATCCTCAACAGTGAGTGAGTTTTAATAACCTAAGTTACAAACTGCATGAGTTAGTGAATATTTATTTTTCAGAGCAAATTATTTTCCCAGATAAGTGTCATAGTTAACTTTAGGAAGCAGAGAAGTTAAGGTCAACAGGTGAAACACCTGTACAATTATTATGGGAATATCTCCTGCTACTATTTATATTTCAAGTCATTACATCTCATAGGTCAATAGCACTCTTTACTATTTTAACTACTCAACAAGTTTTGTTTCATGCTGTTTTCAGAACACTGGGGAATCCTGATTGGCTGGTAAATAAGTTAATTTTCCATTCTGGTGGAATTTTTACTATAATAGTTTCAACAGGAACATTCTCTCTTTACCTTTGATATCATTGTTAAAATAGCTTGGCAAAAACATGACAATGATTACAGTTATGCAACTATCTTTTAACAGTTTCTCAGATCTGCAAATGGACACCCACAAAAATATCATTTAAATTCATGAGATGAATTCTTACAGATATCTAAATTTACAAAATAATTCATGTCCATATTTATTTTTTCATAATAATTTCCAGAAGTCTAGAAACAGTATAAAGTTAAGCATGAAAATATAACTGCCATAATCTGAATAGAATTACAATTCCTATGCATAAGTCTCAATCCATGACAAAATTCCTAGATTTTTTAGCAATAAGTAGTGTGACATATTCAGTAGACTTTGAAGAATCATGTTTTATAACACTATCCAGAATTTTGAAAGTTCATTCCTATTGTAGTCCCTCAAAAATACTGTTTCAAATGTATTCAACAGTACTTGCAAATATGAATTAAATAAATGTAGAAAGCCACTTAGTCTCTTACTAAATTGAGTCTATCAGAAAGTGGTTCGAATGTCACTAATTATTTTATAGCAATAATCATGTTGTAGCTTTAAACAAACTTAGGCTTCAGTCTACTTTAAAACTAGCGTGCCAGGATGAAAATAAAGACCTTTCTTTCAGAAATAGAGATGATTGAGTTACATTTAACAAGATGCAGGATGTGGCACTTCAGCTATCTAACAGTGACGGGCTGTTTGCAACCCCAGCAGCTAGATCATATTTCCTTTCCCTCATACAATTTCAGAATAATTTCATAAAAATTACATGATTGACACTACAGCATTCTTCCCATTCTCATTTATTTAAATGTTAATACCTCCATAATAAATATATACGTAAAAAGTATTAAGAAAGAAAATAAAATAAGCCAATTTTACTTTGGTGAATTTTTAAAAGCTTAGTTTATTGTAGAAACCAAGATAGCATTTTATTTACTCCAAATAAAATTTAGATTAATTGAATGTTCTGATTGCTGTTACTTATCTATTAAATGGCCTCGAACTCCTGACCTCAGGTGATCCAACTGGCCCAGCCTCTCAAAGTATATACTATTAAATAGGTACTTTCTATAGTTCTTTCTTGTTCGACTGCATAAACAAATGACAGCATATGGTTAAAAAAAAAAAATTAGTAAGATATTTTTCTATGTTTTATATCACAGTAATTATATATTATAGTAAATATCCTTTTCTGTAACTTACTCTATCTGTACTTCGATTACTCACCTTTAAATATTCAATTATTTACAGAGTCTTGCAAAATTATTTATCCTAATTATAGGCACCCAAACAGTGATTATCATTATTAGTTAAATCTCTATGCATATAGGTGTTTGGGCATGTTTACCTGTATTCATCCTGTCATATAGTGCGTATTTCATTAATATATTTGTCTTGCAGTACTGCTTTAATTGAGAGACCTCTTCAGTGGTGAGGCTCATATGGACTGTTTCCTGTGAGGTTCCTAGTAACATTCCTTTCACACAATGGGACCTCAATAAATGTCAGTGAATTACTTCCTGACTATTGTCATGGTTCCTGGGAGATGCAGGGTGGGGTTGACAGCAAGAGACAAAGCTGGCTGTCAAAACTGTTATTTAGATGAACAGTGAAAGTAGGATTTGAAACAAATTCTGAAGGTTTTCAGAACTCTGCCCATTTTATCAAATCCTGATTCAAACGATTCTATGTACTCCACAACCCCCTAAGATCCATTTGAAAAACAAACTCCAGAATTAGAAAACTGGTCAAAGACCATTTTCTTACTTAAAATATAATTGCTTAAAAGGTCTATATTTAGAAACTATGTTTAACTGCAGAAATTTCTGTGTTCTGTTTTGGGATGTGTACAAGAGTAGTTTGTTTTAGGATAATGAAATATGCTTAAATAATAGAATTTCATTAGGTATAGGTCTGGCAAAAATGGCTTTCATTTTGCCGAGTTCTCTGACCCATAAGCTGAAAATCAGGCATGATAAAATTTAAGAGGTCAAGTCGTTTTCCTGTGGACATAGGTGTAGGAAAAATGTGTCTTCCTTTTCTTTTTTTTTTTTTTTTTTGAGACGGAGTCTCGTTCTGTCCCCCAGGCTGGAGTGCAGTGGCCGGATCTCAGCTCACTGCAAGCTCCACCTCCCGGGTTCCCGCCATTCTCCTGCCTCAGCCTCCGGAGTAGCTGGGACTACAGGCGCCCGCCACCGCTCCCGGCTAATTTTTGTATTTTTTTAGTAGAGACCGGGTTTCACGTGTTAGCCAGGATGGTCTCAATCTCCTGACCTCGTGATCCACCCACCTCGGCCTCCCAAAGTGCTGGGATTACAGGCTTGAGCCACCGCGCCCGGCCGTGTCTTCCTTTTCCTAGGAGTTTGGTGGGGCTGTTGCTGTGGGAGGCAGGTTTCCGTGCAATTGCGCTGCAATAAAGGAAGACTGCTGTGAGAGAATAAGGCTGTGTGTGGAATGAGGACCCTAAAACGGAGAAACAGTGAGGAGATTGCTGTCATGTGGATGTTTCTCTTCCTAAGATTATAAGGCATTTTGGTATTGTGTATTTTATATATGTGTATATGCACACAGGCACATGTATACATACCTGCACACATATGTACGCATATTTATGTATAAACGTATATGTGTATATACTTATGTATACATGCATGCCTACCTTATATACACACGTACATATTTAATGTAATTCAAAATAGCTATTAAACTTTTATGCCAGGTTATATGCTAAAATGTTAAGAACGGAAAGACAACCCGGATGCGGTGGTTCACGCCTGTAATCCCAGCACTTTGGGAGGCTGAGGTGGGCGGATCCCGAGATCAGGAGATCGAGACCATCCTGGTTAACACGGTGAAACCCCATCTCTACTAAAAATACAAGAAATTAGCCGGGCGTCATGGTGGGCGCCTGTAATCCCAGATACTCCGGAGGCTGAGGCAGGAGAATGGCGTGAACCCGGGAGGCGGAGCTTGCAGTGAGTCGAGATTGTGCCACTGCACTCCAGCCTGGGCTACAGAGCGAGACTCTGTCTCAATAAATTAATTAATTAATTAATTAATTAAAAATAACGGAAAGGCAAATGAATACATTTTCTGCCATCAAAAATTTGCAATTAAATCAGGGAGGCAATGTAAGACTAGCCTTTTAGAAATATACAGCAACAATCTACATGTCATTCAGCTATAAACTTTAAAACATGATGAAAGATAATTACTCTTATCTTTTAAAAAGTATTTAGTTAAGCTGAGGTAGTTTCAAATAAAGTGTCATAAAATAATTATCTTCTCTACTGAATGATACAAACTCATGAGTGATTTCTGGCATCTTAAGTATCAGTGGAACGGTTGACTTTGACCCATTTCCTTATTCCAAAGAATTGCTCTCAGATTTCAGTCTTGCAAAAAGTGATAAAGGCTGGTTTCAGAAATCAGATTCAGAACACAGAAAACTGCAGGTTTCTTATTACTGCATTATACATGGATCTAAAGGTAAACCCTATCACCCGAGTCTCATTACCAGAATTGGATACTGAGTATATGTAATGCTCTAGAAATTATATTCAACATCTAAATAGAATGCTATTTTGCAACAGATGGACTAGTGGCCTATTTACACCTTAATTCAATTTTAAATATTTGTGACTAGTATTTGCACTTTAGAATCTTCTTGTTCCTCCAAGAGTTTTATTTCATATATGCTATGGAAGAAACATCACTTTTCAGGCTTTCATTTTGTTACATATACCTGCATAGAATCTGGAATGAAACTACAAAGCAGAGAAGAACATTGTGTAACCACTTCTTAGTGATTCAGTTAATTTTCGAGTTGGGCCTTTTCTATTACTCAGTGGTCCAAGTAGGAATGACAACACAGGGATTCTATTATTTAATCACTCCGTGTAGTAGGCTGTGTATGTGCGTATGTTTGTGCATGTGTTTGTGTGAGTGCAGGCTTAGGTTTAGGCCAAAAATGCATAGATTGTATTATTAAATAACAAAGGAAGAGGCAGTACAGTATGATGAGGGAATCCCAACCTGAGTTCTATTTCCAGTTTGGGCACTAACCAATTATGTATTATGAGTTAATGAATTTCTTGGGGGCTCAATATCCTTTTCTATACATGAATGAGATGGATTAGATAAATTCCACCTTCAGTTTAGCTGAAATAGTATATCCAAAAGTGTATTTCAAAACCATAGTGTAAAATGTATCACTTAAATTATTAGCAATATTTAATTATTTGGGTTAGGAGTAAGAATTTAATGGTTCATATTTCTCCATGCAAATCTATAATTTTAATTGGAGAATAAAATGTAGTAACTGTTATATAATACTCTGCCATTCAAACTATTCAATAGTAACTATGATAGCCCCAATAACAACATCTTAATTTATTAAATAAAAGTATTTGTAATATACCTCCTACACTAGACTCTCAAGTAAGAACCTGGGATAAAGTCAATTACATGCTTCTGACATTAAAAGTAATTGGTATGGTGCAGAAGAATTTGGCTGAAGTTAAAGTTTCTGGAGGGTGTCTACCATTCTTATTATTTTGGGAAGAAGGTTACTTTTTCCTAAGGGGATTATTAGAGACAATAATGTACATGTTTGATTGACGTTCTTTTACTCAATTACATCAAGATATCCATACAGCAGAAAGAAAACCAGTATTATTGATAATAATTTTATCCATCTTATTTCAATGAATAGCTATCGTTTTCAGCCCTGGAATCATTTCTACACACTAAAGTATTTTTTGTGGGGAAGAAAAAAATGAGTAAGGTGTGATTCCTGCCCTTGAGGAGGTTCCAATCTAATGAGAGAAAGAGTTGCATAAAAATAAAAAAACAAATACAGCATGGTAATTGTTCAGATAACACAGATGATAGGCACTGAGCCCAACTGGTTTTACAGGAGGCTTCCCGTGGGAGAGGGTGTCTGACTTGGGTCTTAAATGAGTAAGAGTAGGTGAAGAAAAATAAAGAGGTCATTCCAAGCCTTTGGCCAAAGTAAAAAATCCACAACATAGGAGAGCGTGTGTGAGTGCAGGAAATGGGAACAATTTTGTCATTAACAGGGTGTAAATTGCAAATAGGAGAGAAAGGAGAAATCAGCAAGTACCGAATCAAAAAGCATTGCTGTAGTCATGCTTGTAACTCTAATGTAGGTGATGAAAGCCACGAAAGGATTTTAAGGAAGAAGATGCCATGGGCAGATTTTCTTTTTAGAAAATGGAATGTGGTTGCAGTGTGGAGTGATGTATTTACTAGGAACAAACATGGAGCTAGGAAGGCTATGTAGGTTTCTTCTTTTTCTTTTTTCCTTTTTTTTTTTTTTAGAAAAGGTATTTATTATTTACACCACTGAACCTAGTCCTGTGAGAACAATATACACCGTGTTTCTTTAAAAGGATCAATTCCTTTCAAATACA
This sequence comes from Macaca mulatta, assembly GCF_049350105.2. Classification (NCBI taxonomy): domain Eukaryota; kingdom Metazoa; phylum Chordata; class Mammalia; order Primates; family Cercopithecidae; genus Macaca; species Macaca mulatta. Next base: position 135,220,491 of record NC_133408.1, on the reverse strand, counting down.
AGAACTGCATAAAGCAATGTTGTCAACACAAAAGAGTGATAACATTACACATCTGCAGGCTTAAGCATTGCAAATAATATATATTTTTTAAATTTTATGGCTAGATATTTTTACTGAAACAGTGTTAGCCCTTAGACAAGATATATCTGGAACAGAGCAAATACCTTTTGTTCATGCTTTTTAAAAATGAATCAGTGATATGTCCCTTTTACAAATTTATTGCCTTTAATTGCTTTTATGACAATGGTTTTAGGCAAATTCTACTTGGCCACCAAAAAGAGATTCATTCTCGTTCTTTAGTTTTTATTTTTCAGTCCATGTAGGTTTTTAATGGAATGGTCTATACCAGAGATGACTAAACCCCAAATCATAGCAACTGAATATGAGGAGAGAAGGCACATTAGGTTTGTATAAAGGAGGCAAATATGCTAGCCTTGGTGAAAGGTTGCTTAAAGAGGAGGATAAAGAAGTGGGATTTTAGGGAGGCGGAGCTTGCAGTGAGCCGAGATTGCGCCACTGCACTCCAGCCTGGGTGACAGAGCAAGACTTCCGTCTCAAAAAAAAAAAAAAAAAAGAAGTGGGATTTTTTAAAACATTTCTTGGCCAAGTGGGATTTTTTAAAACATTACACACCTGTAATCCCAGCTCTTTGGAAGGCTGAGGCAGGTGGATCACCTGAAGTCAGGAATTCGAGACCAGCCTGGCCAAAGTGGTGAAACCCTGTCTCTACTAAAAATACAAAAAAAAAAAAACAAAAAAAATTAGTCGGGCATGGTGGTGCATGCCTGTAATCCCAGCTACTCGGGAGGCTGAGACAGGGGAACTGCTTGGAACCCAGGAGGTGGAGTTTGTATTGAGTTGGGACTGCACCATTGCACTCCAGTCTGGGCAACAAGAAGGAAACTCCATCTAAAAAACAACAATGACAAAACATTCTCATAAATCCTATTATTTTGGCACAGATAAATAGAGATATTAACTGAGACCAGCAAGAATAGAAAAGGTGTGAATATGCCCGAGGAGACAGAAGGCAGTTGAATTTTGAACTTGCTGATTTTGAGATTAACAAGTTTGTATTTTAGGTACACATAAGCACTTGGGAATCAGTTTAAAGCTCACATGCCAGAGACAAAAATTGGTCTATTTGTGGGACTCAAGGTCAATGTAAAGATAAAAAGTAGGCTGAGGACAGAACTCTGCATTGCAGTGTGGAGCAGGCAAAAGAGTATAACTTTAGCTAAGATAATGAAACAACCAACCTGGGAAGAACCGTGGAAAGTAATCTCATGCTTATCCAGGTAGAAACTATTACAGCAGTCAGCCAAATATGGAAGATGAATATCTGGTAGCTGAGCATTGCATGTACTATTTGAAGGAGTTAGATGGAAAACATCGCTACCCCATGAAGAACAGAGGTGGCAATGGAAACAGAAACCACACTGCAGTTGGTTTGGGAGACCAAACTACAAGAGAAATAATCAACTAATAATTATCTGATTTTGACAAATCAGTGCTCTCTCCTTCTCAAATATAAAAAGATTTAAGAATTATTTTCTGTCCTAGAATTTTGAATTCACAATGAAAGTGAAAATATTAACTGTAAAAACAAAAACTCTTTAGAACACACAGTTTTTCATTTAACATCACCATATTGGGGAAATTAATTCTCTTTTCTTTTAAATGATTCAATTTCATTTACTTCTCCATTTCCCCACCAAGTGTTTTCACAGGCCTCTAACAGAAATTGATTCACTTATCACAATGTAATATTATGCCCTTAGCTTTTGTTTTAGGTTGCCATAACAAATGATCTTATGATGAATACTCTTACAATGTCTGCAAAACCACTATTCATTATACTAGTCAGCATCTCAAATAATGACACATATGAAAAATTTCTCCCAGAATTTAGTGCTAGAAAGTGTTTCCTCTGATGAAGAACTGATATACTTATTTTTATCAGTAAATTAAAATGTATTTCCTTTTTAACCTTGGTGTATAGGAAGTTTAACATGAAACAATGTGGCGTGGAAACCAACTTTTTCACATTTCTTAGTTGGTAGCTGAATATATATTTTCCTTTCTTTTATGACTTTTCTTGTTCTGTAATAGTTTAATTGTTTATAAATGTCTGCATATTTGTGTTTATCAAAGTCATCATCAAGTTTTATTAAAAATAAGCAGTACATAACAACAATACAAATATTAGCAATATATTATTTGGTTCACGTTTTATTTCAGTCTCTCTTATTTCTTAATTTTTTTTTAAAGACAAGTCTTGCTCTCTCACCCAGGATGGAATGTAGTAGAGTGCAATAATAGCTCACTGCAACCTCAGACTGCTGGGCTCAGTGGATCCTCCTGCCTCAGCTTCCCAAGTATCTTGGACTATAGGCATGTACAACCAAACTCAGCTAATTTTTTATGTTTAAATGTTTTATACAGATGATGCCTCACTTTGCTGCTCAGATTGGTCTTGAACTCCTGGCTCCCAAGTGATCCTCCATCCTTGTTTTATTAAAGTGCTGGGATTATAAGCATAAGTTATTGTACCTGGCCTCTTCTTTATTTTTGAAGCTCCCATTTCCCTCCCACACAAACATTGGCATAATAATAATTTTTGTAGTATCACTTTAATTCAAGATAAATCTTTCTCTGCTTGAATTTTCTTATCAGTTACTTTCCTCCTTTTTCATATATTTAATTCCAAGAAAAGAGATGAAATAGAATGTAATACTGGCTTAAAAAGTGTTATTAATTTATTACGCTTCTCTTAATTTTTAATTACCTAATTTTGGGCCTAGTACCAAATAGTACTTTCATTGATAAGAAGGGAGACTGTCCTGGCACTATCATGGAAATAGAGGCATTAGGCTATGGCCCTCAACATGACATCCAAGTGTGTTACTAACCTACTTTTACTTGCTCCAAGTGGTATGCTTATAAGAAGAGAATATGATAGTTATGAAAATATGAGCATCGTGGTTTTGTGACATTTAAGTTGCTTATTGTACCTTAAGAATAAACATTGCAATTGGTTTCATGATAATAACACGCATCAGTTTTCAATGCCCACAATAAACCAGACATTGGACTATGAATAGATACTTTTTTGTACAAAAAGTTTAATCTCACAACAGTATGCCGCAATATAAAAAAGAAATTATCACTATATTGCCAATGACCAAACTAAGCCTGAGCAACTTAAGTAATTTTATGATTGACAACAAAGCTCCTATTGCATTTTTTGTTAACTTTTCCTCTATACAGTTGCAATTCAGTTGGACTTACATTGTATGTCTCGTTAGATAATATAATACCAATATTATCTATGTAAAGGATTATATGTTTTCAAATTCATCTACCTTCTGAAAGTGGGACAAACATTCTGCCAGCACAGTTATTCTTTAAATTATATTTATTAGAATGATACAGATTCTTTTTTTTTTTTTTTTTTTTGAGTCAGAGTGTCACTCTTGTCGTCCAGGCTGGAGTGCAATGGCACAATCTCGGCCCACCGCAACCTCCGCCTCCCAAGTTCAAGTGATTCTCCTCCCTCAGCCTCCTAAGTAGCTGGGATTACAGGCATGCACCACCACGCCCAGCTAATTTTTGTATTTTTAGTAGAGACAGAGTTTCTCCATGTTGGTCAGGTTAGTCTCGAACTCCTGACCTCAGGTGATCCGCCTGCCTTGGCCTCCCAAAGTGCTGGGATTACAGTCATGAGCCACTGCACCCGGCCCAATACAGATTCTTATACTCACGAAACGTGATGAGGGGACATATTATTCCAACTTCCTGTACACAGGGAACAGTTGAATTAGGTACAATGTCTATCTTCACACCTCAGAAGAGTTCCTAGGATAGAAGCCCTAAGCTCTGCATTCTTACACATAAATAATCAAAGGCCAAAAGCCACTGTTCCTCCTGACATGCTCCCTAATTGCTACAGCTCTTTCCTGTATCTACTTAAAGCTTACTTTTTTTTTTTTTTTTTTTTGAGGTGGAGTCTCGCACTGTCAGCCAGGCTGGAGTGCAGTGGTGCGATTTGGGCTCACTGCAATTTTTGCTTCCCGGGTTCAAGCAGTTCTCCTGCCTTAGCCTCCTGAGTACCTGGGATTACAGGCGCCTGCCACCACGCCCAGCTAATTTTTTGTATTTTTAGTAGAGACAGGGTTTCACCATGTTGGCCAGTCTGGTCTCAAACTCTTCACCTCGTGATTTGTCTGCCTTGGACTCCCAAAGTGTTGGGATTACAGGTGTGAGCCACCATGCCTGGCCCTTATTATTTTTTATTATTTTTATTTTTTTTGACCTGGAGTTTTATTCTTGTTGCCCAGGCTGGAGTGCAATGGCACGATCTTGGCTCACAGCAACCTCCCCCTCCTGGGCTCAAGTGAACCTCCTGTCTCAGTCTCTCAAATAGCTGGGTTTACACCACGCCTAGCTATTTTTTTTTATTTTTCATAGAGATAGGGTTTCACCATGTTGGCCAGGCTGGTCTTGAACTCCTGACCTCAGGTGATTCACCCCCCTTGACCTCCCAAAGTGTTGGGATTACAGGCGTCAGCCTCTGCACCCGACCCAAATCTTATTCATTTTGAATAAGATTGTGTTCTCCCTGACAACTCAGTTTAAACCTGTAACTCTTTTTTCCTGTCTCCTAGCTCTATTTTTCCCCACAGCCCTTATTGCCATCTGCCATATTGTATGCCTTACTTGTTTATGTGGATTCTATTAACCTCCTCTATTAGAAAGTACTCTCTACACCACATCTGTTTTATTCCATATTACTAGCATTTGGAATTGTGCCTGGGACATAGTAGGTATCGCTAAATATTTATTGGATGAATAAATTCATAGCATACCTAGTATAACTGTGGAAAATTAATGAACTCATTTTTCATTCACTGTGAAACAAATATTATTTTTCTAAGTCATGTAGAAAATATGTAATCTTTTATAAAAGGGCAAAGACAAGACTGTAGTGTCAGTTAAAAATGTATATATATACACATATATATACACACATGTAATTACCTCAAAATTAGAAATGAACTGTTAAACATTAATATTCATTTATTGAACAAATAGCTGTCAAGGATGATTTTTGTCTTTTATTGAAAAATGATTCCTTTGGTAGTAAAAACTAATCTATCCTTCAGAGGTTTTTTTGTTTGTTTGTTTGTTTGTTTGTTTTTTCTTGACGGAGCCTCACTCTGTCGCCAGGTTAGAATGCAGCAGCGCGATCTCGGCTCACTGCCACCATCTCGGCTCACTGCCACCTTCGCCTCCTGGGTTCGAGCGATTCTCCTGCCTCAGCCTCCCGAGTAGATGAGATTACAAGTGCGCACCACCAAGCCCGGCTAATTTTCATATTTTTAGTAGAGACGGGGTTTTACCGTGTTGGCCAGGATGGTCTCGATCTCCTGACCTCGTGACCCACCTGCCTTGGCCTCCCAAAGTGCTGGGATTACAGACGTGAGGTACCTCACCAGGCCTCAGATTTTCTTATAGATAAGAGCGGTTAGAAGAGTAGCTCATTGCATTAGGATATTAAGAATCTAGGATGAATATTTTTTAAAGCATTTTTTCAAACCTGATCCTTTCTCCAGCTCAAATTTTACTGATTTTTTTTTAGATAGATTAAAACAGCACGACAGAAGAGTAACCTCAAGTTATGCCACTGAGAATAAGACAGAAATTGTTCAACAGTCATGCCTCTAAGTCACGTTAGGCAGAATGACAAATGGACAATGATACACGTAATGACATGGGAGTCTCTGGCTTTGTACAGAGGTCCATAAATATTTTGCACATGCTTGGAATACATGGACGTCCAGTTGACAGACTCTCCAAGAAAATTCTAAAATTAGATACTAGATCTAAATTGGTCTCAAGAATTTAATAAAAAGGAATGTCCTCAGAGGCTTTCAGGTCATCACACAAAGGGGTATTCATTATGCTTTATTTAGCATTGCCTTGCAAGCCATTTTGGAAAAATTGAGTCAAAAGAGCTGAATATTAAGACATTGATTCACTTTCCCCCCATATTGCAATCAATTTGAATAGCAGCGGATATGCGATTCATGTTAATTGTGCCAAAACAGCAGCAGCATGAATGTTAAATTATTCACCATGTTCACAAACTGTCAAATGGAGCAAATAGCCAACTATTCAAAATAATTGCAAAAGGATTGGCACAGCTGTAATGTGTTTTCAGTGTGTATTTTATATCCTCCTGAAACCAATAGTTAATGCAGAAAGGAATGCCTCTCTTTGATAGACTTAGATGGGAATTTAAATTTCATTCATAAGTGTTTCAAGCAAAAATTAATTAATTCATCTGTACTATAATTTCCTCCTCTCTAAAAAAGTAAAAAATCAAAATATTTCCAGGATAGAAGAAATCAGCAATAAAAAGTGAACCTTCAAAGATATGTTGATGATGCATTGAGAGGTACTTTGTCTCCTATGGTCAAAAGGAAACGAAGTCATTATTTCTAAATTGCAGCCCTGTCTATTTTTATGCTAATAAACACACTTGACCCTATATAAAAAATTTGTTTCCATTCGAAATGTTATGTTATAATATGGCTTACTAAATCTACCATGTGCTGTGGTGTTTAAATGTGCTACATTTTGAAAAGGTGAGGGGAAAAGATGGGATGTGGGGAGGGAAGCACAGAATAGGAGGGCAGAAATAAGGAAGAAGTAAAATAGTTCAAGGTTTAAAAACTTTAAAATATCTTTCTCAGATCTCTTGAGGCAAGAGTTCAAGAGTTCAAGACTTCATTGAGCTATGATCCTGCCAGGGCACGCTAGCCTGAGTGGCAGACTGAGACTCTGTCTCTTAAAAAAAAAAAAAAAATTATCCTCAGGCTGCTCAGGCTGGGTACCATCGCTCATACCTGTAACCCAGCACTTTGGGAGGCAGAAGCAGGAGAATCACTTGAGGCCAGCAATTTAAAATCAGCTTGGGTGGGCAACAAAGTAAGACGCCATCTCTACAAAAAATTTAAAAAACATATTAGCTAGTGTGTTGGTACGCACCTGTAGTCCCAGCTACTTGGGAAGCTAAGGCCTCAGGTTAGGAAACAAAAAAAATTATCTCATACAAGGTTAATTGACTTTTGTCTTTATTTCAAAATGTCCTGGTGATTTTTTTTTTTGTATAATTTAATATAATTCTTACCTGAGAAAAATATCTTAAATGTTACATTTGTATAATAGAATTTCAGATAAACTGTATATTTTGTTTCTAAATTTTTTATATTCAAAATCATAATAATTTGAAATATTTTTGGTATGTTTCTTTAATCTGCATATTGCAGATCTTTGGTCCTTATTGATGGCATTTTTTAATACTAATAATGATTTTAAAATTAAAGATGTTTTATTATATAAAAAGAGTTTTGCCCCAACGACTAAGTTGCATATAGTACTTCAATCTGGAAAACAAAACAAAGAGAATTACAATTCGTAGACTTCTCATGAATTACATGATCTTATCTTCTGCATTCGGATAGGTTAAGGATCATTGTTTCATAATCCCTATTTTTCTTGCTTCCTAATAGGAAATTATGTATACAAGACATAAAAATAATTTAGGCAAAATTGCTTAGAAACATCAAACTGAATATCGAAAACCCCAAATCTGCCCATTATTTTTTGGCCTCAATGCAATTTGATATTCAATCTGAATTTTTGCTATTCAGTTGGTCTTCATTAAATAATGGAGATGAATGACGTTTTTTCTTAAAAAGATATAATGCATTGGTGATAGGTAGGGATTTCAACTGTATATGGTAATATAAATGACACGTTTAGCATGACCTTATCTTCCTATAGCTTGTCCCTTTAATTTTTCCTAACTTAGAGGAGATGACTCTACTCTGGGTGGTGAAGGCATACAATATTCTATATTTAACCTCCCCATCATATTACTCTATGCCTTCCTATCTTCAATTATGTTGAAATCATGCCTACCTATCTTAGGCAGGATCCCAACAGGAAACTGACAACTCAATCCTACTCAAAATAGGAAAGTTTGAATAAGGTTTATCTATTTACAAAGGAAATATTTCAAAAAATATTGATATGGAGGATCCACAAAGCACTCACTGCTCCCCTCAAGGAGACTGACTCTACATAATCTTTTCTATCGGAGTTCTAGTAATGGCTCCACATCACCAACAGAAGACTGATAAACCAGTGAGAATAATGTGTGACAAAAAATCATCTTCAATAAAAATTAAAAGGACCTTTACTAAAGATACTTATTTATTTATTTTTATATCTAATACTTTTATATTTTCACCTCCCTTCCAAATAAAATGAATATGTGCAGCCTGTCAAAGGATAGGAAGTCTTTTCAGAAGTCTGACAGATCTTCAGAACTACTCCTTAGTATGGTATAACGTGGGAGAACATATCTAAATGGATGTAGATCTACAGAGATCCTATTAAGACTTTAAGTATGATAATTAAGTACACACAAAAATAGTCAGATAACTAGCTATAGAACTGTCTGAGGAAGCCTGGCTTCATCAGTTATGACTATCTCTGAGTCATAACTCAGAGATACTGCAGGTTAGATTCCAGACCACCCCAATAAAGTCAGTATCACAATGCAGTGAGTCATGCAATTTTTTTTTTTGTTTCCCAGCACATATAAAAGTGATGTGTCAACTATACTGCGGTCTATTAAGTTTGCAAGCATTATGTCTGAACAAACAAGGTCCACATCTTAATTTTAAAATACTTGGCCGGGCGCGGTGGCTCAAGCCTGTAATCCCAGCACTTTGGGAGGCCGAGACGGGTGGATCACGAGGTCAGGAGATCGAGACCATCTTGGCTAACACAGTGAAACCCAGTCTCTACTAAAAAATACAAAAAACTAGCTGGGCGAGGTGGCGGGCGCCTGTAGTCCCAGGTACTCGAGAGCTGAGGCAGGAGAATGGCGTGAACCCAGAAGGCGGAGCTTGCAGTGAGCTGAGATCCGGCCACTGCACTCCAGCCTAGGCAAGAGAGCCAGACTCCGCCTCAAAAAAAAAAAAAAAAAAAAAAAACTTTATTGCTAAAAATTGCTAATAATCATCTCAGCCTTCAGCAACTAATATCCGTTGTTTAGTGTAGTTACCTTCACTAATTATCTTAGCTATATCTTCTGATGCCTTGTTGCAGCTTCTCTATCCGCATTTGCTGCTTTGACTTGCACTTTTATGTTATGAAAATGGCTTCTTTTCTAAACCACATGAACCAACCCCTGCTAGCTTTTTTCTGGTGAAGGGTCTTGACTTAATGTTGATGACTGTTGACTGATCAGGGTGGCAGTTGCTGAATTTTGGGGTGGCTGTGGCAATTTCTTAAACTGAGACAACAATGAAGTTCACCATATCAATTGACTCTCCCTTTCATGAAAAATTTCTCAACAGTATGTGATGCTGCTTGAGAGCATCTTAGCCACAATGGAATTTCTTTCAAAATGTCTCAACCCTGCCACTGCATTATCAACTAAGTTTATATAATATTCTAAATACTTTGTTATTTCAACAATGTTCACAGCATCTTCAGCAGGAATAGAATCTATTTTAAGAAACTACTTTCTTTCTTCATAGGAAGGAATTCCTCATCATAAAAGTTTCATGATGAGATTGCAGTAATTCAGTCACATCTTTAGGCTCCATTTTTAATTCCAGTTCTCTTGCTAATTTCACCACATCTGCAATTATTTCCTTCACTGAAGTCTTAAAACCCTCAAAGTCATCCGTGAGGATTGGAATCGACTTCTTCCAAATTTCTGTTAATGTGGATATTTTGACTTCTCCGCATGAATTATGAATGTTCTTCATGGCAACTAGAATGAATCATTTCCAGGTTTTGGATTTACTTTGATCAGATCCATTAGAGGAGTCACTATCAATGGCAGATATAGCATTATGAAATGTGTTTCTTAAATAATAAGACTTAAAGTTCAAAATTACTCCTTGATCCCTGAGCTGCAGAAGAAATGTTGTATTATGAGGCATGAAAACAACATTAATCTCCTTGCACATCGCCATCAAAGCTGTTGGGTAACGAAGTGCATTGTCAGTGAGCAGTAATATGCTGAAAGGAATCTTGTTTTCCTGAACAGAAGGTCTCAACAAAGAACTTAAAAGATTCAGTAAACCTTGCTCTAATCAGATGTGCTGTCACATGGACTTCATCGTTCTATATGCAGCGCACAGGCAGAGTAGATTTAGCATGATTCTTAAGGGCCCTAGGATCTTCAGAATGGTAAGTGAACATTGCCCTCAACTTGAAATCACCAGCTATATTAGCTTCTAACAAGAGAGCTGCTCTGTGCTTTCAAATGTTGAAAACAGGCATTGACTTCTCCCTAGCTATCAAAATCTTGGATGACATCTTCTTCCAATAGAAAGCTGTTTCATTTACTATGAAAATCTGTTTAGGGTAGTCACCTTCATCAATTACTTAGCTACTTCTTCTGAATAACTTGTTGCAACTACTGCATCAGCACTTCTTGCTTCACCTTGCACTTTTATGTTATGCAGATGGTTTCTTTTCAAGATCTCATGAACCAAGCTCTGCTGGCTTCAAACTTTTCTTCTGTAGCTTCTGCACCTCTCTCATCCTTCATAGAACTGAAGAGAGTTAGGACTTTGCTTTGGATTAGACTTTGGCTTAAGAAAATATGTCTGGTTTGATCTTCCATCCAGACCACTAAAATTTTCTCCATATCAATAATAAAGCTGTTTTAACTTCTTATTTATGTGTTCACACGAGTAGCTCTGTTGAATTTCCTTCAAGAACTTCTTTGCATTCATAACTTGGCTAGTTTTTTGGTACAAAAAGCCTAGCTTTTGGCCTATCTCAGCTTCCAACTTGCCTTTGTCACCAAGCAAAATCATTTTCTAGCTTTTAATGTAAAGTGAAAGAGGTGCAACACTTCCTTTCATTTGAACTCTTAGAGGCCAATGTAGAATTACCAATTGGCCTAATTTAAATACTGAAATTATTATTCTAAAACAAAGTATTAGGAAGACCCTAGGAGAGGGTGAGAGATGAGGAAATGGCCAGTGAGTAGAGCCGTGAGAACACATAGAGCATTTATTGATTAAGTTTTCTGTCTTATATAGGCACAGTTTGTGGCATCCCAAAATAATTATAATAGTAACATCAAGGGTCAGTAATCACAGATTATCATAACAAATATAATAATCTGAAAGTTTGAAATATTGCAAGAATTACCAAAATGTGATACAGACATGAAGAGAGCACATGCTGTTGAAAAAATGGCGTCTATAGACTTTCTCTATGCAGGTTTGTCAAAAACCTTCAATTTGTAAAAAAACACAGTATCTGTGAAGTGCAGTTAAGTGAAGCATAATAAAACAAGATATGCCCATATATCAATACTTAATCCTCTGTCATTACGATTCTCTACAGTATTACTTACTAATATAATCTAGTCATTGCTCCCAAAATTCATTTTTATAACTCTGAGAGACTTCTCAAGATAGCAAGATATATGCCAAGGATAAAAAACTTTTCCATTGATTATCATCTTACACCCTATGCTATTAAATGAAAAAATGATCTAACAATATTTGAATTAAAATATAAAGGGAATTAAATTTCAATTTTTATATCTGTGACACTAAGTATAACCTCTAAACGATCAATATCACATCCTATCTTCAGGTACTCTTACACTTATGAATAAAGCAAAAGTGCACAGTCACCAATGATAAACACATAGATGCAAGGCAGGTTACCATGCCTTCTCTCAAACACATTAAAATCATGATATGGAGGACAGGACAAGCAGGAATAGCTATAAGCAGACAAATCCATCATTTGTAATATTGTAAGCAGATAAGATAAAAAACAATGACAAATTTAAAATTTCATAATTACTTAGCAATTGGCATAACTGTTTGCTTGGTAATGACACTTCCTAACAAAGCAGCCTGTAAAGAATTAGTTTACTTTTGTTCTAAAGCTTAATATTAATTGTAAACATATGGTAGATTTTCCCTAAGAAATGAATATAGTTTATATAAACAACAATTATTTTTTAATTGCAATAAACTTGGTTTTAATATAGAAATGTTTATTGATCCTAAGTAAATATTTTCAGCCTTATTCATTTACCCATTAAATCATTATTTAAGCACATAATGCCAATAATGGTGCCAAGCTGTTCAAGGGCAATGGTCCTCAAAATTTGCTGTGTTGGTATCATTAAGAAAGCTTATGCAAAATACAAATATGCAGAAATTATTCCAAACTTTCTCATTCAGGATCCAAAGATGTAGAACATAATTATGTTTTCAATAAGTTCTTCAGATGATTTCTATGCCAGAAACACAGATTAAACAAATTAAAAAGCTTTTTAATATAAAATCTTATAACAGAATTATTTCTGGACACATTATATAGGTACACAAATACTGTATAGCAGGTTCCTTTGGCACGGCAACTTACAAAACAGATGTAGACTGAGAAAAGATTTGCACCTTCATTGAAACTTTGAGGACTAAAGACAGGCAAGGGAAGATCTTTGATAAAACTCATGCTGACAATATGAAAAGTGCCAGAGTCCCACCAAACTTTAGTTAATATTTCAAGAAGAAGAAATAGGGTAGGAAGAAAAATCATCTGAGTAGTAAGTAAAGCTGGTTTATTACCTCTCTCCATATAGAGGTGTGTATGTATGCTTGCATGTGTGTACACATGTAAATGTGTGTGTGTGCATGCATATACATGTATGCTTGCCTACATATATACATATACATACACACATATTTACCCTACATGTTACACTATCTGTAATATTGTCTTTGTGATCAACGGAGCGGTTAAGCCACTGATAAAGTTCAAATCTTACTGATAGAATCTCTTTTTGATATCATGATGCTTTAATATTTTAGAAAATAACAAACTTACTTGATGAGATTGCATATAATTACAGACACAAAACCTAAAATTTAAGTTACTTATGTTTCAAAATTCAACTCAATATACAGTGTGTTTCTCTTGTAATAGTTAACCAGTTAGAATGGGGATTCTAAAAACCATAGAAAACAGGCTCTGAGGAGGAATACTTTATATGTATTTGAAAAACTAAGGCTTTAACATATGAAACCAATATAGGGAATAAAGATAATAAAATTAACATGACATGTAGAGAGTTCCAGATATCATGAACTTTAGGAAAGATAAGATGATATCATAGTTTAGAAATAAAATAGAAATCTTAACTGAACCCAGTTGCAGAGTTCACCAGTAGAAAACCTTACGGCTTATATTACATACTTCTATTGAAATAAATGTCCAGGCATACATAAGGATAATTACAAGAATAAAATCTTGCCAAAAGCAAGGACCAATATAGAAATAAAAGTGCATGGCCAAGGAATTTCTTTAAAAAGCTTCTATAGAAATGTATATTTAAAAAGGGGTTAACAGGATAATGTATTGAAATTGTACATTATTAGACGTTAAGAATAAACAAAATGAATTATAATTTTCTGACACATTTTCCCCATCTTTAATTTAGTCATTCGTTTGCCTTGTATTCTACGTGTCCTATTTCATACTAATTTAAAGGTGACTAATTTATACCAAAGGATAGAGGAGACATATAAAAGTGACCTATGTAAGAGATGACACTCATAAATCAATTATTGGTGTTTCACTTTTTATCTGAAGGTTTAACTCAAAAGACATTGGTTTTGCATACAATGAAAGTGTTTTACTTTGAAAATTACAGAAAAATTCAAATATTACAGTGTTAATTGTGTTCTCTGTATGATAGAAAGGAATTTTAGAGATGATCTTCACAACTCAAATTTTCTGGATTTAATTATTTATAAGAAATTGTCTGGTAAACACACCAAAGGGTAAGAGGTCACTTAATTTTTTGCTCTATTTATGTTTTAAGAAAACAGACAACATCATGATGAATGAGTATTGACCCAGAGCTGAAACATTCCCAGGAAAATATACATTATGAACTATACACAATCCATTAAACAAGACAAAGTCCATTCCATTTTAGTTTCTTTCTAGGCAGTGTGAGGAAAGAGAGAGATTTAAGACACCTTGAGCACCCTTTCGAGTGCCACTAATGAAATAAATAGTATTTGTTGTCACATCACCCACTCAGAAGTAGGTATGACTTCATGCTTTTTCATTTGTCACTCTCCAGTTGAATAACGGTTCCTTTATAGGCAGACTTTTCCCCCATAGCTAGTAACTACCCACATAGAAGTTAATTGATTCATTGGTTTTCACTAGAATCTGTGGATCCTTGGGATAGTAAGCCATCAACACTACATATTATTAGGTCCAACCCCTGCTATGAAAATAAGATGATCCTGCTTTATAGTCGCCCCCAGTATACGTAATGGAACTCTATGTCATTAGAAGGAGCAAAGTTGGGAAGAAATTAATTACAAAGTACAGAATGAGAATAAGTTTCTTGTAGGCCTAATAGGAAATACTTTAAAATAGTATTTTTGTGTTTCATAGCAAAGTTAAATTTACTTTTCTAATTGGTTATACATCAGTGACTTCTATTTCTATATCTCATGATTCTCAGTTTCAGACTTAATACAATTTTAGAAAAGTATTGAACATAGTGTAAAGAGAGATGAACCATGATCAAGAAGTCTAAGTTTGTGGTCACTGCTCTGTAGAATATGAACAGCATGTAATTCAATAATTAAACATTTTATCATATTGCACACATTGTGCTTGATCTTGATATGCCACAGCTTGTTTCTTATGGGGAAAGGATGACACATCCAAAGTTGTGGTAACACATTAAAAATCCCCAAACCAGTTTATCTATTTAGAGAAAGTAAGACTATTGCTTTTGTATTTGAAAAACTTTCAAATGACCCATTAGAAAGTAATGAAGTAGGTCTTGGAGGTTTGTTGATCTGCCATTAGTGGAATATCTCTTTCACAATCAACAAAGAATGAATGCAGAAGAGGTGTCTGGTCCTTTTGAAAAGTGAGGAGACTCTGTTTATAAACTAAAGAAGTTGTTTTTAATATCTTAAATCTTGTGCAACATATTCAGTGTGTTTGCCTGCATCCATCACCCTGAGGGCCAAATGTAAATTCCTAGGTCATCTCACGGAGGCAACACAAAGACACTCACGCAGTATGTGCTCTATCTTGTGGAGAAGCATGCAAGAAAGCTGTGTGTAGGACGTGGACATAATAGTATAAAAGAATTCTAGGCAGCTAGAGTGGGATAGTAGGAAGTGGAAAGAAAGTGAAAAGAGTAAGATAACGTGCTGTCTACTTTACAAGCAGTTGCACGAAGATTAATGGGCTAATTTCAGAGAAGCACTTAAACAGTTGTGGATGCCAAGTTTAAACATTATTATTTATTAGTTGGCTATGTGGTAAATTTCCCCTGAGAGCACAAGTGAAAGCCATATAAAAATGTATCTTGTTATGCAATTTCAATATGCATATTGCATATACGGTAGATTTTAATTGTGTAAGAGTATTTGGAAAGATAATAAATTATCTTGAAGTAAGTCTAAGATAAAAATTATATTTATCCAAATATGTAAGCATGATCAGTATTCTAGGGGTGAAGAATCAGAAATTAGCCATTAAACAAGACTTTCGGTCCCTAGAGAACAAGATTCAGGACAGGGAACATAAACTCAGAATGGTGTTGTTGGGTAAAGAAAAGGTGTCAGAAATCACACATTTTGCCATGGACTTCTCTATAAGAAAGTCTGAAAGTAAAATGTCTTTAAATATACAAGTAGAACCCATAAAGCTTTACAAACACAGAAAAAACAGAGGTTTAGGGAACCCAGACTTTCAAGTGTTCTGGAGAAATTCTGAAGCACTTTAAAAATTTGTCTACAATAAAATTATAAGGCATAGCAAACAAGAATAATTGTTCATGCAGTAAAAATCGTATCTATAACTTTTTCAATGTAGTTTGGTGCCCATGAGAGTAACCAAAAGTTTAAAATATATTATCACTATTTAAAATAAGTGCGATTTTTAAAGCACCACATTGTAGCTGGGCAAAAATTTATAGCCAATATCGTAGTCAAAATACCATATTCCAATTAAAAGCCAAAGAGCCAAATATTTACAATCATTCTGTATTTTCTATTCACATAGTTATGTTCTATAATAAATATCTGATACTCACTCCACAGTAACCAATATCTGAAGTTTAAAAAGCAAGATAATTTTGGTATACAATTTTGAAAAACATCTAGTAGAAATGACGTATTATTCTATTCTTAATGGCCATGGCATTTTGGAAATGAAGATTTATAGTCAGTTATCATTGCCTATAATTATAGAGATGCCATTAAAAACCCTCTGTGCATTAAATATGCCTCACTGATTCAACCCTCATTATTTAATGCTTGAGGATTTTTCTTTGTAGGATAGAGAGACAATAGAAATGAGAGCAGCTATCCTGTACAAGGTTAATTTGTGAATGATAAATGAGTGGTTTAAAATGAACTGCATAGGTTACAGTTTAAACAGGTTTTGGCAGAAAACCAGTTTTCTCTATTGGGGAGATATATATATACACACAGATAGATATAGATAGATATATAGATATATATGAGGAAGATTCAACAGCCAACAGCACAGGAGAAATATAATTGACTACTGTAGGAAGTCTTTCTTGAGACAGATTAAAGAGTTTATCAAGATATTTTTTAATCTCAAAGCAGCCAAGATTTGTGATCCTAACTTCAAACCAGCAAGCATTCATTTGCTACCTCATTTCTTGAAACAACAGCAAAACTAAAATTATATTTTTTTGCTTTAAATAAGTGTGTCTCGTGTGACAGCTGAAAAAACAAAATGCATTTCAATGAAATAGCTGCCTGGAAAAGTCATCCTATCCATCTTCTCAATTTATTCAATTAAACTCTGGTAAATCAAAGCCACTTTCTTATTATATTACTTCTCTTTAAAATAGGAGTTCTACAGCCATGAGTGATTTTCCAATAATTCTGAGTAGGCGTCCTTACAGGCATTCTACTTCAAGGTATTAGTCCTGACGCCTGGGGTGCGGTGAGATTGGAGGTGTATTACTTCTTTACTATGTAGGACCACCTGTGTGATGTGATTTGAATGGAACTGAAATATCCGGCTTATGCAAAATAACTCCCCCACCAGACTCTCAAAGAAACTAACCCTTCTTTGCCAGTTTGAAATTCTCATTGTCAAGTAATTTTCTCCTCTTTCCCTAGCTACTGAAAGCTGGTAGATGATGTAAATGATGTAAGTCTCTGTGTGTGTGTGTGTGTGTGTGTGTGTGTGTGTGTGTGTGTCAGGGTGTCGGGGTGGGGGCAGGTAGTAGTTGCATGGGAATGGTAAGAAAAGGAAACAGATGAGGAGATTAGAAAATTATTAAAACATGAAATGTGCCTTTAATACTTTGATAAATTCTTCCATTCTATTAATATGGAGGGCAAGATATGGGTTGGGTTGGCTGGGTACAGAGATTTAGCAACATAGATGTGCTATAAAAATGGGTGATGAAGCCAGAGTACAATGAGCTAGGATGAAATAGTTGGGCCTGGAATAAATGGAGGACTAAGCGATGGGTAAATTGGAAACTATGAAGTAAAGGAAACATTTCACTAATAAGAAAATAGAAATAATCTTAACCAAGATCAAATCAAAATTAGGTGGACCTTAAGGAGACTACAAATACCATACCTCATCACACAAATATTCTGTACTTATTTAGCATTTATTGATTGGGGCTACTAAGAAACTGATTTTCTTTTAATGAAATGTTACCTCATTATATACATTATATATATAATATACATTAAAAATAGACTATATATATGCTGAGGATTTTCTATTTGCCCATCCACAACTTTGCTTTTGAGTGACCAAAAATAATAGAATTTTTTCTATTTGCCCATCCAAAACTTCTCTCCATCTTATTTATCTTCTGTGTGCACAAAATGATTAGCAGTTAAGGTAAAAATTCATGGATGTATAGTTCAACTATCATGTTATACATAGTAAATACATAAAAATGTATGCCAATTTAAATGAATACATTTAGGAAAAAAAAAACATCAACTGAGTCTGATGTTTTCTGGGTTCTATTTTGGGTTTGCCAATGAGGATTAACAGCAGGAGATCAGAGTGAATGAGAAAGGGAATGAAAGCAAGTTAAGTACCACGTTCATTTGCCGGGATTCCTCCCTGCAGGATTTCATTGGCTGACTGCATGCTTCCTGTCTGTTTTTCCAAGTTCTGTAAACACTTCCTCCCTTCCACTCCTTTAAGTCCTATGGCTGATCATGGTGCCTTCTATTGAAGCCCTGTAATACCTCATCGAGGTTTTTCACTTGAAATTTCCCTAAACCCCACCAATATCTTTCTAAATTGTCCCTTTATTAAACTTTCCTCAAATTAACCATTTTCAGTGTGCCAGCTGTTTTCTTCCAGGATTCTGACTTATTTTTCTTACTTTTTTACTAATTTGAGATTGTCTTTCATATCTCCTTTTTGGTTTTTTGTCACTTGTAACTAGCAGCTGAGGCACTCACACTAAAAGTGGATGATTAAACACGGATATAGTTTTACAAGGTTGCTTTAAAATTCTGGAGTAAATTTGGCAAAATAAAAAGTTTTTTTGTTATGTTTTTCTCGTCTCTTTTTGAGCAATAGTTTTTTTCCCTTGATAATAAAACCAAATAATTCAGATATTTATTCACCATGAACAATTAAAAAGCATTTTTAAAAGTTTAATATAACTCTAAATTGCAAATGAAACTCATTAGGCTCCCTCTTAGTAGTATATTTTATTTCATACATAGAGTGAGTGACACAGCATTTACTAGAATCTCATAGATAAACATACTATTTTTCCTTCAAGTTTCATTATCAATCTATTTAACCTTGGATTATTATTTAACCTTGGATTGCTGACTTAAGCACAACATGCCATCTGGCAGAATTTGCTTTCCCAGACAAATTCTCTTAAAAATATTTCTTAGTTTCTGGGGCCTACCAAAATGAAATCTTGTGGCCTCTCTAGTTTTTCATTGTCTTCAAGTCCTATATTTCTATGTCAATGTTAGTTCTTAATGAAAAGTTTTCTGTAAAGTGGAAATAAAATAATAAAATTTAATTTTGATTTTTGTAATGGAACATGATTAATTTCTGGACTCTCTACCCAGAGAATAGTTATATTAATCCCTTTCTCTATTATCTCTGGTATACCTCCCTACTTTCATCTTTCCTTGGTTCTTTTCTTTCAAGTCAACAAGCATGCCCAATTTCCTGACTTTATGGAAAGAAAAAGAAAAACAACTGCAGTAAAAAAAAAACCTCCTTGTCCTCATATGTCCCCCTTTTGCTTTGTATCAATCTCTATTTCCCTTTACTGTCAACCTTTTCAGACAACAAATTAACTGAGACTAGCTCTGATCTTACTCCCCTTTTCTCTACTCAGTTCTCGTCAGTCAACAGAATGCCCTAAGTAAGTTACTGATGATCTTCTAGTTATCTAGTTTTCATCTTATTTCAAATCTCTGGCATTTGACATTCTTAACCAATTGAAATTCCTAAAATGCCACCTCCTTCCTTTTTTATGATATGGCCTTCCCTCAACTCTCTTACTTCACAGGTCTATAACCCCCATCATGAGCTTTGTTAATTGACTCTCTCTCTCTTCCTATACTCTCTTTTTATCGAGGTTTTATCCCTGCTCTTTTCTCTTTTCAGTCTAACAACTTTTAAAAATTAGATTTTACCTCATTATCATGACTTCAATTATGACATATATTCTGATTTTTTTTAAATCAATATCTGTAGCCTATAACTCTCTTTCAAACTTGAAAACTCTTATTTCTAACTACTTTGGAGTAAGGTCCACATAAACAGCCTCAATTGAACTCAACTTTAACAGGGACAAGTTCAATTTAATATTATCCTAAATAAAGCACTCCTCTTTTATTTGTACTTTCTCCAATGCACATAACTTTGAAATCCCAAGTCAATAATGTTCTTTCAGTTATTTTAGCTCATGCGTCTCCTAGGTTTTATTTTGTTGTTAACCTAATCACCATGTCTTTTTTTTGATTCTATGGTCTGACCATGTCTTGTCTGGTTCGGCTCTTATGTTTGTTGTCATCAGCTTGGTTTGCTGTCTCAACTTCTCTTGATTACAGTTTTGCAATAATGTCCTCAAGCTTGTAATCTTGATTACACAGTTATCTAAGTTAAATTAAAATTGTTTATATTTCTCTATTACACATGTTTTTAATGCCTTCTCTTTCTTTGTTGTTATTTTTAAAAAGTTTTTGATATTTTCATAATCAAGCTCCTGTTGTTATTTCTAACTTTATCTTCTAGCACTTCCCTGTTAGCAGTCTGTCCCAGTTATTCCAACAGTATTTACAGTTTACCCCCAAATCTTAGGGTATCACAGTAAGGTCTGTATGCACAACCATTTGGGCTGTAACGCTATACTACTAGGTTTCTGACTGGAATATCCTTGTTATACTTCAAAAAATTTCCTCACCTGATGCTTCTTCCCTGGGATGATTCTTGAATCTCATAAACAGAATGAATCACACCAACTTTGGAGTATCTACATATATTTAACTGCACATATCTCACTATACTGAAATGTTTCATTTACACATGAGAATCAAGTTCTTCTGTGGCATTCTAACTGTAGAGTATGTGCCTTTGTTACTTTAATTCCTCAGTTCCTAGCACAGTGCCTGGATCATAGCAAGCAGTCAATAAATACGTGTCTACCCACAGGGAATAAGTGTAGGAGGGAGAAGGAATACATGACAATCTCATAGTTGTCTATCATGTAGTCCAGGAATAAGAATCCATGAGGTTAGACGGAGAGAGACCATGAGTCACCATCCAGTGGAAGATCAGAAGGAAGAAAAGGTCTTTGAACATAATTTTTCTGGGAGTGGAAAGTATAAACAAGGTGGTAACAGCATTCGAAAACTAAAATAAAATGAGACTGTATGTTCCTCATTTAATTTTTAAGGAGAGACCTATTACACTACTTAAAAGCCAGTTAACATAGAGCCCCAGATAACCATGGGAAGCTGCTGATGTGGTACAGTGACAGAGTCTTGGGAAGTTTGAGAAAATATTTGAGGCCAGAAGGGACTGGAAAAACAAATCCTGTAAAATAAATTAGCACCCTGAGGACATCCTTTTGACTGATCTTTACTAAGCAAGAGTGTGTTTTAGTAAGCTGAGTCTAAAAAGACAGCAGACAAAGCCAAGGCCAATGTCAGGTTGGGTAGGAAGCCACTTCAAAGCCAGAAAAATAGCTCTTCTACTTTGGGAAACAGAAAAATAACTTCCCCAGAGAGGATATATGGAATGCTTAGCCTTGGTTCTTAAACTTGGTTCTTAGAGTAGAAGGAGAGCAAGACAGACAGAGTAAATAAAAACAAAGGTGTGTGTGTGTATATATATATACACATACATATGTAAATATATGTTTGTATATATATGTGTGTGTGTGTGTATATACGTGTATATATTAAGTCAACCAAGATGTATTGGTGTTTAAATAATAATTCAAATAACAATTCAAAGAAAGCCAGTATAGCCTTATTAATACCTGCCAAAATTCTCTTTAAGTTATAAAGTATCACTCATGAGAAAGAGGTTCACTAAACATGACAAACCATTTAATTCCATAGATTTTATACATACATATACATATTTTTCAAATTTTCTTGCAACTAAGGTCATATTTTGAAAATATAAAAGGAAAAATGTCCAGTTTTCCAAACAGAAATTGACAGACTCATGACTAGAATAAAAGATTTTAAAATATCTCTGTGGGCCGGGCGCGGTGGCTCAAGCCTGTAATCCCAGCACTTTGGGAGGCCGAGACGGGCGGATCATGAGGTCAGGAGATCGAGACCATCCTGGCTAACAAGGTGAAACCCCATCTCTACTAAAAATACAAAAATTAGCCGGGCGTGGTGGCATGCGCCTGTAGTCCCAGCTACTCGGGAGGCTGAGGCAGGAGAATGGCGTGAACCTGGGAGCTGGAGCTTGCAGTGAGCTGAGATCTGGCCACTGCACTCCAGCCTGGGCCACAGAGCCAGACTCAGTCTCAAAAAAATAAATAAATAAATAAAAATAAAATAAAATATCTCTGTGATAGATTGTTTAATCTCTCTCTCTCTCTCCCTCTCTCTCTGTCAC
This sequence comes from Macaca mulatta, assembly GCF_049350105.2. Lineage (NCBI taxonomy): Eukaryota > Metazoa > Chordata > Mammalia > Primates > Cercopithecidae > Macaca > Macaca mulatta. Next base: position 135,198,240 of record NC_133408.1, on the reverse strand, counting down.
ACACACACACATACACACACACGCTCATCAGTAAAGATACAAAAGATTTAAACAACAAAACTAACAAACCTGTACCCAACAACTGAAGAATATAACTATCCCTTTGTAAATAAGAGCCATGCTATCCTTTTGGTTTCAATTATATTTCTTTTCACGTATTCTTTTCTTCATTTTAACCACAGCATATAAGAAAACACTGTATTCAATATCACATAACTTGTCTGAGACAAGTTTAAGAGGTTTTCCTTCTAATTTTCTCACAAAACTAACTTGGTGTTTCTATTTTCATTCATTTTCTTGAAATGCCTCCAAGTTCTCTTTAAATGCAAAAGAATGCTTTACACAAACACAGATTGCTATTTCACAAACATTTTGTCATCTTTGCTCTTCTAGGTGCTTTCCCTTCTCAGCATCACCTCAAGGATTCTTTCCATGACTCTGAGCCAAGTGTCAGCTCTTCCCTTAGTGGATAGCTTACATAGGGTTCGATGTCAACAAGTCCCTTCTTAGGATGTATTGAGCAGTGAAGGATTAATTTAATAAAGAACGTTGCTTTACCCCTAGGAAAATGACAAGTTGCTAAGGTGGAATTGGTCTTTGGAGTTATTCTATTTTTTGAGGTATTTCAATAATTTGTAGACTTTCCACTACCCAGTGGCTGACTTAATGAATTAACTTGTAACTTCTCAATCATGCAATATTTTCTTCCGTTTAATTTGTTTTTGCCCCTTTTATGTAGTTAATACATTCACTGGTTAAGAACAAACTTTTTCTTGCATACATGTATTGTCTTGAGTAAAAAGTATGTTCTGTTGAACGCTCTAGTGGAGCAGAAACACCGATAAACATTTTAAACCCCCATTTCACCTCTTTAATAGTTGTGTGATTTGGCTACTTATGTAACCTCACTGTTCTTTGTTTTCTTTTATACTCCCCTTAAAAAGAAGCAAGGCAAATAGCATTTACTTAATAAAGTTGTTGTGAGGATTAAACGAATGTAGACTATCTGCTACAGGATATTCTGTGTCATATAATAAAATTTAATGGGCAAATTCACAACTATGCAATTTTTACACATAATGAGAAATGAAAATTGTTTATTGTCAATGAATATAATTTATATTAATAAAGGAATTTTAATTTAAAATATAATAGAAAAGTGAGTCAACATTTTTAAAAAGCCTTGAGAAAGATTTCAACCATGGAATGATATATTCAATAATATCATAGTGCTGTCTCATTCCCTGAACACTTATTGTTAGCTGAATAGATTCTTCCTATTGTTTTCAATTCAGTTTGACTAAATCAAAAGAAAAAATATTTGAAAAGCAATACCTTTACTGTATTTACTGAGTGGCCAAACAATGTCTGGCAAATTTTGCCATGCAAAGACATAGCAGTGATTTTGGTGAAGCATAGAGCCCTGGTAGAAATGCAACATTAACTGACTCTTCAAATGCCTGAGATAAATGGAATTAATAATAAACGTACAATATTTTGACTATCATGTGAATCTAACCGATGCTCTATACTAAAAAAAAGTCCTTTTTTAATAAAGTATTTTAGAACCACAGTTATTAGTCCTATTTGTTCATTTGTTTATTATAATGATAACCTTGAAACCATAATAAAATATAAGATGTCAATAGGAACCTGCATAAAAAGTAAATACACTGTTTTAACGGGGATGGGGTGGGTGTTAGTCATGGCCATCATATCATTTGTTCTCATTCTCTACTTCTAAACTGGAATTGCTTCTAACTAAATTCTGGATCTTTTAAAGACGTTAAAAATCCTACAACCTAATATTTTCCTGGAATACAGTCTCCACTTTCTCACCTGAACCGAAAACTCACCTTCCTCTGGTGGTGCTATTTACCCTAAAACCCTTCCACACTCACATTCATGAAGAGGTTAGTGTTCTCATAATGCTCGCTGCCATGTTGAGACCATTGCCCTGGTATCATTTATCAGTAACTCTTTTATTTTGAGACATGTACTATTCAGTTATGCGGCCTTCTTGCCATTGATTTGTCTTTATTTCTCTACTGCATGGGGTTCTTCTTTTTCCTCATTGATGTAAGTCTGCTGTGATCACAATATTCTTTGATTACCCTTCCTGCTCTGGTTCTTAACATTCAAATTGAGGAGCCTTTGAACCACACCCTTGTTGTGCTTGGGCGTCTTCAACTCCAAAGACCTCGATATTTATTTTACCCGTATGTTTCTCTTGACTTTTCCTATTCTTATAAGTTTTATCTACTCCATTCCAGCCCCAACACTCACTGTAGGCTTATTCCTTTTAGATTTAATAGCAGGCAGTTTCATTATTTATTTTATATATTTCTAGATTTACTAATTACTCAGTCTGACCTTCTGCCTGCCATGTGTGTGTGCCATTTCAATTTTCAAATCTAGGGTAATTTTTTGTAGTTTCGTTACTGAGTACTGAGCACTGTTGGAGAAGGTCAAATAACAAAGGTAATTTTATCTATTACAGATGAATTCTAACTAATATCATTTAATATCCCAATGCTGTTTTCCTGCATTTTTACTCTGCATGTAGCATAAGGGGAAACTTTTACATCCACTTGCCTAGAGTGCAACTTCATGGAAACATTCTGAAGGGGCATTTGGTAATATATATGAAATGATTTAAAAATAAATTCTTTAAAACAGGAAGGCCATTATTAGCCAATTATCCAAAGACAAACATCAGATGTCTGTACAAATATGTATTTTTTCAGTTGTTCATAATAAATTTGTTAAATAAATTATATAAATATAGTAGACTAGTATGCATTCATTAATTGCATATTATATTAATAATGACTAGATATTTTTCCGCATTACTGAGTGAAATGAAAGATAAACTGCTATGATACATATGATTATATACATTACTTTATATTTAATATAGGCAATCATTTACAAGTGTCTTGTATGTGAATAACTATGTATTTTGTAGTTTGGAAAAATGTTAGCTGGATTATCAACAATTATTGATTTAAGGTATTGAAATTTTGATTACTTTTGATATTATTGTTTCTTCTTTATTTCTTTATTTTCTTCTCCATATTTTCAATGTTACTTGAAATACCTGCATGAATAAATATTATTGGAATAAGAAAAATGATACAGTAAATGCTATTAATTTTTTAAAAAAGTAGTTTGGGTATAACTGTTTTAATTCTTAATTCCTCTTCTCCATTTTGTGTCCAAACAAACTAGAATCTACTTTCCTCACTCCATCTATTCTACTAAAATGGTTCTCATAAAGACCGATTATCAATGAGCTTATTATCCAACCGAAGTACCCTCTATTCTTGGGCAACAAGGAGAACTCTAACATGGTCGAGTATACCGTCTTCACGAAAACATAGCTACTTTAGCTCTGTTTTCCATACTTTATGCCATTGCATCTTAAGCTTTTTCACCAGTTTATTTTCCTTCACTTGGCTCCTAAGAACAGATGTTTCCTAAGGCACCATGTTTAGGGTGCATTCCTTTCCACCCAACACACTTTTAACTAATCTATTTTCCTCCCACAACTTCAAATATCACCCTCACTGGATGATTCTCAAATCGTTATCAAAACATCAAAGGCACATGCCTAATTGACTACTGTTTACTGCACAAAACAAGCCTGATGTCACCTCAAATTGCCTATGTGAAAATTAGAATTCATTTGTTTCTCTTCCAAACTTTCTCCTATGCCTTCAATTTTAAGTGCACCACTGCCACTCTCCTTTGCTTGGGTTAAAAATTTCAGTTTTCTTGAACTTCCTCTTCCTCCTGTCTGTTAGCTAGTCACCACATCTGTATTGATTATGTGCCTATCACATATTTGTCAGTGGGCGAATGAAGTAAAGTTTCAGATGAGGTGTTATTTCCTTTATGCTCCCAGTTATACTAGCCTAATTTGGACATTAATCACTTCTATCCTGGATATCCAATATAACCTCCTAACAGAGGTTTCTAACTCTCCCTTCAGTTACACAGTCAGCAGCATTAATTCACTATAAGTTCTGAATATGATTGCCTCTCTTTGCAAGAGAAAATGAACATTACTAAAACATTAGTCTGACGTTTCAAGCCCTTCCTCCAAGATGTTATTGCAATCTTCCCGTTTAACTTCCTTTTCCATGCACAGTTTATCTTTATCTCACAAATACTCTATTAGTCACTAACGACTAATCCCATTCTCCTAAGGGCAAGTCTTTTCCATCTATGATACCAATTTGATATAGTAAAAGAGTTTGAAATTCACTTGGAATACAGATAATTATTGATTTTGCCCTATCCTCTTGGTCGTTTTGCCTCAGTCTATCAAAACCAATTCAAGTGTGTTATCTTCCATTTCCTTGAACAAATCTCTCTTCCTGTTGTTTATGGAGTGTACATCTGAGGTGCAAAGTATTTCAGTTAATTCTATATGTGAGTCACCTTCATGACTGTGAATACCCTCAAAGCAGAGGCCTTAAAAAGGATAGTCTGTATTAATTACCTGGAAAAAATGGCAGTAACTGATATACTTAAAGCAATATCATATATATTCTATTTAAAATAAATTTAACAGTGTTAGGGAGGGAAGGAAGTTAAACTCACATTCTAAAATTTAAAATGACCAAATAAATAAATTGGGAAAAGCAATGCCGAACATTAATAGTGAAAACATATTTTTGAAATAATTAACACCTGAATCATAATTAGCAACTAAGTGTAGGAAGAAACTGATGATGCTGAAAACAAAATGTGTTTACTTTATCCCAGAGTTAAGGAAAAGACAAACATAAGTAAGTAAGTGAATTTCTGAGCAACAACTTCTTAGCAATCAAAGTCTAACTTACCAAATTAAATATTTGAGATAGTTTACATCAACAGGTAAATTTCATTATTAAGCAATTAGCCACTCATTCTCTTACTCAAATTTATTACTCATTGAGTTAATACAACATACAAGACATAGTATTAGGGAAAATGTCTTTAAGAAGTTCATAATCAAGAAAAGAGAATAAGAAGGAAAAGGAGAAGAGGGGAGGAAAGAGATGAGAGGTATGAGAGGGAGAGACAAAAGTAATACTGAATGCTTACAACATACCACCTATTTTCCTAAGTGGTTTACATTATCATCTCTTACACTGTGGCAAGATAGCTACTACTATTGTCTTTATTATATAGGTAAGGGAACTGAGGCATGATGTGACCAAATACTTTTTTTTTTTTTTTTTTTTGAGAGTCTGGCTCTGTTTGCCCAGGCTGGAGTGCAGTGGCACGATCTCGGCTCACTGCAAGCTCCGCCTCCTGAGTTCATGCCATTCTTCCGCCTCAGGCTCCCAAGTAGCTGGGATTACATGCACTCATGATCACACGGGGCTAATTTTTTGTATTTTTTAGTAAAGACGGGGTTTCACTGTGTTAGCCAGGATGGTCTTGATCTCCTGACCTCGTGATCCACCCACCTCGGTCTCCCGAAGTGCTGGGATTACAGGCCTGAGCCACAGCGCCCGGCCCCAAATAACTTCTTAATAGGAATCATTCAGCAAAGAAAAATCTGAGCTGAGTTTCAGTCCCAGAACACATAGTCACTATGGTTTACTAGAGTTAACATACTGTGCTGAGACCCAGATGCAACCAACCAGTAGAAACATACTTCAGGAATGCCTTTAAAAAATTCTGTGAGAATGCAGATCAGTGTGGGAATCCCAGGTGACTGAAGTCCTAACAGAAAACTTAACAGTAGAAAGAAGACTGTGCTATCATAGAACACCATCTCCACGGAGGAATAGCAAGAATGTATTGGAAGTACTAAGGAAGCCAAATTTGGTGGAGCATGGATGTTTTGGCAAACAGTAGATGAGAGTGCCCCAGAGGGATATTCAAATTTTTTGTTTGTTTGTTTTGTTTTGTTTTTAGATGGAGTCTCACTCTGTCACCCAGACGAGTGCGTGTGATCTTGACTCACAGCAACCTCTGCCTCCCAGGTTCAAGCAATCCTCCTGCCTGAGCCTTCCGAGTATCTGGGATTACAGGTGACCACCACCACGCCCGGCTAATTGTTGTATTTTTGGTAGAGACGAGATTTCACCAAGTTGGCCAGGCTGACCTGGAACTCCTGACCTCAGATGATCCACCTGCCTCAGCCTCCCAGGCTGGAGAACAGTGGCATGATCTCGGCTCACTACAGCCTCCACTTCCCTGGTTCAAGCGATTCCCCTTCCTCAGCCTCCTGAGTAGCTGACACTACAGGCGCACGCCACCATACCTGGCTAATTTTTTTGTAGTTTTAGTAGAGGCGGGGTTTCACCATGTTGGCCAGACTGGTCTCGAACTCCTGACTTCAGGCAATCTGCCTGCCTCGGCCTCTCAAAGTACTGGGATTACAGGCATGAGCCACCATGCCTGGCTGAAAACTACAATGATTTAAAGCCATGTAGCAATGTAGACCAAAAGAATGTAGACCAAAAATAATTATATCATAATGCTAATATTAAAATAAGTTTTTAAAAATAAAAATAATATATTAACATTTCAGAAGAGTCTGCAAGATTTCATGATTGTGCAACTGTGAATATTTGCTTTAGGTAAAACCAAGCATTTAAAAAATTAATAGTTTTTTAGTTTTCTACTTATTCAAAAGTTTGTCATAAGGAAATTATATTTATAAAACATTAGGCATGTTATCTAAAACAATCAAGCAAAGGCTTTTGTTGAAAATAAATTTAATATTTTGCCCATGGGCAATTGTACTCACTAAATACTCTGGAAGTAATCCACTTTTTGTGGCCAAGTGGCGTACTCATTTTACACCCAAATATGAAAGAAAAATGGAAGACATGGGTAATAAACAATATTTTGGAAATATTGGAACTGTTGCTTGAGGGAATAATTACAGAACAATTTTTGAGAGTCTTGTATAATGAATTCATTTTTAAAGCATCTGGTTATCTTTCTGACTAAAAATGCAGTGCCAATTATATTTTATAGGTAGCAATTTCTTTTTATAGTTTAGAAATTGGATCGTAAAAAAACAACTGTAATTTTTCTAACATATTTTTAAGGATAAAATGATCTGATACACTAAATTAGAGGACTTAGGACTCAAAGATAAACCACACACTAATTTTTACTATCTTTGGAGGCCATCTTAATGAAACTGATTTTGTGAATGTTACAGATGCATAAACATTTATTACTGTCACTGCGTCTAGTCAAAGAATATTCTGATTTGAAATAAAGAGATCATAAAAAATTTACCCATCCCAAATAAATATTAAGGTGGATGCAGTATGCTAGATTAATATTTTCTATTATTTCATCAGTCTGACTAATGTTAGATGAATGTTTTAATTAAAAGCAATATATATAACTATAAAGCCACAGTATCCTATAGATTTTTAAGTGTTTCAAATTACCAATTTATACCCAAGGGGTAGGTTGATCTGTAGGATCCCAAAAGAAATAATACTACTTGTAAATATTTTAAAACTACACCCAAACTTGCCTAGATATAGCATATTCAAATGGAGAGTAAAGAAAAGATGGGAGAGAGATTTATAAGCAGTCTTAAAATACATAAGCAAATATTTCATTTGTTATACATAATTTTTAAAAGAAGATTTTAGTAGGTTGAATAATGGCCATTCCAGGATCTTCAATGCCTGGAACCTGTGAATGTTACTTTGAGTGGTGAAGTTTTGCAGATATGATTAAGTTATGGATCTTGAGAGAGAAAAAAAAAAATTCTTGTTATCCCTGTTTGGACCCTAAATGTCATCACGAATGTCCTTATAAGAGAGAGAGAGGAAGAGGGGATTGGGCATATACCCAGAAGGCCAAGGCCATGGAAGATGGAAGTAGAAAGAAAGATTTGAAGATGTTGCATTGCTGACTTGAGGAAAGGGCCACAAGCCAGGGAAGACAGCTTCATAAATTGGAAGAGGCAAGGAAGAGATTCTCCCACAGAGCCTTGCAAAGGAGCATAGGATGGCTAACACATTCATTGGACCCAGTGGTACTAATGCTGAACTGGCTTCCAGAATTCTGACGAAGTTAATTTTTTGTTTTTGTTTTTTTTCCGATTTATTTTTATTTTTGTTATTTTAACTCACAATTTATATAAAAGCAATGTACATTAAAGTTAGATTTAGAAATGAAAAGAGGTTTTGAAATAAATCAAAGTAGTAGCAATAGAGAACTTAACTATTTTGTTGATTGAAAGTAAATGCAGGGCCGGACGCCTGTAATCCCAGCACTTTGGGAGGCCGAGGTGGGTGGATCACGAGGTCAGGAAATCGAGACCATCCTGGCTAACACAGTGAAACCCCGTCTCTACTAAAAATACAAAAAAAATTAGCCGGGCCTGGTGGCAGGCGCTTCTAGTACCAGCTACTTGGGAGGCGGAGGCAGGAGAATGGCGTGAGCCCAGGAGGCAGAGCTTGCAGTGAGCCGAGATCCCACCACTGCACTCCAGCCTGAGCGACAGAGCTAGACTCCGTCTCAAAAAAAAAAAAAAAGAAAGAAAGAAAGAAAGAAAGAAAGTAAATGCAACAAAGAAATTCTATTACTTAGGATACAACATAAATTTATTCTATTTGGATGTTTACCTTTCAAATATATATTTAATCTAATTTCATTTGATATAAGTATTCTGAAATCATTCAGAATAAATGTCTAAGATATTAACTCAATATTTAGCAATTAATAATTTCCTTGATATGTTTCATAACTTTCCTTGACTCTAAATAAGATTCTTTTTAAAGATGTATTCCTGTCTCCAAGTTTTGTATTTTCTCAGTAATAGGTCTAGTATTTTGTTTCTATAAATTTATTAAAATGTTTTGTTGACACACCTCAGCAATGAAGTGAGTATCCTCATAAATAAAGCTTAGATTTTAGACTGTAAAATTTAACCATTACCATAGCAGGATTTGACACAAACTTTGCTTTGTTCTGTACAGCAGTGTTATTTTGTTTAAAAAGCCTTCATGAGATACAATCCACATACCATGTAAATCACACATTTAAAATATACAGCTCAGTGCTTTTGATGTATTTAAATATATGTGCAGCCATCCCTCCACAGTTATTTTTAAAACATTTAATCACCTCACAAAGAAACTCCATATCCGTTAGATATCAATTCGCTGTCATACCACTACCCACCACCCCTAAGAAACCACTAATCTACCTTCAAACTCTATAGGGTTACCTATTCTGCACATTTTCTTAAAATTATACTTTTTACGTTCTGGGACACATGTGCAGAACGGGCAGGTTTGTTACCTAGGTATACACGTGCCATGGTGGTTTGCTGCACTCATCAACCTGTCATCTACATCAGGTATTTCTCTTAATGCTAGCCCTCCCTAGCCCACTACCCCCTGACAGGCCCCTGTGTGTGATGTTCTCCTCCCTGGGTCCATGTGGTCTCAATGTTCAACTCCTACTTATGCGGTGTTTGGTTTTCTTTTCCTATGTTAGTTTACTGAGAATGATGGTTTCCAGTTTCATCCATGTCCCTTCAAAGAACATGAATTCATCCTTTTTTATGGCAGTATAGTATTCCATGGTGTATATGTGCCACATTTTCTTTATCCAGTCTATCATTGATGGGCATTTGGGTTGGTTCCAAGTCTTTGCTATTGTGAGCAGTGCTGCAATAAACATACATGTGCATGTGCCTTTATAGTAGAATGATTTATAATCCTTTGGGTATATACCTTGTAATGGGGCTACTGGGTCAAATGGTATTTCTGGTTCTACATCCTTGAGGAATTGCCATACTGTCTTCCACAATGGTTAAACTAATTTACACTCCCACCAACAGTGTGAAGGCATTCCTATTTCTCTAAATCTTCTCCAGCATCTGTTGTTTCCTGACTTTTTAATAATAACCATGCTAACTGGCATGAGATAGTATCTCATTATGGTTTTGATTTGCATTTCTCTAATGATCAGTGATGATGAGCTTTTTTTCATATGTTTATTGACTGCATAAATGTCTTCCTTTGAGAAGAGTCTGTTCATATCCTTGGCTCACTTTTTGATGGAGTTGTTTGTTTGTTTCTTGTAAATTTGTTTAAGTTCCTTGCAGATTCTAGATATTCGGCCTTTGTCAGATGGATAAATCACAAACATTTTCTCCCATTCTGTAGGTTGCCTGTTCACTCTGATGATAGCTTTTTTGTTTGTGTTTTGTTTGTTTGTTTGTTTGCTGTGCAGAAGCTCTTTAGTTTAATTAGATCCCATTTGTCCATTTAGGCTATTGTTGCCACTGCTTTTAGTATTTTAGTTATGAAGTCTTTGCCCATGCCTGTGTCCTGAATGGTAATTGCCTAGGCTTTCTTCTAGGATTTTTATGCTTTCAGGTCTTACGTTTAAGTCTTTACTCCATCTTGAGTTAATTTTTGTATAAGGTATAAGTTAGGGTTTCATTTTCAGTTTTCTGCATATGACTAACCAGTTTTCCCAAAAGCATTTATTAAATAGGGAATCTTTTCCCCATTACTTGTTTTTGTCAGGTTTGTCAAAGATCAGATGGTTGTAGATTTGTGGCATTATTTCTGAGGCCTCTGTCCTGTTCCATTGGTCTATATATCTGTTTTGGTACCACTACCATGCTGTTTTGGTTACTGTGGCCTTGTAGTACAGTTTCAAGTCAGGTAGCATGATGCCTCCAGCTTTGTTCTTTTTGCTTAGGATTGTCGTGGCTATACGGGCTCTTTTTTGGTTTCAGATGACATTTAAAGTAGTTTTTTTTTTTTTCTAATTCTGTTAAGCAAGTCAATGGTAGCTTGATGGGGATAGTGTTGAATCTATAAATTCGTTTGGGCATATGTGAAAATGGCCATTTCCACAATATTGATTATTTCTGTCCATGAGCATGGAATGTTTTTCCATTTGTTTGTGTCCTCTCTTATTTTCTTGAGCAAAGGTTTGTAATTCTCCTTGAAGAGGTCCTTCACATCCCTTGTGAGTTATATTTCTAGGTATTTAATTATCTTTGCAGCAATTGTGAATGGGAGTTCGCTCATGATTTGGCTCTTTGTCTATTATTGGTATAGGAATGCTTGTGATTTTTGCACACTGATTTTGTATCCTGAGACTTTGCTGAAGTTGTTTATCTGCTTAAGGTGATTTTGGGCTGAGACGATAGGGTTTTCTAAATATGCAATTATGTCATCTGCACACAGAGACAATTTGACTTCCTCTCTTCCTACTTGAATACCCCTTGAATACCCTATATTTCTTTCTCTTGCTTGATTGCCCTGGCCAGAACTTCCAATACTATGTTGAATAGGAGTGGTAAGAGTGCATCCTTATCTTGGGCTGATATTCAAAGGGAATGCTTCCAGCTTTTGCCCATTCAGAATGATATGGACTGTGGGTTTGTCATAAATAGCTCTTATTATTTTGAGATATGTTCCATCAATACCTAGTTTTTTGAGAGCTTTTAGCCTGAAGGTGTGTTGAATTTTATTCAAGGCCTTTTCTGCATCTATTGAGATAATCATGTGGTTTTTGTCATTGGTTCTGTTTATGTGATGGATTATGTTTATTGATTTGTGTTTGTTGAACCAGCCTTGCATCCCAGGGATGAAGCCAACTTAATCGTGGTAAATAAGCTTTTTGATGTGCTGCTGGATTCGGTCAGTATTTTATTGAAGATTTTCATATCCATGTTCATCAGGGATATTGGCCAGAAATTTTCATTTTTTGTTGTGTCTCTGCCAGGTTTTGGTATCAGAATGATGCTGGCCTCATAAAATGAGTTAAGAAGGAGTCCCTCTTTTTCTATTGTTTGGAATAGTTTCACAATGAATGGTACCAGCTACTCTTTGTAACTCTGGTAGAATTCAGCTGTGAATCTGTCTGGTTCTGGGAATTTTTATTGGTAGGTTATTAATTACTGCCTGAGTCTCAGAACTTGTTATTGGTCCATTCAGGGATTTGACATCTTCCTGGTTTAGTCTTGGGTGGGTGTATTGGTCCGGGAATTTATCCATTTCTTCTAGACTTTCTAGTTTGTTTGCGTAGAGGGGTTTATAGTATTCTCTGATGATAGATTGTATTTCTGTGGGATCAGTGGTGATCTCCCCTCTATCATTTTTTATTGTGTCTATTTGAATCTTCTCGCTTTTCTTCTTTATTAGTGTGGCTAGTAGTCTATCTATTTTGTTAATCTTTGCAAAAAACCAGCTCCTGGATTCATTGATTGTTTTGTGAAGGGTTTTTCGTGTCTCTATCTCCTTCAGTTCTGTTCTGATTGTAGTTATTTCTTGTCTTCTGTTAGCTTTTGAATTTGTTTGCTCTTGCTTGTCTAGTTATTTTAATTGTGATGTTAGGGTTTTGGTTTTAGATCTACCCTGCTTTCTCCTGTGGGCATTTAGTGCTATAAATTTCCCTCTAAACACTGCTTTAGCTGTGTCCCAGGGACTCTGGCACCTTGTGTCTTTGTTCTCATTGGTTTCAAAGAACTTATTTATTTCTGCCTTAATTTCTTTATTCACCCAGTTGCCATTCAGGAGGAGGTTGTTCGATTTCCATGTAGTCATGTGGTTTTAAATGAGTTTCTTAATCCTATGTTCTTATTTGTTTACACTGGTCTGAAAGACTGTTTGTTATGATTTCCATTCTTTTGCATTTGCTGAGGAGTGTTTTACTTCCAATACTGTAGTCAATTTTGGAATAAATGCGATGTGGTGCTGAAAAGAATGTATATTCTGTTGATTTGGGGTGTAGAATTCTATAGCTGTCTATAGGTCCCCTTGGTCTAGAGCTGAGTACAAGTCCTGAATATCCTTGTTCATTTTCTGTCTCATTAATCTAATATTGACAGTGGGATGTTAAAGTCTCCCACTATTATTGTGTGGAAGTCTACGTCTCTTTGTAGGTCTCTAAGAACTTGTTTTATGAGTCTGGGTGCTCCTGTATTGGGTGCATATATATTTAGGATAGTTAGCTCTTCTTGTTGCATTGATCCTTTTACCACCATGTAATGCCCGTCTTTGTCTTTTTTGTTCTTTGTTGGTTTAAAGTCTGTTTTATCAGATACCAGCATTGCAATCCCTGCTGTTTTTGATTTCCATTTGCTTGGTAAATATTCCACCATCCTTTATTTTGAGTCTACGTGTGTCTTTGCACATGAGATGGGTCTCTTAAATACAGCACATGGATGGGACTTAACTCTTTATCCAATTTCCAGTCTGTGTCTTTTAATTGAGGCATTTAGCACGTTTACATTTAAAGTTAATATTGTTATGTGTGAATTTAATCCTGTCGTCATGCTAGTTGGTTATTTTGCCCATTAGTTGATGCAGTTTCTTCATAGCCTCGATAATCTTTACAATTTTGTGTTTTTTAGTGGCTGGTACTGGATTTTCCTTTCCATATTTAGTGCTTCATTCAGGAGCTCTTGTAAGGCAGGCCTGGTGGTGATTTTCTTCTCTCAACATTTACTAGTCTGTAAAGGATTGTATTTGTCCTTTGCTCATGAAGCTTAGTTTGGTTGGATATGAAATTCTGGGTTGAAAATTCTTTGTTTTAAGAATGTTGAATATTGGCCCTCACTTTCCTCTGGCTCCTAGGGTTTCTGAAGAGAGATCCACTGTTAGTCTGATGGGCTTCCCTTTGTGGAAAACCCGATCTTTCTCTCTGGCTGCCCTTACCATTTTTTCCTTGATTTCATCCTTGGTGAATCTGATGATTATGTGTCTTGAGGTTGCTCTTCTCGAGGAATATCTTTGTGGTGTTTGCTGTATTTCCTGAATTTGAATGCTGGCCTGTATTGCTAGGTTGGGGAAGTTCTTCTGGATAATATCCTTAAGAGTGTTTTCCAAATTCATTCCATTCTCCCCATCAATTTCAGGTACACCAATCAAACACAGGTTTGATCTTTTCACGTAATCCCATATTTCTTGGAGGCTTTGTTCATTCCTTTTCATTCTTTTTTCTCTAATCTTGTCTTCACACTTTATTTCATTAAGTTGATCTTCAATCTCTGATATCCTTTCTTCCATTTGATCAATTTGGCTATTGATACTTGTGTATGCTTCATGAAGTTCTCATGCTATTTTTTTCAGCTCCATCAGGTCATTTATGTTCTCTAAACTGATTATTCTAGGTAGCAATTCCTCTAACCTTGTTTCAAGTTTCTTAGCTTCCTTGCATTGGAGTAGAATATGCTTCTTTAGCTCAGAGGAATTTGTTATTGCCCACCTTCTGTTCATTAGTTTTCCTTCTAATAGTCAGGCCCCTCTTCTGCAGGTCTGTTGGAGTTTGCTGGAGGTCCACTCCAGACCTTGTTTGCCTGGGTATCACCAGCGGAGGCTGCAGAACAGCAAAGATTGTTGCTTGTTCCTTCCTCTGGAAGTTTTGTCCCAGATGGACACCCACTAGATGCCAGCCGGAACTCTCCTGTATGAGGTGTCTGTCGACCCTTGCTGGGAGGTATCTCTCAGTCAGGAGGCCTGGGGTTCAGGGACCCACTTGAGGAGGCAGTCTGTCCCTTAGCAGAGCTCAAGCACTGTGCTGGGAGATCTGCTGCTTTCTTCAGAGCTGGCAGGCAGGAATGTTTAAGTCAGCTACAGCTGTGCCCTCAGCCGCCCCTTCCCCCAGGTGCTCTGTCTGAGTGAGATGGGAGTTTTATCTATAAGCCCCTGACTGGGGCTGCTGCCTTTCTTTCAGAGATGCCCTGCCCAGAGAGGAGGAATCTAGAGAGGCAATCTGGTTACAGCAGGCTTTGCGGCACTGTGGGGGGCTCTGCCCAGTCTGAACTTTCTGGTGGCTTTGTTTACACTCAGTTGGAAATGCAGAAATCACCCGCCTTCTGCATTGGTCTTGTTGGGAGCTGCTGATGGGAGCTGCTTCTATTCAGCCATCTTGCCCAGGAATATAATTTTGTTGTTTTAAGTCACCAGGTTTGTAGTAATTTGTTACAGCAGTGCCAGAAAATTAAAACAAGGACTTTCCAAGCATAAAATCAATAGAAAAAATGGTTTAAAAATACACTCGACAACATAAAATCTTAAACTTACGTATGTCGAAAATAAAATGAAATATAAACTGTTCATATGGTTTTGCTAAAAACATTAAAAAGGATTAATAATTTCAATATATAAAAAATGACTAACACCCCCACATTAAAATAAGACAGTTATATATAGTAACACAATCTCTGGAATAATAAATTCAAGAGATAAAATATACATGTATATTATATATCCACAATGAAAAGCAATCATATAAATGCAAATGAACTAATAATTGCTACTAACTTGTCAAAATTCTCAAACTCTCTTTTTTTTTTCAGTATAGATGAGGGTATAAATTTTTTTTTTTTTTTTTTTTTTTTGAGACGGAGTCTTGCTCTGTTGCCCAGGCTGGACTGCAGTGGCCGGATCTCAGCTCACTGCAAGCTCCGCCTCCCAGGTTTACGCCATTCTCCTGCCTCAGCCTCCCGAGCAGCTGGGACTACAGGCGCCCGCCACCTCGCCCGGCTAGATTTTTGTATTTTTTAGTAGAGACGGGGTTTCACCGTGTTAGCCAGGATGGTCTCGATCTCCTGACCTCGTGATCCGCCCGTCTCGGCCTCCCAAAGTGCTGGGATTACAGGCTTGAGCCACCGCGCCCGGCCGAGGGTATAAAATTTAAATACTAGCATCCTCTTCTCATGGGAGGACAAACTATATCATCCTAGAAAAGAGCTTGATATGTATACAAGTACAATGAACTATAAGTGTGTTTTTGATTCTGTAATTTAACTTTTAAAAATTAGTCTTAAGGGAGTCATCAGAATGATTTATACAAGGTTATTTTTCACAGAGCTATTTATAGTAGAAAATGATTGAAATAAAAGCAAGAGCTTAACAATATGAGAATATATTTATAATTATTGCAAAATGATTTAATGTAATACAAAGGGATGACATGATTAAAAATCATGGTTTTTAAGTGTCATTAATGACATCAGAAATGTTTTTAGTGGTGAAGTCTAAAAGCCTAAGAAAAAAGTAAAATATCAGATTGATATTTGATATTAGTATATAAAGATTTGTGGCAGTAAAACAAACCAAGAAGAATTATGAGAAGGTACATTAAAAAAGCAAGCACAGAAAGACTTATCTGATTTTTATAATAACTAATTCTGCATGGCAGTTATGTAGGTGAATTAGTTTTCTTATGTTTAATCTCTAGTAGTTTTATAATGAAGCTTTATTAGCTTTACAAATTTTTAAAATATAACTACTTCAACTTCACAGAATATGTATAGTACACATTCATTCATTCAGCATCAAGATTAACATATTGTAATATTTGGTTCTATTCTATCATATTTTCTAGTTTTTAGAAAAATTGAAAAAATGACATTAAAAGTAGACTCCCTCTCTGTTAACAGTTATCATAAAATTGGTATGGATAACCTATGTAATTGGGAAAAATGATATTAAAATTTTAAAGAAAATAAAACCTTTGGTTAAGAGGGGTTAAGCCAATAAAGAGTAACACAACTTCCCAATATTTACAGCAAAACATTTTGACTGGCCAGGCAGACAAAGGAAGAAGAAGAAAAGGAAATTATCTGCAAGATGTAGAATAAATAGCTGTTTCTGCTTCTAAAATTCATTTAATAAACTCAGTGAGCCACTGGAGAGTACGTAAAACATAGTAACTCCCCTTACCCCAGTGACCACCACCGCCTGGTAGCTGTTGGTAGTTGTCCAGAAGAGAGTGCGAGAGTACTGCTGCCTGGAAAGTATGAGTCTTAGAAGAACTTAAAAAACTACAGACAGTGACGACTCAGTGTTTAGAAGGTAAAGTATGTGATGAGTTTAAATTATTTCTTAAAGGTCCTTTAAGCATGATTTACCTTCTGGATTACATCTGCATGAATTGACTACCTAGGCTCTTTTATAGTTTATATTTTATGTTTATATTTTCAACATGAATCATTCTGCTTTGTGTTGGGCAGTATAAAGAAGTCATTCTCTTGTCACCATCCAATAAATAAATGCGTACATAAACAAATAATCATTCATACTATGTACCTTTATTGCTCCAATATAAAAACTGACATATGTGGTCTCCTTTCCAGTAAATGACAAACATAATGAATGCTTAAAAATATGTATTTAGGCTGGGCGCGGTGGCTCAAGCCTGTAATCCCAGCACTTTGGGAGGCCAAGACGGGCTGATCACGAGGTCAGGAGATCGAGACCATCCTGGCTAACCCGTTGAAACTCCGTCTCTACTAAAAAATACAAAAAATTAGCCAGGCCAGGTGGCGGGCGCCTGCAGTCCCAGCTACTCGGGAGGCTGAGGCAGGAGAATGGCGTGAACCCAGGAGGCGGAGCTTGCAGTGAACTGAGATCCGGCCACTGCACTCCAGCCTGGGCGACAGAGCGAGACTCCGTCTCAAAAAAAAAAAAAAAAAAAAAGTATTTAAAGATAGTTTTCCCATGTTGATGTTTTCCCTCAATTCTCTGCTTTCTCTTCAAATAACTTTTAGTTCGTCCTTTAAAATGGCTGTTAATAATTTATTTGAGGGAGGCCGGGCGCGGTGGCTCACGCCTGTAATCCCAGCACTTTGGGAGGCCGAGGCGGGCGGATCATAAGGTCAGGAGATCGAGACCACGGTGAAACCCCGTCTCTACTAAAAATACAAAAAAAAAAATTAGCCGGGCGCGGTGGCGGGCGCCTGTAGTCCCAGCTACTCAGGAGGCTGAGGCAGGAGAATGGCGTGAACCCCGGAGGCGGAGCTTGCAGTGAGCCGAGATCGCGCCACTGCACTCCAGCCTGGGCGACAGAGCGAGACTCCGTCTCAAAATAATAATAATAATAATAATAATAATAATAATAATTTATTTGAGGGAAATTATTAAAATTGATTTTTTTTAAAGTACTTCAAATTCTTGACCATGCCACTCTGACAAATTAAAAGCACAAGTATTTTCTACAGCCCTCCTGTGTGTGTGTTGTATGCCCGGCACGCAAATACTTCACAGCAAAAGGGAACTGGGAGAAAAAACCTTTTGCTTGGAGGCTGTGGCATGTGGTCAAGCAAATAATGTCGTCATAAACTGAGCATTCACATGTCTTTTTGTGAGAGTCAGCAGATACACATTTATATTCCTCTACAATGTGTCTCTATTCTGCCTAGTGTTAAAAACTGTTTTTTTTTTTTTTTTTGGCTCTGCTATCTATGAGGTAAAATATTTTTTTCAGACACACGTTTCAATAAACAGCACGTCAGTGATTGTTTATAGTGTTAAAAGGTTTTCTCTAAGCATATCACCTAAAACAACTCCACTCTTTGATCTCTCTCTCTCTCTGTTTCTCCCTCCCTCCCTCCCTCTTTCTCTTTTTAAAATTACACAGTGTGTTTTAGGAGGGCCTCTATCTAGGAGAAACTACAAAAATGTTCCTTAAGACGTAATAGCCCAGCGTTCCCACTATGAGGAAGTGTAAGGCTTCAAGGAATAGGAAACGTACTGCTGCTCAGAGACTGCGTCTTTCCTCATGGCGTGATCTGGGTCAGTGGAAGGCTACATGTGACTAGATGTCTATGAACAAGTTCTAACCTCATGAGGAATGAGAGTCATAGGTGTGTCTAGGCTTGGCAAATCATATACAATATTTCATGCAGTTCAACTTTTAGCTTCCCTGTTTCAGAAGAATAAAGTGCTTCTCTGAACTCTGCTAGATTGCCAGTCCTGTGGCTCCTCAAGGGAGCCATGTTCCTGCCTTAGCTACTGTATCTGGAGATTGCCCAGAATCTAAAGTATCTCTTAAAGGGTCATTCTTCAAACCGGCCCTTCCACTTGTATTTACCCACACTGAAACACTTTTATATTAACTTCAAGTAGATAGTGTTTGTTCTGAGAATAGCAATTAAGACCAAGATGGAAAGGAAATTAGTAAGGAGGAGATTTGTGCTGGTCACAGTCTCTCTGTCTCTCTCTCTTGTTCTATATAGATATAGATATAGATATAGATATATACATATTTAACTTCTTTTTGCCACCATATGCAGGTAAAATAAACACATCTGGCTTTCCTGTTCCCCATGATGATGGGTTAAGATATATTTGTCATATACACAAATTTCAGTAAATAGTATGTCAACTATTGTTTATAGTGTTAAAAATGTATTCATTAGGAATGCCACCTGTTTTTTAAAGAGATAAAACGAAATACTCTATGATACTTAAAAGAACCATGATTCCAGGTCTTATGTCATGTACATGTAATATGTGGAATTAGTAGTGCATTTGAGTCTGGTTCCAACTCTTAAGACATTAAATATGTCATCTTGGGCAAGTTACATCATCTTCCTGATATTCCTTTCTGAAAAAAAACATTGTCAAATATCTCTCTGCCTTACACAATTATTTCAGAAGTCAAGTGAGATAAAAAATATGAAAATTATTCACATAAAATAAAATAGGCTGTGCTTGCTTAATGCTCTAAGGAAGGAGAAGCAGTTGCATCCTGTTTTTTTTTTTTTTTTTTTTTTTTTTTTAACTCTGAGACTGGTATTCTTTCTAATTCACTATGCTCAAACATATGAAATATTATTACCACATTTCAACAAGCCTGATTTCTTTCCTCTCTAATCCAAAATTATAGACTTCCCAAGTCTTCAGACAACATATTGCAAAGAGAAAATCTTATAATCAGTTACTTGCTGGAGATATACAAACTATACTGCTGTGTGATTTCTTTTGAAAAATTAATGTATAGAAACATATAATTAGGCATAAAATGCAATTTCTTATGTATCACTTTATTACTTAGAGATATATACAAATTTTCATTTTGGTTACATTAATAATTTTTTTCCCATCTGTGGTTTAAAACCAAACCAAAAAAAAAAAAAGAAAAAAAAAAAAGTAACATTTAACTGTTTAATTGCTTCCATTTTGTTTAGGAAACTTAACCTCAATTTAACCTTTGTGGCTACTGTGCAAGTCAAAATCAAATGACTTTGACGATCTCAGTCCCAGAATAATAAACTCATTGGGGGCTTTAAGACTCTTTACCTTAAGCAGGGGGAGCTGAGCAGTCTTCAACTTGTTTGTGTTCATTGATTGATAATGAGCAGTTTCTCTGTCTACATCTGTGTGGGACCATGTGAGGTCTGCTTTAGCCTGCTGGGAGTTGAGAGGAGGGAGAGGCAATCACAGTGTGTTTAAAAAATTGTTCTAAGGATGACATTTGGGAGGCAAATATTTTGGCCACAAGCCAATGTAATTTTTTTAATGCTAAGACAAGCTTGGCACTTTACATTTTAACTTTAATCTGTTTTCATAATTCAATATAAATTGACACATCACTATGCCTACGTAATGGAAAATTTATTCAAGTGGTTACTTCTATCAATAGATTATTTTTAAAATACAGTTATGAAATTTTATTCTGATTTCATCATTTGCTTAAAAAAATCTATTAGGCCCCAACTCTTACTTGCCAATCATTAAATACCAGTTTCTTACTTTTGTTTTCTATTCAATTTCACAAAGTATGCATGTATCCAGGACGTAGATAATCTCAAGAGATAATTTTTTCTTATTAAATGGAGATGAGACAGTAGTGATTAAATTCTTAGAGCTTACTCTTACTAAGGGTTTCTCTTATCTTCAAAGTATAAATAGGTTCAAATATAACCACTGCATTTTTTCCCATTTATGTAACAAAAGAAAGGTATGTCAAATTTCAACATATCTATGGTTTAATGACACCATTAATTTCTTTGTTCTTTGCTACTGACTAACTTTAATTATATCAACATTCTGGTTCAGTATTGTGTTTTCAGGAGTATTGGTTAAAATGAAAAATGTCATTTGTTGATCCAAGGTACTATGTTTTGGAAGTGATCAGGAGAGCAGCTGGGCTGGAATTTCTGATTGAGAAATTCAGCAGGGTAGGAGCCAGGAGAGCTGATTTACATGATTGTTAGCCAAGAGTGTGCTTCCAAGTGGACAGGAGGACTTGAAGCAGGTACACATGGTCAGAAGAACTAACTCCAGCATAAGCAGCAGGTTCTCATTTATTTTTAAGTGAGGACATCTATGCTAAAGTGAAGACAGAGAGATTGTCTTTGAGCCAGAAGGCTGACTCAAGAAAACTATATTCCTTTATATCTTGAAAGGCTATTCATGGAGTGGGTGTCCCACAGAAACCATGCTACACAGTTAGTGACCGCCCTAGCACTCTTTACATGAAACTTATTATTATGTGACTCATCCAGCCTCACCACATACTGAGCTTCTCCTAAGCAGCAAAAGCAGTTTGTTTTATCCTGAGAGTAACTGGTAGGATTTCCTGGGTCACTGAATCTGTAGAATTCTTACAAAATTTAGAAACTCTTTTCTGATTAACCTGGGACAAGAGAACCTAGACCTTCTTTTCCTACTTATGTGAGCTACTGATTAAAGAATGAGTTTTAAAAAATTAATTCTTAAGAATGTGATTCAGTGTTCACAAAATAAAAAGAAAACAATTGCAGAGAACATACACTTATTGAGACTAAAGAATTTGGAGGGGGAATTATTCTTATAATTAAAACCACGAAAACAATATGGCTTTCAAAATGTCCTATAATTCCAAAAAAGTAATTCTACCTGAAGTCAAAATGATGTAAATTTGAATACTCATCTGAATCCAACAATGCACTCTTCTGAGTAACTGCTAGACTGGATAGAAAGTACATGCTCCCAGCAATCCTCTTCTCTGAAAGTCACTGTTCCCTGCAGAGATTTTGGTAAGCGTTCAACAGGAGTAAGATCAGTGTTAGACCACTTAATTGTTACCTGGTGGGCATTATTCTATGGTGTTGCTGAAGTGTAGCATCACATAATTTAATAGTCAGTCATGGGGAAATAGGATTGACAGTCACTTATGAAAGAAGAAAGATGGGAAAGCAATTCATAGTCAAATAGAAGAGTACTGACCTCCGTATAAGGGCAAACCACACAATAACACAGAAAGAAAGAATTTTTCCAGATGTGGCATTGAGTCTGCTATAGCACACACAACAAAATGGGCTACATGTAACAGAGCCATTGTTGAAAGTGAAGTCTCCTTCATCAGTTATGAGACTGTCATAAAAATTACTGCTTACCTCAGATACTTTCCTAATGCTTGAAAGACATTTATCATTTATTGAAAACCAAATTTCCCCATATATCAACCAGGAAAACAAATTGTTACCTACACAGTAATTCAGGATGACATGAATATTAAGAGCTTCTGCTATATAGTGAATAATAAAAATATATGGATGATATAAAACATGATATTTCACTTATCTATTTACAGAAATTGTATATATAAAATTATCAATTTATTTTAAAATACTAAGTGTAAATTTTAACAAAGTTTCTAAGAGAACTTGGATCTAAAGACTTTGTGGGTGTATATTTCTGTGCTGAAGTTACTTATCTTTATTTTTATTTTATTTTTATTTTTTGAGACAGGTTGGAGTGCAGTGGCAAGATATCGGCTCACTGCAACCACCACCTCCCGGGTTCAAGCGATTCTCCTGCCTCAGCCTCCCGAGTAGCTGGGACTACAGGCATGTGCCACCATACCGGCCAATTTTTGTATTTTTAGTAGAGAGAGACAGGGTTTCACCATGTTGGCTAGGCTGGTCTCAAACTCCTGATCTCAAGTGATCCACCTGCCTCAGCCTCCCAAAGTGCTGAGATTATAGGCATGAGCCACGGATCCCAGTCCTGAAGTTACTTAGAATCATACTTTCTACAAAGGCCTGGTTAAGAGCTACATGGCGTGTTATAACATTAATTAAATCACACAGTAAGTATTTCTTGGGCATCTTCATTGAAGGGTTTGGAAGTATATGAGTAGCAAGACAGAACTAGCCTCAGATTATACAGATTCTCTAGCCTGGTGGAGAGTCCAAAAAAAAAAAAAAAAAGAAAAACCCCAAAATGTGTGCTAAGGGTCACAATGTGTCTATTAGATTAAGTGACCCAGTTACTTGCTATCTGCAACTTTAATGAGGTCAGTTTTGTAGAGATAAAATGTGTGCAAGATATGGATATATATTTATGTTATATATTTATATATATACAGTATCCATTATGTTAGATATGGATGTATAATGTATGTATTCCATATATATGCATATAATATGCATGCTTTATATTTAATACAGGTGGTGCAAAATTGGGGTGGTTCTCTCTCATCTGATGGTTAATATTTTCTCCATTGCAGTAAGCAGTTGAATTGTATCTTGGAAGGAGGGAGGGATAGAGGAGAGCAAATGCTTTAAGAGAAAAAGATAAAGATACCTTGAAATGACTTCTGTGGAGAATTGCAGAGAGGGAGTTGACACAACTAAGAATTTCTGGGCAGGATTAGGACCTGGCTGCTGCTGGTCATCGTGAATGTGTACCATTACCAACTTGCATTGATCTGTGATTTTCTTCAGTAGTTCTAGTGGAAGCATGGAGATGCTAGACTAGTACAAACGATCCCAAATTGGGGTTTAGCAGAAAGATGCAAAGGTTTGATGAACTCAGATAAATAAAATATTAACATGATAGTGAATAACAAGGAGGATAGAAAGGAAATGACAAAAATGACAACAATTGAGAAAATAGAGAGATCAAGCCATCAAATGTGTGAATGAGACAAAATCTTGAACTGCTCTCCTGAAACATCTGAAAGAGAGAACTGGAAAGAAGGAGGCCGTGAGAGATTTAGTTATCTCAGTCTTTTATTCTAAACTTCTCATGATGACAACAAGGGCCAGATGTGACTATTGGGATTTTTTTTACTGAGGTTGAATCAAGTGGAGATGAGGTCAAGGAACTGAAAGGGCAGGTTGTCATCTGAGCAAAAATAAAGACATTAAATTTCCTTAAGATAGCTATAGGTTTTGCATGGGAAAAACAAAAACTTGAGTTGGTATGCTAAAGTTTTCAGCAAATTACAGGAAATGATTTGAATGTGAGTGAAACTCACTAGGAAGTAGAATGAAGAGATAGATAGAGCTGAGTGCTATGGCCTAAAAGTATATGTGTTTGTACCCGAGTTGATCTTCAGTGGCTTAGAAAATTCCCTGAGAATTAAAATCAGAGGATAGTGACCCATAATATGCCAATGAGAATTCTAAATATTGTACATTTCATGAAAATCCTTAGTTCTTGATATCTCTTCTTCAAAAATGTAAGCAGTTTTACTACAGTATGATGATTATAAAGTACACATATTTTAACTGCCAATTGACACGTTTACAAAGTGGACTTTCCATGTAATCACCACCCAGTCAAGACATGGAATTACCTACAACCCTTGCTTTGTAAACCTAATCTTTATCCATACTCTGACTTTTGTCATCATGGATTGGTTTTGTCTATTTTTGTCTGCTTTTATAAACTGCTTGACCTATTTGATGGCCTACACATATGAACCAAAAGACATTTATATGAAGTTAATGAGTATTATTTGCAATTTACTTCCTCAAATTTTAATGAAATAAAATTTGGCATGTAGTTCATTTAAGAAGAATGTGAGTCTTTTCAAGTTCTAGTTTTTGACTGCTGGGGAAAAAGTTCAAGTGAAAAGCAGACAGAAGTAGGATGAGGCTCCAAAGCTTTGGAAGTAGAAAGTGGATTGTCATCATGGAGTGAAGCACTTGAGGACATTTCGTACCTGGCTATATGTATGAGTACTTGTCCGTGGGCAGAACTTCATTCAAAGGTGAATTTATCAAAAACACCATAGCAAATAGAAATATTAGTTAAATTTTTATTGAGCATGGATCACAATACAGGTATTATTTTAATAGCTGCGTATATATTATCTTGGTTATCTTCACAGCCATTTTGCAAATTTGCTATTCTCCTGCTTCCATTTTATATCTCTCTAAACTGAAACATAAATAATTGAGATTGTCTTCACCCAGGATTTCCATCCAGACTATCTCCCTCAAAGGCAACACTCTTTCATAGCCAGACTCCTTTCAAACCAAACCTTGACCCCTTTCACAAAGATTGTAGAATTCCAACTGGAAACTGACAGGAACACATCTGTTACCCCACAGCAACTCTGATGAAATCTGATACCTGAAGAATTACTCAAATAGATAGTCTTCGGTGAGTGTTTCTGGAGTCTACATTCTCCCTTTTCTTTGGTCTAAACTAGAAAACTTCAAGGACAGATCTCTCCTGTGTTCTTGTCATAATTTCATTGATTGCAAAAGTCTTAATGGTTTTATGCTAAGGTCACATTCATTATCAGCCTCATTATGAGAGCTGATTGGTAAAGAGAAAAATGGCACATAGATTAGTAGGCATACCAAAATCACCTCCAAAAATAAAAACAGAAACACTCGGCATTGATTTTTTTTCTGATCCTTTAAACAATTGCCAACTGATAAAATAGGCAAGACTTTTAAAATTTTAATGTCCTCTTTATTATGATGGCAGATAAAACAATCCTGCTTCTATCACTTTTTAATTCAGATTTATTGAATATCTAGAGGTTTATAATCCTTTCCCCAAGCAAAAGAATAAAATGTAATATATAATTAGCATCTGGAGTTTTTTGAAAATGATGTGATTGACGGACGTGACAGAGATGATGTAAAGGTGTCAATAGCACTTAAGTCAATAGCACTCTGCATGTTTGATTGTGTGCATTTACAGTCCCATACCTGCTTAAATACATACCAAATGCAGAGAAAAATATGAATATGACTATCTTCCACAAGAAATGACATGCTACAGTAGGTGAAAGAGTGTTGCTTTAACATATAAGTGATATGTGAATTTGTGAGGTAAATGTAGTACATACAGATGCACTATATACCCTGTGATACTTACAGTTACATCATTATTTAAAAATAATGATTTGTCTCTAACTCATTTATCTTTGAACAAGGTAAGTATATCCTTAAAGCCCTATTGAAGTGTATTACAACTGCTCTGAGACTTAGAGATCCTTTGGACATTTTTAAAGCCATTATTTAAATCACTATTTTATCTAAAAATATTGTTTTAAAAAAAGGCAAATAAGGAAAACAAAAGCCTAGTGAATTTTAGCATCTGTCTGAAAGTAGTCTAGTAAACCACTGTAATAAAAATGATGTGATATACTGAGTTTGCTGAACAAAGGGAGCTTACAACACACTCCAGGGTAGCAATGAAGGGGTTACTGTTTATCATAATGTACAACGGGATGGAAAATGCATACTGACTTTCAAGTTCAAAGGGCTTGAAGAAACTTTGGTAACTTTATCCCCTTTAGTTACAAACTGTGAGATGACATATGGTTAACATCCTTTTTTTGGTGTTATTTTTAAACTTGTTTATAAGACATAAATGCAAAGCATTCTAAACCCAATAATGACTTTTCTCTCTGAGTGGAAACTTGATTGTGATCACCAAGCATTACTTCTTGCAGTTTGACTATCTGATGAATTTTCTCTTCACTGGTGAAGCAATAATGGATGCTGGAGAAACCAGAATCTAAAAGGCTAATATATTATATTGTTGCTCTTCTTTTTTTTTCTCTTTTGAGTTTTCTTACGGCATAGGTATTCCAGACATAGACAGCGTCGATGGTTGAAAAGGGGATTTAGAGAACTGTCAAAAATCATTTGGAGAAAGAGAGTGTCTCCACAATTTTCCATGAATCAAATGGTAACAAGGGAATATTATTTTCTGACTAACTTAATTTCTGACTCTATAGCAGCTAAAGGTTTGGTCCTCCTAAATCACACAAGATTTTTTTTAAAGAAAAGAAAAGCCAAAGGAAGTAATAAATGTCAAACTCTCATCAAAAACAGGCTGGGCACTTTAATTTTTTTTTTTTTTATTTTAGTATTCACTGGAGTTCTTTGAACTTGTAAAAAATAACCCATCTGCAGTTCAAATCTACTGTAAAGCTGGTTTACCATGCTACCTGTTTTAAAACTTACATTTTTTTTCCAGGACATTAGGAAACTGGGACCATAATACATTATTAAATAAAGGCATCTATTCCCTTTAATTTTCTTTGGTATATATTTAGAATCCCATACACTGTAATCAGGTAACATTTAAAGTATTAAGATGCATAAACATGTGGGTACTAGCTATAACACTGAAGTCATTTGTTTTAGGACAAGAATGTGTACCTGCTCTGAAACATTAATCCCCGCAGAGGATGGCCAGGGCCTCCCAGTAGAAATTAAACAGTGCCTGCTGTGATTTTCTCTAATCTGATTCATCAACTGTGTGTGTATTGGCTCTCCTTAAATAAAACTGAAAAGCAATAAAGACCCAGAATGAAACTTCATAAAGACACTACTTTTTTTCTAGTGCTTAATTGTGACAAAAAGTGTATGTGTTTTTATTCATAAAATGTAAAGAAAATGGTTTATATGGAATGAATATCATGACACAAACAAACTAGTGAGACAAAACATGTGGAGCAAAATAATATAATATGATTAACATTTTATTTCTATATTAGACATATAAACAGAATGGTATTTCATTTCTTGTGTTTCTTACTTTTTCTGTGACAACTCAAATGTTATTGCAAATACTTGTGTGACATATCTGATATAAGACAGAACAATGTCTCATTTCAAGCTCTGAGATACAGGTCATTGTCTTCGTGTTCAAAGACTGGTTCTCCCCTTTCTTCTAGCAACACTACCTCACACAGGGTCAGCATATCACTGGTTCCCCTTTCTTCATCATGTGGATTCACATCCAGTATTTCATTGACTTAGGGTGTTTCTTCTTGGGGGTCAATTGGTAGAAGAGATCTGTGGCTTTCAAGCAATCCTGATATAAGCTGGTATTTCCAAAGGTCAGATGCTGCTATTGCTTAGTTTGTAACTGTTATTACCTTGACCTCACTTCCTATGTATAATAGGTATTCATGGATGGATGTTTAGTATTGTAAAGTTTCTACTGAACTCTTGGGGAATTCTTTCCCACCACGTAACCATTCAAGGGAAAGAGAAAATGTGACATAATAATCCAAAGAAAGATTTATATGCTATATTTTGAGAAGATAATTCTACCCAATTCAATATTATGCTCTCAACCTTGTGAAAAATAATAGGGACAGTCACTTTGGTTTCTGCAGTATTTTACACATTTTCAGACTAGCAAAAATATCCCCTATGTTTCATTTTTTGCTATCTGAGAGTTGAATAATATTTTAAATACTTCTGGTCACAATGAATATTTGCTCAGTGTACTTTTCACAGAATCCTAGAAACAGTCAGTCAATTTTTATTTATTAATCAGTGCTGCTTTACTGCTCCATGAGACAATGAGTAAATGGTGCAACCAAAATTATAGCCCAAGATTCCTCACTTCTAGTCATAAATTCCAACCATAAAACCTCATTTTTCTTTTTAAGGTATTGCTGTAGGAAACTTGTTTTATTCCAAAGCCAACACTCTAGGGATTATCTAAACCAGAAGGGATGATTTTTTTTTTTCTTTTTTCTTTTCTGAGCTGTGGCCTTGCCATCTGCTATATTTCCCGTGTTTCACAAAACTGGTTTCTATGACCAACAAACTTAAGCTCCAGCAAAGAAATAGGATATCTTATGATAGTCTTTTAGTTTAGAGAACAGTATGTTTCAACAATCTCAATGTTGAGATACCTGTATTTTACATACTTTCATATTATTTAGTTTTTCAAAGAATAAAATAAAGCATTTGAGCATTAAAAAATCCACAAGTATCTTAAACTACTCAGTAATAATTTCCAGCAACTTTTCACTTAGTTTACACTACAGATGACAGGTTGTATGTTATACTATTTTTCTATTAGTTCTATGCAACACACAATTTATGAAGAGAGTTTTGTTTCTTCTATACTTGGTCTGAATAGTATGCCACCTCCAGGATAAAGTATGACCAAAGAGACAAGTATGTTTTTTTCCTCTTTCATATCTCCACCCACTTCACTCTGAAAACAGAAATTGGTTCCCTACAGCTATGCAAGATTAACTTCTCAGTTCAAAAGTATGTAAGATATATATATATTTGTCCATGAGGTGGGGAGAATTGGGGATGAAATGAGGAAGGGGTTTGGAGAAAGAGTTACTTGAATATACAACTGAGAAAAAAAGGAAAACATGAAAATAAGTAATTATTATTTAATTTTCCTGCAATAAATCCTAGGTACTTTTTAAAGAAGAAAATAAAGGAATATTTACGGTACTGAAAAAAAAAGGGAATCTTCCCTTGCTAAGATTAAATGTTGCCTAGGAGGAGATACAGATGTCATTAATGAAAACCTTGGGCAGGAGAAAAATTAAAGCAAGCTACAAGTGAAGATCTAAATGATTAGTGCAGTTAAAACAAACAAACAAAAAACAAAACAGAAAATAAAGAAAAGAAAGAAGAAAAAAGAGCAAGCAAGTAGAGTAGTTGACATAAAACGGCATAAGGTGAAGGCAAGCCCCTGGCTGTTCTCTGGAGAAGGGGAGTGGTCTAGAGCACAGCTCACTGTAGATGTCAATACACAGCAAAAATTTGATGCTTTGTGTCATGTGCCTACAGTTATTTTCAAAGACATTTTCTTATATACTTTGCTGCATCTACAACAAACAGAATGATGCTTAGCATTTAGTTGGTAGTAAATAAATACTTCCTGAGTGAACAAGTAAATGAATAAATGAGAGAATTAATAAAATATGAAAATAACTGAATCATTTAAGTGTGGTATACTTTTAAGAGATTCATAGAACAAAATAAGTAAAACATTACTCTCTCCATAATACTAGGTCACTTTACATCAAATAAATAATGTGTACTATGTACCATAATAGGTATACTACTGATAGCAGGGGGAGCCAGGAACAGGCTACAGGGTCACTCACCACCAAGTTTGTGGTGCAGGAGCCCACACTCCCAAGCTCAGCCACAGCTGCCCAGACACAGCTCCAGACCCCAGCATCCCTGTACTCTCCAGGGACCAGGAAGCCCTTTGTCCCTGAAGGCCTGAAAGTGCCTGCTCCCACCATCTGGCCTCTCCCCACTCCTGGCACCCACTTCAATTTTGGACCAGAGTTGTAGCCAACCCCAGGTGCTGTCACAACCCAGTCAGATATGAGTGCTCTCAGGGGTGGCTCTGACATGCTGGCCCCTGCTGCCTTGGCTCC
Source organism: Macaca mulatta (assembly GCF_049350105.2). Lineage (NCBI taxonomy): Eukaryota > Metazoa > Chordata > Mammalia > Primates > Cercopithecidae > Macaca > Macaca mulatta. The sequence continues at coordinate 135,168,093 of NC_133408.1, read as the reverse complement.
CTCTGGACTTTAGGCACCAGTGAGCATGGGAAAGAGGCCAAGGGGGGACTGAGGGAGGCTTGGCATAGGCCTTCAGGCAACCCTCGGCATGAACAGCCTGTGCGTCATGGATGATATGTTGATGACAGCAGAAGGCAGACAGCCTTAGGGTCAGAAAGGGGAGTATCCTTGGTGAAACCCCACCTTCAAGCCAGGGATGGCCTGAAGCTTGGGGCCCAGACTGTCCATTCCAGGTGGAGTCTGTGGCCAAGAGCGAGAACTTATGGGGCTTTGTCTGGGCCCATCCATGACTGTCCATGGACCAATCAACATGCATTTCCTCTCTTTTGAAGTCCATAAAAACCCCAGACTCAGCTCAACTCACACAGACATAGGAACTACCAACTGTGAGAAGGAGATACCCAATCTGGGTCTCCTCAACTCATTGGGATGACCTGGCTGTGGAAAGGAGCTACCCACTGAGGGTATCCTTTCTAATGAGAGCTGGAGAACCATCAGGACTACCTACTTTGAATCTGTGGAGAGCTGTTCTGTCATTCAATAAGGCTCCTCTCTACGTGGCTCACCCTCCAGCTGTCTGCATATCTCATTCTTCCTGGACACTGAACAAGAACTCAGGACCCACTGAAAGGCAGAACTGAAAGAGCTATAACACAAATAGACTGAAACAACCCCCTTGCTGACCACACTGTGGGCAATGAGAAGGAAAAAAAAGCTGTGGCCCTTTAGGGATCCCAGATCTATGGGCTCCCCGAGCTAGGACTGTAATACCTTATTTGGGGCTCTGTGATTTTTGGCATCTCCATGCTTCCAGAAGCCACCACATGCCCCTCATCCAGACATGGGTGCCCACAGCAGAAGCTGTTTGAGGTGCATCTGATCCAGCTGTAGGCTTGCACAGAGCCAGCACCTGTGCTGATGCCTGGAGCTGCCCACCTTGCTGCACCAGCTGGCATACTTGGCTGTGCACAGAGACCAGATCCAATGGTCGCTCACTCATGCACACCTCACTGCTCTCCGCCTGGCTCACCCTTGGCAGGCATGGCATCCAGGCTGGCTGTGCAAGCTGAGCACAGCCTGCCATGCCAAGTGTGTGGAACAAGCTCAGTGGGCCTAAGAAAAACCCAGACAAAGGTGCCACCAGTCACAGAGGTTTCAGCTGGAAAAGTGATACCATAAGGATCTTGTGATACTACTAATATTTATAACGCTTATAGTCATTCTTTAAAGTGAATATTATTATCTTTCTTCTTAGAGAAGAAATCCTCTTTTAGCAGATCTGCAGGACCCTTTTGAAGCAAAACCATATGCAAAAGCAAGATTACATATTGTGACCTTGTTTGTGAAGACTTTGTATGCTTACATTGAAGATTATCCCTAAGTTTAATGACACTTTTTAAAAATCAAATTACTGCTTTATATCAATGGAGAAACTATAGCAGGTATACTTTCAACTGATGGTCAGCACACTTTTTAGACTTGCCTCTATTTTCAAGGTTTTTTTTTTTTTTTTTTTGAGACCGAGTTTCACTCTTTTTGCCCAGGATAGAGTGCAATGGCATGATCTTGGCTCATTGAAACCTCCGCCTCCAGGTTCAAGAGATTCTCCTGCATCAGCCTCCCAAGTAGCTGTGACTACAGGTACCTGCCACCATGCCCAGCTAAGTTTTGTATTTTTACTAGAGACAGAGTTTTGTCATGTTGGTCAGGCTGATCTTGAACTCCTGACCTCAGGTGATCCACCCGTCTCGGTCTCCCAAAGTGCTAGGATTACAGGTATAAGCCACCATGACCAGTCAATGTATTTTCAGTCATATTAACGTATTTATTCAATGAAACTTATTCAACATTTTAAAAAGATGGAAACTTTTGCCTTAAATTACTTTTTATAAGAAGAAGAGCTAAGGAAATCTATACCCATATTCATATCTACTTCTATATCTGTAAACTTGTAGATACATGGGTGATAAAAAATGCTTTCTTAGAAATATAATCAGTAGAAGTGCTTAAACTTAAACTAGTTTTTATTAACCAATTCTGAGAAGACTAGTCTAATGTTTGGCAAATACCTAAAAAATTTTCCTGTTCATATTCTATGAGCCTTACATGTCAGATGAATATTTCAGGAAGAGTAGACTAAGAACTTGTATAGCCTCTGCCAGGCTTTATTCAGTGTATCAGGGTCAAGCTCAGAAAAAGAACAGATATTTCATGGATGACCCGTGGAAGAGGAAAACATGTGGTTTGTTTTTGGAGGAAGTGAAAGGTTTGGCTTTAAGAAGCTGTAATGTTGGGTATAACATATACATTTATAAGTCTTCTTAAATGTGGCATGATTTTAAAAATAAATTATGACATTTATACATGTTCCCAAATGTGACTTTTTCATTTACTTATGGAATCTTCCCTCTATATTATTTTTTGGGCAAAATATTTTCCGACTTCCTTAATTTTTGAAATATATCCCCAAATTCCAAAATACATTGCATTATATGGATATGTGATGGAATTTGTGCTCTTATTCAGTCTTGTGGACAAAGAGCAGGCATGTGTAGGTGGGAATACTTGAGGTCTGGAAGTCCCAGTAACTCCCACTTGGAAAATTGTGTAAGTAGTGCAGAACACAAGGTCAGACTTCATTGCCTCAGAGCAAAAATATCTGTCTTTTACAGCGTGTAACTTTAATATTGGCAACAAGAGCTATGGTATTTTTTCTTAGCTTGTCTTTGTATTACTTTTAGTTTCCCCATTGAGCTATTTTATACTGTATATACCTCCGTGTCTATGGAATGGGTTTAATAAAAGTATCTAATGCACAGAGTTGTTGTAAAGATTAAATCCGTTTATACACATAAATCATTAGCAACATGTCTGGTACATGGTCAATGCCATGTAAGTGTTTGCTATTATTATTCCCTCTCTCTTTCTTCTCACTGACACCTCCGCCTATTGCATTTAAAAGTTATCTCTGAAAATGATGTTCCATGCTCATTACTTCCTGTATCAGTTTTTGGAGTATTTGAGTGGAGATCTGTTCTATATCGTTACAGTGCTTAGTAAAGATGGAGTACTTGTTAGGTATACATGATAATCATATAATCATAGCCATGACTCTTGGTCTTAAAAGGAAATAATGCATTCCAACCTAAATTATACTAACAATTAATAAAACTTTTCTTTATAGAGTTACAACGGAGATTTGAATAGTGGCAACACAATCTATTCTGGCATATTTCAAACTGTTATATGTAAAATATAACATATACTAACTTATTTTTAAATGTAAATTGTAAATAAATTATGAAACAGTCAGCATTATCACTGCTACAACCACAAACAGACATTAATAATTGACCCTCCACTACTGTTTATGATAGTATATATATTTGTATTTTTTTTTACATCCAGTCTTCTTTATTTTAATCAAATAATGAATATTTTAAATGTTTATAAGTCTGTCTTCCTTCTAATACAAGTTTAGAAATCTTTCTCAGCTATTTGCATAGAGGGAATACTTTAGAAAATTTAACCTGATGATTCCAGAATGTGTTAGGAAAGAATGTAAACATTTGACCTAAATAAATAGTAACCTAAAGCAAACTACTTGGGGAGCCTATAACAACAGTGTGGATAATTCTTTTTCTTGTTCTTTTTAATTTTCCTGAATATTTATGCACTGGGCTTCTGGCTAAGGATGGCAGCAGAATAGCCAAGAGTCTGTAACAAAAATTACTCCTGCGGTTTTTTCTGGCTGCTGTAACAGCAATAAATTCAGGGATACCAGATACATTAAGATAACGTATTTTCATTAGCTTTCTAACCCAATTGTGGATCCATGTGGTTCAGATGAAATGCATTCATGTATGCAGATCTGAAATGCTCATCATAACCAAACTGAACTCAATGCCCTGGAGCATTATTCATCATGAGAATGAGCCACATTCATGCCTAGAAAAACAAAATCCAGTTTGTAATTTGGGTTGGTAGGGGGAGGGTTTGGAAGGTCTTTATTACACTGCTTAGAGCTGACTTGAGCCAGGGCAGACTCAGTCTTCTATCTTTTCTTTGTTCTGCAGTGAAAATTTAGGTACCAAGTCACTGTCTCCTGTAAGTAATCCTGGGTCATAGCATCTCATGTTGACTAGTTTGTTCCCAGATTCTAATAAGATTTCAAATTGTCTAAGCTTGTGTCCCTATTTTCTGAGCCAGGTTTCTTGTGTGGTCTCCACTTTGAGTTTCTCTCTCAGTCATCAGTTTGCTTATCCATTTCCCTAGTACACTAAGGCTCTACCAATAGCACTACGAATAGCACCCACTTCCCAACCCAGGATACCCCACTTCGAAGATGAAGGCTTCTACTTGAGTTTTGTTTGGAATTTTCAAAATGTTATATGGCGCTTAGGAAGTTAAGGAACTCCCCAGGAACGAGGACTAATAAACAGCAAAGTTGAGTATATTATTACACGTAATCATATTCATTTCATTTCAAAGCCTGTGAATTTCTAAGCTATTACTTTGATTTAGCTTTTTTTTTTTTTTTTTTTTTTTTTGAGACGGAGTCTCACGCTGTTGCCCAGGCTGGAGTGCAGTGGCGCGATCTCGGCTCACTGCAAGCTCCGCCTCCCGGGTTCCCGCCATTCTCCTGCCTCAGCCTCCTGAGTAGCTGGGACTACAGGCGCCCACCACTGCGCCCGGCCAATTTTTTGTATTTTTAGTAGAGACGGGGTTTCACTGTGGTCTCGATCTCCTGACCTTGTGATCCGCCCGCCTCGGCCTCCCAAAGTGCTGGGATTACAGGCTTGAGCCACCGCGCCCGGCTGATTTAGCTTTTGTCTTTTTTTTTCCCATGAATATAAAGAGTACAGAATATAAAGAGTACTTATATACATTCTGGAATCTGCACCCGATTCCAGAATGGAGCACAGCAACCCCTGGAACCACTCCTTAAATGCTGTTGGATGCCTGATCTTGAAGTAGTATTTAACCTGAATCCACTGTAACTGCATTCTGCTTTCTTTAAATATAATATATATGATATATATTTTTAAATATATTATATAATATAAATATAATATATCTTATATATACTAAATGTTATATAATATATAATATGTATTATATATAGTATATATAATATATATTTTTATATCTTATATATAATATATATTTATATGTATCATACATATATATTTAACACATATATATATTTGAGAGGCTATAATACCCCATTAACTGATATTTTGAACGAACTGGAACTAAATATTTCATTCCTATTTGTCTACCATGCCTGCCTGAAAATTTGAAAATCTCCTTTCTTAGCAGTTCTGTCTATACTCCTAGGCCCAGCCTAGTAGACTAAGCTAGTAACAGGTCTCATCCTTGCCACCTCTCCCACTGTCCCCTATAATTCTGAATACTTTGCCTTTTGTGAGCAAAAAGTCGTATTTAGGTGAAGCCAAACTGTGGGTGAAAGCACAGAAAATGTAACTGATATATTGGCTACTTTAATAATTACTGAGAAACAATGCTAGAAAATTTTTAGGATTATGGCATGGATGACTTCTTAAATGTTAAAGAATTTGAATATAATTTAGTAATAAATAAGATTCTACGGACTATTTGGATGGGTCAGAGAAATATTTTAGAAACATTTTTCTAGCTGGGCATGGTAGGTCACTTGTGTAATCCCAGCACTTTGGGAGGCCAAGGTGTGTGGATTACCTGAGGTCAGGAGTTCGAGACCAGCCTGGCCAACATGGCAAAACCCTGTCTCTACTAAAAATACAAAAAAATTAGCCGAGCAGAGTTGTGCACTCCTGTAATCCCAGCTACTCAGGAGGCTGAGGCAGGAGAATTGCTGGAACTCAGGAGGCGGAGGTTTCAGTGAGCCAAGATTATGCCACTGCACTTTAGCCTAGGTGACAGAGCAAGATTCCGTCTCCAAAAAAAAAAAAAGAAAAAGAAAAATTTTTCTAATTGTATCACAGTAGCAGAATAAACAAGAGGCCATTTTAGAAATACGGAGTATGGGGGGAGGGAGGAGGGATTGCATTGGGAGTTATACCTGATGTAAATGAGGAGTTGATGGGTGCTGACGAGTTGATGGGTACAGCACACCAACATGGCACAAGTATACAAATGTAACAAACCTGCACGTTATGCACATGTACCCTAGAACTTAAAGTATAATAAAAAAAAAAAAAAAAAAAAAAAAAAAGAAATACAGAGTATGGGTGAGAATGGCTATAAAAGAGTGACTGCAAATTGAGAGGCTTTTTTGTGGGTCTGTAAGTGTCCAATATAAAATCATTATTCTTTGATTTGAGCAAATTTGGAGAAGTTAGATTTTGAGTTAACAAAAATGTAAAAAAAAAAAAAAAAAAAAAAGACTCATGAGTCATCCAGAGAGAAAGGTGTACTACTTAAAACTGCCATGAAAAGGAAGGCCAGATATAACTCGAAAAAATTAAAAACATAATTGAAAAGAAACGTAAGGTGCCAACTGGCACATAAATGGAAGGAAATTGCTTTAGCTGGTGAGTGAGAAAATAGAAATGATGAATTAGCTGAAGTTTGGACACCACAGGACTTGCTAGTATGTTTCGAGAATGTTATGAATATTACACACAAGAGCTTATTGAGAATATTTACAACCTTAAGTATAATATAAGCATTACCTAATCATTGGTGTGTCTATCAAATTACAGTTACAGATTATTTATCATTATTATAGACACGATACAGATTATAAGTGAAATATAGTCAAATTTATGGAAATTGTTTTACATTCTCTAGCTTTATTTTTAATACATTGCATTAAAATATATAAATTCAATTTCACTTATTTTAGCAAGGGTACATATATGATGCCATCCTTTGAAATACATACACACTACTGAGTACACAGATTGAACATCCCAAATCCAAAAATTCTAAATCCAAAATTCTCCAAATTTCAAAACTTAAGGGACAAAATGAACTCAAAGGAAATGTTTATTGGAGCATTTCATATTTTTTGATTTGGGATGCTAAACCAGTAGAATAAAAATATTCCAAAATTTTAAAAAGTCTAAAATCCAAAACACTTCTGGTCTCAAGCATTTCAGATAAGGAATACTCAATCTGAACTACCAAAATAATATGTTTTCATGACTCTCTTACCCTTATCCATCTTTCTTGGTCTTTTGTTTTGTTTTGTTTTGTTTTGTTTTTGGAGACAGAGTCTCACTCTGCCACCCAGCCTGGAGTGCTGTGGTGCGATCTCGGCTCACTGCAAGCTCCACCACCTGAGTTCAGGTCATTCTCCTGCCTTAGCCTCCCAAGTAGCTGGGACCATAGGCACCCACCACAAGGCCTGGCTAATTTTTTTGTATTTTTAGTATAGACAGGGTTTCACCATGTTAGTGAGGATGGTCTCGATCTCCTGACCTTGTGATCCACCTGCCTCGGCCTCCCAAAGTGCTGGGATTATAGGCGTGAGCCACTGTGCCCAGCCACCCTTATCCATCTTTCTTACACATGCATGTACACACGAGCACAATTAACAACTTCTCAATGTAGGAATTGTTAAAACATGTTAAAAATTCCCAGAACCTATTACTTTTGCTTGACAATGAGTAAATTTGTTAGTAAATAGTGTTAAACTATGTCCCTTACCATACCCAACAAAGTATAAATATGATTTGTAAACAGTATTTCATGGTTGTTTAAAAATTTATTTTTTTCTATAAATATCTGTGCACACGTAGGCCTATACTTGAAAATGTATACAGTTTTTTTTGCGAGTTTTCATAAAAATGATGACGTGTGTCACAATTAACAAGATGATTTTGTGGCTGTGTCTGCAAAAAGTAGACTGAAAGACAGCTAAAATAAAAGTGATTTCATGGTCATTGACATGTCTAAAATATTTAATAAAATCACCAACTGTTCTTTAACACACACATATGCAAACACATATACATAGACTACTCAACCAAATTAAATCAACATTATATTTTATATGTAGCTATGAAGTTCAAGTTGTAATTTTAAGGCAGCAAAACTTTATTCTTTTCTAAATATTTATAAATGCTTGCTTGTATTTCTTATGATTAACAGCCAGCTTGGTGTGTTAATTTCTACTTTTGTTTGTAATGTGTCTGATTTTCTTATAGAAATAAACATACAAAGTTTATTTGAATTACATTAGGGCAGCTATGAAAATGGAACTGATAGCTGTGTAACTATAATACTTTATTGCTATTCTCTAAATACTGTTGAAGCGACTAATTGGATTAAGTAGACATAGCACCCAATTTACTTCTGGTGGGGGCTGCACTTCATTAAACAATGGATATGGTACCTTTTCCATATGGTCATGGTGATTTTCCTGTAAGACAGAAGGGGCACCAAACTGAGCAAAGCAGAGATTTTTCCTGAGAGACACGTGCGTGTGTGTGTGTTTGTGTGTGTGTGTGTGTGTGTGTGTGTGTGTGTGTGTGTGCAGGTGCTCTGAGAGAGAGAACTCTGCCTTTCCTGCTTTTCCCTTTGGAGTTTCAAGGTAGGATAAGGCTAGTTGTGACATTTTCCTTCTCACCTCCAGCGTGGTAAAACACATGGTCTGCAGTACAGAAGAGTAAAGTTCACTTGGGACTGGGTGAAAATGAGAGGGTAAGGCTCTGTGAAATATCTGAGTGCCTACTTCAGTAGAGCCTGAAGCAAAGCCTACTCCTGTCCTTCCTAGTATTTTCCCTTTTTCTTTAAGATAAATTGGGTTGGCTTTGTGTAACTTCAATCCATAGTACTTCCTTGACGTTCTCAGCAAGAGAGGGACTCACACTCAGGGTTACGGACAATTTACAGTCCTCTGTTACACCACCCTTCCTTTCCTCTCTAGATAGAATGTCAGAAAGGAAGCAAGGAGGTTATTATTACAGGCTTAACCTAAATGTGTTCTGATTTACTTTAAAGAAAATCATTTGCAAACTTTGCTCCTTTAACAAATATCAAATTACTTGAAATTCACCTCCCAACTAATCACGATCCATCAGTGTATCCACACCTCTCTTGAGAATTGCAACTCCAGCACAAGGAAAATGAATGGTTTTAATTTGCTTCTCATACATGGGCCTAATCAATGAGCAATTTCACAGTGACTCCTCCTCCTGCTAGCAAAATGGACTTTACTGTACAACTAGAAGAAGGCTCTCATTACTCTTACTACTCCTTGCTTCTTTCCTTTCTTCATTCTTTCTTCTTTTTATCATTCTTTCTCTCAGAAATAATTTCTCCTTTCTCCCATCACTCGGGATCAATAAATAGCCTGAATTTGTTATGAGTAGCAATATCTCGTATGTATACTGTATTGTAATTTTCATCATCCCATACAACTGGAACACTCTGCTCCTTCCGTAGTTTATCTTATTTGGTTTAATTTATTGGAGTTAAAATGCTAATTATTTGATGAATAAACTTTAAATGTATTTTAACAAAACCTATAAAAATGTGAAACATGGCTTTGAAGTACTTCATTCTTGGACATACTACACATGTCAGTAATCTTTATGAACCCTGACAAAAACTGGGCCATGTGAACTGATGGAGATGGGAATTACGTGAGGTTAGCCTTCTAGCATCACAGAAATTTTAGAGCTTATAGGGACCTAGGAGATAATGCAGTCAAACTCTCCAATTTTAAGGATAATTAAATTTAAATCAAGAAAGGGTAGGGGAATTGTATAAGATAAAACAGCTAATTGATGGCAGAGCACAGATGAAAATTGGGGTCACCTATCTCACAAGTCAAACATCTTGCTTCTGCAACATGATCTATGTTAGTCTAATGTTAAGGAAATAAACATTACTGTATAATTATAGTGTATTTTTATTATTATTTAGGTTTGCAAAAGCAACTCTCCATTTAGAGCTTCATTTTCTAAATAATGTTTGTTGCTTCATATTCCATTAACATTTACCTCTGCAACATAAATTACTTTTAGGTAAAATATTTAATTTAGTGTTTTTGGCATATGTATGCTTTTTTTAACCAACTTTCATGAAATATATAAACACATTACAGTAGTCATTTTAAAACAAAAAGTAATTTTTTAAAAGAAGCTTAATTTAACTTCTGAAGATGAAAATAAAGAAAGCAATTTCTTTATAAGGAAGTCACATTTTCTCAAAACAAAAAATGCTTTTCTCCTCTACAAAACTTGTTGAGCAAGTGTGGTTTAAAGCAGGGATATTCAAATGGAGAATATGATTTGGCATCCCCTGAGGTAAGATCACTTTTCAAAGGATTAAGCTTGGGAATTTTCTCAAATGATTTACCTGCTAATCTGGTTGGCCATGAGAGCCGGAGTGGCACTACGTTTTGCTTTATTTTTCAGCCTGGGTGGGCTTAATTCTGGGAATAAGGTAGAGAAATTTGTGCTCGGAATAATAGAAAATAAAAACTGAAACATCTGTGTGTCAAGTACAAATATCTGTATGTTTTGCAAAATATCTGTGAAACACACGGTATCTCAGAACTTTACCTACTGTGCAAGAGAATACAAGTGAAGGGAGTGAATAAAGTTGAAGATGAAAGATTAATAAATAAATCCATCTCTTTAGTTGCTCTCAGCAAGTACTTCTGACTGCTTGTTAGTTTTGTTGTTTATCAGCCTTTGGCAATAATATCTTTTTCTTTCTATTCGTATATATATGAATATATATATTATTCATATATATGTGTATATATATTCTATTCATATATATGATACATATGAATTTATATTCTATTCATATATATGAATATATATTCTATTCATATATTTGAATATATATATACATATATGCATCTTTTATTTGCTTAGCTTTCTTGTTTGGTAAATCTCAGGAATACATTAGGAATGAGTGTTATTGGTTATAAGAATAAAAGTACTTGCAAGTATTAAATTTTAAAATAATCTAACATTTCTAAAAATAGAAGCACAATTTATAGGTAGCAATTGTGCTTTGCAAGTTCTAACAGTAGGGCAATTTCTATAAAATGGAACTTTCAGGCAGATTACTTCTTTTAATCCCTGATTCTACCTGGTTCACCTATTGAATGGGTTGACATTTTTTCAGATTAGTAGTACTCAGTTTTGCTGTTTCTATTATTGATTTATATCTGGAATCAATTTGCTATTATGGGACAAATTTAAGAATAATTAAATTTTGTAAGAAATATATAAGGACTATATATTGTGGACAATATCATCTTTCTAATCACAATCTGATTTCTCCTTTCCTCTTTCTTTTTTCTATTTATTTTTAGCTACCTCCTCTGATGTGTACTCATTTTAATGTTCATATATTTTTGAGACAAAGTCTCACTCTGTCACCCAGGCCAGAGTGAAGATGGGTGGCGGCTGGGAGCCCGATCGCTATGATTGCTCACTGCAGGTTCAAGCTTCTGGGCTCACATAATCCCCCCACCTCAGCTTCCCATGTAGCTAGGACTACAGGTGTGTTCCACTACACCCAACTTGAAGTATGCTAATTTTAAAGACACAAGTACACACATTTAAAGAGACTAAGATAATGGACCAACAAAATGAAAGTGGCTCTGTAGTTTTTAACTTCAGAATAACCTCCCTCAGGTCATTATTCTAATATCTGGACAACCACAATCACTAAATCTTTAATAGAAACACAAATGTAAATAAAGAGAAAATGAAAATATCAGCCATATAGAACCATGTTATCTGCTTTCTGACAACTGTTATAAACCTGTTGTATCAAGTGTCTAGGTAATTCTGATACTTGAGGAGAATACTAATAACACAATCCTAAGCAATCTTACATAAGCCACCAACTCTCTTTTATGTTGCAACCATGACTCCCTTTTTAACCTTAGCAACCAAAGATGCAAGATGAGGCAATGGAGTGGGCACAAATCTGTCAGCACTTTTCAAAGTTCACGCCCCACTGAAATCTAGTCAGAAAAGTCTTCCTCAGAAATTCCAGAAAGCACAGTATCAGTAATGTAAACATAACAATTGTAATAAAAAGCTTCTCCTAGTTCAACTTTTGTCTTTGATATAAAATAATACTTTATACTTCATGGGATTTCTCTCAATTACTAAATGCAAACACTGAGTCTGTTTACTTGCCACCGTCTGTTTTTCTCACCGTGCGTATAAGCTCCTTACAGCAGATACTATGTATGTCCTGCTGATAGATATACTCAGAGTGTCTAGCACCTTGCCTGGCACAGCTAGGATACTTGATGTAATGAATGGATGAAATAACTAAAATAAAATATGAGCTTTATAAAACTAATATCATAGATTATGTCAATAGGGTCATTACAATTAGTTGCAGGAAAAGATTGAAAAACAAAGAAAATTTAGAATCTGTGAAAAAAGAGCAAGATATATTGGGAACTGGGGTAATTTCATGTGCACCTGCTGCTGATTTTGTAGACTTTGGAATCTGTTTCAGTGATAATCAAGAACATAAAGCTTTCAGATGCTTGCCTCTCTAATAGGTTATTAACCGAATAATTATTTAATTGTTTATTGTTACATAATGGACTATTCATATACATTCTGATCAATAATTAATACAAGATTTAACTGAGTATTAACAGCAATGAAGTGATAGAAAAAGAAAAAAACATTTGGTTTTCTATTCAAATATATTAAATGATTATGGCCAAAGGAACCTAGTTCTGAGGAACTAGGCAACAAAATAAGATTATATTGGTAATAGCATCTAGGACCTTCTTAAATACTATTTTATTTCACCAATTCTATTGGCTCTATTTTATTCTTCAAGCTTTTATTGATTGTAAATGAGACTAGATTACAAAGCCCAGTGCAAAGAGATATTTTCCCACACTTCCACCAAGTTAACCTTAGTATAGGCAGGTCAGGTTACGCCATTATCTCTGAGCATCTGGAAAACGGTAGTATTTGGTCCCTAGCCATCTCCAAGCAAATCTTTAGGGAATTTTCCATTTTTCCAGCTCAGCTTTTTTCCACCTTAAGAAATAAATAATAATCATGAGTTGAAATGTAAATGCAATTATTTACAATGGTACATTTTATCATCCCAATAGCATCAATGATGATTTCTTACATTATACTTTTGAGAGTATATCTATCTTCTTTTAAAAACGTGCATATTGCTTAGAATAGATATAGATATGTGCATACTAACCTTTATCAAATCAGAGGTTTAATACTCAGGAATGTTTCAATATTATTTGTCAGGTTCCTAGTCAAGCAGGTCTTTTGCTGATACATTATTATTTTGCTACTACATTATTATTAATGTAGGCATGAAAATAACACTGCTGTTTCAGATGTAGAGGAATGCCCAAATAATTAAGCAATGGAAATACAAATTTACCTAAAATATTTTGAAAAAATTGTACAATGCTATCTTTGTTATTCTTTAAACTTAGGTATTCATGTCAAGTCCAACCACATGCTAGGAATAGAAATATATCAGCAACATTCCTCTAGCCCCCAATTTCCATAATGTTTTCTGTGGGACACTAGTCTCCTAGAATATTAATAGATTGTATTCAAACTAAAAGTTCTGTAGTTTAAGAAGCATAATTAATGATGGAATAAACAACGTTAAACAGCTAGACTGGCTACTGCAAGGAAATCTAAGACATTTTAGTGCATGAATGCATAAAGTGAATTTTACTTAGGACAGTAATAGAGCACACAAGTTTCCTACATTTACTTGAATGTGGCACATTTTCCCCAAAGCATATTAGAAAAGCTAGTGTTCCAAGGAACACATTTTGAGAAATGTTGTCCCACCCAAACCATCATTATGTGAAAAATATTAACAACTGTTTTAGGCAGTGTTGAGGATGCTGAGGGAGCAATTGCATGGTGATTAGACATTCTGTAGTTTAATATATATACATGCAATGTAAACTTTTGACATTCCTTGTCAAATGCTTGTTATATTTTTGTAGGCTCTGTGTCCTGCTCTGTGTTTTTTTTTTCTTACTATTAGAGTCATGTATAACAAATAATCCTACGTTTCTTTTATTTCCATATTGCAGGGTTATTTAATTGTTGATTCAGTACATCCCTCTTCACATGATTTGTCTGTCTCATTATGGGTCATTGAAATTTCATAGTGCATTCTCCAAAATTTGTTAATCTCATTCTTTTCAGTTTAAATAAAAAATAAAATTATATTTACATGGAATGGAAAAGTACATTTATGTAAGTTTTATTTTCTTGATATAGAATTTTGGAGTTTCAAAATATTTTCAGAAATTACATAAGAATCCATTTATTTCGAGTTTGGCCCATTTTTAACCATTTAAAATTCAACTTTTGCTCTTTCTGCTTAAACATAAAATTTCTATTTCCAGCATAGGTGTAACTTATCCCAGGTGAACCATTTAAGTGGATGATCCACTTTGTGGTTTGCAAAGGGGCCTGTAAGTTCTCACAGGCCACTCTGATTTGATTTGGTGAAGTTGCTGCCTCCTGTTCTTGCGCCTTTCCTTTGGTCAGTAAACAATCCACCATGCAGGAAAGGCCCCTGAAATTCCTAACAATTATTTCTCCCTCTTCCCACAATTAAGGGAGTAGAGAGAAGAAAGAGAGTAGAGAAAAGTACACAGCTCTGCTTAGACTGTCACTTTGCATCAGTCTGAGAGGGAACACATTCCCAGGCTGAAAGGGGTTGCCCGGAACAATTAAGCATGGGCTAAGAGTGAAACTGAGAAACATTCCAGCTTCTCAGAAGTCAAGTCTTCATTGTGTGATCTTCAAAATAACAGAAAATAAATAAATGGATCTCTACTAGAATGCATGTTCATTCATTCTAAAATTATGCATAGGTACTCTACTGTACTTATAAATTTTTTATATATTATAAAATACCCAAAAGATACATTTTTTGTGTGTGTATGTGATAAGCAGGGTGATCAAAAGATTTATTTTGCAAACAGGGCTGGGCTTCTTTTGAAAGCAAAAGGAGGTGCTTTAATACTTACATTGAGACAACTCAAATCAATTGGAACTCCCTAGGCAAACCTGGACATAAAAATGCCTAGCACAGATTAAATAAAAAATAGTAACAATATTTTACTAATTATAATGGCTTTATATTATCATTAGGTAATATCTGTAAGTATGATACTTACGTGGAGCCAAGTTCACCATTAACTATAGGGTTGTTAATCTACATTTCCAGTAGATATTTTGATAATTTTACTACAAGTTTCACTCTGCCACTTCATAAGTCTGATGATACTATTATTACTTTTTACGTATAATTCAGATTGAGAATGACTCTCTATAAGGATTGAAAAGGTTAGCTCTGCATTTGTTTTCTTATGTATTTGTAAAAATATTTTATAACCTTCATTTTGTGAGAGTAAGTTTAATCAATGCTAGGAAATATAATAATGACATCCATACATCTATTTACCAGACATAGATAAGAGATGATATATACTCTCTCACTTTTGCATAACTTTAAGTCTTACCTCAGGCTGCCAGATATTAATGACATGAGACAATCTGATATTTGGACCAAATAAAGGCATCTATGTCAATACAATATCAAATATTTGTAAACTCTAATTCACTTTGTACTTTTAAGACAAAATTAATATACTTTATTGTCCTAATCCAATCTTCTTGAAGGCCAATAGCATTTATATTGTCTACCATCAGGGATGCACACAACTGACATTACAGCTGAGTCACCTGGACTTGTGCTTCTCTGATATCACATACTGTCACCTGGAGAACTTGAGAAAATACAGATCTAATTTTGTTGATCTAGGGTGCAGCCAGGATTCTGCATTTCTAGAATGTTCTCAGGTGTTGCTGGTCTAGGGATCACATATTGAATAGCAAGAATCCTACCCCTGTACTCTTTAATATAATAACCATTAGCTACATGTGCCTATGGAACATTTGAAATGTTGCTAGTCTAAGTTGAGAATTACTGTAAATGTAAAATGCATACCAAATTTCAAAGACTTACGTAGGGCAAAAAAGGAATGTAAAATATTTCATTAATAATTGTAATTTTTGATTACATGTTAAGATAATTTTATTTTTATGATATGTAAATGTTTAGTGTGGCATATAGACACATTAAATATGCCTCCTGGAAATTTAAAATTATTTGCATGGCTCATATTATATTTTTATTGGATGATACTGCTTAAAACCACAAAATAATGTCCTGGTCATGTAAAGTGGTAGTGAAATAACTCACTATGTGCCTCAATTGATCTTCCCAGACTTGCCTTTTTCCACTCTCTGTTCCATGCCCTAAGTTCCAGGTATATGTTACTTGATATTCACCCAAAATCTATTCTTTAATTCTTTCGTTTATTCAATAAATATTTATTGAGTGCCTACACTGAACCAGGCAAAACTAGTAGGCACTGTATGCACAAGGGTATAACATTGAAGAAAGATGAACACGAACCAAGTCTCATTTAACATAAGAGCTCTAATTCTTCTCATTTCTTAAAAGCAAAAATTCCTTTTAACCCTTACTCTCTCTTTTTCTTGAAGTCACTCACTGGCTCCTTAATCTGTACTTCTATAGTGTTTTGTCTGTTCCATAAAAAACATTGCCTTATAACTGACAGATATATATCGCACATGTTTTTCTTCAAACAGGTTGTTAATTAAGTCTTTGATGGCATGATTTAATTATGTCTTTCATTCTAGTACAATTTCCAGCACATAGTAGGTACTTAAAAAACCAGTTTTGAATGGATTATTTCACAAATAAGATGGTACAATTTTAAAACAATTTAATTTCAAAAAAGCACTGATTATTTTAATTTGATTTCCTTTTGACATGGTTCATTCCAACCCTTCTTTTGTTATTACAAATATTTTATATAGTAATGTACTATCAAGCTCAGCTGGTTTAAAATCGATTCAACACAATTTGATCTATGCCTGACTAGTGTTGTTATTATACTTTAAGCATTTCATTTAGTCCTTCTGAATACTGATCTCATTAACAAAATGGATTTTTAATTCCTGCTACATGTTTTGTTGAAAAGATTGAAAGATTCAATTTATGAAATTGTTCCTAGATCATGGCAGTCCCTCAATAAATATGAAACTTAAATAGTTCAGACTTAGTCATTTTATTTCCTTTTTCTTAACTAAATGTAAAATAATGTTTTGTGGGTAAAGCATTAGGCCACTTGTGAGTTCCAAGTCAAATTTAGGGCTTTACATGTACCTAAATGTGCTGCTTTGCCAAGTAGTTTCACTTCCCTCTATATCAATTATCTTACATGTAAGATAAGATTGGACAAAATGGCATCCCTCTCCTATCTATAGTTGTATGAATCTTTGAAGATGATGATGAAGTCTTTTTTGAAAATCAGCAATAACAAAGGCCTTTTAATCTTTTCCTTCCCTCCTTTCTTTTTCTCTCCAGTTGCAAACATTATTAGGCATGCATGAGTGATAGTAGGTTAAAATTGGGAGTATTGGTATGAAATCATGGTTTAATATATAGATATAGATGTAATGATAGATATAGATAGAGATGTAAAGTTGTGTGGGTGTGTGTGTGAATACATATACTTCCTAGTTCTGTACACTTAAAGGGCCTGTGAATAGTGCAATCCACAAAATAATGAGCACATCTAGTACTGAAATTTTGGTTGCTACATACTTTCAACGGAAAGAAATCAGTGCTTCTTAAAAAATGGGCTGTGACTGAGAAGAACCTGAAATATTGTGTTGTGCCAGATAGCAATGAAATACTCAAAGAATGATGTTGTGTTAGTCCACTCTTGCATTGCTATAAAGAAATACCTGAGACTGGGAAATTTATAAAGAAAAGAGGTTTAATTGGCTCATGGTTCTACAGGCTGTCCAGTAAGCATAACGCAGGCATCTGCTTCAGGGGAGGCCTCAGGAAACTTACAATTATGGTGGAAGTTAAAGGAGAAGCAGTGTCTTGAGGCTGCAGCAGAGTAATGGGAACCTAGGCCTGGCTCACAAAAGCATTCTTTCCTTCTAGGCTTCAAGACCTCTGATGGGACTGGCTGCTGCACAGGTCTCTGAAATGCCTTGGAGGTCTTTTTCCTATTGTCTTGGATATTAGTATTTGACTTCCTTTTTGTTATGCAAATTGCTCTAGCAAGTGGTAGCTACACAGCCTGCTTGAATTCCTCTCCCCTAAAAGCTTTTTCTTTCTCTGCCACAAGGCCAGGCTGCAAATTCTTCAAAATTTTATACTCTGCTTCTTTTGTAAATATAAGTTTCAGCCCCGACCCCTTCTCTCCCTGTCTCTACCCCTTCTCTGCTTTTCTGGGGGAGGGGCAAGAACCCCGACCTCTTATTTTTGCGCCCTGATCTCTTATTTTTGTGCCCCAATACCTTATTTCTGCTCCCCAACTCCTTTCCTGCTTTTCTGGAGGACAAGAAACCCCGAATTCCTTCTCTCCGTATCTATACTCTCTATTTTCTCTGGGTTTGCCTCCTTCACTATGGGCAACATTCCACACTCCATTCCTCCTTCTTCTCTCAGCCTGTGTTCTCAAGAACTTAAAACCTCTTCAACTCACACCTGACCTAAAACCTAAATGCCTTATCTTCTTCTGCAACACCGCTTGGCCCCAATACAAACTTGACAATGGCTCCAAATAGCCAGAAAACAGTACTTTCAATTTCTCCATCTTACAAGACCTAAATAATTTTTGTCAAAAAATGGGCAAATGGTCTGAGATGCCTGACGTCCAGGCATTCTTTTACATATCAGTCCCTCCCTAGTCTCTGTTCCCAATGCAATTCATCCCAAATCTTCCTTCTTTCCCTCCTGCCTGTCCCCTCAGTCCCAACCCCAAGCGTCACTGAGTCTTTCTAATCTTCCTTTTCTACAGACCCATCTGACCTCTCCCCTCCTTGCCACACCGAGCTAGGTCCCAATTTTACCTCAGCCTCCGCTCCCCCACCCTGTAATCCTTTATTACCTTGCCTCCTCACACCTTGTCTGGCTTACAGTTTCGTTCCTCGACTAGCCCTCCCCAACCTGCCCAGAAATTTCCTCTTAAAAAAGTGGATAGAACTAAAGGCACAGTCAAGGTTAATGCTCCTTTTTCTTTATCTGACCCCTCCTAAATCAGTTAGCATTTAGGCTCTTTTTCATCAAAAAAAAAAAAAGACTTAACCCAGTTCATGGCCCGTTTAGCAGCAATCCTGAGATGATTTTCAGTCCTAGACCCTGAAAGGTCAGAAGGCCGATTTATTCTCAATATGCATTTTATTTTATTATCCAATCTCCTCTCGACATTACATAAAGCTCCAAAAATTAAATTCCAGCCCTCAAATCCCACAACAGGACTTAAGGAACCTCGCCTTCAAGGTGTACAATAATAGAGTAGAGGCAGTCAAGTAGCAACTTATTTCTGAGTTGCAATTCCTTGCCTCCACTGTGAGACAAACCCCAGCCACATATCCAGCACACAACTCCAAATGCCTGAACCGCAGCTGCCATGGGTTCCTCCAGAACCTCCTCCACCAGGAGCTTGCTACAAGTGCCGGAAAGCTGGCCACTGGGCCAAGGAATGCCTGCAGCTCGAGATTCCTCCTAAACCGTGTCCCATCTGAGCAGGACCCCACTGGAAATTGGACTGTCCAACTTGCCAGGCAGCCACTCCCAGAGCCCCTGGAGCTCTGGCCCAAGGCTCTCTGACTGACTGCTTCCCAGATCTTCTTGGCTTAGCGGCTGAAGACTGACGCTGCCCCATCACCTCGGAAGCCTCCTGGACCATCACAGATGCTTTGGGTAACTCTTACAGTGGAGGGTAAGTCCGTCCCCTTCTTAATCAATACGGAGGTTACCCACTCCACATTACCTTCTTTTCAAAGGCCTGTATAACTGTTGTTATAAATTGCCTCCATAACTGTTGTGAGTATTGATGGCCAGGCTGCTAAACCTCTTAAAACTCCCCGCTCTGGTGCCAACGTGGACAACATTCTTTTATACACTCCTTTTTAGTTATCCCCACCTGCCTAGCTCCCTTATTAGGTCGAGACATTTTAAATTATCTGCTTCCCTGACTATTCCTGGGCTACAGCCACACCTCATTGCTGCCTTTTCCCCCAGTTCAAAGCCTCCTTTGAAACTAGGCCTCATAATTCCTAAGCCTCATAAAATTTAAAAAGCTTGGCCATCGTGAAACTTAAACCCCAGATGGCCACGGATAGCCCCCCGATGTTCCCAGAACCCAAACAGAAAGACAATTCCGGGAAATAGCCTCATGGGGTCCCACCCTGATAGCCTCATGAGGTCCCACCCTGATAGCCTCATGGGGTCCCACCCTGCCTCAATGTCCCCGATGTTCCCGGAATCAGCAATTCCAGGAAAGAACCTCCTAAGGTCCCGCCCCAACCAATCAGAACAAGATACCTTGCTCAGGCCATAGACAGACCCAATTACCACGCGCCTAAAGCTTTGTTTGAATTTCGCACCCTAAGCTGTGTTTGAACTTGTGTTTGCCTATATAAACAACCTGTAACAAGCACTCGGGGGCCCAGGGCCAACTTAGAGCTTGGGACCCTAGCGCGCTAGTAATAAATAACTCTCTGCTGTGAATCTCGTGTCGGTGATCCTTCGCGGCGACCCCTGCCCAGGAGGGAATCGACAGTTCGGTTCCAACATTTGGTGCGTTGGCCGGGAAGTGGGGTCGTCCGAGGACCCCCGACCCATCCGGCAGAGACCCATCTGGCCCAGGCCACGGACTGCTGACTGAACGGACTTACCAGGTACTTTCGTTTTGTTCTGTCTGTCTTGCCGGCTAACTCTGAACTCTGGGGAGTACTCCTTCTGAATTAAGTGGGGAAGGGGGACAGACGTGTCTGGCACCTTCCCACTTACGCCCCGGGGGACGCCCTGGCGGTAGTCTGGGAGAAGGCTGACGACTCAGTCAGCCTCCTTAAATCTGTAGGCAGGTCGCCCCTGCCGTCTGAATATTTTGTGATCTTGTGGTGCCACTCTCTGGCCGCGTGGCTTCTCCTTACTTGTCTGGTCTTTGTTTTTGTTACTTTCGTTTTGTCCTTGTTATACGTGGACGAAATAGGACAGACATTGACGACTCCTTTGTCTCTGACCCTGACTGACTTCCCTGACGTTCGGGCTCGAGCCCACAACCTCTCCATAGAAGTCCGTAAGGGACGATGGCGAAAATTCTGCTCGTCCGAGTGGCCTACCCTCCATGTTGGGTGGCCCCGGGACGGAACATTTGACCTCCCAATTATCTTACAGGTTAAAGCAACAGTGATGGATCCTGGGCCACATGGACACCCAGACCAGGTGGCCTATATAATTACTTGGGAGGATCTGGTCCGAAACCCTCCCTCTTGGGTGAAACCCTTCCTCCATTCCCCTTCCCCACCCCAGTCTACCCTTCTTGCCTTAGAAGCCCCGAAGAATCGGAAACCGGACCTGCATAAGCCAGTCCTCCCAGATGAACCCCAGAGGGATCTCCTCCTTCTTGACCCCCTGCCTCCTCCACCTCAAAACCCCCTTCTGAGACCTCCACCTTACGCTTCACCCTTGCCCCCTGTCTTGTCCCCAGCTCTTTCCTCTACCGCCTCGGCCCCTACCCTTTCTCCAACTTCTCCCTTGGCCCCTCCCTCCACCCCGTCTCCTTCTCCAGCCCCGCCCAAACTCACCCCTTGGACGCCGCCACCGACACCTCCTCGTCTCCGCTTGTGGCGGACTGAGGACCCAGATGGCCCTTCCACTTGGCAATCCTCCCTTTTTCCCCTCCGTACCGTCAATCACACGGTCCAGTACTGGCCCTTCTCTGCCTCTGACCTCTACAACTGGAAAACCCATAACCCTTCCTTTTCCCAAGACCCCCAGGCCCTAACCTCGTTGATAGAATCCATTCTCCTCACTCACCAGCCCACTTGGGATGATTGCCAGCAACTCTTGCAGGTCCTCCTAACCACTGAAGAAAGGCAGCGAGTCCTCCTGGAGGCCCGGAAAAATGTGCCAGGACCAGGAGGCCTCCCAACCCAACTTCCCAATGGAATAGATGAGGGATTTCCCCTCACCCGCCCGGACTGGGACTATGAAACGGCACCAGGTAGGGAGAGTCTCCGAATCTATCGCCAGGCTCTGTTGGCGGGTCTCAAAGGGGCAGGAAAGCACCCCACAAATTTGGCCAAGGTAAGGACCATAACTCAGGAAAGGGACGAAAGCCCGGCAGCCTTCATGGAAAGGCTTCTGGAAGGGTTCCAAATGTATACCCCATTCGATCCAGAGGCCCTAGAACATAAGGCTACCGTAGCTATGGCATTCATAGACCAAGCTGCATTAGATATTAAAGGAAAACTCCAAAGGCTAGATGGGATCCAAACCTATGGATTACAGGAATTGGTTAGGGAGGCAGAAAAAGTGTATAATAAGAGAGAAACCCCTGAGGAAAGGAAAGCCAGGTTAGCGAAGGAACAGATGGAGCGAGAGGATCGTAGGGACCGAGTGAGGGATAAGCATTTAACAAAAATCCTGGCAGCAGTTGTGAGAGAGAAAGGACCAGGGAGAAAGGGAGAGAAGCGGAGGCTGCCGGCTGGCCCCCGTGTCTTCGCATCATGGCAGCCACTGCTATGCTGGTCAAGGACTCTGCTAAGTTAACCCTTGGGCAGCCACTAACTGTTATTACCCCACATGCCCTAGAGGCCATAGTGCGGCAGCCCCCGGACCGGTGGATAACCAATGCACGCCTAACTCACTACCAGGCCCTCCTACTGGACGCGGACCGCGTCCAGTTTGGCCCTCCGGTCACCTTAAACCCTGCCACGCTGCTGCCGGTACCAGAAGACCAACTAAGCCCACACGATTGTTGGCAAATACTGGCTGAGACCCATGGAATGCGGGAAGACCTTAAAGACCAAGAACTCCCAGACGTGGATCACACTTGGTACACAGACGGCAGCAGTTACCTTGACTCAGGTACCCGGAGGGCGGGAGCGGCGGTAGTAAATGGCCACAACACCATTTGGGCACAATCACTACCTCCTGGCACGTCTGCACAGAAGGCTAAGTTAATAGCACTAACCAAGGCCCTAGAGCTGTCCAAGGGAAAGAAAGCTAACATTTATACTGATAGCCGGTATGCCTTTGCAACGGCTCATACTCATGGAAGTATTTATGAAAGAAGAGGTCTCCTAACCTCAGAAGGAAAGGAAATCAAGAACAAAGCTGAAATAATTGCCTTATTGAAAGCCCTTTTTCTTCCTCAAGAAGTGGCTATAATTCACTGCCCCGGGCATCAGAAAGGACAGGATCCAGTCGCAGTAGGAAACAGACAGGCTGACCAAGTGGCCAGGCAAGCCGCCATGGCGGAAGTACTGACCCTAGCCACAGAACCTGACGAAACCAGCCACATAACTATTGAACATACTTATACCCCAGAAGACCAGGAAGAAGCAAAAGCCATAGGGGCTATAGAAAACAAAGACACTAAAAACTGGGAAAAAGGAGGAAAAATAGTCCTTCCCCAAAAGGAGGCCCTGGCAATGATCCAGCAGATGCGTGCCTGGACACACTTGAGTAATCGAAAGCTAAAATTACTGATTGAAAAAACTGACTTTCTAATCCCAAAGGCAAGTACCCTCGTAGAACAAGTGACATCTGCCTGTAAGGTCTGTCAGCAGGTAAACGCTGGGGCTACCCGAGTGCCAGAAGGGAAACGAACTCGTGGTAATCGCCCAGGAGTCTATTGGGAAATAGACTTCACTGAAGTAAAACCTCACTATGCTGGATATAAGTACTTACTGGTGTTTGTAGATACCTTTTCAGGATGGTTAGAAGCACCCCACCCGGCAAGAAACGGCACACATAGTAGCCAAGAAAATTCTGGAAGAAATCTTTCCTAGATTCGGACTTCCCAAGGTAATTGGGTCAGATAACGGGCCGGCCTTCGTTTCTCAGGTAAGTCAGGGGCTCGCCAGGATATTGGGGATTAATTGGAAATTACATTGTGCCTATAGACCCCAGAGCTCAGGACAGGTAGAAAGAATGAATAGAACAATAAAAGAGACCCCTACTAAATTGACCTTAGAGACTGGTTTAAAAGATTGGAGACGCCTCCTATCCTTAGCTCTGTTAAGGGCCCGAAATACGCCTAACTGTTTTGGGCTCACTCCATATGAAATCCTCTACGGAGGACCTCCCCCTTTGTCAACCTTGCTTAACTCCTTCTCCCCCTCCGATCCTAAGACTGACCTACAGGCCCGGCTAAAAGGACTCCAAGCAGTACAGGCCCAAATCTGGGCCCCCTTGGCAGAACTGTACCAACCAGGACATCCACAGACCAGTCACCCCTTCCAGGTGGGAGACTCTGTCTACGTTAGATGGCACCGCACTCAAGGACTAGAACCTCGATGGAAAGGACCCTACATTGTTGTCCTGACCACGCCCACAGCCATAAAGGTTGACGGAATCTCCACTTGGATCCACGCATCCCACGCCAAGGTCGCTCCAGGGACGCCCGGACCAACACCACCTGAGACATGGAGACTCCGATGCTCCAAGGACCCGCTCAAGATAAGACTCTCTCGTATCTAGCCCCTTGCTTATTACTAGCCCTCCTTCCCTGCGTCGCTGACAGTAATAACCCCCACCGGCCATATAACCTGACCTGGCAGGTAACTGATTTTAGTACTCATGAGGTCTTAGGTAAAACCTCAAAAATTGGGGACTTGGTTCCCTGACCTCTATTTCAACCTAGACAAAATAGCAAGGATAGATGACATGGAAGGGAGAGAATGGAGAAAACAGGCTAGAAGGGTGTCCGTAAGTCGGAACGGGTTTTATGCCTGTCCCGGATTCAGGACAGGAAAAATGAAAAAAACTTGTGGAGAAATAGATGCCCTGTTATGCGCTAGTTGGTCCTGTATAACTACTAATGATAGAGAATGGAAATGGACCACGAAACCCTGGTACATAACCATGTCCTTTGTCCAGCGCTGCACCAGAACCCGATATTCAAAAACTTGCAATCTGGTCCGCATCAAGTTTGAAGATGCAGCAAAATCTGATAACCGATGGATATCCGGGTTAACATGGGGCCTATATTTATACCAAAAGCCAGTGTATGGAATCCCTATCCAAATCAAATTAATAGTCAACCCTATCACAGCCCCTGTCGCAGTAGGACCAAACCAAGTTTTATCAGAAACAAGGAAGCCCCTGGTTCCTGCACCGAGAGAGCCCCAACCAAGAGCTCCTAAAAGCACTTCCCCGCCCTTAATCTCCTCTAAATACACACCCTCAGCCCAAAACGTCACCCGCGGGCCCCTTGACCTGGGAATAGGTGACAGGCTCCTAAATCTCATAAAGGGCTCCTATTTCGCTTTAAACCAGACAAAGCCAGAATTTACCTCCTCTTGCTGGCTATGTCTGGCAACAGGCCCCCCTTACTATGAAGGCATCGCCTCCACTAATAATTTCACTAACTCCGCCAATCCTACTGGATGCGCGTGGGAACAACAAAGAAAACTAACCCTGGCTGAGGTTTCTGGGTCAGGAACCTGCATAGGCCAAGTGCCCCCTAGTCATCAGCATCTTTGTAATGTAACCTTGACAGTACCCAGCTCCAATCACTATTTGGTCCCCTCCGAGACGGACTGGTGGGCTTGCAACACTGGGCTCACCCCCTGTGTATCCACAGCTGTTTTTAGCAGCGGCACCCACTATTGCGTATTGGTACAAGTTGTTCCCCGAGTATACTATCACTCTGGAGACTCCTTTGATCTCCGGTATGAGCAAAAAACTCATATTAGACCAAAGAGAGAACCTATCTCCCTCACCCTCGCCGTCATGTTAAGAATTGGGGTAGCGGCTGGAGTTGGGACTGGGACAGCAGCCCTAGTGCATGGTAACCATCATCTGCAACAACTTAGAGTAGCCATAGATGAAGACCTTAGAGCCATAGAACAATCTATCACAAAACTTGAAGAGTCCTTGACTTCTCTGTCTGAAGTTGTATTACAAAACCGACGAGGACTAGAAATTGTCTTTCTGAAAGAGGGCGGGCTCTGTGCAGCCCTGAAAGAGCAATGTTGTTTTTATGCAGATCATTCAGGAGTAGTTAAAGATTCTATGGCAAAACTAAGAGAAAAATTAGACAAGAAAAAAAAAAGAGAGAGAATCTCAGCAAAGTTGGTTTGAAAATTGGTACAACCGATCCCCTTGGTTTAGCACCCTAATCTCCACCATCTTAGGACCCCTCATCCTGCTCACGCTCATCTTGACTTTCGGGCCGTGCATACTTAACCGTTTACTCGCCCTTATTAAAAATAGATTAAACATAGTACATGTTATGGTTCTGACCCAACAATACCAGACCCTCAGGACTGAAGAAGAGGCTCAAGATTGAGCCTCTAACACAAAAAGAGGAGGGAATGAAACTAGGCCTCATAATTCCTAAGCCTCATAAAATTTAAAAAGCTTGGCCATCGTGAAACTTAAACCCCAGATGGCCACGGATAGCCCCCCGATGTTCCCAGAACCCAAACAGAAAGACAATTCCGGGAAATAGCCTCATGGGGTCCCACCCTGATAGCCTCATGAGGTCCCACCCTGATAGCCTCATGGGGTCCCACCCTGCCTCAATGTCCCCGATGTTCCCGGAATCAGCAATTCCAGGAAAGAACCTCCTAAGGTCCCGCCCCAACCAATCAGAACAAGATACCTTGCTCAGGCCACAGACAGACCCAATTACCACGCGCCTAAAGCTTTGTTTGAATTTCGCGCCCTAAGCTGTGTTTGAACTTGTGTTTGCCTATATAAACAACCTGTAACAAGCACTTGGGGTCCCAGGGCCAACTTAGAGCTTGGGACCCTAGCGCGCTAGTAATAAACAACTCTCTGCTGTGAATGTTGTGTCGGTGATCCTTCGCGGCGACCCCTGCCCAGGAGGGAATCGACAGTTCGGTTCCAACACCTTCACATCCTCCCCTCGTTTCCCCCCACCTTAACCCACAAGTATAGGATACCTCTCCTTAGCGACTGATCAGTCACCCCTTACCATCTCATTAAACCCAATCACCCTTACCCTACTCAATGCCAATATCCCATCCCGCAGCATGCTTTGAAAGGATTAAAGCCTGTTATCACTCACCTGCTACAACATGGCCTTTTAAAGCCTGTAAACTCCCCTTACAATTCCCCCATTTTACCTGTCCTAAAACCAGACAAGCCTTACAGGTTAGTTCAAGATCTGCGCCTTATCAACCAAATTGTCTTGCCCATCCTCCCTGTAGTGCCAAACCCATATACTCTCCTATCCTCAGTACCTCCCTCCACAACCCATTATTTTGTTCTGGATCTCAAACATACTCTCTTTGCTATTTCTTTACACTCTTCATCTCAGCCTCTTCACTTTCACTTGGACTGACTCTGACCCCCATCAGGCTCAGCAAATTACCTGGGCTTTACTGCTGCAAGGCTTCACAGACAGCCCCCATGACTTCAGTCAAGCCTAAATTTCTTCCTCATCTGTTACCTATCTCGGCATAATTCTCATAAATACACACTTTCCCTGCTGATCCTGTCCGGCTAATCTCCCAAACCCCAATCCCTTCTGTAAAACAACAACTCCTTTCCTTGCTAGGCATGGTTAGTGCGGTCGGACTTCTTACACAAGAGCCTGGACCGCGTCCTGTATCCTTTCTTTCCGAACAACTTAACTTTACTGTTTTAGCCTAATCCTCATGTCTGCGCACAGTGGCTGCCACTGCTTTAATACTATTAGAGGCCCTAAAAATCACAAACTATGCTCAACTCTCTACAGTTCTCATAACTTCCAAAATCTATTTTCTTCCCCCAACCTTTGCTCAAGACAATGCTTATGCTGATAAGGTAAAAAAGCAGCCATCAAAGGGCATCAGATCCCATGGCTCAGGACAATGCTTATGCTGATAAGTTAGCTAAAAAAGCAGTTAGCGTTCCAACTTCTATCCCTCATGGCAGTTTTCCTCCTTCACATCGGCCACTCCCACCTACTCCCCGCTGAAACTTCCACCTATCAATCTCTTCACACACAAGGCAAATGGTTCTTAGACCAAGGAAATTATCTCCTTCCAGCCTCACAGGCCCATTCTATTCTGTCATCATTTCATAATCTCTTCCATGTAGGTTACAAGCCGCTAGCCTGCCTCTTAGAACCTCTCATTTCCTTTCCATCATGGAAATCTATCCTCAAGGAGATCACTTTTCAGTGTTCCATCTACTATTCTACTACCCCTCAGGGATTGTTCAGACCCCCTCCCTTTCCTACACATCAAGCTCGGGGATTTGCCCCTGCCCAGGACTGGCAAATTGACTTTACTCACATGTCAGAAAACTAAAATACCTCTTAGTCTAGGTAGACACTTTCACTGGATAAGTAGAGGCCTTTCCCACAGGGTCTGAGAACGACACCGCGGTCATTTCTTCCCTTCTGTCAGACATAATTCCTCGGTTTGGCCTTCCTACCTCTATACAGTCTGATAACGGACCAACCTTTAATAGTCAAATCACCCAAGCAGTTTCTCAGGCTCTTGGTATTCAGTAAAACCTTTATATCTTTTACTGTCCGCAATCTTCAGGAAAGGTAGAATGGACTAATGTTCTTTTAAAAACACACCTCACCAAGCTCAGTCACCAACTTAAAAAGGACTAGACAATACTTTTGCCACTTTGATTTCTCAGAATTCAGGCCTGTCCTCGGAATGTTACAGGTTACAGCCCATTTGAGCTCCTGTGTGGACACTCCTTTTTATTCAGCCCCAGTCTCATTCCAGACACCAGAACAACTTGAACTACACCCCAAAAACTTAGGGCCTAAAAACTCACCAACCAAGCAAGTAATTATTCTGAACCTCCTTGGGCACTCTCTAATTAGATGTCCTACGTCCTCCCAATTCTTAGTCCTTCAATACCTGTTTTTTCTCCTTCTCTTACCTTGTGTCTTCCATTTAGTTTCTCAATTCATACAAAACGGCATCCAGGCCATTACCAATCATTCAATAGGACAAATGTTTCTTCTAACGACTCCACAATATCACCCCTTATCACAAAATCTTCCTTCAGTTTAATCTCTCCCACTCTAGGTTCCCACGCCACCCCTAATCCCGCTTGAAGCAGCCCTGAGAAACATTGCCCATTCTCTCTCCATACCACCCCCCAAAAATTTTCGCCGCCCCAACACTTCACACTATTTTGTCTTATTTTTCTTATTAACATAAGAAGTCAGGAATGTCAGGCCTCTGAGCCCAAGCCAAGCCATCACATCCCCTGTGACTTGCACATATATGCCCAGATGGCCTGAAGTAACTGAAGAATCACAAAAGAAGTGCAAATGCCCTGCCTCACCTTAACCGATGACATTCCACCACAAAAGAAGTGAAAATGGCCAGTCCTTGCCTTAAGTGATGACATTATCTTGTGAAATTCCTTTTCCTGGCTCATCCTGGCTCAAAAAGCTCCCCCACTGAGCACCTTGTGACCCCCACTCCTGCCCGCCAGAGAACAACCCCCCTTTGACTGTAATTTTCCTTTACCTACCTAAATCCTATAAAACGGCCCCACCCTTATCTCCCTTTGCTGACTCTTTTTTCGGACTCAGCCCGCCTGCACCCAGATGAAATAAACAGCCATGCTGCGCACACAAAGCCTGTTTGGTGATCTCTTCACACGGACACACATGACAACAAGAAGCATAGAGATACCTGCTCAGCTTCTGGGGACATCTCAGGAAACTTACAATCACGGTGGAAAGCAAAGGAAGGGCAAGCAGAGCACAAGGTGAAAACAGGATAAAATGAGAATGTTGGGGAGGTGCCTTACTTTTAAACAATCAGATCTTATGAAAACTCACTCACTATCATGAGCACAACACCAAAGTGATGGTGCCAAACTGAAAGGACACAAAGATAGATGTGTACCCGCCCCCCACCCGCTACACCCTTGTTCTGCTCTCTAATCTTTGCACGTACCAGAGGTTTCATAAGTTCTGTAAGTACATGTTTCTCTTTCTGAGGCCAGGTCACAAGGAATGTTTAAGTAAGATAGCCAGGTCACAAGGTGTGTTTAAGCAAGATAGCCATAAACTGGTCGTGCAACCTGATGCAATATAATTAACTGCCTTTGTGTAAAACTGCTCTTCCGCCTCAAGGGTTGTACTGAAATATCAGAAATGGCGGGAACCAATCATAGTTTGCCAAATCGCTTTATTCAAACTCCAGCCAATCATACCTCTAATTTGTATAATGATTCTATGCCTACTTTCCTTAGACTATATAACATTGTTCGGAGCTCAGTAGGGCAGCTCTCCTGCCCGTCTCGTTTCACGAGCAAGTGAGAGCTCCAGGTTCGAACCTGTAATAAAGATCCTTGCTGCTTAGCTTTGACTCTGGACTCTGGTGGTCTTCTTCGGGGAATAAACGGTCTGGGCATAACAAATGGGGGCTCGTCCGGGATTTCCCCCAAGCCCACCAGACCCCCAAGTCAATGGATCTTAATCTGTAGGTAAGCCGGCTTTGTCACTGTCTCTGTCTTTGTCTCTGTCTGTCTCCCTGAAATTTCGCGAAATCCGTAATCTGTAATCTGTATTGGTCTGTTCTGTAAGTGGCACGGTCTTGGCGGACGCGCTAGAAGACAGCCACTCGGGACTGGTGGGAGACGTTCCCCAGTGCCCATCTGGGGGCCTCCATCCTTGGTTGCCCCGTCTGACTCAGGTCGGAAGTCCGACACGCGCTCGCGGATGCTCATCGTTATTACTGTCTGTCCGTTATTGTTAAGTGTTAAGTGTAAGCCCAAAACGAAACATAAAACCTTTTCTTCCCCCTCCAGGACCGGACCTGTCGGATACTCCCCTCTGCTTCACACTCATTTTCGTCCCCCCTTCTCTTTGTAGGAGCAGTCCAAAGATGGGCAACAACCAGAGCACGCCGCTCTCACTCCTTGTTACCAATTTTAAGGATGTGAAGGCTCGGGGGCGTAACTTAAGCGTAGAACTAAAGAAGGGAAAGCTAGTTACTTTCTGCCGTTCGGAGTGGCCCTCTTTCGGTGTAGGGTGGCCCTCTGAAGGAACTTTCTGTCTCTCTATTATTACTAAGGTAAAAACTAAGATTTTCCTGCCAGGGCAGTCAGGACATCCTGATCAAATTCCTTATATTCTAGTGTGGCAGGATCTTGTGGAAAACCCACCACCCTGGATAACTCCATTCATCCTTGAGCCCTGCAAAGTCCTAGTAACGCGACCTACAAGACAAAAGACTCCCTCTGCTCCCTCGGCCCCTGTGCTGCCGGACAGCCAGGACCCCCTAACGTTAGAACCCACATTTCCCCCACCATATCAGCACCTTATCCCGCAGGACCCAGTCCCCCAGGGTGGTGCTTCCGTAGAGGGAAACCGAGAAGCAGAAGCAGCCGAGAGTGAAAGTAACCTGGGGGGGCCGGCCGGCCGAACACGAGGCCGCGTACAGCGGGACCAAGCTTCCCGACTCCCTGACTCCACTGTAGCCCTGCCTCTCAGAGAAATAGGATCGCTGGATGATACCGGGCTCTCCCGTCTCATGTATTGGCCTTTTTCCACCAGTGATTTATACAATTGGAAGTCCCAAAATGCTCGGTTCTCAGATAATCCCAAAGATCTAACCTCGTTGTTAGACAGTGTCATGTTTACTCACCAGCCGACCTGGGATGACTGTCAACAGCTCCTCCGAATCCTGTTCACAACGGAGGAGCAGGAAAGAATCCAAGTTGAGGCCAGAAAACTGGTTCCAGGAGATGACGGCCAGCCAACTGCAAATCCTGACCTCATTAATGCGGCTTTCCCTTTGACCCGGCCCAGATGGGACTACAACACGGCAGAAGGTAGGGGACGACTACTCATTTATCGCCAGACTCTAATGGCGGGTCTCCGGGCTGCAGCTCGCAAGCCCACCAATTTGGCTAAAGTATATTCTGTGTTACAAGGTAAGACAGAAAGCCCCGCTGTGTATTTAGAGAGATTAATGGAAGCCTTCAGACAGTTTACCCCTATGGACCCGGAAGCACCGGAAAATCAGGCAGCGGTAGTAATGTCCTTTTGTAAACCAGGCAACACCAGATATTAAAAGAAAACTCCAGAAATTAGAAAGTTTAGAGGGAAAGCAGATTCAGGACCTCCTTCAGATGGCCCAGCGAGTTTATAATAATAGGGATACTCCAGAAGAAAAACAGTTCAAGGCAACCAAAGAAATGACCAAAGTCTTAATAGCAGCTTTCCCCCAGGCAGGAAATGGCCAAAACAGAAAGCAGAAAAAGCAAGGCCCTAGGCAAGGATTAGAAAAAGATCAGTGTGCTTATTGCAAGGAACGTGGCCACTGGATTAAAGACTGCCCAAAGAAACGGAGACCAGCTAACCCTACCTCCGTACTCGTTACCCAGGACTCTGACTAGGGAAGACGGGGTTCGGACCCCCTCCCCAAACCCAGGGTAACTTTGCAAGTGGAGGGGTCCCCATTTCGCTTCTTGGTCGATACTGGGGCGGAACGCTCAGTCCTAACCAAACCAATTGGAAAAATGTCTAAGAAAACATCCTGGGTGCACGGGGCCACAGGCATCAAAAATACCCCTGGACAACCCAGAGGACTGTAGACTTAGGAACGGGAAAAGTCTCCCATTCCTTCCTAGTCATCCCAGAGAGCCCCTGCCCTCTACTAGGGAGGGACTTGCTGACAAAGATGGGGGCCCAAATCCACTTTGAGCCAGAAGGGCCCAAGATAACTGATTCCCAAAACAGGCCAATATCTATCCTGACTGTCACCTTAGAAGATGAGTACCGACTCCATCAAGAGCAAAAGCCCCCCGATCAGGGAATTGACTCTTGGCTCCAGCGTTTCCCTGAAGCGTGGGCAGAAACTGGGGGCTTAGGGCTAGCTAAACATCGACCTGCCATATTTGTGGAAGTTAAGCCAGGGATGGACCCCGTTCGGGTTCGGCAATATCCTATGCCCCTGGAGGCAAGAGAAGGAATTATGCCCCATATCCGCCGACTCCTAGACCAGGGAGTCCTACGGGCTTGCCACTCATCCTGGAATACTCCACTGTTACCTGTTCGTAAACCCAACAGTATGGACTACAGGCCAGTACAGGATTTAAGAGAAGTTAATAAAAGGGTCATGGACATACATCCCACTGTGCCCAATCCATACACCCTTCTGAGTGCCTTACATCCCAAAAAACAGTGGTATACCGTTCTTGATCTAAAAGACGCTTTCTTCAGCCTTCCTCTGGCTCCCAAAAGTCAAGAACTCTTTGCATTTCAATGGACGGATCCTGAGAGGGGCATCAACGGTCAGCTAACATGGACCAGACTGCCACAAGGGTTCAAGAACTCGCCAACTCTGTTCGATGAAGCCCTTCATGAAGATCTGGGTGAGTACCGGCGGCAACACCCTGAAATAACTCTTTTGCAATATGTTGATGATCTCTTAATAGCGGCCAGGTCCCCGGAAACTTGTGTTCGAGGGACTAAGGACCTCCTGAAGACTCTGGGGGAGCTAGGCTACCGAGCCTCAGCAACAAAGGCTCAGATCTGCAAGTCGGAGGTAACTTATCTGGGGTACCTATTAAAAGGGGGGCAACGCTGGCTAACCAAAGCCCGAAAGGAAACAGTCCTACGCATCCCTAGACCCCAGTCAACACGGCAAGTGAGAGAATTCCTGGGGTCGGCAGGGTTCTGTAGGTTATGGATACCCGGATTTGCTGAGTTAGCCAAGCCCCTATACCAGGCAACAAAGGAACGGCAGCCCTTCAATTGGACGGAAGAGGCTGAGCTGGCCTTTCAGCAAATCAAAACTGCCTTGTTATCAGCCCCCGCGCTGGGGCTCCCTGATGTCTCCAAACCCTTCCACTTATACGTGGATGAAAGTAAGGGTGTTGCAAAAGCCGTGTTAACACAGTACCTAGGCCCCTGGCAGAGGCCAGTTGCCTATTTGTCAAAAAAATTAGATTCAGTGGCTGCTGGCTGGCCACCCTGCCTCCGGATAATCGCGGCGACCGCCCTAATGGTCCGAGACGCTGATAAACTTATCATGGGGCAAGAGTTGCGCGTTATAACCCCGCATGCCATTGAAGGCGTCCTCCGGCAGCCGCCGGACCGATGGATGAGTAACGCCCGGCTCACCCACTATCAAGGACTGCTGTTAAACCCCCTCAGAATAACTTTTCTGCCCCCAACCTCTTTAAACCCTGCTTCACTGCTGCCAAATCCAGACTTGGACG
The DNA here is from genome assembly GCF_049350105.2 of Macaca mulatta. NCBI lineage: Eukaryota > Metazoa > Chordata > Mammalia > Primates > Cercopithecidae > Macaca > Macaca mulatta. Next base: position 135,133,830 of record NC_133408.1, on the reverse strand, counting down.
CCCCGTCCCATGAGTGCACTGAGATACTGGCTCAGGTGCATGGGGTGCGGGAGGACCTGCAAGATCGTCCGCTCCCCGACACAGAACTCACCTGGTTCACTGATGGCAGCAGCTATGTCCACCAAGGCCAGCGGTATGCAGGAGCGGCTGTAACGTCAGAGACTGAGGTAATCTGGGCGGAACCCTTGCCTCCAGGGACATCGGCCCAAAGAGCCGAACTGATAGCCCTTACACAGGCCCTCACCCTAGGGGCAGAGAAAAAACTAACAGTATACACGGATAGCGGCTATGCTTTCGCTACTGCGCACATACATGGGGCCATCTACAGAGAAAGGGGACTATTAACAGCCGAAGGCAAAGAAATAAAAAACAAGCAAGAGATCCTAGCTCTATTAACTGCTTTGTGGAAACCAAAGAAATTGGCTATTGTACATTGCCCTGGGCATCAGAAACCAACTACGCCAATTGCTCGAGGCAACTTCTTAGCCGACCAAACCGCAAGGAGCATAGCAAAAGCTCCCAGTCAGCTCCTCGCGCTCCAGCTCCCCGATCCTGGCCCGCGAAATTTGCCATGTTTTCCCGACTATACCGAACAGGATCGCGAATGGATGAACACGCTTCCACTAAAACAGGTTAAAAAAGGGTAGTGGACTGATATAAATGACCAAACCATCCTACCAGAAAAATTAGGACGGCAGGTGTTGGAACACATCCACCGGACAACCCACCTGGGTGCCCGGCGAATGATGGACTTAATCAGGCACGCCAAGTTTAGAATCAGGCGCATAGCTGAACTGGCCAGCGATGTCACAACAAATTGCAAAGCCTGCCAACTAAACAACGCTTGCCCCCAAACCCAGACCACCACAGGAATTAGGTGTAGAGGAACTAGGCCTGGTATCTATTGGGAAATAGACTTTACTGAGATAAAGCCTGGAAAATATGGGTATCAGTACTTACTTGTCTTTGTAGATACTTTTTCAGGATGGACAGAAGCGTTCCCAACTAAGAGAGAAACTGCTCAGGTTGTAGCAAAGAAAATTTGGGAAGAAATCCTCCCCACGTATGGCTTTCCCGTCCAAATAGGGTCAGACAATGGACCAGCCTTCGTTGCTAAGGTAAGTCAGGATTTGGCTTCCATTCTGGGGGCAAATTGGAAATTACATTGTGCTTATAAGCCCCAAAGCTCAGGACAGGTAGAAAGGATGAATCGGACTCTGAAGGAGACCTTAACTAAATTGACCATGGAGACTGGCGCTAATTGGGTAGTACTTCTCCCCTATGCTCTGTTCCGGGCCCGAAATACCCCTTACAGACTAGGCCTCACACCATATGAAATCATGTATGGCAGACCCCCACCCCTGGTCCCCAGTCTAAAAGATGACTTACTCAAACCTGAAACTGAAAATGTCTCTGAGCTCCTGTTCTCCTTACAAGCCTTACAGAAAATTCACCAGGAAATTTGGCCCAGACTATGAGAACTGTACGAGGCAGGACCTCCGCCGACGCCTCATCCGTTCCAGCCGGGAGACTGGGTCCTAGTCAAGCGCCACCGGCAAGAAACTCTTCAACCCAGGTGGAAAGGACCACTGCAAGTACTCCTGACTACTCCCACCGCTCTCAAAGTAGAAGGCATCGCTTCGTGGATCCACTACACACACGTCAAACCAATGGACCCAACATCCGACCTTCTCGAGCCGTCTGGAGCACCGGTTACATGGACTGTAGACAAAGCTAAGAACAATCCCTTAAAGCTAACCCTGCGCCGTCATCCCCATAGCCGTAACCATGTCTAGCTTACCTATGCTTTTATGCCTTATGCATCTGACTCTCCTCACTGCTGCGCCGTCTAATCCCTATGTCTGGAGGTTCTGGCTCTATGAGAACAAAACTCACCCCGGGGAAACCCCCCAAGCGGGTAAACTGCTAGCTAGCGCAGACTGCCCCCCCTCAGGGTGTAATACTATAGTTTACCTCAATTTCACTAGGTTCCAGATTGCCCAACCAGCAATACCCATGATCTGTTTTGAATATGATCAAACTGAATATAATTGTAAAAATTATTGGTGGCACCAGAGTGCAGGTTGCCCATATAGCTACTGTAAGACGCACTCTGTCCGATACTGGAGAGAACGACAAGGGTGGTATTTTTACAAAACTGAGTCTCCCGTCACTTACACTTGGATAATTAGAGACCCATGGGACTCTCGGTGGACAACCCCACAACATGGGGGAGTATATTACTCATCAACTAGTACCTGGCCCAGTAGCCATTTATATCTGTGGAAAAGTCTAGTCCAGATTCAACCCTTAATCCACACACAAATCCACAGGCAAGAAACCAAGCTATCACAAGACTTGCAGCCCTTCTCCTGGCTAACTCTATTACGGGAAGGGCTAGCATTCGCCAACCTCACTGGTTTAGGCGACCTGTCCTCTTGCTTTATGTGTGCAACCCTAGGAAGACCACCATTAACGGCTGTTCCTCTATCCTCCCCTCCCACAAACTATACAGGTTTTAACTCATCGATAGTCACGATACCCGATGTAGCCCTGTACCGTGACCCATACCAAGAGAAATACCCCTATTGTTATTCGGCATTTAGCAACAGCCTCTGCAACCAATCGGCTAAATACCCTAATAGTCCCATATATGCTCCCCCTGGTGTGTTCTTCTGGTGTAATATGACTCTGTTAAAAACTCTGTCCAAAAGCATCTCTGATGGATAGTTGTGTATCCCTGTTACCCTAGTTCCCCGACTGACACTGCTAACCCCGGCAGAGTTCATAGGCTGGGCAGGGACCGCCCCAACTAAAACTGCGCGACATAGACGAGCAGTTTTTCTACCACTAATTGCCGGAATATCCTTAACCACCTCTGTCGTCGCAGCGGGGTTAGCAGGAGGGGCCCTACAACACTCCATGATAGAAAACGACAAGCTGTTACAACAGTTCTCTGTTGCTATGGAAGACTCCGCCTATTCCCTAGCCTCCCTTCAGCGGCAGCTCACCTCCCTAGCACAGGTCACCCTTCAAAACCGCAGAGCCTTAGACTTACTCACGGCTGAGAAAGGAGGTACCTGTATGTTCCTCAAAGAAGAATGCTGTTTCTATATAAATGAGTCAGGGTTAGTTGAGGAAAGAGTCCAACGCCTACACGAACTAAGCTTAGAAATGAAAAAGCAACAATTCACTACAGCCGCTAACAATTGGTGGAGCTCTTCAATGTTTTCCCTTCTGGCACCCCTTTTAGGCCCCCTAATGTCTTTACTACTTCTATTCACTATAGACCCCTGTGTAGTAAATAAAATTTTACAATTTGTCAGAGAAAGGTTTGATACCATCCAACTAATGGTCCTCCGTAGCCATCACCAGCCTCTCCTGCACCCAGAAAGTGAGGCTATATTATAAGACTCTGGAAATCCAAGATTGGACATCCAGTTACTTATGAGAAGGGAGAAATGAAAGGACACAAAGATAGATGTGTACCCGCCCCCCACCCGCTACACCCTTGTTCTGCTCTCTAATCTTTGCACGTACCAGAGGTTTCATAAGTTCTGTAAGTACATGTTTCTCTTTCTGAGGCCAGGTCACAAGGAATGTTTAAGTAAGATAGCCAGGTCACAAGGTGTGTTTAAGCAAGATAGCCATAAACTGGTCGTGCAACCTGATGCAATATAATTAACTGCCTTTGTGTAAAACTGCTCTTCCGCCTCAAGGGTTGTACTGAAATATCAGAAATGGCGGGAACCAATCATAGTTTGCCAAATCGCTTTATTCAAACTCCAGCCAATCATACCTCTAATTTGTATAATGATTCTATGCCTACTTTCCTTAGACTATATAACATTGTTCGGAGCTCAGTAGGGCAGCTCTCCTGCCCGTCTCGTTTCACGAGCAAGTGAGAGCTCCAGGTTCGAACCTGTAATAAAGATCCTTGCTGCTTAGCTTTGACTCTGGACTCTGGTGGTCTTCTTCGGGGAATAAACGGTCTGGGCATAACAAAACCATTCATGAGAAATCCGTCCCCATAGTGTAATCACCTCACACCAAACTTCACCATCATCATTGGGGATTACAATTCAACATGAGATTTGGGTGGGACACATATCCAAACCATATCACATGTCAAAATGATTAAGGATCTAGCTTAAGGGACTTCCATTCATCAAATGTGAAACAATAATAGTAATTATTAGAATACTCTAAATAAAATAGGTGTTCATTCGTTCACACTGATATAAACAAATGAATAAATGGTGCGAAGGTAAATCTTTTACTTAGAATGTCAACTAATAAATGCATTAAAATAATTTGAAAATACCAATTTGACAATCATCAATCACAGTAATAATATAGGCAAGATTATCAACAGTTTATAAAATAATGGATAAAATGTGATTAAGAATGGGATATGTATTTAGTTTCAAAGTATCTCTCTTCAAAGTACTTACTGATTACAAAGGAAAAAAGAAATGCAACTTTCTAGTGGAGAAACCTGGCAGTGACCAGGTTACTTGGTCACTTAAGATAACTTGATAAAGATAACCTAGTATCACCAAAAATGGAACACATCAATATTATATACTAACTAATGGGATGTAATAAGAAGGACATAGCATCACTCTTGTACTTTCCCACCCAAAATGCATAAAGTAGATAGAACCTTGTAGAAATCCTGGAAAATTCTGCATTGAGGAACATTCTACAAAATCAATACCCTATAATCTTTAAAAAAAAAAAAAAAAAAAAAAGTCAAGATTGTAGAAGTTAAGGAAAGACTAAGGAAATGCTCTTATTGAAGGAGATGAGAGAGACATGGCAACTGATTTCAAGGGACCATACTGGATTGGATTCAGTTGTAGTAAATGCCCGGGAAAATAGGCAAAATTGAATTTGGGGGAAAGGTTATGTGGGAGTTCTTGTTACTACTGCAATTTTTCAATAAGTTTGAATGCTTTCCTAATAAAATTAATTTTCATAAGAAGACATAAAGCCAACAAAAGATTTTCTAATATGAAATAATAGACTATATGTGAAAACTTGTAGTCAAATACATAATAGTTGGAAGCCAGTGTACTCACTAGGAATGTGTGATATTGACTGTATCCATGCTCTCCATTGTTACATTTTTCTTTTTTGTCTCTTGATAAGTAATAACATATTCATGTATTTTTATTTTTACTTATTTATTTATTTTTGGCATAGGGTCTCACTCTGTTGCTCAGGCTGGAGTGCAGTGGTGTGACCACATCTCACTGCAGTTTCGAACTCCAGGGCTTATGTGATCAACCCACCTCAGCTTCCTGAATATCTGGGACCAAGGGCACATGTCATCATGCCCGGCTGATTTTTGTATTTTTTTGGAGAGAGGAGGTTTCATACGTTGCCTTGGCTTGTCTCAAACTCCCGGTCTCAAGCGATCCTCCACCTCGGCCTCCCAAAGTCCTGGGATTACAGATATGAGATACCGCACCCAACCTCTTATTTTGAGTGACAGTTATCTCAGTCGTTGTTCATCCTCCCAGTCAATTTAGATGTTATTCTTTCTGTATGTCCACAGCATGCTTTCTATACATTTATTAGCACAAATCACAGTATCTCCTAAGCTAAGATGTGTGATGGCAGGAAGCTTGTTGTAAAAGACCACTGTACCATGGTAATTTATTTCAGAATTGAAGTTATGCTATGCTCATATTGTGAATTATGTATCATTTATCAATATGTAATTAATCCTTTGTTCCATTACATCTGTTTATTCTTTAAAATGTCTGTATAGTGGCCAGGCATGGTGGCTCACGTGTGAAATCCTAGCACTTTGGGAGGTCGAGGTAGGCAGGTCACCTAAGCTCAGCCTGGCCAACATGGTGAAACCCCACCTCTACTGAAAATACAAAAATTAGCTGGGCATGGTGGTGCACGCCTGTAATCACAGGTACTGGGGAGGCTGAGGCAGAAGAATCCCTTGAACCTAGGAGGCAAGAGGTTGCAGTGAGCTGAGATCGCCACTGCACTCCAGCCTGGGTGACAGTGAGACTTGGGGTCCTAAATAAATAAATAAATAAATAAATAAATAAATAAATAGGTTGTATAGAAATAATAATATAAAAATTGCATTGGCATTTTTCACAATAGCAAATTTTAAGCATTTGGTCTTTCACATAGTTTGTCATTGAATTTAGTTTTTTTTTTTCCCTAAATGACAGATGAATCTTTTAATATGGAATGTTCCCACTTACTATTATAAATGATACACTTCTTTTTTTTTTTTTTTTTTTTTTTTGAGACGGAGTCTCGCTCTGTCTCCCAGGCTGGAGTGCAGTGGCGCGATCTCGGCTCACTGCAAGCTCCGCCTCCCGGGTTCACGCCATTCTCCTGCCTCAGCCTCCCGAGTAGCTGGGACTACAGGCGCCCACAACCGCGCCCGGCTAATTTTTTGTATTTTTAGTAGAGACGGGGTTTCACCGTGGTCTCGATCTCCTGACCTTGTGATCCGCCCGCCTCGGCCTCCCAAAGTGCTGGGATTACAGGCGTGAGCCACCGCGCCCGGCCTAAATAATACACTTCTATGTCCTTTTCTTTAATGCCATGGCTCCTTGCCATCTTCTTTACTTTTGTTATATGGGTTATGTGTAATTTTATTTTGAATTCACTGCTATGTTAGAAACTGAATGCCACATTTGGATTTGCCAGCCATCGCTCTTGAATTTTCAAAAGCAGTTTTAAAACCGTTAGTATTTTTTTCTAGCTGTGAGTGAAGATTGAGCTCTAGGATAACCCATTTCTGATAGAAGACTCTGTCTCCTTACTATCATAATGAGGGTTGGATTGAGGAGGATGGCAGTGGAATAGAGATCATCCATAGAGGAGGTCTGCTGTGCTGAAAGGAAAAACCAGCCTTATGATAACCACTTGAAGAGAAGAAACAGCAGCCTGGGGATACTGTCAACATGATCCACCGTAGATCCAAGGACTTACATGGAAACTGGGTGGAAGTTAGTCAACATGTGGAGTTAACGTGTTAACAATCATGTGAGCATCACCCAGGGATTACACTTGGATAGGATTAGATAGGGATGACCCAGACTACATTCCACAAAGAAAGGGATAAACAGTTTAGTTAATGATAGCCTGGGTTTCTTTCATTAAAAATGTATTTTTCTCAGTTTATTCCAACTTGAAATCATTATCAATTTCTTAGAGATTTTGATATTAGACAGTATAGTGTGGTGTTCAAAAGAACAGACTCTGTATCTACATTCAGTAGGTTCAAATCCCATCTTTGTTGCTCATTAGTTGTGCAGTCTTGAGTATTTTACTTAGCTTGCCTGTCTCAATGTCTTCAGTTATAAAATGGTGGAAAATGTGGATAGCCATAAAATATTTGAAAAGAGAAATGCAGTTAATATTTATGGTAATACCTTTTTGGCATAGCTAGAATTCAACAAATGTTCATCATTATTAAAGTGTGTTTTGATAGGGTTGATATGTTTTCTTTTTCTTCTGTATCTTCATGGATATTTAAAAGAACAGAGAAATTGCCATGTGTCTGCTACCCAGAAGCCATACTGAAATGGAATTTCTTGATCATCCATTTTAAATGATATTTTCTGAAATACTCAGAATCACCTGAGCCCTTAACTGCACCAACCTTGCACTGACCAAGATGATGTATATAGAAATCCCACCATCTGCGTGCATGTCACAATGTCATCCTTTTTGGAATAAATCCACCACTATTAATTAGCTCCACAGTAAATTCATGATTTTTAGTCACTGCTGGATCGTCAAAGCTGGTTTACAGTTAAAATAAATAAATAAATTATTCCTAGTTTCCTAGCTGACTCCTCGTTGCATTTCCTTTTGTGGCTGTTATGAAATAATTTCATTCTCCTTGACCCTGCCAATTATTTACTCAACTTCCAGAACAGCTAACCGCCAAAAGCTTTGTAAATAAGCCTACTTTTTATGTTAGCAATTAAATTAATATGTATTCTAAGCATCCTCATATATTTTAGCAACATCGTAATTTGTTAAAATGTTATTATCTTTACTAAGTTTCCTCCATTTATTAACAAACATAATTGTCTTTCCTATCCTAAAACATCTTCTGTTATCTTCTCATTTGTGAAGTTTGTAGGCTTCTCTCATTCTAACAACTGTGCTATCTCTCACACTTTCTCCAAGAAAACTCCACCAAAACTAAACAAAAACTCCCATGATAAAATAAATTTTGGCGCCAGGTGCAGTGGCTCAGGCCTGTAATCCCAGCACTTTGGGACGCTGAGGCCGGCGGATGACTTGAGGTCAGGAGTTTGAAACTAGCCTGGACAACATGGTGAAACTCCATCTCTACTAAAAATATAAAATTAGCCAGATGTGGTGGTGGGCACCTGTAATCCCAGCCACTTGGTAGGCTGAGACAGGAGAATCACTTGAACCTGGGAAGTGGAGGTTGCAGTGAGCAGAGATTACACCACTGTACTCTAGCCTGGGCAATAGAGTGAGACTCTATCTCAAAAAAAAAAAAAAAAAAAAAAAAACACTTTTTTTTTGAAGTAATGAATAAAATTATGTAAATTGTATTTACAGAAAAATAAGCATTTTAACAGGTTAATGTAAGTTGTTAATCTTTAAGAGTTTTGTGTGTATGTGTGTGTGTGTGTGTTTGGGGTTTAAAGGTTATGAACAGTAAGAGGAAGCTTGGCTTCCAAACCTACTGGAACACTTAAATCTTCTCAGCACACTCAACATTATACCATTCTAGAAGCAGTATACCAATGAACACATAGTAAACATTTCCAGAATGCATGGAAAGCAGATACATCAATACATGCATGTGTTAAACTATGGGTTGGAACTTCTAAAGTAATGCATCAAGTCAAATCTCATGAAACCTACACTAATTTTTCTCCTCAATGTTTCTGTTCAACTATTACTGTTAATGTTACACATCATTAGGCTTAAAATCTGAGAAAAACACTCAAAATAGTATTTGATTATTTTCCAGTGCTCTAATTTACTAAGTAAAACATGAAGAGGACCAAAAAAAAGGTGTTATCAATGAAAATGGAATTACAGAAATAGATATATTTTACAGAAGAATGTATAGAAGTTGGCAACTGACTGCATGTGGCAGAAAAAATAGAGGATATTAACAAAAATGACATAATAGAAACAAAGTATCAAGCTAGCTGCTTATTAGATATATATGCAGGGTTTTTTCCACATAATTTATATAGTAAAAGTGTTATTAAACATAATAATAAAATAATAAGATACTTGGAATTTACTAGTTTAAAAGTAAATGCTATATATGCCACTGATTCACTGGTCTTATTTTAATTTTGCATATGGAAATATAACTTCTTAAATTCCAGTTACAAAGATTGTCAGAATTTTTAAAATGCCACTTTCTTTCATTGTATAAACATACTTTGCATTTTTTAAGAATAAAAAAATTAAATTTATTCCTTAAATTTTTTTTCCTGGATACTGGACAATCAATTATTTAAGATTTACGTGCTTTGAATATGTTGGTTCCAGAATTGCTGACAACCCTAGATTGGGGAGGCAATAAATGCTAAGTTGCATACAAAACATATGAATGAGGCCGTTATGGTTATTAACATCAAGTCTGAAAATTATCTTTTTGATTTGTTTTAAAATTTAGATAGTTGTATGATACAAGGAAATCAGATGACTTATTTATTTATTTTATTTATTTTATTTATTTTATTTATTTATGTATTTATTTATTTTTTGAGACGGAGTCTCGCTCTGTCGCCCAGGCTGGAGTACAGTGGAGCTATCTCAGCTCACTGCAAGCTCCGCCTCCCGGGTTCACGCCATTCTCCTGCCTCAGCCGCCCGCCACCATGCCCGGCTAATTTTTTTGTATTTTTAGTAGAGACGGGGTTTCACCGTGTTAGCCAGGATGGTCTCGATCTCCTGACCTCATGATGCATCCGCCTCGGCCTCCCAAAGTGCTGGGATAACAAGCGTGAGCCACCGCGCCCGGCATGATGACTAATTTATATTTAATTTTATATTTAAAGGAAATTTGAGCACTTACATTCTCTTTTAAAGTAAATGCTATGTGTATCTGTCTCTGAGCAGGTCTTTGTTTCAAACTTTCGGCTGACACTAGTTGGTAAAAACAGCAAAGGGACTACCTACTAAAGGAATGTTCAATCTAGTTCTCCTGACAGTCAAAGGATTCGATTATCATTTTCTAAGTATCATATTCTTTTTGTTCAATCGCTATGATTCAGGAACAATCTTCAAAATTGACTTTGAAATACTGAAACAAAGACAAAACAGGAAACACAGCCCTAAATCTGTCCTAATTGAGAGTATTACCATCTAAGTTCATCAGAATCTCCTCCCCGAATTTTGGGGTGAGATCAGACAAGGCTAGGGAGATGGCCAAATGTAGAATGATAAAATGCTTCATCTTCTAGAACTCATCAAAATGAAAAGAAAAGTTGACCTCCAGTTTCAGTGTCCCCTTCTGTAAAGAGTATTGAGCACTTTAAATGGGATACTGAATTCCAGTTCGAAATTGTGTCTTATGAACTGAATGATTTTTCTTTTCAAAGGTATTGATAACAAGGGTCATGAAGGAGGAGAGTGTGCTTATTTTTTCAACTCACTGTCAAATCTATTCTCCAATTTTCTAAATTATGTTCCTTTTTTTTTTTTTTTTTTGATTGATGGACCTATTAAGTTTCTGGGAATAAAAGCCAAACACACACATCATACAGAGGTTTGCTTTAGGCACACAAATTCAAGTTCTGTTTAACACAGTGGGGTCACCAAACATCTAGTAAAGCCTTTGCCAATGTTTGTGTTTTCTTGCAATTAGATGAAAATCAAAGCCATGTGGACACCAACAGGGAAAACAGCAGGTCTCAATGTGTGTTTGGCAGTGCACGTTCTCCACTTCTCTTGTGCGCTTTTATTTTTTTGACAATGTAACCAAAGCTTTATTTTATTTTATTATTTGTGTTGTGGTGGTGGTGGTGGTCTCAAACATTTTTCTCCCATTTTACTTATATTGTTTATCTACAATTCCCAGGTGGCTTCAGAAAAGAAAATCAAACTTCCCTCTGTAATAAGTCTACTTCCCTTACTGTTTAAATACAGAAGACAATATAGCAGGTGCCTAAAAACCTGTGGGAAGACATTAAACAAAAGGCAAATACAAAGAATTTTTGACTTTATGCTCTACCAAAGGCTTTTTCCAGGAAATGAAAGCAATACAGGCATAACAAAAATATATAAGAAAAAAATATGTGCACATATACACACAAGCATCCATGCGAAATTTAATTTTTAAAACACGTAGTTATGGCAATAGGAATTAATAAATTCCTATTTATTTAATAGAAAACTTACTATATTTCTTTTTCAACTAAATATTACAATGTAAAGGCTGGTGATGCCAACAATAGTAAGTGACTAATATAAATTCAAGCGTAAGAAATCTTTATTACTTTTCAATTTTCTCAGAGTTTCATTTAATGTTTTGTTTGTTTTACCTTTGGCTCTCATAAGAGAAGTTGAATATAAAGAAATAGTTGGCGGGGCATGGTGGCTCACGCCTCTTATCCCAGCACTTTGGAAGACCTAAAGTGAGTGGATCGCTTGAGCTCAGGAGACCAGCCTGGGCAACATGGTGAAACTTAGTCTCTAGAAAAGACAGAAACATTAGTGGGCATGGTGGTGTGGACCTGTAATCCAGCTACTGGGGAGGCTGAGGTGGGAAGATCGCCTGAGTCGGGGATGTCCAGGCTGCAGTGAGCCGTGATTGTGCCTCTGCACTGTAAAACCTGCGTAACAGAAGGAGCCCGTATCTCAAAAAAACCAAAAAAAAGCAGAGGAAGAAAGAAACATTTCCTTTGTTAACAAAAGCATGGCCCTCAATTCAATGTATAAACTGTAAGGATTAAAATTCCATTGACGTCTTGACAGGTTCAATTTTGTTAAAAAATTTTAAAAGTCACCTTCTTTTTCTATCTCAACTTTAAAAAGTACATATTAGTGGACTTTTTAATCTAAGGGAAGAAAAATTAAATAGCTATGAGGCACCTCGATGGAGCTGTAATGACTTTGATTTGACATTCATCCAAACTAAATTCTTTCATTCACATATTGAGTTCACATCGAATTCAGTGCCAGACAGTGAAGAAATGTAGAACAGATAGAGAGTAATGTAGATAAAGGAAGGAGTGGGCATAGAATTTCATTGTGAAGTAAGATGCCATCCTTTAAAAATTATTTCAAGAATTGCTGAAAATTTTGTATCTAAAATAGTAGACTTTGATAAATAATGAATATAAATATGAGTCTCTAGGAAATAAAACAGTATTTAAAGCTCTCTGATTTATTACCTTTAGTTTTGTAGGATTCATATTTTATTAGATAATGATAGCTAATAATTTTTTGATAAAAATTATGTTAATACTTTTTCTGATTCATCCTCAGGATGGCTCTTTAAAGATACATGGCTCAGAATATGGGTAAAAGTTAAGAGAAATAGAAGACAAGGTAGCTAGAATTCAAAGGTAGTCCACTTTCCCCACCAAAAAAATCCCCTTTCCATCCACACCCTAACTCAGAGCTCTTATTCTTCAAGAATATGTTGTACTGTTTTAGGACCTTGGCAAGGTTTTGTTTCAAATTTTTAATTGCAAGAAACTATATTTGTATCATTAAAAAAGTCTTAATCATGTATTTTCAAGGATCTAAATATTTGATGTCATTTATATCACCAATAATCTATATTTAATATTTAAAAGAAATAATTTATATGTTGCATAGAATAATATGTAATGTTTAAAAAATATATTTACCTTTTATAACACGTACACAGAACAAGGAATTCCTTCATGTGTTTGACTCGGTACATACTCACATTAATTAAATAATTCAATTTTTAAGAATGACTGACTACAGCTACATACCAAGGACCATACTAGGTTCTGCTTCATACTATAGTCAGGCTATTTTTATCTCTCGAAAGTAAAAAATAAAGTTTGCATTACCTTAGTTTATTATTAGCAACTAAACTTGTCACGTTCTCTTAATTTTTCATTCCAAATCATCTGAAGCCTAGAATCATAGCATTTTGGTTGTTTCAATATGATTTTTTCCAGCTTTACTGAGGTATAATTGACAAACAAAAGATGTATATATTTAAGGTGTACAATGTAATTATGAAATAATTACCACAATCAAGGTAATTAACACATTCTTCAACTTACCAAAAGACATCACTCCCATTTTTGTTTTGTTAATTTTGTCCTTACTTTTAAGGAAATTAAAAAAAAATTTAGTATATTCCATTTGCTTTGAATGTATTTCTGTTTTTCAGTAATTTCAAAAGAGCATGTATTTCAGAAGTCTTTCTAATTGGAAGAATGGATTGTGAGAAACTGTAAACCTCAGTCAACAATCTAACAGATGATCTTCTCAAATAATGCAATTTTTCACTTCACTAAATTTCCCTATCACTTTCTTCAATTTGTTTAATTTTTTCCCTATCTATATATTCCTTTACCTTGAAAAGTGGATAAAACTACTTTTTCAGATTTATGATTATGTGTATTACTTGGAGGAAAATGTATATTAAATGAAATTAGTACCACCAGTATTCTGTTCAGTGTACCTTTGTGTGGACCAGCCATGCCAAGCACTCAAATGTTGTTCATTTGCCACTGATTTGCCATAGTTATCTGAAAACTCGGCATGTACTTTTGTGGTTTGCATTAGAAAGTTCTTATAGGACAGTGAGAAGGACTATGTGACTAGTTAATTTTTCAACTCATAAAAATGTACAAAAGTAATAGTAACAGGTTTCAAAGCTGGGTTTAGAAAAATAGTAACACAAGAGAAATTTTCCTTTTATATTCCAGTATCTCTCTGAGAATCATCACTGCACCACATGTAAATACAATGTGAAGCCCAATTTTCCCATGCTTCAGGAAATAGATACTTCCATCTTTATTACTTAAAAATTTTACATCTTAAAATGTTTATATATGCAATCTTTTTTTTTTATTTTATATTTTTGGAGGCAGTGTCTCACTATATTGCCAAGGCTGGATTTGAACTCCTGGGCTCAGAAGATCTTACTATCTCAGCTTCCCCAGTAGGTGGGGCTACAGGTGTGGCCCATCATGCGCAGCTAATCTTTAAACAAATTTAAAGTCAATTTTTCTAAAAAATATTGAATTTTTAAATGATTTAAATTTATGCTACCCTATTTCACAAATAAGTGGCACCCATAAAGTAATTTATGTCATTTAAAAATAGTCAGGACATAAGATATTTAATCTAATCAATGCATTTTATAAATGAACACAATGAGGTCATAGAAGTTCAAAGACCATTTGGGAGGCCAAGGCGGGTGGATCACTTGAGGTCAGGAGTTCAAGACCAGCCTGGCCAACATGGCGAAATCCCATCTCTACTAAAAACACAGAAATTAGCCAGACCTAGAGGTGCATGCCTCTAGTCCCAGCTACTCAGGAGGCTGAGTGAGGAGAACTGCTTGAACCCGGGAGGTGGAGTTTGCAGTGAGCCGAGATTGCACCACTGCACCCCAGCCTGGGCAACACAGCAAGACTCTGTCTTAAAAAAAAAAAAAAAAAAAAAAAAAAAAAAGCAACCATGTCTGTGTGTTCTTTGAACTTTTCTTACATATTGTTTGGTGGGAATGTGAATTAATACAGCCATTTTAGAAAAGAGTACGAGGTTCCACAAAAAAAAAACTATAATCCAGCAGTCCCACTAGTGGGTATATATCCAAAAGAAAGGAAATCCGTACGCTAAAGAGCTTACGGACTTTTCCCATGTTTATTAGAGCACTATTTGCAATAGCCGAGAAATGGAAAAACCTATGCGTCCTTCCATAAATGAATGGATAAAGAAAATATCGTATATATACATCCAGTGAAGTACTATTTGACTGTTTAAAAAAAAAAAAAAAGTAATCTTCTCATTTGCAGCAACATGGATGAGCCTGGAGGACATTATGTTGAGTGAAGTAAGCCAGGCACAGAATGACAAATACTACATTTTCACTCATATGTAGGAGCTAAAAGAGGTGATCTCATAGAAGTAGAGAGTAGAATAGTGATTGCCAAACTGGAAAGGGTAGGCGGGAGGACAGGATAGGGAGTGGTTCATTAATGGGTACAAAACTACAGTTAGACAGGAGCAATTAGGTTCCTGTGTTCTATAGCACAGCACGGTGACCACAGTTAACAATAATTTATTGTATATTTCAAAATAGCTAGAAGAGAGGATTTTGACTGTTCCCAACATCAAGAAATGATAACTGTTTGAGATGATGAATATGCCAATTATCTTCATTTGATCACTGCACATTATACACAAGTATAAAAACACCATACTATATCCCATAAATATGTACAATTATTATCAATAAAAAATTAAAAATAATACAGATAGACACACAAACATAAAATAAATGCAATTAAAACCACAATGAGACACTACTTCACAACAACTAGGATGGCAATAATAAAAAAAATACAATGACAAATGTTAGCAAGGATATTGAGAACTTGGAACCCTCACATGTTGCTAGTGAGAATGCAAAATGATGTAGCTGCTGTGGAAAACAGTGTGGCAGCTCCTCAAAAAGCTATACCTAGTGTTACCATGTGATCCAGCATTTCCACTTGTAGATATGTACCAACAACGAATGAAAACATGTCCACGTAAAAACTTATACAAGAATATTCATAGTATTACTCACAATAACCAAAAAGTAGAAAAAATCCAAATGGCAATTGATTGATAAATGGTAATATAAATTGTGGTATATCTATTCAATGGGATATTATTTGGCAATAAAGAGGAGTGAAATAATGATACATGCTAAAATTGAATGAACTTTGAAAACATGCTAAGCAAAAAGTCACAAAAGAACATAAATTATATAATTTCTTTGATATAAAATGTCAAGACAGGAAAATCGATACAGGCAAGAATTTGATTAGTGCTTGCTTAGGGTTAGAAGTGGGAGAGAATGGGATGTGACAGCTAGTGGTTTCTTTTAGGGAAGATGAAAAAATTCCATTATTAGATTGTGATGATAATTATACCACCTTATAAATGTACATGGCATTGTATAGTTAATATTGGTGAATTTTATGGTATGTAAATTATACATCAATAAAGCTGTTTTTACAACCAAAAACCAAACCAAACCAACCAAGCAAAAAAACTCTCTGTGTCCTTGACTCATCTAGAATCTGAGGACCTCTTCTTTGATCTCAAATACCCTTAAAAAGGGTTATCTTTTGTATTGCTTTCCATGTTATACTCTTTCCATTTTTAGATTTTACACATTTAAATTTTTTTGTTCCTATTTATCTTAACTGTGTCTAAGGAGCCATAATATTCTGAGTACTAGCCAGTGGATTCACACAGTTGAAACTTCACCTTCCTTTCATCATGTGACAGCCTTCAAATTGTCTCCTTTCCCAAATTCCTACAGCAACCCCCACAACTCCCATGGCATGGTAAGTCCTCTCGCCAGAACAGCAGTTCTCTTCTGAAGTAAGCCCCTTTTAAAAATTAACTATTCATTTGAAATCAAACATAATTTTGTGGATGTATTAAATGGGCCTATTGCTACTGTTGTTTCATGTACTAAACTTCAAGTGAATATGTTACCTTTACTGGACCACTTCATTCAGAGATGAACATTTAACTGTGGATTAGATGACTGTACCCTCTTGAAAAGATTTTACATGAGCAGATTGAGAAATAATTTGGAACAGAAAACCCTTTTCTTTGCCCCTAAAATCTGAAAGCATTATTTGTCTAATCATTGTATTGTATTTCTTTTACTTTGAAAACCTCAGGTACCTAAATGAGAGCTAACATTTCTGATAAGATTGCTGATTAACTGTAAACCCATGTTGATGTTCCATAAAACCTGGACTTTAAAGAGTTAGACTGTATACCACATACTGTTCCTGCTGGTACCAAGGAATCAATCATAAATTATTCTCAATAAACTCCTTTCTGTGTGTTATATTACCTTGGAATGTTGTTTGTAGCATCTCATTATTTATCATATTATATTTAATGAACTATAAGATAAAAATTTTAGATAATGAATTTTTAGATAAATAAATGATTTTAGGTAACATTATTTAGTATTTCTTTGTGTAAAGCTTAAAACAGAATTTATTATTTGCATGACATAGATTTGCATTTCAAATTATTTATCTGTTCTTAATATATTTTACCCATTATTGCAACATACAACATTTGCACACAGCCAGTACAGAAATCTTGGGATCATAAGACTATGGATTATCAGTGGTGTATCTAACATTCAATTTTTATTTTAAATTTATTTTATTGAATTCCTTTTCCTTCTCCATTTCCATCTAATTTGCATGACCTATCAGAAAAACTTAAAAAATTATGTAATGCTGTCTCTTCCATTAAAAAGAAAAAAAGAAAATCTATTTCATAAAACATTGAACATTTCCATTTGGAAATTTGTGTTACCATGCTCTTTCAAGTTACAAAATCAGGTAGTATGATCTCATAAAATTTTTAAAATAAGAAAAGGCCATGCAGAAATATAATAGAAGATGATTTTCTTCCCATAAGTTGTTTAGTCTTTATTTATTACTAGGCTAACATTATTGACATCTGACACTGGCCATTCCTCAGTTCAAAGTGAAAAGCTTCTTAGAAAGCAAAACCGCTCCTCCATTTTAATTCCCTGAAGAGTTTATTCCTTTGGGCAAAATAGTCATGTGGAGCACCTGTGGTGCAAGTGCTAAAGAAATATCAAGCAAAACCCAGCCACAGCTGTGCTGTAATCATTGAAGTGTGCCCAGTGCATAATGGCACATTAGGTAGGCATTGATCTCTGCCAGTTTATGAGGTCTCTTACAGAATTAGGCAGACTTTTTCACTGAAACCCATGGAGCAGAAATTGCTACTTCTAAGCTAATCCATTTTCAAATTATCAACCAATTGTGACTGATGACCTCACTACAAATCCGCTTATCTACCTCTAACCACTCAACAAGCAAGGGAGAATAAATCATTATTTCCCTCTATGTTCAAATCTTTACAAAAGAAAACTCTTCTTGCCATTCTTAATCACCTTCAATGCCACTGCAGCTGTGAAGATAAGCATGATAAATGTTAAATGCTGCCTAATTGTCAGTGCTTATTTGTAAGGAAAATGAGAAGGTAGAATATCTACTTACTATGATACATGGCTTTATTAAGATTTAGTTTAAAAATTTCTGCTAAGCATTATTACTAATTTTATGTATTTATTAAAAATAATTTATTCAGAATTAAGTGATATTGAATACTTGATTTAAAAAAAACCTATTAACACATTATGCAACCATTTCTTGGTGTAAACCCTGGGTCTACTTTAATCACCTGAGTAGATAAAATTCAAAACATGTAAGAGAGGAGCCTTATTCTGAAAATAGAAGCAACGCTCAATACCTTTGTAACTGAAGTCAATACTATGTAAAAATCTGTAGGAGGTAGAAAACGCACAAATTAGGGTTGGCCAAAACCTATTCCTAAACTCTCCCCAACAAACTTTACCACAGAAGGTAACATTAGTGATGTTATGGTCCACAAAACTTGACAGTTTCAAGAATGTGTACAGAAAGAATGTAATAAAGTAATGCTGACTTGCATTTCTTTCTATTAGAAATTATATTTTATTTTACATTTCATAGCCTTAGGACATATTTTAAACCAATATTTTAATATATTTTATAGGTTATTTATGTTGTGAAAAATATATTGCCCTATTCTCTGAAAGATTTTCATGTTGACCATGTAGATGAGGCCTAAATGGTAAATACATTAATACATGTATAAGAAATTCATTTACGTGTTTATTGCATTACATTTTATAGACGTAGAAATTTAAAAACAGTTCTAGCAAAATTGTAGAATTTCTATTTACAAATTCACTGGACAAAGCACTAGTTATAAAAACTTAGTCTTTGCAGTGTGACGGATAAGGAAGAAAAATCATTATTTCTATGTCTATACTTAAAACACATTTTTAAAAATGTTTCTAACTTGAACTTAATTAAAATTCAAAGATCTGGACCAACCATTGCTGCGAAGCATCAGCCTAGCTGTTTTATCCATACCCTATGCCATAGACTGACATAATTCCTATTCAGAGTCAGTTAGCAACTCTTTGTTTTTTTGAAAGAATAGCTTCTCAATGGAGTTAGAATTGCTTTCTCATATTTGCCTTTTGATTGATGTAACTATGTCAGAGTTTCTTTCTGAACATGAATCAATAATATTTTTTTTTGTATTTGGCATGTAGTCCAGGGCAAGTCATTTGTAAAGCAGGACAATATTATCTACTCCAACCTACTTACTGATAGGCATGAGAAAAGGTATCAAATTAATTTTCAGATGCAAAAAATATAACAATTACATATTTTGTTAAAAATCTTAATTTTAAAAACAACATTAAATTCTTAATTATCTATACAAGTGGATGGGGAGAAGTCACAGTTCCATAACTTACAAACATTAGTAATAAAAAATACTTCAAGTTCATTCCTGTCATTACTTTACAACATTTATGTTTTTGTTACAATTAATATTTTCAAGCAAAATCATAATAGGTTTACCTAAATTAGTCAAAATATAAGAATCTGTGTAAGGGGAAAAATGAACAACAATCCATATATGAACTGCATTTCTTATGCTACAGGTTTCTAAGGTTAATAACAGCCTTTTCCATATCCTTCCTCACACAGATGAAAAGATGTATACCTATATATCATACACAATGAGTTTTATGTTATTTGTTTAAAAAACAGTATTACAGTGTCATAATAAAAACACTGGGAAAAATGACTTTTTCACAAAACATGTCAAAAGAAAGCCTCCAGTCAAATATATGAATCTGACCAACACTTTTAATCAAGGTAAAATATTCAATAATATGGATCAAAACCATAATATTTAACTTTTCCCCAGTGATGAACATTTTGGATATTTTTGGAGGGTTTTTTTTTTTTTTTTTTTACTTTTCTCCTTGTTTATTTGTCTTGCTAGTTAGTTACTATTTTATTAAGATTATATGTGTTTATTTTAGTAGATATTCCTTTGCATGAATTAATAGTAATTTTGGATTTTTACAAGCCATGAGTGTGCCTACTTCCTGGCATCCTAGGAAACACTGACTGGCATCCCCACTTTTAATTTTCACTGACCTGAAGGAAGGAAAACAGTATCTCCTCGCTGCTGTAGTTGGCCGTTTCCTACTAGTAAGCTTTAGAACCTTTCATATGTTTGCTTCATATTTTAGCCTGGCTTGCAATAATCCCTTATTTATATGATTTGCCCAGTTTTATATTAGGTTATTTGTCCATATTTATCACCATAATAAAATAAATTAAATTCCTATATTCTTCTCATGGGAGTTATATGAAGGCTAAATGAAGACTGAGAAGTGGGCACTCTGCCATTTTAGCACTTAACATATTTCACTGAAAAGTTCACTATATTGCTCTCATGATGGCATTTTTTTTTTTTGATTGTAGGAAATTTACTGTTACTCCTCTTTTACTCTAATAATTTGTAATAATACTTGTAATACTCTAAATATTCAGAAAATAAAGGTTGAACTGGTAAAATAGTGAGAATACATCTTCAATCAAACTGTCAGATACTTTGATCAAGCTGCGAGTGAAGGAATCACATCTCAGACATACGTGTCCCCTCACAGAAAGTTGTTCAGAAAATACTTCTGAGTTAATTGTAATTGGTTGCTCAATCTTGAAATCCTTTTCCTAACCTTCCCAATTCCTCCCTGGAAGTAACAGTAGGTCAGCTTCAAGTTTAAATATGTGAGCCGAGAATGCTGGGGGCCCTTCTTTCCTGCTGCTTTCTGTAGAACATTTATATAGTAAAAAGTTTTTATGTTAATTTTTCTTAGTTTCCTTACTTTTAGTATTATGTTC
The DNA here is from genome assembly GCF_049350105.2 of Macaca mulatta. Classification (NCBI taxonomy): domain Eukaryota; kingdom Metazoa; phylum Chordata; class Mammalia; order Primates; family Cercopithecidae; genus Macaca; species Macaca mulatta. Next base: position 135,112,796 of record NC_133408.1, on the reverse strand, counting down.
ATTGCATCCAAACTTGGCAATTGAAGACTGTGTGGAATTTCAACTAACACATCTCAGATGTGCATGATCTCAGCCTGTGGGATATAAAAGGATTTGATTTAGAAGGCACCTCCGTCCAACTTTGTAGTCTAGACTAGCAATTGGTCTAGAATATTTCTATAAGACAATGGTCTCTTGGTTCAAAATAGACATTAATCAAAATGCTGACAGTATCATTTTGTTGTTAAATGAGTGACATTAGATTCATTATTGTTTTGGATATCCTTGCATTAAGTCAACCAGGCTGTAGAGGTAAAGATTTCCGTCACTCACAAAATGTGAATGTTGCAATTTATCTTTTGCTTGGGGCAAAATTTTTCAAAAGAATACATTTTTAAATTTGGAAAATATCTGAAATGAAATCCACATGTTTGCAGTCGGAAAACTGTCTTTGTAGGTCTCAAAATTAGGTTTCCAAAACTAGGCTTTCTATCAACTGTGTGATTTGGGACAAATCATCTTGCCTTGCTTTTTTTTCAATCATTTCATCCTTATACTTAAATAAATGATGCAGAACAATCTATAAAATCGATTCCAAGTTGAATTTTGCTGTCTTCCGTTTTAAAAAAAGCAACTGATAAGTTAACAAATTTGTAACTATGCCCTCTAATATTCAAGTCAAAGTTTAAAAAATGATTTTTTTTCCACTACATTTTGTACGTCTTCTTGGTTGCACTTTACTCTCAGTTATAATAAAATACTTTCATTATGATTCTGAAAATAAATAAACCAATATATTGAGGGTAATGATTGTAAAATATTTTGATAACATATTACCATGTCTGGATTTGATAACTCAAGTTATATCTATACATCCACAATTCAAAGCGACTTTTACAATACATTACTCATATTGTGTTAGAAGCAGTAAGAAACCATGAAAATAATTCAGCAAAATACATCATATTTAGATGTAAGCTTATTTAATCACACAATCAAGTTACTAATTGAGGAACTACAAAATAAAACAGTACATAGAAAGAGATTTAAAATTACCGACTTAAAAGAAAATGTAATATACAGAAGACCTGTCTTAAGAAACAAGTATACTCCCACTTCAGCTACCCTAGTAGCTGGGATTACCGTAAAATATGAAGGTTTTTGTTTTGTTTTGTTTTGTTTTGTTTTGTTTTTGTGGTGGTGCTATTTAGCTAAGATATGAAGGTTTGTATAGAGTTAGCTAGATTAGAGGATGAGATTAAAATTAGGCATTTTGGCCGGGCGCGGTGGCTCAAGCCTGTAATCCCAGCACTTTGGGAGGCCGAGACGGGTGGATCACGAGGTCAGGAGATCGAGACCATCCTGACTAACACGGTGAAACCCCGTCTCTACTAAAAATACAAAAAAAAATAAGCCGGGTGAGGTGGCGGGCGCCTGTAGTCCCAGCTGCTCGGGAGGCTGAGGCAGGAGAATTGCGCGAACCCGGGAGGCGGAGCTTGCAGTGAGCGGAGATCTGGCCACTGCACTCCAGCCTGGGCGACAGAGCCAGACTCCGTCTCAAAAAAAAAAATAAATAAATAAATAAAAACTAAATAAATAAATAAATAAATAAATAAAATTAGGCATTTTGACAGACCAATCATATGATGTAATTCTATCAAAATGGCCACTTCACATATGTACCCTCTTTTTAATTATAAATTTGAGCAACATACTCATCTACTAGTTTAGAAATTACATGAGATTCATGGTAAGAGGTGGAAGGATGTTTGTTTTACATATTATCCAGTAATAAAAATTTAAATTCCTCATTCCATCAGGTCTCATTGCTTTCTTGGATGAATCGATAGCAGAGTGGCAAGCCTGTGGAGCAAGTTAGAGTAGTGTTGCTTTAGAGGGGCTTCTTTACCACTTAAAAAAGAAATTTGGGATGTTATTTAAATTTATTATAAAACTGCAATTGATTTTTTTCTAATGGTATAAACAACTAGAATCTAGATGTCCCGAAACATTTTTATGATTGCATATGCTTTTATTTTACTCATCTTTGTATCTCCATACTCTTTGTGATAGCTTTTAAATCAATATCCAAGGGAAATTTCATATTGTGAGTAGCAAATTCTACAAGATGTTAGGGGAACAATCTTTTTAAATGCCATTATTATTTTATAAAAAAATGTTTTTAATGGCAAAATTCCAATCAAAATGTCATACGTCGATGAAATGATAACATATTTAAAGGTTGAAAACCACTTCAAATTATGTGAATTTTGACATAGTATTCAGTAAGATAGCTTTTTTAAAACAGTTTGGTGTTCTTTTCTGAGATTTATTTTTATTTTTATTTTGGGGATGGAGTTTCGATCTTGTTGCCCAGACTGGAGTACAATGGCGCGATCTCAGCTCACTGCAACCTCTGCCTACCAGGTTCAAGCGATTCTCCAGCCTCAGCCTGCCGAGTAGCTGGGATTACAGGCATGCGCCACCACACCCAGCTAATTTTGCATTTTCAGTAGAGATGGAGTTTCACTATGTTGATCAGGCTGGTCTCAAACTCCTGACCTCAGGTGATCTGCCAGCCTCGTCCCCCCAAAGTACTGGGATTACAGGTGTGAGCCACCCAGCCCAGTGGAGATTTTTAATCACACTTGATAAAGCACTACTTAAAATATAGATGGTTAAGTAATTTTATCTGAACTTCTCTGTTCTGATTGAAAAATAATTCCATAATTTGATCTTATCTTTTTTTGACTTCACAGTTGTAGAAACCAAACAGAATTGTCCTTAACAAAGAAAGCTCAAGGGCACTTGCAAAGACATATTTAGAATAAAATGAGACAAAATTCCCTAAAACTTTGAGGGTCTACTTTTCAACTTTTGTAGTATAGATGAAAATAAATTGTTGCAAAATACCAATCAAAATACCTAATCTACATAGATCTATGTGCAATGATCTACAAGTCTCACTTTTGTTAATGCCCTGCTGCTCTATAATAACTTCTTCACCTTTGTTATTGTAATTTCTGGCTAACTGTTGGTTACATTTCCACTACGGAAGAGGGAGTGGGACAGTTTTCAGAGCAACTGTCTCATACCTCAGGCAAATTCCCAATGACTGTGGGTAGCACTCCTAGACATAAATTGTTGCAAAGTCCAGTTGTAGCTCAACAGGGATTTAGTTTTAATGAAACCCAGATGAGCTGCAACTGTATTTCAGTCTATACTCCCACTTCAGCTCTAGTCAATTACCTATGGTAATAGGAGGACAGAAATAACATGAGTAATGAAATCTGCAGATAATCCCAAAGCATCATTTTAGCCAATAATTCCCAATCTCTCCTGTATTAAACCTCTTACTAAAACTTCTTAGCATGTATTAAAATGGACAGATGTGAATCTTTGTCTCTTCCTATGGTAAAGATGCCAATAAATTATAAAATGATCCTAAAAATATGGTCACAAAGGAGGGAGAACTGATTAATTACTGGCATTGTAGATATTTATTTTTGAGAACCTCAGGAAATTATTTCTTCTGCCTATCAAACCTATGGAAACATATTGCCATCATTCATAAAAACATTTGAGTTAAATAAACCTATGTAAAATTATGTAATTATTTATTAAGAGCATAATATGAATTCTAATTAAACTAGACAGATTAAGCACAAAAGTCAACCTCCCCTCCTTTTCTTAACCCCAGGAAAAGCATAGCAGAGAATTAAAACAAACAAACAAATATATTCATCCATTAAGACAAGGGGGAAAGATAAAGTGACCACCTCAACATAAGATTTCAAGGAACTGGGGGAATAATGAATTCACATAAAATTTATTAACTTAGCAAATGGGAGTTAGAGACCTCTCAGGATAAGCAAGCCCATTCACTCTAAGGAAACTGGGAGATGATCAGCACTTATGGCATTCTCTACCAGAAGAAGAGATGAGGAGGCAATAGTTGCCTACACCTTGTTCCAAAAATATCAGTAATCAGCAGATATTTCTCCTTTGCCAACTATTGAAGAAATTAGAAAGCACTGAAGAACTTTCTACATATTATCTGTGATGGTTAATATTGAATGTTAACTTGGTTGGCTTAAAGAATGCAAAGTATTGTTCCTGGGTGTGTCTTTGAGGGTGTTGACAAAGGAGATTAACATTTCGGTCAGTGGACTGGGAGAAGCAGACTCACCCTCAACCTGGGTGGGCACCATCCAATAAGCTACCAGCAAAGCTAGAATAAAGCAGGCAGGAGACGATGGAAGAGCAGACTTGGTGAGTCTTCCGGCCTTCATCTTTCTAGTGGGCTAGATGCTTCCTGCCCTTGAACATCAGACTGCAATTTCTTCAGCTTTCGGACTCTTGGACTTACATCAGTGGTTTTCCAGGGGCTCTTGGGCCTTCAGCCACAGACTGAAGGTTGCACTGTCGGCTTCCCTACTTTTGAGGTCTCGGAACTCGAACTGATCCACCACTGGCTTCCTTGCTCCTTAGCTTGCAGAACTTGCAGGCAGCCTATTGTGGGGCTTTACCTTGTGATCCTGTAACTCAATTCCTTTTAATAAACTCCCTTTCATATGTATCTAAACCAGTACATATAAATATATATACATACACACATATATATGCGTATATATATGTATATGACTAGTTCTGTCCCTCTAGAGAGCCCTGACGAATCATTTGGTAGTCCTGAGTAAAAAGACGGATACACTTATTGGTCAATATAAACAGAAGTCTGATAATCTACAAAACACCCTCTAACCTCTTTCATACCCAGGCTAACTCCCACCCAGCACAGTACTTTCAAAAATGGCTTTATTTCTCACTTATAAATATCAATGGACAGCTTAGCATTACTTGACCATGAGGAAAACTGATACTATAAATAATGAACAAAACCCTCCAAAATCTCTAATATAAAGAGAACTTGGAGGAAATAATGAGGAACGTGAAGACCATGTCAAGTCAAAACTATGATATTCTCTAGCAGTAAGAAAATGCATTTAATCTATTAAAAACAAACAAGCAAACAAATGAATAAAACTATTAAAAACTTACAGCTGGGTGCAGTGGTTCACATCTGTAATCCCAGCACTTTGGGAGGCCGAGGAGGGTGGATCATCTGAGGTCAGGAGTTCAAGACCAGCCTGGCCAACATGATGAAACCTCGTCTCTACTAAAAATACAAAAAAATTAGCCAGGCATGGTGGTGGATGCCTGTAATCCCAGCTACTTGCGAGGCTGAGGCAGGAGAATTGCTTGAACCAGGGAGGTGGAGGTTGCAGTGAGCCGAGATCACACCATCGCACTCTAGCCTGGGCAACTAGAATGAGACTCAGTCACACACAAAAAAAAAAAAAAAAAAAAAGAAAAGAAAGAAAAAGAAACTTAGGAATTAAAACTATGATAACTGAAATAAGAACTTCAGTAGAAGTGTTGGAAGATAAAGTCAAGAAAGCTTTTCATAAAGGAGAAAATAAAATGAAAAAATTAAAAATAAAACAGAATTAGTGGATCAGTTAAAGAAGTCAAATATCATATTTTTGGGACTAACAGACTAGAGGGAAGAACATATATGCATATATTTCCTATATATATACATTTCATACACATATACACATCTTGCTATAAATACACAGAAAATTTCCCATAACTGAAGGGAATGAGTTTTCAGGTGGAAAGCGTGTACTTAATCCTTAGTATAATGAAAACAAAATAAAACAAATCCAAAAGGCATAACATAATTACACTTGAAAATATCAGTGATAAAAATAAAATCCTAAAAGCTTTTTATTTTGGTAGGGGATACACGTTACATAGAAACAGAAATCAGAATATTTTAAATATTCAACAGCAGTACTACACATATGGCTTAAAATGAAGACACAAATAATAAGCATGAGAATGCTGGAATGACTATATGAATGTCAGCTAAAATAGACAAAAAGCAAAAACATTATCAAATATAAAAATAAATATTGGATGATAACAAAATAGTCAATTTATAAGTCTTTAAAAGAATTACAAAGTACAAACGAATACTTGACTGAATTGAAGGAAGAGAAAGAACATTGCATAGTTATTATAAGAGATTTTATTTTTAAAAAGAACCAAAAATATTGATGAAATCTTGGTGCATCTAAATAATGCTTTGAAGCATCTTGACCTAATTGACATTTTTAGAGGATATAGTCATTAACTGAAAAGTAATGCGATGGACCAGTCACTTAGATCTACACATTCTGGGCCTTAAAACAACTCTGAATAGATTTAAATTATTTCTATCAGAGTATGTTCTCTGACCATAGATTTAGAAATTAATAGTAAAAAGATATCCAGAGAGCATTAATTGTTTCATGGATTAAAAAATTTCAATAAAAATTTCAGGAGATGTTTTTCCTGTAGGGTAGCAGAGTTAAATAGATCATAAATAGATTATAAACTTTGAATACAAATATAAAACTCTTAGAAGAAAACACTGGAGAAAATTTTTTAACCTTGGGGTAAGCAAAGGCATCCTAAATAGTACTCAATAGCACAAGTGAAAAAAATAAGAAGAAAAACATATTGTACTTCATCAATAATAAAATTTTTGCTTTTCAAAATAAACTGAAAAAGAAAATCACAGAATGGTAGAAAATATTCACAAAACACACACATGCATATATCAAAGAATTTGTCTTCAGAATGCATAAAATGCTCCTGTAATTCAATAATAATAGATCCACAAAGTCAACAAAAAAGGTGAGCAAAAGTTTTGAATAGATACTTAAAGAAAGAAGATATGTGCAGATGGTAAATATACAAATTTAAATATGCTCAATATCATCAGTTATCAGACATATGCAAATTAAATACCTATTTAGATACCACCACATATGCATTTAAGACTCAAAACATGAAGTTTTGCTAGGATGTAGAGCAGGGGACAGCAAAATTTTTGTTTTAAGGGCTGAATAGTAAATATCTGATGGTTTGATGGCCATAAGGTCTCTTTCACAATTACTTAATTTTGCCTTTGTAATATGAAAGCAGCTCATTCATAAACAAGTGTGTCTGTATTCCCATATATTTCTATTTACAAATAAACCCGAATCTGGCTTAAGAATTATAATTTGCAGAGCCCTGATGAGGAGCGACAGGAACTCTCACACACTGCTCAGGAAAATGTCAAACGGTACAACCGTTTTGGAAAACTGTCATTTCTTCAAAGTTAAACATACACCTATCAAATGACCCTGATTTTCCAGTCCACGTATTTTTCCAAACTAAATGAAAACACATATTCATACAAAGACTTGTATACAAATACTCATAGGAAAGCAATTCACAAAGGACAAAAGATGGACACAACTATATATCCATCAAGTGAATGAATAGCCAAATGTATATCCATATAGTATATCCATTCAATGGACTACCATTCAGTAATAAAAAAAAAAATCAACTACTGATACACATAAGTCATAGATAAATGTACAAATTATTTGTTAAGTGAAAAAGTATACACTTATATTTATATACTTATTTATACGAAATACAAATTAATGCAGCGTATCAAAAAAGGAAAGAGGAAGAATTTTTCCTGGGTGATAAAAATATTCTAGATTTTGCTTGTGATAATAGCTTAAAAGATATACACTTCATAAAAACTCAAGAAACCTGAGCACTTTAAAATAGATGAAGCTTGTTTCATTGAAATTATTCCTCAATTAAGTTAATGAAGAAAAATAAACATGTAGAGAGGACTCCACCAAAACATTTTTACATACCTCAAGGAGTTTTATGCAGAGTGTTTTGCTTTTCATATATATCAACAAATATTTAGCCAGCCATAAAATCCCCTTCCCCAAACAGAGTGGTTTTCTGAAGTGCTATATTAGATGTGTATTTTTCAAATTACCCAATCTTTCTTGCTCCATTAATTTTACTCATTGACAGACTTTTATTGGTAGAACAGGGGGTCACAAATTTATTTTGTTCACAAAAACAAAAATTGCTACTTATGACAATGATAATAAATAATGGAAATAATGGAACCTATCAAAAAATCCCCAAAATAAATGAAAAAGAAAGTTTAGTAAAAGGAATATCTTGAGAGCCAGATCTTACTACATAAGGGCAACAAATGTAGAATTAGATTTGGGGTTTGGGGTTCTTGGTTTCTGTAATTTGTATTCATCTTTGTCCCACTTTCTTAATGTAAACACTGAGATGATTTTTCTAAGTTCCTTCTGGCTCAGAAATTCTGTAGACCTAAAAACATTTAGTACAGATTATCAAAGAAAAAGAAAACCAAAAGAACAGTTTGAGGAAAGAAGAACTAATTAGCCAGCAAAATAAATAAATAAACTACTCCATCTGAATTTGAAGTTGGACTTGTGAAAACATGCAATGAAGTTTTTCAAAGAGGTAGGTGACATTCCACACCTACTCATAGCCATTCCAATCCCCACCCTCACTGGGAGCAGAGGAGGTTAGGCATGTATGCTAGATTTTCTCTGGGGCAAACCAAGCCTCTAAGCACTCGTTATGACCCTGTGGACACTAACATTTGAGTCAAGGCCATGAGGTAAGAACTTGCTACTTGACTGGGTCACCAAGGTTACTTGTTACTAAAACTGAATTTGAACTCACTTGCAGCATAATTTTCTTAGTATGCCCAAGCCATCTCTTTAAAAAAAAAAAAAAAAAAAAAAAAAAAAAAAAAAAAAAGGTCTAGGAATTTTTAAATAGGGAAAACATATTCTAGTTCCATCAAACATCTTGTAAGTGATCAGAAAACAGACTGAGATATAAATATGGTATAAGGTAAGACAACTTATTTGAAAATCAAAATTAAGTAACAATTAGTAACAGCTAAAATAATAGGTGAACATACTGACTATTCTTCATTTGGAAAAAAAAAAAAAAAAGGTATTAGTTTGTTAAATACGGATGGTCCCCGACCTGGTGCTGGTTCAATTTAAAAATTTTTCAACTTCACAATGATGCAGAAGTGATACCCATTCAATAGAATCTGTACTTGGAATACCCATACAATCATTCCGTTTGTCACTTTCAGTACACCACTCAATAAATTACATGAGATATTCAACATTGTATTATAAAATAGCTTTGTGTTAGATAATTTTGTCTGACTTTAGGCTAATATAAGTGTCTGAGCATATTTAATGTAGTTCAGGCTACGCTACCATGTTTGGTAGGTTAGTTGTATTAAATGCATTTTCAACTTACTATATTTTCAACTATGTGTGGATTTATCAGAACATAATCACATTGTAAGTTTGGGAGCATCCATCCTAACATTTCCTAGAGAATTTTAAATGTTCTTTTTTTTTTTTTTTTTTTTGAGACGGAGTCTCGCTCTGTCGCCCAGGCTGGAGTGCAGTGGCCGGATCTCAGCTCACTGCAAGCTCCGCCTCCCGGGTTCACGCCATTCTCCTGCCTCAGCCTCCCGAGTAGCTGGGACTACAGGCACCTGCCACCGCGCCCAGCTAATTTTTTGTATTTTTAGTAGAGACGGGGTTTCACCATGTTAGCCAGGATGGTCTCGATCTCCTGACCTCGTGATCCGCCCGTCTCGGCCTCCCAAAGTGCTGGGATTACAGGCTTGAGACACCGCGCCCGGCCTTAAATGTTCTTAATGGTTTTGTTTTAACTCAATTCACTGGCAATATTTCTATACCAAAAGGTTCTTATTCTTTCTTTCACTCACTCACTGAAGTAATATTGTCTATCCCTTTAAACTGGTGTGTGGAGGCAGACATAAGGAAGAAAAAAATAGAGGTTCATAAAGCATTCAAAAGAAGCTCCTCATGGAGGAAGGTGTTTAAAAACCAGAAACATGGGCAGAAATGCTTTAATTTACAAAATAGATGTATTTCTGAAAAAATGTGTGAAGTAAACATTCAATTATATAATATATTGAAGCAGAAAGCTCTGAAGTATACTGGGAGAAGGCACAGAATCAGAAGTCATGTTCTAGTTTCTAATCCTGGCTCTGCTTCATTAGCCTTATCCAAGTCACTTATACACTCTCTGAACCTGTTTCCTCACCCAAAATATATGGGTAATTTTCTATCTGCTCCGAGTACTTCACCGGATTATGAGGATCAATCAATAATACAATTTTTGAAAAGTGTTATAATAAATAATTACTTGCCAAATAAAGAATGCTTTTCAAAAAAAAAGAAGAAAAGTATTTTTCACTTCAAGAAGCTTACAATCTTGAAAAGAAAAATAAGACATACTCAAACAACCATTAAAAACAGTAGAATGCTTTTACAAATAAGATGAATATAGTTTCAAAACTAATCACAGAAAAGAAAAAACTATTTCAAAATTCAATTTATAAAATGTTTCAAAATATTTGGATAAGTTTAAGCAAATAAAATTAAGTACTACCAGCACTAATATATCAATGAGAAAATGAAATAAGGTAGAATAATTTTCTCAAAGTCAAATACTGATACAGCTTGGAATTCCAGTACTATCTGAATCTGTAGTGCAATCTCATATGAGATCATTTACATGCAAACCAGATCAAACTTATTCAATGATCATATAAAAATAAATGCATTTAAACTTGAAATAGCAAATTATATACTACTGTTGATCTTAGCATTCTGGTTTTTATCTATTTCCTTGTTATCTACATAATTTCAATTTCACTTTTAGCTAATGTGGAATTTTATTTACTTTCCACTTTTAAAATAAATGCTTGAAATCTTTATTATGAGATTGCTAGTAAGGCATTTATATATTTAATCTAGAATTTGTTTAGAATCAAACATATGTGGAGTCATGTTGAGGGAATAGTCAACCATGGCAGAACTATTCTCAGATTTGGAAGAGGAAATAGATTTATCATGGATCCTGCTATGTAGGCATTGCTTAAGCAAATAAGTTATTTACTGATAGACAAGAAAAATACATTGTCTATGTTTTTAAATCATTATTTATATAAGTTATTTCAAAACTCATTTGATATGTTAACAATTCTTTTTCAGGTTACTTCCATTTAAAAAAAAAAAAAAAAAAAAAGCAAAAAGAATAGATAAAATGAAGGTCTGATAGCCCCCAATTTGAGATGACCAGATATTTTCCAACCAATTGATATTTATGTATGCTAGTTTATATGTGTGTTACCCAAAACTTAAAATCATAAATTAAGTTCTGCAAATAGTTCTATTAGATGCAATATCTGGAAGCAAAATTTCATCAGATTTTAGTTAGATTTGCTAAATATTTTATAAATTTTCATTGGTTGACTTCTATACACTATCCTGTTTCAATTCAATATGTATATTGTCAATTGCATTCAGTCATTTAAGACTCATCCATATGAGCTCTTGATGTTTTTATAAATTAATTTTTAAGAACTGGCTTGATTCCAAATAAACATTACAAGACAATGGTGGCAATGACAGCGACACCAGGTCTATGTATAACTTTGGCCTTTATACATTTGAAACAGATTTTAATTATTACTCAGGAAATTCATCTCATGAATTTTGCCTCCTTTACTGGTGAACTTGGAAGTAGTTGTAAGTGGAGGAGCAGAGGTTTATTATTTACTGAAAAAGGAAGCAAGTGTTTAGTCTGTGTGTGTATGATGCACTCATGAAAAATAACATCCAGAAAATTAGTATTGTGGAAGTCTGAAAATTATTCTAGCCAAATAATGACTATATACACATATGTATTTATTCATATATGTATATATGCACATATAAATTTACATATATGTGTATATATGTATGTATAAATGAATATGTATGTATTAGAGAAGTGGCACGACAAGTCATTTTCGAAGTTTTTAGTTCTCTACCAATTCTAAAGATATGAGGTATATTTCCCATAAAAGCATCAAACATCCTTACCAACTTGATGTGAACTCTAACGATTTCAACATACTTCTTAAATCAGTAAATTTTTGCCTTATGTGATAAATGTTTTTGTGTCTGTAAATGATGTTTCCATATAGCATTGCATATTTCTTCATAAAATTTTTACTTTTATTGGTACTAATGTGGATAACCTAGAGACAAATGTATTCGTTCACATTAAATGGGAATAATCATCCAGTTAAACCAAAAGGAACCCAATAAAATTGTGAATTCTTCAGATTTACTGTAATAAAAATCAAAACAAAATTGACAAATGAATTTCATTCTACTCAAACTTCCATAAGAGAAAAAGAAACATATTTAAATTAAATGTTATTTTCTCTTAACAGTCCCATACAATATAGATCATCAAGAATGTGTTTTCATTTCTTTGTTCATTGTAGCCACTCCTTCTAATAGCAACATATGTAACCATGGTGGAATGGTAAACTTAATGTTGCCAAATTTTCTTCCTACTTTATACAATGAAATGAATCCTGAGAAACCTTCATGGTTGAAAAGCCTTAAAATAAGTAATACGGTATGTACACATTCGGATTTCCTGACTGTATTTTACTTTACAGGTGATATTTCAATCTCACACGCGAGGTCAAAATTAAGATGGTGTAACACATTATAAACTGACTTCTCCACCCTCAGTGTGGCACTCAGCCTTTGAGTGGATTCTGGATGATAGTAACCATATGTGGGCCAAGAAATGTAGAAGGGGCAGGTTAGCCAAAGGATTTTTGTGGACAGAAATATGCTCACATTCCAGCTATCTCTGCTCTGTGGCTCCTGGGGAACATCACAAACCCAGTGAAATTCCCAAATATGAGGTGTTTTTTTGTTTTGTTTTGTTTTTTAACCAAAATGGTGGTAGTAATCCACCTCTTAACATTTTGAATGGCAATTCCTACAAACTGATTTTTATTTTAAATGTTGGAGCCCTCTCATCTACCCAAGTAATTCTACAGAAGATTATATAAACAAAAAAAGAAAGTGCTCTTAATTTTTAAAAATTATCTTATAAATTATATGCCACAGAAGCACAGAAGTATCTCTAAATTTTCACTAAAACTTATTAACATGCAAATGTGCATAAGTTTAATTATCTTACCTTCTTTTAGGAAAGATTCTTAATTCCTGAGGTACATGTGTTCAGTCCAACTTGTTATTGTAAGTACCTGGACACTTTAAATACCCTATAAAAATAAACAAGTTTATTCTTAAAATTTAATATAAATCAAACAATTACCAATCAATTAATATATGCTCCACTTAATTAAAAGTCAGTTTAAATTTCTTCAAACAACCCCTCTGTCTTGTGTGGGATAATGTAATGTATGAAGGTAAAGGAATTATGGAAAGCAGGTACTGAATTTTGCAAACATTTTACTCTGGCTCATCCAAACAAATGACAATTTGTAATCACTAATCGGATTTGATGTAGTTTGAAATAATTCATTATTTAGGCTCTGGCTCTACTAAAGAATAACTGATTTATTTGAGAATTAGGTGAAACACTAACATGTTCTATTGATTTGCCCATAATACTATGATGTCATTAACATTTGTCACCGCTGATGATGAAAGGCTCACACTGACAACCCAGCTAAGCAGTAATTTCATGGCACTGTTAGTAAGTAACCAGATTTCACTTTAACAAAAGCTTTTCCTCTTTTTCTGGATAAAGGAAATATACCGAATATTTAAAGTAAATAGAAATTTTAAATAATTGGATTTTTCAAACGTGAAATTTAAAAAGTGCTTTGGAAAACTTCACTATACTAAAATAGATGCTTTGTAACATTAGTTGTACACATTTCATAGTTGAATAAATAATGTAAACAACTTAGAAAAGAAAATAAAGACAATTCAAAGCTGGGCCAAAGAATTAACATATTTGACAAAAAAGTAAAATTTGGTGAAAACAAAAAAAGTATGCAATGGAGGTTCATTAGCTACCTTATTAACCTAATTAAACATTTTAATCTTATTAAAGTAAAAAAAAAAGATACAGGTTCTAAAGTAGTGTGTGTTTCCAATCCTTGTTTTTTTCTTACTGTACTATTTTGAGAAATATAGAATATTTCTATATTACCATATATTTAAAAATAGAATATATTATCCTATATGCATTTTTCAGCAGACATTTATTGGATCTCTTATGCTGTGATAGGATTAGATAAAATTTAGTGAATTAATTTAAGCAAATAATTTATGCTAGGTGTATAGGTAAGTTATCAGAAAATGGTACCCCAAATGTATATACAAGCATTTAAAACTCAAATGTCAATACCATACCAAACATCCCTTGGATACATGCATCATGAGATGGTGAAATTATTTGAAGCTAGTGATTAGATGAAAAACAAGTTCTTTGTGGGAGAGGAGTCAATCAACTGAGGAACTAGAATTTTTGAAGACTCATCTGGGTGGTTATTAGAATTGCTATAATATATGACAAGAATGGAGTTGAAGAGACTCACAGTAAGCTACAGCTAAAATCTTAACAGAAGAGGAGAAGGGGCCCGAGGTTGGTGGAAGATTTCTCTAAGGGGTAGTAGCAGAGTAGCAGAGAATATCTACTGATGTCTGGAGAACATAGCTAGGAGATTTCAGGGAGGAGAAATGGTACTGATCAGGAAGTGGCACTGAGGAGCAAAGAACGTTATACCAATCCCAATCTCAGTAACTTAAGTGGAATGTGAGAAAAATATCACTTTTTTTTTTTTTTTTTAGTTGGAGTTTCACCCTTGTCACCCAGGCTGGAGTGCAATGGCATCATCTCAGCTCACTGCAACCTCCGCCTTCCAGGTTCAAGCGATTCTCCTGCCTCAGTCTCCCAAGTAGTTGGGATTACAGGCACCTGCTCCCACACCCGGCTAACTTTTTTATTTTCAGTATAGACGGGGTTTCACCATGTTGGCCATGCTGGTCTTGAACTCCTGATCTCAGGTGATCCACCTGCCTCAGCCTTCCAAAGTGCGGGATTACAGGCGTGAGCCACCACACCCAGCCAAAATATCCACCTTTTAAAAGTCGGTGTGTGATGCAGAGTCATCAGGCTTCATTTGGGGTGATGGTAAGGGGGAAATATACAGAAGTGAAAGATAAAAGGGCTTTGTTGTTGAGTTCCAGAGAGGACAGTGAAAGAGTATCCAGAGACAGAGGAAATTAGAGGATGAGGATTAGAGTCTTAGGGATCAGGAATGACTTGGAAGTTCTGAGTTCCTTCTGGTGACTGACATAAAATGAGAAAATGAACATGATGAGTTAAGTCCTAATTTTTCCTAAGCAGACAATAGTGATGAGGCTATGGAGGTCAGTGGGAACAGAGAGATGGTTATAAGGTTATGTCAGGAGTGTTCAGATTGTTCAGGTGTCCACTTAACTCTTGAGGATGGGCTTCTCTGACACAGCAAAGGGTGTGTAAATTCCTCTTGACTTCTACTGATGGACCCCTCTAGTCTAGCAATGGGTCAGCCTTTCTCCCTTGATCCTAACCAGCGGTGGCCTGTAGAACATATACCATGCGCAGGCTTCTTTCTGACATACTCAGTGTTATGAAATGACAGGATAGAAGGAATCCCAGTATTCATTTGCTTGGGACGGTCAGGGCAGTCTTCTGTATTGGTAACATTTTATCTGAGACCTGAAGGAAGACTATGCTGATATTTTGAGGAAGTGTTTACTAAACCGAAGGGGCAATAAATACAAAGACCCTGAGGCAAGATCATGAATTGACTATTCCAGAAACAGCAATAAAGTCAGCAAGCAATGCGTGAGAGAAGGGTGATGAGAGAAATATGAAGATGTAAAATAAAATATGGTTATAAATATAAACCAAATTTAAATGATAAGAAAATCAACTGCAAACATTGGCAAGATCTATAAAATACAATTCTTATTTTAAAAAAGTGTATTGATCAAATCAAAATATTGTAGAAAACATACATAAGCTACGTTAAATATAATTAAAATAACCTAATTACACAATGGAGGTTTTAACTATTTCAGGTATCTCCATTCCATATTGACTCAATGCAGTCATCATGTTGGTCGAAAATATCACTCTAATACACAGAATATTGTTGAATTCAGTCCTGTAATGACAATTAGAATATACATGTCTAACGAGAAAAAATATACATCTTCTCTAATAATGTAGAGAATCTGCTGGTACAAATGAGTTTTTCACCTATTTTTGGGGAAATTATGTGAGCCAAGCAGGTACCGGTAGATACAAAATAACTGATTCAACCCGACAGTCTTTTTTTTTGTTTGTTTTAATTCACACCATATAATTTTTCTTTTAAAAAAAATCTGTCAAAAGAGGTTCCATTAGTGTCAGGCAAAGATTCCTAACAAGCATACTTTTCACTTGTTCTAAATGATAGTAAAAAGTAAAACTTAAATGGGAAACTCCTACTACAAATAGATGATAATTCTTTATCTTATCTATTTCTTTTCTTTGATCCTGGTCGTTCTCCTGGAAATTCTAAAGGAGTTGTGACTTAGACAAATCTGATGTCTGCTAGTTCTTACATGGCCGTACTAAGGACAAATAAAATATTATGCTTTCTGCTGTACTTGTTTTCATTAAGCCATGATTTACTAGCAGTTAGAACTGCAACTTACACTGGTCATTTTCTTTTAAAATAACATAGTGAAATTATTGGAAAGACTTGAAGCTGTCATTAATATTGCTAGAAATGTTCATTCCAAATTTAAAATATTTCCCTCTCTTTCTCTTCTCTCCATCCATTTCGCCTTCCATTTGTCTCTCATGAGAGGGTGGGAAGATGAGGTAATTTGGGCAATAGATACAAATAAATTAAAAATGAATCAATTAAGGTTTAATTTCATTTCACATGCAGATTTCCAAGTGATTTTTATTAGAATTAGTAGATGTAATATATATATTTTTATATAATGTTATATATTATTATATTTCTAATATATAATATATAATAACATATATTATATATATTATATAAATATACATATTTCTAATGGCTTGAAGTTGTTATACTGAATATTGAATGTATACTAAAATTATGTAAATTTAAGTAATTTCAAACAATCTTATCTTTAAACATGCAATTTCAATATTTTATTAATAATCTGAAAATTTTTTAAACATACTATATCAGGCAAGGTTTCAGGTGCAAAATTAAATTAGACATACAACCAAAATATAACCTTTTAGCTGGCGGGGCTTGTTTTTTAGTTGCTTCCATACCCTCAGTGAATAGAACAGTGCCTTCAGGGAGTTACATTAAAAAATCTCTAATGAATATACATTTTATGTGAATGTCTCTATTAGAATAAATGTATGTATTTGAGTAAATGAAGGAATGTGTTCCCATCTCCTTTCCTCTGTTTTACAGAGGGAGTCACACAAATAAAGTTAGTACATTGTAGTATGTGATAAGTATAATGATGGCCATATATACTGAATGCTTAGCAAATGTAGAAGTAAGAATCTAAATCAGATTACAGGGATTTTTGTGCTCCCAAGTCTATGAAGAGAAGATTAAAGATGAATGGTAAAGATTTATGGTACACACTTCAGGGGTTGAGATATACCTTAGGCACCATAGAACATTGCTCAAGGAAGGCAAGTACACTTTTCCAGTACCCAGAAAAATATTTAAATTTTGAAAAATGCTTTAGTTTCTATTAAAAAAGATATGCAAATTAAAAACTAAGAAATTTTAGCTAAATGTCTATTAATTTACCCCCAAACTTATCAGTTGCTCAACTGAAACCTTTTCATAGTGAGATTTTCTCCCTTTGCAAGTATCTCCCAATATGCATAATAATTATTTTTTAAGATTACGGACAATTGTAATGAAGTGAAAACACACATTTATAAAATGTTTTCCAATTTTTGCAAACATGAAAACCCATAATGCTTAATATTGGGCAAAGGTAAATTTTCATATATTTAAAATATTATGGGGTGACGCCACCAAAACAAAGAAATGACACCTAGGACATCAGAAGACCTACAACACCTCTGTATCATCTCGTCTTATACTGCCTCTGATGCAGGCTGAAAATAAATGTAATTGGTCTTGAATGTGTATGGTATCTGTCTTTTAAGTAAGCAACTTCTAAACCTAATTTGTTGTTGATGGTCTCTAGAGTAGAAACCTGAAACGCAAAATTTGATCATTTTTTATTTTTCAGTGAGATCATAAAGAATATACAAATAGAAAATTAACATATGTGTCCTTCAGTTAAGATTCTTTAGGAAAATTGCTGCCTTAAATAAAGTTCTTAATGCCTTTTTCCACAAACTTTACATCAGCCTGGAAAAATTTCTTGGGACAGTTTTTGTTCATGAAAAGGTCATGAAGAAAGTCCCAGTGGTAAAAGATCGTTCCTGAAGGTTTTTAAAAAAATTACACTGAAACAATATTTCCCTTAGAAAATAAACAGAAATTCTATAAACTATCACACAACATACATTTAAATGTTTGAGTTTATTCATATATGACGATCTTGTAAACTTTCATACATATGTATTTTATAATATATACACATTATTTACATGTATATATACCTTATGGAAACGTACAGTATTTAATACAAAATGCATATCCACAACACATATGCATATGTACACATTTGTGTGCTTGTACACACATGCGTGTACACATAGATGCTTTGGAGAATCCTTAGTTGAATTGCATATGCTTTGCTATCATTTTAACTTGGTAACCTTTGAACCTAAATCACTCAAGTGCCCAAGTGTTCAGTACCACCAACATTTCTGGAATCCCTATTTCTTTCAGAAGATATTTTGATGTTCTAGTATATATATATATACACACACACACATATATAGTTACATATTATATATAATATTTATTATATATGTGTATACATATGAATGTG
The DNA here is from genome assembly GCF_049350105.2 of Macaca mulatta. Taxonomy (NCBI): domain Eukaryota; kingdom Metazoa; phylum Chordata; class Mammalia; order Primates; family Cercopithecidae; genus Macaca; species Macaca mulatta. The sequence continues at coordinate 135,094,014 of NC_133408.1, read as the reverse complement.
TATGTATATTATATATGTGTGTGTGTGTGTATATATATATATATTTCCTTATTCTGAATATATGACTCCTGATAAGAGAGTCTTTCTTGACTACAATTATGAACCTTGGTACAATCACTATTTTGGAACCTTCCTAATGCTTGCAATGTCTCCTATTCTAAAATTATTTGCAGTATAGTTTTATTATTCTTCTCTTTGAAATATTATGTATAAAATATTTCTCTTTAATCACAGTATCCACTTGACTCTAATTACATCATGCATTGGTGTTTGTCATTGTTTTTTGAGAATCAGCTTGATGATTTTTGTTTGTTTGTTTGTTTGTTTGTTTGTTTTGGAGACAGAGTCTCGCTCTGTCACCCAGGCTGGAGTGCAGTGGCTGGACCTCAGCTCACTGCAAGCTCCGCCTCCCGGGTTTACACCATTCTCCTGCCTCAGCCTCCTGAGTGGCTGGGACTACAGGCGCTTGCCACCTCGCCCGGCTAGTTTTTTTAATTTTTTTAGTAGAGATGGGGTTTCACCGTGTTAGCCAGGATGGTCTCGATCTCCTGACCTCGTGATCCACACGTCTCGGCCTCCCAAAGTGCTGGGATTACAGGCTTGAGCCACCGCGCCCGGACCCCTGATGATTTTTAAATACTTATTTTTTTCTGAAGTTCTGTTGTCGTCCTAAGCCACAGAATCCAATTTTGAAAGTAAAACGGCTAAAAATCACAGGACGAGTAAAACTATCCTTCTATAAGTGCTCTCACGTAAGCTATTTGTTTTGTAATTCTGTGAAAACAAAAATATTGACTCATAGTTCTTTGAGAATAAATCAAGTTAATTACTTAGTTTCCTCCTCTGTGGTCTTAATCATTTTTAACAGTAGGCTTTCATTCTTTAAATTATCTGATAAGAAACTGGTATTGTTTTTCTTCTTCAGTAGGATGACACCACATACAGCTTTACACTTAAGGTAATAGATAAAACTGTGCTCGTTGAATGAGTTTATGATAGCAAGGTCTTGAGGTGTATGCCCAAATATGTCTTATGATGAGTGAAAAGGGATTATCATTTTACAAATATAATACTCAACATTTATACCTTCCTATGTGTGTATGATAGCTTCTCAAGTTCATTCTAAAATTGGTCTGTATCCTAGACACTTTAATAGCCTGATGTCTATAAAATCCTGTCAGAATTCAGTCAGTGAGTCTATCTAGTTTTGCAATTAGATAAAGAGATAACATTTTAATTAAGGCAGAGATCATCATAATCAATGATTTAGTTCTTTGGTAACATCAGAGATGTAAACATTACAAACAGACATCCATGCAATAGGATTAGACTTGCCACACTACTGATTTTACACGTAGTCATATGACTTATGTAGGGTAATGGGACATGACTACAAGTAACCTGTACCACATCCGAACAGAGGTTTTAAGAGCCAGCTCATTGTTCTGCTCTTGCTCTTTTCTTTCTGCCATGAGACTAGTATATCTCAGATGGGGTTGGTTCTTCATTTTAGAATGATGGTGCAGAGCCAAAGCTGTCCATGATAGACATATAGCGTGTGCAATATATAAACTTTGTTGCAATAAGTTATATAGATAGATGTTGAGATCATTTGTTACCATAGTATGACTCATTCTAGACTCACTGAACTATGCAATATAAAGTGCACAGATGCAAAAGGTGTATAGAATACAGCATATCAGAGACAATAGTCACTTTTGCTCAATCAAGCAATGCTTATTTTAGACAGGATTGACTTTATGCTGTGTCTGCCTTAATACCTCAAGAATTTGAGGAAATTGCCAGCTAAGACTCTATTAGAAAGCCATTTTTCAGTACAAGCTGGTTTTCTTTAAATATAAATGAGAGGAAAACAATGAAAAACTAATGAGGAAAGTAATTTGACTTGTTTTAATCTCATAATAAATCCAACATAGTACTATAAAATCATGAAGAATAAATAACAAATTAACTGAAAATACTATCTGGAGAGCTTTCGGTTTGCTATGAATAATTTTCTACTCACTGTTCTAGCTGGTGGAGTGAGATCAGCAAGCCAATCATTTCCAGAAGGGTAATTAACCTTACCAAAATCAAACTCCAAAAGATCAAACATTGTATCAAGTTGAAATTTAAAGATTATAAATGTAATCAGTAAATTTGTCAGATCACTGAACAGGTATGATATGGAACAGCAGACGATTAGGCTGGAGAGGACATGAAATATTCTCCTCCAGATTTTTCTAACTTTTGAAACTCTTAATTTCATTAATGACACTACAACTGCAGGCACAGACCCCATGAAGGGAAGACCACAATATGTAAGAGTCTACACATTTTGTATGTCTCCTTGGATACATACATACATATTGGACTGACACAATAACAATACACAGGATTTTGAGCTCTATTTTTAAAATAGCAGGTATGATATTAAGTCATATAATCATAGGATAGAAACAAATAATAAAAGATCATCTAGATGGTCTCTGGTTAAAAGCAGACTTCAAATAGTTTATCTCTTTCTAAACTAATTATGTAAGAAATCTTTGGTGATTTAAAAAAAAAAGAAATCTTTGGTGATTTAAATCTTTCTCAGATTTCATCCTCTCTTAAAAAAAGATGAAACTGATAAATGGAAAAAACTACATATTCTTGTTCTAAATAAATAAATTTAGCAAATGTTTCAGTAGATATGTGGTTAAGAATTTCTGGGGAGGGGCAGCAAAAAAATTCATAAAATTTTGTAAAATATTATTTCAATTACATTCAAATAGATTACTGCGATAACTATGTTTTATAGTAAGATGTTTTGATGCTATTTAATTTTAACTACAAATTCACCCAATATTATTAATCTAAATATATTCATTGAATAAAATCATAGGGATTACTCTTTTTCATATTTTATGATTTTAGCATTTTTGTATTACTGATATATATATATTTTGTTTTTAATATTTTGTCTTTCTTCCTTTAATTCTATTTCCTTTTCTCTTTTGTTATTTAGAAAAAGAATGGGAGCAGTGGTGCACATCTGTAGTCCCAGCTACTCACAAATTTGAGGCAGGATGATTTCCGATGACCAGAAGTTCACTTGAAGGCCAGCCTGCACAATATAGGAAGACACCATCTCAAAAAAAAAAAAAAAAAAAAAAAAAGGAAAAAAAAATGCTCCCTGTTTTCAAACTAAACTTCTTTTATCATCTTTTTTCATTTTAATTTGAGAAGAGTTAACTGTGATAAAATTGCTCAAATTAGAAAGACCACTGGTTACTTTACTATGTATAATTTTTAACTTGCAGCATAACTATTGTAACCAAATTAAATCCAAAGTAAGCACCAATATAAAGAGTTACTTGGAAATAAATTAGTTAATATTTTCAAGTAATAATACTTTAAAATCCTTAAAATGAAAAAAGGAGTTATTTCACAATGCACAGAACGAAGGTACACAAAGTAAAAATTCACTTACAAACATACAAAAACTTCTTAGTTTTTGGATCATACATCGTATATTACAACCCTATGAAGTCCACCATTAACAAGATAAAAGAGGTGCTATAAGTCTATATATCAAAATTATGCTTGGAAGCATTAAGAGAGGAGATAGAGATAGAGAGAGAAAGAGAGAGAGAGAGAGAGAGAGAGAGAGAGAGAGAGAGAGAGAGAGAGAGAAAGAGATTTACCATTTAGGAGCTCCTGTGAATCTTCTCTCCTATTACTTGATGATATTTTTATAAAGTGGATTTTTTTAAATCTTCCATAATCACATTCTATTACTTCATTTTAAAGCTACAATCCAGAAGCAGATTTCTTTTTCCAAAACTGCTAGTGGTCAAAGAAAATAAAGGACAAGGAGAGGTTGTGGGGTGCCCACAATCAAGCCGATTAAACTGCAGGATATGTGGTTTGTAAAAAACCTTTTTGCTGCCTCACATTTTCTAAAAATGGAAAAGGTGAAGCTTTCACAATTAGCAGGCTCCAAATAAACCAGTACACCCAGCGCAAAGCTTGTGATAACAGCAAAACATTATTTTTTTTCACACATTAGGAAATTCTACTATTAGCTGGTAACCATCATCATAATAGGACACTTCTACATATTAATGTGAGATTTGGCTTAATGGACTCTAAAAACTCTTTCTATCCCTCAGGCTATATTTGTTCCAAAGAAGCATAGACACAATGTAGCCTTGAGGGACTTTTATACAAAACTTATAGGAGTATACAGATTCTTTCCTTGGAAGGGAAAAATACAAAACAAAACTGGGTCACTAATGGTGATTGTTAGTACAGTAAAGCTAAGAACACTCGTTTACTCTTTCTTCTTCGTTTTATTTTCTGTTTTACTCTCTGATTTTCTAGAGATAGAAGTACTGTGTGTAGAGAATCCAATATGGACTACATGATAGTCACATATGATGCTATGTATCTGTGACAGCATACTCTATCAAAATTCATTTATTTCTGTCCATCACCCTATCTAGGTGTTGAAGTAATAGTCTAAGGCTTTTTATATGTGTGTGGAATAGAGCTTTATCATAAGATAGCTTTCTTCTTTTTATATTTTAACTTATATTTTTACAAAATCTTTCTTTACCTAAATATCACTATTTCTCAGCTTAAAATATTAAAAGCAAATATGACATGATTTTATTGATATTATTCTTCATTTTTCCAGGTGTCTGCTTTTCCTATTATAAAATTTGTGGTATATTTCACATTCACTATACTTGACTACTCCTTGTCTCAACATATTTCATCAGTTATTGTGGTTGCTGAGTTGCCAATAAATTATTTAACCGAAATAACTGTTCTCTGGTGGACAGCATTTCTTAGGAAAAACTCCATGAAAATGAAACTACTTTAGGAAGTCTTGAAAACACAAAGCAGTATTAAAAGTATCTGATTTCCAGGTAAGCTTTGAAAAAAATATGATTTTAGGTATATTGTTTCTTAAAATTCAATTTATCTAGAAACAACTGGTGTATTGTTATGCCATAAAAATAGCATGAATAATAAAATAAGCAAAAGAAAACAAAAAAAGAGGGAGTTGTCCCTAGAATGTTTTTAGGTCATATCTAAGCCTCCATTTTTTAATCCATTAAAATTAATAAACAATAACAAATTCTTAGGCTTTTAGTATAATATTGTTCTTTTTAAACATTTAAAATAAAAGAAAAATATGCACTTAAAAATAAAAATATACATTTTCCTATCTAGTACCATGATTGCTTTAGCTATTACATGTTAATGCCAAATTGATAATCACCAACTAACTTAAGAATGATGATTTGTGATGACAATTTTGAAACATAGTCTAAATAAGGAAGCCATTAAACATTCTGTATTTATAACTTGTGTGAATAAATGATTTATTTGTTTTATACTCAATGAGATTTATAGAATAGAGCCAACGGATCAGTGGGCATAAAAAGCCTTTCCTGTACACTTATATTGCTCAATAATATTTTTCAACAGCCACTCTTATCTTGTGACTTGGGTGATAATATGCAATCCCATCATACCCAGATTATACATTTAGGTATGGTCTTGGGAATGCATTGCTTAATGTATTTATGTAAATGGCTATCACAAATGATATAAACACACCAGATAACACAAATAAACAAGGCTAATGAAACAGTAACCTTAATTTCAAGGGACTTATTGTCTCCTAATATACTACATAGATGTCGATTAGTGTAGTAATTCATCATGCATCAGTCATGGAGGCACGGAGGTAAGAATAACAGCAGCTACTCTTACTGGACATTTATTGTAATTCAAGGACTTTTCAAAGCACCTAATACCTATTGATTATTTTCATACTTACAATGTTTCAGTGAGTGTGTTGTTTTTAATTCACTGTACAGGTAAGAAAATGGAGGGAGATAAAGCTCAATGAAATTGGATAACCAGTGACAATATTAGAAAATTATTCAACCTGATTGAAAAGATTCAGATCTTAATCAGGAGGCTCTGTGGACTTTGCATCAATGTTGTGATCAGGAACATGTAGAGGGAAAAGGAAACCTGGAAGAATCAACAGACCAGAGTGCTCAGCTCATTGATGCTAGGCTCTAAGAAAGGGCAATTTTTGTAAAAAATACAAATGCATTTTTGTTGAGTAAGTCTGGTGCACCAAACAGGAAGGGGGCAAGGGGTAAAGAGGTAGATTATATCAAGGATTTACTTCAGTGGCATAATAATTTCCTTAACTTCCATCAGTAAAAATTACTAAGAATCCCAAGGCTTATTAGCCAGGAGATACACAGACCACCAAGAATTCCATGTAAAATTTGCCTGCTGGATGAACTTGCATTGGAAATTTTTTAAAATAACATTTAACTGAAGATTGGCATTTCCTTCATTTATAAAAATAGATAACAAACCACAGTGGCATTAGCAATACCTGTGACATTATCACCAAAATACATTGCAGATATTTTCATATCACATTATATTTCTTTTGTAAATCTTAAAATCTCATTTATACTCTCAACTTTTTGAAAGTTGTGTTATTAACAGGTCTTTCACCACACCCTCTTATTTAATGATTTAAATAAAAAGCACATGTATTACTAAACACAAATTTGTATTTTTCAATACTTTTATAATTTTCACAATATAATGGATTTTCCTTGTAACACTATGTATTTTATATTATGCATTAAAAAATATCACCATTCTAAGAAGTGATTCAGAGAATTCACCACACTGCCAAAGACAAGAAAATAAATGATTTCTTGTTGCTAAACCCAAACTAGGAGCCCAGTTGATAGCAAAGACTTCAGTTGAATCACTTATCTGTTACCATATCTGAAAATGTCACACTTCTGTTTCTTACTTTCTGGGCCTACACTGTAATTATGATAATGGAAACACTGATTCCCTTGACCACACATCAAGATAATTTGGTAAAAAATGTATATATCTGTGTGTGTGTGTGTGTGTGTGTGTGTGTGTGTGTGTGTATAAAAAATAATCCCCTTCCTTCCACAAGAAAATAATTTTTTGTCTCCGAATATTATAATGTATTGCCTTTTTTGTCCATCTTAGATTAATCGTCTGTGTATAGGATTTTTGCTTACTCTATTAGGGTACAGTTAAAATAATACGTTTCTTCCAGTACAATGAAAAAGTTAAATTTCAGCAGGAATTCCTCCAAAATTTTCTAAAAGTTTATTTAAAAAATCTAAGTAGTTGTTTCCTATGCTAGCCTAATTATATATTTTATATTGCTAGCATCAACTAATAATATTATTGAATGCATGTCGTTGGAAATGTAGAATTATTTATAAAAAGTAAAAGTGAAATAGAATTTCTTTTTTTTTTTTTTTTTGAGACGGAGTCTCACTCTGTCACCCAGGCTGGAGTGCAATGGCATAATCGTGGCTCACTGCAAGCTCTGCCTCCCGGGTTCACGCCTTTCTCCTGCTTCGGCCTCCCGAGTTGCTGGGACGACAGGCGCCCGCCACCACACCTGGCTAATTTTTTGTATTTTTACTAGAGACGGTGTTTCACCGTGTTAGCCACGATGGTCTCGATCTCCTGACCTCGTGATCCGCCTGCATTGGCCTCCCAAAGTGATGGGATTACAGGTGTGAGCCACCGTGCCAGGCCGTGTGAAATACAATTTCATTTGCAAAAATAAACAAAGAGTTTAAGGTATTTTTGTTAGATCATTTTGGTCATAGAAGGGAAGTTTGTAATGTACTTTAGAAATAAATTAGGTATGATTTTTTTTTTCTGCACATGGGTTATATCTCACTGTAAAAATATAAACTATGTATAATCATCAAATTGCAATTATTATACAATGTGGAGTGTCATGATGTAGTGAGAGGGTAGGAGATTTGAAATCACATGAAATTTCTCCAAATTACTTGCTGTGTTACATTAGTGCAGGTTGCTTAATCTCTCTGTGCCTTCTTTCTTTTGTAAAATGAGTATGATAGTAATTTTCATGCAGAATTATTGTGAAGATGAAATGATAAGATATATGAAAATGTTTGACTCACTGGTGTGTTAAATATATTGTGGCCAAATTTGGTGAATTACCTCATATTAGTCCAATATGTATTTAGCTGAATTTTATTCTTCGTTGTTGACTTTAGGAAACAGTTCTTATTTGATAATAAGTTTGATTACAATCACAGTTTTCTAAATCTTAGTTTACCTTGAAAAAAATCAAGTGATTTGGACACAATGTATGGAGAAGAACACATAGTTTGTAAATCTAAATCCAGTTGATAATTCTAATCCCATATCATAATCGTTAGTTCTCTATTTTGGTTAACTTTAACTGTATCATTGCAGATTTAACTCAACAAATATTTATTCATGAAAACTGCTCTTTATTGTATGTTTTTCCAAGTAGATTACATGATTTGTGAAACAAAATGAACTATAATTATCACTAAAATTAAAATGTTAGGATAGTACTTTATGAAAGTTCAACAGAGACTAAATATAACACCATCTCTCTCCACAGCAAACTCAGCAATAAGCATAAGAAAGTAAAATACACAAGATCTAAGACCAGACTGCCTGGGTTGATGTAATTACTCTGCAACTAACCAGTTATGTGACCTTAGTTTAATTGTATGTAAAATGATACTAATACATAGCAATATTATGTACTAGTCCTTTCTCACATTGCTATGAAGAAATACCAGTGGGCTCACGCCTGTAATCACAGCACTTGGGATGCCAAGGCAGACAGATCACGAGGTCAGGAGATCGAGACCATCCTGGCTAACACAGTGAAACCCTGTCTCTACTAAAAATACAAAAAATTAGCCAGGCGTGGTGGCAATACCTTTAGTCTCAGCTACTTGGGAGGCTGAGGCAGGTGAATTGCATGAACCTGGGAGGCGGAGGTTGCAGTGAGCTGAGATCACGCCACTGCACTCCAGCCTGGGCGACAGAGCGAGACTATGTAAAAAAAAAAAAAAAAAAAAAAAAGGAAATACCTGAGACTGCACAATTTATAAAGAAAAAGAAAAGAGGTTTAATTGACTCACAGTTCTGCATGGCTGGGGAGGTCTCAGAAAACTTATCATGGCAGAAGTCACCTCATCACAGGTGCCAGGATGGAGAATGAGTGCAAGTAGGGGAAATGTCAAACACTTATAAAACCATCAGATGTCATGAGAACTCACTATCATGAGAACAGCATGGGGGAAACTCCCGCCGTGATTCCATTACCTCCCACCAGTTTCCGCCCTAGACATATGTAGATTATAAGGGTTACAATTCAAAGTGTGATTTGGGTGGGGACACAGAGCCAAAGCATAGCATACTACTTACTCCATAGTGTTGTGAGAATTAAATGAATTAATACTTGTAGAACAAATGCCTGTCACAAGCATCTCACAATAAAATACACTTATTTTCTCACTGTTATCATCATTCATATTTTAATTATGGATGTGGCTTAGCTATGTCCCCAACCAAATCTCACCCTGAATTGTAATAATCCCCATGTGTCAAGGGCAGGGCCAGGTGGAGATAATTGAATCATGGGAGCAGTTTCCCCTATGCTGTTCTCTCGTGGTAGTGAATACGTTCCACGAGATCTGATGGTTTTATAAATGAGAGTTCCCTGCACAAGCTCTCTCTCTTGCCTGCTGCTATGTAAGATGTCCCTTTGCTCTTCCTTCATCTTCTGCCATGATTGGGAGGCCTCCCCAGCCATGTGGAACTGTGAGTCATTTAAACCTCTTTCCATTATAAATTATAAGTCTCAGGTGTGTCTTCAGCAGCAGCGTGAGAACAGACTCATACAATTATTGTCACGGAAAACATAACTTTTTAGAAAGATACAAAAAATATTATTTGAGGATTTAAAAAATGTGAAATCACATCAGTCATGTTTAAACTCCATACAGACTTCTTGAAGGACTTTGCATTTGAGAAGAGGGACTTCCATTTCTAATACTGAGGGAGAATAGCACGGCAGGTATGTGTGTATCCAGTAGAGCCACACTGCCTAGACTGGAAACTTGATTCTACCATTGCATTCACTGGACAAAATTTGGCAAACAACCACAACTGTGGCCTTCATTTTTTACCCTGTAAAGTGAGGAAAATAATAGTACACCCCTTGTCAGTTTATAATGAAGATTAAATCACTATTTAAACGAACATGATCAAATACTATGATTAAATGGATAATAAATGCTCCGTAAGTATTAACAACAATGCTTCCTTTAATGATCTCTGAAGATCAGCTACCAATAGATTGATATTAATTAAACTTATTGTGCATTTTGTTCTATAGTTTAATATTTATGTCAATCAAAAGTATCAATACTCAAGAGTACTTGATTTCCTCTTCAAAAGATGCAATTCACTGTGGTAGGGTTGCTAAAGTTTGCTAATATTCATGTTAGCAAATCTCTTAATCTGCATGTTTTTTGTCACTAATCACTACATAATCAAGTATGCCACATATGACAGACAGATCACCTTCAGCTAAAGCAGAACGTAAGTACTATTCCTTTCTTATAAAGAAAACACTTCTCTGATGAAGAGAAATCATGCCATTTCCTGAGCAGAAGTTCACAAGGGGGCACTTGCAAAGTGAAAACGAGTCAATTTTGAGTGGAAACATAGGGAAAACCCAGAAGAAATAGTATAAAGTAAAAAAAAAACAAAACTTCTTCCATGCTAAATATGACCCCTTCTTACAATGAACTATAGTTCTTTAAAAATGGAAAGCTTATTCTCTGATTATATTCTGTCATAAATCATATGGACAGATGTGCGCCTTAGTCATGCATCATGGTTGATTACCATCATTCAAGGTTTATGCAACACAGGCTGAGGATTTTATTTTTTAATTTAGAATTTAATTTTCTGATATTGTAACAGACAGAAAGTAATATCCCATGAATTTTTCTTTGTTATAGTACATCTGCAAAATAGAAATATTTACATCAAACATCTTTCTTTGTGACTTTAAAATCATATATAAATCTGTTTATTCTCTTCTAAAGAGTAGCATATTTTAGTTTTTAAATGTGGTTTACAATAAAGTGTTTGAAAGTTTGTAATTATGTATTACCTTTCCTAGTTGTTAAAATAAATGGTAAATCAACACAATGTCAAAACGTGTAAATAAATAAAATTATCTGAAGAACTAATGTTTAGCAGTGTGATGGCAGAGCCAATTTAAATTTTTGGCACAAAGTCAAGGATTTTAAAAAATTACAGTGTGTGTGAAGACCTTTCAAATATTGTTGAGCTACAGCAGCCTGACTTAGGTGGGTGGGATAAATCCATAGGATGGTTTCCTTCAAAAGCAAACTCTATAGGACCAGAGTAATCTATTGGAATTTCCATTCAAATCTTGTTGATTAGTGCAAGTCAAAACTGTTACACAGAGAAGATTAACATGAGATTACTCAATATTTCTATTAGACAGAGTTCAGATTTGACATTGGTCATGGATATAAAGTTAATGCTGAATTGGCTTCGGAATTCCAAAGTTATCTGCCAGCTCCAATGAATGAACAAAAACAAGACTGTCATAAAGCAAAAAGAAAAGAACATATGGCTGAAACAAAACAAATGCTGTTTTTGGCTGATAGATAGCAAAATGGTAATTATATATACATTGGCAATCATATTTTATCAAATTATAATTCTAGATAACAAAATATGTACTTTTTTTACCTTTAACAAGAAAATTCAAAATAAAGTCTGAATTTATTTTGCAAAGAGACTTCAATTTATTATGAAGCACATGGTCTTAAAAATCATTTTCTATTCTTGTGAAAAATACATAACAAAATATGCTTAGCTGAATAGACTATGACACATAGGTGAAAATGGAAAAAAAAAAACAGACTAGAGTATAATCATTAATCATAAAAATAACTTCATTCTTTCAACATTGAACAAATACTTATTGATTGATAAAATGTATAAGGCATGTGTGGTATTGTAGAAAACACTATAATTCGGTAGATTCAACCCACTCTGCCCCTCAAAGACCTTACATTCAAAAGGAAAGACAAAAAGATACTTTATATAATATGAAGCATGAAAACAAGTGGTGTCTAACAGAATAAATGCTATATATACCATAACTTATATTTGTCTTTTTAAATAACAGACCTACAGACCTGTCACAATGGAGAATGTATATCTCTATCTATCTATCTATCTATCTATCTATCTATCTATCTATCTATCTATCATCTATCTATCTATCTATCTATCTATCTATCTATCTATCTATCTACATATTTTTTAAACAGTTGTTTAGTTGGGTCAAGTATGGAGCAGGGTTCTGAACTCTGAAGTTACAGTAATGGATACATGAAGTTCCTGCTCCTATAAAACTTACATTCAAGTGAGAAGAAATAGACAATCAACTAATCAACCAAACAATCAAATTATGATTTTAAAAAAATACTACCGAAGTAGGACAAAAAAGAGAGTGATGAGAGGTGCTGTTTTAGATTGGAAGGTCAGGGAGAACTTCTCTGGAAAGGTCACATTTGCACAAAGATCTGAATGAAGACAGAAAATCTGCCACAGGATGTCTGAATCTGAGACAGAAGAGACTCAAAGTATACAGGAGGAAGTATTCTAGGAGTAGCAAGGAAGGCTGTGTGGCTGCAGTGGCCCGAGCCAGGGGACAGATGGCAGAGGAGATCAGAGACATATGAGGGAGTATAACCACCAAGAGTCTTGTAGACCGTCAAGGAATAGGCAGGCCATGAGGAAACTTGTGCTTGCAAGGTTTTGAGCAGAGGAGTGGTATGATTTGCCACATTTTATTTTATTTTAGAGAATAAAATATTTAATTATCCAGTAAAGATTGAATATATTCAAGGAACACAATGATGTTATTCAATATACATATACATTGTTTAATGATTATCACAATCAGATTAACACATCCATCACCACTTATGCTGTAATTTAAATCACCAGAACTTGTTTATCTTATAACAGAACATTTGTATCCTCTGGCCAACATCTCCCCATTTCCCCACCCTCAAACACTAGTATCCGCTGTTCTGCTCTCAGCTTCTGTGAGTTTACCTTTTCAGATTCCACATGTAAGAGAGATCATACAGTATTTGTCTTTCTCTGTCAGGCTTATTTCACTTATCATAATGTCTTTCAGTTTCATCCATGTTATAAAAATCGGCAAGATGCTCTTCTCTTTATGGCTAAATAATATTCCTCTGTGATCTGGCCTACTTTAAAAGAACCACTCTGGCAACATGGTGGAGTATGGACTATAGAGCTGCCGGTGCAAGCATGGAGATAATTTAGAGAGCTTTTACAATAGTTTAGAGGAAAGATGCATGTTGGTTGCCTATGCAAGGTCATTCATAGTGATAATGGTTAAATAAGTATTTCTGATCAAATTCTAAATTGATTAATTCTATAGTATGGGAGAAAAATACAAACCAAAGTTAAGTGATTTATGAAGCATAAACAATAAATATTTTCTTGAATTATTTGCTTTTGACTGATTTGGGTTTTTGAATATATACCTAAAACCCATGGGTAAATCACAGTTTTAGAAAAGATACAGAGTGACTAATTTTATTTTGTAAAATTCCTTGTGAAAAATTGAATTTATAAGTGGTATGTATTTAATAAATATTTTATGCATATTAGTTTGATGATTATTTTTTAGTTTTGTGAAAATTCATATGATATAAAAATTTATCCTTGTGTTGAAAATAGTCTAGAAGGCTGTTACAGGCACAATATCATAGACCTGTTTTTAAAATGATGGTTTGACAAAAACAAGCAATAGGGAAAAGACTCCCTATTCAATAAATGGTGCTGGGATAGCTGACTAGCCATACGCAGTAGACTGATGTTGGGCCTCTTCCTTGCACCATATACAAAACTTAACTCAAGATGGATTAAAGACTTAAATGTAAAACCCAAAACTATAAAAATCCTGGAAGACAACCTAGGCAATATCATCATGAACATAGGCATGGGCAAAGATTTCATGACAAAGAAACCAAAAGCAATCACAACAAAAGCAAAAATTGACAATTGGGGTCTAATTAAATTTAAGAGCTTCTTCACAGCAAAAGAAACTAACAGAATAAACAGACAACATACAAAATGGGATAAAATATTTGCAAACTATGCACATAACAAAGGTTTAATACCCAGAATCTATAAGGAACTTAAATGTATAGGAGGAAATAATAGGTTGTCTGAAATATGCAAAATCTGTTGACGAGTTTATCGCTACTCTTAATAGATTCACAATATTTTCAGAGAGGTGCAAATTTGCATATGAGAGAATTCCAAAAGATCTTTCAAAATAAAATACGTAAAATAACTTAATTCTAGGTCATTGGTTATGTTCAATGACAGTCAGAAAGCAGGTAGTCAGTTTTCATTGAAATAATCAGGAGGCACTTCATGTAAAATGAAGTAGTCATGATGGGGAAAGGGTGAAAAAAATGCTAGGAAGGAAAGGAAAAAGAGAGAAAGGGAGGTAGTGAGAGAAAGAAAAGCAGGTAGGCAAAGGTAGTGGGAAATGATGAGCCATTGATATATGCCAAGAATTATACTAGGATTTTTTCACATATAGCAAGGTACTATCAAAGAGCATGTGTAATTTCTTTTTTTTTTTTTTTTTTTTTTTTTTTTTGAGACGGAGTCTCGCTCTGTCGCCCAGGCTGGAGTGCAGTGGCGCGATCTCGGCTCACTGCAAGCTCCACCTCCCGGGTTCACGCCATTCTCCCGCCTCAGCCTCCGAGTAGCTGGGACTACAGGCGCCCGCCACCACGCCCGGCTAGTTTTTTTTTTGTATTTTTAGTAGAGATGGGGTTTCACCATGTTAGCCAGGATGGTCTCGATCTCCTGACCTCGTGATCCACCCGCCTCGGCCTCCCAAAGTGCTGGGATTACAGGCTTGAGCCACCGCGCCCGGCCGAGCATGTGTAATTTCTAACGGAATTCATGACAGCATGCAAAATCATTCTTGATTTTTATAAGATCTCTCAGGATTTGTATATGAGATCTTTAAAAAATCTATAAAATTATGAATTGTATATTATAACCATCTTTTTTTACAGAATGTTTAATTTTTCAAAGTAGCATTTTTTTGAACTAGCTCCAATTTTATAACTTTCACTACTGCTAGCTACATGCAAGTAATGTGACGTTTCATCACAGATTTCAAGCATAAAAGCATGCAAATGATGCAAGCTTCAATATGGAGAAGCAGCTATGGAACACGGTCTCTTTGTTAAATGGATAATCGTAAGGCTGTTTTCCTTTTTGCTAGATTTTTTAGCCAGAGTTAAAATGTAAACTAGGATTAATGGCAACAATGTAATGTAATATTTGCATATATTTTCCACACAATCAAACAGAAAGATAATTTATAGTGTGCTCTAACTTATTGGGATAATGGTTGACAGAATACAATTTTGAGTTTATGAATTAAATCTTTATAAGTGCCTCCATTTACCTTTCAATAATCAATTTTGTTGGGTTGCATATAATTTCTTTTGTACAAATAAGTGTGTTTTTAAATTATTTTTTAAAAGCCAGTGTAAATCTTTAGGAATATTACTCAGAAAACACAAAATGAATCAAATGAATAAGGACTGGAAATAAGATAAGTCAGTTATTATTTTTGGCAGACTTATGTGGGAAAAACTATTTTAGTGTTCTCATCTTTACATTTCATAATACTCATTTGCATTGTCACAATACCACTTGATAAACATATGTAAACATGAATGACCCCTTTAACACCGTGTCCTAGAGAAAGTTCTGATATAACATAAATGTTCAGTTCTTGAAAGAAAGAAACAGTAAAAGAGAAAGAAAATGAAAGAGCAGGAGATAGAGGGGAAGAGAGACAAAATAGATAGTAATTTTTAGAACAAGAAGCTTCTTATAGGAGAAAAATATCTTTGAAAAATGCAACGTTGCTTGTAATGCATAAAATATTTGAAAGTTTTCCTTTTGATGAGATAGACTCTTATTTACATTGAATCAGTTGATTATAACTGATCTATTTCAACAACCCATGGTAAATTTATACAGAATGAAAATATCTTTTATTGTATTGACTTTTATTCATTTTGACTCACTTCCTTCCTTTGTTCATTCAACAAATATTTTCTAAGGATTTGGGGCCTCTACAAGATACTACTAGAAACACAGTTGTGAAGGAAATTCAGTCTCAGCAGAAAAGGAACTCAAATTCCCATAGGAGGGAAAGGCATACAAATACATGACGGAAAGAAATGCAAAAATTTAACTGAATCACAGACACAGAGTTATACAAACTATCTGGGAAATAATTTCAACTTCCTCTCACAGATAATTTCCTAACAGAGGTCATTTTCAACCTGGAACTTTTTATTCATTTATTTATTTATTATTGTTATTATACTTTAAGTTCGGGATATATGTGCAGAACGTGCCGGTTTGTTACATAGGTATACATGGGCCATGGTGGTTTGGTGCACCCATCAACCTGTCATCTACATTAAAACCTGGAACTTTTAAGAAAAAAACCCGACTGCATCAAGCAAATGAGGATGCCGTGAAGGGGGTTAAGAGAAATCAATGACATTTTGGCAGAGGTAACATTATGTATAAAGGCATGAAGGCAGTAAAACATTGAGTGTTCAAGACATTACATACAATTTTCTGTTTCAAACCAGACATTTTAATGAAACAAGTTGGACAAAGATGAGTTTTGAGATGTTGTCATTCAGCCAGGTCCAACCCTTTGAATGTGAGAACCTTTTTGCTTAAATGTGGTCGTGGATATCACCACATTATGCCTGGTCTTTATTTTATTTTATTTTATTTTAGTTCATTAATTATTGTTAGTGTTAATGTATTTTACATGTGGTCCAAGAAAATTCTTCTTCCAATGTGGCCCAGGGAAGCCAAAAAGATTGACATGTGTGGTCATGGCAAAAGATTTGAGGAAGATTGTAATCAAAGAAGAAACATGCACATATCAAAATTTTAGGAAGGACAGTCCCCCAGAGACCTAGAAGAAAGACTGAACAATTAGATCATGTGACTATTATAATATCCAAGTGAACAACAATGAGATTCTAAAATAAGATGGAGGCTGTAGTTTTGCTTACTATACCCTTATAAAATATAGTGTTACATTATATTTTCAAATTGAAAATTAAAATAAAC
This sequence comes from Macaca mulatta, assembly GCF_049350105.2. Taxonomy (NCBI): domain Eukaryota; kingdom Metazoa; phylum Chordata; class Mammalia; order Primates; family Cercopithecidae; genus Macaca; species Macaca mulatta. The sequence continues at coordinate 135,076,824 of NC_133408.1, read as the reverse complement.
ATTTAGTGCAAAATAAGAGGGAACACAATGTATAATTTCAAAAGCTGTGTTATTTTATATTACATACTTGCACTTCTCTTCTTGCTCTCTGGCCTTGAAATAAATTACAGTCCCACACTGCAAAATTTTATGGTATTATTTTTCTGGCCAACTTAGGGCTTGTAACTGCTGGTTTAATTGATGTGTTCCACTATATGATTAATTCAATAATAGTGATTTTGGGCCAATCATAATAATCCATATCAGATGCCCGACACTTTTACATAATAAGCAAAGATGAAGGCATAATCTAGAAAACACAGATTCTCATAACCAATAACGTAAGTAAAATAAAGGCAAGGCCAGTTATGTGCAATATATTTTAAGGCATCATTGGCTTATACTTAGCAGAAATAAATATTTTATATCCTGGATATGTCTCATTGCTCATTTTTACCTATATAACAAACCTGCACATGTACCCCTGAACTTAAAATAAAAGTGAACTTAAAAAAAATAGATTGCATTATTAGGTATTTTCATAGCACACTTCAAAAGTGAAGTTGATAATTATCTCAAAAGTAAAGTATGGGTGAGAAAAATGACTTTTTAAATGTGCCTCCTGAACAATTAGGAATTATAATATCAAACTCTGAAACAAGTAAAAAAAGTAATAAATTATCATATGCATTTAAGTAGTAAGATCTACTGACTTAAATGTTTCCAATGAAGTTCATGTGTTTCGATGAATATCATAGTAAACATTTGGAAGATACCAGTGGCAGAGATGGTGAGGACATAAAGTAGAAAGGCACATGTACATTTTCATTTGTCTTATCACTGCAAGGGTATTACCTAGTTTATTTTTGCTTTACCACCCAAAATAGTCATCTACAATTGACTTTCTATCACTTTTCCCCCCCTGTAGTACATGGGATAGGGTAGTGGTTTTTTATTTATTTTTTTGCATGCTTAAATGACTAGGTATTTTAGAATTCTACAAGCACTTTTTTTAAAAAAATGTTTCAACTCCTCCATGAAGCATATGCTAATGTCTGCAACGGTCCTTTCCTCATATTCTGAGATAAGAATGGTTTGGATTTTATTAAATCAAAGAGGATGAAAAGTATAGAAATGGATTATGTCCTATATCTATCTCTTTGATATGCATATCTGAGGGTGGCTAGCCAAGGCATCTAAGACATAAACCACGGATTCCATGCCATGGAAAGAAAGGAAAGAATCATACACTGTTTTTATAGATCAAAGTCAGCATCCCAGGTTTTATATTTGAATGTCAAGATCTATGTAGAAATGTACTGAATGAAGTTTCAAGTAGTCAATACCTGTGACAGACATGGTTTTATTTTTGGAACTATTGATTGCTTTTCTGAGTAATCTCCAAATCCCACTTTGAAGCCATTCAATCTGGATCACAAAAGGACATCTTAGATGACTAAAGAATTTGCCAAGGGTATTTGGAAGAATTTTTGGCTTTCTCCCAAAGTATTTTTTTAGCTTAAAATCAAGGCTTACTGTTTTATGACAAGAGCTTTTTACCTTAAACAAAGACTGTTGAGTTTCTGCTTTTAATCCCAACACATAATTTTATAATAAAGTTTGAAAATGAAAGATTCAGGTGATTCTAGTTACATTAACTGTTTTAAATTCACTTAATTTTTAAGTTTTCATTGCCCCTTATCTACAATTCATTGAAATTGTTCTTTATTACTAGCATTTTGTGGTTTTATATGCTTCTAACTAATCATTGTTCATTATACCAAGAGAATCAGATTTCCAACTATGGTTTGATGTCATTGTGTATATACAGGACGTCCACAGGTGCCTGGAAGGCCATAAAGAAAAAGAAGGAAACCAGCCAAGATTAAAGTTTCACAGGTCCAGATGTGGCTGCTGCTGCTGTTTGGGGAAAAAAAAAAAACATTTTAGACCTTGGCATTTTGGCATTACAGCTGGCAAGTAATAAGAGAGAATGAAGTCTGTGTGCGTGCGTGTATGCATGTGAGCATGCTCTTTTTGTGACAGAAAAGGGGGAAATGGAAGGCAGGAAAGTCCAATCTGCTGGAGTAAAATAGAAATGTGGATGAGAGACTGTTCAACCCCACTGGCAATGAGGTATTTCCCTTTTATTAATGAAATGTTCTGGCACAGTGGAAAAATATAATTTGCATGAATGAGCACATCAATCTAAAAAAGTAAAAGTCCTGACTTGTAGTCATTTCTTTCAGCTTATTCACAAAATTATCATAAGCAGGATTCAGTTGTCTTCCTCATTAGTTACTATTATTTTTTTCACATTATTCAGCTATATCTATCCTTCAGAGAGAGTTCCAACAAAGGATCTGGAGACTACATAGTTCATTAAATCATGTGATATGTAAATATGGAGTGGCTCACAGCAGATGTTCCTATCAGGATATTACAAATAAATCCAAAATTCTAAGTCTCAATGACTCATTTCCAGAAAAACAATAGCATTATATTTGCTTAATATTAAAATGTCATCAATGTGATTGCAAATTATTATGAATTATTTTTCATGTATATGTAATCTACCTCTTTTTATTTTTCACAGTGCCCATCACTGGATACACCACCAATGAAAAGAGATGTTCTTAATTCTAGTCTAGGAAGTCTTGGAGAGTAGTCTGCAGAAATCTAAATGGCAAGACAAGTTAACATCTGTTCATTCTTTACTGTAAGTCTACACTTACAGGATAAAATTGAGAAAAGACAATTTAAAATCGTCCTAATCTGAAGAAACTAATCCTTGTTTTTTTCAATGGCAATTTAGTGTGGTAGTTAAAAGAACACAGCTTTAACATGTGGCCGTGACATCAATCCAAGGCACTGATGAGTTGAAATGTATGTGTGTGTATACACACACACACAGACACACACACACACATATAAATCTGTGCTTTATTTAAAAGGCATAGAAAAAAAATATTTTAACACTATTTATTAGTTCTTATCCCAGAGTAAATGTTCACATTCTTGACTATATTAAAACATTCAGTATCTTTATTAAGTTTGCTACACTGAAATATGTTATTGTTTACATGTCTCGACTTATTACATACATATTATCAATGTAGTGACTTAACATTTCAGAGTTATAAATCATTTTATCATTTAGGATAAGGAACCGAAATAATGCAATCTCATTCTATAAAGAGTCTTGATTCCAGCTAAGACTCTTATCATTAATAATATATCAGGACTTGATTTAGGGAGTCACTTCATTAGTTCTTTAGTTACCTCTATTGATACTATTTTCGTGAAATTGCTGGTCACGATGGAGCATGTCTTATATAAGATGTGAAAAATGACAATAGTAACTTCGTAATTCTTGTGTCAAATTAGAAATTGCTTTTAAAACTTGCTATCTTCCAAAATCCTCAGTTGAAGCACCTACCAAGATTTTTATCACAAAAAAACTTTAAGAGCTCCCTTGACACTCCCTAAGTTGGTGTTTTCACCTCCCCTAGATTGTACAAAATGCAACACAAGGAAGAAAGTATTCCTTAATACTAGTTGGAATGCTAGTTGGCTAGTATTCCAACTCAGTAACACTCTAACTTGACCATAATGATATTGAAGCTTTTCTACAACACTGACTCTAGAGTCTTTAGCCTCATCATTTACTTCTTTACCATAATGCTTAGTACACATAGAGGAAACTAAAACAAGCAAAGAAACAACACAATGAGGTGAGGAGGGTGGCTTTAGTTAATAGAATGATACCAAGGAGTACTTTATTATTATTTCAAAATTTCAAACTGCTCTAGCTTGCCAGGATATACTCTACTTTCCAAAGAAAAATTGAAATGAAGAAAAATACAGTTCTAAGATAAGAAAGTAAGAACATAATCTGATAAATATGCTAATTTTGAAATGTTTTAAGGAAGGACATTTTCAAAGGTGTAATGCCTATGAGCACTGACACTTTTCTCTTTTGTTTTCAGCTTGTGACTTTTAACCAAGACATATGGTATACATACAAAGTTACTAAATATCTGTTATAATTTAAATGAATTCTAAGCCTTGGGGCATCAGGGAGGTTATTTTCAAATTTTAAAGGGAAATTACTTTTGAATTTGCCATACTACATTGTGTTCCATTGCAAGAAATTTAATCTGAATGCACTGAAGAGATGTAGTTTTTACTTTCTGGATTGTGCTATATCCTATATTTAACAGATTTTTGTCATATTCTTAAAGTCCACCAAATGTACTGAAAAGTAATGGTATATATCCATGTCTTTCTTTTCTTACAATTGACTAAATACTAAAAACAATAGTTTTTTTCTTAAAAGTTAATCATCTAAAATGCAATAAGTAATCACAAACTAAACTTTGATCACTGCTAGTTTAAGTTCTGTCTACATAATTGCAAATCTCCGAATTGATCTTTTTAAAAGTAAATATTTTGGAATAAAAATTTATTTTCCATTTATATATTTGCTATTCTATAAATTTTGTTTTCATAAATATATTTATAAATTTTATGTAATGAAGATTTCAGAGTAACAATGAAAATATTTTTATAATTAAATTCTAAAGTTAATCTCTACGTTCATAATCTATAATTTACCTCATGAATTTCAATCTAATTTCATATAACCTGAGATGAGATTTTATGGATGAGAAAAGTTTCCAGAAAACTAGACTATTTACAATGTATAATTAAATAAATAATAAAAACATTTTATTAAACTAATGGCTTGTAATAAAATAATTTTAGCCCTCCATTCTTCCCCTTATTTCCTGCCCTCTTCCTCCAACTGTTTCCTCACTTTTCCTCCTTGCTTCCCGTCTTGCTCTTCCCTGGACCTGGCCCTCGCTTCTTGCCACCTTCCCATCCTCTGTCTTGTTTCCTATTTCTCCCCTAACCTGCTGCCTCCTGGTCACCCCCATCTTCTTTTCCACAACCTCGATCCTCCCTTTTGCTACCTCCCCTTCCACTTGCCCCCCTTGCTTCTTCCCTCCTGTCTCGATCCACTTTTCACACCTCCATCTTCTCTCTTGTTTCCCTCTCACTCACACCCTCTGCCCTCCCACCATTCCCACCCTTTCCTCCTGGCCCTGCTCCCTGGCTCTTCCGCGGTCCTTCCTCTTCTATTTCCCCCTAAGTCCCACCCCTCATTTTCTACTTAGACCGCCCCCTCATTTTCTGCTTAGACTCATGCCCTCAAAAAAAAAAAAAAAGAAGAATCGTTTTATTTTGACATTTTGTGTAAAAATCTTTTAAAAATTTATTACAATTTCTAATATGCTGTATATACTTTCTACTATAAATATTTTAATATTTCCTTACTGATATGAATTCACCCTTAAAAATTTCAATTATTTGAAATACTTTGAATCTATTCTGTAAGATAGGGAGGACAAATTCTCTAAATTACTAGAATTTCCTATTGATTTTTGTATTTTTCTCCACTATTAATTTATTAGGAATGTCTGTTGCAAGTAGAACTTAAAGGTAATAGGCTTATAAAATACATGTAATTGTACCTAATTTCAATGGGTCTTGGTATAATGACGGATCACACTACTTTTATAACAAAAAAACATGAGTTTTACAAATTTTGCGTCTTGATTCCTCAGATATTTTGTATTTATATTTTGAGTATGAAGGGTCATTCCCTCATAAAAAAGATATTTTTACATTAGCAAATATAGGTTATAGTTGTGGAAGATAATACTTTATTAATCCAACTAAGAAATTGTGATGTGTGTGTGTGAGAGAAAGTGGCAGCGAAAGAGAGATCTAAATATCTGTCATATACACACACAATATGTTTAGTTCTTGCTGAAAAGTGAAGATTATGCAATTCACATTTCTTTGGGAATTTGATCATGTTATCTTTAAACGACAGACATTTATGAACTACGGAGCGGCATCTAAAGCAAAGGAGTTATAATTAACAATAAGAATGAACGTATGACCTTAAAGAGTGAATATATTAACTAATTTTGTTTACTGACATTATCTCAAATTTCAGAAGTGGTCTAAAGAAGCCCTGCCTATTTGAAATACAATGTGAGCTACATATTTAATTTTAAATTTCCTAGCAGTCACATTAAAAAAAAAAAAATTAAAAGGTGAAAGGAACTTTAATAGTAGATTTTATTTTACTTAATATATCTACTAAAGTATTATTTCAGTGTGTAATAATTTAAAATTTATTGAGATATTTCATGTTATTTTTTTTCTTATTTTATCTTCAAAATCTATACATTTCAACCCAGATTAGTCCAGTTTAAGAACTCAGATGCCACTGTGGCTACTTGGTATTTATAATATTGGACAACACAGGTCTATAGTGTAGCTAAAATCCAGTAACAGCAAGATCTTCTTTAAAAAATATCAGAGCACCTTCTTCCTAGACACCATATTTAGAAGAATATAAGCAGGCAACTGTCACATTTAAATATTACAATGACTATAGAAACAAACCTTCTATGAGTGCAATTAAGAGGAAACTTTTCAAAACAGAGGAGTTAATTAAGTAGAAAATGTGTGGTTAAATCCACACAAAAAATGTTGGATGGAAAGATCCTTTTCTAAACAGAAGAACACCAAACATAAAAGGACAGGGGAGGGGCTGAAACTTAGCATAGGCAAAAATTACCATATTTACTGAATAGAAGGCCAGTTTGGCTCTGGAAAACTTCTTCTTTTTTCCCCCCAGAGAGAATGGCCACACGCCAATAGATACAGGCCTAAAATAGTGTATATACTATGGTAACCATAGTAATGAGTAGATGGAACTAAAAAAAGCTGGTCTTGGGTGAGCAGATGTTCAGTCAAAGCAAGAATGAAAACATGAACTGCATTTCACAACCTCCATTTTATCTACATACAGTAGGACAGTGTTCTGTGAGCCTGTGGGAGAAATGTACTGAAGGAGGAGGAACCAGAATGCCAGGAACGCCTTGTTATCAGTACAGGCACACAAAGCTAGGTTCCAATAGAAGAATTCATCAGCAAGAAACATCCCCAAGTAAGGCTATGAGAGATTGATACATATTCCAATTACATCTGTATCTACATTCATGCATGTACACTTTACTAAGTAAAGTAGCATGTCTTGTAATCTTGTAAAATAGTCTGTCTAGGTTGAAGTATGAAAAAATTATGTACTATTTCTCAATTTCCTTCAGGAAGTCTAACTTAAATATAATTTTTCTAAGAATAACATGGTTATCTATATCATGCCAACACCTTCCTAGACTTCAAGTTATTTTTACTGCAGAACTAGATCAGTGTTGTGGTTAGGAAGGAATATTATGCAGATTGCGGGTTTGAATCCTAGCTTACCAGATGACTTTGGACAAGTAACTTAAACTCCTTAAGACTCAGTTAACTCACCTTCAAAACAGAATTAAATAGTGTCAATTCATAGTATTGATATGAGGATTAACATGAAGAAATTAGGAGTGTCTGGCACACAGCATTAACAAATTTTAGTTATTTTTAACAATAATTCATTGTTATTTTTATGCCATATGCCAATAAATTCCCAAAGACCTGGCAAGAAAAACATTGAAACTATGTTTTACTGTGCCTAGCACATTTTTGTTGATGCATGTGTAATATATACATAAATGCACGAAAAATGCACAGAGACCCATGTTCACATATACTTCTATATTTTCCATAGCTTAAAGCAGGCATCTGATGAGAAAATAAAGTCATACCCAGAGAAGACAGGTAGTTCTCATCTTCCAATGTGCTGTTTGGCTAACAATCCATCACTGCATTCTTCTGGCAGTGTTTCAAAACATATCCCAAGCTGCAGAAGACTACTGAGCCAGAGGAGCACTGAGTCATAATTAGCTCAAGATTAAAGTTCACCAAGGAATGGATTCAAATTCAATTTAACACAAAAAGGCTTTAGAAGGAGGGATCATTGTGTTGAGATCTCAATGAAGCAAGCTTGCATTCTTGATTATTGGAAACTCCTTGATAAAGAATCTCCCTAGATCCTTAAATGCTTTGTGCAGCTGGGGTTTGAGGTCATACTTTTCACTCCACTTGGTGTGGGAAAGAGAGTTGGCACATGCTCGTCTTGATCTACATGTAGCCCCAAAGCATTCTCAAAGAAAGAACAAAAGCAGACAGAATTGCCTTGCAAGAAATGTTTCTCAACAATAAATTTCAGAAAGCAGTGCTATATCTGGGAGGAGAACATTTCAAATACAAGTTGAATGATAAACCCCACTGGTCAGGGACATAAAGTCTTACCAAAGGTCTAAAAAAAGCTTTATGTTATCCAAAGTTTAACAAAAGCCTCCACATAAAGACTTTTATCATAATGTTATACACACTTATACATATATATACACACACATATCTCTATACACATATACCTATATAAGTGCGTGCATATACTGAGTATATGTGTGTGTGTGTATGTATATATATATAAAATAGAGTATATGTATATATATGCATATATATAAATAAAATAGTGGAGAATGTTCCATATATCCCAATAAGGGGTCAGTACATATGAAATGAATACGAATTATGTTCTTATGTAATACAGAAGAGAAAAAGAAACCCATTAAGATAGCTAGAGTAATAAAAATCTGTGTGCTTCCATATCATTTTAACTATAACCAAAGTGTGGGTTGAGGAGGAAGTTAAACCATAAATTAAATAATTGTTTAGAATTACATTCCTCCCAAATTTTTGCATCACCCCACTCTTGCATTAGGATAGACAATAAGAGTAGATTATTAAAATCTATAAAACATTAAAATACTCTTAATGTTTTATAGATCGACATTTATGATGCCCAAGAGCTTAAAGAAATGTTAGTGTCACCTTGCGTTTAAGTTACCCTCAGACTTTATTTATAATACTCCAGGATTACTCCTTTGCAGCTAAGGATAAATATTTGAAGAAGTAGGAAGTTTGGCACAGAGATTAGGCATAAATGAATACAATGGTACTAAAATGACAGAGATGTGGATTTAGAAAAGCTTGCATCCATACAAGAACAAAAATCTTTAAATTCCAGTTCTATCTTCACATGGACCTTGTCAATAATGTTCATTGAACTGAAAAAATTTAGAAGCTGGAAGAATAAAAGACCAATTTGCCAATGTAGTTTGCTAACATTCCGTAAAAGAAGACGGACAAAGTTTTAAAATATTAAGTGAACTTGTTTTAATCACTGATGGGAACAAGAGAACTGTATGGCCAAATCTAGTTTTGAAAAATTGGAACAAAAACATGTTTTAGGTTATTTTCATCAGATGTGAGGTTTTACTTGAATTTGCTCTTTGTTTTTGTATATTATAGCTCAGATGTCTGTGGTAGGTTCCATTCTCCAATTTGGTATATATATATATATCCCATATATTGGATCTGTAGTATTAATTTAGTGCCAGGAATTGCTTTAGGCTTTTCAGGAATTAACTGTTCAAATGGTGTGCCCTTGGAAAATTACAAATCAAAGCATGGGCACTAACTGAATCAATATAATTGCCCTCTATTTGGTGTGGGCTTGTGTGTTGAAAAAATATATAATCCTAACAAAAGTAGATGTTTTGGGGACTAATAGAGGCACAATAAGAGAGATCAGACTCTCTTTGCAAGGTCAATTAGAGACTGCTTGTGCAATTTCCCTCCTGTCTAATGGCCTTAATATAACCACATATTCTTATTATTGCTCGAAAGTTATAGAACATATGTAATTGGTGTATCTGCCTTTGTGGGTCCCTTCAATATTTCTGTTCAAGGCAGCTGCACTTGAAACTTAAGGGTTTGCAGCTGTTGGAAGCTATATCAGGAACGTGAGGGTTTGGCACTCATTTTCATAGTTCCTACTGTGTAGAAGTTTGGCAAGAACTGTGGAAAGGGTATGGTGACTTAAAGAATGTTTGTAAAACTTTCCCCCATCATTGTGGTTCTGAGCACATAAGGTCTGGAGTTGGAGAATATAAGGGTGGTTATTTTGATTGGGGCATTTGGGTTCCATTTATACAATTAACCGTAAGGGCAAAACATTCTGAGATTCTGCTTAAATTTCATTTTTTCCTTGATAAGTACAGTAAAAAGAATTCCGTGAAGTAGAGCTCAACAGTGTGTCATTTTCTCAGTTCCAAAAACAATTTTCAAAGCTTTAACATGATCATTCATACATGTAACATCTTTAAGGAACATATTAATGATGGTAATCCTAAAAAATTTTTCAAGCTCATAAAACTATTTTATTCACATACATTGGGGAAAAATTATAATCCTCAAATCATCACATAGAATATTTGAAGTCACTTTAGAAATAAACCAGTCATGGAGGATTAAAAACATTACTTTAGAAAGAAAATTTAATGAATTTTAGCTTTGCCCAAAAAGGATATTTTGTAAAATTACCATACTGTGATGTAGTGATATTTATGACAAGATTATTTAGTTCCTATAAAGAAAAAGAAATAGTTAATATATTTTTACAGTTTCTTAAAGTGTGATTATTATAAACTATGATTCTCAACGCTTGTAAGAGGAAATTTGAGAAGGTGACATTTTCCTGGGTAGATTTTAAAATAATATGTTAGAAGAGATTAATAATTCAAAGGTATCTCTATTTCTTGATTGATCATAGCATGTAATTAAAAGATATTTTTCAACTCTAGTAATTTTGAATTCAGTTTAGCCATAGAATCACACTAAATTCAGAATGAATTTATCTAGATGGATATAGATATAAATACTTTGAGAATATTCGTGTCAGGTTAGCTATGCTATTAATCAATTTGTAATTGTTTCAACATTTCTGATGAAAATGCATCAAAAGGCTTAGTGTGGTGGCTCACGCCTGTAATCCCAGCACTTCGGGAGGCTGAGGCAGGTGGATCACCTGAGGTCAGGAGTTCGAGACCAGCCTGGCCAACATGATGAAACACCATCTCTACTAAAAATACAAAATATTAGCTGGGAGTAGTGGTGTACGCCTGTAATTCCAGCTACTCAGGACGCTGGGGCAGGAGAATCACTTGAACCCAGGAGGCAGAGGTTGCAGTGAGCCTAGATCACACCACTTGCACTCCAGCCTGGGCAATAAGAGCAAAACTCCATCTCGGAAAAAAAAAATGCATCAAAACAACTATATGTACATCAAATACATCAAAGTATGCTTATATATTTTTTAATATATATACTCTGATGCATTTATTTACATATTTGATAGATTTATATTTTTGGAGAAAATATTTACATTTCTCAGTGAAAATATAATGATGCATAAAAACAAAATAGTAATTAATAATAATCCTCCATAAAAATATTTGGAATGTGAAAGGGAAATTTCAATTCTTCTGATAGGATTAATCTTGGCGATGGTTATATTTCCATGTACAAATCAAAATAAAGAAAAACAGATAAATGAATTCCTCAAAATTAGCTTTTCAAGCATATCAGTGGAATAATTTAACAAGTAAAGTTTCTGCTACACTTCATGTAGAAGTGATTTACCACAACATCAACCATATGGTATGCACATACTCTGTACTATCCCTTGTTCAGGCTGTTAGCATGAGAGTGTATCCAACTAAGAAATTCATCTAGTACCATTTATTAAACATTTCTTTTGTGTGAAATATTGGAGATTCAAATATTTTTTTCGAGTTGTTCTCTGTATGTTTGTTTTATCATCTTCAAAGAATATTTCAGGGTAAGATTAGTTTTTCCACCTTTTAGGAAATGTCATTAAATTCCAAGTCATTAAGATAATTTTTTTTCTAAATTAAAAAGTAAATCACAAGCAAGTTGTCAACATTCTGATTCTTACACTCGTTCATAAATCTAGTTGTCTGAAACCTAGGAGTCATTATTTCCCCTGTATTCTTTTCCATCCCACATTCATTCCATCAGCAGGTCCTGTGAATAATACTTTCTGAGTAGTTCTTGATTCCCTCTTTGTCTCTATTTCTGCCCTGACAGTATCTATCTAAGCCTTCACCCTTCATCATCTCAAATCTGGGTGACTGACATAGCCTCTTTATTATCACATTCACTGTAGTTGTCCTTTAATGTAGTCTCCACACTGCTTTCTGCTAAAGTGACTTTTAAATCTACAAATCCGGTCATGTTAGCTACATATCCCAGCATGTTCCCCCTTTCAGACTTTGAAATCAGCAGTATGACTGCAGAGACCACCTTTTTAACTAAAAACTTCTGGTGCTGCTTTTAGGAGTTTATGCCCCTCACGCTTTAGAATCTTTGCCCACCCTGCCTTCTCCCCTCCAAATCAATTACTTTCTACTCATTCTTCACATGTCATCTCAACTCAGTGAAGCCTTTCCTAAATTATCAAGTCAGATTCATTTGTTCCTTGCCACTATAATATATATATATATATTTTTAATGGAGTTTAGCCCTTGTTGCCCAGGCAAGAGTGCAATGGCATGATCTTGTCTCACTGCAACCTTTGCCTCCCGGATTCAAGCAATTCTCCTGCCTCAGCCTCCTGAGTAGCTGGGATTACAGGCATGCACCACCATGCCTGGATAATTTGGTATTTTTAGTAGAGATGGGGTTTCTCCATGTTGGTGAGGCTGGTCTCAAACTCCTGACCTCAGGTGATCTGCCTGCCTTGGCCTCCCGAAGTCCTGGGATTAGAGGTGTGAGCCGCCACGCTTGCCACTATAGAATTTTTTTACTTTACTATTAAAAGTTACAATCATATTTTTGTGATTGTTTATTTAACATCTACACGATGAAGGTCATGAACACAAGAATCTCTATGTTCAAATGAATTAAATGAAAATTGAGATTAAAAATAATTCAGAGGAATATAGGCCTTCAAATTATATTTTTCAAGTAAATGAACATTTCAGGGAAAATAAGAGGTCTACAAATGCAGGAATAAGGAGAACCTTATGCACGTGTGCATGCGCGCGTGTGTGTGTACGTGTTTTTCAATAGACTTGCTTCAGTTGTAAATTTTCCACATCTCTTGAACAAACACACTATTTACTACGGTTGGCAATTACGTGTATAAATAATTAGTTGCTAATATTATTCTTAAAATTGGGGAATAAACATTGAGTTATGAGAATGCAAAAGAAGAAAATAATAATTCTACCTGTAGACAGTGGGTAAGGAATTATAGAGATGAGGGATTTTGTGCTAGACAAAAATTTCAGGAAGCGCATGAATGGCAAAGAACACTATAGGCAGTGCAAACTATGTGAGCAAAATTATGGCCTCCTGATTGTGCTTAGTGTATTTTTGAAATTTTAAGCAGCTACTTATGATTGAATAATACAAATAACAAGTATTTAATGAGCATTTACCAAGTATGCTTTGAAATGTACACTTTCACTTAATTCTCACAAGCATATCATGTATGCACTGCTGTTACCACTAAAATTCATACACCAGAGTGTTCCAAATGCTCAAACTAAGCATTAGAGCATTTTAGTAAAATTTGCATGAATGAATAGCAAAGGAATAAATATATCTGAACTCAGACGCCCACAAACTTGACTACCAAATTATACTTACTCTTGAGGAGTAGAGGCAGAAAGGGGTGAAACTGGAATTATAAATGGTAGTTGAATTGTGAGTGTATTGGATTCCATGTATAGGAGTTTAAACTTTGTCCTGTTGGCAACTGAAAACAATGGAAAATCTAATCATAGGGTGATTATAATCCAATATAATTTTTTGAAAGATTTGTAGGGTGGACCATATGGGAAATTAATGAATGCAAATTGATTGAATTGCCTATGACTGCATTAAATTGCATATAACTGAGCTAGGCAGCTAGAAAACTTAAAGGTAATTTAATTCAGCCAGTTTCTAAAACTAAATACTGAGTGATTATGGAATCCTGCTTCAAATTCTGCCAAATGCTGACTCTCTAAGGGAAAAGTGTCTAGTGAGGGTAAACCGGCTTTGAGAAATAGCTGAGGTGCTATGAGACAGCCAAGTGGAGATATCAATATAAAATTAGCAATATGGATGGGGAGAGGAGGGCTACCTCATGATACAAATAGAAGAATTGTGGCTGGGCGCAGGGGCTCACTCCTGTAATCTCAGCACTTTGGAAGGCGGAGGGGAGAGGAGAGGATCACTTGAGCTCAGGAGTTTAAAACAAGCCTGAGGCTCTTTTCCTTTCTCCGCCATCGTGGTGTGTTCTTGCCTCCACTTCTCGCCACGTCTTCTCACAAGACTTTCAGGATTAAGCGATTCCTGGCCAAGAAACAAAAGCAAAATCGTCCCATTCCCCTGTGGATTCGGATGAAAACTGGAAATAAAATAAGGTACAACTCCAAAAGGAGAAATTGGAGAAGAACCAAGCTGGGTGTATAAGGAATTGCACATGAGATGGCACATATATTTGTGCTGTCTGAAGGTCGCGATCACATTACCATATCAAACTGAAACTGTCACCACTCTCTGGAGAGTTCGACGTATTTTCCTCTCTGAACCTATTATGAATGTGTTGGTTGGCTGGGTCCAGTAATAAATATGTGAGGCCTTTCATTTCAAATAAATAAATAAATAAATAAATAAATAAATAAATAAATAAAACAAGCCTGAGGAACATAAGAAGACTTCGTTTCTATGAAAAACAAAACAAAACAAGCAAACAAAAAAATAGTCACATGTGGTGACATGCACCTGTATTCCTAGCTACTCAGGAGGCTGAGATGGGAGGATCACTTGATCCCAGGAGATTGAGGCTTTGCAGTGAGCTATTATCACGCTGCTGCACTCCAATCTGGGCAATTGAGTGACACCTTGTCTCAGGAAAAAAAAAAAAAAAAAGAAAATTTGTAATATTCGTATAGACATTATTTAAAGAAGGAAGTAATTTGACTTTACAAAAATACATTAATACTTATGCAAAATATTTATTATATCAGAATATGGTTATTCCTGGCACTGCAATTCATTCAAATGGAAATGTTTGTCCATACACTCAGTATAGATTTTTTGACAATACTTTCAATATTATGAAGATAAACATTAGTGTTTCCAGCTAATGTTGCATAACAAGCAAGGGCCAGATTTACCCTTCCACTTAAACAAACAGAAAAACAAACACAAAATACACACACAAAAAAAAGGTTGACAGGCATTAAACAAAAGGTAGAGCAAAACTGTGATGTCTCAGAGAAGAGCAATTAATAAGGTGAGCCTTACAATTGCACCAACGTGTTTCTGGGGAGTGGTATCCAGAGGGCAGTGCAGAGAAAGGGAGAAGACTCAAGAATTGAACAAAATTTTTCCTGAGTTGAGGATAGAAAACTAAGTTCCAAAAGGCCAATGCAGTTAGACTTTGATGGTTAGAGTCATGGAAAAGAGAGAGATGCACAGGGCAAGAGAGAGGCCTCTGTCTGTTTGCCATGTGCTCTGTCCTCAAGTCTTTAACTGACCACTGATCTACTCAGGTGTGAGAGTAGACTACAAAGGGAAGGAGAAAGAACTATTTTAAAAAGGAATAGGCAGAAAAATATCTGGAGCTCAAGGATTACAGTTCATGTTTCCATTATTTAGAGTGGGAAGCCTTCTTAGCACATGAAGAGTTAAGTAGAATCCTTAGATTTATTCAAAATTAAAACATCACTTTGAGGAACACTGTTAGGGAAACAATAAGGCAAGGCATACACTGAAATAAAATATTTTCAAAACACATACTGGAAAAACACTTTTACCCAGAATACGTAAAGAACATCTACAACTCATTAATAATAATACTATTTAAACAATGTCTGAAATATTTACATAGACACTATACCAAACAATAAACAGGTATACCTCAGAAATATTGAGGGTTCAGTTCCAAACCACTGCAATAGAGCAAATATCTCAATAAAGCATGCCACAGGAGTTTATTGATTTCCCAGTGCATATAAAAGTTATGTTTACACTATACATAAAATGCTAGCAATCATTTGAGCCTTAAGTGAGTCATAATCTTTTTGTTGGTAGGAGATCTTGCCTCGATGTTGACAGCTGCTGACTCATTAAGGTGGTGGTTGCTAAAGGTTGAGATGACTGGAGAAGATACTGAAAATAAAAAAATAAAATTTCCCACATTGATTGGCTCTTCCTTTCACAAGAAAACTTCTCTGTACCATGCGAAGCTGTTTGATAGTGATTTACACACAGTAGAACTTCTTTCAAAATTGGAGTCAATCCTTTCAAATCCTGCCACTACTTTAGCAACTAAGTATATGCAATATTCTAAATCCTTTGTCATTTTTACAGTAATCACAACATTGTCACCAGGAAGAGATTTATACTCAAGAAATCACTTTCTCATACACCCATAAGAAGCAACTCCTTATCCATTGGAGTTGTAACATGAGATTGCAATAATTTAGACAGAACTTCAGGCTCTGCTTCTAATTCTAGTTCTCTTATTATTTGTGCCGCATATGCCATGACTTGCTCCACGGAAGTCTTCAACACTTCAAAGTGATCCATGAGGGTTGGCATCAACCTCTTCCAAACTCCTGCTAATGATATTTTAACCTTCTCCCATGAACTACAAATGTTCTTAATGACATGTAAAACGGTGAAGGCTTTCTAAGCCAGGCATTGACATTTCTCCAGCTATTAAAGTCCTAGGCAACTTCTTCCATTAGACAGCTGTCTCATCTGCACTGAAAATCTATTGTTTAGTGTAGTTACTTTTGCCAATGATCTTAGCTAGACATGGATAACTTGCTGCAGCTTTTACATCAGCACTTGCTGCTTCACCTTATACTTGTAAGTGATGGAGATTGCATCTTTTCTGAAACCTCGTGAACCAACCTCTACTAGCTTTAAACGTTTCTTCTTCAGCCTCCTCATCTCTCTCAGCCTTTATAGAATTGAAGAGAGTGAGAGCCTTGCTCTGGATTAGGATCTGGTTTAAGGAATGTTGTGGCTGGTTTGATCTTCTATCCAGACCACTAAAAATGTCTCTTTATTAGCAATAAGTCTGTGTTGCTTTCTTATCATTTGTGTATTCTCTAGAGTAGCACTTTTAATTTCCTTCCAGAACTTTTAATTTGCATTCACAACTTGGCTAACGGCTTGGTGCAAGAAGCCTTGCTTTTGGCCTATCTTAGCTTTTTAAATTATTTATAGCTTTTTATTTTAAGTGAAAGATATGTGACTCTTCTCCCACTTGAACACTTAGAGGCCATCGTTGAGCTACTAACTGGCCTAATATCAACACTGTTGTGTCTCAGGGAATAAGGAGGTCTGAGGAAAAGGACACACATCAACAAATGGCTGGTCAGTGGAGCAGTCAGAACACACCAACATTTATCTATTAACTTTGCAGTCTTACATGGACATAGTTTGTGATGTCCCAAAACAACTACAATAGTAACATCAAAGATAACTAATCACAGATCAACATAACTATAATAATAGGGAAAAACTTTAAAATAATGCAAGAATTACCAAAGTGTGACACAGAGACATGAAGTGAGCACATAGTGTTGGGAAAACGATGCCAACTATTGCTTAACGCAGGGTTGCCAGAAACCTTTGGTTTGTTTAAAAAAAAAAATTATCTGCCATTTGCATAAAGTAAAGAACAATAAAAGGAATTATTTCCATATAGCAATGGCAAATAAGCACATGAAAAGAAGCTCACCATCATTAGTCACGAGAGAAATAAAAATGAAAACAAAATGAGCTACTAATACAATACGGATAACACTAAAATGCTAATAACACCAAGTGTTAATGAAGATGTTAAATTTACCTATATTATTTGTGAAAATACAAAATTGTATGACTGCTTTGGAAAACAAGTCAGCAGTTTCTCATAAAGGTAAACACAGATTGTCTCATACCCAGGGAATCGCAGTGCTAGATATTTATCCAAAAGAAATGAAAACATGCATTTCTACAAAGACTTACTCAACTTTATTCTTAATAAACAAAAAAAGCAGCTTTATTCTTAGTAGGGAATTACTAAAAAACAAAACAAATTTCCAACAACTGATGAATAAATAAATAAATTATGGTGTATTCATAAAATGAAGCACTACTTAGCAATAATAAAAACAGCTTACATGCAACAAGAATGATTCTTCAAAGTTTGTGTGTGTGTGTGTGTGTGTGTGTGTGTGTGTGACAAGACAGAGTCTCGCTCTGTTGCCAGGCTGGAGTGCAATGGCATGATCTCAGCTCAATGCAACCTCCGCCTCCAGGGTTCAAGTGATCTCCTGCCTCAGCCTCCTGAGCAACTGGAACTACAGGCATGTGCCACCACTAGATAATTTTTGTATTTTTAGTAGAGACGGGGGTTTCACCACGTTGGCCAGGATGGTCTCGATCTCTTGACCTTGTGATCTGCCCACCTCGACGCCCCAAAGTGCCGGGATTACAGGTGTGAGCCACCGTGCCCAGCTCTTCAAAGCTTTTTTTAAGTAAAAGAAGCCAGCTACAACAGAATATATTCTCTATAATCCCATTCTTATGACGTTCTAGAGAATTCAAAGCTTTAGATTCATACAGCAGATGAATGGTGATCAGTAGCCAGAGATGAGATGAGGAAAGTGACTGCAAAAGGTATAAGGCAACTTTCAGAGTGATAGACATGTTCTAGAACATGATTGTATAGGCACATAGATGATTATCTAAACCCATCAAAACTCATTAAATTGTACATTTGAAGTTGATAAATTGTATTATATGATTAAAATATTAATGCGAGTGTTGATTAGTAGAGGGGTTGTGTGGGGGGCCAGGGAATATATGGGGATTCTGCATTTTCTGCTCAATTTCACTGTGAACATAAAAGTACTCCAAAAAATGTCTGTTTTTAAAAAGTCAATAAGAAACGCTGCTGAAAATTAAATTTCACTTATTAAAAAAATTAATGTGGCTTTGCTAAAATCTTAATACCTTAATATTATAAAGGAAATAGATAAATAACATTTATAGGATTTTTAATTAATTATTGTTTTAGTAGAAATATTATATATGAGAAAATACTAAATATTTATTAATATGTAGCCAAAGTTAAGATTAGTTTTCCCTCAGCAGATTACAAAATATAAACTCTCTTAGCATTAGCTAACATTTCTGTTTACCTTTTTGGTTTGGGAAACTATTTTTGTAAAAATTATTATTTAGTATTTCTGAAGGTATGTTCTAAAATTTTTAATTGATTATTTTTTTCAGAAGAGAAACAATCATTAAAACATCACAAGGAATCTAGTAGTTACAGTGCTGGGTAACAGCCAGACCCCTAAAGTACATACTGTATGTTTCCATTTACATGAATTTCAAGAAAAAGACAAAATATAGTAATAAAAGTCAGAATGTTGGTTCTATTTTTGGGGCTAGTGTCTGGAGATTGGCATGAAAGAATCTCTGGGGTTTCCATAAATGTTCTGTATTTTGGCCAGGTGCAGTAGCTCATGTCTGTAATCCCAGCACTTTGGGAGTCCAAGGCAGGCTGATCACGAGGTCAGGAGTTTGAGACCATCCTGGCCAACATGGTGAAACCCCGTCTCTACTAAAAAAAACAAAAATTAGCCGGGCGTGGTGGCAGGTGCCTGTGATCCCAGCTACTCAGGAGACTGAGGCAGGAGAATCGCTTGAAACCGGGAGGCGGAGGTTGCAGTGAGCCAACACCGCCTCGCTGCACTCCAGCCCGGGCAAGGGAGTGAGACTCCGTCTCAAAAAAAAAAAAAAAACCCAAAAAGTTCTATATTTTTATTTCAATAGTGGTTACTTGGATATGTGTGTGTGTACATGTGTGAGTTTCGAGTTGTGTAATTCAAGTTGTGTAAGAATTTTTCACTTAGTCCATGTATTTTGTACTTAATTTTTGAAGCACTTTTTTCTGTATGGGAGTTACATGATCTATTCATTTTTTTGTCTGAAAATCTATTAATTGCCCCTGGCTTCTTGTTCTTCATTTCTTCCCTTGATAATACACTTCCATGTACCTCATGGCTTCAACTCTTCTTCTTTTTTCCTCCCTCCAATCCTTTCAGCTTTCTTTCCTCTCTCCTATCTTTTCCTTAACAAATATTTTGGAAAACCTGCAATATCCTCAAATATGGTAGGTACTAGGGATTCAAATGAATTGCTGAAATGGGTATTGTCCTGCTCTCATGGAGATTAAATTCTAGGAAAAGCGACTTAATAGTTTTCAGAAAATTCAAATAAATTGAGAAATGATAAATTGTGCTAAAGGCATATAATGTCAGGTTGTGAGCAAGGCAGTAAGTTCACAGATGGTTTTCCTGAATAAGCAAGCATAGGTGGATGAAGAAGGGGGGAAGACATTGGCTGCATAGTACATAAGGACAGACTCTGTGACCAGAGGAAAGCATCAATATAAAAGAAAAATATTCCCCTCACTTCAACTGGCTTCACCAAAACAGTACTCTCTCTGTTTATCTATGGCCTCTATATAAATTATTCCAACTGTATAGTTTTCAAACCTAATCTTAACTGATAACAATATTAAACCCTATTGTTATCTTGTCTTAGAATAAGTTATAGGTCTTTTTTCCACTTTTTCAGTATAATCTCTAGACCATTTCATATATATCTATGACTTCAATGAATAAGTCTTCAAAGATTTGTCCTAATTCTAACTCTAGCCCAGATTTTCCCTTTGCACCCCAGATTTATATATCTATCTGCCTTCTTGACATCTCCAGGGTATATAAATATATCCAAATTGGAAAAAACATCCTCTCTGCCGCAAATTCCCCCAAATTGACCTAGTTACTAGTGTTCCCTATTTTGGCATCACGTCTATTCTGACACAAAGCCAGAAACCTAAAATTTAACCTGGACATCTCTTTATTCTTGTGTTCCACATCAGTATATATTTCCATGACATTTCAGATAACCTCTATTGTTTAGATTGATTAAATGTTTCTCATACCAATTCATATTTCTTATTTTTATTTTCATTATTTTTGTTCATTCTACATCTCCTCCTTTACTGTGCCCCAACATACTTCCCAATAACTTCTCATGGTGCCTGATATGTGATAGGGCCTGGTTAGGTACTTTGCAGGGGCTAGGGAATGTCTTAGTCATTTTTTTTTAATTGCATATAAAGCAGAAAATTTTCACTGAAACATAGTACGTTTATAATATTTCTAATTGAATAAAAGTTGTATATGTTTAGTAAGTTCATTTTTATTAAAACTGATTTATTTATACAATTTGACATGCATTCTGTGGAAATGATAGGCCAATGACCCAAATTACATCTGCACAGATATTGTTACCGGGGTAATTGCATTCCATATTTTCTTATATGTGAAGATGTGTTTACTAGTAAAAATGGATATATTCATCTTTGTTCCTCATTTACCTTGTTTAAAAATACAATGTCTGCTAAATAACACATTAACTTTTAAACGTATAATTCTTAGAAAGCATCATTAATGCTGCTTAAACTGAAGAGTGATTACAGCACAACTATCTCAACAAACACCTAAGTCCTTAAATACTATATGGTTGCTATTTTATTTTCATAACTTGCACTTCTGAATTGTCTTTATCTCTCATTTATTATTTCCAAAGGTTATTTATGTAACCTTTGAAACATAGTTAATATGATTGGTCCTGACACTTGGTGTCCTTGAAGAGTTGCTTGTGATTGAAAAGTGTAAAAATAAGGTGAGTTGTGTATAGTTTGTGATTCTCCTTGAAGATTAGGTTATTTTCAATATGGACTACGACGAGTATAAATACAAAGTTATATAAACTTAGGGAAACACAAATGCATGCAGATGTACACATGCATACACTCACACACACTCCAAAATAACACATTGGAACATGTTTTTGAGACACACATCAGAAGCTTGTAGAGGGCAAAAATTCATTCATAGTGCTTATTTAAAGTCAATGCCCACATTTCTAATGAGTTAGGTGGCTCTCAGTACTCCTTCCCATCTTTCCCATCATAACACTCTTTTCCTCATTTACAGGTGGACTTGAGGGTTTGCTTGGTTTCCTCCAGGGATGTCACGCCTTACGTAAACCTTTGAAAAACAATGACTACAATTTGTTTTTACCAAATATTACATTAGAATTTCAGGGCTTTTTGATCTTTAACTCAACATGATAACTTTTGCTTCCCTATTCTAGAAAATGTAAACAGTATTTTGAAAATTTGACCATCCATATGGCAAAGGATTCATAACCAGTATATATAAGGAGCTTAAAACATTCAATATGAAAAAAATCAGATAATCAAATTCCAAAATGGATAAAGATCTGAATAAACATTTTTCAAAAGAAGATATAAAAATGGTAAATGTGCATATGAAAAGGTACTCAACATTATTGATCATCAGAGAAATGAAAATCATAACTAAAATGAGGTATCATCTTACTCTAATTAAAATGACTATCCAAAAGGCTGGTAATAAAAAATGTCAGCAAAGATGTGGAGTAAAGGGAACCCTTGTACACTGTTGGTGGGAATGTAAATTAGTACAGCCACTACGGAGTACAACATTATGGAGGTTCCTCAAAAAACTAAAAATAGAATTACTGTATGATCCAACAATCCCACTGTGAGGTATATACCTGAAATAAAGAAAATCAGTATATCAAAGGGATATCTGTATTCCCTTGTTTATTGAAGCACTATTCATAGCAGCTAAGGTTTGCAATCAATCTAATTGCTCATCATCAGATGAATAGATAAAGAAAAGGTAGTATATATGCACAATGTACTATGCAGCCCTAAAAAAAAAAAAAGGGTGAGATCTTGTCATTTGAGGCAACATGGATGGAACTGGAGGATGTTTTGTTAAGTGAAATAAGCCAGGCACAGAAAGACAAACTTTGCATGTTTTTACTCACTTGTAGGAGCTAAAAATTAAAATAATTGAGTAAAGAGTTAAAAAGTTGAATGACAGTTACCAGAGGCTGGAAAGGGTAGTGGAAAGTGGGAGAAGTGGGGATGGTTAATTGGCATAAAAATATGGTTAGATAATATGAATAAGATCTAGTATTCAATAGCACAACAGGGTGATTATGGTCAACTATAATTTATGATACATTTAAAAATAACAAAAAGTATATAATTGGAATGTTTATATCACAAAGAAAGGATAAATGCTTGAGGTCATAGACACCCCATGTACCTTGATGTGATTATTACACATTGTATTTTGTTATCAAAATATCTCATGTACCCGATAAGTATATGCACCTATGTACTCATAAAAATAAAAATTAAAATTAAAAATGAAAATTTGTCCAAATTTTTAAAGTAGAACTCTTTCTAGAATGAAGCAATAAACTACTTGCCCATATAGTCAGTATAGTGAGGGTCAAGACTAAACATAAGCTGTGAGGCATCTTAAGGGCCCTGGAATGTCTCAGGTACTTGATTATGTAACATGGATACAGTGTAGGGGAAAAGAAAGACACAGTTTTTTAACAATATACTGTTGTATTCTAAAAAATTCCCAAACTATTGGAAAGTAAGTAGATTGGAGTTAGACGGCCACATCAATTATTAATCATTCATTACATCCACAGCTATTTATTGAGATAAAATAAGCTGATCTGTCATGTATGAAAAGGTATGAATTAGAATGTTTGGATTGGTAAAGATAAGTATCAAATTCATCTATACTAACTATACACAGTCTCCCCTTGGTATCCATGAGGGATTGGTTCAGAACCTCCAAGGATAACAAAGTCCACAGAAGCTCAAGTCACAGTTATAAAACGGCATAACATTTGCATACAACTTATGCACATTCTCCCATATACTTTAAATAATCACCGCTTATAATACCTAATATAATGTAAATGTTATGTAAATAGTTGTTACATCATATTGTTTAGAAAATAATGACAAGAAAAATGTCTGTACAAGTTCAGTGCAGACACAGCCATCCAATTTTTTGATTCCTAAGTATTTTTGATTCATGATTGGTAGAATCCATGGATGCAGAACCCATAGATATGGAGGGCTACTTTACTCTCTCTATATATTTTATATATTAATATATACACAAATATGTATACACATACACACATGTCTTCCTTTCTCTTTTAATATAATAGAGGTGTTTCTGAAATTGGGTTATTAATTTTAATGTTTCTCTGAATATCCTGAAATAAAAAAGGAATGTGAGCCAAAAATAACAAAATTTAACATAAGGGACTCTACTCTATGAAATAAATTATTTTTGGGTATAGTTTCCAGATGCATAATCTATTTTTTGTGATCATAAATACCATATTTTATATAGCAGGTATAAAGATTCAGATGGGTAAAGCATAGTTCAATGTCTATGAGTAAATTAATATAAAATATGAAGAAAAAGTGTTTCATTTTCTTTGTCATATTACAATAGGCACAGACATGCCATGCTAATTTACAGAATCTGAAATCAAATTCTCAAATTTTCCTTTTATTCCATAGTATATTTTGGGGGGAGGATAAGGAAGCATTGGATAATCACAATGTTAAAATATGGTAAAATATAGAATCTAACATAAAAAGTGATTTTGTACATGAGCTTTTAGGTTTACATTTTTTGTCGATTTTATCTTCTATTTAAACTGTATGTTACATTACAAATACTGAAATTGCATCATTAAATCACATTTTTCTTCTTTCATATGTCAGTTACCTATTGAGAACAGATGCTATCTCTACACATTAATGCTTACTCTCAAGTCATATACTGTAAGCCTAATGTACTGAAAAAAGAGAGAAATAAAAATGTCATCATATTTTAGCTGAAAATAAAGTTTCATCAAAATGATATTATAAACTTTTAAAATTAAAGCAAAAAATATAATGACCTAATAAGACATCTACAGATTTCTTGGACATTAAGAGATATACTAAAAAGTATTGACAATGTATTTCCCTCAGTATGAAGTCTCTGCTTATTATCTGCTTGATCTACACAGTTAAGACAACTCAGACCAAATTTGTGTTCAATTCAAGTGATGTTAGTTTTTAAAGTGGTAAAATGGCCCTGCATTTACACTTAATAAAAAAGTCTTATTTTCTTTTTTATACAACAGATATGGTGGTTTCAAATAAAATTCACTAGTAATTGTAAGATGGTATATATTTGTATTATTTTTACCCATTCAATTTTTACCTCCCCTTCCATTTCTTTTCCTATACCCCCACTCCCTTAAAATAAGCATTTTGAATAGTTTATTTTAAGAGAATTTTCAAAAGAAAAAAATAGGCAATTAAATAACAGTAAATAAGTGCTCTACTTTATGTTAAGTCATACACAATGGGTTTTATTCTGCCAAACACGGATAGAGAAAAAAATAGTACTGCAGAAATTTTTCTGCCTTTGGGGTGGGGAAAAGTACCTATTCTGTCAATTATTTCATGTTTTCTTTTTTTTTTTTCATGATGGTCCAAGAAAGAAGAATTTAATGCCTTTTTAGATGTGAATTATATATGTCATATTTTCTGAGTCCATGTGTTATGTATGCCCCACACGCAGAACAAATAGTTGTATAATTGGTGTTTTTAGGAACATGGAAGAGATAAGTATACTTAAAGTCACTAAATTCGGGTCATTTCTACAAAAATGATATGAAAATATGGTATCATTCTTTATATTATAACAGATTTTATTCTCCCAACTAAGTCATAAAATCAGTTTTTCTCCTACTGCAACTTCTTCAGAATGGAATACAGCATCTGCATACCAGACCTTCATGACTGGATGAGAACACAGATTATTTCCAGTTAAGATTCTCTGGGAAATTAAGTATACAGAATGGAATTCTCTAAATTAGAATGTTCACAATATGAGAGCAAAAACTGCTTTGACCAGAAACCAAGTCTCTAGTGTTTCACAAGTTTAGTTTAACAAAAACAAATCGGCTTTTGAAATCCTGAGCTCTGCTCAATTTCTCAGCTGTTTTGCAGCATACTATGATTTTATTCATTCAATAAACTAGAAATGAAGGCCATATTAAAGTACAGATATGCCTTTTCTCTGACCAAAATACATGTTCCTCCTCTAAGCCTTGGACTATCACTGTGATTTTTGTATTGCTTACAATGATGATACATCTATAATATGTTATAGACCCACAGAGTCTTTAGTTAGGTAGGAAAAATTCATCATCAACACAGGAAATACACAAACACACAATTGTATCCTTTAGTAAAATATCAACTGCACAGAGAAAGAAGAGTGCATTTCTTAAGCTCTAAATTTACATAACTAATATTGACAAGAGTGAGAAGAGGTTGATACTGTAATAATGGGATAATCAGAACCTACATAACTATTTTACAAAAAAGCCCCTAATTTATCAACTCAACAACTAACTTCTATATTAATCTCATCAGTAATTTCTCAGTCCAATCTATTTTTATAATCTGATCAAGGGCCCGTATCATATTGTTCCACTTGGAAAAACTCTGTTTGCTCAATTCGGACAATCAAACCTAAGGAGAAAATTGAAGGAAGTTAAAAAATATATAAGCCCAAGTTAATGTTGTAATAAAAGACCAAGAAGAAAATATCTATCTGTAAGTGCTTGAGAATGTAATTTCTTAACACATATTCCTTGGCCAATAAAATGTGAATGAACATATTGAACTGATGAGCCCATGGCCTTCATAATGCTATTCTTGGAAATAAATGGAAATATCCTATACTTAAAGGAAGTATCTTGGAAAAATTCTACAGAAACTGCTTTAACAAGAAATAGAAATGTTATACTAATCTTTGCTACATGTCTAACTCATGAATTGTATTCTACAGACTTCATTTATCCATCGTGCACAATAAATGGTATAGATATTTGAATATTAAAAGTATTGTTTTCCTTCTGAAAATTATTTTAGTGTTTTATTTTGAAAATTAATTTCACATTCTTTGAAAATAACATTAATGGGTAGGGATTTGGATTATATTAATATTATAGTATATACAACACATAGATTTTAATTTTCCCTTATTAAAAGGTAATTTAGGGGTTATGACAGCTAATTATT
Source organism: Macaca mulatta (assembly GCF_049350105.2). Lineage (NCBI taxonomy): Eukaryota > Metazoa > Chordata > Mammalia > Primates > Cercopithecidae > Macaca > Macaca mulatta. The sequence continues at coordinate 135,049,847 of NC_133408.1, read as the reverse complement.
TATTATAACTCAATGCAAATTAATTTTACTTCTTTTAAAGTATATCCAATAATGAAATCCAAAATTACACTTCATTAATTCACTCGAATTTCAAGAGTATAAATAGCACTCTACTTTTTAACCTATTGTATATTATAAGAAAATGGTGTGGACCTTACAAGTTAAATTTACCTGTATATTTAAATATCAAAGATTCTGAAATTTGTTTCTTTAATTATAAGCAGTGATTTAGTAGTGGCCTATCAAATAAATAAAAATTGAATTCCATAAAGTAAAACTGAATCATTATGAAATCCAAACCTTTACAACATGCATTTTAATAAGAAAATATGCAGTTTGAAAAGTCTGTGATTTTTTGTTTGTTTGATATAAAGTAAACTTAGTGCACGCTAGAAGTCTATAAAAGAATTTCAATTAGGTCATTAAATTTTAACAATTATTTTTGAATTGTCCTCCCTTTAAGTAAATATAAATATACCTCCATTTAAGTAAATATGAATATAAATACAGAAAAAAATACAATGATATGAATCGTGGTTTAAAAATGATAAAATAATTTAGTTTTGATAAGCCTGTACAATGATATTTAGGTTTTTACTATTTTGAAAATATGCTAGGTTCTAAAATTCCACTTATACATGATGTGCTACAAGTTAAAAAAAAAAAGTTGCTAGGCAACCTTTAATGATCACGCAAAGCAGCTATAGTGTCAATATTGATTAAGTCTGTCTGAGAACCACACACACTAAATAATTTGGCACCTTTTTCTGTAATTTATGTTGATAAACTAATTTCTAAACAGACAAACAACTTCAAAATCCTTGCTTTGCTAGATCTGGAAGGTGTTACATTTAAGCAGATTATAGTTTTAAAAGTATTAGTACATTTTTTATTTACCCAAAGCCTTGCAGCATGTCAAGATTATATTATATTATACAATCTATTACACAGGTTGCTGCTAATGTGCATAGTATTCATAAATTAGCTCAATGTCAAAGGGGAATAGAGTAAACCATGTATTTTGGCCAGCTATCCCTACTAACAGCAATTTTTAAAAATCTGCCATTTTTTAATTTTTTTGAGATGGTGTCCCGCTGTGTCACCCAGGCTGGAGTGCAATGGCATGACCTTGGCTCACTGCAATCTCTGCCCCCAACAGGTTCAAGTGAAAAGTCTACAAATTTAAACAACACTGTACAAATCTATTTTCAGGAATTAAAATTTAACTTAAAATTTAAAATGTACAACTAAAAATGTTATTTTAAACACTATGCTATCAAGAAATCAAAATTAGTTTAATATTCGATTTTCTATTTTTTTCTGTTGAATACTTGAAATTGTTTTGCAACTTCAAATGCTTATTATAAATTTTATTGTGAGAGATACAATTTTAACACACTTCATTGACCTTGGGAAAAATAATCTTGTTTTCTCAGTTTCCAGAAGGGAACCACAATGACTGAGTTTCACTTGAGATTCTGATCCAAAGCAGAGAGAGTCAACCAGGAACACGGTCTTATGAAGTGCTAAGAAGTACAGCTAACAAACTTCAATCACTTTTAAGATTTGTAAGATTTATATTGAATGGAAGAAATCATGCAAAATAGAAACCGGTGATTATAATATTCCTGAACAAGGAAAATAAATAAATAAAGGAAAAATAAGAAAACTGAAATAAAAATGGAAAACGGAAAGCTATTGCATGGTAGAGGAAATTCTACTACTCAGCTATGGAGCAATGTTTATAATGCAAATAAATATATCTATCCTTATCGAGCATGGGAGTTAGATTTTCTAAATATGAAGCAATAATCTATTGAAATAAAATGGATACATGGACACCATTAGGGAGAAGGAGTAATATAAAATAAGAGTCAAGGGAAGACTCTTAATTAGTAATGATACCCTAATTACAATGAATCTTATGACACAGAGAAGGAACTTAAGCCTTCTGGAAAAGTACATTGAACAAGGGAAATTTTAAAAGTCTATTGCTAACTCATATAAATACTAATGACATCATCAAAAGGGTCAGAGAAGCATCTTTATGGGTAGGCCAGGGAAGTTAACTGAAGGACTCTGTGGAGGAGATGGTGTCCTTCATTTTCATTACCTCCTGTGTAAAGGATCCTAGAAGAGAGAACTGCAGGGTGGACTTGGCTCTAGGCTCTCTCTTATTCTATTTCTATGGTAGTTTTACGAATCCTTGGAAACAGATTATAGCTTTCAGTTGTGTTTCTTTGGTTTTAAAAATTACTCTAAGTATAGATATTAATGTTGTGCGTATAGTTTTGTATGGTATATTTAGTGGTTAAGAAACAGAGGTCTGAAGACAATCTCTCTAAGATAAGCAGTCTTCCTTCATGACTAAATAATTGGATGACCTTGGCCAGTTGTGGTGGCTCACAACTGTTATAAACTTGAGAAAAGGAGTTTGAGACCAATCTGGGCAATGTACTGAAACCCCCACGCTAAATAAATAAATAAATAAATACATAACCTTGAATAAATTCTTAATTTCTCCCAGATTCAGTTACCGTACTTATAAAGTAGCAAAAATAACAGTACCAACATCAGAGTGGTGTTGAGATAACTAAAGGTAATAATTCTCAATTTCAACCATACAATAAATGTTCAATGATTGTTAATTTTATTATCATTATTCAGAGTTTTTATAGTTTCATCGCCAATATTGGAAGACATTTTTGTAAACTTGTTCTATAAACATCAGAGAGATTCAGCACACTATTTGCTAGAGTTAAATAATGATGGATGATGGTGAACAAGGGTAAATATGTCACTGTGAAATCATAATTGTACTTTGTAATCTTATCCTTCAATTATGGCTTCTTGTAAAACTTTACACCTTTAAATTTAATATGGTCCAGAACATATGAAATCCCTTTCTATAGTTACAATAGAATAAGTATTCGGTTAACTATTCATGTTTACGTAATTACATGGAACTCTAGTATTTTTACTGATAATTTTATGTTAACATCCATTTTCTAATGTTAAGGACGTATGTAAGAGTATGGGAAGGCAGAATAAAGATAAAAATGTAATTCAAATAATAAACATAAAGTAATAGTCATAACATATAGGACTATCGGCTACTTCTGAGTAGGACTGAGTAGACTCTATCTAGAGCCCTGGTCTATGTCTGCAAAAAGCATTGTTCATTCATTAATCCAAGTATGGAAACATGCTACAGATCTAATGGATGAAGAAAAAAACGGGGAAATTACAAAGTAAATAGCGGTATGGGAGTACATTACTGTACAACTAGCTAGAGCAGGACATAGATGATATGCCCTGACCCAGATCACCATGCTGCCTCAGAAGCCACAGTAGCAAGGGAAGAGTTAGTCTACGAACATCTGCTGAAATTCTCTTTCAGCAAAATCACATCATCTGACAAATTCCTGACACACCTTATTGAAAATTCCATCCATCAAAGATAAAGGAAATGAATTATTTGGGGAAGAGCTATTCTGGACCTAATTCTAAACCAACAAAGAACTGATTCATTAAGTGAGAGAAATAGAAATCCTGAGAGAAAAGTTTCATGTGATCTAAAATTTCATGACAGTTCAGGAGATAGAGACTAGATTCTCACTGCTTTTTCACTCTCGGACATTTGAAAATACATACCCACGTGCCTTTGCCTTAAAGGCAAGTGCTGATTTTTTTTGGTGCATGTTCTTTCAATTTTTCACCCCAGTTCTTTAAAAACAATAGTTGTAACAGCTTTCTTTAGATCTATATCTATAAAATATCTATACACATTTAATTGACCTAAACCTTTTAATTTTGTAGTTTTTGCATTTAATTTTATAACACAAACATGTATCCAGTTAATTACATGGAATTGGCCTATCGTGAATAGTTCAGTGCAATAAACTTTATGGTTTAGACAAATTGTGATGTAACTTTCACAGCTATTTTTTTCTTCTTTACTTCTGTAGCAGCTGTGCTGTTTACTATTTTTGAGATATCGTTATTAATTCCAGCTCCCTGTATAGTCCTGATTGGTCTAGGCCAATCTTTCTCATAGTGTGATCCAGGGAACTTGAAGCTTTCTTAAGAACTTTTCAGGGGCTCTGCAAGGTCAACATCACTTTTAAAATAATATTAGGATATACGCTGTTTCTTCCCCTCTCATTCTCTGGCGAGTGTACAGTGCAGTTTTCCAGAGGCTGCAGATGAGTGCCATCCCCACAGATTGAAAGCAGATGCAGGTATGAGAACCCATCTATTAAACCAGATGTCATAGATATCTTCAAAAATAATGAAACAATGGTACTTGCTCATTAATTCATTCTGTTTTGAAAATATATCTTCTTTAAAATATGTATTGGTTAACACATGATTAATTTATTACAGTTGTTAAATGACATAATAAATATATATTATAAAATATCTATTTTAATTTCCAGTATGGTAAATACTGATAAACATAAACAAAACCTTTTAGGGTCCTTAGTGATTTTTTAAAGAATGTAATTAGATTCTGAAACCAGTAAGTTTTATATATTGACATAATCCTTTGTCTTATTCCCTTAAAACATTCCCTGAAAACACCTTGTACACTGACCTTAGTTAAAGAAAGAAAATACAGAGACACTAATATATAAAATGATTTTTTCAAATAAAACTTTTAATTCTGTGTTATTAAGTATTTACTTCTTAATTCCATTTCACAATTCAAGCCTGGAAATCCATCACCCTTTTGGATTACAGCTGTATTTATTACTTTTTTAGAATTTAAAAAAATCATTTGAATTTTGACATGTAATTATTTCAGCCACAAAAAGTATATTGTCATATGGCACAATAAATGTTTATTACCCAAAATGTATTTTGTTATGTGACATGGAAACCTAAGCATTTATTGTGCTTCCAAACAGCAAAAAAACAGTTTTCTATTTGTATTACTATGCTGTCACTTTATTTCAGTTAATTATAGATTAGAGGCAAAATTTATTTTATAAGAAAAGGGGAAAAATAACCAAAAATAACTTTTGGAACTAAAAGAAGTTAGTAAATTCAGAAAAATCTGTGCAGGTCAGGCAGGCCCTGAGGCCATAGAGAGACTGAGGAGTGAGAGAAAAAAGAACAAGAGAAAAAAAAAAAAAAAAGAGGTGGAACTGTAGAATTGTTTGCATTCTTGTAACCACAAGAATGAGGGCAGTTAAAAACACAGAATGCATCTGACCAAATAAAGCTACAATTCTTGATCAAAGCTGCATGGTGCATTAACTCTATTCCCAGCTGCCCAGCAATAGGACCCTGCGTTACCATTACCTTGTGGTTATGGCACTACAAAGGGAATAAAAAACATATGACAATTAAACAATAATCATTAGGAGTAGTGATATAGGAGATAGAGTCAATTCAATCCTGTAGGGAGAATTGAGGGGTGTTTGGGTGGGGTTTATGCCACAGGAAAATAAATGATGTTGTGACCAGGAGAAATAGTTACAAAAGCCTACATACCGGAAAGAACATTATCTTAAACCGTTTACTCAAGTACTCATGTTTGGAAAGAAATACCATATATATTTAAAGTTTGGAACCAATAAAAGATGTTCTTTTGGTGCCTTTATGGTTCAGAATAGTCTAGGTATAAGTGTTTGGTTTGAGCTCTCTCTCTCTGCATTTGTTTTATAATGCCCACTCTATACTTGAAATACAGGCTGAAAGTGTATTACTTGTTCAGTGTCGCAGAGCTCATAGGTATTGAATGCAGGATTCAAACCCTCATCTCTCTTTGTCTCCAAAATTAATTCCCTAAATGAGTTCTTCACTTTTGCGAAGACTTCTTTCTCAAAGTAAATATGACTGTATCTCACACTGTATTATTATTGTTTCTTCCACTGATCTGCTTGTTTAAATTGGTAGCCACATTTTTAATATGCTGACTTCTAGTTATTTATTATTCATCATATTAACATTTTTATATTCTTACTTTTTTTGCTGCAACAACTTCAAAATCACTCTGTTAGTCTTAAGTGAATTTATACGTTTAACATATTTCTATTTACAACCAAATCTAGACACAATCTGATATTGAGAAATGTATGAACATCACAAGATAATTATTCTAAGAGATTATGAATAGATAACACATCTGTAAGTAACATGAGTTTAACTAATATTTAAATATTTTATCTTACATTAAATTATAACATTTAAATTATATAATAATTTACATTTGAGTAATTATAACATGGTTATGAAAACATAAACTAAAAAATGTGGAGACACTACTCTTTGACTGAATGATTTAAATATCACATTTGCCAATAAGGAAAAACAAAGGCATTTCTACCACCTTTGAAAAGCTTGCATTGAACCTGTCACAGACAGATAAATTATTATTTTTAAAAAAGACTCTTGACCTGTCTATATGTCAAAGACCTCCTTCTCCATTAATTTTTTACTTCACTTTACCCCCTCTTATTTAATTTTATGTTAGCCAACACAGTACACTTGCTTCAGAAATGAAAATTTACCTCATCATATATTTCCTGTGAACCTAGTAGTAGGTTCCACAGAACTGAAGTAGGCCCACTAAATACATTTTCAACTAAAGCAGAAATATATTATCCCATTATAAAGGTGACAGTGTAGTGGAGAAACTTAAGCATTAAACAAATAAGTACAATTGTAATAAGCAGTACAATAATGTAATATTAAAATGGTAAATTATGATGACGTGATCAATATTCATTTACCAAAACAGTAAATTGCTCCTTTTTATCAATCTGCTATAATCAAGTTTCTAAGCAAACCACCGTAGTGGAAAATGGATCCTTGCTATCTAATTCTCACTTCGTCCTCTGTAACTCCGTGCTACACTCAAGCATATTACAACCGTGCTTTACGCTCAATCAAGCAAGAACATGGAACACATACTCTTTCTGCCTTCATAGACAAGCACTCCAAGGCAGAGTTACTTAAGTCTCCCCAAGAGATTCACTTGGTTCATCCATAAACAAAAACTGAGAAAAGACCTTTCTGTGCAATAAAACTCCACATGTCATTTTCTGAGGTATTTTAAAGTGATAAGCATACTAGAGGTAAATTGCTATTCCAACACTAACCATATAAAAAAGATAATTCAGATCTAGCTACTAGGTTATGCAGGATTTTTTTTTTTTCTTGTGCTCTCACTTGATTCTATAGGCAGAAACCTGACAGTTCCAGCAATTCAATGTTCTAAACAATTTGCATACACTAAAAACAGCAGCAACAACAAAAAAACTTAGTTTTTGAATAAATTGAGGTGCAGAGAATTTAAGCAACTTGTTCAGGGGCTTGACCATTTATATATGACATATGTCTATGAATCCGATTCATAGACAGTTCAATTAATGTCCTCAAGTAAGGGTCAGCCAGGCCCCCCTAAGAATTGTGGCTAGAGTTGAAGTAAGAAAGACATTTTCTAATTAAAAAAAATGTATAGGTGAGATGTGGAATTACCAATTATGAATATATGTCCACAAAGTAGTTTAATTACTTAATTTTTCATCTTGTAGAAAGAGGCAAAAAAAATGCTACTTGATTTAATTCAGGTTATATGCCATTGCCTTTAAAGGAAGTATTATTAAAGTAGGACAGCGAATCCTCAAAAATAATCTACATAACTTGTTTATGTCTTTAAGAATCCTAAATATATTTAAAAAGCTAATGTATGTGTATAACTAAAATGTTCCTTCTTAAGAAAATAATAGCCAAACAATAGTTTTGCCAAATATTTCTCTTGATATTCAAAGGACAGATTTGCTACAGATGATCAGAAAAGATGGCGATCTGGTATAACTCCACACAGCTCTTCCAGTTACTTCAGAGAAAGAGGACTGGATGTGAGTTGAGGCTTAACAAGAGCCTAAGATTTTGATCGGATTTGCAGATGGAAAACCTTTCAGACAGGAAGAATGGAATGAAAAAGGCAGATAGGTGAGAAAGCAAGACTTGCATTTGGAATAATGAGTAGACTATGTATCTTTAGATAGAGGCAGATCCAGTTCAAAATGAAGATGGAAATCAAACTATGAAAAAATCTCAAAAAGTAAGCTAAAGAAACTGCACTGAATTCTTTGGAGTGTCATAAAATTTCCCTTAGTCAAATCTAAAATTTTGTTTAAAAGAATCTTGAAGAAATCTTAAGTTTATAAAATATTGGACTTTCTGATTAACATTCAATAAGTATATAATAATTTTATAAATATTTAACATCTCAAAGGTAGAAGTAATGCTTTCAAGGATGTTGTCATTTGAGTACATAAGTGAGCACAATGTAATGTTATATGTGCTATATAAATTAAATTTATAACAAAATATTTAAGCCTACTTATAGATAATAACCCATGGTATTTCTAAAAATAGGTTATAAGCTTCAAAAATTATATTTTCCTAGCTGGGCACGGTGGCTCACGCCTGTAATCCCAGCACTTTGGGAGGCTGAGGCGGGTGGATCACGAGGTCAGGAGATCAAGACCATCCTGCCTAACACAGTGAAACCCCGTCTCTACTACAAATACAAAAAACTAGCCAGGCCTGGGGGCGGGCACCTGTAGTCCTAGCTACTTGGGAGGCTGAGGCAGGAGAATGGTGTAAACCCAGAAGGCAGAGAGTGCAGTGAGCCAAGACCGAGCCACTGCACTCCAGCCTGGGCGACAGAGCGAGACTCCGTCTCAAAAAAAAAAAAAAAAAATTATATTTTCCTTTACAACTTTAAAAATAGTCTGCAGATTCTTTCACCATAATGTTAGTAAATCCTGCTTAACAAAACAGTGAGATTCTGAAAAGAACACAGTATTTTTTAATGAAATTTAATCCTTTATTTTGTATGCAATCCAATAGAAAGTGACTAGCATGTCACAACCACTTATGGATATAAATCATTGTCATCTTCAGATGAGTTGTAATTAAAAGCATGTTATTTATCTTTGTAATGAGGATTACAAGGATAAAGATCATTTTAAAAGCAAGGTAGTTGTTTTATGCATCACTTAAAAATTATATCAGTAGGTCAGAATTTTGGTTTGGCTTTATAGTTTTATGTTATTGCTTTAATGTACTGTAAAATGTATGTATACAGTATAAATGTAGTATATACATATAAACATACAGGCCATATAATGACCAAAGTAAGATAAATTTAAAGCAAAAGATGAACAAAAATAAGCATCTTACCTAAATGACCAGCAGTTTCTAACAATTATTATTATAATTAATGTATAAAATGCATGTTAATTCTATATAAGTAATATATACAATTTATCTCACCTTGGTTATTATATAGCAAGTGTGTATGTATACAGATACATATACACACACATATCCAATATATAGACTTACATATTCACTGTGTATATCTAGCATAAATATATATGCACAAACACATATATAGGCTATATAATAACAAAAGTAAGATAAAGTTATATATAACTTGTATACATTTGTATATACACAAGTTACTGGATTTTATATCAATCATGAATCTTCAGTACAGATTTTCCATCAAATATATATCCAGCCCTGAAATTGCAGGTATCACTAGAGTACAATGTTAATTTATCTCACTGGGAATTAGTATATTGATGTTTTCACTGGAAACAATAAATTCATGTGGCCAAAACTGAATCACAATGGAAATCAAAAACATAGAGATGGACAGATAAAACACACAAACCTATATTTGGAGTCCAGGCAAAACTTCAAACCAACTTAGAGCCAGACATTTTGCGAATTTGGGATGTCTGGAAGCTTTCTTAAAAATATGTATTTTAATATCCTGTGTTCTGTGTGGACTTATCCCTAATACACCAAATGTGCATTATTATCTTTCTTTGGAACCAAGCAGAAGAATCATTTTTAGTCATTCCAAAGTTAATAATGTGCTATTGAAAGTGATTGGAATGCAACATACTTTTTTTCCATCAGTTTTGTAACTTCAAGCGACAAGAACAAAGGTGATAATATTTATCACTATTTCATAAATAGAAACTGAAATGTAGCTTGTTTATGAGACTTGCCATGAAATGACAGACTTGGTACAAAAGAAGAATCTAGTCTTCAGATGTTTATATTGAACAGTCCTTTCAAGAAATATATTCAACACCCAAATTCTGCCGACTAGAAAAGACAACATATTCCTAATCTAGTTATTTGGAAATGTTAATTTATTTATTCAAGATGGATTAGTTGAACATCTAATATATTTCAGGTGATAATCTAGGTACTGTGGATAAAATGGTGAACAAAACAAAGACTCACAGATATGCCATTTTAAAAAGAGGTGACAGATATTAAACAAATGACCAAATAAGTAGAACATATACTATTAAGTAGTAATAAGCATCATGATGACAAATAAAGCAAAGTGAATGGATATTGAATGGGAGGATCTATTTACTTTAGGCTGGTCAAGGAAGGCTGCTTTGGGAAAAAAATGTAGTGATGTGTGCTGAGAGGTGAAGCATGAGCAAAGCTGAAATCTCCAAACAGTCCTTGTCATGTTCAAGGAGTAGCAAGGAGGTGGGTGTTTTTCAGGTGAAGTGAACCATGGGAGGTACTTAGTAGTAATCTAGATGGAAACATTGAGATTACAGGAAGGAGTTGTGAAAGGGTACCATTGAAGTGTCTGGACAAGAGAATTATCTTATTGACATTTTAAAATGATCATTCTGTTGTAAGAAGATGGAAGTGTAGAGGTAAAGGTGAAAGTAGATAGTCAATTCCAGATAAGAGATTATGACTGCTTGACAGAAGACTGAGAAGCAGAAAACATTAAAAAATGATACTTTAGATTTGTGTAGAAACACTATACAGTTACATGCCACAACTGTTAGTATTTCAAAAGCGAAAAGCTTTTTCTTGGGTTCCTACTATTTAGAGAGTGTATATAATGTGGCACCTGTGGTTAGATGAAATTATAATATCTCCTTCTCTCAAGTAATAATATAGTTCTTTATTAGTTTTTACATTGTTTTTATTATCATAAGTTGGAGATATAAATATATATATTCTGGATAAAGAATCACACTATAAGGTAACTCATAATACTTTATAGCAATCTGCAATTTACTAACTTAATGACTCTTGTAACACTCATTATTTTTTGTCAATTAATTATATCCTCAGTGATAAAAAATAACATCAAATTTTATTAGCAATTAGCAAATTAATATTTTTCTATGAATAAAATTAGTAATATAAATATTACTAATTATTTTCAGATAATGGTGAGATAATTATCAACTAAGATGATCCAGAGATACAGCTAGGTATTTAAAGGACGTATAAGCTTTTGTCAAGATGGAAAGTCATACCAAATAGGAAAGGAAGCTGCAAAAACAAAGTTAAGTATGTAGACTTCTTTTGAAATTGTAGATTGAATGAATAGGCTAGTCTAATCAAAACACAAAATTTTAATGGGCATAAGTAGAAAAAAACCTTAAAGAGGTAGAACGGGACCAGATTCTTGAGAACTTGGAATAGCAATCTTAGGAACTAGGAACTTATTCTGCAGGCAAAGGAAGCAACTGCTGGTTTTGAGTATATGCATAAACTGATAAAAGAAGTTGTGTTTAAGAATTTATAGGGATTTAGTGTGATAATATATGTGAGTCACAATCCATAAACTTTGTTTCCACACTGCACCATGCATGTTTCATAGCTCCAGAGCCTCATTAGAGAATGAGCAATGTGTCTACACATAGGCCAGTACCTTATATTTTAGCATAAGTTTCCTTTCAGATTTATATAGTTTAGCAGACACCTCTTAAGATAAAATATAAAATACCTATGGAAATCACAAATAATTTATAATTTTGTGTAAAAGATTTGATAGGCCTCAAATGCAATTAAAAATAAAAAGTCAGAAACATCTTGGTTGCTCTGTTGAATTCCCACTTTTACCACGTGCCAATTCTAGTTTTTCTTATTGTCTCAAAGCCATGCCAATTTGTAATTATTTACCTTTTCAAGGAATTACATTTAATATATAATATTTTGTTTAGAACTTGAATATACCTTTGTAATTTATATTTTTATTCTAATTTTATAGGGAAGGAAATAAATTCATAGGGATGAAGTTGTAAGATATAAAGTTTCTTTAGGGACAAAAAATAAGGAGACATACAATGGTAATTATATAAACCGCAAGTTAATATAGCGTGTTCTGAGGCAGAAGAAAAGATTCTCAGTTCCCCCAAGTTTTTCCATGCTAGCAACAACTATGGATGAAACTACTAATTCATTTATTTGAAATAGATTAGTCGAACATCTAGGATCTAACAAAAGATAAATATAGAACATATAACCATATAGAACATGAGAACAGATGACAGAAGGAGGGAGAGGAAGGAGGGAGATAGGTAGGTATATAGATAGGTAATATGTATATCTACCCTATCTAACATATATACACAGATGTACACACATATAGGTTAGAAGCACCGGGTCACATCAGTAGTTACTGACAGAAACTCCTTCCAGTAAGATTAGGTTGGTGCAAAGTAATTGTGGTTCACATTGTTTCTTTATTAACTTGTTCCTTCAGAAACTTGCTACAGAATCAGATATGCATTTCTGTACCAGCATGTTGATGTTTACTAGTGAGCAACATATAACATGGCTCAGAGACTTTAATCTATGCCACATAGTATGGGGGAAGTAGACAGTTGAGGCATTTAAAACAATAAAATGGGAACAGTAATCATAACATCTAGAATTGGCAATTATCTTTAGTTTCTACCCAGATATAGAATACTTGAGTTTTTTAAAAGTAATTTTCTAACACAAAATTTTGAGTTTTTGTAAATTTGGAAGAACATTTAGGTCTTAATTGTTCAGACTATAGCATCAACTCATAATTAAGATGTAAGAAAATAAAATACTAAATCATGGAGCATAATTATAGGCATCTCATTACTTCTATCAAGACAAGCTCTATATCTCATAAAAGTTGAGAAACAATATTATATGTATATTTGAACTTGAAAAAATCAATAAACACTTGATTAGATTTTTCACTTTGCATTGAGGTTGTTATTTTGAAGACGTTGGCTTTAAGAATATAAAGATGTTAATCTCCTTGAAACTTTTTCGGTTCCACTGAAAGTCAACCACCAAGCAGTCATGTGCCTTTTAAAGATGAAGGGTTTCCTCACACTTACCTGTTAAAGGGCCTCTTCTTGATGAATAATTCCCTTTGTTGTGTTAGACTGTCCCATGGATTGTTTTTTTAAATATTCTGGAAAGTAAAGCAAACAAATAATTTATAAAGTTTGAACTTTGACGCAAACTTGAACCTAGTTTAAAAATCAAAAAAGTACACTTCTATCCTACTGCCAGCAGACTCTTCCATGACACCTTGGAAACATTACTGATCCTGTCTCTCAGGCATCGTTACCCTCTTTGTTCTCTCATCACTAGGCACTCAGAGCACTATTATCTCCCTCACTTCTTCCCAAATTGGATTCTCAGAGATTATTGCCACTACTTGTGAGTGTAAATTTGGCTCATGTCTTCTCACCCTCTGTTTAGCTGCCTTATCTTTTTAGACAAAATCTGTTCACCCTCTTAACTGCTTTGGACATTTCCGGCTATCTTCTTTCACACTCTGGGGCTGTGACTCCCTCCTTTAAGTTCCAGTTAACTCACAGTGAGTGAGTAATAGTCAACTTAGCATCTGGTTACAGAACAACCAAGCTATTTTTCTTACAATTATTCTCAAATGCTCTTAAACTTAAAGGCTTAGTGTTTTGGCACAAGTTGAATAGGAATTCTGGATTCTACAGTTTTCATGCTTATGTGACACAGCAGCCACAGATTCGGAGGCTGTGGCAAGAGGTTGAGTGGGTGGATACAATGGTGACTAGTTTAATGAGTCACTCATTGAGAGTTTTAGTGCTGAAAACTGCATTCAGAGAAACACACAAGTGGTTCTTAAAGGACATAGGCAAAATCATTTCATAGGAAGAAATTACCTGACCAGAAATTAAAAACATCTGCAGCATACCCTCTCTCTCAGGAAACAAAAAAACTTCATAGTGTCCCATGACCAAATAATTAAAAATATAAGTTAGTTTTTAAGTTTAGAATCAGACTATCTTTTCAAGTAAAAACTCAGTTGCTTTGGTGCTAGGTTGCATTACTGGCACCACTTTTCCCTCCCGTCTTATCTCCATGCTTTTTGCCACATGAGTTTGCCATTCTTCCCTCAAAGGGGAACAGCTTATTTCCCCACTCTTTGGCTATGAGTTTCATCATGAGACGTGCTTTTGTAAATAGAATGATGTAAAAGTGACAATATGCCAGTTCCAAAAGCTGAGGCCTCAAGATATGTTGTATGTTTCCATTTGCTCTCTTATCCTTTTGCCATCACCATAAAATGTACATACCTGGGCTAACCCACTGGTTTCAGGAGAATGATGAAAAATACATGGAATGGAGAAGCCCTTGCTAAGTTGCCCCAGCCAAGCCCAGACTAAGTAAGTGTTCCCAGTCAACCTGTAGAAACTAGAGTGAGCTCACATCAGATAACTGCAGTGGACCAAGCTGATGGTTTCTTTAAGATCACCAAATTTCCTGTAGCTTGTTATTCCATAATAGCTCTTCAATACATGTTGAATAGAATCATTTTTGAAATAAGCACAGAAATCAGTTACCTACAAGCTTGCCCAAATTGCTACTCCATTAGAGTTACGTGGACATATTTTCAACTAGGCATCTCTTAGAAGTTGTCTGCAATCATTATTAACAAAAAACAAATAGGGTCAGTAACTTTTTATTATGGACTAAAATAACACATATTTTCTGAAATAATATGAGATCAGCCTGACTTATCCCAAAGTAAATTTATATTTTTTATCACACGGTAATTTATCAATAAAATTAATTTACAAAATTGTGCCTTTGAAACGTTGGTAAAGCTCTAAATTTGTTCCTGAATTTCCAAATGCAGACAGTACATCATGGTGGTTAAGAACAGAATTGCAATAATACAACCAAGGATATAAGCCCAAATATGCTATTTATATTTGTCCTTGGAAAATACCTAAGATTTTTCTGAGCTTCAGATTTTTATTGCAGAGGAAATTAATAATAATAATGTTCAATTTTCATATAATGCATACATATACTTTGTCAGTGTCTGGAAAATAAAAGTGAGTATTAATATTTTCCAAGAAAGTTTAAGTCACATTCATTAGCATTAGTATTTATTATTTTGTCTTATATCTTTTAACAAGCAGTTGTTGAAAATATGGCAGGAGATGAGTTTGGCTTTAGGTGACAAGAAAATTAGCAAGGAAGTCCTCAAGTTTGAAGAAAGGGCTAAGCTAAAAGAGTCATTGAAAAAGCACAGTCAAGAAGGCCTGGTCATGACATCACAGGAGAGGAATGGATCTCAGGCAACATCTCATGGGCAGAAGCCCAGAGGAGAAAACAATGTAAATAGAGAATGAAATTCATGCAAACTTTAAGACACTGCATGTCACTGAGAACAAAAGTTGGTAATTGATTTGTGAAAGCCAGTATGTATCAAAAATGTGAATGTGTGTATCCTTTACCCAACAATTCCATTAAAATAATTCATTAAAATAACAGCAATAAATATGTGTACAAAGATATTTATACCCAAAGAAGTGCACTGATGCACTGCTAATAATAGTGGAGGTAGAAAACTTGCATGTTCATTGCAAAACATATTTAAGTAAATTATAGAATATGAACACTGTACCCTTTAAGATACATATATTAAACACATGTATTTCATACACTTACATTTTATGAATTGATGTGTGTGTGTGTGTGTGTGTGTGTGTGTGTCTATGTGCACATGCAACTACAATGAAATGTTTAAAAGGACGATGACCATCTAGTTTAAAACTGTCTCTGGTTTATAGGTGTTGTGCTTATATTATCATCTTTATAGTTATCTGCATTTATAGTTAAGCTAAAATAATAATCTAAAATTATTCTGATCACAAAGGTATAACGATAAACCATTTAAGGTATTTCTAAAAGTATTCTTTTAAGAGAGAAGAGTTAGATGTAAAAATGGAAAACCAAGTTTCTAATAATATAATTGGCCTAGTGGATTGGTAACTTTGTATGGTTGATGCTAGGTATATCTGGTGGAAGTAATTGTTTTTGAAGTATATGATTGCCAGTATATAGGGAATCAGAGGCTTAACTGTGCTTATGAGATATATGTAACTGAATCAGCCACTCTGCCATAACCTCTTCATGTGATAGAACCGTGTGCACTATGACTCGTCGTCTACAATCCTAGGTAGGAGTTGTGTATGTTTGAAGCATAAATTGGTAATTTAAAGAGACTGTTTCAGGGAATAAGTAATATTTTATTTTATTTTATTTTATTTTGAGGTGGAGTCTCGCTCTGTCACCCAGGCTAGAGTACAGTGGCGCCATCTCGGCTCACTGCAACCTCTGTTTCCTGGGTTCAAGCTATTCTCCTGCCTCAACCTCCCAAGTAGCTGGGATTACAGGTGCCTGTCCCCACGCCCAGCTGATTTTTGTATTTTTAATAGAGATGAGGTTTCACCTTGTTGGCCAGGCTGGTCTCGAACTCCTGACCTCAGGTGATCCTCAGCCTCCCAAAGTGCTGGGATTACAGGCATGAACCACCGCACCTGGCTGGAAAAAGTAATATTATTGAGGGCATTGATTGCACCAAGTACCAAACTCCATTCATTGTTTATGTATGCCACTTTGTCTCTCTAATAACCCTATGTGATGACTGCTGCCATTCATTAAAATATTTTTCAGTACCAGGGTTGAACAGAGTGCTTTGGGGAATTATTTCATTTGATCCATACCCCAATCCAATGTGGTAGGTATTCTTTCTTTTATTAAAATTTATTCTTATTTTTATGTGACACATAATAATTGTACTTATTTATGGGGTACTATATGATATTTTAATGCAAGGATACCATGTGTAATAATCAAATCAGGTTAATTAGCATATTCATCACCTCAAACATTTATCATTTCTTAGTGTTGGGACTATTCAAAATTCTATCTTCTAGCTATTTGAAAATATACAAAAAAATGTTAACTGTAGTCACTATAGTGTTGTTAACTATTGAACACAAGAAATTATTTCTCACATGTAGTTCCAGTTTTGTACCTATTAACCTGTCTCTTCCTATCCCCAATCTGCTCTACACTTCCCAGCCTCTAGGAACCACTGTTCTACCCTCTGCTTTTATGAGATCAACTTTTTAGCTCCCACAGGTGAGATGAAACATGTAGTATTTATCTTTATGTGCCTGACTTATTTCACTTAACATAATGACCTCCGGTTTCATCCATGTCCTTACTTGAATGATAGTATTTCATTCTTTTGACGGCTGAGTAATATTCCATCGGGTATATATTAATAGACCAGTTTTTATTCATTCATCCACTGATGGACACTTGGGCTGATTCCATATCTAGGCTATTGTGAATAGCACAGTAACAAACAGGGATGCAGATATCTTTTTGAACTACTGATTTCCTTTGGATATATACCTAGCAGTGGGATTGCTGGATCATAAGGTAATTCTATTTTTAGTTTTGTTGAGGAACTTCCACACTGTTTTTTATGGGTTTTCTAATTTACATTCCATCAACAGTGTATAAGAAGTGTCCACATCCTCACCAGCATTTGTTACTCTTTCTCTTTTTGATAATATAAATTTTAACAGGTTTAAGATGACTTCTCATTCTGGTTTTGATTTTCATTTCCCTGATGATTAGCAATGTTAAGCATTTGTTCATATATTTGTATGATGTTTGTATGTCTTCTTTTGAGAAATGTCAATTCAGATTATTTCCATATTTTAATCAGATTTTAAAATTTTGTTTATTTATTTATTTATTTATTTATTTATGTTGCTCTTGAGTTGTTTGAGTTTTTTGTATATTCTGGGTGATAATCCCTTATCAGATGAATAACTTGGAAATACTTTCTTTTATTCTTTAGGTTGTTGATTAACTTTATTGTTTCCTTTGCTGTACAGAAGCTTTTCAGTTTGATGTAATCTTTTTTTTCTATTTCTGCTTTGGTTGCTTGTATTTTTGAGGTCTTCTCCGTAAAATCTTGTGCAGATCAATATTCTGAAGCATTTCCCCTATATTTTCTTCTAATAGTTTCATAGTTTCAGATCTTATATTTAAGTCTTTAATTCATTTAAAGCTGATCTTGGCATATGGTCAGAGATAGGGGCCTAGTTTCATCTTTCTGCTTGTGGATATCTATTTTTCCTAGCATGACTTATTAAGGGCACTGTCCTTTCGCCAATTAATGCTCTTAGTGCCTTTGTTGATAATAGTTCTTCAATACACATTGGATAGGATAATTTCTCAAATAAGCACAGAAATCAGTTACTTATAAGCTTGCTATTGTTGACAATCAGTTGACTGTAAATATATGGCTTTGTTTTTCTGGGTTCTCTATTCTGTTCCATTGGTCTGTGCGTCTGTTTTTATGCCAGCACTATGCTGTTTTGGTTACTATAGCTTGTAGTAAATTTTGAAGTCAGGTAGTGTGATGCCTCCAGCTTTGTTCTTTTTGCTCAGAATTGCTTTGGTTATGTCAATGTCATTTGTGATATTCTTACTCTTATTTTGCAAATAAGGAATAAGGGACCCTGTCTGAAGCTAAGTAACTTGCCTGAAGATGTACAATATTAAGTGGCAGTGCTGGAATTCGAATCTTTACAGTTTGATAGATAATAAGCTTAGATTTTTATTCACTGATCCCTGCTACCCATCATCAGAGAAAGAATTTTTTTATATGGAGGTGTCTCAGGGGGAGGTGTCCCTCATTGCTTCAAAGTGGAAAACCAATTGAACTTCAGCTGTGACTCAACAGATGGTCTAATTTAGTCTGGAGGACCTTCATGTTATTGGTGGTGAATCGCTCAGCTACCGCTGATCAAAAGCTATTTACCTGAATATAGCCATGTCTCCAGTAATGCGTGGTGCTATCTTAAGGGATATAATTTATACTTGTCCCCCAGACTCATCTGATCACCTATCCCAAAGCCCTTCCCAAGTGGCCAGAAGAGAGTTCCTCTCTTTAAAAACTTTCCAGTGATGGTCATTTCCATTTCGCACAGTGGTGAGAGCAGATTATCTTAGGCAATAATGGATAAAATCTCATTTTCCAATATTTCTGGGTAAATGAAGTTATCCATAATGTCATTCTACGATCAATATGATTTTATTAATATTCACAAGAAATCTAAAATTTCTTCAGTTTATAAATAAACTAAAGAATATATATAGTGGCACTATTTACAACAGCAAAGACTTGGAACCAACCCAAATGCCCATCAATGATAAACTGGATAAAGAAAATGTGGCACATATGTACCATGGAATACTATGCAGCCATAAAAAAGACTGAATTAATGTCCTTTGCAGGGACATGGGCAAAGCTGGAAACCATCATTCTATGAAAACTGACACAGGAACAGAAAACCAAATACTGCATTTCTCACTCATAAGTGGGAGTTGAACAAGGAGAACACATGGACACAGGGAGGGAACATCACACACTGGGGCCTTTTGGGGTGTTGGGGACAAGGGGACGGATAGCATTAGGAGAAATACCTAATATAGATGATGGGTGTATGGGTGCAGCAAACCACTATGGCACATGTATACCCATATAACAAACCTGCACATTCTGCACATGTATCCCAGAACTTAAAGTGTAATTTTAAAAAAAGAATATATATATATACACACACACACACACACACACACACACACACAGTGAATTTAGACACGAGCATACTTTTTATATAACTTAGACTATACTCATTTAAAAACTCAGAATGTAAATTGGAAGATTTTATGTGGGTCTACATTTATTATTTGTTTTTTCTGATCAATAGGAAAATGAATGAATGAAAATGAATGA
This sequence comes from Macaca mulatta, assembly GCF_049350105.2. Taxonomy (NCBI): domain Eukaryota; kingdom Metazoa; phylum Chordata; class Mammalia; order Primates; family Cercopithecidae; genus Macaca; species Macaca mulatta. The sequence continues at coordinate 135,029,887 of NC_133408.1, read as the reverse complement.
AAATAATGAATGAAATGAATGAAATTTTTTTTTTTTTTTTGAGATGGAGTCTGCTCTGTTTCCCTGGCTGGAGTGCAGTGGTGCCATCTCGGCTCACTGCAAGCTCCACTTCCTAGGTTCAGGCCATTCTCCTGACTCAGGCTCCTGACTAGTTGGGACTACAAGCGCCTGCCAGTACGCCCGGCTAACTTTTTGTATTTTTAGTAGAGACGGAGTTTCACCGTGTTAGCCAGGATGGTCTCCATCTCCTGACCTCATAACCTGCCCACCTCGGCCTCCCAAAGTGCTGGGATTACAGGTGTGAGCCAACATGCCCAGCCATGACAATATTTTTAATTATTTATTCTAAGTTTTAATGAAATGGAGGAAGCCTTACGTTTTTTCACAACTTTGTAAGTTAGTTTGTACTTCATGGAGTTAATTTATAGCTCTATGGTTAATATCGCCAAAGCTTATCTAACACAAGTGAGCACATATATACAAGATGAATTATATGTTTATGAGGAAAAAGTATTGACATCAAGGATAAACATTCCTCAGACTGAGTTGTCTCCATTGGCCAAATTCAATTTTACTCCACAGAGGAAACTACCCATGAGAGACTGTCTTCAATAGGCACATTACTGAATTAGTCTAGCAAACATATGAACATAATTGTATCTATTTATAAGAACAAAGCTTCTATTTGAGGAAGTGGTCAGATTTTGAAAAATATCCCCGAAATCACCCCCTTTTTCCATAACTAGAATGAAATGACAATCCTGAAGCTGGGAAAAAACAACAACAAAACTAAAGCTCTATGTTCATCAAAATTAATATGAAAACCCATGTCACTTTTGTAACCAATAAACTTCAAAGTATTGGTGGCTTTTCCTTCATGTGTTACTGCTTACAGTATTTTTTAATTAGGGACAATTTGTTACAAGCAAGGCAAAATCACTGGCAGTATGACCCACACACAATGGCTAAAAACATAATTAGATTTGTTTGGCATCTAATTTTGGGCTATTTTAATTCAAATATTAAAAACATAAATGAAAATTATGGTTTTGGAGTGAAATTGAGTTTAGTATATTGGACTTTGGAAATCTTATTTCCATGAACTACATGGCAATATGAGAAATTCCATGGCAGATTTTGTGTGCATTCAAAAAGAGTTCAGCATATGTTCCCAAATAAATGAGACTTATTTTCTGCAATATATTTTAATTATTTACATCATAAGAAAGTATCATAAAGATGGTCCAGTAAATGAAAATAAAGAGCTATTTTTCTGGTTTGAAGAAAAGAGATTTGAATGATTGATGCTGTTGCTCTAAATGCTTTTAGATCAATAAAAATGCACATTGTCCCAGGTGTACTGGAAAACTCAAAAGAAAGATAAACATGAAGAATTCCTATGAAATGTTCACAATCTAGTTTGATAGCGTAATTTGAATGAACAAAATCTTCATGCACAGCAATTCAGTAGAACTATCATACAAATTCTCTTATGTGATATGGGTTACAGGAAAACTCTGAGTACTCTTCAGAGGAGGTGATGGTTTTCTCAAATGGAATTTACAAGCACATCTTGGGTAGGCAGTGGAAGGGTGAGGACACTTTGTTAGAAATCATGAATAAATTCAAGAAAAGTGAGTGGATTTAGCATGGGTATTAGGTTTCTATTGATGTTATGAAAAATTAACAGAAAATTAAAAAGTTAGTGGCTGAAAGCAACACCAATTTATTATATTACAGTTCTACAGGTCAGAAATCTGCAACTTTAAACTAAAATCAAGAAGTCAGCAGGGCTGAGTTCCTCACTGGAGACCCTAGAGGAGAACCCATTTCACTTCTATTTCCGGTTTCCAAAGGCCTCTCTCTGGTCCTTGCACAAAAACCCATAACGTTCAGAGCCAGCAACAGGGAGTTGAATCCTTCTCATGCAGTCATCTCCCTTTGACCACCGCTGGGAAAGGTTCTCTGCTTTAAAGAACTCGTGTGATTAGATAGGATTTACCTGGCCAATGCAGCATAATCTCTCCATCTCAAAGGACTTTACCTTAATCAAACCAGCAAACCCCCTTTTGCCACATAAGGCAACATATTTACAGCTTCTGAGATTAGAACATGGACATCTCTGGGAATCATTATTATTGCCTACTGGATCCTACATATGGGATGGAATAATTTTCCTCTCTTTCATTCTTAGAGTTTTCTACGCTTTTAAACCTTGTCCCTTACACGTTATATTAAGCTAAACTCTACCCAATAAAGAGAGTGTGATTCTAATTTGGGTGTGGAGATTGGAGCAATGATCATGGTGGGGAGAAAAATAAAAGCCTTGCTTTTAATTGTTTTCTGATTTGTAGCAAGTCAGTCATGGTGTTAGCGTAAAAAATTTAAGCCCATTTTCATAAGAATATTCTAGCTTGAAATCCCAACCTCATCCATATAATGATACACATAGACTTTATTGGTCATGGTTTACAGATGGGAAAACAGATGGACTGCTCTTGTCTTGTCCCCAGTCATCCAAATTACTTCAAGAATGAAGACCAATATCTTCTGCAAAACAGTCTAACTCAGACTCTCTGGCCTTCAGACATCAAAACATACAGAAACCTAAACGTTTAACAAATTGCTAAAAGTACTCAATTTCTGCCCATCACCTTCTCTCCTATCCCTTTGGTCACACCTGCCACACAAAATTCCACTGTTTAATCTTCTATTTACTGTCCTACATTTGGGCTCATCCTTCTATATGCTGTGGTATGTAAAGCCAACCCTGTCCAATATGGCCTACCCTTTTTTGTCCAAGCCCAAATCTTGATAGAAGAGACTAAGAACACATTCCTAACAAGCAAAAGTTTTGTCTTGAACCTCAGTAGCAAATACAGTTTGATGGATATTTTGAGGTCATTCTATGAAGAGTCTTAAATTTGGGGCAGAGAATTTTGCCTTGATGAAGTAATTCATCAAGAATAAGAAAGTTTGAGGACTTAGTTGTTATTTTTAAACATTTACTTAAGTATGCATGCTAAAAGAACAAGAATTGGGTAGTTGAGGATAAGAGCCCAGGTGTGAGGTTTGCATAGTAGTTGAGGCAATCAAGATTATGACAATTTGAAGAAGGACTGGCTTCATTCAGAAAGTTGTAAAAATTTTTAAAGTGGCACTTCTCCTTTCAAAACACATATGCTATTTTTCTTTTCTTTTTGAGTTGGAGTCTTGCTCTGTCACCCAGGCTGGAGTGCAGTGGCATGATCTCAGCTCACTGCAAACTCCACCTTCTGGGTTCAAGCAATTCTCCTGCCCCAGCCTCCCTAGTAGCTGGGATGACAGGTGCCTGTCACCACGGCCTGATAATTTTTGTATTTTAGTAGAGATGAGGTTTCACCATGTTGGTCAAGCTGGTCTCAAACTCCTGACCTGAAGCAATCCACCTACTTCGGCCTCCCAAAGTGCTGGGGTTACAGGCGTGAGCCACTGTGCCAGGCCTCATATGCCATTTTTATGTAAATGATATATTTTAGATACTAGTTTTTTATGTATGTATCTGTGGGTGCCTACATGAAGAAAAAATCAGAGATCGAATGAGTGATAATTTTACCATTTTAGATTCTGTTTGAAATTAAAATCACCATCAGTTTTCAAAGTTGTATATGAATTGTCCGGGCACGGTGGCTCATGCCTGTAATCCCAGCACTTTGGGAAGACTAGGTGGTCGGATCATGAGGTCAGGAGACGGAGACCCTCCTGGCTAACATGGTGAAACCCCATCTCTAGTAAAAATGAAAAAAAAAAAAAATTATCCAGGCATGGTGGTGGGCGCCTGTAGTCCCAGCTACTCAGGAGGCTGAGGCAGGAGAATGGTGTGAACCTGGGAGGCGGAGCTTGCAGTGAGCCGAGATCACACCGCTGCACTCCAGCCTGGGTGACAGAGCGAGACTCTGTCTCAAAAACAAAACAAAACACAACAAAATTTGTGTATGGATTTCCCATATCATAAAAGCTAACTTGTGTTTAGAAAATGGATTCTAGATTACAATAAACATAAGAGAAAACTGGATTTTTTTTCCTTATAATAGGTATGTGTAAAGGTAACTGGAATCACTTACTGGAATAACTCTCAAACACTTACATCATTATGCAATTTTAAAAAATTATATCTAAAGTTTTAGCCTAAGAAGATATGAATAAAAAAGAAACAACAAAGGAATTCTTCTGCATTGCAAGCTATTAATTTTAATAATGAACTGGAGAAAACCAAGTTACTTGGTAATACATATTTAAGAAATTGAAAAATAATGAATGATTGAAGTGTGCTAAGCCAATGAACTTCTGTACTAAAGAATATTACATAATTTGGACAAGTATAATTGAATATTCCAACTAATAACTAACTTTATCTGATACAATATTAAATAATGGAAGCATTGATTATGAAAACAAAGTATAAAAACTGCTATCTTTAAATACAAAGAAACTACCAAAGTACAGTAAACTTGAAAAAAAATTATAGTTTACTTGCAACAGGACACTGCAATATTAACTTTTCCTAAAATTCACTTTTAACATTTTACTTCAAAATTACAGCTATAGCAAATTTATAGAAGTGAAGTGAGAATGTAATCACTGATGCAGATAATTCCAGCCCTTAGCAAACCTAAGAAGGCATCTAATTATAATTTATTTAAAGGAGCTATTACTGTGATCAAATAGAACAGATTGCCATACAACTTTCTATGGTGTAAAAGATATTTTAACCAGTTCATAGAACAAGAAAGTGGAAAAATATCCAATAAATTATTACTTCTGTATTATTCAATGCATTTGTGGAAGGTTGTTACTACAATGAACAAGATTAAAAGATCCCTACATCTAAACCAGTCATAATGAGAAATTTGGAGAGAAAACTTCAGAAATTACCCCCTTACTTACCTTGCGTATTAAGTTTTTTACACTTAAAAAATACATTTGTAAGCATTTAATATTGGACATGATCATGAATTATTTAAGAGACAGGTATCTCCTTTTTTCCTGGGCCTCACAGAGGTTTGGCTAACCACAAGTTCACTCCCTTCCATGTCGGTCAATTTAGAATATTTGGAAACCTCATTAATCATTTGTTGGAGGGTACTTCTAGGACACGACTCTCTCAATTACAAAGAAGGTCACATGAAAGTTAACGAGTCCTTTAAATAACTCATTGCTTCCTTGTTCCATTTATTTTTGTGAAGATATTAGAGCAGGAATCACTTTTCTATGGTGTTGGGAAATTAAAAATAATAATCATCTGCAGTTTTCATATTATTTTGATTTTGTTAAATGTGTTACATTTTATTTTAGGTCTATGTATTAGAACGTCCTAAACATAGAAACTAATTCTACTATTGTGGCTTCTGAAAAGTCAGAGAGAGTTAGATTTCTAATAATTACCATATGTAAGAACAGAAATAAACATATAAATCTGTTAAAACTATTAGTCAAACAAATTTTTAATTCTGACAACAGAAAGCAGAATTGTCTAACCATAATTTCCAATAATATGGTAACAGGGTATGTTAATCAGGAAAGGTTTTTTATACAGTAATCTAAAAAATGTCAGAAACTTAATACAACAAAGATTTATTTCTCATTCCTACAAGTGTACTGTACACTGTGAATTCCCATGACATTCCCAGGTCAGTATCCTGTGTGCAGTACACAGTGGTTCAGGCAGCTTCAGTCACGTGACGGTGTCATCTCTTGTCCTAACTTGGGAACAAGTTAGAACAAGGGAGATATTGAAGAAACAAAAATAAGCCAAACTTCCCTCCCTTGAAATTTACACTCATGTTCACCATTCTTGAGTATGACTGGTTCTTGGACCTTCCTAACCTTTGGAGCAAGGAAACATAGAGGAATAAGGTAATATTTAGGGAGTATTATTTGCAGTTGAAAATTGCAGATGAAGCAGTCTGCAATTCATCTACAAAGAAACACTCTCAACTACTATCTACATGAGACAATTCAAAGGATTAATCCAGTCCAATCTCCAAGATCACCCAGAACACTGGCTGAGATGTGAGAGCTTCTATATCAGTTCAGATGTCATTACTTTGGATTAATACATATAAACTAAAAAGCCAAGTGAAGGGAACATTCACAAAACACACACACACACACACACACACACACACACTCTCTCTCTCTCAAAGTGGGGGAACAGACACAGAACAGATACCATTAGGAGAAGGGAAGAGGGAGAGGCATGCAGAAGTCACCAGTCCATAGACGTTTTGGTTCTAGTGAGGAGGCATTGTGAGGGGTGCTGAACTGGTGAGGAGTGCTCCTCCATTGAGCCTAGATTTGTCTTTTGGGAAGTCTTGAGTCCATGGTTCTCTGTGCCTCCTAGCTTCAACTTTAAGGATGCATTTCCTTGGCCATTATACTTGTACCCATCAGAAGTGGGTTTTGGGGAATGTCCTCTACTTGGAGTCCAAGGAGCTTTCCCAGTTAACTTCCTGCTCACAGAAACTTTTAAATCTGTAACAATCTTTTGTTAATGTGTGATCCAAACTCATAGTTTCATTGCCAGTACAACTTTCAAACACCCAGTAAGCTTTAATTTAAATCTTCTTTATGAACCTGGAACATACCCAGCTCTTTCTATCTTCTCCATCTCTACTCTTTTATTCCATTATTCATTCTCTCAATATTACAGGGTAACTAGAAAGTTGTTTGAATTTCCCAGAAGAGCCACACTCTTAATCTGATCTTTGCTCTGAGTCGTTACACCAAATTGTTGAGTACCATGTCCGTAACCTATTTTTTGCTTTGATGTGGTTTAATCAATTGGAAATACATTACCAGACACTTATCTGTAAAGACCTTTTCACTCTTACCACTTTTTAGGACTATAAAACAATTATTTTTCCAACACTGAAAAGCTCTGCATTGGACTCTTCTCACCTCTTACAATTCTACTTGCAAACTAGCCAAATCTATTCTGAGCTCATTTCTTTCTTATTATATATTGCCAAATACAGTTAATAGCAACTTGCAAACATTATGAACATTCTGCTTTTAAACCAAAGTCACATATTTGTCAAGTACATGATTTGCTGCTGCTCACATTCTTCTAAGATTTTTTTATTATGTGAAATTTGTGCCCATTTTTCCAAAGCCACTAATATCAGTTCTGTCTGTTTGCTCACTGTGGGATCACTCAATTGATACCAAATATATTGTGTTTATTAAAATAACATCTCACTTCTGGTACTAATTTCTACAAAAACCAAGGTAAGCTGGGTTAGTTAGAAACAAAAAATGCCCATATCTCAGTGCTCAATGCAACAAAGGCTTATTTCTGATTCATTCCAAATCTGCTACATATTTGGGCATCTCTTTGGGCACTGTTCTTGTAGCAACTCTGTAATCCATAATCCATGCTGTTTCGATGTTTTGGATCCACAACACAAGGCCTCCTAGTAACCACAGCAAGGAGGGAGAGAGACTGAAGAATGGTGCCTGAGATTTCACTATTTTAGCCAGCAAGGAGAGACATGATACTTCCTCCCACACTTTATTCTCCAAAATAGTCATATGGTTTAAAATAATTGTAAGGGTATCTAAGAATGTAGGGGAGAAAAATGGAATATTCAGTTTTATTCTGTGCCACAAGAGAGAACACCTTCCCATATACAATTTTGCCTAAATCTTTGTAAAAATAGTACTGTAATGTATTTACCTACTTTAAGAGAGTAAATAACATTATCAAATAAAAAACAGGCAGTATATTCCAATACTTAACAGTGCAGGTTATTTTATAAAGTCAGTTATGGGCCTGCAATCCCAGCACTTTGGGAGGCCGAGGTGGGTGGATCACTTGAGGTAAGGAGTTCTAGAGCACCCTGGCCAACATGGCCAAACCCCGTCTCTACTAAAAATACAAAAATTAGCCAGGCATGGTGGCATTTGCCTGTAATCCCAGCTACTAGGGAGGCTGAGACAGGAGAAACACTTGAACTCTGGAGGCAGAGGTTGCAATGAGCCGAGATCATACCACTGCACTCCAGCCTGGGGGACAGAGCAAGACTCCATCTTAAAAAAGGAAACAATAGTAATAATAATAATACAGTAACTTATGGCGTATGTGTGATTTGGGGCCCAGAGAGGTTAAACGAGATAATTTGTATAAACTACCAGATATCTATGCTGTATTTGGTGGATATTAGCTTTAATTTGGAAATGCACACCATTTGTATTTTCTCTTCTTTTACATAAGTACTATTGATATTTAATCCGCAGTTTTCTGCTATATTAAGAATACATTTCAGTAGAACCTTGCCAGAGAAATCTACTTCTTTTACTACTACAATAAATAAATAAATAAAGCCACACTTTTGCTTGAAAACTTCAAATTTAATTGGGCTTCCTAGAATTATTTGAAATGGTCTGAAAATTGAAACACATGGTGTGACACCATTCTAAGAAAACTATCATCTTAGGGGAAAAGGGATGGTGAAGGAGAGGTGAAAAGGTTAGAAGAAGGACAGATTAAATTTAATGGCTCACAATATTTAATTTTGTTTTGGACAAAAACCTAACGGTAATTATGGTTAATTAATAGACACACATGCCTTCAACATCTTATTTTAATACTTGGCAATACGATTCCCTGTTTGATCTCTTTTCATTGGAAACATTGGTTAAATAATACAGATACAGATAATTCTGCTCTAATCAGAAAATGGGTTTTGACTTTGAATCTGATCTGTAGTCTGGCTCTTTTATAGCCATCCTGACTTCTAAAGAAACAGATCTCTTTAAAAACAGAAACTGTTAGAATGTAGACATGGTTGACATATTAAAACTCTACGTTTGTTTGATCTTACCAAATAATTTGAGTTTATATCAACAGAAAGAAAGCTCACAGCTGCCACAACAGGCATGTTTACAATCATTTTAATGATACCATTAGATGTTGCTCTTCGGGGCTTGCTAGTCCAGGCTGTTATATAAAAACCATGTGAGATAAGTTTACCACCTGTGCACAATGGAAATAACCTATTCAGATGAATCATTCTAAACACAGATATAAGATAGAAGTCAACTCAGTTCCTATGTTAAAATACTGCCTTTAAAAAAGATGCTTAAGGCAGAGAAATACCTGTCCTCTAAACCTATATAAATACACACACACTATAAACAGACTTTTCCTAATCTCAAAACATTTGAACTTCAATGCCTCTGAAAAAGTTTCTTAGTTGACAGGTGAGTACTTAGCTCATATAAGAAACGTAAGCTTAAGATTTTGCGAGGCGTTTACCTGGTTCTTAAGCTGTTTTGGATTCAGATATTCTCAGGGAAGTGGGTAGTTAAGTAACCATAACCATAACCTTTTATACTTTTCTTTAAAAAGGCGTGGAAATTGCTGTATGCTTTTTGAAGACTCAAAGAATTATAGGTTAATTCCTCCTGAATCCATACTGTTTTAAAGTACATGTTTTGTCATTTTTTAGCCCAGGGATTATATGAATATTCTGTTCATTACACTTAATACCATTATTGAAGAAATTCTTTTTAAAAAAATTGTTCCATTTTCACTCTCTTGACTTGCGTGTACTTTCTATATTTCCAGACAACAAGGCCGCTATTACCCAAATTTGTAGTGATATTTTATCCAACTATATATGATAATGTGGAATACAAAGGAAAACTGATTATAATTTTTTTTACATGCTTTCTATGTGCCAGAAATTATACTTAGCCCTAGGAACAGAAATATAAATAACAGAAGCATAACTATGTTTCTAGTAGTTTGTAGGTTATTAGAGGAGATATGGTATTTAAGGGACCTTCAGTTTCTTAAAACAGGCAAAGAAGCATTTCCCCTGAAATGTTGTATGATTCTAGGAAAAATTCCTGATTTTCTTAACTGTTCTCAAGAGCTGTATAGAAGCAAAGCTTCATTCGTATGATTCTAAATGATTATACACAAAAGTGTGACATTTAATTGGAATACTTGCTCACTATAATGATCGTATGTAGCAATCTAGAGCATCAAAATCAAAAGCTGTCCTTGAGAATTACAAAGGAACAAATTACAATATGCAAATTACAAAAAGGAGACATTATGAAGGGAAAAATAAGTAAAAGGGCTGTATTTCTATGCCTCGGGTTGTAAAAATTTGAAATACTTGTAGGAGAGTTCATTGCAAGGAAAGCTTTTTTTCTGTCAGACACAAAATCAAATGAAGAAAAACATGATAGGAATTTTCCTGTTTAGATAAAAATGGAGTCAAAGTGTATTTAAGCTTTGATCTTCTAGATGTATTGGAGTCATCCCACTCATGAAAAATTGCTAAAGTGAATCTATTCTTTCTATGCTTCTCCCGATGTCAATGTGATGTTATCTCTGATTTCTCTATCAACTATTTACAGGAAGGAAGACTATTTTGTGAGTCTGAAGTATGTAATGATTCACCCTGAGAGTGCATTTGGCTTTCCTGTCTATACAGCTTTTATGGTTTCATTTCCCCTTTTTGATTTTCAAGTATGTAATTGCGTAACTCAACAGTATACACCTGGTTTCTGAGTAGTGTAGTCCATGCAAGTAGGGAAACAATTCACAAATTTCTAAAGTCTTGTTAACATTAATATGTCAAATGTAATAAACCTGTACAAAGATCCTAAACATACCTGCTAAATACACATTGGAGATATCCTTCCTATATATAATACAGGATTCATTGTTTTAATTAAGTAATTATACTTAGAAGCTTTAAAGTAGTCATTGTGGTACTTGAATGTACTTGAATGAAAATGTATTTCACTTATATTCCAGCTGCCATACACCACAAAAATTTCCTTTAAAAAGTTTATAATATTATACAGAAATAGAATGAAGGGATGTTTATGTTTTAAACATAACAGATAAAACTGTAATCATCTAAAACTTTTTTAAAACCAAAATTAGACAGAGAGAAAGAGACAGATAAATGATAGCCCGCAAAACATTTAAAATATATTCAAGGACACTCAAAACTTTATAGAATTGGACATTGTCTATGCAAGCTGAGTTTAAAAGAAAGCTATCTAATTTCTTAACACTTTTGTCAGTCTTATTTCCACATGGTGACATATTAAACTCAGTTTGTGATGATTATTTTTTACCAAAATAACAGCCACAAGTATCCTCTGCATAAAGTAAAAACTAAATAAATATACAATAAATACCCAATTGTGTTTTGGGACACTTTATATTCATAAATCAAGGGCAACCACTGGTGGCCCTGAATGTTCTATTGAGACTTGTAAAATTTCTTTCCAATCCCAATGCCATTATGGTAGGAACCCTCCTGCACATCTGGCAGTGCAAGATTTTTTTTTTTTAATTGAAAAAGCTTGTGATATTCAAGAATTATTATTACTATTATTATTATTATAGCAGCTGAGAACCATTGCTGGGTCAATTTCAATGCCGTTTAGAATATTAACCCCTTTACTATGATAAATAAAAATAGCATTTCTGGTCATAAATATAATTTGTGAGAACACTATCTAGATTTTCTTTTGTTTTCTGTTTTCTCCCTGAAGTGCTACCGTGCTACTTGATTCAGTGTATATAGTAATTTTAATGTCACACTTGTCATTCTAATACAGAGTCATACAATCATGCGTAAGATTCTCAAGCCCTCAGTAAGTGACAAGAAGTACTGTGAACAGAACAACTGAATTGGGTTTATACATGTACCTCTAAATGTAGTAGTGCTTGATAATAGGATAAAAAGGAACAAGAAACCAACTATTCCTGCCTTCCAGAGACCCTTATTAAGATGTGGTGTAATATTTTCTCAAACTGTTACCTGAATTATTTTGGGATATAGATAATGTGCTAAAAATAGTGGCTGAACTGCTGGTGAATGAGGAGTTAAAAATCAGAATGGTGGCCTGTGTTTGGTTACTTTTTGAGGCTTTCAGGGGCAATAATTAAAAGAGAATAATAAAGTTAGACCCGAAATGGTCAGTTTGAAAACAAAGAGAAAAGTACATATGGTTTTGTTAACACAGGCACTCTCTGCCTGTAGCTTGCAATCCAGGGTTACCAAGGGGTCCACCTTCAAAACTTACAGCTCGGCAGGGTTAGAAAAGTCAACTTTTGTTTGTGAAGTTGAAGCTTGTATAAATGTTGGCATGGAAACATCAGCCTGATTAGGAGGATTCAAGTGACATGAACTCCTCAGCACCTCTCATAGGACAAACTTCAAGCAAAGACTCAATTATAAGCCTTGCCCACCTATCCTAGCTTAAATATTGTCAGCAATCGATGTTGACTATAGATACAGGACTACAAGATTCATTAAAGGCAAATAGACAAGAACCTACTAAAATCTGAGGGAAATATACTAGCAACAAAATACTAAATCTGGCTAGGAAACATATGTGGAAATCCCCAAGCCTCCATGCTTTCATCAATGTGAAGAGGGATGCTAAGATGGTGGATCTTATGGAAGAAGGCTCTTCCCCAGTAATCAGTTTAGATGTGGATGGGAAGGAAAACAGATAGAAAAATACCTCCTTCAGTGATAGAAGTAAATATTTTGGAACAGCAGGAACAGACAGACTGCCTACTCTGGAAATGTACTTCATTTCCAGGTCAGGATTTTCTGCTGTTATTATCTAGCAGGGTAAGAAATGTGCTCTCAATAGCATTTATTGTGTGTTTGCAATGATTCTCTTGAAAAACGTTTTAAAAATTACCCATTGACAGACTAGGCATGGTGACTCACACTTGTGATCTTAGCACTTTGGGAGGTCGAGGCGGGAAGATTGCTTGAGTCCAGGAGTTCAAGACCAGCTTGAGCAACATGGTAAAACCCCATTCTCTAAAAAAAGTACAAAAATTAGCTGGGCGTGATGGTGTATGCCTGTAGTCCCAGCTACTTGGGAGGCTGAGGTGGGCAGATCACCTGAGCCTGGGAAGTAGCCATGATTGTATCACTGTACTCCAGCCTGAGAAGCAGAGTGAGACCCTGTCTCAAAAAAATAATCTATTGAAAAATTTTAGTTTTATATATTTATTGAGTATACAGTAATGTTATAATTTTTAAGTACAATGTGGAATGATTAAATCAAGCTAATCTTTCTATCACCTCAAATATTTGATGTTTTTGTGATGAGAACATTTGAAATTTATTCTTTCAGTGATATTGAAATGTACAATATTAAATTATTACATGTATTCATCATGCTGTGTAATAGATCTAAAACACACACATAAACAAATTTATTCTGTCTAATTGGTGTTTTACACCTTTGAAAATCATCTCCCTATTATTTACACCCCACCAATCTCTCCTTTTATGAATTCAATTATTTTAGATTCCACATATAAGTGAGAAACTTGTGATATTTGTCCTTCTGTTTGGTTTATTCCACTAAGTATAATATTCTGCAATTCATGTTCTCACAAATGATAGGGTATCTTCCTTTTTTTAGGCTGAATAGTATTCTATTGGGAATACATGCCAGAATTTCTTTATCTGTTCACCTAGTGATGGGCATCTGGATTGATTCCTTGCTTGGCTATTGTGAATAGCGCTGCAATAAACATGGATGTGGAAACGTCTCTTAGACATAAGAAGTGGAACTACTATAAGCACCATTAGTTTGTTTTCCACAATTCATTCCTAACTTTCTTGCCCCAAGACAATTCACAAAAGAGCTTACTTTGTAGTCTCTCTTGAAGCTAGAAATTGTCATGTTGCCCAATTCTGGCCAAAGTAATCAAAGAAGAATTTTGCTGAGGACTTGTTCAAATATAATTTTCTGAGAAGAAATAAGCACAAAAAAATAGCTGGCTGGTATCACTTTTTATCTTTGGTTTCTGCCTTAAAAATGTGATTTCTACAGCTATGGAAACTGTTTATCACAATATACAGGAAGGATTAGGAAAAATAGCAGATTAAGAATTAGAAATAAAATAGTTATGCTTGTAGTTTTCTTTAATTGCTGGATTATCCATAAAACAATCATCCTTTTGCTGCCTTTTAAGATAAACAATAAATAACATTATAGTGAAAATTTGCTACTTGCAGTTTAAAGTATTTTTAACTTCTATGTGTTGATAGACCATTAATTAATAAACTTTACCTCAATGCACACCATATGATTTAAAAAAATAAGAACTTGTAGACTGTCATGTTGGGAGAGATTTTTATATAGAATCAATGAGTCATAGCATTCTGTGCATTGTTTGCTAGTCTTTAAAGAATAGCTCAGGTAAACTGGGATGTGATTTGTCAAGTATAATTTCTAGAATCCCAGCTGTCTATAGAAGATAGAGGCTAATTTCATATGTTATATCTAAACATTAAGTTGCCTTTTGCATCAGTTCTAGCAAAGGGCCCAGATCAGTATGAGAGTCATAGTTGATGGCTGATTGGAACAACAAATAAATGTTTTAAAACGAAAACCTACAGATTTAATATATGAAAAGCAATATTCACATACAAGAACATAAGAAAGCACATGTTACTGAAGTTTTGAAAATGATACAAATAGAATTTTCATTGCCAGCAATTAGTAGAAAAAACTGCAATGTATCTTCTGATGAAATACTAATAAAAGAGCTATATAAAATGCAACAAATATATTTTTAAATGCCTTTCTGAAGTGGAAATAAATTAAGGCATTCACAGAGGTTAAAAACAGTGAAAGTGCAATCTAGGAATGAGGTGTACTAAAAGTTAACTTTTACCCTTTGTTAAGACACCAAGCCCAGGGGATCTTAAGTGTCCATTTTGATGGCTACTCCGAGTATAGAAGACATAAGATAAAGCCCTGGACATGCTTAAAGTAAGGGAGAAGACAGGAGATTGGTCTATAAAGTTGAATTCCCAAAAGATTACACCTAAAATAAACCCACAGCAGAAAGGATGGTAAATAAAATTTCTTATGCCACTAGTATTGTATGAAGAGGAAAAATTATCCTTTGAGAATGTATTACCATAACATAGTTTTCACGTAGACTTGATCCTCAGCTTTATAGAACTCATTTGGTGGGAGTCCCCAGGCAACTAACTAAACTAACCAACTAACTAAATGCAAAATCAACACTAAAAAATGTTAACTGCCATTCAGAATTCTTATGCATAGATAAAAATCAAGAAACCCATAGGAAAAAAATGTACCATGAGTGAAAACTAGTAGAAGTATACTTTCAGAGACATCATATATTAAGTATCTTAGAAAATGATTTAAATAAACATGTTGTATGTATTTCAGAAAAGTTTAAATAGTTTAAACATTTGAATGAGAATTGATATGGTTTGGTTCTGTGTCCCCACCTAAATCTCACCTTGAATTGAAATAATTCCCACGTGTCAAGGGTGGGACCAGGTAGAGATAACTGAATCATGGGGGTGGTTTTCCCCATGCTCTTCTCAAGATAGTGTGTGAGTTCTCATGAGATCTGGTGGTTTTATGGAGGGTCTTCTTCCCTGTTTGCTCGGCACTTCTTCCTGCTGCCCTTTGAAGAAGGTGCCTTTCTTCCCTTTCACCTTCTGCCATGATTGTAAGATTCTTGAGGCCTTCCCAGCCATGCAGAACTGTGGGTCAATTAAACCTCTTTTCTTTATATATTACCCAGTCTTGAGTATTTATTCATAGCAGCATGAGAACAGACTAATACAAGGATCAAGAAAGGTAAAAAATGTATGTACAGATTTAGAAAGAAATCTAGTGGAAGTTTTAGGAATGGAATTTGTACCCAAATGAAACAATTAAGTGTATAAAAGCAGAATCAATAACTGGAAGACAAACTAAAGAAAATGTTCATGAGATAATTCACATATATTTAAAAATATCAAATACTGGTTATGAGACACAGAAAGTGAATTAAGGAAGGCTGAATTAAGTGTAATTAAAATTTTAAAAAGAAAGACTAGCAGGAATAGGTGAAAGGCAATAATTAAAAATTAAATATACTTATGAATTTTGAGATATAATTACAAATTATGAAATTATGAATATAATGTACAGAATAAATATAAAATATTCAACATTTTATTCTGGAAAAAGATGAAGACATCAGCAACAGGGTCAATACAAATAAATTCTGAACAAGACATAATACTATAATATGCAATATAATAATAGTACTATAATGGTAACTATAGTAATATAGTAATGTAAAAAGACAATAAAACCTCAGTGACAAAGAGAATGTTTTAGAAGTGGCAAGAAAAGACAGATCTTTGGTAACGAAATTACAATAGGCTGGTATCTCAGCAGCAACAATGGAAAACAGAAGGCACTGTAATAAGAAGTTCAATATGTTGAAAGAAAATACCTTATAAATTTATAATTTCATAATAAGAACTACTATCTTTCAAGAACCAAGGTGAAATAAAATATTTGCTTTCAGAACAAAAAAAAACACTTGAAGAAATTGACTTCCAACTGCCCCACTGAACAAACCTCCAAAGGTTGTAATAGCTGTAGTTGGAAAATGATTTCTGCTTGAAGCTTTAACATATAAGTAAATAAGAAAAATAATGTAATTTTTCTAACTGTATAATCTTTATTTTACTTTCTTATCTCAAAAAATCACCTAGGATTCATACTCTTATCCTCAGTTTCCTTATCAAGTCAGTATTTACTTCATTAGGTTTATATAAAATATGGATAAATTATTAGCCAAAAAATTAGTAGATAATAAACAATAGATATACATTACACATAATTTTAATGATGTCTTTGTATCAATATCCAACATAAGCTAACAAAGGTATGTGTTTATTTTTGTTCTGTATGTTTTAGAACATAAATGGCAACATGACAATTTATAGCAAAGAAAGTACAAAAATATAGTTATGGTTTGAGATGTCAAAAATCTTGATTTACATTTCCATGTTTATAATGAAAGTTGTGAAAGGCATATAAAATCATAAGGTTGAAAATCTGAAATTTAAAAAAATTTTTAAAAACCTAAGGCTATTGTGTATGCTTATGATATCAAATGATAATCTACTTTATCATGTCTATGACTTTAATTGCCTGGTTCTCATTAAAATTGTGATCTCTAGAGAAAAGTATGTGAAAAGTATCAGTCAACTGCTCAAAAAACATTTACTAAAAATTTATTTTACTTAAAATTTATCTTTTGGGGGATAATTGTGAACACTTAATGTTTCTCAAATCTATGCATTGCAAAAAACAAAACAAAAACCAAGCATTATAAGCATTATATGTAAAATATAGAATATATATTTTACATATATAACGTATACATAATATGTATTATGTATAACATGTATACAATACATATATTCCATATAACATATATACACATAGAGTGTGTGCATAGTATAATTTTTTTTTAACTTTTATTTTAAGCTAAGGAGTACAAGTGCAGTTTTGTTACCATAGGTAAACTTGTATCGTGGGAGTTTTTACAATTCCTAGCATTTCTGTGAAAATACATTGTGAACTTTGCCAATGTAATCTCTATGAATTTCTTCCCTTTTTATAGATACAGAGGGACAGGTAACTTTGAACACTTAATGTGGCACCATGAAGAGGAGTCAGACAAAATCTTCTAGGTAAATAGTTTTGAAAAGTTTAGTCTACCTATAGGGACCTCAGTTTCCTTATGTTTTGACATAATAGAATGATATGCCATTTCTGGGAGGGTGACACATAGGCCATGGGGTTTTAGGATAATTAAATAAGATAAATCATGCAAAGTGTGTAACAATGGGTATGACACATAGTAAACAAAAATATTACTTCCCCTTTGCACCTTATGCCATGCATTGTGCTAGATGATTTATTTCTTATTTGATTTGCTTTTTCTAATGACCAGAGAAGTCTGATTTTGAAGATTGAAGATAAGCAAATCAACCGAACAACCAAAACACATTTTGATTGACATCCCTTTTTCAAAGCAATTTCCTCAACTTTCAAATATGAATATTCTGACTGCTTCCTCATTTTGCTAGCCAACAGGTCTTTTAAGACACCAAAACTAATTTTCCTTCCACCTCTTGTTATTGAAACTAATAGTAGCTACCATTTATTGTAGAAATTGTATACAATTGTATGTATATGAGGAGCCTTATACCATTTAATTTGACATAAATGTCTGGTGCCTTTTTCTTAGTTTTTGTCCTGATTAGTATTATTGTAGCATGTAACATTCATGACAATTTGTGTCTTAAAAAAGTGTTTTTCCTGATTCAGAGGTATCGCACACTTCAAACACATCACCCTCCTTTCTCAGTTCCTGACTGAAGCCGTTAAAAAATCATACTTAAGGTCTAGTAATCCTAGTATTTGGGAAGCTGAGGCAGAAGGATCACTTGAGGCCAGGAGTTTGACACTAGTCTGGGCAGCACAGCAAGACTCTGTCTCTACAATTTTATTTTTTATTTTTTGCAACATAGCAAGACTCTGTCTCTAAATATTTTTTTTTTGTTTTAATTAGCCAAACCTGGTGCCATGTGCCTGTAGTTCTAGCTACTCAGGAGGCTGAGGAAGTAGGATCACTAGAGCCCAGGATTTTAAGGCTGCAACGAGGTATGATTGTGCCACTGAACTCCAGCCCAGGCAACAGAGTGAAACTCTGTTTCTTAAAAGAATAAAGTAAAATAATTAAATTAAAATTAAAATCACAGTTATATTGAGGCTATGGAGCAAGACGGCCTAGTAGAACCCTCCAGCAATTGTACCCCCCTTGCAGAAACATCAAACTGAACAACAATGCAAGCAACATGAAAGCACCTTTGTAAGAAATAAAACATTATTTGAGAGAACACAGTACCTGGTCTTAGCATAATGACAAGAAAATATGCATTGAATAGGATTGGAAGAACAGTCTTGAACTGCCTATACCACACCTCCTCCAACCCCAGGGAGCACAGCCTGAAAAGACAATGTGTGTGCTTGAGGAGGGAAAGCAAAGTGAGTGTGGGACTATGCATTGGAACACAGTGCCACCCTGTCACTATGCAACACAACACAAGAAAAAAATGTGCCAGTGCCCACAGAGGAAGCATTTAGAATAGCCTCGGACCTGAGGGGAATCCACTGTCCTGGCAGAAGGAATGTGAGTCCCAACCTTCTTTACCACTGGCTGACTAAAGTGACCTTGAGCCTTGAATAAATTTCAGTGATAACTAGACCATCCTGACTGCAGTCCTTGAATGAGCCCTGGTACCACACTGCTCTCAGAGGCTGTGGGCTCGGGGTACAACCCAGAATGACACTAGCTGCAGTGGCCACGGGAGAGCCTATGGCACCGCTCCCCCAATGCCAGACAGTGCACTGTAGAGAGCGACTCCTTCAATTTGGATGAAAGAGTGAAGAATACAGAGGACTGTGTCTTCCAACTGAGTATCAGCCCAGCCACTTTAAAATAAAGCACCAGGCAGAATCCCAAAGCCCCCAATTCCAAGTCATTGTTACTAGATCATTGCCTCTAGACCCATTGCAATCCAGAAAGAAATCTACTTCCCTGGTAGGATAGACCAAGTCTAGCAGGATTCACCACCAGGCGCTGGTTAAAATGGCCTCTGGCCTTGAATAAACATTGGTGGCAGTCACACAATAGCAACCACGGGTCTTTGGCAAGCTACAGTAATGTGCTTGTCTGGGAGACTATGGGCTTCAGGTGCAAGGTGGTGTAATGCCAGCTGCGGCAGTCATGGAATTGCTAACATCACCCCTCCCCCAACTCCAGGCAGCTTAGCAAAGAGAGAGGCTCTTTCTACTAGAATAAAGAGAAGGAAGAGAGCAAGGGACTTTTCCCTGGGAACCTAGGGAAATCTCCCTCATCTTCATTATGCCCAACAGGGCTGGATATCTAGGAGTCTGCAAGAGTTGCAGCATATTGGGCTTTGTGTGCCACGTAGTGTGAAAATGGCTGCAATGACTACAGACTTACAGAACTCGAAACTCAGTCCCCTTTGAATTCTTGGAAGACCTCTGAAGAGGAGCAGTTACAAACAAGACCAGACGTGAAGACTAGAATAAATACTCTTCAGTGCCCAGACATCAATGAATGTCCATAAGCATCAAGGACATCCAGGAAGATATGATCATGCCAAATGGAAAAAATAAGGCACCAGTGACTAAACCTGAAGGACAGAGACATGTGATCCCTTATCCAGAGAATTTAAAATAGCTGTTTTGAGGAAGCTCAATGAATTTCAAGAAAACAGATGGAAGGAATCCATAAATTTATCAGATAAATTTAACAAAGAAATTGAAATAATTTTAAAAATCAAAGAAATTTTGGAGCCACAAAATAACAGTTAACAAACTGAAAAATGCATTAGAGTGTCTCAACAGCAGAACTGATCAAACAGAGGAAAGAATTAGTGAGTTCAAAGTCAGGTTACTTGAAAATTACATAGAGGAGAAAAAAGATGAAAGAGTGAAGAATGTTTACAAGATCTAGAAAATAGCCTCAAAGAGGCAAATCTAAGACTTATTGGCCTTAAAGAAGAAGTAGAGGTAGAAATAGGGGTATGAAGTTTATTCAAATAAATGACAACTGAGATCTTTCCAAACCTAGATGAAGGCATATTCTTTGAAACCATGTGATCATTTTAATAAACGCCACAAAAGCATTCAATAACATTCAACACCGTTTCATGAACAAAGTTCTCAACAAACTGGGTATAGAAGAAATACATTAAGTCAATATAGGTCACATGTGAAAATCCCATGGCTATCATCACACTGAATTGGGAAGAACTGAAAGCTTTTCCTGTAAGAACTGGAACAATAACATGTTTCCTATTTTCACCACTTTTATTAAATATAGTACTAGAAGTCCTAGCAGGAGCAATTGGACAAGAGAAAGAAATAAAGAGCATCCAAATTAGAAAGTCAAATTGTCCTTGCAGATGACATTATCTTATACTTACAGAAACCTAAGGATTCTTCAAAAACACTGTTACAACTGACAAATTCAATCATATTGCGGTATACAAAATCAAAATACAAAAACCAGCAGCATTTCTATATGCCAATAGTGAACAATTTGAAAAAGAAATCAAGAAAACAATTCAATTTAAAATAGCTAC
Source organism: Macaca mulatta (assembly GCF_049350105.2). Taxonomy (NCBI): domain Eukaryota; kingdom Metazoa; phylum Chordata; class Mammalia; order Primates; family Cercopithecidae; genus Macaca; species Macaca mulatta. Next base: position 135,008,822 of record NC_133408.1, on the reverse strand, counting down.
AAAAAATACCTAGAAATAAATTTAACTGAAAAAGTGAGAGATCTCTACAATGAAAGTGATAAAACACTAATGAAAGAAATTGAAGATGACACAAACAATGGAAAAATATTCCATTTTCATGGATTGAAAGAATTGTGTTAAAATGTTGATAATACCAAATGCAGTCTACAGATTCAATGAAATCTCTACCAAAATACCAATGATTTTGTTCACTGAAATAGAAAAAAAAAAAAAAAAAAAAAAAAAAAAACACTAAAATTTGCATGGAACCACAGAAGATCCTGACATAGCCACAGCAATTCTTGGCAAAGAGAATAAAGCTGGGGGTCTCACTTCACCTGACTTCAGAATATACTGCAAAGCTATAGTAATGAAAACAGCATGGTACTAGCATAAAAGCAGACACATAGACCAATGGAACAGAATGGGGGACCAATAAATAAATCCACACATTTAAAGCCAAATGATTTTTCGGAAATGCACCAAGAGCATATGTTGGATGATGGAAAGTGTCTTTAATAAATGGTGCTAATAAAACTGGATATCCATATGCAGACAAATGAAACTAGCTAGACCCCTTTATCTGTCATCATATAAAAAATCAACTCTGGGTTAAAGACAAACCTAAGACCTGAAACTATGAAACTATTAGAAAAAAACAGGGAAATGCTTCAGGACGTTGTTCTGGGCAAAGATTGTCTGAGCACCTCACAATCACACACAATCAAAGCAAAAATTGGCAAATAGGATTACATCAAACTAAAAGCTTCTGCACAGCAAAGGAAACAATCAAGAAAGTGAAGAGACAACCTCTTGAGGGAAAATATTTGTAAACTATCCACCAGACAAAGAGTTAATTGCCAGAATATATAAGGAAGTCAAACCACTGTGTAGCAAACAAACAAACAAACAAATAAAACAAAACAAAAAAATAACCTAATTTAAAAATAAAAAAGCCCTGGATAGACATTTCTTAAAATAGACACCATGGCTGAGTATATGGAAAAATGCTCAACATCATTCATACCTAATTATCAGAAAAATGCAAATCAAATATCACCTCATCCTCATTAGAATGCTATTAACAAAAGTAAAAAAAATAACAATTGCTGGCAACAGTGTGGAGAAAGTGGGGAACACTTGTACACTGTTGGTGAGAATATAAATTAGTACAGCTATTATGTATAATAATATGGACATTCCTCAAAAAACTATAATTAGAACTACCATATAATTCATCAATCCCCCAGCTGGGTAAGTATCCCAAAGAAAGGAAATCAGTATATCAAAGAGGTATCTTCACTTCCATGTTTATTGCAGCACCATTTATAACCAAGATATGGAATCAACCTAAGTGTCCATCAATGGATGTATAAAGATAATGTGGTGTATGTACATGGTGGAATATTATCCAGCCACAAAAATAATATTACTATTAATGGATGAATAAATATAATGTGGCATATATACATGATAGAATATTTCCCAGCCACAAAAAGTATAATATTCTATTACTTTCAGCAACATAGGTGGAAGTAGAGGGCATTATGTTAAGTGAAATAGGCAAGGTATAGAAAGACAGATATCATATGTTCTCATTCATGTCTGGGGGCTAAAACAATTGACCTTATGGAGATAGTGACTAGAATGTTAGTGAGGCTGGGAAGGGTAGTGGGGTAGAGAGTTGAAGATAGATTGGCTTATAAAAATATAGTTAGATAGAAGGATAGTTCTATTGTTTGATGCACAATAGGGCACTATCATTAAAAATAATTTATTGTACATTTCAAAATATCTAGAAGAATCCGAATGTTCCCAACAAAAATAAATGATACATCTTTGAGGTGATGGATATTTTAATTACCTTAATTTGATTATTACACATTGGATGCTTGTATCAAAATACCACATGTACCCCACAAATACATACAACTATTAAGAATCAATTTTTTAAAATAAAAAACATAGTTATGTAATAATCTAGTGTTCTATTTTGCTTCTGTATTCCTCTAAAATCTGTCATACTGCCACATTACACATACAAATCCCAATTGCATCTTTCACATTAGCCCTTTTTGTGTCACTTCCTTGGCATTTTACAACTGCCCAAATGTTTTTAGATCAAGACATAAGGGGGAAAGAAACTTTTACATTATTACATTTAACTTAATATTTACTTCTGATTCATAGCTGAAGTTTACTTCTCTGAAACACATTTAACCATCCATAGGTACAAAATAGCTATTGTGTAAATTATTTTTGTATTAAAAGGAAAAAAAGCTGATTTGTGTTTGATTTAGTAGTTCCCAAATGAGAATAATAAAGCAAATGTGTTTTCTCCATTACTGACTTTCTTGGACCAAATTAGTTAGGTAAGAAAAACTAAGCTATGGCATATGATTTGTGGAAACAGGTATTATTGAAACAAATTAATTTAGAGAAGTTATAAAATTTATGTACAAATTTTATTTATTAGATAATTATGCATTAGCTTCCAGTTCTCCTATTGTGAGGTATAAAGTACAGAAATATGAATTTTACTAAAATAAATGTAAATTTTACTTAATCTTTTCTTAAAAGCTTTCATTTTTCTTATTTGGAAAAATGGTTCATAAGGATCACATAGGGAGTAACATTGGTTATATCATAACTGATTTTAAAGAAAATTTTTCCATGGAGAAAGACAAAATTGAGTTGAAAATACAAGACTGTAAATTGTTGTTTTATTCCTGTATAAGAATCAACAAAGGTAAACTAATTGTTTCATCTTATGTTATATAACTGTCTGCTCTTAAAGAAAAACACAAATTCACATAATCCTTTATACTTTCTATACAATAATATACATGTATTATTTTGTATATTTACCTTTATGTCTATAAATATTCACAATATATTTTTCATTTGTAAGAATTGACTGCAGTTGTTCATCGGTGGTCATTTTCTTGTATAGTTTTCAAGATAAAAGACATTCTTTGCATGTCAGCCTCATGGCTACATGGCCATGTTTTATACTATTAAGCAAGCAACCTGGATTTAATTCCCAACCCAGACTACATGCTCCCCAGGCTACTTTGTTCAACACCTGTAAAGAAGAATTTACTTATGCTACATGAAAGCACCTATTTTAGTTTTAAAGAGAGGTGCTAGTTTCCAATAAAGGAATAGAGTGTATTTTTCTTTGTTTTCTGTTGGAAATGTAGTAGTTGTGGCCTTTCAGCAGAATATGTCAAGCCACCCCACAAAGAGCTCCTTTCCCTGTGTATTCATTGCTGCGTGCACCACCACATGTTTTTCGCATAAAGAAAGGAAAAATGCAGGTATTAGAGATTCTAATTATATGTTTCTACAAACTGAATTAACACGGAAATGTCAAATTGCTTGGGGGAGCATTTAACCCTGTGCCTCTAGAGCATTCCAAAGTATTTGTGTTTCTATACACTTGGACTCTTAAAAGCCATTTGACCATTTTCCCAGGGTATCTGCACCTAAGAGACTAAGTAACTTTATACTGACACAGTGACAACTATTAGATAGAACTTATTTCAGGTTTTTGTTGTTGTTGTTGTCGGGGGATTGCAACTTTTTATTCCACTCCAAATCGGAAGATTTAAGATAGAGGAACACAAACTTTCAATAGGTCAGTATATTAGCAGATGTTTATATTGTCTGTGTGTTTGTGTATCTGTGTGTGGGTGTGTGTTTACGAGACAGAGGGAGAGAAAATCCAGCTAACTGTATCTTAGAAACATCAACGGAGAGGTGGAGAGAGACCATTCTTCCCCGACCCTGTAATACTTGATTTCTGGACTAGGAAAAAAATTGATAGCGATCCACTTGGGATTTTTTATAATATTGCAAAATGACTATGAATATTAATTTATGTTTTAACAAATAACCACATTAAGGGACAAAGTAGAAAGCACAGTCATTGGAGCATAAACTTGAACAGGAATAATAGGACATTTTATTGTCAGGAGAGATTTATCTCTCAGGGATGCTAGAGCACTGGGTTTCCTTTGCTTACCATGAATTATTGATGCTATGTCCTGTTACTTTCATTATGGTGTTTCCAAAATATCAGCCTAACCAGTCTTTTGTATTAAACCTATTAATATAATTTCATCAGTTTCTTAAAATATTGACATTTGGGTATAATTATATATATACTTTTATAATCTAGTATTATGTAAAAAAACTGAAAAAATGATGTGGCCTCAAATATATTAACTATCTAAATTTCAAAATCCATGTAAACGTTTTATTGAAAAATTGTTAGGCTTTTCCTTGTGTATGTTGAGAAATTTTTTGGCATTATTTATTTTCTCCTGGCAACATGAAACAGCTGGGTTAAGACAACAGTTTAGATTCAGGTTTGTTTTCTTTCTTTTCTCTTTCAAGAAGAGGTCATGGACCACCTGTAAACTGGATCTTGATGGATTAAATAAAACTTGTAAAATTGAATCCTGGTAAAAAAGTAGATTCTATAAAATAGACACCTTGTATCTCTCTCCATTATTCCATTCTTTTGTGGTTTCCTTGATTCAAAATGTGCACTTATTTTAACATATGTAATTTCTATAAATTCTACAACACTTCTTGCTTTCTTATTCTAAGATACCTATAGTGACTTTTCTTATTATGCTGGGCAAACTTTGAACTCCTAGATGCCATTTATGACAGCTCAAAACGAATGCCTTGATAAGGCTACGAAGCAAAGTGGTGGTTTGAAAAGCCTTTTGATGAAAGGTTGGCAGGGAGGCTGTGCTAACCACACACAAGGATCATGCATGAGGCTACAGGAGGTCACAGGTTTTTAAGGAGCATGGATCAAGCAGGGTCAGATTGGTTACAGCCAATTGCACAGCACATTCTTCTCCATTCATCCCCAGCTGAATCTCTAATTATGACCTACACAATCAGCGATGAAGCATTAAAAAGTGGAACTGTATTGTTCCATGGTGAGTGCTTAGCAAAAAAGCTGGAATTTGATACTTAGTCACAGTTTGCAAACAATGTGGTTGAACCACCTGAGGGGTCACATTTTTACGTTCTGAGGCAATTTATTAGTAATGGTACCTGTCAGTCAGAAATCCCCCTAAAGCTCTTTCATTACTAGTCATGACTTTGATACAGAAATGGTTCAAAGTAATAGGCAAATAAAACAAGAGCTAGATCATTTACAAAGAAAGATCACCACATTCCCTTTATCCCTTCCTGATGAGCCATCTTTGTAGTTGAGCTCTAAATGGTATAAAGATTACACTGGATGGGTTATTTTGAAAGCAAGCCTTTTTATTTGTCAATGAGGAATTGTTAAAACTTCTAAACTATTTCCATGATTTCTTCCATTTTAACTCAAAATATAAACACAAGCCAACACTGTGGTTGAGGCACTGCAATGACACTTCTCCCAGCTATAGTAATCTAGATAGGAATGACTCAAGTTTACAAAGCTGGTATAAATTTTGAAAAGAGTCCTGCATAAAGATGTTTCACAACTTTCTTCCAAAACACACACACACACACACACACACACACACACACACCCCACTCATACACATACATACATGCATTTATTTTCAAGACAAATTTAAAGAATTCAACACAAAATGACTTTTCATATTTTTGGATGGAAATGCCACCTTTCATCAAGAGATGCAACATTTTAGTAGTTTTAATTTTTCTATACATGCTTCTGGAATGATCACTGTTATACATTTCTCTTTTCATCTACTGACTTCTAGGTAGGAATTTACCCTTCGTAACTGCTGCAGTTATGACATTACAAGATGTATTATATGTGTAGAACAATGGTTCTATTGCCAAAGCCTCTCTAAGTGAAGGTTTTTTAACAATGAAAGTCACGTTCTTAAAGATTTTATAGGGTCCATTTTTAAGCAATAAACAAAGATTTAAAATAAGAAGTAGAGCATACTGTAGAAAGTAGGCCGAGTGTGGTGCCTCACACTTGTAATCTCAGCACTTTAGGAGGCTGAGTCAAGGACGATTGCTTGAGCCCAGAAGTTTCAGACCAGCCGGGGCAACATGTCAAAACCCTGTCTCTACAAAAAGCACAAAAATTAGCTGGGCGTGACGGCATGTCCCTGTAGTTCCAGCTACTCAGGAGGCTGAGGTGGGACGACCACCTATGCTTGGGAAATCTAGGCTGTGGTGAGCCATGATCATGCAAGTGCAGTCTAGCCTGGGTGACAGGATGTCAGAGTGAGACCCTGCGTCAAAAACCAAACCAAAACAAAACCAAAAAAGACTTAGTAGTAGTAGTAGCAGTAGAAATAAAAAAGAAATCAATCAATTGAAATTGCATATGTAGAGAGAAAAGACTTGAAAGTAGTCTAGATTTTATTCTATTTCTTTGTTTTTTACTAGTCATTAAAAAAAGAAACAATAAATAATGGGATATGTAGGAAAAATACAATGTAGCGAAAATAACGAAGATTTACAAATCATTTTTACATGTCAGGACGTATCATCTGTGATTTAGATGTAGTATCTCAATTAATCCTCAAAACAGTCCTATGCATCATTTGACTCTCTAAAGCCTTATGAAGCATGTATTTTTTTTTTTTTTTTTTTTTTTTTGAGACGGAGTCTCGTTCTGTCGCCCAGGCTGGAGTGCAGTGGCGCAATCTCGGCTCACTGCAAGCTCCGCCTCCCGGGTTCACGCCATTCTCCTGCCTCAGCCTCCCGAGTAGCTGGGACTACAGGCGCCCGCACCTGCGCCCGGCTAATTTTTTCTATTTTTAGTAGAGACGGGGTTTCACCATGGTCTCGATCTCCTGACCTTGTGATCCGCCCACCTCGGCCTCCCAAAGTGCTGGGATTACAGGCGTGAGCCACCACGCCCGGCCGAAGCATGTATTATTATTCCAAATTTAGAAGACAGAAAAATTAGGTTCAAGGTCACATATACTGCTTCACTATAAGTTTCTGATTACTCTATTAACTGATACTTTATTAATCTTATAATGATGTTTGTGACTTAACCCCTGCACCAATTTGAGCAACTTGATTCCAGTTTAAAAAGTAAATTATAGTGTTTGTTTACTTGTTTTATACTTAAAAGTTTTCTAATCGATGTTCACCATTAGTGTTTGAAATCTGGAACCTATGCAACTGTGTATGAACATCTACGCATGTATCTTTTGATCCCATTCTTAAACTCCCCTAACCATTTCCATTGCCCATAAACATAAACATTTCAGAGTGAAAAATTTGGTTGTGTAAATGTTAATGTAATAATTAACTCAAGCAAAAGTCATCAGGACATGATAAATAATTGGCTAAAAGTAAAAATAATAATAATAATAATAAACAGTATCATTATGTAGCCTCAAAGCAACACCCCCACAGATGGCTTGATAAATACATGCAATAAAATGAAACTTTACAATGGAAATTCCCACAGAAATCACCTTCACCAACAGGCTGAATTTAGCATCTTCTAAAAAGACACAAATGGTCATTATGTAATTCTAATATAATAGGAAGTACACAACATCACTTGCAATATTCTTGTCAAACTTGTTCAACCTTAGTGTAATCATGAATAAACATTCAAAAACAATCAGATGGTGGGACATTCTATCAGAAAATTTGGTTCTATTATTAAAAGGACAAATGTCAATATCATGAAAAACAAAAAATGGTGAAATGAAGAAAGTGTTATTTCACATTGAACTAAAAAGACAGGTAACTAATTAAAAGGAAGAATCATTGTTTGAATCCTGGATCAAAGTAATCAAATTAATAAATGAATCAGCAAAGAACTATTGAGATAGTGGGGAAATTCAAATAAACACTATGTGTTAGATAATATTATTGTTAAAGTTTGATTTACAGAAATTTAAAAACCATGAGGAACAAGAAAAAAATAAATACATCTAAAATATTTATCTAGCTCACATCACTTAATAAGGGAATCAGTGAGATATTAATCCAAAGATTATATGAAGACTTAGGTTTCTATAAGGCAAATTAATAAAGGGTTATTAAGATAATATTGCTGGATTAGATATAAAACTAGAACAATAAACTATAGTTGTAGAGTTGTCTTTTCAAACAGATAGAAATAATTTGCATCTGTGTAAACAGAAATCTACCAGATAACCTCTGTTATTTCACAAATATGTGTTATGAAAATCTGTTTCATTAATTTCATAAATCTGTTACAAAATATACCAGTCAATAGAAAATTTACCAGAATTGTAAGCCTAGAACTAATGGGTATACCAAAGGATATCTAGTAATCTCTTTCACTTATTAACAAGTATCAGAATTTGTTTTTTTGCTTAATATTAATATATCAAAGTTAAAGTTCTCGTGTGAAGTAACAGAACTTCCATTTTTGTAGAACACTGTCCTAGCTTTTAAAAATTACATGCAGAAAAATTTTGAGATTGTATTTCACAATTTTTTTGAGATTGCTTTCAAATGGACCTGATAAAGATACCACTTGGGGAAGGCAGAACGTCAATTTGGCAAAACCATTTATACCTGATGAATCTAGATAATGGGTATGCAGGTATTAATTTGCTAATCTTCCAACTCCGGTTCAAGTTTGCAATTTTTTAAAGTCATCATTTGAGGACATAAATAATGAAATATTTAGCATGTTTTGGCATTTTTTCTTTTATATATTTTAAGGTGATATCAATTTGCTTCTATATGTGTCCTAATTTTTCAGTCATAGAAAAACCATAGCCCTTAGGACATAGCTTTGAAGTGACAGGGATTTTGTATTTTTTTTTTTTTTTTAGCCATTTTCAAATATCATAATTGCTACTTGCAAGCTGTGTATCATTAGAAAACTTAATTACACTCTGTGTTATGTTAGGGATATGGCACCAAAATTATCAATCATATATTTAATACTCAATAAATTCTGTTAATAGTATTAAATTTTATTTCCTTAGTAAGTAAATCAGCAATCTCCATTTAGTTAAATAGACTCCAAAGATTCTTATAAAGTATAATGTGAGACTAATTTTAAAAGCCTCTAAAAGTATTGATATGGTTTGACTGTGTCCCCACCCAAAATCTCAGCTTGAGTTGTATCTCCCAGAATTCTCATGTGTTGTGGGAGGAACACAAGGGGAGGTAATTGAATCATAGGAGCCAGTCTTTCCTGTGCTATTCTTGTGATAATGAATAAGTCTCATGAGATCTGATGGGTTTATCAAGAATTTTCGCTTTTGCTTCTTCCTCATTTTCTCTTGCCACTACCACGTAAGAAGTGCCTTTCACCTCCCGCCATGATTCTGAGGCCTCCCCAGTCATGTGGAACTGTAACTCCAATTAAACCTCTTTTTCTTCCTAGTCCTGGGTATGTGTTTATCAGCAGTATGAAAATGGACTAATGCAAGTAAATACCTGTAATGTCGACTTGCTTGTATTGCACTCACTTACCAAAACATACAATATCTTTTGTTATTGGCTAGGCATTTATGAGCTCATTTTATTGGTTCTGATCATGCCTTGCTGATCAGCATCTATAAAATGCAGTTGTATTCACAAATATCTAGCTTACAAATGCAAAGGTTTGAAGTTGAAAAACCTCTTTCAAACATCAATCTTTGGGTTTCCTATTGACTGAAGTGAATAAAGGTAGAAGCTATCTCAACTTTTAGTTGGAAACCAGATTGGAAAAGTTATAGGAACTGTTGATTTCGAAAAATCGTTGTTCTCAAGTGTTCTCACTTTTCTTTGAAATTGGACAGATACAATTTACAGTATTTGGAGAAAAACTTGGAGCAAAAGACAAACTTTCAGAAGAATAAAATGATCCAGACACTATTTTTTAATCCAGATGGAGTTGCAGCTATAATATAGCAGACTTCCAGGGAGAAATAAAAATTCAGTTCTTTGCTTGTTCATTAAGAATCCCATGGTACTTGAAAATTTTAAAACTTTAAAAAAAAAACTTTAATTTGTTTGATTAGTGTAACTGACCATAGTGTTTTTTTGTTGTTGTTTGTTTTTTTTTTTTTTTTTTTTTTTTTTTGAGACAGAGTCTCGTTCTGTCGCCCAGACTGGAGTGCAGTGGCCGGATCTCAGCTCACTGTAAGCTCCGCCTCCCGGGTTCACGCCATTCTCCTGCCTCAGCCTCCCGAGTAGCTGGGACTACAGGCGCCCGCCACCTCGCCTGGCTAGTTTTTTTGTATTTTTTAGTAGAAACAGGGTTTCACCGTGTTAGCCAGGATGGTCTCGATCTCCTGACCTCGTGATCTGCCCGTCTCGGCCTCCCAAAGTGCTGGGATTACAGGCTTGAGCCACCGCGCCCGGCCGACCATAGTGTTTTTTAAATTTAGGGTCTGCACTACACAGTTTGATTTGGCTACATTTACAATAAATACTTAATTCCAGTTCAGAGCAATCTTGCTCCAACCATGAACAAAGGGTACATTACTATATTGTGATTTAATACTTTATTACAAGTAAATAGCACACAGTTATTTCAGATATTCTGTGCATAATACAAGACTCACTACGAAATGTAAATGTGAAGTAAACATAGAGAGCTACACTGTTGTTTGGTCCAGAACTGGTAACTTGATGAAAACCTTCCTTTAGCATTTGAATCAATGTATAGTATTAAATTAATTAGATTGATGAATAGTATAGTATAAAATGTTTATTTACATAATAGAAGGCAGAGACATTCACTTTAAAGCTTCTGAAAAAATAAATTGATAAACATTTATAAATGTAAATATATTTCTTCACCAAAAATTTATGATGAGTTTGTTTCCACGTAACATCAATGATAAACTTATTCTCATAAACCTCATAAACAATTTCTGTTTAAAGTTTTAAACTTTTCAGTGATTTTACCTAATACTATGAAAAACATATTTGTTGCTTGAATTTAACTATACAAATTGTAATAACAAATTACTAATTTTAGAAATGACTTTTTCTTTTTATTTATTATATATTGCTGTTAATACTTAGTTATTCCTTAACATCACCTTAGATATGAAGGATATAGTAACCTAATCCAAATTAGTTCATAGTTAAAAATGCTGAAGTAGTTATTTTTTTTCATGGGGGTTGGATGAGTGGATAGAGGACTCTTCATAAATTTAAATTACAGCTGTAATGATTCAGAATTATGACTGAACACTGAATGTATGTATTTAACATTATATAGATAGCAATTACTAAGTACCAAACACTAGTCTAATTATTAACCTAATATTAAATATTTATTTGTCATACCAACCCTTCTAGGAAGAATGATACTGTTTAGGGATTTTCACATATAATTGATGTGATTGTTAATATTAAGTGTCAACTTGACTGGATTGAGGGATGCTTAAGTGACTGGTAAAGTTTTGTTTCTGAGTGTGTGTGTGAGGGTGTTGCCAGAGGAGAATGACATTTGAGTTAGTGGAATGGGGGAGGAAGACCCACTATTCTAATCTGTTCTCATGCTGGTAATAAAGATATACCTGAGACTGGGCAATTTATAAAGGAAAGAGGTTTAATTGACTCACAGTTCCACCTGACTGGAAGGCTTCACAATGATGACAGATGAATGAGGAGCAAAGTCACATCTGACATGGTGGCAGGCAAAAAGAGAGCATGTGCAGGGGAACTCCACTTTATAAAACCACAGATCTTGTGAGACTTATGCATTACTATGAGAACAGAAAGGGAAAGACCCACTCCCATGATTCCATTACCTCCCACCAGGTCCCACCCACAATATGTGGGAATTATGGGAGCTACAATTCAAGATGAGAATTGAGTGGAGACACAGTCTAACCATATCACACACCCTCAATGTGGGTGGGCATCATCCAATTTGCTGCCAGTGTGACTAAATCAAAGCAGGCTGAAGAAAAGGGATAAGCAGGTTGCTGAGTCCTCTCTTTTTCTATCTTCCCATGGCTTCCTCTCCTCCTGCCCTTGGACGTCATACTCTGGGTTCTTAAGCTTTAGTACTCTGGCACTTGTACCAGTAGCCTCTGGGGGGTTCTTGACCCTCTAGCCTCAGACTGAGGACTGCACTGTCAAATTCTCTGGTTTTCAGGCTTTGGGTCTTAGACTGAGTCTTGCTGCTGGTTTCTCTCTTTCTCCAGTTTGAAGATGAACTATCCTGGGACATGGCCTTGTAACTGTGAGTCATTTCTCTCTGATTAAATCTCACACATATATATACACACACACGCATATATATACATACATACATATCTTACTGGTTCTTTCCCTCTGGAGGATGCTGACTAATACAATTGGTTTTCTCTTTCATGTTATATAGTAGGATTCAACTTCTCCATGGATTGAATTTATGTATGGCTACATGAGATTACTTGGTCAGTTAAAGTGGAAATGATATGTGTCACCCTCAATTCTAAATAATCAGTGTGAAATTTTCTCTCGACTATTTGAAGAGGCAATTATTTAGATGTAGTCTGTATCCCTAGGTGACTACTTTAACTACAGCCCCTTTCTGACAATCAATACAAATATGTCAAGAACATGAAAGAAGCAAATTTGTTTTAAACTACTGAGATTTGGGAAGGTTTTGCTATAGTCACACAGCCTAGTATATCTTAAATGATACAACTATGTATTGTTATCTCCATTGTATACATAAGGGACAGGAAGGCTAACTGACTTCCAAAAAAGCAGAGCTTTCAGCAAAATTAGAACTGTTTTAGGTTGGAAAAGCAATGGATATACTTCAAAACCTTGTAAGGCAAACATAATCCCACAACTGCATGAGACCAAAAAAAAAAAAAAAAAAAAAAAAAAAAAAAATCGAGACCTAAAATAGACTGCCTAAAGCCTAGAGGGAAAAGCATGGGGGTTTGTTTCCTTGGGAAGGTTTGACATTCAAAAGTGCCTATGTAGACTGGAGGATTTAGAAAGCCATGTACAGAGTGGAATGTATGCTTAGCAAAAGACTTGAGAAGATCATAAGCTTTCACATCTGGGTGATCTCTATCTGATAAGTGCAATAACTAAATTGAAAATTTCACTAGGGTATTCAGCAGCAGATTTGGACAGTGTAATCAGGAAATAAAGGCTAAGGCAGCATTGTTAACAGCCTGAAAAGTACTGAAGGAATGCTCCAGAACAGACGCAATCTACAAAAACTGTTTTTTTGTTTGTTTGTTTATTCATGTATTGCCTCTGGCATTCAAGGAAATTTCTGCCAAAATACTAGTTGAACACACGCTAAAGGAACTGACAGCTAAATGACCTACATGACACTGAATACAATCTTTGCAAAAACAAGAAAAGTTACTAAACATATTTTTACAGTCAAAGATAGTGAGTTCTGGGGAAGACGGAGAACTTTATTCCCAGGATTTTTCATAGGATTCAAATATTCAGATTTGGATAAAATAGTCACATGACATACAAAGAAACAGGAAACTATGTCTCATTCACAGGAAAAAAAAAGTGACAGATACCATCGCTGAGGAATCCCTGACATTGTGTTTACAATATAAATAGTTTAAATAAACTGTCTTAAATATTCTCAAAGAACTAGTGGAAACTACAGAGCAAGAACTGAAGGAAACCAAGAAAATGATGGATGTACAAGTAGACACAAAAAATATTTTAAAAAGAAACAATTAGACATTATGGAACTTAAAAGTACAATAACTGAAATAAAAAATCCAATAGAGTGTTCAATAGGAGATTTGAGTAGTCAAAAGAAAATAACAGCAAACTTGAAGATAGATCAATTAAAATTATCCAGTCTGAAAAACAGAAAGAATGATAAAGTGAACCAAGTGACCTGGGGGATGAAAAATATATGAAGAATAATTGAAAACACTTTTCATATTTAATAAAAAACATAAATCTCCACATTCAAGAGTTTCAACAGATTCTAACTAGGATAACCTCAAAAAGATCCATTTTGAGAAACATTACAAACTTATCATTGAAAGTCTATGAGAAGATGTTAATTTTGAAAGCAGCAAGAGAAAGAAACTCATCATGTAAAAAAAATCATTACACTGATATTTTATGTAAAACCCTGGAGGCCATATTTAGAGGGGTGACATATTTAAAGTGCTGAAAGAAAAAAGTCAAACAAAAAAATTTATATCCAGCAAAAGTATCCTTCAAAAAATCAAGGAGAAATTAAGACATTGCCACATAAAAGTTGCGAGAGTTTGCCATCAATAGATGTGTTCAGAAGAAATGCTAATGGGAGTTCTTCAGTTTTAAGCAAAGGGACACTACACAATGACTTGAAGAGATACAAGAAAATAGACCTCCAGTAAAGTAACTGTAGAAGTAAATATAATTTGACTTCCTTTCTTCCTATTTGAATACCCTTTATTTCTTTTTCTTGCCTGATTGCCCTGGCAAGAACTTCCAATACTATGTTGAATAGGAGTGATGAGAGAGGGCATCCTTGTCTTGTGCCGGTTTTCAAAGGGAACGCTTCCAGCTTTTGCTCATTCAGTATGATATTGGCTGCTGGTTTGTCATAAATAGTTCTTACGATTTTGAGATACATTCCATAAATACCTAGTTTATAGAGAGTTTTTAGTGTGAAGGGATGTTGAATTTTATCAAAGGCCTTTTCTGCATCTATTGAGATAATCATGTGGTTTTTGTCATTGGTTCTGTTTATGTGATGGATTACTTTTACTGATTTGTGTATGTTGAACCAGCCTTGCATCCCAGGAATGAAGCTGACTGATTTTGGTGGATAAGCTTTTCGATATGCTGCTGGATTCAGTTTGCCAGTATTTTATTGAGGATTTTCGCATCAATGTTCTTCAGTGATATTGGCCTGACATTTTCTTTTCTTGTGTCTCTGCCAGGTTTTGGCATCAGGATGATGCTGGCTTCATAAAATGAGTTAGAGAGGAATCCTTCTTTTTCTATTGTTTGTAATAGTTTCAGAAGGAATAGTACCAGCTCCTCTTTGTACCTCTGGTAGAATTCAGCTGTGATTCCATCTGGTCCTGGGTTTTTTTTTGGTTGGTAGGCTATTAATTACTGCCTCAATTTCAGAACTTGTTATTGGTCTATTCAGGGATTTGATTTCTTCCTGGTTTAGTCTTGGGAGGGTGTATGTGTCCGGGAATTTATCCATTTCTTTTAGATTTTCTAGTTTATTTGCCTAGAGGTGTTTAAAGTATTCTCTGATAGTACTTTGTATTTCTGTGAGATCAGTGATAATATTCCCTTTACTATTTTTATTATGTCTATTTGATTCTTCTCTCTTTTATTCCGTACTAGTCTGGCTATCCGTCTATCTATTTTGTTAACCTTTTCAAAAAACCAGCTCCTAGATTCACTGATTTCTTAAAAGGGTTTTTCGTGTCTCTATTTCTCTCCTACAGTTCTTCTCTGATCTTAGATATTTTTTGTTTACTGCTAGCTTTTGAATTTATTTGATCTTGCTTCTCTAGTTCTTTTAATTGGGATGTTAGAGTGCCGATTTGAGATCTCTCCCGCTTTCTCCTGTGGGCATTTAGTGCTATAAATTACCCTCTAAACACTGCTTTAGCTGTGTCACAGAGATTCTGGTACATTATGTCTTTGTTCTCATTGGTTTAAAAGAACCTATTTATTTCTGCTTTGATTTTGTTATGTACCCAGTAGTCATTCAGGAGCAGGTTGTTCAGTTTCCATGAATTGGTATCAGTAAAAACTGGAATGTTACAAATTTAGAATGTTAATTGTAACCCCCATAGGGACCAAAGAAACGTATCTCTAAAGTACCAGCATGCAAACTCAGTTTAATTCCCCAGTCTATCCTTTTAACCATATTATGCTACTTCTTACTGTAAAAGGAGATTTGAATCATTCACAGATTCATTGAACAAGTACGTATTTTGACCATCCAGTGATTAATATTGTAATAGATTCTGGCATTATAATGATGAATAAAATATTAAACATAACTTCCAATAGATGATACTTTTATCATTGTACAATATTTATTGTAGCAATTGAAAAATGTACAAAAATCAAAACATTTTCTATCAAATAAGCACAGTGTAAGAGAAGACATGTTTGTACTTCTGGTACTGTGAGAATACATTGGAAAGACTTGTAAGTGTTAGACTCTAATATGAATTTGTTACTAGGTTAATGTTTGTAAGTTTCAAGTAGTTTCTCCACCTCTTTTACCTCAATTCCTGTCCTTCTTCCACTGCAGTACCACTGATATCCTTGCCATTTCTTAAAAATACTGGGCATATTTCTGCCTTGAGACCTCTGATTTGCTATTCTTTCAGCACAAACTCAAGTCAATGCACATATCCTGGAGGCTCCTCCCTCACGTATGTCACTTAACCCAAGAGGTCTTCTGTGGCCACCCTGAAAAAATGAATTTCATTCCCTCTCAGACACTTTCTATTGCAATTTATTTCCTATCCCTTTCATTATTTTTTGTCAAAACAGATAGTTATATCATCTATATTTATATTTAAATATCTATCTGTATGTTCATTTGTTCATTTTGTCTCCCCAAATGGATAGAAGCTTTAGGAGAACAAACATTTTATCTGTTTTGTTCCCTAGTTCGTAGAAAATGTATTTCTAAAAATATTTGCCAACTATACATCCAACAATGGAGTAACATCCAGAATCTACAAGAAACTCAAACAAATAAGCAAGAAAAAAAAATAATAATTACATCAAAAAGTGGGCAACTGACATAAATAGACATTTCTCAAATGAAGATATACAAATATATTTTAAAAAATACTCAACATCACTAATCATCAGGGGAATGCAAATTAAAACCACAATGAGATAACACCTTACCCCTGCAAGAATGGCCATTATTAAAAAATCAAAAACAATAGATGTTGGTGCGAAAGTGGTGAAAAGGGAAAGCTTATACACTGCAGGTGGGAATGTAAATTAGTAAAACTTCTATGGAAAACAGTATGATAATTTCATAAAGAACTAAAAGTAGACCCACCATTCAATCCAGCAATCCCACTACTGGGTATCTACCCAAAGAAAAAGATGTCAATATATCGAAAAGACACCTGCACATGTATATTTATTGCAGCACAATTCAAAATTGCAAAGATATAGAACCACTCTATGTGCCCACTGACCAATGAGTGGATAAAAAAAGTTAAATATATATATTTATATATAAATATAATACATGTATATAAATATATAAATATTTATTTATATAAATATATCATACATAAATATATAAATATAGTATATTTATATAAATATAAACATATTATATATAAATATATATTTATATAAACATAAACATATAAATATATATGTATATGTCTGGTTGTTAAAACTTTATGTAACTGTAATGAAGATTTGACATGAAAAAACATTTTGATGCAATCCCAGCACTTTGGGAGGCTGAAGTGTGCAGTTCACAAGGTCAGGAGTTTGAGACGAGCCTGACCAATATGATGAAACCCTGTCTCTTCTAAAAATACAATATATCATATATATAATATATAATGTTTATATAACACACACACACACACACACACACACACACGTACACCATGGAATAACTACTCAGTCTTAAAACCAAACAGAATAATGTCTTTTGCAGCTACTTGGATGGAGCGAGAGACCAGTATTCTAAGTGAAGTAACTCAGGAATGGAAAACCAAATACTGTAAATTCTCACTTATATGTGGGAGCTAAGCTATGGGTATACAAAGGCACACAGAGTGGTATAACACACTTAAACTCAGAAAGGGAAAGGTGGGAGGGGAGTGAGGAATGAAAAACATCATATTGGGTAAAATGCACACTACTCAGGTGATGGGCGCACTAAAATCCCAGACTTCATCACTATAGAATTCATGTAATTAAGAAACACTTGTACCCTAAAAAGCTATTAAAAGATAGCTAGCTAGCTAGCTAGATAGATAGATGATAGAGAGAGAGATGATAGATAGATAGATAGACAGATAGATAGATACATAGATGCCTTGAAAGAAATAAAAATATATCTGTAATTCCTAGAAAAATGTCAGGTTCTAAGTATTTGTTGATTGATATGGTCGATGAACCACAATCAATATTATATAATTTATATTTCACAGAGAATGTAGCAGAATGAAACTAACATTGCACAAATTATGGAGCGACAAGATTAGAGAGATTTCAATATTCCCTGAATCTGTTCTTCTGCCTTGAGGTAAAGCAGTTTGTTTTACAACTTATAAGAAGAAAATGTTATAGCATAACATTTCTCTACTCCTATCATTAATTCATCAAATCATAGGATTCTTACAAATTTATCTTAAATATCTCCTGAGTTTTAATCTTTCCTTTTTCACTATTAGCTGAGAAAAACTTGTAAGTATACCCATTGTAATAGCTTTTGAGATGTAAGACCATTACAACTTCTAATCTTTACCATTTCAGAATAAGTATTTTAGCTTTATTTCTATGTTTCATATTCAGACTTAAAATTTTTTCTTAATCTCCTTTGGAAGGTGATAACTTCAGTGTTGGTACATATGCAATTCTCCATTTCAAAATATTTGGTAACAAAGTAAAGTAAAATGGTAGCAAAGTAACGTATTACCATATTTATATACATTCTCTCTAATCAAGAGCCAGAAGACTGACCCTTGATGTGGGGACATGCATAATGAACGCATAGAGGTTCCAAAGAGAGGGTTATAACTATCGAGTAAAGAAGAAAATAATGTTAACTCAATTCTGGGATGTTAAGTTATTCAACTATTATAATAAATACCATCCCTTTTCTCTATGTTTTCTAGAAGCAGTTGAACAGAACCTGGAGAAATTCTCTGAGATTCACTATGCTCACTTGCCTCGACCCTCTAATCATTCTCCACAATGAAGAGAGATACCTATGAATTATTTTTTGCTTATACCATCACTTCAAAATAAAAAATTTTAAAAACGACCATGACTAGGAATTACGAAGGCATGAAATGAATGCTTGGTGGTTAAAGCTTTATATAATTGTAAAGAAGATTCGACGTGAAAAAACATTTGATGTAATCTCAGCACTTTGGGAGGCTGAAGAAGGTAGATCACAATGTCAAGAGTTTGAGACTAGACTGGCCAGTATGGTGAAACCCTGTCTCTACCAAAAATACAAAAATTAGCTGGGCATGGTGGCAGGAGCCTGTAGTCCCAGCTACTCGGGAGACTGAGGAAGGAGAATGGCGTGAACCCAGGAGGAGGGGGTTGCAGTGAGCCAAGGTGGCCCCAGTCCCACTGCACTCCAGCCTGGGTGACAGAGGGAGACTCCATCTCAAAAAAAAAAAAAAAAAAGTATTCACTCATATGTAACAATTAATAGTTTTTTATGTATTACCTTTTTAGATGCTGTGAATAAGAGCTACATGGTCCATTCATACTGAATGGGGAATAATAAATACAAATAAACCTGGTCATTTTTGCTGATATACCACAGGTAAACTATCTTTGATAGCAAGTACATAAAAAAATTATGAGAAAAATACATAGGTGATAATTGCAGTGTATTACTACTTTCTATTGTATAATACGTCTATATAGCATTGATATAGTAGGTCTATATCCAAGAATCAATGTAGCGTGAGTCAGAGTTTATAAACTCAAAAGTAATGAATATTGTTTTTAGCTTCTTTAATGTCATCTTTAAAAATCATAATATGAAAACAGTTCAACAAATACGTTAATTTCTATTACTTTAAAAACTCAATAATGAGAATATTTTAGTCTCCAGAGCATATTCTACCAATGCAAATTAGAGAATTTTGATTACAATATCAGATTCAATAACATTTTCCTATAGAAATCTGTATGCTCATAGATAATAAAGCAACTTATTTTGCGTGGAAGTCAAGTTCCTCCTTTGTAGTGAATTTGATATGCTTGTCTTATTTGTGTGAAAGCTTTGGGAATATCTCTTTAGCAATTATTATAAATGTGAAATAAAAGTATGACATGTAAATATAAATTTTTCTCCTTAAAGGTAGTCAAAAGCATGCACAATATTTTATATTACTAACAAAGTAGTATTTCATAATCATATCAAATTTCATATTTATACATGATTTCAAACATAACAGCTATCCATCACATATAGTTTACCTCTTAAAAAATATTGGTACTAATATGACCCAGCCATCCCATTACTGGGTATATACCCAAAGGATTATAAATTATGCTGCTATAAAGACACATGCACACGTATGTCTATTGCAGCACTATTCACAATAGCAAAGACTTGGAATCAACCCAAATGTCCATCAGTGACAGACTGGATTAAGAAAATGTGGCACATATACACCATGGAATACTATGCAGCCATCAAAAAGGATGAGTTTGCGTCCTTTGTAGGGACATGGATGCAGCTGGAAACCATCATTCTTAGCAAACTATCACAAGAACAGAAAACCAAACACCGCATGTTCTCACTCATAGGTGGGAACTGAACAATAAGATCACTTGGACTCAGGAAGGGGAACATCACACACAGGGGCCTATCATGGGGAGGGGGGAGGGGGGAGGGATTGCATTGGGAGTTATACCTGATGTAAATGATGAGTTGATGGGTGCAGCACACCAACATGGCACAAGTATACATATGTAACAAACCTGCACGTTATGCACATGTACCCTACAACTTAAAAGTATAATAATAATAAATAAATTAAAAAATATATATATATTGGTACTACATTCATTCTACTCTAGTTGTTCATAAAAAGCATTTTCTTGTATATTTTAAAAATTTCTTTGAATATTGTCCTATTTGAGTCTTTTGAAAATATTTCTTCTCTATTATTGCTTATACCTCAAACACTTCATAATTTAGAATTATCTGTGAATTCCATTAGTATAAAAATTTGCATTCATACTTTTGAGTTTGACAATGCAATTTTCATTAAGAACTTTCCACCAAAACTGTATAATTTATCAGTAAAAAGAAAAACATAATAAAACTTGATCAATACAAGTCAGATACGGTCCCTATAAACAATTTAATAAATACAAAACAATGACTATCAAATGTAAGTAACTTATCTGGGATGAAATTTTTTGACTAATAGAATGTAAGTTATTTAATGAGAGGGAGAAAGGAGCAGAATAACTGTTCTCATCTTTATTCTATGGGAATCAAAAATCTCTATAAGAAATTACTTTTCATTTTCACCAAATTTTAGGAGGCTCAAAGCGAGAAGGGATCTATGATGAAGTTCAAGGTTGAAGTGGAAAACCAGAGCTGCTTATTGGGAGACTCACGTTCCAACACAAAAGGAAGTTATGAGGAATCCAAGAAGAGGGAGATAGTGGTTTAAACCAATGTGAAGATAATTCAAGCTGAGATCAGTTAGCATAATTAAGTTACGAGTTGAGAATATCTACTTTATTTATACCTACATCAAATAATGTCGCAGTAATTTACATTTTACCTACTAAATATATCTGCTTGATACTATAAAACATTTCTGTACTTTTCCACCAACTTTCTTACCAATACAGATACTTCAAAATTGAACTAGTAGGATATTCAAATTTCCTAATAATAGTTTCATTCATTTGTAATCATAGTGTGAACAAGAGATCACTAAGTTATTTAATTGTTTCAACTATTTTATATATAAAAGTTTGAACATATCACATTAACAGAAAAAAATATGCAATATATTATGTAACATGGTTAAATTTTGAGTTTTGTATTAGTAAAATATAGAATTTGTCATAAATAAATATATAAATATTTATAATATAAATTATAATATACAATATATAATATATAATATAATATAATATAAATGTAACATACATACACACACACACACACAGAGAAAGAGAGAGTTACAATCGTATCTAGTGTATCTGATTACATGTTATCATTCAACTTCTCCCTTCTCTGGTCATCCTACACCCTTCTCCTAAAAATAGAAAGATAGAACCTCAGCATTTTAGGTGGGGGTAGGAGAGGATATAGGGCAGATCCCTTATCCAAGGGTGTCCTGTCAGGTAAGACACACAAAAGAAAAGACATGTTAAAGAAGGAATAGACAGTTTAAATACTCACATCATCTTAGTTTAATTTACTGTCAGGAATAATGTTGGGAAGAAGAAAGTGAGGCAGGAAAATGGACATGAAACCTTTCCTTCTGATGGCATCTTTAACAAGAATACCAACACATTAATCATCATAAAAATTCCACAGGCACTATAATATGCTACCTAGGAGCTTTATGCTGTTGCAAAAGTGACTTTCAAGTTGGAGAAACAGAAAGAGAAAATACACATTAATCTTCAAACTAAAAAAAATCTCACTCAAAATGTTAAGTAGTGTAGGATTGTTTCTTTGTCAATCTAAATGAAATGTAAACCCAATCATGGAAGCTATGTCTTTGACAATCTTTTTATTTCATTAAAATATGGCACAATTTTCTTTCATTTGTCGTCTATTTTTAAATAATCATATTCTCTCAGTGTACTAATTATGACACATGTTCAAAATAAAACATACATATTTCAACAGCCTTTAGTTATTGAGAGAATAATTAAAATGAAATGTACTTAAGGTAAGCAAAATTAAGTTTTAAAAATTCTGACATACTTATTTACCAAATATAGTTAACTAAATAACACACTTTCTAAGCAAGGAGACATTTTGCAAAAGTACTATGAAATTCTTAAAACACTTAATAAATTAGAAAACCTTTGTTGACAAACATGGTTGTTAAAGAATAAAAATAGGTAAAATTTCATGTAGAATGGACAAAAATACAAATTATTGCAAACTCGTAAGGATCTAAAATGGTCAGTTTAGACACGTACTTTTCAAATTAGATTATTCAGTCACATCAATGGGAAAAATAGGTAATAATTGTAACTCTTTGTATGTAACATAGTAATCTGACTCCATGTTTGATAATTTAGCAAAGAAGTAGGTTTCGTGGGATGAATATTTGGGAAACAGATTGACTGAGAGGGCCAGGCGTAAAATATAGGTTCAAGGTGAAGACGATTTGTCTCAAGGCCTTCCATCTTTCTTCTATACCCACACGACATCAAATTTGTGTGTGTGTATGTGTGTGTGTGTGTGTGTATTTAGATTTTATTGTGTATTTTTACTGTATTTAGATCAGCATTTAGTTTTGGAAAAGAAGCAACTACACTGTGTAACAGTAGCATATATTTTATTTTCAGAGGACTTTCAGATTGATAGCAAAATTGAGAGGAAGGTACACAGATTTTCCATATACACTCAGATATAATAAAAGTTGTATAACATTTTCAAGAAGTTTATGAAGCATAAAGCCCCAAAAGCATTAGATATGCAAATATAGTCGTGCAATATTATTTTCCTAACTCACTTGATATAATGAAATTTAACATTGATTGCTACTATGTGCAGCTATTTAGACAATTAATTTCTCCTAATAATCTGGCTGCTCTAATTATTTTACACAAAGGGCAGCCCTAATGAAAACATTTTAGGATTTTCAAACAATTTTATTTCAAGTCTGAGAAAAGCTAAGTGCATTTAAACTTGCCTTTTCTGCCCATGAAAATCAGAAGGGCAATTTTGTTTTCATGACTGTGATTCATTGATATCTAATTCATCAAATAATGCCTTATGAGAGCTATTTGATGTTTACGGGGTCTCATGAGTCTATTAGCCTTTTAAAGTTCTTCTTCTTTGAACCAGGAAGCTATGCTTTGCCAAGCTTAGAATATAACTAGTTTTCTAAACAGCATATGCTCACTCTTAAGAGTCAGATTTTACTAGATTTGAATTGCACTCAATGACTAAAGAATTTTTTTGTCATTTCCTCAGGATAATATGAGAAGAAAATAGTGTTTGCTCCAAAGAAGTTACAGAAAATTAAAAATCAGAGATTTTTTTTTAGCAAGGCTACCTAGAATTAACATTAAAAATAATTTGATCTAAGAATTATAGAATAATCGATAATGCCAGCTTCAATAATGAATAACAAAGGGTGAGTTCTGAGATTCAATTAATTTAACAAGCATATATTGACATTTACATTACAAAGATTCAAAGACTTACGGGTATCCTGTCTTCAAAGAGTTTACAGTTGAGCAGTAGAGGACTCTATGTAAAGAAATTATTATATATTATGATAAGTGAATTAACAGAACTACCCACAATGACTACAGAAGAAAAAATGACCTTCTCCCTCTGGTGAGTTCAGGGCAGATTATATAAAATGAAATATATTTGTAATTGACTATTAAAGATAACAGAAGTTTTACACATAGGCAAAGAAGGGGGACTGTGGATTATTGACCCCCAAAATACCATCAGAAGTATTTTTTTCCAATGGTAAGTGAGGCAGAGTGATTTGTCTTCACTGTAATAATAATAGATAAGAAAAATCCACCCTATCGTCATTTATAAAACCTTGTACAAAGCCTAATAATGATGAAAGCCATTGAATGCTTTAATGTCGAAGTGACAGAACAAGATATGTGTTGTAGAGAGAAAATCAGAATCAACATATGTAGATATATATTCTGTTTCCAGTAGTGCCATCAGTGTGCTAAAAATCATTTTGTTTTTTCAGCTTCACTAATCTAATTTTTATCTTTATTCTCTTGTTTCTCTTTAGTACCACAATTATTTTTATTATTTCAACATTTATTTTAGAATCAGAGGGTGCATGTGCATGTTTGGTACATTGGTATACTGCATGATGCTGAGGTTTGAAATATGAATGATCCCATCACCCAAGTAGTGAGCATAATACTCAGTAGTTTTCAACCCTTGACATCTCCCTCCCTCCTCTTTCTAGTGGTTTCCAGTGTCTGTCGTTGCCATCTTTATTTCCATGAGTAGCCAATATTTAGCACCCACTTATAAGTCAGAACATACAGTATTTTGTGTTCGGTTCCTGCATTAATTCACTTAGGATAATTGTCTCCAGCTTCATCCATGTTGCTGCAAAAAGACATAATTTCATTTTTTTTGTGTGTGGCTGCATAGTATTTCCTTGTGCATACGTTCCATATTTACTTTATCCAATCGACCATTGATAGACATCTAGGTTGATTCCATGTCTTTGCTATTATGAATAAATGCTGTGATGAACATACAAATGTGTATGTTTTTGTTGTTGTTGTTGTTGGTAGAATAATTTATTTTCTTTAGGGCATATACCCAGTAACAGGTTGAATGGTAGTTCTGCTTTAAGTTATTTGAAAGATTATCAAACTGTTTTCCACAATAGCTGAACTAATTTACATTTCCTACCACAGTTTATAATGGTTTCCTTCCTCTCCATAGCCTCTCTATCACCTGTTATTTGACTTTATTATTATACTTCAAGTTCTGGGGTACATCTGCAGAACATGCAGGTTTGTTACATAGGTATACACATGCCATGGTGGTTTGCTGCACCCATCAACCCATCATTTAGGTATTCCTCCTAATGAATTAGGTATTCCTCCTAATGCTATCCCTCCCCTCCTCCCATCTCTCAACAGGCCCCGGTGTGTGATGCTCCCCTTCCTGTGTCCATGTGTTTTCATTGATCAACTCCCACTTATGAGTGAGAATATGTAGTGTTTGGTTTTCTGTTCTTGTGTTAGTTTTCTGAGAATGATGGTTTCCAGCATCATCCGTGTCTCTGCAAAAGATATCAACTCATCCTTTTTTGTGGCTGCTTAGTATTCCATGGTGTATATGTGCCATATTTTCTTAATCCAGTTTATCATTGATGGGCATTTGGGTTGGTTCCAAGTCTTTGCTATTGTGAACAGTGCCGCAGTAAACATAAGTGTGCCTATGTCTTTATAGTAGAATGATTTATAATGCTTTGAGGTATATACCCAGTAATGGGATTGCTGGGTCAAATGGTATTGCTAGATCTAGATCCTTGAGGAACTGTCTTCCACAATGGTTGAACTAATTTACACTCCCATCAGCAGTGTAAAAGTGTTCATATTTCTCCATGTCCTCTCCAGTATCTGTTGTTTCTTGACTTTTTAATGATCACCATTCTAACTGGCATGAGATGGTATCTCATTGTGGGTTTGATTTGTGTTTCTCTAATGAGCAGTGATGAGCTTTTTTTCATGTTTTTTGCTGCATAAATGCCTTCTTTTGAGAAGTATTTCTTCATATCCTTTATCCACTTCTTGATGGGTTTGTGTTTTTCTCATAAATTTGTTTAAGTTCTTTGTAGATTCTGGATATTAGCCCTTTGTCAGATGGACAGATTGCAAAAACTTCCTCCCATTCTGTAGGCTGCCTGTTCACCCTGATGATAGTTTCTTTTACTGTGCAGAAGATCTTTAGTTTAATCAGATCTAATTTGTCTTGAATTTTTAATAGTAGTCATTCTGAATACTGTAAGGTGGTGTCTTGTGGATTTGATTTACATTTCTCAGATAATTAGTGATGTGGATCATTTTTTCATGTTTATTGGCTGTTTGTATGTCTTCTTTTGAGAAGTGTCTGTTCATCTATGCACACAGATTAGAAAATATAGAGGAAATGGCTAACTTTCTGGAAACACATAAACTCCTAAGATTAGATCAGGAAGAAATTGAAACCCTAAATAGACCAATATTGAGTTCCAAATTGAATCAGTAGTAAAAATTCTACCAACCAAAAAAAGCCCTGGACTAAATGGATACAGCAAAATTCTACTAGACATATAAAAAGAGCTGGCACCAATTCTACTGAAATGATTCCTAAAAATTGAGAAGGAGGGACCCCTCCCTAACACATTCTAGTAAGCCAGAACCACCCTGATACCAAAACCTGGCAAAGACACAACAAAAAGAAAACTACAGGCCAATATCCCTAATGAGGATAGACGTAAAAATCCTAAACAAAATATCAGCAAACCAAACCCAGCAGCATGTCAAAAAGTTATTTTACCATGATCAAGTAAGTTTCATTCCTGGGATGTAAGGTTCATTCAAATTACTAAAACAAATAAATGTGACTCATCACATAAACATAATTAATAACAAAATGCTATATGATCATCTCAATAAATGCAGAAAAGCCTTCAATAAAATCCAACATTCCAACATGATAAAAGCCCTCAACAAACTAGGAATTGAAGGAATATATGTCAAAATATTAAGAGCCATTCATGATGAATGCATAGCCAACATCACGAACAGGCAAAAACTGGAAACATTCCCCTCGAGAAGTAGAATAAGACAAAGATGCTCACTCCCACCACTGCTATTCAACATAGTACTGAAAGTTCTAGCTAGAGCAATCAGGTAAGATGAATAAATAAAAGACATCTAAATTAAAAAAAAAAAAAGCAATCAAACTATATCTCTTTGCTGACTACATCATTCTATACCTAGAAATCCCTAAACATTCTGCCAAAAGACTGGTAACTAATAAACAACTTCAGTAAAGTTTCAGGATACAAAATTAAGGTACAAAAATTGGTAGCATTTTTATACACCAATAGTATTCAGGCTGACAGATAAAGGGTATGATCCCATGTACAACAGCCACAAACACACTCTGTCTCTCTCTGTCTCTGTCTCTGTCTCTGTCTCTCTCTCTCTCTCTTCTCGGGAACACATCTGTCCAAAGAGATGAAAGATCTCTACAAGGAGGCAGGGCGCGGTGGCTCCCGCTTGTAATCCCAGCACTTTGGGGGCCCGAGGCGGGCGGATCACGAGGTCAGGAGATCCAGACCATCCTGGCAAACACGGTGAAACCCCGTCTCTACTAAAAATACAAAAATTAGTTGGGTGTAGTAGTGTGCACCTATAGTCCCAGCTACTGGGGTGGCTGAGGCAGGAGATTCGCTTGAACCTGGGAGGTGGAAGTTGCAGTGAGCTATCGAGCCACTGCACTCCAGCCTGGTGAGAGAGAGAAATTCCGTAAAAAAAAAAAAAAAGTGTCTACAAAGAGAACTACAAAACATTGATGAAATAAATAATAGATGACACAAACAAATGGGAAAACATTCCACTGGACTGGAAGAATTAATACTGTTGAAATGTCCGTATCACCCTAAGCAATCTACAGATTCAACACTATTTCTATCAAACTACCAATGTCATTTTTCACAGAATTAGAAAGCACTATTGTAAAATTCACGTGGAATCAAAAAAGAGCCAGAGTAGCCAAAGCAATCCTAAGCAAAACAAAACAAAGCTGGAGGCATCACATTACTCTACTTCAAACTGTGCTATAAGGCTACAGTGTCCAAAACAGCATAGTACTGGTATAAAAACAGACACATAGATTAATGGAACAGAGTAGGGAACTCAGAAACAGAACTGCACACTTAAAACCACCTGACATTTAACAAAGTCAACAAAAATAAGCAGTGGGGAAAGAACTTCCCATTCAATAAATAGTATTGGTATCACTGGCTAGCTATATGCAGAAGATTGAAAC
Source organism: Macaca mulatta (assembly GCF_049350105.2). Classification (NCBI taxonomy): domain Eukaryota; kingdom Metazoa; phylum Chordata; class Mammalia; order Primates; family Cercopithecidae; genus Macaca; species Macaca mulatta. The sequence continues at coordinate 134,980,465 of NC_133408.1, read as the reverse complement.
TGGACCCCTACTTTTTACCATATACAAATATTAACTCAACCTGGATTAAAGGTTTAAATGTAAGACATCAAACTATAAGAATCCTAGAAGAAAACCTAGGAAACACCCTTCTGGATTTTGCCCTTGGGAAAGAATTTATGACTAAGTCCTCAAAAGTAATTCTAACAAAAACAAAAATTGATGAGTGGTACCTAACTAAAGAGATTCTGCACGGCAAAATAAACTATCAACAGTGTAAACAGACAACCTACACAAATGGAAGAAAATATTTTCAAATTATGCATCCAACAAAGATTTAATATCCACAATCTATCACGAACTTAAGCAATTCAATAAAGAAAAGTATTTTCTAAGCTAATGCAATATGCATAACATTTTACTGGGCTAAAGTCTTTCTTTTATTCTTTGTAAAATGTTGAAACTTTACAAGATTGATGTTTAAACATATTTTGCACTTCTCAGGTATAAGTTCAAATTTCTTTGTATTATAATATGATTTTTAAACCTATATTTATGTTTGCTTTGATACTGAGTAAATTTGTGTTTATGCTATTTTCTCATAAAACAATCTATAAGATCATGTTTTGGAAGCAAGTCTGAACGTAGATTGCTTGTAGGACACTTCTTTTATGCAAGTGTGGAAAAAGTAAACACATTCACAATTTATAGAGACTAGATTTAAGCCACAGTTTCCTTCATAAATTACTTATCCTATGATTCCTGAGGATGTAAACATTAAATTTTAAGTGCATGTGAAAACAATGAAAAATTACTTTTGTCATGAAAAGTCTTTTCATTCACCTTCCTCAAAAGTCTTAAACTGCCATTTATGTTAAATACCAGTAATTCAATTCCATGACAGGAACACAGACAAAACAGAATTGCAGTGATTGCCACTTAAAACAGCTTCTCAAATCTATGTATTTTCCATGTATCATCTTTCTGACTGAAAGATCACAAGGGTTTTTTACAATAAGCTCTCTTGATTGTTGAGGTGATTCTTAAAGGGTTAAACAATGAATGATCTATGGTAATTCAGAGGAAAGTATATTTTAATGGCTAAAGGTTCCTAGAGATCAGCTATAATAAAGAAAGGAATAATGGGATGAACTGAAATAGACAGAAATGGAAGGTGGAATTTGGCGTCATATGAGCTAGTAATTAGTTTTATTGCTAGTATTCAAAGTCACTCCCTGTTTTGGCCATTCTCCTTTGAATGTTTATTTCCAGTTAATAGTCCGGCATGAACATCTATTATTTAAACTGATATTATTATTCAGACAGTATTAATAGCTCATAAGATTGAATACATTTTCCCCTTTTTGTTTTATTAGAGCATATTTTATTTAAAAACATTATAAATTTAATTTAAAACATAACCTGACGCCTTCATATCATTGGCTTTCTAATGCTGGCTTTTTTCTTAAGTAAAAGAGGAGAAAGCTGCTTTAAAGAAAAACATTTAAGGAAAGATTTTGAAAATCTGGATATCCATCCTGATACATAAGAACAGAGTATTCTGGAGAAAATTACACACTGGGAAGGCCAATAAGAAATTATCTTAAAAGGTACAGTAATCAGATTGACAGAATGAATGCAAATATTTAATAGAACATCAGAAAACTGTAATATGTAAATCTTCCAAAACGTTTGCCATAATCAGGAGTATATAGATGATACTTTTCAGAAACAATTCATATAAACTATAATGCAGTCCAATTTTTTGTTTCCTCAGGCCAAAATGGCACTAATTACTCTCCTACAAATCTCAGCTGATTTTTTTAAAAACCTAAAAGAAGTTTTCTTTTGACAGAACATGAAAGTTGCTGGCTAAAAAGATCAAGAATGAAAGAAAGTCTTTGTGAATCAAGCAATTCTATCCAGAAAAGAGCTAGAGAAAAATTTGTAAAAATTGTATATTTTCAAAAATTTCCTAAGATTTCAGACTAGGGGATATGCTTTATTAATTATAAGGAGGTTAAATACTATTCTCTCAGCAGTCAACAATGATGTATTTGCTGTCTGTCTATTATTGGCATAAAATAGAAAAACCAGAATGACTTGGATACAAATACTGTATCCAAGAAGTTTTCAGTGTTTTAGAAATAATTTTATATGTATTTATATATGTGTGCAGGCCTAAATTATAAAATAAAAATAGCCAGAGGAAGATGGCCTATGACATTTTGTATTAGGCTCAATCAATTCATTTAACTTTTACTACCACTTCAAGGAACCAAACTGATGTGGTACAATGGAATCCATAGAAGACCAATACAATACTTGCAGTACGTGTGCTACCGTAAGTATGGTAGTCATATAGCTAAATTTCACTAGTCTATGAAGCTGTAATGAGCTAGATAACATTTCTCTAGACAGGATGTAGGGGTTAGCATGAAGTGTGAGCTACTTCATTATGTGAATTATCACAGATTGCCAGAAAACCATTGGGAAGTCATGCCTTTCAAACCAAAACTTGAAAGCAAGAACATTTTCCCCATGATCTGAGTAAGGACAAGCACTTGATATCTTAAAGACTTCTTCCGTATGGTAAGTAATAAGATGGTACCCACCACATAGAAACAACCAAGAGTTTGAGAGATCAAATAATATCATCAAGCAAATGACTTGAATTTTGAGGTTTCACAGATATTGGAAGCCCATCATCTATATATTGTAATAAAATATTTTTTAAATTTTCTTATTTCAGCTTATAACAGATTTAAATGTGTTACTTCTTTAAATTATTTTAAACATGTAATAAGGCAACAACCTAAAATATCAGTGTGTCTCAACTGTGCAAAAGAAACTAAAGGAGTCCCTGTTTGCAGATGACATGATTGTATATTTAGAAAACCCCATTGTCTCCGCCCAAAATCTCCTTAAGCTGATAAGCAGCTGCAGCAAAATCTCAGGATACAAAATCAATGTGCAACAATCACAAGCATTCTTACACACCAGTAACAGACAAACAGAGAGCCAAATCATGAATGAACTCTCATTCACAATAGCTTCAAACAGAATAAAATACCTAGGAATTCAACTTACAAGGGATGTAAAGGACCTCTTCAAGGAGAACTACAAACCACTGCTCAGTGAAATAAAAGAGGACACAAACAAACGGAAGAACATACCATGCTCATGGATAGGAAGAATCAATATCGTGAAAATGGCCATACTGCCCAAGGTAATTTATAGATTCAATGCCATCCCCATTAAGCTACCAATGACTTTCTTCACAGAATTGGAAAAAACTGCTTTAAAGTTCATATGGAATCAAAAAAAGGCCCCACATTGGCAAGACAATCCTAAGCCAAAAGAACAAAGCTGGAGGCATCACCCTACCTGACTTCAAACTATACTACAAGGCTACACTAACCAAAACAGCATGATACTGGTACCAAAACAGAGATATAGACCAATGGAACAGAACAGAGCCCTCAGAAATAATACCACACATTTACAGCCATCTGATATTTGACAAACCTGACAAAAACAAGAAATGGGGAAAGGAATTCCTATTTAATAAATGGTTCTGGGAAAATTGACTAGCCATAAGTAGGAAGGTGAAACTGGATCCTTTCCTTGCTCCTTATATGAAAATTAATTCAAGATGGATCAGAGACTTAAATGTCAGACCTAAAACCATAAAAACCCGAGAAGAAAACCTAGGTAATACCATTCAAGACATAGGCATGGGCAAGGACTTCATGTCTAAAACATCAAAAGCAATGGCAACAAAAGCCAAAGTTGACAAATGGGATCTAATTAAACTAAAGAGCTTCTGCACAGCAAAAGAAACTACCATCAGAGTGAACAGGCAATCTACAGAATGGGAGAAAATTTTTGCAATCTACTCATTTGACAAAGGGCTAATATCCAGAACCTACAAAAAGCTCAAACAAATTTACAAAAAAAACCCCAAAAAACCAAAAAAAAAAACAAAAAAAACAAAAACAAACAACCCCATCACAAAGTGGGCAAAGGATATGAACAGACACTTCTCAAAAGAAGACATTCATACAGCCAACAGACATATGAAAAAATGCTCATCATCACTCGCCATCAGAGAAATGCAAATCAAAACCACAATGAGATACCATCTCACACCACTTAGAATGGCAATCATTAAAAAATCAGGAAACAGGTACTGCAGAGGATGTGGAGAAATAGGAACATTTTTACACTGTTGGTGTGATTGTAAACTAGCTCAACCATTGTGGAAAACAGTGTGGCAATTCCTCAAGTATCTAGAACTAGAAATATCTTTTGACCCAGCCATCCCATTACTGGGTATATACCCAAAGGATTATAAATCATGCTGCTATAAAGACACATGCACACGTATGTTTATTGCAGCACTATTCACAATAGCAAAGACTTGGAATCAACCCAAATGTCCATCAGTGACAGACTGGATTAAGAAAATGTGGCACATATACACCATGGAATACTATGCAGCCATAAAAAAGGATGAATTCATGTCCTTTGTAGGGACATGGATGCAGCTGGAAACCATCATTCTCAGCAAACTATTACAAGAACAGAAAACCAAATACCGTATGTTCTCACTCATAGGTAGGAATTGAACAATGAGAGCACTTGGACACAGGAAGGGGAACATCACACACTGGGGCCTATTGTGGGGAGGGGGGAGGAGGGAGAGATAGCATTAGGAGATATACCTAATATAAATGACGAGTTAGTGGGTGCAGCACACCAACATGGCACAATGTATACATATGTAACAAACCTGCACGTTGTGCACATGTACCCTAGAACTTAAAGTATAATAAAAATAATAATAATGAAGAAACAAACAAACAAACAAACTAAAGGAAAGGGCATTTCCTTCATGGACTGTTGTGTCAGAGGGATCTGAGCAGGTTGATACAGCAGTAGCAAAATTTTAAAAGAGTATCAACTTCTACATACATTGACTACTCTTCTAAATCTAGTATGGAATTAGAATAATACACATTAACTACCTGTACTTCTTGGGGTGTTGTGATTTAAGGACTTACAGATAAAAGACTGGCAAATGACTTTTCTTCTTTCTGATTTGTATCTATTAGAATATAGGTAAGAATTTAGAGAGGAAGAATATGCACATAGCTTCCCACTTTAAGCCCAGGAAGAATTTTCTATAACAGGATGTAGAAAGTACAAGGAAGCATGAAAGGGTTAGGACAAGTGAAATTTCATGTGTCTACATGGATAAATTTTACCTTACTTTCCTGCCTGCCTTAAATCTTGGTTGTATTTCAAAAAGTAAAACTACTGTGTTATTTTAGGTTACTGACTGCAATGCTAGTTTTATTTACAGTGTTTCTATTGAGCATAAGCAAGGCAGCAGTTCTGATTATTTTATTTTGACAGAACAAATATGTGTGCTATGTAAATTTCTGGATTATGTCTGATATTAAAACAAAGCCATGAAAATAGATATTTCTGATGAGACTTTTCAAACAGTGACTGTCAAAGGTTAGCCACCCACTAAGAAGATTTAGATTAAGGCTATAAAAAGCTTGCTTAAGAAATTACTCACTGTTCGAAAGTGGAAAAGAAATTAAATCTGTAAACACAAAAGAAATGGGTGAAATGTGAGAATTTATGACAACATTACCAATGCTCTAAGAATCACAAAATAGAAACAAGCAAATTGAGTACATAATTAATTATTAAACCAAGAATATATGTATTTTTAAATGATAAAAATATAAAGATGAATAAAAATCAGGTTAAAAATTTAGTTAGTAAACCCAGGATATGCAAGATGGATTTAATTCATATATTGAAATATTTATGAGTACCTACCATGTATTAGGCACTGTACTTGATAAGGTGATAGAGAAGTAAACAAATATGCATGACAATTACATTGGGAACAGAGGAAAGAATTAAGTGAGGAGGTACTTTGTTAAAAAGCAGTACATCAACAGAAGATTCTGGGAAAAACGGCAGCATGTAAAGCACCAGGAATCTATCTCCTCACCTAGATAACAATTACAATGGCACAATCTGTTTGATGTAACTATTTTTGGAAATCTGGAGTCCTTTGATGGCTTACATCTTTCAGGGGAAGATCTGGATGGGAAACTGTGATTAATTTTGATTATTTTCAACTCTTAGCACAAAAGTAGCTACCAATCTTCCACCCTTAGCACCATGTCAAGCAGCTGTCCATATGCTCCTGGTGCAGCTTGAACACAGCTTGTGGAAGCCAGGGTAGGTGAAATGGGTCTTGCTTTCCAAATGTCATAATCTATGCTCTGATCCCTGATTGTTTCTTCTGATCATAGAGGTACAGATATTGTTGTGAGCTCTGGCTGAAATGACTTTTAGCGGAATTAAAGGGCCTATAAATCTCTTGCTTTTCTGTTTTCCTTTTTGTTCTGAGCACCAGACATTGAAGACTAGAACATCAAAAAGCAACTGCAAATTCATGGGATAATAGAATGCCACCATGCATGCCCAGGGGAAGGCACCAGCAGAGAAGTCTTGAGAAGACCATAAGTTTATATCTCAGTTTAGTCCTCAGCACAGAGACAGCTTACAACAATCAAAGAAAGAAACAAATAACAAAAAAGGGCAACAAATCCTGGAAAGGCAGGGAATCTCTTTTCTAGTTACATTATTAGATTCAAATGTCCAGTTTTCAACAAAAATTCACAAAGCACACAAAGAAACAGGAAAGTATGGCTGACTTAAAAATAAATAGACCGGGCATGGTGGCTCATGCCTGTAATCCCAGCACTTTGGGAGGCCGAGGTGGGCAGATCACCTGAGGTCAGGAGTTTGAGACCAGCCTGACCAACATGGAGAAACTCTGTCTCTACTAAAAACACAAAATTAGCCAGGTGTGGTGGTGCATGCCTGTAATTGCAGCTACTTGGGAGGCTGAGGCAAGAGAATCACTTGAACCCAGGAGGTGGAAGTTGAAGTGAGCTAGGATCGTGCCCTTGCACTCCAGCCTGGGCAACAAGAGCAAAACTCCATCTCAAAAAATAATAATAATAAAAATTAAAATTAAAAAATAAAATAAATAAATGGAAACTGACCCTGAAAAGGTCTTATAACAGACATAGTAGACACTTTACAACAGATCTATTTTAAGTATGCTCAAAAAAACTGAAAGAAGACATTAGGAAAGTCAATAAATGATGTATGAGCAAAATGGAAACATCAATAAAGAGAAACTGTAAAATAAAACCAAAAAAGAAATTCTGGAGCTTGAAAATGCAATAACATAGGCCGGACGCAGTGCCTCACGCCTGTAATCCCAGCACTTTGGGAAGCTGAGGTGGGCGGATCACAAGATCAGGAGATCGAGATCATCCTGGCTAACACAGTGAAACCCCGTCTCTACCAAAAATACAAAAAAATTAGCCAGGCGTGGTGGCGGGCACCTGTAGTCCCAGCTACTCAGGAGGCTGAGGCAGGAGAACGGTGTGAACCTGGAAGGCGGGACTTGCAGTGAGCCGAGATTGCGTCTCTGCACTCCAGCCTGGGCGACAGAGCAAGACTTCATCTCAAAAAAAAAAAAAATATATATATATATATATATATATATGTGTGTGTGTGTGTGTGTGTGTGTGTGTCTGTGTATATATGTATATATAATAACGTAATTAAAAAATACTAAAGATATTGAAAGTGTGATTTTAGCAGGCAAAATAAAGAATTAGTGAACTTGAGGATAAGATATTAGAAATTTTTTAAGGTGCTGACAGAAAAAAAATTAAAAACTGAACAATGCCTTAGAGACCTATAGAACACCATCAGTCAGACCAACATACACAAGAGAAGAGAGAAAGAAAGCATCATAGAAAATGTTTCAAGAAAAGATAGCAAAAACTTCCCAAATTTAGTGAAAGAAAAATATACACATTAAACTTCAATGAACTTCAAATGTGATGAATTTAAAGAGACACAGATGGAGATATATTATAGTTAAGCTGTTGAAAACCAAATAAAAGATAGAATTTTAAAATAAGCAAAATAGATGTGACTTGTCCTATGCAAGATATCCTCAGTTAGATCATCAAAAAATTGCTTGTTAAAAGCTTTGGACACCAGAGGTAATGGGCTAAATTCAAAATGCAACAAACAAACAAAACAAAACAAATCTCATGGAGAAATTAAAACATTCCTATATAAACAAAAATTGATGGAGTTTGCCAGCAATAGACGTGCTCTGCAAGAAATGCTGAAGAGACTTACAGGTTGAAATGAAAGAACACTAGATAGTAACTCAAAGACATATGAAGAAATAGCGATCTCAGTAAAGATAAATACATGAGCAATTATAAAATATAGTATTGTAGTGATGGTGTGTAACTCTACTTTTTGTTTTTGACAAGTTTTAGAAGACTAATAAATTACAAAATTATGTATTTGCCTAAAACTAATATCATTGTAACTTTGGATTGTAAATCCAAATTTTGTTTTCTACCTAATTTAAGAGACTAGTTTATTGTAAAATTATTATTTTCACTTTTTTAACACACAATGTATAAAGATGTTAATTTTTAACACCTAAAACTAAATGGGATGGGGACAAGCCTCTTAAATAAGCAGAGAGTTTGTATTTTATTGAAGTTATGCTGGTGTAAATTCAAATTGGAGTGCTATAATTTTATACAATTAAAGATGATTCCCATTATTACAATACAGAACAAACACAATAAGCAATGAAGATAAAAATCTGAATGTTTTACTACAAAAAAATCAACTAAACACCAAAGAAAATGTAAGAAGTGAGAACAAAAAAAAAGGCATGTCATATAAAAAACAAATAGTAAAATAGCAGAAATCTTTCCTTATCAGTAATTACCTTAAATTTAAGTGGACTAAACACTCCAGTCAAAATTAAAAGATAGCAGAATGGATTAAACAAGCAAATGAATATAAGCTAACTATGTATTGTCTATAAGAGACTCACTTTAGATCCAAAGAGGAAAATGGGTTGAAGATAAAGATTATAAAAGGATAGTCCTTGAAAATACTAATAAAAAGACAGCAGGAGTTGGATTTAATAATATCAGACAAAATAGACCAATAGGAGACCATCAAAATATATGAAGCAAAAATTGACAAAACTGAAGGGAAAAATAGACAATTATATGATACTTGTTGGAGACTTCAATACATCCCTACCAATAATGAATAGAGCAATCAGACAGAAATATGCAAATAGAGGATTTAAACAACATAATAAATGAATTAGATCTAACAGACTCATGTAGAACACGCTATCCAACAATAGCAGCAATGTTCTCTCCAACAATAGAACATTCTTCTTAAGTGCACATGGAATAATTTCAGGATATATCATACATTCGACAACAAATTACACCTCAGAATATTTTAAAATACAGATCATACAAAGTACAAGGGAACTTCAAAAAGTTCATAAAATGGAATTAAGAGACACAAATTAAAAACACAGACTTTATTTCTCAAAATAAATTCCATCAAGGTCAAGACACTTTTTTTTTGTAGATATTAGCCATTTTGTCCACCCCTAAAGAACTGAAGGTCCTGCGAATCTAACCACGTCAATGGTTAAACCGACATTTTTTTTTTTTTTTTTACATTATTAATGGAACAAAGATCAATGCCCTTTACAGAACTTTTGAGAGTAGTAAACAAAAAGCGTCAGAAGGAGCAAATCAGAATGGTAAGGTGAATGACTCATGATTTCCCATTGAAACTCTCACAAAATTGCTCTTCTTTGTTAAGAGGAATATTGTCATAGTGAAGAAAGACGCTCAGGTGAAGCTTTCCTGGTTGTTTTCCTGCTAAAATCTTTGGCTTTCTCAAAACACTCTCATGATAAGTGGGTGTTACAGATATTCTCTGGCCTTCCAGAAAGTCAACAAGCAAAATTCCTTGAGTATTCCAAAAAACTCTTGCCATGATATTTGCTCTAGACCAGTCTACTTTTGCTTTGACTGGGCCCACCTCTTGGTAGCCATTTTGATCGTGCCCTTCCTTCCTTCCTTCCTTCCTTCCTTCCTTCCTTCCTTCCTTCCTTCCTTCCTTCCTTCCTTTCTTTTCCTTCCTTCCTTCCTTCCTTCCTTCCTTCCTTCCTTCCTTCCTTCCTTCCTTCCTTCCTTCCTTCCTTCCTTTCTCAGAGTCTCACTCTGTTGCCCAGGTTGGAATGCAGTGGTGTGATCTTGGCTCCCTTCAACCTCCGCCTCCTGGGTTCAGGTGATTCTCCTGCCTCAGACTCTGAAGTAGCTGGGATTACAGGCACCTGACACCATGTCTAGCTAAGTTTTTTATTTTAGTAGAAACGGGGTTTCACCATGTTGGCCAGGCTGGTCTCAAAACTCCTGACCTCAAGTGATCTGCCCAGCTTGGCCTCCCAAATTGCTAGAATTACAGGTGTGAGCCACCACACCCAGCCTGATTGTGCTTTTCTTCAGAATCATACTGGTAAAGATATGTTTTATTTTCTGTTAAAATTCTTTGAAGAAATCATACAGGATCTTAATCCCACTTCTTCAAATTTTTAATTAAAAGCTCTTCTTTTCTCTGCAGCTTATCTGGGTGCAAAAAATTGTGTCACCCATTGAGTGAAAAGCTCTCAACTTTAATTTTTCAGTCAAAAACAAGTGAGAAGTCTTTGGTGTTGGTCATATTTCTGCTGTTCATCATTGGTCTTCTTCAATTAGAGTACAAACAAAATTAATTTTTTTCTTTACACATTAAATTAGATGAGCCATTGCTGTGAGCTTTATCTTCAACATAGTCTTGTACATGCTTACAGTGATTTCCATTTTTTTTTGAGATGGAGTCTCACTCTGTCGTCCAGGCTGGAGTGCAGTGGCACGATCTCGGCTCACCACATGCTTCACCCCCTAGGTTCACACCATTCTCCTACCTCAGCCTCCCAAGTAGCTGGGACTACAGGCACCTGTTACCATGCCCGGCTAATTTTTTTGTATTTTTAGTAGAGATGGGGTTTCACTGTGTTAGTCAGGATGGTCTTGATTTCCTGACTTCATGATCTGCCTGCCTTGACCTCCCAAAGTGCTGGGATTACAGGTGTGAGTACAGTGATTTTCTTATTTGTAAACTGATAATTTCCTTGGGCATTGTTCACAAACTTTTCATAAAGCATCAGTGATTTCACCTTTCTTTCACCCAAGCTTCTACACAAATTAGATGTTTGTTCTTGCTTCAATTTTAGCAGGATTCATGTTGCTCTGATGGAGGCTCTTTTGAAACTGATATCTTCTTCTGAGTGCCTCAAACTAGATCCCGTTCTGACATAAAAAAAAAAGTATAATTTTTTTCTGATGCAAATAAATTCTGAAATCAACATTTAGTTTTTAAATAATATGCATTTTCCATGAACATTTTTAAGTCCCATATATCTTCTCTGACCATGATGAGATGGTATTAGAAATCAATAATGAAAGGAAAACTTGAAAATTCACAAACTTATGGAAATTAAATCACACACTCTTAAACAACCAATGGATCAAAGAAGAAATCACAAAAGAAACCAGAAAATTCTTAGAGATTAATTGAACCAAAAATACTACAAGCTGAAACTCACAGTGCATAGTGACAACAGTGATAAAGAGGAAGTTTATAGTTATAAATGTTTACCATAAAAATCAAGAAAGATCTCAAAGCAACACCTAACTTCACAACTTGTAGATCTAGGAAAAAAATACAGCAAAAGGAAGAAAATAATAAAGATTAGAGCAGTTGAAAACAAAATAGAAAAGATAAAGGAAAGCATGAAGAAAAGCAATAAAACCAAAAGTTCATCCTTTTAAAATATCAACAAAATGGACACACCTTTAACTATATGTACTAGGAAAAAATGAGAGATGACTCAAATTACTAAAATCAGAAAGGAATGTGGGAATATTATTACTAATTCTACAGTAATAAAATTGATGAGAAGAGGTCACTTTAAGCAACTGCATGCTGATAAATTTAGTAACTTAGATGAGTTGGACATACTCCTAGAAACAAAAATCTACCAAGATAAATCTTGAAGAAATAGAAATTTGAATACAGCAATAACTAATATGGAGATTAAATCAATATTCAAACATCTCTTGGTAAAGAAAAGCATCAACTCTGATATCTTCATCAATGAATTCTACCAAATATTTAAAGAACACAAATCTTTCTCAAATTTTCCAAAAAAATAAATAGAAGGGAACCCTCTCTAAAATTCTATGAGGTCAGTGTTATCTTGCTACCAAAACCAGCCAAAGACACTACGAGAAAACTAAAAACTAATGTCCCTGATGGATATTGATGCAAATGTGCTCAACAAAATATTAGCAAACTGAATTCAGCAACATATTAAAAGGATTGTACACCACAACTAAGAGGAATTTATTCTTGGAATGCAAAAAAATGGTTCAACATAAGAAAAAGTAATCTTTTAATACACATAGACAGAGTAAAGGGAAAAAAAGTCATCTTAAGATGTACAAAAAACATTTGACAAAATTTAACATTATTTCATGATAAAAACACTCAACTAACTAAGAATATAACAAAATTACCTCAAAATAGAGACCATATATGAAAACACACAGTGAATATCATCGTTGGTGAAAGACTGAAAGCTTTTCTCCTATCAGGAATAAGGCTAAGATACCTGCTTGCACTACTGATGGTAGTGGTGGCCCATTTGGAGCAGCTGCTGCGAGGATGCCAGTTGCAGTTGGGGAGGCACAGCCAGGGTTATGTGCTCCGTGGAGCTGGCGGGAGTCAGGAACAGGTGGGAGCCTCACCTGCTTCCAAGTTGGTGGCAGGAGCCCTGCACTCCTGGGTGCAGCTGCAGCTGCCCAGTCACAGCTGGGGACCCAGGCATGCCGGCATTCTTAGGGCCTGGGAAAACCCCTGCTCCTGCAGGTTTGGAGTGCTTGCTCCCACTACGTGGCCTCGCTCTGCTCCCGGTGCCTGCTCTGATTTCAAAGCAAAGTTGAAGGGAGCCCGGGTGCCATCACGACCTGGCCAGGTGTGCACACATGCGGGTTGGTGCTGACATGACAGCCCCTTGCCGCCTCGACGCCCTCTGGTCTTTGAGTGCTGACGAGTATGGGCGGGGGCACCAATGGGAGGCTGAGGACAGCTTGGCATGGGCCTGCAGGGTATTGGGGCAAACAGCCCAGGCACTGTGGACAACATGATTGATGGTAACAGGAGGCAGATAAGCTCCTGGGCAGAGAGACGGTCCTGGTGAAGCCCACCTTCAAGCCAGGGATGGCCTGAAGCCTGGGGGCCAGGCTGTCAGTTCCTGGTGGAGTGCCCCCCACAGAATGAGAACTTGTGCTTTTTCCTGGCCTGCTGATGGCCGCCCATGGACCAATCAACACGCATTTCCTCCCTTCTGAGCCCATAAAACTCCCCGAACTCAGCCAGACTCAAACAGACGTCAGAACTACCAACTTCAGTTAGGAGATACCCACTTCGGGTTTCCTGGACTCATTGGGATGACCTGCCTGTGGAAAGGACCTACCCGCTTCAGGTCTCCTAAGAGCTGTTCTGTCGCTCAGTGAATCGTCTCTCCACCTTGCTCACTCTCCAGTTGCCTGCATACCTCATTCTTCTTGGACGTGGGATTGAAAGAGATGTAACACAAACAGGTTTGAAACGTCTCCCCCAACACCTGCTTGCCACGTTGCGGGCTGTGAGAAGAGAAGTGCTGCAGGCCTTCAGGGAGCCCAGACCTAGGATTACCCTTCTGGGGCTCTGCAGTTCCTGCCATCTCCAAGTTTCCAGGTGCCACAACGTTCCTCTAGTCCAGACACAGTTGCCCACAGCAGAATCTGCATGCGGTGCATCTGGTCCAGCCACACAGCCTCACACAGAGTTGGCACCTGGATTTGCCCACCCTGCTGCAGCAGCTGGTGTGCCTGGTGTGCCTGGCTGTGGTGTGCCGGATCCCGCATTCACTTGCCCATACACCCCTTGCCACTCCCTGCCTGGCTTGCCCTTGGCAGGTGTGGGATCTGGGCCAGTACTGTGAGACGTGCACAGTCTGCCATGTCTAGTGGGAGGAACGAGCCCAGCAGGCATGCGCAAAACTCAGGCAAAGGCGGCACCAGCCACAGAAGTTTCTGGCTAGCGAAGTGACACCCCAATTTTCCCGTGAAACTATTTCTATTTCACACAGTATTAAAAGTTGTAGAAAGAGCAGTTGGGCAAAAAGGAAGAAAGAAAATCCAAGTTGAAAAAGAAGAAGTTAAAATCATCTCTGTTTGCAGCCGATCTCTTATATATAGAAAACGCTAAAAATTTCACAAAAAAAATTATTGTTAGAACTAATAAATGAATTCATTAAAGTAGCAGGATACAAAGACAACACATTAAAAATTAGTTGTATTTCTACACACTAACAGTGACTAATCTGAAAAGGAGATGAAGAAAGCAATTTCATGTACAATAGCATCAAAAACAAAAACAAAATTAAAATGTTAGGAATTAATTTAACAAGGAGGTGAAAGAATTATACAAGAAAAATTACATCAACCATTATGAAAAACAGTATGGTGATTCCTCAAGGATCTAGAACTAGATGTACCATATGACCCAGCCATCCCATTACTGGGTATATACCCAAAGGATTATAAATCATGCTGCTATAAAAACACATGCACACGTATGTTTATTGCGGCACTATTCACAATAGCAAAGACTTGGAATCAACCCAAATGTCCATCAGTGACAGACTGGATTAAGAAAATGTGGCACATATACACCATGGAATACTATCCAGCCATAAAAAAGGATGAGTTTGTGTCCTTTGTAGGGACATGGATGCAGCTGGAAACCATCATTCTTAGCAAACTATCACAAGAACAGAAAACCAAACACCGTATGTTCTCACTCATAGGTGGGAACTGAACAATGAGATCACTTGGACTCGGGAAGGAGAACATCACACACTGGGGCCTATCATGGAGAGGGGGTAGGGGGGAGGGGGGAGGGATTGCATTGGGAGTTACACCTGATGTAAATGACGAGTTGATGGATGCTGACGAGTTGATGGGTGCAGCACAGCAACATGGCACAAGTATACATATGTAACAAACCTGCATGTTATGCACATGTACCCTAGAACTTAAAGTATAATAATAATAATAAAAATAAAATAAAATAAAATAAAGAGAAAAACATAAAAAAAAAGAAAAATTACAAAACATTTCTACAATGAACATTAAAAAAAGTAAAGACATGGAAACATTTAGTTTTCATGATTGGAAGACTTAATAATGTTAATATGTCAGTACTACACAAAGTGATTTACAAATTCCATGCAATTTCTTTGAAAATTCCATTTTTATAGAAAAGAAAAAAAAATCTAACATGTGCATGATAACACAAAAAAAACTCCAATACCTAAAACAATCTTGAAGAAGAATAGCAAATCTGGGGGCATCACACTTCCTGATTAAAAAATGTAGTACAAAACTACAATAACCAAAACAATCTGGTTCTGGTGTAAATATGTATAAACAAATAGAATAAAATAAAGACTCATGAAATATACTCTCACATATATGGCCAAAAGTGTTTCAACAAAATTGCCAGGACCATTCAAGGGAGAAAAGACAGTATTTTCAACATATGGTGCCAGGAAAATTGCATATGCAAAAGAATAAACTTGGACCTTTACCTAACACCATATACAAAAATTACTTTAAGATGAATTCATGGTCTAAAGGTAAGAGCTAAAACTATAAAATACATAGACAAAACATAGAGCAAAAGTGTCACAACATTTATTTGTGAATTATAGCTAACGTAGGACTTTGAATGAAATGTATAGATATAAAGAGAAAAGTATGAAATCACTTATCTAAGCAGCCATCTTTAGGAAGCTATAAACAAGAAGAGAAAATTACCTACAAACTAAGTACGAATCAATAAAATGAAAACTGACAAACACAGAGAACAATCAACAAATTGTTAAACCTCTAATTAGACTAACCAAGAAGAAGAAAAAAACAAAGAGAAAACACAAATTACAAACAACAGGAATGAAAGAGACACCACTACAGATCATGCACATATAAAAGATTAAGAAGAGGATATAGTGAACGTTGTTATTCAATTAAAATAATTGAATTTATTATAAAATCCTTCCCACACAGAAAACTCCCAGCCTAGATGTCTATACCAGTAAATTGTCTCACACAATGAGGGAGGAAATAATATACTCAAATATACATTGAATATATTAATAAATATACTCAAATATACCTTATAGAAACTTTTTCATTCAATAGCAACTCCCCACTTCCTCCTTCCCATGTCCTCTGGCAATCATCATTCCACTGTCTGCTTCTGTGAGTTTGACTATTTTAGACATCTCATGTTAAGTGGAACCATGCAATATTTGTCATTTTGTGGCTGAATTATTTCACTTAGCATAATATCCTCAAAGTCCATCCACGTTGTTGAAATGGCAGGATTTCCTTGTTTTTAAAAGCTAAATAATATTTCATTGCATCTATTACAACATTTCCTTTATCCATTCATCCATCCACGTACATTTGGGTTGTTTCCACATCTTGTCTGTTGTGAATAATGTTGCAATGAACATGGAAATGTAAATATCTGTTCCAGATTCTGACTTCAGTTCTTTTGGATAAATATCCAAAAGTTGGATTGAAGGGTCATAAGATAGTTTTATATTTAATTTTTTGAGAAACCTCCATAATTCCATAGCAGCACTTTTCACATTCCCACTACCAGTGTACAAGGGTCCAATTTCTCTACATTCTCTCCAACACTTCTCTCTCTCTCTCTCTCTCTTTTGATAACAGACATCTGCAGGCATATAGGGCCCCAGATGGTCTTGGATGACCAAGCTCTTCCACTCTTGCATACAATTCTTGGACAGAATATACCAGGAATGCAACATTCTGAGATTAAGAGGAACTTTCTGGAAAAACCTGGGCTGTGTCCTTATTCCTCCCAGAACAGGACGTTCTGCAACTCTTGACCTCAGTGACATGAATGTGTTCAGGCTATAAAACCCAGAGCTTAGTGCTTTGAGGAACACTCATCTGTGATGCAATGTATGGCACATGTAGATAAGACTCCATCCATTCTGGAATGCTTTCCTAAACTGTGGAGTACTAGCTTGCCATTGATTATAGAATTCAGTTAGTCTTGCTGCCTTTTTGTAAGTAGTAAATTTACTTTGTCTGAATTGTGGGAGAGTTCTGTCTCATTGTACTAGACCTAAAAAATTTACAATATCCTAACAGGTGTAAAATATCTCATTGTGCTTTTGATTTACATTTCCCCAATTAGTGATGTTGAACATCTTTTCATAAACTAGACTATTTGTTTGTCCTCTTTGTAGGAATATCTATTCAATTCTTCTGTCAGTTTCTTAAAGTTGATTATTTGTTTACTGCTACTGAGGTGTTAGAGTTCCTTCTATGTTTTGGATATTAACCCCTTAGCAAATATATAGTCTTCCAAGTATTTTCTCCTTTTCAATAGGTTGCCTTTTCACCCTGTTAACTGTTTGCTTTACTTTGTAGAAACTTTTTAATTTGATGTAATTCCAAGTCCGTGTTTGCTTTTGTTGCTTGTGCTTTCAGTGTCATAGTCAAGTAATCATTGCCCATATCCATGGTCATAAAACTTTTCCTTATGTTTTCTTCTAGGGGTTTTAGAATTTCATTTCTTAGATTTAAGTTTTTAGTCCATTTTGAGTTGAATTTTTTGTGTGATATAAGATAGGTTCTATTTCATTATTTTTCATGTGGATATCCAGTTTCCCCAGCACCATCTCTTAAGAAAAAAAATATGTGTACACATAACATTTCTTCTAACCCTATATAGACACTTTTTTCCTTCCCCCTTGGGTCATATTTAAAGTCATTTCCACCAGTATTCAAGGTCATAGGGAAAAGTCTCTGTTGTCAGTTTTGAATCATTCTGGAACAAATTTTGCGCAGCTATCACAAATAACTCTTAAATTGATTAAAGATGTTTATAGCCCTAAAATGTTGTTGAAAAGCAAAACTAAATGGTTAACCCAAGATTTTGATTACTCTTACCGGTGAGAGTGATGACTTTTATAGAGTATGACAATAGATAGAAATTTGCCTCATAGATGCATGAATATTTGGTGCAGAAGGAACTAAGCTCTCCTGTTTATAAAGCCTCTACAAACGTTGAAATCCAGCACTACTTTACAAATTGATATGGTTTGAAAAGTTAAAGCAAATTTATCACAGAAAATATGCCTTGGCAGAACTTCTGCTGGAAAATCATCAATGACCCAATTTTATGTTGAGTTCGTGTTTCATTGACACTTTATTGCAAATAGGAACATAGTTCCCATTTTTAAAGATGTGTTATCCCTCTAAATTCCCCTCTTCTAAGCTAGTTTGATGAAGTTGGAATCCAGTATTTATGTTTTTAACTCTGTAGTCTACATAACCTTTTTTAGTATCATTATATTTTCCATAAATAAAGGAACAATTACATGGGTTAAATTTGCAATCTTTATCTCCTACTCTTAATCTATAAGTGAATTTAGTAGCATATATTTAATTGATTGTTTTTCAAATATATTTTAAGATTATATTTCTATCTTTACTTGTTACTTATTTAAATATAGTTTTAACGTCCATTGTTTTACATACCTGACAATAGCCTGAATAAAAACATTCAAATAAAGATCACACATTTTCCCTATTACTTTTTTTTTTTTTTTTTTTTTTTTGTTTTTGTTTGAGACAGAGTCTTGCTCTGTCGCCCAAGCTGGGGTGCAGTGGTGCGATCCTGGCTCACTGCAAGCTCCGCCTCCTGGGTTCACGCCATTCTCCTGCCTCAGCCTCCCGAGTAGCTGGGACTACAGGCGCCCGCCACCGCGCCCAGCTCATTTTTTGTATTTTTAGTAGAGACGGGGTTTCACGGTGGTCTCGATCCCCTGACCTTGTGATCTGCCCGCCTCGGCCTCCCAAAGTGCTGGGATTACAGGCGTGAGCCACCGCGCCCGGCCTTCCCTATTACTTTTTAAGGCTTCAAAGTTCAGTGTTTAGCGAAACAGAATTATCACTTAATAAATACACTCAAAGTTATTATTTTAAGGCAATATTTTTTTAAAGTAGCCAGTACTAAAATAATTGAATTTAAATATGAACCTACTTAGATGTTATTTTGGATGACTGATGTGCCATAAGGCTTGCTTTATGAATGACAGCAAGGCCATGGGCAGCTTAGTGGAGAATGAATCCTATTATTTGAGAGTTGACATTGCCAGCAAAACAGATAGGTATCATACACTTTGTGAGTATGATATGGCCATTTGAGAGAATTTTGTTATTCCCAGAAACATTCATCAAGATAATATATGGTGGCATGATAGATAATACAAATATGGTGTATGCTTCTTTTCCAAACCTACAGGTTCCTTTTTTATCAGCTCTCAGCATGAAATTTTAATACTGTTATGTTACTATGTATAAAAAATAGTTTTAAAAGAGTTTAAAAGCCAGAATATGTAGTTAGACACTCACAGGACAACTATGTATTTTGCCACAGGCACACCTACATAGGGTGCCGCTGATGAAAGACTGCACACAGCAACAACAATTCATCTAGCTGTTTTCCTTCTAGCAAGCCTATGATGGATGCAACATTCGTCTGTCATTGACCAGAGGTGTCATTTTTCTTTTTGTTTTGCAACTTGTCTGAACTTGATGCACTGGGTCACTTGTCACTCTGTGTGACCATTTGTGCAAGCAAACAAGGGCCTTCTTAGGGGGGAAGTAAATCTTTATACACTGTCAGAGTCTTTGCTCTTCTTGTTAACATTGGAAGTTTGCATGGTAACATCCTATAGATTTGTAGCAGGTCATTTTTACTAGCAATAGCTTTAAAATTTTCTCAGTTAACCTAATCCAAAACCTTCCAGTGTTTTGTCTCAACTTTATCAAATGCAAGGCAATATGGAGAGAAAAAATTAGTCGTACGCTTATACACATTGAATACCTGCTGCTAAGCAAATTCAACAGTGAGAAAGGTGGAAAGAGAGATCTGAATCTAGTTTCAGGGAATATTGTGGTTCATAAGACTTTGTTTCTATTGAGTGATAGTGAGAATGCATCCTGATTCACACAGTGAAATGCTCCTTTCTTCTGAGTAAAGTCAAGAAATGAGGTATAATGGAGTCACCAGACAGACACATTCTCAGTTTCTACTTAAAGTCTACATTGTCTGTATTAAATATTCTTCTATCATGTACATTATCTCAGTAATAAGTACCCCCTAACTTATCAAGAATAGCTGTCTGCCTTTCTTTGCAAAAAACTTGTGTAAAATTGTTTGCTAATATGCAGAGGACAGCTGTTGTTCAAATATCACTTCAATAAATGAAACCTGACTTGATTAGACAATTTAATTCTAGTTACACTTTTTTTCTAGAAAAGAAGGTAATACCTAAACTTATTGATACTACAGTAATATGTTATTACAAGATAAAGAAGACTACTGCCTCAAAAAATGAAGTAGATGGGCTAAATTATTCTTAACAGAGCAATAAAATGTATCCACAAATACATGTGCTACAATTATTTAAAGTACATGGAGATGTAATTTGTTAAAATATTTGCCTCAATTATCTGGCTTGCATTCGAAGTGTTAAGGCATCTGAACTCTTTTCTTTAAAATGTAAAAATATAAAAGAACTGTGAAGTCTTGCTGAAATTTTGGAAATATTTTCTCTCTTTTGCCACTTTTTATTCCTGTTTTGTAATGGCTTTTTAAAAATTACCTACAGAAGATGTCAAGCAGTGTAATACTAAGACTTTAATGTGTTTATTCTGTGAAACAGTAAGACATACATCAGACATAGATAAGTCATTTCTTGGCCTTGACCAAAGAATTGCTAACATTAAGGTAACAGCTTAGTTACTTTTTCCATGCACTTTCTTTCCACCTGTGTATAGAGGAGCTGAGTAACCAGTTATTTGACATTGGTAAGTCTGAGGATTCACAGTATCAATTATTACAGTAATTTGAATGTTACTAAAACAGTAACTTTAAATATAATTTTAAAATTCACGAAAACAATAGCATGAGTATGGTAAATGGTATAGCACAATTACAGTGAAAAATAGAAAACATCAGTGAGATATTGTATATTTATGTAATACAAATGATGTCTTGGGCTGTATATAAAATATTATAGAAAAACACCCAAAATGAAAACAAAAACAAAAACCCTCATTCATATTGTTCAACAAAAACTATTTGACTCTGATTTTTCCTGCCATCTGGTGGCAAGATCAAAACTTAGGCAATATATATTTAATCATATAAACAATACACCATTATTTTAAATATTTTTACAACTGTCAAACAAAGTACACTCGAATTAATTTTATATGAACCCAGTAAGAGATTGTATAAGCCTAGTAATTTCATGTAAAATCTAAATATAATAGTTATTTTAATTATATTAACAAGTAGCACCTCATGGTTTAATGTAACATTTAAAACTATAAGACAAATACAATAAAAAATGAAATTCTCTCAAATGAACCTGAATGTGTAGGTCAATAGTTCTCATTTTATGACATTGAATAATTATTACAAATTAAGTAGATAGTATTGTAATATATTAATTCTTTCTATTAGAAAGTGAATTTTGGTTAAAATCTGAAAGATCATTTTTCAACAAGAATATGACAGAAATATGAATACTCTTACTTTTAATTTTTTATGAAGTTAAGGGGTGGGGAAGAATAGCTCTTTCTAAAAATGTTTAAAAATAAAACAGGTAGTTTAAGATTAAAATAAATATAGTTTCACATAAACATTATATAAGTTAAATACTTTCAATGCATTCTTTTCAAATATGACTTCGATGTTTATTTTACAAAGTACATTTAAAACTACTTTATTTAATATTTTCCATCCCATTGAAGAATAATATTTAAAAGGCTGTATGTTCAACTAATATTTCTAAATGTTCAATATGTTTGATTAATAAAAATATTTTATAACCTCTTTACAATAGCTTAGAAGCTATGAGATAGTAACATATATTACATGCTAATTTCAAGAAGGCAAGCTGAGTTAGTGATATCAACAGTTGGCAAACTCAGTTCTTCATTTGAAGATTTTTTTTTTCAAAGTGATAATTTATATAATTTCAATGTGAATAATTCTTATAGTTTGGTCTGAAGCTTATCAGAAATGCATTTGTGTACAATTAAGAGTATTCTTAAGTTTAAAACTAAGTAATAAGAATTTTCTTAAAATCATAACTGTAAACCACTTTAAAAGTTATAAATTTTTCCAAATTTCAAGAATATTGGTTTCATTTTATATATGGGAGAGGGAAAAATATCAGAAAAAGATTTAACCAATGTAGTAACCAAAAAATACTCTAAATTTCATGCTAATGAATATCTTTTCTTACCTAGTTGGCAATAGGCAATAGCTGACATAGCTTGTGAGACAGCTGAATAGCTGATTCATGAAGGTCATATGGATACATATTCTGTCTACACAGCACAAACTGAAATGGAAATTTGGCAGCTACCCAATTTATGTGATCCTTGGCAATTCAGGCCTTAAAGTGGATTCAACACTTGTGAATGAGATGACTAAAAGTAAGGATGTTTGAGATGATATTCTAAATTATTTCATGCAATTCACAACTTAAGATCTTCTATGAAAAAAATATTTAAAAAAGAAAATATCCTCCTTTTTTAAATCCTCTGTGCTTATAAAGACATGCTTATAAAAATAAATTTGATATTCCAACATACAGGTTGCTTTGAATCAAGTCGATTTGGGGAGTAGGAGGTGGATAAAGTCTTAATATGGTAAAATCTATTATTCTGTGTTGAAGGCCCAAAGAATAATCCAATTCATAGTACTCTTGGAATTCTAAATCAACACAGGAGTCATTCATCAATTTTTTAGCATTCATATATCAGACACCCTGATTAAGTAAGAGATTTTAAAGCACCATCTTTTAACCATTTAACTTTGAATGGGCCAGATACCAAATGATAATTATTCAACCATGTAAAACTAGAAGTCTGACATTAATCAAATAGAAAGATTTATATTTTGTAAATATTGATTGTTTAGTAATCATTAATATATTGATTTAGGTAACTGCATACCTAGATTTAGGTAACTATAACATACAGTAAAGCCTTTATAAAATAACTTCATTGGTAAATTGTTCAATTGAAAAACGAAGTTATCATTTTAAAAAATAAAACAAAGAACCATGTTATATTTGGCTTTATTTACATTTAGTATCTAGAATGCTACTTCAATGCTTTGTAGGGGTACATAAACAAACACAAGGCAAATATATATCCATTTGTAGAAAATGTTTAAAAAGATTCTTTTAACCTTTGAGCAATTTTGTAAGTTAAATCTTCATATATTCACTATGATGATAAATAAAACAACTGAAGCTAATGGACCCTAAGTTACTTGCTAACGTCAGCTAATACGTGATAAAGCCAGGATACTCCAATTCAGGTTTTCAGATAGCAAGCATATTGCTTTGGGTAAGCAAAGCAGTATATTTATATATTGCTTATGTAAATATACTTGCATTTTGGTATCAAAAATAAGTAGACCCCTGTCTCAAATTTCCCAATGACGTAACTGGTACCATTGAAAAAAAATCTGATAAGATTGTTGCTAGTGTGAATGAAGTGTTAGGATGAGTGGATGAATAGGAAAAATGACAATTTTCTAGTTTCTCCCAAGTCAGTTATTCCACAAGCACAAATATACTCTTGTTTGTATATACTAATACATTGTATATTTCATCACTATCCAAGACAATTTTACAAATTTCAGTTTTGCAGCTCCTGTGCTCTCTCATGAGTAATCAAAATCTACATGCAGAGCAAACTCCTTGGAAGTTGCTAACACTAGGTAAGGGGCTGCAGTCAATGGTGAAAGATTTGATATTTACAAGAGGATAATTTGCCTTTTACATTTTTTTTTTTTTTTTTTTTTTTAGTGACTGTGAAAATTCAAAAATAGTGCTTATGTTATAAAATTAAAGTAATTTAAATTTAAATAACTTTTAATTGAATTGATGTTTTTGCCCAATGAATCCTTTGAAAATGGGACTAGAAAATATTTGTTTAGATGAAGCATTTCTGCCAGATTAAAAAACGTAATCTCAAATGTTCCTGTTTAATCAACTATTACATTTACTGAACATAACATGACATAATGAACCTCTGATTATCCATTTGAAGTGTTCTGACTTGAGAATACAAATATACCCAATTGTAAGTAAGGGAAAATACATTTCTAACTATTCTTAATTTCTTCTCAAATATATTGGTCAATCAATCATTACAGAAAGATAATTATTAGACAAAAAATATTTGCTTATGTAGCTATGGAAACAAATATATACATCATATGTTAACTGGTGTATGGGAAGGTAACAAACAGATAGATAAACAAATAAATATATTAACTGATGTAAATGAAATGAAGAAAGTCACCTTGGTAAGTGACCAGGATCTAAGTATACTTGACTTTTAGTCTTAGTACTTCCACTGATCCATTATGCGGTCTTAGGTAAGACTTTCTGCTTACAACCTGTTTCTTCAGTTGTGTTGATGTTACCTTAAGCTCTGTTTGAGGATGATATATTCAAATTTTATGAATAATTATTCTAATCACAGAAGCATTTCATACATGGGAAGATTCTGAGTTTGTGATGTGGCATGCCTCATGTTTATAGGTAATGCTTCACGTTTATATCAAGGGAGTGAGTTTCCTTCTGTAATTTTTTCGTAAAAAGAATACATCTTGGCGGTTAATTTAACATGTACACCAGCTTTTATTTGTGTCTCTCTTTAAATAAAGGAAATTCATGATCAAAAGCATCTTCACTTAACTTTAGTATTATTCAACGTATTATTGCCATATTAATTCAGACAAAAAATTAGTCAATTTTACTATTGTTGCTATTTAAACATACAAAATCTATTTAATAGGAGGTATATATTTTTTTGAATTTTGATTTCATTTTCTAATGTACTCCAGTAGAATTATT
This sequence comes from Macaca mulatta, assembly GCF_049350105.2. NCBI lineage: Eukaryota > Metazoa > Chordata > Mammalia > Primates > Cercopithecidae > Macaca > Macaca mulatta. The sequence continues at coordinate 134,955,387 of NC_133408.1, read as the reverse complement.
TATTTTTCAACTTACATACGTTGTACACCTGAAACTTAGATTTCTGACTTTTTGCCTTCCCTTTCTTTGAAGAAAGATCCTCTAGGCTGTCAGGTTTGTTACTAGAATCCTCCCACCTCTCTGCCTTGTCATCATCAGAAATCACTTTTGCTTACTGATATATCATAGTCGATCATATTTTTGTGGTATCTGTGATATTTTGATACATGCATACAATGTTTAAGGATTAAATCAGGGTAATTGGGATATCCATCACTTCAAATATTTATTTTTTCTTTGTTTCGAGAACATTCTGATTCCTCCAGTACTTTAAAAAATATAATATGTTATTGTTAACTATAGCTTCCCTGCTTTACTATTGAATACTAGAACTTGTTCCTTTTATTTAATCATATTTTTGTACTCATTAGCCAACTCCTCTTCATTCTCTTCTCCTGGTACTTTTCTCAGCCTCTGAAAATTATTTTTTGACTCACCATCTCCCAGCTCTTAATAAAATTCATTTGTGTCTGGAGCACTAATATCATCACCCTCCCAGCACCTGCTTTTTAATTTTATATATGTATAGTTTTGTTCTCACTCTATAAATATCACCTAAGGACCCATTACTTTTCCAGCATGTCACTTACTGTCATGTTGCAGAGAGCTGATGTGGTATTAGGAAAAAAAGGCCACGTAAGATGATAAATGAGTTGCAGTTAAAAACAAATACTCGGCCGGGCGTGGTGGCTCAAGCCTGTAATCCTAGCACTTTGGGAGGCCGAGACGGGTGGATCACGAGGTCAGGAGATCGAGACCATCCTGGCTAAAACGGTGAAACCCCGTCTCTACTAAAAAATACAAAAAAACTAGCCGGGTGAGGCGGCGGGCGCCTGTAGTCCCAGCTACTCAGGAGGCTGAGGCAGGAGAATGGCCTGAACCCGGGAGGCGGAGCTTGCAGTGAGCTGAGATCCGGCCACTGCGCTCCAGCCTGGGGGACAGAGCAAGACTCCGTCTCAAAAAAAAAAAAAAAAAAAAAAACAACAACAAATACTCATATCTCTAAACACTTTCTCAAAGTTTGAAAAGGAGATAATGTAGCTAGTGAAATATTAAAAGTAAGAAGGATTCACACTAGATCTTTTGATACAAAAGAAATTCTCCACAGAATGCTGATTATTACACTTCGTGTTTTATTTCCTATAATACACCAAAAGTAGTAATGATGAGTTGCAACTGTTTACAATTCTCTCTAAAAAGTTAAGATTTTTTCCAAACAATAACTGGTAACCTTTGTAGCAGGTAAACAGTAAATGCTATTAATGTTAGTAGAGATGAAATAAACTAGATATTCAAATCAATGGTGTGAAGAAAATCAATAACAGAGGAATTGAAAGAAATACAGGATCTGAATCACAAATTTCCTGAAGATTTACTTGACAGCCTAAAAAGTGATTTTTGCATTCAATAAAGGTTTTATGATTTCCTTAGATAACTTTAATAATCTTAAGGAATAAATTTTTCTCCAAATCAATTTTGATTTGATTAATAAAATATTTAATCCTGGCAGAGCATGATGACTCACACCTGTAATCCTAGAACTCTGGGAGGGAGGCCAAGGCAGGTGAGTCACTTGAGCTCAGGAGTTTGAGAACAGCCTGGGCAACATGGCAAAACCCCATCAATGAAAAAAATACAAAAATTAACCAGACATGGTGGCACATGCTTGTAGTTCCAGCTACTCAGAAGTTCGAGGTGGGAAGATCGCTTGAGTCTGGGAGGTCAAGGCTGCAGTGAGCTGAGATAGCATCACTGCACTGCAGCCCAGGAGATACAGTGAGATTTTGTCTCAAACAACCAAAAACACCCCTAATTCTTATCACATATAACTTTTCAGAGACATTAGGCAGGATTTCATCAATTCAGTTCAATAATGTTTTTACTTCTACTTTTCAAAATGGTAAGAATTTTTGGTGTAGAATGTTTTAAACCAATGTAAAAAAAATTATTATAATCCTGGATGTATCTTTCTGATAGATTTTCTAATCCTGCAAATAGAAAGGCAAAGAAATCAACGGGATAAATGTTTGGCTCTGTTTTCCTAACGTATTCAGGAACTAGTCATATAGTGCTCATCTTTGTGTCAGGACTTACGTTTTTGGGCATTTTTCCAAAAATTTAATGAAGCATGTGGAACTATAATTTGCAAATCAATTCTCAGAAAAAAAAAACAGTGAGAAGGAAGAATAATATTAATAGTCATTTTGGAGCATGCTTATGCAACTTGAAGGTTACTATGTATCTATTTTTCTAACATTTAGCTATGAAGAAAATAATATAAACTCATTTACTCCTTAAATCTTACCACTTGATAAAATCAAGTTAAATGATTATTCACAATTTAAAGGCATAATAGCCTTCGTACAGTTTCCAGTCCACTGGTTGACCATAACCTGGAAACCAGCAATTTGAATTATAATATACTTTCCTGTTTGATCAGTGTTTTACGTTTTTACCAAAACTTTATTATATGCTATGCAGTTTAAGATACACAAAGCTCTATGGATAGACGAAGATTTGTCCCTATTCAAAAACAAGGAAACTGAGGCTCAAAAAGGAAGTCGAAAGAGCCAGGGCTTCAGCTTCCTGGGTTCAGGTGTTATTTTGTGACTACCTGCAACTGACACCTAAGTACTCCAAAGTGGAAAACTGAGTCACATAGCTTCATGAAAATGCCAATACTCATACATAGAGATTGCCTTACATTTCAAACCAAGAAAAGTCCCAAAACATACAGTTGAACAGCAGGGTTATTCATTCCAATACTTTTAAAATACTTCCCTTTCTTTAAAATTATTTATCACCCAAATGGAACCTTAAAATTCATAGGGTAAAGGAATGTTGCTTATTAAAAAAAGGGTGATGTGCTTCAATAAACTTAACCCTAAATGCCATATAATAGACATGATCTTCTATACTTGGGCTGTGAAATGAATTGCCGATTAAATATGTTGATAAATGCTCTTGGTAAGCAGTCTGCAACTGCCTTATGTTTCAGTCATTTACATCCTTAATTCAAACAGAGTGAAAATTCAGTAATATCCACTGAACGTCCTACTGTGTCCCTCCAGGAAGGACACAATACCACAGTATAAAGACAGGTTGTAACTTTTAACTTTTTCAAAATTATAATGTTGCCCCTTGAAAAGAGCACATTTTTGGTGGGTAATTTTCCATCATGAATATGTATTTTTGATGCATAAATACTTAGAAAGCTTTTTTTTTTTTTTTTCAGCTGTCTTCCCTTCTTTTAAAGAAGACAAACTTGGATGCATAATTTAGGAGACTTATGCATGAAGAGATAATATTTTGTGAATTATAATCAAGCAAAGGCCATGAAAAAACAATGGAGATGTCTGCCATTACCACCTTCCTTTAAATTACATACAAACCTTTTGGGACCTAAACAATGGCATTCAGACAAGGGTTAAATCCACTTTAGAATACATAATCTATTACTGTTCAGCTAATTCATATACTATTAGGGTACATTTGATTCATACAGAAAAAAAAAACTAAAGCACATTGAGAAAGTGGATTTGTTTCACGCTTATGTACGACAAATTTAAGATTTATTATATTCTTCTCTGAATCTTATTTCTCATTTAATTCTACATTGTTCAACTCTTTTACAATTTATGTTAACCATCTTGGGCATAAAGACTAGTGTTTCAGTAGTAGGATTTGGAGGTTTTAGGAAGATTCTACTGCCTAGCCATATTGTTAAAATGATGCGATATTCAGGCTTCTGAACATCTCTTTTGATATTTAACTATCTCAAAGTCTCTTTCTGATATTTTTAAGCATTGGTGATAACCAATATATATTAATAATCTCTCTCTTCATGAATATACGATGTCTCATACAAGACTAGCCCCTTAACATTTATAAAGCATTTTCCCATATAGCATTAAGCATTGACATGTTATTTATTGGATGATTTTTTTCTCATAAAAATATACCTTATTACTGAATCATTCTGAGGAATTATAAAAAGATATATGGCCTGATTTTCAGCGAATATTACATTTTCAGGATATCATTACTGCAATATTTTATAGTATAGAATATAATTTAGGGAGCTGAAATTAATCAAGTAACAAGAAATGACAAAATTTTACATATAACAACTGTGACTTCTGGAGTCTTCCCAAGGAATTTTATGCGAAGAAGCCAACATGTCCCTGAAAGAATGTGAGGAACTAATTTTCCATGATCACTGATACTGACACTAGCTCCACAGGATCATTACAGGCTCTTATTTTTGAAATTAGAATAGCTATGGTCTGTGCTTTGGTCTGGCTGGTTTCCTTTAAATCACATTTATTCTTCCTCACAGTCTGGCACTCTTAATTAGTCATATTCCTTAGATCTTTATTTTAAGTGCATCTGTAATAATAAAGGCCTGTTCTAAAGAAGAAAGTAGGCATCATGTGTGAATACCTACTCTAGTAGAAAAGCTCACTTTTGTAGCATGTAACCACACTGGACCCACAGTAAAGGAGATACGAGGGGTTTGGTGAAAAATTGTCGAGAAAGAACATCTACATAGCTATAGCAATAGATAGATAGATAGATAGATAGATAGATAGCAGTTGTTCAACTCACAAGGTCTCAAAATATCTATGATGGAAATCCTCATCTCTTTTCAGGGAGAAACGTGTCTGAGTCCTTCCACCAAGGCCTTGATTACTTGTATTTTCAGATGTCCTCTGTTTACTAGCCCTTCTTCTTATGGTTAGAAATTTCTTCCATCTTAATAAACTTCTTCTCATTACTGTAGTTTCTACACATTTTCACTTAATATTTTACTTCTTTTGAATAACCACCGAAGTATTGAATCAGCAGTTCTACTGTTTTCCATTTTTTAACATCTCTCTTCCCTTAGCACTCAGAATCTACATTCTGCGTGCATTATTCTAAGGCAATAATTGTTCAAAGATTTACCAGACACCTCTTCATATTCAAAGCTTATCATTACTTTACTTTTTTGTAACGATGTTTTTTAATTAATTAATTAATTAATTAATCTATTTATTTATTTATTTTTGAGACAGAGTCTCACTCTGTCGTCCAGTCTGGAGTGCAGTGGCGCGATCTCGGTTCACTGCAAGCTCCGCCTCCCGAGTTCACGCCATTCTCCTGCCTCAGCCTCCTGAGTAGCTGGGACTACACGTCTGGCTAATTTTTTGTATTTTTAGTAGAGACAAGATTTCACCATATTAACCAAGATAGTCCTGATCTCCTGATCTCGTGATCCACCTGCCTCGGCCTCCCAAAGTGCTGGGATTACAGGCAGAAGCCACCACGCCTGGCGGTTTTAGTAACTATTTAGCTTTTGTAACTATTTAGTTTTGAAATAGTTTTGTAACTATTTAGCTTTGACCTTTATTCCTTAAAACTCGCTTCTGAAGCTTCTTATTGCATTCTTGTCAGTGTTAGAATCTGCTGAGGTTTCATCCTTGGATTTCTGTTTGGAATGGCTTTTCTTCTCCCTGTTAAACACCTGTTCAACTTCTGAGAATCAACTAAAATTGAACATATATAAAACTACCCTGCCATCCCTCCCTCCGTCCCTCCCACTTTCCTCCCTCCTTCCCTCCCTTCCTTTTCCTATAAAACATGTAACTTTATTCCTAACATATATTACAATATAATTATGTGCTTTTTCCTCTATATATTTTATATGCCACTGTTATTCTTCCAGGGACAAGGTCAGTACCTGATATACAGTGAACACTTAGCATTAATGAATAAAGAATGAATGGATTAATTAATTAATGGTAGGTCCTGGGCATGGCTGATGATCTAAAAATGTTACTCATCCTTTGACATAATTTTCAATTCAAATGCTCACATTCCTAGTTTTCCTCATCCTTAAACTCAAAAAAAAGGTAAGTCAAATTCATTTTAAGTTCAGGAGAAACAGAAAACAGAAATTAACACAGATAACAGTTTTCCCGTATTCAACTCTTAATTTTACAACAACCCTGACAATAAAGTAATGCTAGCCATATTTTTTCAGCCTAAGCAATGTTCAAAATGTTATGTGCCTGAGTTTGCATCACAAGCGAGTTGCAGAACAGAAAGTGGAACTCAAATATTTCATCCCAAAATTGTGCATTAAGTTATAATGAAGTGAAGATGTAAGAGAAAGTTGCTTTGAGGAGCTGAGATTTAAGCTGAGCTCTGAAGAATAAAGAGCTTGCCTGGGAAGATATGGGGAAATAATCTTCTAGGCAGAAAATAGAACCAAAACAACGACCTAAATTAAAATAGCACTTTTTATAGGTTTAAGAATGAAGAAGTAAATGAAAAACTGAAATAACTCCTGGAGTGAAATAATGGCAGAGGTAGGCAAGAAATACATCATTTGGAACCTTAAAATTCATGGTACAAATTTACATTTTCCTCCAATTGCCATAGAAATCCATTAAAAGGTTTTAAGCTGAATAGTAATATGATCTGTATTTTGTTTTCAAAACATCACTGTAATCAATGCATAGAAATTAGCTTAGAGAGAACAGATATCAAAGATGGGGAAAGTTAGGAATAACTAAGAAATATATGAAAGTCATATTTAGTTGGTTTTGGAAGACAGAGGTATGAGAAAATAAACTTCTCATAATATAGTCAATATCTTTTTAATTTTCTGAATCATGGTCATCTATTCCTATCAATGTAATAAAGAAAGAGATGTTTAAAGTAGGAAGAATTGTTTCAAGGCTACGTGACTATACAGAAGTTTTCTCTGGAAACAGGGACCTATGTGAGGTGTAAACATAAAGACCCAGAGACTGTCACATAAAAGCCATCTCCTGTATGGCCCTAAAAGATAAAAAGACTTAAGGATAAAAAGTCCTGAAGATTTTACTCGACCATTATTGAATTCTATAATTGTATATAAATGTGTCTGGATTTCATGCAACATTAAGCAAATAACCTAATTTTTTCTAGTATCAGTTTCATGTATATTAATTAGGAAGATTATATACAACCAGTGACTTTCTAATTGATCCTGGGAGTCCTAAATATTCTGTAGGAATACCAGGGTCTTCAAATTGGATAATCATTGACTGTATTGGCAAGGATCCTCATCCATACCCCAATCAAATAACTCAATTTTTTTCTCTTGTATATGTTAGACATATAATGAGGCTAAAGAACATTGAAAACCAAGTGCTAAATTATCTCTGAGGTTACTTTCAGATACAACGTTATGTAGATCTATTATTGAATTTCTTTTCTGATTTTTTATATTTATTCATATGTGTTCTCCTGTATGCTATTACCACATAAATACAGAAAATTTCCATTTTGTATTTCAAATGTAGTCTTGCTTTCTAAATGTGGATGATCATTTCTAACTGCAAATGTTTATCTGAAACTCTTAAAAAGATCCCAAACTCAACATACAACAAATAAAATAGTTGATTTCTGTTTATTTAATTTTTATTACATAAGCCAGAGATCCAGAAGAGTCATTCTATATTTTTCATTTGCTTTATTTCAAGGTACATCCTTGGACCCTATATTCTACCTCCTAAATATCTACCAAATCTACTCTACTCATTTTGACTACTTACTGCCTTCATGACAGGCATCAATATTTCTTTGGAGGGTATTATATAGCTTCCTGAAGAGCTTCTTGCCTCTAATTTCCTCCTCTTCCCCAATATATTTATCCCAACTTTATCTCAAAACTATCTTCTATATGAAGCTGATCACTTTTATTTCCTTATAATGGCTTCACAATTTATCCAGGACACACTTCACAGTTTGATATAGCCGACATCTCAGGTATTCATCACTCATTCCATTCCAATCACATTTTTGTTGTTTTAATGCGAATCCAGTATTTGCAACAAGTTAGTCTGTGACAATCAAAATGCAACTTAGTTTTTGTCTCCAACTACTTTTCTTTTTTGTTGTTGTTGGGTTTTTTGTTTGTTTGTTTTTGTTTGAGACAGAGTTTTGTTCTTGTCTCCCAGTCTGGAGTTCAGTGGCAGATCTCGGCTTACTGCAGCCTCCGCATCCCTGGTTCAAGTGATTCTCCTGCCTCAGGCTCCTGAGTAGCTGTGATTACAGGCGCCCACCACCACACCCGGCTAATTTTTGTATTTTTAGTAGAGACAGGGTTTCACCACGTTGGCCGGGCTGGTCTCGAACTCCTGACCTAGGGTGATCCACCTGCCTCAGCCTCCCAAAATGTTGGGATTACAGGTGTGAGCCACCGTACCCGGCCTCCAACTACTTTTCAAAAAACATTTTTAAATGAAGATAATATTTTCCTATCCATGGAAGCAAATTCTAGCAGGCCTATTAACTCTCCGCTCTTTCTTAAGTAAGAGATAGCTCTATGATCTCTGAAATCTGAAAACACAGCCTCAATTTTGTATTAGAAAGTAAGTCTTCATCCAAGATGAACCTGATTGACCATCAGATCTTCTCCCATATGCCTGCACAGGCCAACCTCAGGCTGAGATTAGATGGTACCCTGGACCTGGAAGAAGCTAGAAGTTGATTGTTTCTACCGGGGCAACTTTGTGAGTGAGTCCCCAGCTGGGATCTTCTCCTACCTGTAGTTTACCTTTGTGAGCTTGAGGTGATAGAGGTAGCACCACTTTATCCCTCACTTTAATAGGAATAGATGCCTACAGGTTGGCAACTACTCTTTTCAAAGAAAGTTCTTCATAAACTTTCCTCCTCAGTCTTCTCTCTCAGCCCATAAAGAGTTTCAAACTGGATTATTGGTGTTCAGAAATTTCCCTCATACATCTGCATGTGATGATTCAGTATGTCAATTTTAAATTTAACTCTTCTGGGATTTTGGTATTTAGTTGAAGTTTCAATATCAGTATGCATGATCTCAGTTACTCTTTAGCACAACCCCGTAAGAGAAACAAATCTAATCATCTTTATGCACTTGTGGAAACTGAGGTTAAGATGAATTAAATATATTTTCCTAAGTTGTAGACCTCATAAATGACTAAAGTAGAAATCAATTCCAGGGCCGGGAGCAGTGGCTCATGCCTGTAATCCCAGCACTTTGGAAGGCCGAAGCAGGGTGGATCACGAGGTCAGGAGATCGAGACCATCCTGGCGAACATGGTGAAACCCCATCTCTACTAAACATACAAAATATTAGCTGGGTATGTTGTTGCACAGGTGTAGTCCCAGCTACTTGGGAGGCTGAGGCAGGAGTATTGCTTGAACCTGGGAGGTGGAGAGTGCAGGGAGCTGAGAGCATGCCACTGCACTCCAGCCGGGGTGAAACAGCGAGACTCTGTCTTAAAAAAAAAAAAAAAATCAATTCCAGGCACTGGACTCTGAGTCCATGACCCTAAACACTGGACTATGACTTCCTACCCAATTTCTTTTATGATCTTGCCTCTGTCTACTTTTAAAGCTATTTTCCTGTTTTCAATGCATCCCAACATCATTGACTTTCTAAGAACTCTTTCCATTTACCAAACTTTCCTCACGTTCTGCCTTCACACAGACCATTTTCTCTACCGAAAACAGCCTTCCCTTTTTTTTTTTTTGATGTAAAATACCTAATGCATTTTTGTTCAAGACAGCTACTTTCTTAACCTCACCAAAAGACTTAAAACATTTCCTTCAACATGTCTGTGTATAACATGATTATAGTATTTTTATATTTTCTAATACTCTATTTACATTTCTGTCTTGCCTGCTATAACTCTGGGCTCAAGGCAGATACTGTTTTTATTTATCAAGCCCTACCAAGAAAAATTTTTGTTGAATGAGTAAGTGATAGACTGTATGTAGGCTCCCACTAATGAGATTAAATGCTGCTAAAAAGTCTAGAGAGTAAATCCTTGGAAATAATCTAGTCCAACAAACTCATTGAAGAGTCTGGAAAATTTAAAACTAGGGAGAAAAAGTTACTTGTTGGTAGCATCCAATACTGTATTTTTAAATTGGAGTACTCTCTTCCCCCATGTTTTGGGATATTTTGAATTTCTTATTTGTGCAAAGTTTTCATTGTGCAAAATCATGTGGTACAATGCCAGTATGCAGAGCCATTTTTCCCATCTTCCTAAGACCTAGCAGATGTGACTAGGCTGTGCCAGTACCACCTGGGACTCATTCTTAAGTGGTAACACGGTCTTATTTATGTAAAGTTATAACTACAATCCATAGCAGGTGCCTAGTTTACTGCATTTAAGGTCATTACAAAAGCACTTTGCGAGGTTCTTAGATGCCATAAAGTTTTGATCTTTTTTTAATACTTCTGTCACACTAGTCGCACCAACAACATTAACTTGGACTGCTCCTTCTCCTTGTTGTTATCAACTATTAAAATCAATGGTTTTTGTTATCTATAACTTTTACCATGAGTCCTCTTTAGAGCTAATGTATAAATTCTGAATGAGTAAACTAAGGAACTCATGTTAATATCAGTCAAGAAGAATTAATTAAAAATAGGTGTGAGACAAAGAGATTTCTTACCTTCATGTTCAGTATAAAATTGTGCTAAACAATCTGATTCCCAGGTTTTTCTAATAAAGATTTATAAGTATTAGATTTATATCAAGAATAGTTTTCATTTTCTTTTTTTTAGAAAAAATGATTCTCTTTAGTAAAATGCTCTTATTTCATAACAACTGGGTCAATCTTAGTGTTAAATTTTAGTTTTCAAGTTTTGCTTGTGGTTATATAGGTAACCATATATAGTAAAAGCATAGGTGATTTTCTCTTTTTTATTTTATTTCAGGAAAAGTAAATAAAATGGTGGAAATGTAAAGAAAAATTTTGATCTGCTGAGGATAGAAAATTGATTATTTCATTTATAAAATAAGAACAGGCTGAACTGAAAAGCATGCCACGTGTGTTTTAAAAGTACTATCCATGTCTTATGTTTTGATATTTTTGAATGATAAACTGTCTATTCCTTTCTGGGAAAGAGAATGTGTGATTATGCATATGAATAGCTAAATGATGTAATATTACTTCCTGTCTTTGGGAGACCTTCGCTCTTGTTAGTACTGCTATCCTATCCAACTGTAACTCTGTATAAGCTTTCAAGAATGTTTTTAGTCATGGACCTTCACCTTCCAGTGATTTCATCCAGATATAGTTTCCATAACTTTTACTGGTTTGAACAGAAGAAAAGAGCAGACCATCTGAACAAAATAAAATGTCACCATTAAATTGGTTTTTGTAGCTTAAGGTATAGTGTAATGATATTTTTCCAGCAGCTGCTTTCACTTGGATTTAAAGTTTAGAGAAAGCTTTGCATCTGATACAAAATAATAAAGTGCAGGTTGAGTTACTTCCTTCTTTTGTGTTCCAAAACATAAGGAATATTTTTGTGCTTTTTCCATGGTGACTTATGATCATTAAGTTTTTTTTTTTTGTTAACCTAAATCATTGTCCACATGTGCTTAATGAAGTATATGCAAAAAATGCTTTTGAAGGAAGTAAAATCATTCTTCTATGAATATAAGAGTTACATGGATCAATTTCTATTATTTCTCACACACAATTTACTCCCCTTTACAAAATGGTTTAATTGCTAATGTAAAATGAGATGTCTTGGTGATAAATCTGTTGTAATTGCCAAGAGGTAAGAAGTTCTTACATATAGTGAGAGTAATGAATTTTAGTTCCAAATCATGTTGATAGTTTGTGCTATTCATGAAGAATACAAATGTTAGAAAAGTGTAAATGTTTAATATAATATAAAATAATGTTTACATGGTATTAGATTTTTTTAGTTGTTAATGAAATAAAAAGGATAAAATGAAACAAAAACATTAAATATTCTAAACAAAAATTAATTTGTAAATGCTTTTATCAGTTCTATCATTAGTACAGGGAATATTTACTCGCCAATTACTAAATTTATTAGTAGATAATCTAACAAAGAATGAAAAGGAGAGAAAACTGTTAGGAGATTTCTTAAGTGCCTGGGATTCTACTATATTTATAATTTTAAAGAATTCACAAATGCTCTTTTGTTTCCATTATCAGAAGTTTCAATGTCAGAATTAAATAAGGAGAAGTGTTTTCCTTCAAAACAATATTCTTAACAAACCTCATTTTTGTTTCTATTAATTTGGTCAGATTTATCTTCCTAATCAAAAATATATTTTATTCTAGATTTGAACTAAGCTGTATGATGAAGCATTTCTGGAGATGTATATGATCCTGTGAACAGAAGAAGACAGTAACAGTCGTAAAACATTGCTAAAACAAACAAATCGATAAAACAAATTCTGGAAGGTGAGAAGATGAGAGAGTACAGACTGTGCCTTTGTGGATGGGTCTTATCTTTGCTGTGCCCTAATGGTTTAACTTAAAGCATCATGAATGTAAGACTATGACTGTCAGTTGATGCTAAAATCATAAGGCTCATATACAGATCATGGCTAATAGTTACTAACTTGTGGTACATAGCAAGGTTTATACACACAAATCCCAGAATTCTTCTCCAATTATTATTATTTTTTTAACACTTATCTTTTAGCAATAATCTTTAGCATTAGCTCTAGAAGAATACTCTAAAAGAATAAAAGCAGGTCCAGCTCAACTCATCCCCATTCACCCATTAGGCTGCCTAAGATTTTAATTATTTCTCCTTATAGACTGTACTTGACATCTTTTTAAAATAATTGGATTTCACATGTAAAGTTATTTGGGTCAGAGGGAAAAATAGATTATGATTATCTACTGGCTTGCAACCAGTAAAGATGGGAACACTGAGAGTGGACAGGAAAAAAAAGAGAGATGGGCCTATTTTAATAGGGTTTCCAAAAGGCAAATACACTGAAATAGGAAAAGAGGATGTTTTAATTATGTATTCCAGCAAAAACTTTGAGGTTCATAACCAGCAATACACAAATAGACTGCTTTTTGAAGCCTATTAAACACAGACTAAGTCATTTCCCCCCCATCTTCTGTAATGTTTCTTTTCTGTCCTGGATCACAAGTATTAATGCTTATGAGTAGCCTTGCAGGTGAACTGATATAAACTACGTTGTTGGTTCCCACACCCCCAACAGTGTTTCTTGTTAGCTATCAGAGTGACTGCTTGACTCACTATCATTTTAAAAGGCTGACAACTTTTCTGATTCACTATATTTATATTTCACTTATTAAACAGATATATAAAGCTTTAAAAGGACATAAGGACATCCCTAAAGGAGACACATTCAAGTATCTTTTTTCAGTGCAAGATTTTTAATGAAATGTTGGAAATATTGCTTAATGTAATATATCTTGTCTTTCTATGGCATAAATAAACACATCTATGCGGGAAGAATCAAAAGACCTTGAAATTTACAGTGATGTTAAAAAAGCAAACCTTAGATTTGTGAGACAATAATACCAGGTTTTTCAGGGATAAAAATAGAAATTGTGTTAGCAACCTATCCCAGTGGCTTTATATCCTCATGAGAGAAACAGAGAATGAAAGCGTTATGAAATCTAGACCTGGAATTGCTAGAGTGCAACAAAATTCCCAATTCCCCCAACCAAAAAGAAACAGTCTAAACCATCCATATTTCTATGCATATTTTTCCTGGTTTCTAGGGAAACATACTTTTATACATAAGGCTGGCTGGGGAAATCTTTTTTTAGATCCCTTATTCCAATACAAATTTGCTGCTTCTAATTGTAAAAAGCACATTAAGATTAGTGGATCTTCAAATCATCTGACTTTCAGGTTTTTTTTTTTTTTCTTTTGGTATCTTAGGTTAATGCCCATGATTATTATTAATTGAATTGACCTGACACTGATCATTAACCACACTTAATACAGTTTTAAGAGACTAACTCAATAAGTAAATAGTATATAACTCTGAGGATTACTTAACCTAAAATGAGTGTCCAGTCTATAATAAAATGCTAATACATATGGCTATAATAGAAAAGAAGGCATGCATGAGTGTATGTGATTACATGTTCATATAAGTAAAAGAGAAAAATGATAATATTGTTCATGAACTGAGGAAAAGTTAGGTTGGAGTCAAGAGCTACAATGACAAACATGAGTTGTATTTTCCCACTCCCCTACTCGAACACATGCTTCAGAAACATGCAGAAATTTTGAGGAGGATTTTGGTCTTTCATCGGATGTGGGTTGGGACAAGGAGGAGCTGAGGTAAAGATGTAGATCTTAAATTGCAAGGAGAGCTTAACTAACATCTTCCTTGTTAGACACATAGGCTAAAACGTATTAGTGCTTTGTATTGTTTTATGTGTATTGTATTTGTATGATGAAGCTCCCAATGCTTGTTCCATATTTCAATCTGTATTTTGTGTGTCTTTCTTTCTGTTTTTCAGCTAAAACATATCACCACATTTCTATCAGATACAGTGTTAAATGTTTGTGAAATTTCAAAATACCTTTAAATATTTTAGAACTAAATAAAATCTTCTGTTAAAAGTAAACTTATATGCCACACAGGATCATATAAGAGGAACTCAATCAGAAAACAATATCCTGCTCTTAAACTGTTAGCATTACCTAATTTACCGCATTATTTCAGAAGAACATAATCCCACTAAACCACAGCTATTGATAGAATCATATCAGTAGCTTATAATAGGGAAAAATAAACTTCACACAAAAGGAAATATTGACACTTAAGAAGTAGTATTACCTCCCAAAGTGGTAGATGATATAATTAACAACAGTTTTTAATACTGCTCTTAGTTTAGAGAGATAGTCATGTGACAGCATTAGTGGCAGTAAAAATGGTACTGTATATTCGGTGTTATAAAACTCAATTCTGGAATTAGGTCTAGGTGTAAATTACAGCTCTGCCACTAGATCTAGATAAGAAACTCTACAATGTACTTAATCTCTTTGGAATACTGTATATAAAATTGCTTCAGAGAAGTATTGTTTGGGCCTAATGGGAAAAAAGAAATGGGGTGTGTGTGTGTGTGTGTATATGTGTGAAACCTACATACTTCTTAAGTATTAGTTTCCTTCCTTGTTATTTCCTCTGAAGGTTTTATTATAAATTTTTGTGTTTAGTCACTTTTTTATTCTCTGTAATTATAACTTTACAATGAATAAAATTATTCACAGGAACAAAGAATTGGGAAATATTAAAATGCCATCTATAGATACATATTATGTACTCCATAGTTTTGTATTATTATTATTATTATTATTAGTGATTGACTCTCACTCTGTTGCCCAGTCTGGAGTGCAGTTGTGCACTCTCAGCTCATTGCAACCTCTGCCTCCCCGGTTCAAGCAATTCTCTTGCCTCCGGAGTAGCTGGAATTACAGGTGTGCACCACCACGCCTGGCTAATTTTTGTATTTTTAGTAGAGACAGGCTTTCACCATATTAGCCAGGCTGGACTCCAACTCCTGACCTCTAGTTATCCACCCTCCTCGGCCTCCCAAAGTGCTGGGATTACAGGCATGAGCTACCACTCCTGCCCTAAATATTTTAATTTATATGGAATAGTTAAATATAAATATCTGATTAATCAGACTGCACAGAAAGTAACAAAAACATTTTAAATAATGACTAGGAGCCTCAAAATTATAGAAATAATACTAAACATTTGTTCTAAGAGTAAAATTTTAAATTAAGAAAATTTAGAAAGACAAATATGAACAACACTGCGTTTTTCCATACCTTTATTGTTCTATTTTCCACACCTTTATTGAGCAAAAGACCAGATCCCTGCGCCATATGTAAGTCAGGATCTTGTTGGAGATCTGAATCAGTTCCAAACCCTCCATGGCTGTGTGTTTTCCATCACTGCAACAACGGCTTTCAGTCTCACCTACTAAGAGGTGGGAGAATCCTAACTCTTTCAATTTTCTTATCTCTCAGCCTTGGAAATAAGTTTCTTTCTGATTTATCTGACTATAACATGAAATTACGAAATGATATGATTAGAGAAAATAAAAGAGCTAGACCTGAACTTTGCTGGAGAAAACAGTCTATTATTTTAAATGAAAAAATGAATAAAAAGATGCAAACTGTATTTCAAAAACAACATTACATAGAAACTTAACCTAGGACAAGTCTTTTTGGGTAGTGAAGACAGACTTTGAAGTAAGTGAATGTGAGTCTTGTTCCTAAGACAGGTTGTTTCCTAGATAAGAAAAGGACTGTATGCTCCCCTATACAGATTGTGTAGTTACCTCCTTTGATAATATGTTGAGGACTGCTCCTTTTATTTTTCTCTCTCCCAGAGTAACATTTGAAATCACTTTGAAATACTTATGACTACTCCTCTTTGTAGCAGTTTTTACACTTGACACTGTATCCTCTAGGTAGGCCTAATGAGGAAGATGACTCTTTTTCCCCATCGAAAGTGTAAGAGCTGGTGGGTCCAGAGCCCAGAGAGCTGAGTTATTACTATTTGGCATTTATACAGAGTGCTTCCTCTGCAGAACGTGAGACACATCATAAGCTGTTAATTAATAGGCAGTATTCTTCAATACATCCCTAGAGATGGGAACTGCTGATGATGATCCTGACACCCTTGCTTCTACCCCGAGAAAAAAATAAGCCCCATCCACAGTAAAAATGGAGATAAAATACACAGGACCAGTAGGAATAAATGTTTATATTCAGTCAGAAGAATTGTCTCTCTATTTTAGGGGATCACAGAGCTTTGGAGAAATGTTAGAGGTTTAAAAAAAAAGTGAAGAGAAACTATAAAGAGAGAAAACTATTTAAAGTCCTAAGAAAAGAGAAGGAAATAGGATGAAGAAAAAACAGTGAAACATCTGTGACATCATTCTTCTTACCTAAGGCCTCAGATGGGCTAGAGGCGCCAGAGTTCTTGCTCCCCCTTCTCCCCCCACCCCCAAGAGTGCCGGGTCCCAGGGGTGCAGGGGTTGGGAAAGGGGGGAGTGGTACAGCCCCTCTCATACTCCCTGGTGAATGTGTGTGTAGTGTGTGTGTGTGTGTGTGTGTGTGTGTGTTTAAACTATACATGTTCAACCTGAAATTTCCTCGCAATAATGGATCGTTAGAGAGAGTCTGTTTTTGTAGTTGGTTTGTTTTTTCTGCCTGCTTATATGTTTGTTTGTTCATTCTGTGTCAGGGTGTCTGTGAATGTGATGAGTGCTTGCGCTGTTCCTTCTCATTGCTTTTGGAGTGGTGGTGGTTTGTTGGGTTGCTGTTTTAAGGTTAAAACATTCATGTGAAACAGATAGAATTGCCTAAATTTTTAGCATTTGGGAAAATCTCAAGTGAGAAAAGCAGCCATACAGATGTTAGAGCAGACTTTATTGGGGTAGGTTTAAAACGCTCACCTAAATCTTTTACATAAAAATATGATCACAAAATGAATTTCAAGGGCTGACTTTTAAAAAGAAAATTCACATAACATGCAACCTGGTGGTTCAGTTGGAAAGTCAGAGGTGCACCTATTTGCATTACTTTTTTTCCAATATAGTGTTAGTAACTAGTGCTGAGCAAAAAAAATGTTAACTTACAGATGATGAGTAGAGGAATATGGGTTTACTTACAGAACTCCAGATTACCTGTGGCACTTGTTTCTGCTTTCATCCCTAGACACTTGGATCAAAGCAAACTATTCCCTATAGAATAGTCTCAACCTTTGGAATTCTCCCTAAAATGTTTCAGCATAATTTTTGTGGACTGGTTTTGTTGTCACAGTAGACTTAATCTGTGGTTTTCACATGAATCTAGATTAAGACACATCTTAGTAAAACATACAAATAAAGCCAGTTTTGCAGGAAAGATACAATATGCATGATGGTAGTTTCCAATTTCCATAAAAGTTTTATATTTCCTTAGAACTTAGAGATAAGGTAAAGAAAGTTAAGAATTTTTTTCAATGTGTCTTAGTTGTCTAAATGTAGAGCCAAACAACAATGTAGACTCTGGAAAATAATGCAGTAGAGTAGTAAAACTTGAAGTTAGTTTCATTAAATTAGACTGACAGTGATTAATTGAAACAACATTCAACAAATAGCATGAATGCCTACAACATTGTAGGCATTCAAGTGCCTGAAAAAATATAAAATTCTATCATTTATAAATACTGAATATATTGTATTGCTATTAACTAGAAAAATAAGATATTAAAATCTTTTATTCCTTAGATGCAATAATTAAAATGGATAAATTAACCAAAAAGTGATAAAGTAGAAAAAAAAGTTAGAAAACAAAACACAAATTATTTATTCCAGATTCTTTACATTGTAGCTGAAAATCTAATGCAAGAAACAAACTTGCACAATATCAATACTTTGCTCTTCACCGTGCTGACATTAAGTTGGCTGTTTCTTGTAACTTAGAGACATAGTTACCATTATAAATAACTCTTAGCTATGTTCTGAAGGAAAAAATAATAAGATAACATTTTGATCAGTTTTCCAGTATTTAATTAACCTCTTTTACAACACTTAACACTTGTGCAAAAGGAAAGAGACTTATCTTACTTCTAGTTGTTCCTCTGTAAAGTAAAAAGCAGTATGGTAGAGTATATGCCATGTGTTCGGAAAAAAAAAAAAAAAAAAGATTTCAAAAACACATCCTTCATGTGTTTACATAACCATTTCAACAATTAAAAGGACTTAAAATAGGCAGGGTGCTGCAGCTCATACCTGTAATCCCAACACTTTGGGGGGGCAAAGTGGGCGGATCACAAGGTCGGGAGTTCGAGACCAGCCTGGCCAATATGGTGAAACTTCGTCTCTACTAAAAATAGAAAAAAATTAGCTGGGCATGGTGGAGGGTGCCTGTAGTCCCAGCTACTCAGGAGTTTGAGGCAGGAGAATCGCTTGAACCTGGGAGGCAGAAGTTGCAGTGAGCCGAGGCCACAGCACTGCACTCTAGCCTGGGCTACGGAGCGAGACTCTGTCTCAAAGAAAAAAAAAAAAAAACTTAAAATATTATTTGCATAAAATGGTTCCTCAAGCAATGTTGTTTAAATAAATAAAATGCATATATTGGAGGAGACATTCTGTAAAGATAGAAATTTACTCCCACTTATTTGCTCAGATTCTCAGCTAAATTTGCTTGTTTTTTCATCATCTTGTATGAAAAGAAGGCCTATGTATACTGATATAACTACGATATATTTCCATATCTATAGAGGTGTTGGGGTGTGGGATCTACAAAATAAAGAATGAAACAGTGAATTAATATCCTCTTAGCATATGTCTATCTCCGAGAGCATCCTCTCGGTCATGAATGACTGTATGGTGAAAATGTTCAGTGAGTGAAATAAACATACAACCTCCAATTTCCATGAAAGTTATTGATTTATTGATTTTCAAAACACATGGTCAATGTTGGCATTTGATTTGCCTTTGTGGAGCTCATTCTGCCTGGACTTTGTTTTGCCAAGTCACCCTCATTATCACCTTTCTCCTATGTTAGGTAACTGTAAAATTCCAAATGAACAGCTAAGCAGCCTGGTGTTGAGGTAACATCTTTTTAGAGTTGAAGTCCTCGTGTTACACTGGTTTGTTATTCCAGTGAGATTTCACATTTGTTAAAATATACTTTGAAATTTAGTGGTAAGAGAGACCCTCCCCTGCCCTCAGTTGCTCACACCTTCTAGTGTCAGTTCCCTGCGGGACTTGGAACAAAACTGAGCACTCTGGCAAAGCTAAAAATAATCAGTCCATTAGTATCAAGTTGCTTTCCTGAATATAGCAAGGTGTTCTTTCTACCTCCCCATCCCCAGCCATCCTCCCACACTCTACCTGACCTCACCCTAAGATGTATTATGTTCAGAATACAATGGGAACTTCCCTGACTTACTGTTTTCACCCCAAGGATTAGTCATAAAACATAATCGCATATAAAATTACGCACAAAACTTTTTGCAACTTTGTAATGTTATTTTACTAAATTCATACTTCATAAATGTAGATCTTGGTGAAAATAAAACCATGATATATAAAATATAATAAAAAATATAATAATAAATAATAAAGTTGTCATGAAATTTTGTTTCTTTCTAATAATGTATAATTATTATTTTATGTGGTCTTTGTGAAACACCCAAAAGAGAAAATATAGATTTTATAGACTACAAAGAATTATTTTAAAAGGTAATATTTCAATATAATTAGTTAGGTTTATGGGACAATAATATTTAAAAAAATCTAAAATGTTATGCTTAAAGAAAGGAATTTCATTTATTCTTTTTCTCAGTTATAATTTGACATTAGTTAGAAAATATCAGTCTCTATTCTTAAAATTATTAGCTACTTCCACATGCCTAGAATTAACAATAATTAAAACCTTTTAGCAATAGCTATAGAAAATATTATTTTTTAAAATAAATTTTCTAAGTTAAATAGAAATGATATGATATGCCTGTGATTATCAACCTTATATAAAATCATACTTATAAAAGCATACTCTAGTCCTTCTCCTGTCAAATATATACTAACGTGTCCTCAAAATAATTTCCCAATTTCTTATCTTTCTTTGGACATCTGGAAAATACATTAGTAACTATTAAAAAAAATTAGGTCAAGTGTTCTTTTTCAAAATATAATTTTTACAGCTATCCGCAGAACAACAAAAACATTCTACTAAGATTATTTTTCATGGTAAAAAAAATGCATCGAGTAGGGTCTGCTTTGGGGGATTGTAAGGGGAGAAACCTGGGGTGCTTTAAGGTTAATGGACAGTGATTAAGGTTAATGGCTAAGTGCTTAAGGTTAAGTGCTATATTTACATAGCTGTCAATTCCTTAAAAAAAAGTCTTTATGTCTATCAATCAGTTCTAGCTAATAGCCAATTAAACAGCAAATGGGGGATAGAGACGTAGGTAAAGACCCTTTAACCTGCATTTATAGGGTGGAATGGTCAACTTTCAATCAAGAAGTACTTATTGAACACCTATTTTGTCATGGCTGTGTTGCACACAAAAACGTAGACATCATGGCCCCTGTGTTAAAAATGCTTAGTATCTAGCAGGGAATAGAACTAGGTATGGAAATACATCAGTATGGGCAGCTATCAAATAAACGACACAGATGAGACATGCTATAGAATTCAGAGGAGGTAAAGATACTATGTAGCTCAAGATTTCAGAAAATCAGGAAGGATATTTAAAATAAGCCATAAAATTAATGTTTGTCAAAGAGCTATATTTTATTCTTAAAAAAAATACAATCCCAAATAATGTGAACATATGTCAATGACATGATGCGCCATACATACTGCTCTGCATTAAGATGACTTCAACAATTTAACAACAATACTAATAAATAAGAAGCTCAATAGTTAGGAATATACATATGTTCCTCTTTTTCACACTCAAAATCTCAAGATCAATTTAAAGCAGCAGCAACAACAAAACAACACAGATAGCCAAAGCAAAGCTAGGTTAGTGCATTAACTGTGAATCCAATGCAAACATTTTTAAGCGAGGCAAACCAGAAAAGTTTAGGATAATATAAGGTCTAAAGTATCCAGCAGTTGTTTAAGGCAAACTGCATCATGAACCCTTAAATGACAACATGATTAATTAGATAAAGAAGTTTACTAAAACAAGATTAATGTTCATTTCTACAAAAAACACTGAGAACAGTGCTTCATAGATAGAACGGCCTCACTTTTACTCAATTACCAACATTCAGGCAGGGCTCTGGGGTTTTTGTTTGCCTGTTTGTTTTTTATTTTAACATCTTTCACTCTCCCTGAATTTCCAACTGCAAGATTAGATTTTGACTGCAGAAGGAAGGTATACTAGAAATGGAGAATGCGAAGATAAGGGACTGAAGACAAACACCTGGAATGAAGCAGAAGGTGAAAAATAGTAACACAAAAACATTAAAAGTAAATTTTAAAACTGCTCGTAGGGAATCTTTCTTCAAAATGTTAGAGCCTGAGCATAAAACAGACAGAGATAAATGAGTACCAGAGATTCATAGCAAATTTTAATACATCCCGATCTCCTGACAGCCAGAATGCTGTCCAGGTAGCAGTGTCCAGGGTCAGAGTCAGCCTGGGCAGAAGATTAGAGCTCTAAGGCAAGACTGAAGGGCCCCTCAGCTCCTTGGACTGAAATTCATCTCCTTTTGAGTTTTTCTGAAACTGAATAATTACCTGTTTTTGAATTCGAAGTGTCCTCTTTTTAAAATATAATTACCCCCAAAGTGTTAGAACTTTATCAATTCAAGGTTGTCCCATCAAACTGTATTTTTCAACATACTGTGTCTATGTTTAATTATCTTTGCTCCCATAATGTAGCAGTGAATATTAAATAGGATGAGTGTTTTGACTTAGGAATTAGTGGGAAAGAGCATATAAATACCAAAAAAAGTAATAATAAAGACTTTAATAGCATGGAGCTTTATGAATTGGAAACACTGATGTTGGTAGAAGTTCAGTATTGGGAAAAATCTAAAGTCAGTAAGAAGCCTATGGCATGAGGGTGACTGTTTTGAAAGAAAGGTAGAGAAGTTACCCTGATTTTGGAAAAGTGTGAAGAGAGATAGAGTGTCAAAAATAAAGCTCATGACACTTGAAATTTGCTAAGGAGCAATCCTGTTATTTATATTTTCTAGCTCCAAAGGCTTCTAAGTAAAGAAAGATACAACCTAATGGTGGAGTTGATCAATGAAAAGACACGAGGGCAAATCGAAATCTTCAGGGATCCACTGGTCTTTCAAATATTGACTACCCTCACCTTTTGCATGCGTCTCATTATTAATGGCTTCTGCTGCACAGGGTGGACCAAACCTAATTAAAAATGAATATTATTTCAAAGCTCTTTTGGGGTAACTCTGAAATGTTCTCCTAAAGGAAATAAATCCAAAAACTCTTTAAGTATATTATCCATCTAAATTGAAAGAGCCAGCTACAACTGATGTTGAAATCCAATATCTGTTAAATAAGAAATGCAGTGCTTAATAGAAAAAAGATCTAGCATAAACTTCATGTATCTGATATTTCCCCAAAATTTATGTCTTTGATTTCTAAAGGAATATGAAATAATTGCAATACTTTTTTTATTTAAGTAATGCTAAATATGATTTCCTACGTTTTTTCTTATTACACATAATTCAAGATAAATTAAGTTCACTCTTTTCAGCTAATTACATTGCACTATCTCCATTTTATTATACTGTCTATAGCTTGACAGAATAAAATGTTACCTTTAATAGAAAAAACGCAAATTATTATCTATTTAAAGTCGAAGAAATGAATTTTAATTATTTAATTCATGATAAGCACTGAAAAGAAGACAGCAAAGTTAACTAAAATAATCAATGCCCTCATTTTTCAATATTCAAGTAATGAGGACATTTAATTACTCAAGAGTAGTTTATTAATTTAGTCATGATTGACTGTAAGTCATTAAAAAGCATCATAAAAGTAAGATCGGTTTAAATTAGTACATATCTTTTTAGGAGTAATATAGCTTCTATCTAAAGTTTATTTTTAAAAGCTTGTTTTATGTCTTAATGTTGATTGATGTTAACTTATACATGAAATTATATATATAGGCATTTGAAAAATTAGGCATAAAATCAAACTCATCTATTTCAAACTTCTCATTTTACAAGTGAAAATATTGAGGTAGTGTTATTAATAATGTAAGAAGTGTGTAAGTGCTATTAATGTTACTTGTCCAAGCTCATGTTTATTTTGACTTTACTACAGTAGACTCCCTAAACTTTTGATTAATTCTCTATTTATCATAAAACAATGTACATATAAATGCTTATGTATTTTATAATTATTGTATATCTAATGTCTATTCCTAAACAGTAAATTAGTAGACTCAATTTTATTCAACATATATTTAGTATTCATTAGTGAAATATTATTCTTTTGAATTTTTAGTGGTGCTTTTAAAATCTAATAAATAGCATTAGCAATAACATAGTAAAAGCACCTAAAATGTTCTGAGACTGTTCAACCCAGGGCCCTTCCTAAAAAAACAGTTGGAGTAAGTCTTTAAACACTGATGATCATAGCTATAGGAGTTTACAAGGTGTTATTTGTCCATTACACTGCTTCCCTATAGAACAGCCCGAGTACCGGCCACATTCACATTTTTCCCTTAAGGCATGCCTACCTCATGTGTGGCCTATATATGGCATTATTGTTGTGGCCACAACTGCTGTTAGATGGCTGGCTCCTGTTATAGCCTCTTCCCACTGTTAAAGGTGGTGCTGCATAACTAGTATCCTGAGTTTTGGTAGAAAATCTATGCTTTTCTTAGGTGAAACCTTATTTATTTCAAAAAGTTACATGATAGACTCAGAATTCTAGTTTTCTTTTTTTTTTTTTTTTTTTTGGAGTGTAGTCTCAAACTTTCTTAGTCTAGTCTCATCTGAAAGACACAAAATACCCTTGGAATGTTTAATTAACAAATCTAAATCTCTTTCAGCCCTTTGAAATGTTTACTTGTAGGTGTAGTTTTTAAAGTTTACAGAAGAGGCAGACATACATAAAATGTTTTGGAAGCAAATCAAAACTATAAATAATGAGAGCCCTACGTGCAATAACTATAACCATAAACTAAAGCACAGGATTGCATTTGTAGACATAATGGGAATAGGCCATGCTAGTCCTTAAAATTAATTTTCTCAAACTCCATGTTAACTACCTGTGGATAAAGAGCTAACAATAAAATTTTCACTTCGTGATAATTTGACCTTTTGTTAACTATCTAGTTCCATTCCCCTTGAAAACAATAAAAATTAGAATGTCAACCACATTGCTAGGAAAATAGGCCTACAGGAAAAATGACCCTTAACTCCAACAACGAATCAGGACTAAGACAATTCTAAATACCTGATAGTAACCCTAATGTTGGGTATCCCTGAATATGGTGATGATTTTTACTGGGCAGGCCCTTTGCAGGAATCCTAGAAGCTGTGTCTCTCTTGTTATAAAAGGTATCAGTTTTTATAGAGAAGGAGGCTTTCAAGCCAGGAATTTCCCTCACTTACCCCATTTTGACCTTGCCTTCTAGCACCTGAGTTGTTGGACTACTTAAGGACTGCCTGCATTGTTGCCCCAATGGTGCTTTGCTGGTGGTCCATAGTTCATTCTTATTCTATCTTTTGAGTAGGGTAGCATCAGATGTAGCCAATGGTAGTCTTGTGAGTAGGTGTTAATGAAAGTTTTCAAAGATTTTGAGTGGGGAATATACAACTCATATCATACTAATTAAAAAAAAAAAAATCTGGGCCAGGCGCGATAGCTCATGCCTGTAATCCCAGCACTTCGAGAGGCTGAGGTAGGCAGATGACCTGAGGTCAGGAGTTCAAGACCAGCCTGGCTAACACAGTGAAACCTCGTTTCTACTAAAAATACAAATAATCACCAAGGTGTGGTGGTGGGCACCTGTAATCCCAGCTACTCGGGAGGCTGAGGCAGGAGAATCGCTTGAACCCGGGAGGCAGAGGTTGCAGTGAGCTGAGATTGTGCCACTGCGCTCCAGCTTGGGCAACAAGAGCGAAACTCTGTTTTAAATAAATAAATAAATAAATAAATAAATAAATAAATAAGAAAAAGAAAGAAAATCTGGGTTTTGTCACAGTCAAAAAGGAAAGTTCACAATTTCCAAAATGGACTACTTTAAAAAAACAAAACAAAACAAAAAGAACAAAAAACAGTGCTGGTAATAATACAGTACTAAAAATATTATAATCTACCTAGAAGACCATTGTGTAAGGCTGTGGGTAGCTTTAGCACAGTTTAAAGTTACACATTAAATAATAAAAAAGAAGTGTTCCTATAGCAGCAGAGAATAGCAAGTGGTTAACCTAAATGTTCAAGACATTAAAAGTCTGAAAAAAACAGGAAACAAATATGTTAAATGCATACATTTTTCTTGTTGGTGCATACAAAAATTTGTGATGAGAGTTTTTTAAATTATAGACTATAGTTATTTAAACAAAATAAAAATTCTTCTTTTTAACAAACCTATCACTGTGGAACATCTAATAGGAATGCTGCCAAGTAGAGTGTTTTACTTATGTATGCACATATTCACTTGTTCACTTTCACACACACACACAGAGCAAGTTTTTATCACATTGTAACACTGAAATTAATAAATATACCTTAACACAGGATGTAAAGATTTTATGTAAAAATATAGCATTTCCAACTGGTGACATCTTCTTTAGCATTATATCCTCATAAAAGTAAGTAGAATACATTCCAAAGAATGGCATTACTAGTTTCTTGAATCAAAATATGATGGCAATACTGACGCTCTTAAGACACTTATGACTCATACAAATAAAGTTTGTATGCTCATCCTTAAGGATCATAATGTATTGAAGTAGTACAAGTCTCTAAATTCCAGTCCAAAGGAATGGAACTATAATACAAACAGTTTCTATTGCAACCTGCACTGCATGTGGGCATCTTGGCATGTTTGTACACATTTACTGCCTTTATAATTGGATTAGTCATCTGAATAGATTTCTGTGTACTTAATCTTCCTTAGAAATTCAAGAAAATAGAACACATTGCTCATCTGTAAAATGGAAATGACAAATCTACCTTTATTCATTAATATAAAGATTACATAAGATAGTGTAAGTCACACGACACATAGTAGTTACTGCAGTAATGTTCCTTTTCCAAATTTAACATATTTTTAATATTTTAAATAAAATTTAAATGTTTGCACATAAACTAACATTACTAAAATTTTCATGTATAAAGTAAATATTTGGCCACAGTATTGGATGTGATAAAATATACTTTTATCATTATTTAAGAAGTGAAAAAAATCAAAGTTTTTTTGGTACTATTTCATGAGGTAGCTGAGAACAAACATGAAAATACATGTTAATATTTTATGTATTTTTTTTTTTTAAAGGGTCTTACTCTGTCACCCAGGCTGAGTGCAGTGGGGCGATCATGGTTGATTACAGCGTCAACCTCCTGGGGTCAAATAATTCTCCTGCCTCAGCCTTCTGAGTAGCTGGGACTACAGGCACTCACCACCCCTAATATTTGTATTTGCTTTTTGTAGAGGTGAGATTTCGCCATGTTGCCCAGGCTAGTCATGAACTCCTGGGCTCTAGCAATCCTCCTACCTAGGCCTCCAAATGTGCTGACACTGCAAGTGTGATTTACTGCTCTCGCTTTATGTGAATTTCAGACATCCTTACCAGTACTAACAAGTTTCTCTTCTTTACCATGCTTCAAGCCAATATTAGCTGTGATTGAATGAGTAAACCGAACTTAATTCAAAGGTTCAGTATTGTAGGGCTTACTTTCAAGTAATAAAGATTTGGGGCTCCCATTGTTAACTTTGTTTCATTTCTGAAATTGTAGAAAACTGGGATAGAGAAGAGGCTCATTTAGAAATAGTATTAATCAAATATGAGTCTTTCATGAAGTTTACAAATTGGGAAAAGGTTTGATAAGTGTTTTCTTGGCCAGAGAAAGAAATTTTGATTCCTTCGTGAAATGGAAATTAGACTCAGAAAAATGTTTAATGATTAAATATCATTACAACATATTTTAATCTAAAGAGTAAAATAGGCATTATGATGTATATGACATAAAACAAATTACAGGCCGGGCACAGTGGCTCACGCCTGTAATCCCAGCACTTTGGGAGGCTGAGACAGGCAGATCAAGAGGTCAGAAGATCAAGACCATCCTGACCAACATGGTGAAACTCTGTCTCTATTAAAAATACAAAAATTAGCTGGGTGTGGTGGCAGGTGCCTGCAATCTCAGCTACTAGGGAGGCTGAGGAAAGAGAATCACTTGAACCAGGGAGTTTCAGGTTGCAGTGACCCGAGATTGTGCTATTGCATTCCAACCTGGCGACAGAGCAAGATTCTGCATCAAAAAAACAAAAACAAATACAAAAAAACAAATTACATCAAACATTTATTCTTATACTACAGCTAAAATCTTTTACAAGTCTACCAAGCATATTACATGAAACATCATATATATGGCTTGTGCATGCTCCTGTGTTCTGTTCTATCTTATAATAACTTCTTAGAATTTCCTATAGTACTTTACAAATGGTTTTGCAAAGTTTATTCACAAGTATTCACACAAATGTTGCATGATGGATATTCTGTACATTTTGAAAACAAGGTAGTGATTGCCACAAAGAAGACCCAAGCCCCAGTATTTTTACTTAATGCTCACTATTCTCTTTCTAGAGAATTTTGGATTTGTGAATTAGCCAAGTATAATTATTATTATTATTATTATTATTATTTTTTTTTTTTTTTTTTTTTTTTTTTGAGACGGAGTCTCGCTCTGTCGCCCAGCCCAGGCTGGAGTGCAGTGGCACGATCTCGGCTCACTGCAAGCTCCGCCTCCCGGGTTCACGCCATTCTCCTGCCTCAGCCTCCCGAGTAGCTGGGACTACAGGCGCCCACAACCGCGCCCGGCTAATTTTTTGTATTTTTAGTAGAGACGGGGTTTCACCGTGGTCTCGATCTCCTGACCTTGTGATCCGCCCGCCTCGGCCTCCCAAAGTGCTGGGATTACAGGCGTGAGCCACCGCGCCCGGCCGCCAAGTATAATTATAAACACAGAAATGTATCACATAGTTAACAGCATTTAATTTATTTCAGGAAAATAAATTTCAGAGTGACCAAAAATATTATTTATCAGAAAAACACGATTATGTAGCATGTAAAATTCAAGCATATTAGTGCATCTCACTAGAAAAAATAAGGTTAAATCTTCAAGCTTTTAATAGAAGTACAGATAGAATACTAATGATTCTTCTCTGTCTCTTCCATACAAATTTGAAACGCACAATATTAAGTAATAAAACAAAAGTGAAGTTACTATTAATTAGATGCCTCTTTGATTTCTTGCTTTAGACATACCTGCAGCTAACTTCTACTGTGAACATATAGCAATGATAATAATAAAAATGTATACCCACGTTTTAAAAAAGGGTATTTTAATGGGCCTCAAATGAAAAGAAATATTTAATATTAAGCAGGGCTAGAAATGAAAAACTATTAGATTTTGGCTGCCTGCAAATCCAGACCCAGGTGGCCAGGAGTCTGACTCACGTAGGGAAACTGGGACCAAGCCCCCCCCCACCTCGCCCCGCCCCATGCAAAGGGAAAATCATGAATTGGGTTGATTGTTGTGACTGCTGGCTGGGACTTCAGGGTGTTTGAAACTGTGGAAGTGAGCAGAGATAGCTAGCACCCAGATCTGGATAGAAGTGTCCACCAGCAATGTCTAGGTCTGCAGTGTTCCCAATATTTCCCTGGAACATGAGCCAGAAGCAATTAGATTAAGAATTAATTCCAGACTGGTTCTCTGGTGAAAGGCTTGTAATGTCAAGTAAGAACAGAAAGAGGGAGAGAAACACTTTTCCACTTAAGATGAACGTACAAATAAAAATAAAGTAGTTACTGGATAATTCAAAAAGGATTTATGAGGATAAGATTAACTTCAAGAAATTAACCTGTGGATCTCCTGATTAATGATAGTGATAGAGGAAGTCTTTGACCACTGCTTTCAAGTAATCATCAATCCTCAAGGTATTTAGAGCTTTCAGATCCTGTCACCACAGATTAATTTTTCCAGGATCTTGAGATTAGTTTTTAAAAACTGTTTTTTACTCTTTAAAAAAATAAGAATAGTCTATGATTTTATAAATGCTGTTCATATTTAGATATCTTTTATGCAAACCAAAGGAAAAATGAGAATTAAAAGAACATTTATTTCTACCTACGCTTTTGTAGAAAATGAGTTGGGGTTGCTCACGTTTGAAGGAATTTCCCCATGTTCATTCCATTTGCCTTGCATGAGTCTGCTTGTGTTTGTAAAAGTAAACTATGTATTGGTTTAATAATTATAATAATATGGACTGTTAAAAATAAAATAAAATATCTCTTTAAAATGAATATCCTGTGTTTATATGGGAAAGGATAAACCCATAATATTGAAAATATAAGATATAAGGCTTTTTGTCAAAAATATTTTGTTTTTATTATCTTCACTAAGAATCTCAATCATAATGATGAATGTCTGTCTTGAGAAGAATGTTTTCCACTAGATAGACATACCACATATGTAAGTTATAGGAAATTATATTTTAAATGAAATATTACAAAGAGGTGTTTTCCAGGCTATGTTTTTTAGAAGTCTACCAAGCATGTATATATGTGTGTGTATACACACACACACACACACACACACATATGCACCAACGGTGTGTATATTTATATACACATACACATACACATGCATATATATATTCATACTCCCCACAGATAAGGAGAAAATTCAATTGGCATTCTATCTTTCAAAAAACAAATATCCAGATAGTCCTATTGAATAACTGAGGCCTAAAAGTCTTTGAAAGTGTTTGACAGCTCTTTTTTTTTTCACTGCCTTGAAGGTGGGAATGTGTTTAGGTGACTCTCATTGAAAGACTATTGTGATTAGAGTGATCTCTGTTTGTCAGTCAGCCAGACATCACTGGGTTGGAAATACCCTGAGGAGACAAACTTCTCAGGCCCACTATTAACAGGTGTGGACATGGGAAATGAGTGAGAGTTGAAGGGTCAGCTCTTCCTCACATGTCAGAAATATAACTGCAACTCCTTCTTTACCTATAATAAAACCTCTGAAAATAGTGGGGTAAAGTACTGAGAAATGTAACCTGAAGTGAGATCATACTGACTGATTGACAACCAACTACTTACGCTTTATTTGATTGGGCATTCCATCAATTTCATTCTGTACCTTCTTTCTTAATTCAAGTAGTCCAGATAAGATGGTCAGAGATAAAGCCAACTTTCCACTAATAATGAAGTCACCCATTAGAGAGGTAGTAGATTCCGGTGGTTGGGGTAGCATCTTCCCTCAAGCAAAGTTAATTTGAACCCACGTTACACTATTTACTACCTGTATGAGTTTGTTCTCACACTGCTATGAAGAAATACCCGAGACAGGATAATTTAAAAAAGAAAAGAGGTTTAATTGACTCACAGTTCCACTTGGCTTAGGAGGCCTCAGGAAGCTTACAATCATGGCGGAAAGCACCTTTTTAAAGGGTGGCAGGAGACAGAATGAGTGCTGAGCAAAGAAGGAAGCTCTCATCAAACCATCAGATCTCGTGAGAACTCACTCACTATCAGGAGAGCAGCCTGAGGGAAACCACCCCCACGATTCAATTATCTCCACCTGGTACTGCCCTTGACACATGGGGATTATTACAATTCGTGGTGAGACTTAGGTAGGGACACAGAGCCAAACCATATCACTATCTGCATGACACTAAGCAAGTCCCTTAACCAATCCATTTTCGCATTCGTAAATGGGAATAGGAACGCTGCCTACTTCATTGGACTATAAGAACTAAATAAATCACGGCATGTTTAGGACAGTTTCGAGGAATTTATTTGTGAGAGCCCCATTAATGTTATGCATTAGAACTCTGGAAGTAGTTGGCTTCCAATTCAGAGCAAAAAAATGGAATTTTGAATAATAGAGTACTGGGAAGACGTAGCTAGCTGTGGCCATTGACAAAATGTGACACATCCGGGAAGCACTGTGCCCATTTTACAGAGGTACTAGATTTTTCTCTTCCTTGAGTGGCTGTTGAAAACTCCTCTTGTGTGATGTTGGCATTCAAAATTGAACTCCTTTTTTCTACACTTTCAATCTTGATATCTAATATAATTCCTTCACTATAAGTGAACATGAAGTTATTAAGTTCTATATGTGTTGACACGTGGTTTAAAAAGAAAATTTATTACAAAGAGAATATCCCTTAGAATAAGTTGATATATCCTATGTCTTCTAATGATTTTCCTCTAAGCATATAGCAATTTTCATATGTGATAAATATAGTATATATACTTATATTATTTGTATTCTTTAATTACTTATATTGCAATCTTATTTGAAAACATGTGTAGATAAATCTACAGGGATACAAAATGAATAATACATGAAAAAAATTTTTTAAATATATAAGGACCACTTGATTTATTCATTTCCTTAACTTTATGTGATATTTATTAACAAATTATAATTCCAGTAAAAAGGAATCATTTAAAAAATATAAGTTGGATATAACCACAATGTTTTTCCAGCAAAAAAAAAAAAAACCCTTTAACTTGAAAGACTGTAACACTACCACCACCATTATAAATTTGATCCTTTGAGATTGTCACTAGGCTTAAAATTATTCTCTTCATCCTCACTCAGCTATATTCATCAATGATTTTTCGCCATTAGTGAAAAACCACTATCTTCATGAGTTACTTGTGTATATTCACTTGCTAGCACATTTAAGCATAATAAACTTAGGTTAAAAAATCAAACCTTTTCCCCACTCTACCTTTATCCCTACAGAGCCTTTTAAAAGTTCATTAAATTAACTGAAACTTAAGCAAAGTTTATATATTCCATTTGGATAAAGAGTAAAATTTTCATTCACCAATTATTAGCTCGATTGATTTTTTTCACTTAGTTGTTATTTTTTCTTTACTAAACCAAATATACTGTTGTGTTGCTATCATATGAAAGCAACCACAATGCATTAAAAATGTGCAATATAATACTACTTGATTTTTATTACACTTTGAAAGGCAAATGGAGTAAATCAAGAAAAAACAAATCTAAATGCCGTGCTGAAGTGAGGTCCAGCCTTTGAAACCAGCTTCCTATTAATCACAGGGCTGACCTTTTCATTAAGGGGCACTTGTTGAAGTCATTGACACGGTTACGGCATTCATATGTGTGAACTGTACTCTATGGCATTCATGTGCTGGGGAAGGCATAGTGAAATTAGAATCTCTCCCTGTAGGGGGTAGACATTGACCGCTATTCAATGCCAACGATTGTCGGTTAAAGTATTTCATGAAGAATGACTGTGAGACTCCGTTTACTCCTCCATCAGTAATGTCAAATGCAATTCTTAAAGAAATATATTTAACTAGAAACAATTAATTAAACCTCTCATAGCAGCAACTTTATCCAAGCTAAATCATTTCTGAATATACACAAAGGAGTCATCAGGATTCTACCGTCATGGCTTTTAAATCATCATTTTTAATGATGTCCATCTATAATAGTTAGAAAATAAAAACAAAACATTAGCCGATGGGGAATTATGTAAACAGTGCAATACTGTTTTGTCTAATTTTGCCTGTCTATCTACTCTACATATGTGCATTGCCTTTTGAGATGACAATGTCTTCCAGACTAATTTTTCAAATTAATAATGGTTAAATTTTTAAAAATCAACTCAAAGGACTATTAATAGATAAGAAGTGCGGACAGTTTTTGTTGCATTTTCTTTAATCTGATCAGCTTTGTGCAATGCTTGATGGATTAATTTAGAAATAATAACTGGAATCTTTGGTAGGGCATATGTTTATTTCTTACATGAAGCATCATACATTTGAGCAGCAAACACATTCTTTTACATTGGCTGACATTCCACCTGAAAGTCCACCACAGTTAGCCTGTTAACACAATTCAGAATATATGGTATGGTAGTAAAAAGATTCCCCATAGTCAAGTAAAAATCAGAGTAGGGGGCTCAAGGAACAAGTCTGTACCTAGATCAAATCTGAACTTCAAGTTCAAACATAGTTTAATGGTGAATCCAAAGTTGTAAATGCAAAATAAACGCAAAGTGAAGACTGCTTTAAACCAAGCATGAAAGACTAAAAAGTCAAAGTTGAGATTTCATACATCTGGTTTTAATATATCTTCTTATGTTATTAGACAAATGACCTTTTTTGTTTTGTTTGTTTTAAAAATTCACTCCCATTGTCATTGCTGCTACAACGTAATATTCTTTTAAAGGAGTTTTTAGTGTCACTTTTCTAGTAAGAGATCAAGCTATAGAACAGATGTGTTAAGCAAAAATTATAAGCAAATTCCTCACATCAATGTATGAGGAGTAATGTAGCAGTATAGTTATGCATAAAAGTGAAATCCATTTTCAAGAAGGGTATGTGCTTCTTAAAGATTCTTTTTTGTGTTCTTGAAACTGACAAAACACTTGCCACCGTCATTTTTGACAGTAATAAAGGACATTTCACCCAGAAGTAGCAGTTAATATGCCAAAATACAGGATTGAATTAACAGTATTATTAGCACCACATTTCAGTTCCGAGACCTTCTGAATGAGGAGTCACTTCAGGAGTATTTAAGTATTAATGACAGTGCCAGGGCATTGTGCAAAATGAAACTGGAGAAAATTCATGGGGTTATGAACATAAGCTTTGTCTTAGTTCACTTTTGCACAGTCTTTAGAGGATTCCCTGGGAGTAAACACCCTTAATTAATTCCCAAGTAAAAGAAAGAAAGATAATTTTTTCCACTTACTGAATTCGTTGTCCTTTGTCCATGCGTTGAAGTCAAAGGGCTGTTCTGTTCTTACCTAGCTCCAGGTTGCCCTCCGGATTAGGCATAAACGTGAGCGGCAAGAAGCGTGTTCACTTTGTAACTGTACCAGGAGCAGCCCATCGCACTGATGCTAGAGAGCCCAACAGGACACAGTGCTAAACTTCAGCATGAGAGCACAGCATCTATTAGCCCTGAGGCTCTACCATTTCACCTACACCTGGGCGGATCTATCAAGCTTCATCTCTATTAGAGCTATTTGACTCTGTGGTTTAAGAGAGAGGAGGAAAAAAAAAAAAGAGGCTTGCCGTTGTCACACTTGTTTCCTATTAAAGAGCCTTACGGCGGATTGAGTAATTGTGTACGAAGGTAGTCTGGCTGGCAGATGTGTGCAGCCCCAGTGGAGCACTAGATTCAAGGCAGATGGGTTGTACCAGGGCGCAAACAACATTGAGAGAGAGAGAGGCGTGATTAAAACAGCAGGCCTCTGTTTTATAGTGCTGGAAGTGGGGTAGCATTAAAACTCCTAGGAGACAGAGTTCCCCAAATGCTATTGCTCTGTAGCAAAGAAAACAATAAATTCAATAAAAAGGAAAGATTCTCAAACTATAATAGTTATAGAGATATTTATAATAATCACATTAACTATTAATGAGGGGCTAAATAATGCACCCTTCCCCCAATACCCTAACCGAACTTAATTAAAACTACTCAATCATGGGTCATAGTGGGTTATTGATAGTGTTAACGTGATGGATTTGAAACAGATCCCTCATTCTGCTACATAAGCCAAGTTATCTTTTTAATCTGAATTAAATTGCTTTAAGGAGATTTACACTGTCAGGCAGATTGACATTCTCCAATTGGACATTTATTTTAATGTTCTTGAAGCCAATTTTTACGGAAAATGTCCTCATCTAGGTATTTCTGTATATTACTTATTATTTCAGGCACCTTAACCCATCAAAACTTTAGGGTTTTCTGTGTCACCACTCTTTTTCACAAGAAAAAAAAATGCGCAAGAAATCAGAATGAGTATAATTAACTTCCAAAAATCAGGCTGTTGGATCTATTTTCCTATGTTGCTGAGAGCTATTTTCCCGTGTTAAACAGTGTGCGGCTACTATTGTTAATCATGATGATGATGGTAATTGAACAGTTGCTACATGACAAACTATGTAAAGAGCGTTACACAATCATTTCTTCTGAGTCCTACAAGGACACTGTAAGGTCAATATTGCTATTATTATCATTTTTTTTTTTTAAACAAATGAGGGAGTCTCAGAGAGGTTACTGTACCCAAAGTCATGGTTTTGTTATGGTTGGAAGCAGGATTCAATCTGATCTGCCTCTAGAATTCTCACTCTTCCCCATGTCAGACAGTCTCCCTGAAGAATAATTTTTATCCAGTACAGAATCAGATGATTATTATTGATCTCTTTTATAAGAAAATAAAACATAAACTCTTATTTATATGAATACTTAGAGTTTAGAAGTAGATATTCTAACTTCATGTGCCCAGACAGGTAGTAGAAATATAGTCTAGTCTACTGATAGAAGTGTAGACTCATGTTAGAGGGACCCAGCAACTTAGGAATTGCCTAAGCAGTTATATTTTTAAAATAATTTATTGGAACTTTTTTATAATGAAAATCTCTTGAGAAAATGTTTCTTTAATATCCCTAATTCATTTGCAGCAAACTTGTAAAATAAAGTACAGGATTAAAAATTTAAAAATATCACATCTATTTTCCATGTTTCCGTAAGTTGTCCAAAATTCATTCATTGTTTGATTAAAAATTTTTATGATCCTTTTCAGATTTTATCATTTCTCTGTAAATAATTACTTTATTCTAATAGAAGCTTGTTTGACTCATCAGTAAAATAATATAATTTAGCAGACTAAAAAGAAAAAAGCTCTTTTCACTTCTGGAAACAAAAAAGACAATAAAATAATTATTTAAAAAAAGGTATGTTAAACTTCAGTAAAAACTGTATTTAAGTTATGAGAGTAATATTTATTGAAAATTATAAAAGATAAACAACAATATAAAAGTCTGATTTTTAAATAATTGCA
Organism: Macaca mulatta; assembly: GCF_049350105.2. Lineage (NCBI taxonomy): Eukaryota > Metazoa > Chordata > Mammalia > Primates > Cercopithecidae > Macaca > Macaca mulatta. Next base: position 134,918,971 of record NC_133408.1, on the reverse strand, counting down.
TTGTTTTATGCTGTATGGCAGATCACACTAGCATCCATATCTTTTGTCCTCTGATTTTGGATATTTATAATAACCACACTAAACAATTAGAAAAGTGTCCTCTCTGTCATTCCATCTAAAAAAAGGAATAAGAAGAAACAAGCTTCAAAATGTAAAACTATTTTTAAGGGAAATATTAAAAGGCAATAAAGGAGAATAATAATGTATGGGAAAAATGGGGATAGGAAACCAAGGAAAAGACAGATGGAAGCAAAAAACACAGATAACAGAACCCAAGAAAAAAACTGATAAACAGATTGTGATTTCAGTGTACCCCAAGGGGCCAATACAATTTGAAGAAGTCTAAACAGTTCATAAATATCATTTGAATATAGCTGTGGTATGAGAAGAGGGTCTCTTTAACAATGTCTGGTTATTTTAGAGAGTGTTTGTGTATAAGTATATGTATGTATGTGTGATTTTCATATCCTAAAGACATTACAAGCATGTGTTGATATTCAGGTTTCAGAAATCATACTACTGGATGAGCACAAAATTACCTGCAGAAATATTACATAAGAGAGCCATTTATCATAACTTTCTTTAATTGGATTTAAGTAAATTAGATTGAAGTTTCTGGCTATCTGAACTCTCTATTATGAACTTTAGCATTTTCAGATTTCAGAAATTTTCATTGGAAAAACAAACAAAATTTCTGCATTTTCATGGTTTCACATAATTTGCCCTGAAGACTGTCATTGTGATATGTTTTTTCTATCTTAGTTGAAAATGAAACATATTGGAAACATCCCAAGAAAAAAATATCCTGGGGAGTTTCCAGTCTAACTTTTATACCAAAACTTGGATAAGATTTAGAGAAGCATACAGTTTCTTTATTTTGATTTATATCTATGTTTTTTTCCCAACCCATCATACAAGCCTATTCACAAGGGGGTCCTCTTTAACAAATGCTCTCTAATTTATGAACTAATGATTCAATGCTTGCTGGTTTTTCTTTTACCTGTAGGAAGGCAAAAATCAAAATTTCCCCAACTCACGTCTAGCTGGCCACATCATTCCTGATTTGGATCTGTTTTCAATTCTATTTATTCCCATTCTATTAAATCACACATTCACCTTTAGTTTTACTAATGGAGGCTATGGCAGTGGTTGTGGTGTCTGTGAAGTTACTATTAATAAGATTCTTTTAATAAACTTCAATATGGTCTGTCATTTCCAATTAAATATCAAAATAGTTTGCTGAAATGATGTACAAATATTTCTCTTTAATAAATATGTTCAACTATTTATGATATGTGATTGAAACAGAAATTTAAGGCTCTTTTAATAATCTGGTTTAAGACTTGATTCTCTTTTAAATATGTGTCTTGCTTTGATCAAGCCTTCAAAGTCCAAATGGTAAATAATTTTAGTTCCAAGCCACTTATTTCTGAGTTAAAGGTAATGGAAAAACAGCATGATGATCCCTAGTATCAAATTGGCATTTCTGAAAGCAGTGCTTCAGCTCCTAAATGTAAACACACTTTACGTAAATTCCTTTAAAAAAAACTTTCTGCCAGACATGGTGGCTCACACCTGTAATCCCAACACTTTGGGAGGACAAGGTGGGCAGATCACCTGAGGTCGGGAATTCGAGACCCGCGTGACAAACATGGAGAAACCCCGTCTCTACTAAAAATACAAAATTAGCCTGGCATGGTGGTGCATGCCTGTAATCCCAGCTACTCGGGAGGCTGAGGCAGGAGAATCACTTGAAACCAGGAGGCAGAGGTTGTGGTGAGCCGAGATGACGCCATTGACCATTGACTCTAGTCTGGGCAACAAGAGCGAAACTCCATCTCAACAACAACAACAACAACAACAAACAAACAAACAAAAAAAACCTTTCCATATTTTTATATTTTTCACGCCATAGTTTCAATTTTATGCCTCATTAACGCAAGGATATAAAACATATGGAGTTCCTTAAAGCACAGGGTTCACTGACTCTTTTACAGATATATCGTCTTCCCAGTGTGGTTTATTGGAGTGCGATTATATGTAAGGTGAAGATAAAACAGGGTTTGTGTTTTTGTTGATTCACCAGTTTTAGAGAATGGGACTGAAATGTTACTTTATGTTGTTGTGGATTCACTAACTCTAAAATATGTCATGCAATGGGCAAAGAAAGTAAAAATTTAGGTACCAGGCCATTAATATATTAATATTATGATATTACATTAATAGGATAAGCTATCAATAGAAAAAGATTGGATAGAACTGTAGAAAACGGTATATTTCTGTGAGCAGATCTGATAAAACTGTCAGAGATTTGCCAGTTGGGTGTGAATAATCAAGAATTCAACAAATATTTGGGGTAACTCCTTCTATGAGACTAGGCTTGATTCATATAATTTTATGATATAAAAATATTTCCAACATTGGTTCTCTTCTCCTTCTATTACGCTGGTGCAAAAGTAATCACAGTTTTTCCCATTAAAAAGTAAAAAGTTACAGTCTAATATTAGATCTTAAATATCATCCTAAAAAGTAATCCGGCCAAGGTAAGAACATTCTCTCCAAAATTTTTATTATAATAAAAATGCTAGTGATCGAGGAGGAGGATAAAATGTACTAATTAAATATTTTTAAAACTTATTCTTTATTCTCTGTGTTAGTTTAAGACATTAGCTAATAGTAGTATGGTATAGTATACTTTTCAAAGGACAAGCTGCATCAGGGAATAATTTCTTTGGGGAATATGAATAGTACGGGTTGTCAAAAGTGGTACAGGTGGTGTGATCAAAAAGGCTCCAGGTAGGTTGAAGTCCTTAAAATCATAAATCTCCATGAGGTGACCAACCCAAGGAAAGCCATTATTTTAAAAAAGATACATTTGGGTGAGTTCAAAATTAGGTAACATTTGGGGATGGGGGACAGAGAGATAGAGGAAAATTTAAAGGAAAGAGGTCTCAAAAAAGTTCTGCCAACTTTACAATTTTGCCTAGGCCAACACTGGGAAATATGTAAGATAACTGGAGGCTATTTGTGAGCCAGTTAGTGAAAAGACTAAAACCCTTGCATAAAAATTATTATTTTACCATGTTTTTAAGATTTGCCAGACAATTTTTAATTTAGCCATCACTGATACATAACAATGCCTAATGTCTGATCTCAACATTTTACAAACTCTAGGGGATGAAAATATACACACAAAACAAATTAAAGAATATTTCATTTCAAGAATGATATATACAGTAAATTTAATAAAAAGTAAGAAAATGTGAGTTCAATATGGATTGCATGAATTCATAAGTACTCAAGGACTTTGGTTCAGAAATGATGACAAAAGTAGTCAAATAGAAGTTTTAATTTGGGGAATCATGAATAAATGTGGGAAGGGCAAGATTGTGTAGAACAAAGAAACACTGTTAGAAGTTTTCTGGTAAGTGTCTGGCATGATAAATATCATGTTTGGGAAAGATTAATTGGAAGGGATTAGCAAAATGCAAGACTGCCTTTGAGGCTGCTGCAATAACTCAGGCACTGACCTACTTTCCTGATTTGATCTTCACTTTTCCCTCAGCATAAAAGTATCCCTGCAGACTGATACACTCTAGTCCTTGTAGCATTCCATTCTCATTTCTGCTCCCATGTTTATGCCACGTGCTTGCAGTTCACTGGAAAGGATAGGATTTAAAAACAGTCTTTGACCCAAATCCTGATTCCACCACTTAATAGTAATTTAACTTCCCTAATCCTGTTCAATAGATGGAATTGCAACACTTATTTTTGAAGTTGAGCCATGATGAGGTCTCTAAACTGGAACTTTATAAAATGAATTCAATATAAACTTGAGGTAGTTAATTAATGTCTTTATATCTCCAAATTCTTACATAATGACTAGATTCTAGTATAGATGTCCAAAATATTTTTTTTCAAATGTTTGTGTATCATAATATTTTTCATAGTGTGTCTCAAAAATGTAAAAACACTTACCAGGTTTAATTTTGTAGAATTACCAAATGGACTTGGTTAATGATAATGATATTAGAAACAAACTAACAAAAAAAAAGTCTTATATTCAAGAGAAATTTCAAAGCTAAAAGCAACAATACTTGATAACAAATTAGAGATGAAGGGGGCTGAGTCAAAATTGATTTCACAAATAACAGAAAATTACAGTGGATTAAACAAGACCACTGTTTATTCAATGTCTCTTTTTTGTTCAAATAAGAGAAGTCCACCAGTTACATTCCAAGTCTTGCACGGCATCATTTCTCAAAACATAAGAGATCCACCATCTTCTTTGTTTCTGCCCTGCCATTTCCATCTAATGGATGTAATTTTCAAGGTAAGGAAGAAAAAAAAAAGCTGCTGGAATTCTGGTCATTGTTTTTGCGGTGACCAAAAGTTTGGTAGAGAGGGTAAAAACAAACCCATACCAGGTGTTAACGGGCCAATCCAAAATGCTCCACATATAAACTTTTGCTTATATAATGTTGGCTTCACTAGCGGTAAGGAAGGTTGATAATGCAGTTGTGTTAACTGCCTGAAATATAAATCAGAACTATATTACTGAGAAGTAGAGCTAAATACTTTGGAGAAGAAACTAAAAGTCTCTTCTTTATCAATTAAAATGAAGATTAGTATTTGGGAGAAGTAGAAATATTTGGAGGAGGAACTATTTTAAGTTGGAATTTATTGACTTTAAATATGAGTGGATCCTGTAATCCTAGCATTTTGGGAGGCCAAGGAGGGCAGATCATTTGAGCCCAGGAGTTCGAGATCAGCCTGGGCAACATGGTGAAACCCCATTTCTGCAAAAAAAAAAAAAAAAAAAAAAATACAAAGATTGGCTGGGCATGGTGGCATGTGGCTATAGCCCCAAATACTCCAGGGAGCTGAGGCAGAAGGATCACTTGAGTCCCAGAGGCAGAGGTTGCAGTGAGCTGAGATGACTATTGATTGTGTCTTTTGATGCACAAATGTTTTAAATTTTGATGCAGTCCAGTTTACCTCTTCTTTTCTTTTGTTGCCTATGCTTTGGGTGTCATAGCCAAAAAATAATTGCCAAACCCAATAATAGAATGATTTTCCTCTGTGTTCTTCCAAGAGTTTTATTGTTGTAGCTCTTACATTTGTGTTTTAATCCATTTTTTATTAATTTTGGTATATGGCATAAGGTAATAGTTCAAATTATTCTTTTGAATGTGGATATACAGCTTTACCAACACCATTTGTGGAAAAAACAGCCTTTTCCTCTTTGAATGGTCTTGTCAATCTTGTTGAAAATCACTTCACCATATACGTGAGGGTTTATTTTTGGGCTCTGTATTCTGCTCCATTGGTATGTATGTCCAGTTTTATGCCACCTTATGCTCTTCTGATTACAGTAGCTTTGCAGTAAGTTTTAAAATCAGAAAGTGTGAGACCTCTAACTTTGTGTTTTGTGATTTTTTTTCAAGATTGTTTTGCCAATTTGTGGTTTTTTGAGACTGCATATAAATTTTTGGAAAGCTTTTTCTATCTTTACAAAATCATCTTGAAATTTTGATAGAGATTACACTGAATCTATAGATCACATTGGGTAATACTGAACTCAACAGTATGAAGTCTTCCAGCCCATAAACATGGAATATCTTTTCATTTTTTATGTGTCTTTAGTATCTTTCAGCAGCTTTTTAAAGTTTTCAGTGTACACATATTTTGCCTGCTGGGTTAGATTTATTCCGAAGTATTTTACTCTTTTTGATACTCTTTGTAATAGTATGCTTTCACACTGCTGATAAAGACATACGTGAGACTGGGTAATTTATCAGGAAAATGAGGTTTAATGGACTCACAGTTCCACGTGGCTGGAGAGGCCTCACAATCACGATGAAAGGTGAAAGGGACATCTTACATGGCAGCAGGCAAGAGAGGGTGAGAACCAAGAGAAAGGGGTTTCCCCTTATAAAACCTTCTGATCTCACAAGACATGTTCACTACCACGAGAACAGTAGGGAGGAAACTGCCCCCATGATTCAATTATCTCCCACTGGGTCCCCCCCAAAACACGTGTGAATTATAGGAGCTAAAATTCAAGATGAGATTTGGGTGGATACAAAACCGAACCATATCATTGTTAAAAATTAAATTGAAAAACTATTTAGTATTTCTAAGAGTAATTATTACAGAAGGTTTGAAGTCTCTAATATTCTCTGTTCTCCCAAGCTTGATACCCCTTCTCTCTCTCCAAAATCTATACTGAACATGAATTCGGTTTTTATAATTTTAAAAGGTAATAGTATTAATTTGCATTAATAGTATTTTCTGGGTTTTAAAGTTTACTTTTTAAAATCTGACATTACAGACAGATTTTTTCATGCTAATATAAATAGAGTTAATTATTTTAACAATGGTAACAAAGTTTATCATGTGACTCATACAATATTTTTAGTCAGTAAACAGTTTTAATCTATATTATTTCGATTGTTTTTGCTTTATTTATTTATTTCCATCTATTTTTTATTCTAGATTCAGGGATTACAGACACAGGTTTATTACATGGCTGTTTTTTGGATAATATCTCTTTCTTGATTCATTTTTAAACAATATGTATTTACTTTTTAAAATCAACACATATTATATATATTTATTATGTACAACATGATGTTTTGAAATATATACACATGGTAAAATGGCTAAATTAAGCTAATTAACACATGCGTTATTCCATACAATTATAATTTTTTTGTAGTGAGAAACTTAAAATCTCTGTTATCAATTTTAAAGATAATGCATTGTTATTAACTATAGTCACCCTGTTGTAAAACAGATCTCTTGAACTTATTCCTCCTAACTTAAATTTGTATCCTTTGCTCAACATCTCTTCAACCTCACTCCACCCCACCCCTAGCACTTGTTAACTACCATTTTACTCTGTGCTTTTATAAGGTCAACTCTTTAGATTTTACATATAAGTGAGATCACGGCGTATTTGTGTTTCTGTGCCTGGCTTCTTACATTTAGCATAATGTCCTCCAGGATTATCCATATTTTTGTAAAATGACAGGATTTCCTTCTTTTTTTTGAAGCCAAATAGTATTCCATTATATATAATATATATATATAATTTTTTTTGTTCATTCATTAATTAACTCAGATTGATTATAATCTTAGCTATTTTTAGTAATATTGTAATAAACCTGGGAGTGTAGATATTTCTTCAACACACTGATTTTATTTCCTTTGAATATATATCCAGTTGTGGGATTACTGGAATATGGTAGTTCTCTTTTTGTTTTTTAAAGAAGCTTTCACACAGTTTATCTAATCACTAGGCTAATTTATACTTCCCCTATAGTGTGCAATGATTTTATTTTCTTCACATCCTCACCAGCACTACTTATCTTTCACCTTGTTAATAACAGTCATGAAGTAATAGTTCATTGTGGTTTAAATATGAATTTCTCTGATGATTAGTAATGTTGAACATTTTTTCATATACCTGTTGACCGTTTTTATGTCTTCTTTTGAGAAATAGAAGACATTTTGGTCCTTTGCCCATTCTTTTAAATGGGTTGTCTCTTTTCAAACTATAAACTATTGAGTTGTTTGAGTTTCTTACATGTTTTGGATATTAACACCTTAACAGATATGTGGTTTGCAAACATTTTCTTTCATTCTATGGGTTGTCTCGTTACTTAGTTAACTGTTTACTGCGCAGAAGCTTTTTAGTTTGATAAAATCTTAGAATGTAAATTTATTTGGAAATAAGGTTTTTGCAGATGTAATTTAGTTAAGGACTGTGGAAAGAGATTATTCTCTATTTAGGATTACCTCTAGATTTAATGATTGGTATTCTTATGGGAGAAAAAGCTGCAGAGACACACAGAGGAATGTGCCATGTGATGACGAAGGCAAAGATTGCTCTATGTGCCAAGGAACAGGCAGTATTCCTGGCAACACCCAGAAACGAAGAATTATGGAACAGATTCTCGCTCAGAGCCTCCAGAAGTAACCAGCTCTGCCAACTCCTTAATTTTGGACTTCTGGTCTCCAGAATTGTGAGAGAATAAATTTTTGTTGTTGTTAGTGATGAAGTTTGCTGTAATTTGTTATACCAGCCCTAGGAAACTAATGCATTACTTTACTTGTGTTAATCATTTATCTCTCATAACAGTTGTATGAATTAGTTACTACTCTTATCCAATTTTATAGATGAGGAAATAAAGTTACAATATACTAAATAATTTACCAAAAGTTACACAGCTGGGAAGTGGTGGAGACAGATGGTAAGATACAAATTACTAGAAACAAGCCACATTGCCTCTTAATCTGGGCTAATTTAGTAATTATGGTCATTCAAATGCATATAGCTAGCTTGACTTGCTAGCCTTGACCATCAGAATGATTACTAAATCTTTACTTTCTACCTTGTATGTGTTAGAAAAGGACAGTTAACTGTATTTCCATATGTCAAGAATATTTCTATAAGTTTTTATATAAAAACATTTTCTACCACCAAGATTTAAAACTTGTCACCATGATTTAGTAGAAGTTTACGATAGCACATTTTGATTATACTTATTTGGACATCGCTTTTTAAAGAGCACTGAAGGAATTTGAAAAACTAAAGCAAATGTTAAAAATCCTTCAGGCAGGAAGTATCAGAGGAGTGAAAGCTGGTTTTCATTGTTCAAATAATCATTCTACAATATTTCAACATTTCACAGTGGCATGTTACATGTGTCATTTTATGTATGTGATGGGAAAGTACAAGGAAGTACAACTTATTTAGTAAATCCAGATTTTGGTAGAGCAATAATCAAGAATAAAATTTTATTATAACATGTCCATTCATAAATTAGCAAATTTTTCTAACTCATCTAAACACAAGTAATTCTTCCTAATTTTCTAACCAATCTAAACTCATCTAAGTTTTCTCAAATCTTTATTTTAACAATGCTATGTTTACATTTAAAAAAAAAATAATCAATTGTTGATACTTTAGCCATACATGTATGAGTTTCTTTTCTTTGTAGGCTTTTTTTTTTCCCCCCCACAAAGTCTTGCTTTGTCACCTAAGCTGGAGTGTAGTGGCATGATCTTGGCTTGCTGCAAACTCCGCTTCCCAGGTTCAAGCAATTCTCCTGCCTCAGCCTCCTCAGTAGCTGGGATTATAGGTGTGCACTACCTTTTCTGGCTAATTTTTGTATTTTTAGTAGAGGCAGAGTTTCACCATGTTGGTCAGACTGGTCTCGAACTCCTGACCTCGCGATCCGCCCTCCTCGGCCTCCCAAAGTGCTAGGATTACAAGTGTGAGCCACCATGTCCGGCCTCTTTTTGTTTTTTATCTTTTAAATTTTCTCTTTTTTAAAAAATTGTATTTTTCTTTTAAATGTTCTATTGCTTGAGTTCTTTTTTGATAGAGTTTTTATAATCTTTTAGACTTTTAAACATTGATTGAATCTTTAATGTATGTTAAATATAATTAAGGTTTATGGAATTGTAAAATGTATTTTGTAACTTGTCGTTGCTTAATGAATGAAAGTAATTTCATCCAAAAAGAAATTCTTTAAATTTAGAAATAACCTCATATAATTTTATATATCCTTGCACTTTCCCTCATTAATTAATCTTTAACCACTGTCAAAAATTGCCTATGATGCCCCAAAAACATCGTGCTTAACAGGCGCTATGGAAACCTAGTATTTCTATAAGGTTTTCTTATTCTCTCTCATTTTTCACTTCCCTGTACACATTTATAATATAGGAAAATGAAGTTAGAAATGTATGTCTTTATGTGCCTATGCTGACAAACAAATAATTCTTCAACAGTTTTTCATTGAGAATCTACTATATACAAGCCATTATACTAGATGCAGTGGGTAAATATAACATTATCAGTATTGTTTAGATAAGACAAACTACAGTTAAATTATTAGTAAATAGTTTTAAAATATTGTCCTTTGGCTTTTTGAAATTACAAAAACCTATTAGGTAATGTTTTTAAAGGTTCTTTTGTATTCTCTTATAGTGGCGTTGATTATCAACGATGCCAACAGCAATCTCCTTTAAATTTTTTTTTTCAGTCAGTAAAGCCCATCAACAAATATACATTGTGTTCAAAACTACTTACTCTACATGGGAATGCTTCAAGCTACTAGTGACTTGTGGATTGGTAAAGATAAGCAAATTGATAAAATAATAATGATAATAATCCTGCTAATAAAAGCGTATCCTAAGTTGCCAGCAAATGTTGCTTTAAATTACGTTAGTGATTATGGAGACACTGTGTTGGTAACCGTGCTTGCTCATCAGAATACTATGTGTGAACTGAGCTTTAAGCACTGGAGAGTAAATGTTAACAAGGAGAAGGCCCTGAATACCACATTTGGCGTTTTATTTTATTTTGAGTGTCAGTTGAAAGGCACTTGTGTATCTTCAGAATGGGGATCATGAAACATTATATTTGACAAGATATTTCCCTCTGAGAGCTTCACAAGAGTTTAGAGGCAAGAATGCCATCATTTGAAAAAAAAAAAAAATTCAGTAGTTTGGCTACAGGTAGTGATGACTTAAGCTGCGGCTCTAACTGTAATAACGTAGCAAAGAAAAATTCCAGAAAATAGCATGATGAGCTGCATTTGGTAATTACTCAAACACAGGGGAAAGAGCATAACAGATACAAATGAGACTTGAAAACAAATACAGAATATTCTGTGACAAAACAAGAGTGATCAACTATCTTTCTAATCACAATGTTTACAAAAGGCCACATTGCTAAGTTGACTACACAAACCAAAAATATAATTCTCCATATACAAAAGAGATTTAATTTCTAAACAGCATGATCCACTGTTCTGCATATTTTTAGTGTGGCAGAAGACAAAGTGCTTTTCCTGAAACTTTTAAGTGAGCTCATTTTTTTCTGCTCTGTTATTTTATGCCAACAATAGTCAGTAGATTGAATGGCCATCCATACCCAGAAAAATGTTACTGATGAATTAGTGTCAGCCCGGGGAGACATAACAAGTGATGTTTTGAAGGGGTCACCTTTACATCGAGGACTGCTTAAGTGTTTCTTCAATGACCTGGAAAATGAAATAGAGAATAGGCTCATCAAATTTGTAGATGAGTTCAATCTCCTGAAGAGAATAAGGACAGAACGACTCATGGAAGATGGATTCGGTATTCAAAATGAACTTGGCAAATTGGAAAGGCAGTGAGAGATGAACAGAATAAAGTTCAAAGAGGTCAGATTCAAGTTAGTGCAACACAGACAAAGATCCAATGTCAAAGGATACACAACAATATCTTTGTACTAATGGGGTAAAGGTGATTTAGAATAGTGTTTGAAATACTCTCTTTAGTGATGCCATGCCAAAAAAGAGTGGGGAATGGTACCTGTAATGGCAGCCTGGCACAGAAAAACCAAATTCACCACATTCTAAAACTTTCTTTGGAAATTACCTAGGGGCTCAAATCCTCACAAAGATTTTCTATGTCACAGTTCAGCAATAGATATTTACTAGTTGGATTTATCTGTGCTGTTTTTGTTGTTTTAATGCTACATCACAAACATTTGCTACATACATGTGTTATGTAGCATTAAAACTATATTTAATGTACCTAATAAGTATACATAAGTCTAGTTCAAAAAATTAGGCTCAAGTAGTTAAAGAACAACTTATGCTCATAAAAAAATGGTTTTGTGTATTTTGCGTATTTTGAATATTTTTTCTTTTTTTTTTTTTTTTTTTTTTTTTTTGAGAGGGAGTCTCGCTCTGTCACCCAGGCTGGAGTGCAGTGGCCAGATCTCAGCTCTCAGCTCACTGCAAGCTCCGCCTCCCGGGTTCCCGCCATTCTCCTGCCTCAGCCTCCCGAGTAGCTGGGACCACAGGCGCCGCCACCTCGCCCGGCTAATTTTTTGTGTTTTTAGTAGAGACGGGGTTTCGCCGTGTTAGCCAGGATGGTCTCGATCTCCTGACCTTGTGATCCGCCCGTCTCGGCCTCCCAAAGTGCTGGGATTACAGGCTTGAGCCACCGCGCCCGGCCAGAATATTTTTTCTTAATCACATTGTTTACAGTATTAAGTCATTCAACAAACAGTCAATAAATAATAGTTAAGTGATAACCGTGTGCGGCACTCAGTTAAGTACTGGCATGCGGCTGTGGAATAAGCAATAGAATCTCTGACTTCAATGAGCCCATATCTAGAACAGAAGTCAGCAAACTGTAAAAGGGCAGACAGTAAATATCTTAGACTTTTGTTGACCGTATGGTATTTGTTGCAATGACTCAACTCTGCTGTTGTAGCACAAAACCAGCCATATAATACACAAATAGGTATGACTGTGTTACCATAGACATTTCTATATTAAAAAAAAAAAAAAAAAAAATAGGCAGTAGCGCAAATCTGGCCCATGGGTCTTAGTTTGCCAACCCATGTTCTAGGGGATGAGATAGGCATTAAACAAGTAAAAACTTGATATAAACACAAATAGAGTGTCATGTGGTAAAATACTGAGAGATGGTCAAGAAGACTATCTTAGAGCGGGTGGTTTAGAAAGGTTTTACTGAGGAAGTGACATTTCAGATGAGACATGAAGAATGTTCACGGTTTGCCAATCCACACTGCGACAAAGGCTCTGCAGCAGAATGACATTTGTGTAGGTGATGCCCTAAAACAGGCCAGGCGGCAACAGATATAGGGCCTGTTCTAAGTAAGGGGAAGGAGATGGTTAAAAAGAAAAGGTTGCTACCATCCAGACTGAGTATTATGTTCCGATGGAATGAGGCAGTTTAAAAAATAACTGTACACACATAAATGAGGTAGAAAATTTCAGATCATAAAAAGTGCTATAGAGAAAATAAAACAGGCCGGGCGCGGTGGCTCAAGCCTGTAATCCCAGCACTTTGGGAGGCCGAGACCGGCGGATCACGAGGTCAGGAGATCGAGACCATCCTGGTTAACACGGTGAAACCCCGTCTCTACTAAAAAATACAAAAAACTAGCCGGGCGAGGTGGCGGGCGCCTGTAGTCCCAGCTACTCGGGAGGCTGAGGCAGGAGAATGGCGTAAACCCAGGAGGCGGAGCTTGCAGTGAGCTGAGATCCGGCCACTGCACTCCAGCCTGGGCGACAGAGCGAGACTCCATCTCAAAAAAAAAAAAAAAAAAGAAAAAGAAAAGAAAAGAAAACAAGTTCATATGATAGTATGATTGGGTAGCAAGGGATGTATGAGCATGACACATTTGACCTGAATATAAAGAAGAATACAGCTTTGAAAACACATGAAGGGAGGGAGTTCCAGCCTGAGGAAACAGTAAATGACAAGGCTCAAAGATAAAAGGAAGCTTGGCATGATATAGGGTCAGAACAATGGCTTAGGTGGACACAGCGTCTTTTGGAAGTGGTGACATTTACTGTGATATACAAGATTGAGGGAGGAGCAGAACTAGAAAGAAATGTCATAAATTCTGTTTTGGTTTTGTCGAGTTTTCATTGCTTCATAAACATCTTATCCAAGATCTACAATATGCAGTTGGATACATGAGCCCAGGGCCCAGAGCTAAGAAAAAGGCTAGGGCTGTAAGTGTAAATTTGGGAAGATGTTTTAAATGTGGAAAGTCAATGTCTTTGGGCATAGTGAGTTATGAAGACTCTGGCACAAGAAATTAGAAAGGTAAGCAGAGTTATATCATGTAGGGCCTTGCATGCCATATGTTAACTAGGTTATATTTTATTCCAAAAGTACTGAGAAGAAATTGCATTATGTTTAAACAGGGGAGTCATATGATTCAGTTTCTAGGAGATTGTCACTATTTGTGGATTTCCTATTTGTGAATTTGTCTACCCATACCCACGAAATCTATACTCACAGCATTTGTATGGTCACTCACAGACATACACAGGTAGTGAAAATTTGAGTCTCCAGATGCCGGTGTGCCCAGGTGAGGCTGAACAAGGTCATGTTCTACTTTCTTACTTCAGTTCTCATACGATGTAAGTTTTCTTTTTGTGGTCTATTTAGTGCCACATTTACCTCATTCTTTTGCTTTTTGTTGCTGATTTTGTGGTTTAAAATGGTGTCCAGTCATAATACTGATGTGCTGTCTAGTGTTCCTAAGTGCAAGATGTCTGTGATGTGCCTTAAGGGACAGATATCTGTGTTAGATAAGTTTTATACAAGCATGAATTATAGTGCTGTTGGTCCTGAGGTTCAAAGTTAATGAATCAATGCTATATATTAAATAAAGTGTCTTTAATAGAAACACACTTAAAACAAGATTATGTATTGACTGGCTGATAAAAATTTTGCAGCCAGAAAATCTGCAGGAACCTAACCTTGTGTTTCCCCAAGGAGCAATTCGTTCCATATTCGCTAATTCAGTGTTTGCAGCAACGTTTGCAGCAACTTCCTAAAACATAACTACCTTTAATAAAGAGGATTGACTGAATATCTCAAAAAGGCTACACTGAATTGCATAATGAAATAGTTGGGTTTATTATAAGGAAGCTTTTCCTGTAGTTGTGTATAACATTGGCAGAACTTCTTTAGGGAACAAGAAAGAAAAGTAATTTCTTTTTCAAATGGCTGTGTTTAAAAAAAAAATCAACCAGTAATCGAGAAATTTTAGCACACAGATTATGCATACTTGTTGGATTATTTTATCTGTCATTAAATAAAATGTAAAGTGCAGTTTTAGTTGGCTTTTCCTGTCCTGGTCTTGAAATCAACAAATACAATTATATACATGTGTGAAACTAAAGCCAAGGGCTTAGCACAGTGCATGATGAATAGTCTTTCCTCCGCGAAGTGTTAGCTGCTGCTGCTGCTGCTGCTGCTGCTGCTGTTTCCAATGCCCTATACAGGAATGTCCTATTTCTACCCTGAGATGGCATTCCTGAGGAACAAAGGTGGCAGCCCCAGCAGATTAACCAAGATATGTTCCCTAAAGGTAGTTATGACCGAGACAGTCTCTGCTCATGCCCGTTGTTTCAGCCAGTATCCCATTCTGTTGGTGGTCCCTTTATTGGTACAAAAAATTATTTGCTCATGCTATGCAGAGATGTTTCAAATATAAAATTATGAAATATGAATTTGGTGGTGGAGCAGCTGCCACTTAGCCTCAGAATCAGTTAGACAAGGGGCTAGGGATTGGGGAGTGTTCTAGGCCAGTGTGTTCTAATCAGGAACAGAATGGGAGGTGGCTGTCTTAGAGTCAAAGAGAGATGTTGGAGCTAAAAGTCAGAAGAGCGGGAGATTTTCAGAGAAGGATTTTGGCAGTGATGGAGCAGAAAATATGTTTACAACAGCATCATGGGGAAAAGGAAGTAACAGGAATGCTGCAGAAAGTTGAATTTGGAGAGAGTTAGCAAATCGCAAAACGGAAAAAGCAAATTTTTTAAAATGTGAAAAAAAGAGAGTCATAGATATATAATGAAAACAGAAAGGATTACATAAATGTAAACATAAAATGTTGATTTCATTCTTGACTTTATTTCTTCAATTCTCTTTATTTCCTGTCATTCTCTACTTTTCCTTCATGACTTAAATTATTTTAGAAATCCATTATTTAATATCTAAGCTGACAGTGATCCATTCCATCCTCCCTTGCATCACACATCTAGTCCCTTTGGTCACGCAAGTTCTTCCTTCTCAATGTCCTATTTTTCCCCAATCCCTCCTGCTCACACTCTTGCCTGAACTATGTCAGCCACCCTCAATTCTTTGTCTCATCGCTGATATCTCTAAAGTCATACCTTATAGACATTTTTAAAAAGTAAATTAAAGATTTTCTAAAAATGTGTTTTACTCTTCTCTTTCGTCTTTATATCTATCTGTTGAATATTGTACTAATCTCTTTATCATTCTGGAACCCTGTTTTCACTCTCAGTCAGCTCTTATTCTCTGTTCTCTTCTTGTTAGTTTTATTTTTCTTTTCCTTTTTTTTCTTTCCTTTTTCTTTGTTTCAATTGGCCAAATAAAGTACAATTTTAATGTTTCTTCTTTTTTTCTTATGTTCCAAAATTTTAGTGAATTGTTTGTTTTCTTTAAAAAATAAAGTTTACTATAATATTAACATTTACTAAGAAGACTTGCTGTGTGTGTGTTCTGACTCCTGTCCAACTCTCCTGCTGCATCTAAAGCCACTATTTACTAACCTGTACCCAATCCAGAGCCTTCTTTCAGTTTCTCCCTAGAGCAAGCTCTTGCTAATTTCAAGGTTTGTGAAATAACAATTCCTTCCTCTTTGAATACCTTTTCATAGTCTTCATTACTCTTAGTAATTTCTTAGTTTAAACGTCACTTCCTCAAATAGGTCTGCCCTGACCAGACCAATCAATAGATATTCACTGATTACTGTGATCATTAATATTGTGTGTCAACCTGATTGGATGCAAAATATCGTTCCTGCATGTGTCTGTGAGGGTGTTGTCAAAGAAGATTAACATTTGAATCAGTGAACTGGGAGAGGCAGACCCACTCTCAATCTGGGTGGGCACCATCCAATCAGCTGCCAGCACAGCTAGGAAAAAATCAGGCAGAGGAAGGTGGATGGGCTAGACTGACCTGAGCCTTCTGCATTCGTCTTTCTCCATGCTGGATGCTTCCTGCCCTTGGACATCAAACTTCAAGTTTTTCAGATTTTGTACTCTTGGACTTATACCATTGGTTCGCCAGTGGCCCTCAGACCTTCAACCACATACTGAAGGCTAGACTGTCGGCTTCTCTATTTTTGAGATTTTGGGACTCAGACTGGCTTCCTTGTTTTTCAGCTTGCAGACAGCCTACTGTGAGATTTCACCTTGTGATTGTGTGAGTCAATACTCTTTACTAAACTCCCCTTTATATATACACCTATCCTATTAGTTATGTCCCTCTAGAGAAACCTAACTGATACAAGTACTTACTACACAGCAGAATTTGTCTTAGACAATGCGAATACAGCAGTGAGTATATCAGACAAAAACCTCTGCCCTCATGGAGTTTAAAGGGTAGTGGGAAGACAGACAAGAAAGCAAGAAGTAAAATCCTGTTGTGACAGATGGTCTGAGTCACAGGAAACATAAGGAGGGAAAGAGAATGAGAAAGACCGGTGTGTTTGGAGGTTGTACGTTTCAAAATGTTCTTCAGGGAAGGCCTCTGTGAAAAATTAGTTCTCTACTAAAGACTCAAGAATGTGAAGGCATGTGCCACATGGAAATATGCAGAAGAGTATGGCAGGATGAAGAAATGAGTAGTCCAAAGGCAATGAGGAGGAAAAAGCTAGGAAATGCAAATAGCTGGAGCCTGCTGAGCAAGGGCAAGTGCAGCAGAAGATGAGGCCAGGCAGGCAACTGGGCACCAGGCTGGGATGACCTTAGGTTCTAACCCTGATTGAGATGAGAAGCCATGGACACTTTAAGCAGAGTGACATGCTCTGTATTACGTTTGAACCACATTACTCTGACAGCTGGGTTGAGGCCATACTGAGGCAGAGCAAAAGTAGCCTAAAGGAGCACTTCTCACTCCTCATAAAGTGCATTATTATGTATTCAATTTTACATTCATTTATTTAGTATCATCTCTCTCATCTGTTGAAATATATTCACCATGAGGACCAGAACAAAGTCACTTTGTTTGCAATGTCCCTTTTCCCAACAGGTGTTGAGCCTGGGTTTTTGGACACATAGTAGGTACTGAATAAATAATTGCTAGTGAAAATATTAAACAATCCTATGATGCATGATTTCCACCTTAGAAATAGATAAACTGCATTTCTGGGAAGTTAGATTGCCCAGGAAAGTGGGATAATGGGAATTGAAATCTTTTCCGTTTCCAAAGTCAAATGTTTTAAATAAATACAATATTCTGTTAATAGTTTATATATTTTTCTATAAAGATTGTAATCAATACTTGAGTTGTAAATTAATGGAACACATTAAAATTCAAGTAACTCTTTTTGATTGCCATTTTAACTAGGAAGATTCACACTTCTTATCATAGCTTAACATTGCATTTCCCAATATTATTCATGGAGTGTTAGTCCATTATATGAACTACATATATATGGAAGACAAGGAAAAAAAAAAAAAACAATCTTCCCTCTTCCTTCCACAATGATGGAATACGTTTCAAAAACAACTGTGGTTTTTGTTTATGGCAGCATGAAGATCTCTAGGGATTTGAATCTTTACAGTATATCTTGGACTCAGCGAAGGTAGAATAGAATCACATTTCCAGGAGGTTACCTAATATCATAAAAGGCTTTTGCTAAATCTCAAGTGATCTGCAGTAACATTTTACTGCTCCGTTGCTATAGCTTTCCACATGTAAGTGTATATAAGCTGTTTGAGAGTCTTCAAAAGTGAAATTTGACGGACAATACATCATTAGTATACCTTTCCCATTAAAAGAAAATAATGGTTAATGTATTTCACCAATGATGCTCAAAATTCTGAGATTTTTTTCTATTTTAAAAAATGTCATTCCAAACTAGGTTAAATTAATCTGTTTTTTAAAGTAATTTTAAACACAAAATTTTTCAATAATATGTTTGTCTGTCTAAAGCAAAACATCAGTTGAGCAGTCTTTTAAATGGAAAAATGGGAAGATGTGATAACATAAATTCCAGGAATTTCTCATAAAAATGATATAATCTTATCCAGAATATTCATGTGTTCCTATGTTTCAAATATGTGTATTGAAGGAGGAAAATAGTAGGAATGGTGGAAAGAAATGCTTTCTACTAACATCAAAGATTTCTTCTTCAGAGTCTTGAAGCTACCACAAATACAAACTAACCTCGAACTAAAAAATTAACCTATATGATACAGTCTGCCTTGTGAGCAACGAAATAATGCAGTTTTGTTATGATGTTTCTTTAATTTAGAACATTAGTTACCAGTCAGATACAAGTTTCAGGGAAATAATATGCAGTAAGAATTGTTTATAATTTATTTTCTTTATCTTCTGTTCAAGAACATGTTAGTAACTGTAAATAAGACCCTGATAATACAAATTTCATTTTAGCAAACCTTATTTTCCCTCTATAACACACTGAAGCTCTGTAATATACAAGCTAGTCAATTTCAACTCACTATAAATTGAACTAACGATTAAACTAATCTAGATATTTATCATTTTATGGCAAACATTCAGATAGCTAATTGCATATTTCAAATTAAATTTATGTTTTCTCTGAACACGCTTTTAGGTTTATTTTAAAGTTTATAAAGTGGTCATTTCAGACTTCTGGAGTTTATTTTTCCTGTTTAAAAATTAGTCAGAATAAATGAAGCATACAGTAGGAATTCTCCTGGAAACATATAGTTCAAAGAAATTTCTGGAGACGTCGTTGTAGCCCTGCAGAGCCTTTCTTTGTTGCCTACAAGGTTTCCCCCAATTAAATATTCTATCAGTGCTGTGGGCCTACCAGTATTTTTATAGCTTCTGATATCCGGGATCTGGTATCTGCTTCTGTCATAGTTCTATTTATTTCTTCTGTATGCCTTGCCACTTAGGAAGAAAACATATTTTATGAAAAATACTTTTCTTCTACCCTTGGGAGCCCCAGAGAAAGAAGCACAAGGTTGGGATGGCCTGTAACACA
This sequence comes from Macaca mulatta, assembly GCF_049350105.2. Lineage (NCBI taxonomy): Eukaryota > Metazoa > Chordata > Mammalia > Primates > Cercopithecidae > Macaca > Macaca mulatta. Next base: position 134,899,404 of record NC_133408.1, on the reverse strand, counting down.
TTGTTTATGGCAGTATCCACAAGCAACATTTTGTATGTCTACATATGGTACAAGTCTTATTTTAATTCAGCCCTTGGGACTTCAATCCAATAATGCTGCCAAAATATACTCTTCTAAGTTCAGTGATAATAGAGTCTGAGGACAGCACACTTCCAAGCTTTCCAGCTTATAGATGGCTTACTTTTTGTACATATTTTATACATATGCATAGTAAAATATATGTAAGTAGTATTTGTTACTTTATTCTATGCTTAAGCCTGAACTCTGATGTGGTAAGTTAATGTCTGTTTACTTTTACTAATAGAATTATGTTTTAACTATTTTGGTGTATTTTTCTTTTGTTTACAGTGCAACCAAATACAAGTGACATCTGTTAGGTGCTTGAACTTTCTCAAACACAGGTACACATTTTTTTTTGTAACTCAAATGCTTTTTTTACAAAGTGAAATATGGAATGTCCAAACACGTTGTAATGTCCCATCAGAACTGTTGCTTTTTCTGGATCTGTTTCAGGGTTTTGGGCCCAAGCATAGAAAGGTGTCCACTGATTTTACAAGCCAAGCCTGACATATGTTTTTTTACAGAACTCTAGAATGGAGTAAAGAAAATTGTTCATATTTAGGTCACAACAATGCCTTGGGGAAGAACAAGTGTGCTCACTAAGTCTGTATTACACTTAATGCTCTGACCTCTGTGTCAAGGCTTTATTTTGTGTTTTTTTCTAGATTAGAGTGTTAATTATTACTACAAGTATATCACATATTTGTCCTTAAACCTTGAATGATTGTGAGCAGAGAAGCAGCATGGGTTGACATAGCTCCCGTTAAAATGCAAACTATGTACAGGGTTTGTTTTTTTCTTCTCACTGCCATGTAATCAAAAGGAAGGACAGCAAAACCACTACAAATGGCTTTGCAGTATTTTTTCCATGATGCCTTTAGTTTATTTCTGGCCTTAAGCTAGGTCAACAGTCACTTAAAATCATATTCCCCAAACTTGTCACTTCTTATTAAAAGCCTAAATAAGCCAGATGAAACAAAGATTGTTTTTATTTACAAAACATTTAGCGTCTCAATCCAAATCTAATAGTATTGAAACATTTTAATTCAAATATATTGGATGTAATTTTATTGCAAACTAACACAATTATTCATATAGATCAAATAAGACAGTATTTAAACAGAGCCACATCTATAGACTGAGTAATGGCAAATCCAATATTCTTTGCTTTATAATTACAACCTAAAATAGGTTATCTAGGCATTCCCCATTAATGTCAGTAATTCATTTCTGAAAATCAGAAGTTCTGTTTGAAAATAACTACTGGAGGTCCATTTCATATTGTATTAATGGGAGAAATTATAATGCATTGCGTGCCAACCTCTAATCTTCAACCAATTATCTAATATGAGTATGTGTAAGTAACAAAGTACCACGTTAGAACATTAAATGTTTTAAAACATTAATTCCTGATGACCAAAAGAATAATATGTGCTGTTTAAAAGAAGCAGTAGGTGCAGTACACTGTGTGGTTTGCACTCCTTACCATAAGCATTTAGTTTTGATAAGGCATGTCAAATGCAGTATAATAAACATTTAGAAACAAAACGCAGTTATACAAAATATAATGAAATTATCTAAAAATATAGAATGACAAATGAAAACTAGGGGATTGTTCTGATTATCTCTTAATGCCTAATATTATTAACACTTACAGTTCTGTGGGTTGACTGGACTCTGCAGGATCCTTCTAGCTTAGGGTTTTTCATGTGGTGACAGATGGAAGCTGGCATTGTAGTTATCTAAAGGTGCAGCTGGATTGGATGTCCAAGATTGTTCATGCACACAGCTGGCAGTTAATACTAGCTGTTGCCCAGGACCTGGAGCCGTCAAGCAGAGCACCTACACCTGATCTTCTCATGGTATTGCGACTAACTTCATATAGGAAACATTCCAAGAAAAAGCATTTCAAGACGTCCAAGCAGAATCTGCAAGCCTTCTTATTTAGCTTCAGAAGTCCCAGAACATTATTTCTGTTTCATTCTCTTAGTGACAAGTTTATTTTAAGATCAGCTCAGATTTAAAGAGAAGGAGATTTAGATTCTACCTCTTGGTGTCAGATGCAGCATAAGCATGTGCATATAAGGAAAGAAAATAATTTATAGTGAGCATATTTGAAGATTGTCCACCACAGAAATTATCAAACTACAACTTCCAGGCAAAATCTATCTTACCATCTGGGTTTTTAAATACAGCTTTATCGTAACAGTGCCACACTCATTAGTTTACGTATTGTCTATGTCTGTGTTCACTATATAAGGGCAGAGTTGAGTAATTGTGACAGAGAACATATGTCCCACAAAGTCTAAGGTACTATTAGGCAAAGGTTGCTGAACACTTCTTTTAACAGCAATTTTCTGGAGCAAACGGTTATTAGCTGAGTAGGGACTTGAAGCTTTAAGAAAAGTTCAGAAATAAGGTGGGAAAGAGAAGTAGACCAGTGTCACTGGGTGTGAAAGATGATGGTGTGGATGAGCCAAGTGAAAAAGGGAGAGTTTTAGGTAACCTATTAAGACTCAGAGCTTCAGCGGCCGGGCGCGGTGGCTCAAGCCTGTAATCCCAGCACTTTGGGAGGCCGAGACGGGCGGATCACGAGGTCAGGAGATCGAGACCATCCTGGCGAACACGGTGAAACCCCGTCTCTACTAAAAAATACAAAAAACTAGCCGGGCGAGGCGGCGGGCGCTTGTAGTCCTAGCTACTCGGGAGGCTGAGGCCGGAGAATGGCGTGAACCCGGGGGGCGGAGCTTGCAGTGAGCTGAGATCCGGCCACTGCACTCTAGCCCGGGCGACAGAGCCAGACTCCGTCTCAAAAAAAAAAAAAAAAAAAAGACTCAGAGCTTCTACTTTAGATTTTTCATTGTTTTGGTGTTCCTATTGACATTCCTAAGCAAAAAAATCTTAAAATATTTTTAGTGGGTTTAACAAAGTCTTTTGAATATTAAAACCAATGCAAAATGCAGCTTTACTCATGTTCTTATTTGTGTGTATGCGTGTGTGTGTGTGTGTTTGGAATTATGTGAATGGTGTGTTATAAAGGACATCAGACCATTTTAAAAGGAAGGACACTCATGATACATTCAAGGACAATGCTTATTGTTGCATAATCCACATTTCTTCAAGCTAATGGTGTCTTGTGTTTTGATTGATTGCTCTTTTAGGTTTTTTACACTATGGTCTTCTTCACACTAGGTGATACTTAAAGGCTTTTCAAAGTTATGTCTTTGATTTCTTCTAAGCTATTTACTATTGCAAGAGGAAAACTTTTCCTTTTGGCATTGACTATCTTTTCAAAGCTTTTGAAATTAACAACAATTGCAGGATCTGTTTCTTCAATATTCTGTTAATCATTTGTAGAGATACTCATTGTCATGCCTTATCAATGATTTCTAAAACTGTTTTTATGTAAAAGCATTTCCAAAGGCCTTTCAGTGAGTCTTCTTGATTGGCATTCACACTGCAGACCACATATTGTTTGCATAGGGAAATAAGCACGAGAAGCTATAAAGGAGGCAATACCGTACTAGTTCACAGGATGCATTGGAGAGGTCCGTTTGGGAGAAGGAAAGCCAACTGAATGTTGTCACTACATATTACAACACTGTGTGGTTGTCTAGGAATATTGTCTATAATGTGTAAAGCCTTCTTCGTGAGGTTTTATTTGACTGTTTTCTCCTTCAGGAAGCACAGTTATTAGAATTGTATGTCATTTACAAAAACCTTCTCATTAACTAGTGTTGATATTGAAACTCCAGAAACTTGATAATTTTTTTGAACATTTTTTAAGCACATGGAGATTTACAAAATGGTCATTAGAAAAGGTTGAAACTTAACTCCCAGCAATGAAGTTGATCTCTTCTGGAGGCTTTCTGATCCAATGCTTTCTTCTCCTCTAGTAAAATAAATACTGAGAAAGACATACACTTTCAAAGCTAAAATTTGTATTGCCTATAATTTTTTACATTGAATTATGCTCACTTGTATAGACTCCTTCATCAATACTTTTTTTTTTTTTTTTTTTTTTTTTTGAGACGGAGTCTCGCTCTGTCGCCCAGGCTGGAGTGCAGTGGCGCGATCTCGGCTCACTGCAAGCTCCGCCTCCCGGGTTCACGCCATTCTCCTGCCTCAGCCTCCCGAGTAGCTGGGACTACAGGCGCCCACAACCGCGCCCGGCTAATTTTTTGTATTTTTAGTAGAGACGGGGTTTCACCGTGGTCTCGATCTCCTGACCTTGTGATCCGCCCGCCTCGGCCTCCCAAAGTGCTGGGATTACAGGCGTGAGCCACCGCGCCCGGCCATCAATACTTTTTAAAAATTAGATGGTAATGTGATGTTCACCTCACTGTCAGCTACAGCTGCCTCCCCTGTTGTCTTGATATTGTGGAATATGGCTTAAATATACAGCAAAACTCAAGGCTTCCTCCTTCATTAATTTATCCTTCTCTACTACATTCTTCCTCTTAAGCTTCTCAAACATGTTCGCAGTCTCCCAGATCAACATAGTACAGAAAAAGTGTCTTGATCACTTTGGTTTAACATCTACTTTTCCAGGTTTATTCTAAGCTTTCCTAACATAGAACAGTGTATTATTTCCCTCACCGCACGTATTGCTACCAAAGTGCTTTATGGCTTTTTTTTTTTTTTTTTCACTCCTTATTATGATAGTACACAAGGTGATGATTAAATAGTGTAGTATGCACATGATGTCTTTGGTGGGCAGGCTGTCCATTGTTAAAACACTATTAACTTCATTTTCTCTTCTATTGTAATCATCCCTCACACTCTTTCCTAACTTTTTCATACTTTTTTTTTTCAAAACTTTTCCAAAGTTATGAAGACATTTTATAACATGAGACAAAAATAAAGGCTACATATAAGTATACATTGTAAAAATAAGTTTAGGACATTGTATAGCTGAGGAAAAATAATTACACTAAGTGCGATCCTGTGATGACCGTCTTGGTGCTAGCAACAATTGACATTCACATCCCTTTTATTAGCACTCAAAATACCTTTTAAAATATCACATGATTTTGCTATTTCACTGTTAGATTTCAAATGTAACATGAGACGTTACTTCTACATAATTTTGTAAAAATATTTCAGTTTGGAGATTTATACACCCACACACATGCACACACACACCCCAAAATTACCCTCCAAACTTAATATACACATATTTTATATATACATCCACGTTTAATATCTGTATGTATAAACTTCAAACTTAAATTAAGCTTATATTTATATGTAAACTTTAAAAATTGTATATAAACATGTGCCCACATATGTTTACATATGTATTTAAACATATATGTACAAGTATATACATGTATGTATATGTAATTTTTTCTTCAACAAGCATCAGTTGAAAAACCTATTACTGAGATATGTCCTAAGAAATTTTGATATTAAAAACTAGATGGTATTTCAGCAAGATTTATTACATATATGCCTACATAAGTTTTGTTAACAAAGGAAATGTTTATGAAAAATGACAAATAATTTATTAAATTATATATAACCTTTACCTTACTTTATTTTAGATACATTACTTTCACTTCATTAGATATTAACATTTGTTGCACTCTCTAAAATAATCTTTAAAAAATTATTAAAGAGACATATCCTTTATTATACATAGAAGGAAAAATATATGTATAAATGCAACTAATTCTGCCAGTAATATCAGAGACCGAAAGTCAAAAAATCAGACTACGTTTCTTCTTTTTGTCAATCAAGTATTTTAACAGAAACCGTGGTAAATACCACTACCTGTCCACCAAATTCCAATTTTTTTTTTTTTCTGTGAGGTAGAATTAGAGCCAAGCACATGACTGGACTCCATTCCCCACCCTCCCTGAAGGTGAATATGACCATATTACTAAGTTTATCCAATATTACAAAAGTCGAGGCTTCTGATAAGGGCATATGTGCCCATTCCACTCTGACTTTTTGCTTTGTCTCTCTAGAAGTGGCAGGTGACAATGTCACAGAAAAGGGTGGAGCCCGAAACTCCTTGTTTTACCATATGAAAGATAGCTACCTACCAACAAGGAATGTCTATTTTGTTTCATTATGGGAACAATAAATAAATTCCTGCTGTGTTCATGTCATTAAGCATTTTGGGTTCTGGTTGTTACTGCAGTTTAGCTTACCCTTACTATTACAGAAGTAATTTAATACATTGAAATTTTTGTGCAAAAACATCAAAGATTTGTAACTATTTTGATTTTTCATTAAGAGAGTAAGAATTTAAAAATTCAGTCATCAAAAACATTAAGCATGTAGAGTTCTAAGTTTGTTATAACCTCTAAATATACTAACTCTTTATATCTTTATTTTGGCTACTTGGCTGGGAATATTAGCTATATGGTATGGTGACTACATTTTCTATCACTTTTAATTTTATTTTATACTTTTTTTGTGTTTATAGTTTCCCTCACAAAAACTATGAAACTCTTCAGGATCATATCATGTATGTTTTATAAATGATCCATCCCACCTAGTATATACTAGTTACATGTTAGGTTCATAACAGATGCCATAAATAAAATTGAGAACTTTGGTGTTTTTTGTCATTATTCCCTCTCATATATACCAGTCTTTGTCCATAAGGTAATTCTATGAAAAAGGATAATGATATGTATCTCAAGTATTAAAGCAAAAATGCACAATATTCATATGTTCTTTTCATTGTAAATGAAGATACGAATACATTTTTAAAAATTCGTTACAACACTGTTTTATCTTGGGGGTTGCTTTGAGATATTTAATATTTTTCCCTCTGATAGTTAACACAAAAGTTACAAAAAAAACAAGTGTGGATCTCAATGATCTCACACATTGTGTTATTTAAAATTACTTTATAACAGGGTATCATTACAGAATTAAAACAAAATGAACATGAACAATATTATATTACTATAATAACAAATTCTAATTTTTTCAGCACAATATTTCAAAAATAAGCTACTTTGAGAATAAAGCAGTTAAAAATAAATTGAATAGATTTCAAATAATTTTCATTTAGGCAACTTTTCATTCTAACCATAAATAGTGTAAGCATGCAAGCACAGGCTTTGAATGCATATATATGAAAATGAAATACTTACTTTTAAATAACCCAGCCTAATCACAATATTGAAAATAGTGATATATCATCAATCATTGAAACTGCAGTAAAACATTTTAATATTCTGAATTCATTTTATTTTTCATAAACTACATCACTAGTATTAATAATAATTATTAACTGGACAAAACAGGATCCATAGTATTTATTACTTTTTACATGGTTAAATCACCAGTTGAATCAACGCATTGTGAAATATAAACTGAATCATGTGCCTTTTCCCTCAAAGTTCTTATTTCATTCGTGGTTAACATTATCTTTTTGTTTTTTTTTTTTTACTTGTTTTAAGGCTACAGTTAGAAACATGCTTATATAATCAAACACTGCCTAGTGTATTGGGTAACTATAAATAAACAATAATTCTTAGTTCTTTCCTTATGTCATCAAACACTGCATTTGATTATTAATAATATTAATAAATTAGCATAATTGTTTATACAAACGTGCTCTTTTGCTGTGTCATTTTCAGCGTCAGTGTTGGCATCCTGTTGAGTCAAATGGAAGATCATGCACAGTGATGTCTTAAAAACAAATCAACAAAACTTAGAAAGAAATGACAAGAAACAGCTAGACAGTTTGCCAAACATTTAGATGCCAAGAATTCTTTACAGCAATCCATCTCCCTCTTTTACTAGAATAAAATATGCAGGAGTAGGGACATTAGACTTTTGAAATACTTTTCACCACATGTAGTTATGCTAGCAATTTTTGTTAAAGTTAATGAAAAATGTATTACAGACTCTAGGCACTATCACAGATATGCTATTCTTGGATCCCTCTCTCAGGTCAATAGGGCTGCAGTACTGGCTGGCATGCTCTTTGGAGTTTTGTGGACTCGGGTCAATAGGACTGCAGTACTGGCTGGCATGCTCTTTGGAGTTTTGTGGAATTTGAGATGGTAATTCTTCATGTAGGTAATGCAAGCAATGCCTATGTTACTAGAGAACTAGGAAATATGAAAATTTGTCATTTATTCATTTTTTCCTATTTCTTCCCAAAAGTCATGAATAATAATGTATATTTAATTTGCTATGCATATTACTTTACTACTTTCATGTCTTTTACTTTCCAGTTTCCACAATCATATGAAAACATTCTAGGACCTTATATTTAGAACTTTTATCTTACAGATTCTTTCTTATCCACAAGGAAATTAACATTGCCCTCAGGTTTACCCTAACACAATTTGCAAGTATGATTGGGGTAGGGAGAAATGTAACAAGTTTTCACCTTAAACTTACTCAGGTTAAAAAAAAAAAAATTACACACAATGAGGGCCAAGAAAAAAAAAAACATTGTTTTATGTGTCAATGTTTTTTCTTCAACAAGGTAGTCTGCTATAAAAACAGATTGGGATTTTTTTCCATTATATTTGAGGTATTGCCTTATATTAGAATTATTAAAATCCCAGTAGTTATATGATGTAAGTTATATATTAGGTCTGGAAAACAAGCATCATAATTTTTCAAGCAATACAAAATTAGGGTAGACTTTAGAGTCTTTGTGGAAATTAAGTCTAAGTGGTTAAAGTCGCTGAGTTGTCACTTTCATAAGGATGGCTGAAAATAGGGCAGACAACCGCTCCACAAACGACTGCATCTCTACCATGTTTAATGTGTTTCAGATCCTCTAAGTTATTCCATTCTTTTCTAAGTATAAAAGTCTATAAACTAATTATGAGCATGGTTAAGAAAATCTAAACAGAAAGTAATATTTAAACGTTTGTTATAAAAAGTAATCATACACTTAATTCAATACATAGCTAGCAGCTATTAATATGATTATTTAACTTATAATAATAGATTTTTACATACTCCTCTTACCTTTTTTATAACACTATGAACACCCCCAAAATGAGTCACACTGCTTGTATGCATGTAACTTGGTAGGCTGTTTACAAAGAACAGTGGTTTCCAATACTGGTAAAATATGTATTTTTGGTTGGCCTCGAATTTTTATACCTAAGAATGAATATAAAGGATCTAAGTGAATGAAGTAAGTGATCAGGATTTAAGGAATTAGCAATAAGGATTTCATCACAGTATTATTTATGATATGAAAATGTTGATAATAGCCTAAAAGTAAATAAGTTAAATAATGAGTAAAGAATTATTTGGTCACTAAAATGATATCATACATATTTCATTATGTATGTGGAAAGATAGTCACGTAGTATCAGGCAAATTTAAGCTTAAAAACAATGTGTGGAATATCAGCTTACTTTTTATGAAATAAACATAAATATAAAAATTTCTGGGAAGATATAAAATCTGTTGATTTTAAAAAGTAATGATCAGACATCTAATACTAGAAAGAACTCTCTGTTATAAAACTTAGTTGTAACATATTGTATATTTACTTCACTCTTTTTCTGAATTATTAATATTATTATTATTTTGCTGGGACTGAAAAATGCTTGATAATCAAATGCAAAATACTTTAACATCTACTGAGTATTAAGGTAGAATTAACAAAACATTTACTGCTTACGTAAAGCCCAATGTATTGGCAGTCTTTCTACTGGCATCAGGCAATCAAAAAGAAAAAATATCAGTGATGTGATAAAGGATGTATCTCATGAACTCATATAAATGTTTTGTTAATTCTACATTAACACTCAGTAGATGTTAAAGTACTTTGCATTTAATTATTAAGCATTTCTCATTTCCAGCAATAATAATAATAATAATAATAATTCAGAAAAAGAGTGAAGTAAATGTGCAATAAGTTACAGCTAAGTTTTATAAAAGAGAGTTATTTGTAGTAATTAGATGTCTGATCATTACTTTTTAAAATCAACAGATTGTATACAATCTGTGAAAAGGATGTTGAAACTAAATGTAGCTCAAAGAATACCTCTTTCTTGGTTTTGCTCCATTGATCATAGTTTCCTTATTAAACATAGGAAGTTGTGCTTGGAGTTGCCTTAAATTGTGTCATGTCAATCGAATTGAGTTTAGGAGGAAAATGTTTTGAAATACTAACATGAATGGAAGTAAAACCTTAGAGTCTCCTCTTCATGCACTGTGTGCTATCCTCCTGATAATACCACAGAGCTTGTGCCAAACTCTGCAGACCTGTTCCAGAGGTACGTCTAGCCCACAGTGTGTGAGCAGTGAATTCTGGGCACTCTTAGAGCTTGAACAGATCAACTTTGGAAGTTCAGTGAATCATTTCAGCCCACGTGGAAATGTCAGTAGCTGAAATCTTAGTAAAAACAATTAGTGGTCTGAAATACTAAACTCACTTGAAAGTTTGTTTTCACTTTAAACATCTTTTTGGCTTGTTGTACATCGAATACAGGTCATATCCGTTGCCTACATACTTGTAAATTAAAAAAATAACAACCAAGGATGTCAGCACTGTAAACTATAATTGTAATCAACATATATGATGGGTATAGTTGCTTTATCTTTTCAAAAGTAGACACGTTTATTAACTGACCAGGTTACAAAAATAAACACAGCAAATGTCTTAGTTCATCCTTCTAAGTCTTTTGATTCTTCTAAGGCTTTTGATCTGGCCTTCCTTGTTGTCAGCATCTCCACTTTCTACAAAATGAGTGGTCTTTTTCTTTATTGAACATCCTGGAGAGGATGATTTGAAGGGCCACAGGGAGTTATCTGCTTCTTTGAAGCATTTTCTAACAGTATAGATCTCATAAATGAGGTACTCCGTGCTGATGATGCCGTATTTACCAAGAGATGGACCAAAGTGTTATCTGTGAAGGCAATTCACTTGTTACTGATTTGGCCATAACCATGCTTATAGATTAGTTCATTTATTGACTTCAGGTTTGGGTACTCCCGTGCAAAATATGGTTCCACAATTCTCACGTTGTTAATTGAAGCCTCGTTGAGGTTAAAAAAAGTTCCTTTCAAGATCTGATGAAGGCAAAGAAGCTGGAATACCTTTTAGATCTTTGGACTCACATCGTTAATACCTCAGATCCTGATGACAAATGCCAATTTGGGTTCTGCAGGTACATATAACTTGTCAGTTTTTCTTGCCATCTTATCCAATCGTGTATCAGTTCTATACATTTGCCTATATTCTTTGTAGCAGTGCTTCACTTTTTCATAGATAAGCTTCCTCCTTGCCTTCAGAAGCATCTTTTGGGCTGAACTTCTTTCTCAGGCATTTGATCTTCAGGTCTGCAAAATTCCTTCACAGTTTCTTAAGGGTTTCTGGAACAGCAGAACCTTCTTCTTCCCTTTGACATCCTTCTTGGTTCCAGCTAGAAAAGAGTGGTTGCTTTTTCCTTTTAAGAAGTTGTCATTTTTTCAAAGCATTGAATTAAGGATTTCCATGGTGGTAAGAAATGCAGAGAGAGCATGAAAATTCACTGACAAGGCAAAAAGTTGACAATTGTTTGTGGGCAAGCATCTTTTTCTTAAATATAAAGTGTGAGTTAAAGAAATGAGCCAAAGATGTAGGTGAGCCAGATGGATACAACTTTCATTTTATGTTTTTCTCACACCTGTATAAAATATTGTTTTAGTTCAAGGTATTGGTGTGAATATTCAAGTCCCACTCAAGCCACCCCAGAATGTTAAGATTAATAATACATGTCAAATAAGAAAAGCAAACATTATGGATCCAGGTGTAAATGTTATTTGTCGTGTTTCTAGCTTTGCTGAGGACTTTTTTTCCTCTCTCTGCCAATTAACTTTTTTTTTTTTACAGGAAGTAATCTTTTATTCCATGGGTGAGATATGTTTCTAATCTTTTACTCCATGCAGAATAGCACCGTTAAGGAAACTTAACTTTCTTTTCTTTTTTTGAAATATATATTTTTTTAAGCCACAGGTTTAATGCGCTGCCCTTGACCTGAGAAGAAAATCTTGGATTTGTCTTTAGAGGAGGGATTTTGCTATGCCCCACAGTGTTTATGACCAAAGCACATATTTGCTTCCTTTGTCACTGCTGTGGGGTTATCATGTGCAACTGGGTTAAACAAATGAAAAATACATTCCTATCACACACCCACCTCTGAGTCCAGATAAAAACAAAAGAACGGCACCATAAATGTCATCATTGGTTTGATTTCATATGTATGCATATATATTAAATGTGTGTTTGGTATGTACCTATTTGACAATGAGTCAAAAAATATTCTACTATCATCTTTAATAACTCTTATGTAAGCCAAATGTGGCATGAAGTGATGTGATCCAGAACTCTGAGTAATCCCAGCCACAGTTTACTAGCATTTTCAGTAGTTATTGAAGCCTATGAATGTGTGTAGCTTTTCTTTAAGTCCTTCTGAAAACAGGTCTGTCCTTGAGGTGTCAGATTAACACTCCACTCAGAAGACAAATTGTTCGTGGGCACACTGGACATATGAGAGCCATTAGAAAGTGTGCTCTGCATTCTTGAAAAATGAAAAATTCTAGGCAACATTACATCTTATAAATGCAAGATGTTTATTATTACAGTACCAGCAATAAATGTTTAGAAACTGGAGAGGGTTCACAATGGTTCTGACTAGGAACATATGCCTATCAAGTTCATTGGAAGCGGAGCCATTGATTTTTGGCATTAAGCAAAGGGTCTGGAAGCTATTATGCGTTTAGGCTTCTATGAGTATTTAATTATATCAATAGGAGAACACAATTTCTGTTGTGTGTATAGTGCTGAATGTCTCCATTTATTCATGTTACTGTGCATGATAGATGAGTTTAAACCAGATGCTGTAACTTTCTTGCTATTTGGCCAAATTATTTAAATCATATTCTTTGAAAATTCAGAAAATACCCTCCTAAACATCATTAAGGAAAATTCACCCATGGAATCTGTTTACAGAATTTTCTAAGGATGCTATACACATTAACACACACACATACACACACAACTGTGTATAAACATTTCCACCCCTTGATGTAACTAATATATACTACTATATTGCTCTTACCCTTACACACTTTTCCAGGTCTGTCATTTCTGTCTTTCAATGATGCTTGCTTGAATATGTGATTACTACTGTTTATTTTATATTTGCCACTGCACACTCAGACATTATCTAATGATGCAATCCAAAGCTTTTTGTCTGGCAGCTTTCTTTTTATATGACTGCAGTTAAGATATGGGCTCTGGTACTCTTCTACTGTTTTTGATAAAGGTGATTTTACATTTAGAGTAAAACATCTTTTAAAGAAACCCATTCCTAGTTTGAATAAGATAAATACATTTTATATATAAACTAACACTTTGCGTTAGCACTTAGAACAATCAATAACTTACACATAGTAAGGATACAAAAAATATATATCAAATGAATGACTGAATGAATGAGCTTATGAAAGCCTCCAAACAAAAGAACAAACAATAAACATACAACTATTTCCAAAGTAGTCGTTTTCTACCATAAACTATTTCTTTTATTTTTCTTTTTTAAATTGACAGATACAATTTTATGTGTTTACCATATACAACATGATGTTTTCATGTATAAATCCATAGGAATTAATGCATTTGTTAATTAGCTGTACTAAACCATTACTATGTAGTTCTGATTTAAGTAAGATTGCTGTTCTTGAATTGTTCTATTGGCCTGTTGGCTTGGGAGGAACCATTGGAATTTATAATTCCATTTAAGTTTATATTTTATTTAAGCTCTGGATCATTACTACCCAATAGGTAATGCTAGTCATTATTTTTTAGGCATTGTGCTGTGCCCACATATTTCTTATCTTTTTTGTGTCTTCAGATACATGATGTATTTGTTCCATTTGCAGTTCCTTGTTACTCCATGACAGACTCCATGACAGAGAGAATCTCGGGAGACTGAAAACAATAGGCTCTGAAGTCAGATTTGGCAATAGCAATAAGTTGCCTCATTTCTAATATAAGAATAATTGTATTACTTGGGTAATGACTTTGAAAAATACAGAATTAATGAATATAAAGCAGCTACCAATATGAGTATTATAAATTAGATCCCCTCATTAGGTAAGCTACTAGTAAAATATCTCCTAGAAAACAATCATCACCTGTCATCTTTGGGCTCTCAATGGGTATAATTTTGTCATGGTGCACACAATATTACTTATCCCTGGTAAACTGGTTAAAAAAAAAAAAAATAGTGAGTCCAAATAATTTTAAATAGCAAAATAGTTACTAAAACTGAAATTCAATAAAAAGTAAATATGAAAAGGATAAATCAATATAAAAACATCACATTTGTGTTTTCATTCTTGTTTTTTCCTCTTCCAATGCATTAAGTTAAAGTTAAAATTCTGAATCTAGTATAACAGCATTAATGACAAATTTAAATGTGCAAGTCAGAGGAAGTTGAGGGAGTCAAAAAAGTTAAATAAGACTAACCAAAAAAGGAAATCTTAAAAAAGTTAGATGGTAAGACATGGTACTTACTGTCAAGATGTAAATATACCAGTTTTCAAATTCAGGAAAATTTTCCACATGGGTGGAATGAAACACAGGAGAAGAAAGTAATTTGCCAGTGTTATAAGGGTAAGCCCATGTGTGAAAAAAAAGAATAAAACAGAAGAACAAGGGAGAGTAACAAAGCTAGGCCATTACTTTTGGGTTGGGAACCAGATGATGGATAATCCAAACGCAACATAATTGTGCATTTAAACTAGGACAAGGTTTAATTCCTTTAATATGTTTATATCTTTTTTTTTTTTTTTTTCTCTTGCTACATTTTTCCTGTGCTCCATGACAGTGCTAGGACATAAATTGAAGACATGGGGCGGAGGGGCAGTAATCAAAACAAAACAAAATAACCCTCTTGTTATTTAGTAATTCCTCCTTCTGTGGTATTCTAGGAATTCAGATAACTCGTTAACAGCTATCTTTTATTTACAGTGCCTCAAGCAAGAGGAGTACTTTCTTTTTAAATGTTTATGGTAGAAGAACATCAAGTATAGTTGTCAACAGACTTCTTAACATTACTGGTTGTGCCTTGCCTCCAAAGCATGGATTTGATAGCTCTAATATTGTAATCTAAATTTCCTGGTAAGAATTTTGTTATTTCATTACGTGCTTAGGTAAAAGTCTTGGTACTTTTTAATGGCTCTGACACCTTATTTCTGATAAGACAAAGATGCTTTAATTTCTTCGCTTGTCTTAATTTGGTTTTAGCTTGCAAATAATTCCATGACGTAAACATGCATGATTAATACTAAACACCATGAGAATATCAAATAGTATTTGTTACAGTAGTAGGAGTGGGAGCAGGAGGAGTAATAGCGTCAGTGACTAACATTTGTTTTCAAATTCCGGATTTTGCTCTATCTACTTCATATGTATCATCTAATCCTGAGTAAATGCTCATTTTAAAGATGAAATAACAGAAGTTTTAAAACATTATGTGTCAGGCCTCTGAGCCCAAGCCAAGCCATTGCATCCCCTGTGACTTGCATGTATACGCCCAGATGGCCTGAAGTAACTGAGGAATCACAAAAGAAGTGCAAATGCCCTGCCTCGCCTTAACTGATGACATTTCACCACAAAAGAAGTGGAAATGGCCGGTCCTTGCCTTAAGCGATGACGCTATCTTGTGAAATTCCTTTTCCTGGCTCATCCTGGCTCAGAAAGCTCCCCCACTGAGCACCTTGTGACCCCCACTCCTGCCCATCAGAGAACAACCCCCCTTTGACTGTAATTTTCCTTTACCTACCCAAATCCTATAAAACGGCCCCACCCTTATCTCCCTTCGCTGACTCTCTTTTCAGACTCAGCCCGCCTGCACCCAGGTGAAGTAAACAGCCATGTTGCCCACACAAAGCCTGTTTGGTGATCTCTTCACACGGACGCGCATGACATTATGTAATTTGCCCAATGTCACCTAGCAAGTAAGTGACAAAGTCAGATTGGATATTAATACTTTTACCCATTAAGATATATAAACTATTTTTTTCTTATTAAGTTTATAATTTAGTTAAGATAATTATTTCCTTTATTGAAAAAAGAATAGTCTCTTGAAAACTGTTTTTGAATATTTTATATTTAGTAGTTTATTCATAGGTCCTGGCCCTCATTAGATCATGACTATGACACAAAAATCATCTTTTTTTTTTTTCTTGCCTATGACAATTTTGTAGTACTACACAAGAGGGGAGTTTAACTCAGCTTTCCTGTCATCCAAAATAACAGCTTCGGCTGGGCGCGGTGGCTCAAACCTGTAATCCCAGCACTTTGGGAGGCCGAGACGGGCGGATCACGAGGTCAGGAGATCGAGACCATCCTGGCTAACACAGTGAAACCCCGTCTCTACTAAAAATACAAAAACTTAGCCGGGCGAGGTGGCAGGCGCCTGTAGTCCCAGCTACTCAGGAGGCTGAGGCAGGAGAATGGCGTGAACCCGGGAGGCGGAGCTTGCAGTGAGCTGAGATCCGGCCACTGCACTCCAGCCTGGGTGACAGAGCGAGACTCCGTCTCAAAAAAAAAAAAATAAAATAAAATAACAGCTTCTACTTTTTTTGCCACCTCCTAATGGAGCTGGAACTCAGCAGGGCTTGCTTGATAATGGAGCATTCTACAATGAATGCATCACACGCTGCCTGGCCCCAGAGTGGGCTGCCTTTACGTAGTGCTACTACTGCTGCTTCTACTTCAGAATACTGTGCTGTTGTTGACTGCTTTGTCAGGTTCATGGAGAAAGACCATACATCATGCCTGGGAGTCAGATTTTCCTTGGGAAGTCATTAATTACAGCCGGGAATACTGTAAGTATCTGACTTGAGGTGAGGAGGAATATACTCTATCTAAATCCAGTGGGAGGCTGAGCTTACACGCTGAGGTATGGAGAGTTCTGGATCTCTGCAAATAATGGAGTGCACCAGCATAACTAGTGAGAAACAAATAAACCAGGAGTGGCAATAGGAGTGAGCAGTAATACCAAGATTCAATATTTAATGAGAGGTGGCAATACAACAAATCAATTCTGCTTGAGACTATTTTCCAAAGAGGTTACTGAGTGTTCTTTCCATGAAGTGTGGTGTGATGCTTAATTGACCCTCTACGGGTTATCTGATTCAATTAGAGTTTGGTTTTCTATTGAAAAATACCCCAAAGCTCTCTTCAATATAAAACACTCTCCACCTTCAGCCAGGTAGTTTCAGGTGATAGATGATAATGGGATAGACAGAAGCAAAGTCTCAAAAAATTCTGGATCAAAGGTTTATGTTCACAATAGAACCTGGTAATACGGGTTCATTTTTGAATGCAGAGTAAGAAGTTGTGGTTGAAGTTTATCAACTAGAGGGTCCATAAAAACATATACGTTATAAAAGCAGACTTTCATCCAAGAAACAGAAATATATACATCACATCATTTCCTGAACATTAGGAATCCATTTTTGAAAATTCATAGGTTCTGCATGAAAATACTAACTGGGGGCCTATATTAGTTTCATGTGGCTGCTGTAGCAAATTACCACAAACCGGGTGGCTTAAAACGACAGAAATTTATTCTCCCACAGTTCTGCAGGCCAGAAATCTGAAATCAGTATCGCTGGACCCAAAACAAGGTGTTAGCGTTATTGCACTCTCTGGAGGCTCTACAGGATAATCCATTTATTGTCTTTTCCAGTTTCTGGTTGCTATCAGCATTCCTTGGCTTGTGACCATATAATCCAACCTCTGTCTCCCTGTGCAGAGTGTTCTCCTCTCTATGCATGTCTAATTTACCTCTGCCTCACTTTTATAAAGATACATGTAATTGCCTTTAGGGTCCACTCAGATAATTCAGAATAACCTCCTCATCTCCAGACCGTTAACTTAATCATATCTACAAAGACCTTTTTTCCAAATAGTGAAACATTTAAAAGTTACAGAAATTTGGATTTATTATAGTATCTAGAGAGTATTATTCAGCCTAACACAGAATGTATTTTCTGTTAAGTTGGAAAAATGATAATGGGCTACATGTTAACCCAAGACTCTCAGGCGATACCATGTAACTGAAACACGGTAAAACACTTTCGTGTAAGAAATATAATATCATGTAAATATATAAAATACATACTTAAAATGCTACTTCCTGACCATTACCTGATGAATATGGATATTAAAATAGAGTTTTATTGTTTGTGTTTGTGTGTTTATACTCTACTAGGAGAGTATAAACCAGGAATATATTCTGTGGGGCATGCCTAAAATGAGAATGTTGTTTTCTGAGAATTGCCTATAGATGGGTCATAATGACCCATATGATAAATGGATCATGGAAGAGAAACAGTTTCTCCTCAGAGAAAAAGAATGAACAGATGACCAATGTGACAAGATTGTAGGTTTTACATCCACCAAGATGTATTTGTGAGTCTTTAAATCATTAAGATAAAAATAAATAAAGTCCAACATTGGGAGAATCAATCCTAAAACGGATCTTCCTTTCACTCAACCCAAATAACACTTCTCAATTTTGTGTGTGTGTGTGTGTGTGTGTGTGTGTGTGTGTTGTGCTGTGCTTTGATTCGGTTTGTTTTTTTACTCTAGGACTCTAACAATTTTGACTTTCTGATTCTGGAAGATACATTATCCAAAATACATCTAAAATTTTTCAATTGACTTCGTTTCTACTACTACCACTCTGGTCTAAGCTATCACCTTTTGCCTCAATTGCTCTAATAGTCTTTTAACCAGTCTTCTTTATTCCACTCTTGCTTCTCTGCAATTCATTTCCCACACAGTGATCATTTAAACATGTAAGTCAGATTATTTCAGTTTACCAGTTGCAAGCCCTCTAATTTTGGGATCTAATCCAAATTTGTACTGTGATGCTGGTTGATGTGCCCCCAGCTTGCCTCATCTCCTACCACTCCTTCCCACTCTCACTAGCCACATTAGCCCTCCTTCTGTTCATCATTAACTGTGCTGAGCTTATCTCCACTTTCAGAGCTTGCTGTATCCTGAGCTGGAAGGTAATTAATTCCCCCAGAAAATACACCACTGTTGGGAATCATGCAAGTCTCAGGTGATCTTGAGACAGCCCTGTCATGTCGGTCCAATCTAAAGCAGACTCTGAACCCCAGTCACTTGTGAATGCCTTACTCTGCTTTATTTTTTTTTTTCAGGGAATCATCATCCTAAGAATTGATCTTATTTATTCACTTGCTTATAGTTGGTAAGCACCACAAAAGAGTTACTGCTCTGTTTATAGGGATGAGAATAGTTTCACTTGCAAATTTGCTTTTAAGAGAATTCTTTATGTCCTGGTTTTAAACACCAACTCATCAGTCTGTTTATACTGCTGGACTAAGGCATTTCTTAAGGACAAAACTTAGGCACAAGGCCACACTGCAAGTAGATATGTGGTTTCTTTAGAATATCAAATCCTAAGGTGTGTCAATATTGAGAGTCTGCTGAAATTGTACCAGGGATTTAACTGGTACACCAAAAATGGGTTTTAAGATGCCCAAATATTTATCTTTTTTTGGAGTCTGTTGTGTGAGATCTAGGATGTCTCAGGAGGATGTCATGACAATCCTCTTGTGTTTGCCCAAGTATGCAGTGTAAACAACAAATGAATCATTTTCTGAGTTGCCATGACATTTAAGGAATGTTGAGAAGTGGAGCACAGACATGACTAAATCCTTGCTGTGCCCTTCATAAATACCTATGCCTTTCCTGGTACAGAAGACATGCTCCAGTACTCTCCTGACCCTTGCCTCGGTCCATTCGTATTGCTGAAACAGAATAGCATGGACCAGATAGCTTATAAACAACAGAAATACATTTCTCACTTTTCTAAGTCTAAGATCAAAGAGCCAGCAGGTCTGGTGTCTGGTGAGGGTTTGTTTCCTGGTTTATTGTTGGTGCCTTCTTACTTAGTCCTCACATGAAGTCAGCTTGCAAACAAGCTGAGGGATCTTATCACATTTATGAGGGCTCTGTCTTCATGACCCAAATACTTCCCAAAGGCCCCACCTACCCATATCATCTCCTTAGTGGATAGGATTTTTACGTATCAATTTGGAGAAGACACAAACTTTCAGACCACAGCACTCCTGAAAGTCCTGGACTTTGGGTAAACTAAATGGAAGTTGTCACCATGTTTAACAAAAATTGCAATAATGGTACAGTGTCTGCTATAATTTATATAGTCTTTGAATATTGTTGTTGGCATTAATAGTGAATTTTTATAAATAAAAATAAATAAATTTATTGGTTTGAGGTTGATGAAACCAAACAAAAGAGTCAGTAAACTCCATTTGATAAAGGAAAACATACAGGAAATTTTAAAACAAGCAAAACAAAAATATAAGCAAAAACAAAAACAAAACACAGTTTAAAACAAATTATAAGTGGCATTTTTTTTTTTTCTGTATGTCATGCCAGAAACATATATATTAGTGACACAGATTCTTTTAGGTTGTCCAGGATGTTAAAGGTACCTTATCCTTTTTGTTCTAAGTATCAATTAGGTTGAAACACCATTTCACATCCTAGCTCCCATCAACATGCCTTGGGTTTAGTAAGGGGCTTAAACTTTGTGCCTGATCATATATGGTCCCTATTTATTGCTTCTCAACAAACTCTTCATCTTCCTCAAGTCTTTCTACATATGGCTGTTTCTGTCTTTTCTCTCATGTCACGCAAATCAGTCCCTCTTCCGCCCATCTATTGTGTAGGAGACTTCTACTAAAGATTGAGGAGAAAGGGAAACACAGTTGAGGTACAAGAAATAGTGTTGCGTCAATGAGCAGCACATAATTGAAACTGGTACATTATGTAGCCTTCTTTAATATAAAGGTGAGGTCAGTTCCACACTGAAAAAATATTCTTTTCACTTATGGGGCCATCTCTAAATTCACAATATCCCAGACACCTGTATATTTCTTCATGGAAAATTACAAATTACACATTTCTTTACATTTTCTTTAGTATTATTTTTATTACTTTTTTTTTCTTTTTCTTTTTTGTTTTCCGGAGATGGAGTTTCACTCTTGTTGCCCAGGCTGGAACGCGATGGCGCGATCTGGGCTCACCACAACCTCTGCCTCCTAGGTTCAAGTGATTCTCCTGCCTTAGCCTCCCAAGTAGGTGGGATTACAGGCATGCACCACCATGCCTGGCTAATTTTGTATTTTTAGCAGAAACCAGGCTTCTCCATGCTGGTCAGGCTGGTCTCAAACTCCCGACCTCAGGTGATCTGCCCACCTCGGCCTCCCAAAGTGCTGGGATTCAGGCATGAGCCACCGTGCCAGGCCTCCTCTTTACATTTGCATTTTCAGCTAGCTTCTCTAGTCTAGGCACTTACATAAAACTGCTTTTTCACAAATTGAAGACCTATCAAGGTAATACTCCAATCAATTCTTAAAAATTAAACTTTTTCTGCCCTCTAAGATTTGTAATTATTTATTATATTTGATAGCAGATCTTGTAAAAGCTGTAATGCTACATGAGTCTTCATAACATAAAAAAGGTGTTTTGTTTTGTTTTTTTTTTTTTTTTTTTTTTTTAATTATCCTAAATTAGTGGGAAAAAGGATTAGGTCTGAATTTAGTAACCAGATCCTAGTTAACATTTAAAACCTAGAGGCCCTGTTTATACATTGGCAGAAAACAAAGCCAACAAACAGAGCCCAGTGTGACTGCTCTGGAATAGTTTCTTCTTTCCCATTGAGATGAGACATAGGAAAACTCTATAGCAACTGGAATCAAGAACCAAATTGGGCGGTAAGATAAATACACTTTGGCTCAGCCAACAGTTGAATTGATAAATGTCCACTTCAAGCCAAGCTGTTTTTAAAGAGCATATATTCCTTATAAAAATATCTGGGTGGAGGGAGGCGGAGTTTGCAGTGAGTCAAGATCTTGCCACTGCACTCCAGCCTGCGTAACAGAACAAAGCTCTGTCTCAAAAAAAAAAAAAAAAAAAAAAATGGGGTACAGAGAGGTGAATCCTAGCCTAAAGTGGGTTGGCCTGGAATACTTAAGAATACAAATATCAAATGAGTAGGGCCTTTAAAAAATATGGGAATTTATAGGGTGGTTTTCCAAGTGGAGGAAACCATATCCTTAAATGCCTTTCCTTTTCCGTTCTTGAGTTTCTCAATGGTAGAGATACTCAATCCTCCATGCCTGATATTTCACATGTTAGTCTATTACCTCAACTGGGAATGTTAGAGAGGTTAGACACAAGTTTAACATTGGGTAAACAACTTGTATATCAGTAAATAGACTAATTCTGTGGTTCTCTGACTTAAATTTCACTTAGTACATTTCAAAAATAAATATTAATTAACTATAGCTACTAAGTTTTGTAATTTGGGTAAGTGAAAAGTTAAAAAACAAAAAACAAAAAACAAAATGACCTTATATATAATCATTTCACAAAGGAAAAGGTATTTTAACACCAGAAACAGTAAAAAAGCTTCTTAGACAAATAATGAAAAAGTCCTTAAAGAAAATAAATGTAGCTTTGTAAAAGTTTTTAAATATTATGTTCTAGTTTTCATTTGGCCCAGACCCAAAGGGAATTATTCACAGACTGACTCCAAAATACAAGCAAGTGATTGGGTATATTGGAATAGCTCTTTTTGTTTTTTCTTTCTGTCACCACTTTTCTCACTATAATTACCTGGAAGAAACTTGCATCTTCAAGCACATAGGTTCACATAACTTCTGAGTCTCCTTCTGGTTTTCATTTGTTTATAACTTTAAACCACTACTGACTTTAAAGTGTTCAGCATAAAACCCAATTTGTGCTTTTATTCATTTACAACAGATGGGGTCAGAGTGAAAAGAGGGGCAGCTTATAGCTTCCCTTTTTTGTAGCCCCCTTTATTAAAATCACTTGCATCATTTTTATAAGGTTCACACTTTTCTCTAAGATGTAATGTTTATAAAGGATACTTTATTTAGAAGTGTTTAGTAAGTAGTAAACCTGGACCCTGAAAGTCTCTATAAAAAAGTTATGGCCAAACTGACCTTCATCTAAATCACAATACAGAAACCTAATAATTTTTCAAACATGCAGAAGCCTTAAGCAGAACGAAATTCCAATAACACATGCTACAACTGATGACAATGAATGCAGCCAATTGCTTACCAAGAGCTATTGCTTACCAGGGTGAGAAACAAGATGAAAAAAGACTTACTACTCTTTTTGACTGAAAAGACATTGTCAGTCAGTCTGCCAATGGACTGGTACTTAAAATTCGTTTTAGACTTACAACTACGGGGATATTAGTAACCATTACTGATAACACACACACACACACACACACACACACACACACACACCCTTTATATATTTCTAATTCCAATTTTAATTTGAAAGGGAAATGCAAGAAGCAGGCCATGAAAGTGAAGGGCAACGCATGATAGGCATAAAACAAATTAATGAATAATTTTAATAAAGAAAAATGTATTGAAAGAAGGAAATTGCTAGAAAGGGAAGCACACCTCCATCTTCCAGAATATGTCATTTCTTTCTTAGCATGTATGTCACTGGACCATGTAAAATTCCTGTCAACTATCCTCATACTTTGCAGTTTAGCTTACAATATACAGGATAGACTATGGTAATAAATTGTGTTGGTCTGATAAGGTAATATGTGAGCTTGATCGCTGAGTATGTCTGTATAGTAACAAGTATATAAAAAGTACTTTTAAAAATCACTTAGCAATGATGAAGTTCTTTTCACTATTTATATAAAAATGCAAAATGTATTTTCTATTTTATATAGAAAAGGACAAGCAGATATAAAATTCCATGTGCATCACCACTTATGCCCCATAGAAAATATTATTTGCATAAAAGTAAGTGTAGCATTAAGTGGCATTTGGTAGAAGATAAACTAACTTCAAGAAAATCACGGTCTTTCAACAAAGAGTGGTTTGAGATATTTTACATATTTAAAATTATAAAATAATAAATAATTAAGACCAGTTTTGACTCAATTTGATTGATACTATTTCTCTTAAATATTCTTTTTGTTTAATACAAAGGATTTATATTCTCAGATATAATGAAAGATAAGGGGAATAATTTTAATGATTATAATAATGTTTTACATTTACGTAAAAGAAAAATATCACTGACTCTAGTATAGAAAAAATTGAGAAAAACTGAATTTATGTTTTATTTTTTAAATAAAACAAATTTCTATTATTACTGATAGTAAATATACATTGTAGAAAATAAATGAAGCAACAAAATTAATATTTTCCCAATCTAAAGTATAACTAGTATATTGAATTTTGGATTTTTTTATGTGTAAGTATTTATATTTTATTCTTTTTCTGATCTTATCTTACATTCTCTTGCGACCTGTTTTTTTTTTTTCCCACCAGCATCTATTTTCATTTCTCTATTTCTATAAAATTATAACTTTTAAATACATAATTTACTTTTAAATTATCTTAATGGACTCCAAAATGTTCAAATCAGTGGCTAGTTCCAGACAAAATATTGTTTCTGCTTTTTACTTTTTTATTTTTTTTGAAACAGAGTCTCACTCTATGGCCCAGGCTGGAGTGCAGTGGCGTGATCTTGGCTCACTGCAAGCTCCTCCTCCCGGGTTCACACCTTTTTCCTGCCTCAGCCTCCCGAGTAGCTGGGACTACAGGTGCCTGCCACCACACCCAGCTAAATATTTTGTATTTTCAGTACAGATGGGGTTTCACCGTGTTAGCCAGGATGGTCTCGATCTCCTGACCTCATGATCCGCCCACCTCAGCCTCCCAAAGTGCTGGGATTACAGGCGTGAGCCACCGCACCCGGCTGTTTCTGCTTTTAATGTTTCTTAATCTTCTTTCCTCTTTATTAGACGTTCCTTAAATCTCTTAATTTAGGATTTTTTTCTACTGTCTCTTCTTAAAAATGTTTTATCACTGAGAACTTCTAACGTTTATAAAATAGAATAGGATGACTTCCTGTGTACTCATCAGCTAATTTCAACATATGTTAACTCAAGTCAATCCTTTATCGCCAAAGACATACTTCCTGTCCCTGCATAAAACAAAACTAAATTATTTGCAGTAAATCCTAGTCTTAATATTATCATATCATTTTCCTCTTTTTTTTTTTTTTGTTTTTTTTTTTGTTTTTTTTGTTTTTGAGATGGAGTTTTGCTCTTGTTGCCCAGGCTGGAGTGCAATGGTGCAATCTTGGCTTACCACAACCTCCGCCTCCAGGGTTCAAGCAATTCTCCTTCCTCAGCCTCCTGAGTAGCTAGGATTACAGGAATGAGCTGCCACACCCAGCTAATTTTGTATTTTTAGTAGAGACTATGTTTCTCCATGTTGGTCAGGCTGGTCTCAAACTCCTGACCTCAGGTGATCCGCCCGCCTGGGCCTCCCAAAGTTCAGGGATTACAGGCGTGAGCCACCACGCCTGGCCTCATATCACTTTATCTGTAAAACTACAGTTATATATCTGTAAGACAGGTGCTCTTTCAGGGAATAGAATGATGGTCACTGGAGGCTGGGACAGGTAGTGCAGGGGTTTGAGGGATGAAGGCATAAGATTAGTGGAAACAAAATGGACTTAGATAGAAGGAATAAGAAATAGTGTTTGATATCACAGTAGGATAACTATAGTCAAAAATAATGTATGTATATTTCAAAATAACTAAAGCAGTGGAATTAGAATGTTCCTAACACAAAGAAATGGCAAATGCTTGAGGTGATCAATACCCGAATTATCTTGATTTGATCTACACCTTGTATGCTAATATCAAATTTTCACATGTATGCCATAAATATGTACAATTATTTATTCATGAAAATGAAAATTAAAAAAACTATAAACAAAAAAGCAAAAAAGTGCTCTTTTAAAATTATAACATAATAACATCAATATACATACTATGTATATGTAAACGTGTGAATATGGGTTTTTTAAGTATCTAAAAAGACATGTACATATACACACACATTTCCTGTACATGTGTTTGCATATGTAATTACATGTGTTAGAATAAAAGTATTAATATAATGAATCACATGTAGTAGACTAAAAAATCTATTGAATACAGTCTATTAATATTTTTAAAATGGTTTTTTTCCTTGTGCTGTATGTATAGGGGTATACAGTCAAATTATTGTATTTTAAAGGCATTTGGAATAATTTCACTATGTGTGGTTTTATCATCAATTCAATATATAGTTTAATTTGCTTCACTTTGTTTCAGGTTTTAGGAATTACTATTTTTTCCCCACTTAAAATATTTTTTAGAATTATGCAATACATTTTCATGGATATAGAATACAAATCTACAAAACACAGTATAGTCGGAGAAGGCCAACTCTTATTTCTTTCCCTCTAAGCCTTGTCTCTCCTTTTCCCGTGTGTGTGTGTGTGTGTGTGTGTGTGTGTGTGTGTATATATATATATATATTTTTTTTTTTTTTTTTTTTTGAAACGGAATCTTGCTCTGTCATCCAAACTGGTACGCAGTAGCCGATCTCGCCTCACTGCAACCTCTGCTTCCCCGGCTCAAGCGATTCTCCTGCCTCAGTCTCCCGAGTAGCTGGGATTACAGGCACACACCAATATACCCAGCTAATTTTTGCATTTTTAGTACAGACGGTGTTTCACCACGTTGACCAGACTTGTTTCGAACTCCTGACCTCAGGTGATCCACCTGTCTTGGCCTCCCAAAGTGCTGGGATTACAGGTGTGAGCCACCATGCCCTGTCGTTATCTCTATATTTTCTAAATTTAAAATTACTTTCCAGCTTTTAACATACCGATATACATATGCATATATTAACCTAGTCAATACATGTTGTCTATATCCTAATATTTTGCTATTTATACATAATATCCTGCTTATGTTGTCTCTTTCTTAAACGATCACATATTATACCCATTTTTTCTTGAACTTGCTTTTTATATCTAACAATATATATTAGAGAAAACTTCTTAGTAGTTTGTTGAGGTATTCCATTTGTCATTTTAGTATTATCTGGATTTCCATTGTGTTACTATACTGTGTTTATTCAACCAACTGCAGTATCATACTTATGTACATTTGTTTTTTTCCCAGTTTTTACAATTCAGATTTTGCAGCATAAATGGCATTGTACATATTGTTCTCTTTTTCATATTTTTGTCAGTATATCTTTGGGATATGTTCTTCAAAGTGGGATTGCTGGGTCACAAGACAAAGGCATAAATGTTGCTAGACTTTATTAAATTTCCCTTCATAGTGGTTTTGAACATTTTGCATTTTCGTTATCAATGTATGAGACTGTTTTGTTCATCCTTACCCACAGAGGACATTGTCAATCTTCTGGATCTTAGCCAATTCAATATGTGAGAAATTGGATCGCAGAGTATTTTAATTTGCAGTTTTCATATTATGAACAAAGCAGAACATTTTTTTCATATTTTAAAGGTATTTATATTTTCATTCTTTTTGAGCTATCTGTATATTTTGCCTATTTTCTATAGTGTTAAGGCTTTTCTTTATTTTTAGAAGATATTAATATGTTTCACATTCTAACTTTTTTTGTTGTGTGCGTTACATATTTCCAGTTTCTCATTTGCCTTTTACACTGAATTTTTTTGCATTTACAAATTTTTATATGAACAAATTTATCAATATTTTCTACTGTTTTGTGTATAAATTGTCATAGTTTGAACACTTTTCTCCATTCTAGATGTACAGTGAAATTAACCTTTGTTTTTACCTAGCACTGGTATATAGTTTTTTCATTTTAGATTTTTAATCCATTTAAAATTTATTCTGGCGTAATAGGTAAGACTGGAACAAAATTTGTTTATTTTTCTTACATGGCTATTTCATCACAAGATCTTAATTATTAAAAACTAGTATATTTTACTCACTGACTTGAAGTCTCACCTTTGTCTTATACCAAATTTATATTCACAATTTGGGCTATTTCTGGAATATCTATTATAAGGTACCAGTTTTAGTCAGATGAGCTTGTTGAAATTAATGAAGCAGCTGTCCAGAAGAATGTCCTGCCTCTCGGGTTTGTCTGCTTGATTCCTTTTGAGGTATTTGACTTTATTTTTCATTTTGCTAGAAGTTAAATTTAAAAGCTTTATAAAATCAAATGAAGCATTTTTGACTAGAATAAAAACTGATGAAATTATATCCTTCATAGTACATCATAGCAGAATTTACGTAATATCAGTTTGACCCACCATTAATTGCACTATAATTTGTCACTAAACAAGTTAACACTGATGATCCCTCTGTCATACATTTTTCCTTGAAATTTGTAGAAATAAAATTTAGAATACATCAAAATTTAATTCGTTAATTTTAATTAAACTTAATTTATTTATAATTTTAAAATAAAATTTATCAATGATTTAATATAGATTGCTATATTTTATAAAAATAGTACTCAAACTATAAGATAAAACATTGAAAATATGTTATGGCAGCTAGAATTATAGTTGCTTAATTTTTAAAAAAGTTATCTGTAGTTTTCTGTTTTCCTCTACTTTTATTTTTATAATTATATTAATACTTAATATCATTATTAAGGTAAGGGTCTAAGCTTGCCTTAATAATGATACAAGTATTAATACTTATTATATCAAATCATATCAAACCATCATATAATCAGTAGACATTTTAATGACAAATGAATGATTTAAACAATTTTTTTTTACTTGACAAATGAATGATTTAAACAATTTGTCTTTTTACTTGTTCCCTTATTCTAGGCAGACAAGGCAAATTGCAAAAAAATAAAATCACATTCAACAAAAATATGTGAAAAAGTTTTTAAATTGATAATTGTAAACTATGAGTTTCAAAAATATTTCTGTATTCAGTTTTACTAGAATAATTGAATATATATAGTACTTGTTTTGATAAATAATTTTTAAACTTTTTTTTCACTTTTTAATGAGAGCATGGATATTTCCCCTCTAATTATTTTATGCATGCATGGGTAAATATGACTTGTTTCTAAAATCATCCAAGATGCAGCCTTAATTGTTTTCCCTTTTTTATTTTCAGAAATGTCAGTAGTTACTAACATTTTTCATATTTCAAATAAATAAATAGATGGGAATACAAGGAATTCTAACATAGTTGTATCACTTAATTACCTAAATCCCTTTTGTATTGTATGTGGAAACTGTATTGTGATCATTTACCAAACATTACTTTTAATGATTTATTAACTGACAACCGTATTTGACCATCTTTCAATTTTGTTGAAAGCAAATATTGGAAAGCACTTGAATTGTAAAAGCATTTGTTATCCAATCAGCAAAGTCATGCACACTTTCAATTTTGGGGAAGTCTAAAAATTGACATGATCAAGATCTGTCAAATGTCTTAGTTTTCGTACACATGTTAGAAGTTAAAGGATGCTTCTTAGGCAACAGTAAATTTAATTGTTTTTTGTTTAGTAGTACAAAGTAAGTGAGAATGAATGATGGCAGGGAGTTGGTCAGAAAGTGTGGGAACTGACAGAACATCTTTATAGCAAGTGTCTTCTCAGGCAAATAGATTTTAGCAAATAGTATCTATGAAAGTGAGAATATGATCTGGAAAGTGACTGCCTAAAAAGTGTCCATGTCAGCTTCTCCCTTGGTGAGCATGTATTCCAGGGTACACATGTCTCTCAGTTTGAAGAACACTGTCCATAGGTTCCCACAAAGTCATGTAGAGTGCCTTTCAAAAGGAAAGAAATGTTGATAGAGGAGATGCTGATAAGTTTCAATAAAATAATTCAGGAACAAGCACTTCAAATTTGTTTAGATTATCGTGGGTTTTAAAAAATATATATTCTGGGAGCCTGTGTTGTCTCTTTCCTTAGAAGACTCTAAAAATAGTCAACTGGAATCTGTTTCTCCTTTGCATTAATCAGCTTGTGTTAATCAGCTCAATTAGAACCTCTGCCTATTCGCAAGGACAGAGGGCTTTCTGTATCCTGAGTTCTTGCCTTAGTGTACTGGAAAAATCGGATCACACGTGAGCTTGGAGAATGAGTGCAAAGTTCTGTTGAGTGGAAGTAGCTCTCAGTAGCTCTCACTGAGTTGAATGGGGAGGACAGCAGGGAATGGAGTGGGAAGTTGGAATTGAGCCGCCAGATTCTCCTTCTGCCTTGACGTCCGCATCATTCCTCTATGGATGGCCTTCCAGGATCTGACAATGGGTTCTGCCAGGGTGTTCCTCTAGACATCTAGCCGCTTGTGTCTGTGCCCACTAGGATCTCGGGGTTTTTATAGGTTATGGGGGCGTGGTAGGCCAGGGTGGTCTTAGAAAAGCAACATTTGGGCATGAAAACAAAAGTGCTTGTCCTCACGTAGGTCAGTGGGCACAGACTCAAGGGTGGAGCTTTGGCTAGGGAACCACCCTTCTCGACGCAGCACTTCTCTGTCCATCTGCAGTATCATGTGATATATACTTATATGCAGTTAGACATTATATTTAATATACTATTTAATATATAGTGCCTAAGGAAAGGACATAAACAATTCCACCTATTATTTGGTATGGTTTTTGGCAAGAGGAATTGTAGCCTTCTCTGTAAACAATTACTATTATTACCAACTTATATTACTTAAAAGGTAATCAGGAAAGCATTGGTAGTGAAATGACATACATATGTTAAAGTACTTAAAATGTTGTATAGGATAAGATACGGTAAATCGGACAGAGATGACAAAATGAATGGAAAATGGCATGGAGGCTAAGCATGATAATAATGTGTCTTATTCAATTATAGGATTTAACGATATTTTGATTTAAGGTTAGATACAATCCAAATCTCTCAAAATTTAGATTATTAGCAAATGTAAACTATTTTTTATTTTTCCCCCAAAAACTGAATTAAGTTACTTATAGGGTATTAAATGGGGCCATTTGTACATTCAATAGCTCTATTTAATCAGAAACATTCAAACTGTTTCCTTGAAAAAATATATGGGTGTAAATAATAGTGGAAAATGAGCTTGGCAAGGTATCTTTGGAGCATGCCAAACCCCAGACATCTTAGAAATACTTGAAGATGTTATAATGAGCAAAACATACTACCAGTTCACTGAACCTTGGCGAAATGTGTCAGGAAAGCAGACAGAATACCAAATATGTTGTCATACTTTCACTTAACCAAAGCCATCCTTTTGCATTTGAATTTTACTAAAGACTTATCCCATTTTTAGTTCAGCTCTGAGATGAATTAGTGTGATTAAACCAATGGCAGATTCCAATAAAACTTTTCATCAGTTGCTTATATTAATCTCTGAAATGGAATTGGGCCTGTATGCTTTGAAGACTTTCACAAATGGACACAACATTTAATGAGTTGCCCAAACTTTATATTGAGGAATGAATTTCCTACCAATGGTACATGGAAATTTTGCATTAGAAAAATGTTAGTAAAAACACACACCATATGCTTCTGTTGCAGGAACTTTCAGAACCTTATTATGTCTCATAATAGACAGAGAGCAGTACAAATTCTTACTTTTACATTGTACACTGTCTATTCTTCATGTCAAATGTGTACAAAATGAGTTCCTCTTCTACTGATCCAAGACTATTTTCTTCTTCCTTTTATTACCTGAAGTCTACTCCTATGTTATCATTCTTTTAGATGAATTGAAATTGAACGCATATTTTATGCACTACATGAAGTGCAGCATAGCTTATTTATATATGAATTATTTTGCTTCTAATAAGAGAACAATCCACAATCCATCCTATATTATATATTATATAAAGTGGGTTAACAAAGAGGAGATTCTAGAATGTATAAAAACTACTGGGTGAATGTTCTGTTTTTAGTTTGCTGCTTCCATTTGGATGCCTCTAAACTGAGCTAAAAGAAACTCTTTGATTTCATTCTGAGGAATTACTAAAAGATTTCTGACATTCAGGTGAGAGGGCAGAAGGAACCAAGAGGCATGTAAAGCTAGCGGCATGCAGCTCATTCTGATTTAGAAATATCCAAAGGCCCAGCCACAAGTGGAAAAACCACTGGAATGCCGAGAGTGCAAATGTTTTAAGAAGACAAGAATTCTAATTAGCCTGGATGGGAAACTCAGCATGATGTTCGATAGCTGGTTTGATGTTTGGAGTCATTACACTGAACTGTGTCAGTAGGATTATACAATACTATTGTGATAATACAAATGTTAAATAAACCACCTACCTCAGAAATTTCTAAACAGAACTTTACAGTTTTTGGAGCAAATAAAAAAAAAAAAACGTAGTATTTTTCTTTGTTAGATTTCCTAATGAATTTAGCAGTCTTTACACTTAGCAGGAAATCTGGACTGATCATTTGAGGCCTGTTTTCTTTATACATTTTGGAGTACGGGTTTGCTTTTGGACACCTAATAAATCATGATCTAACATCTAAGAGAGACTTATTGCTATACTGTGAAATCAAGGGAAGAAAAAAAAAAGAAAACAGTGTAAATACTTGTACTATCTTGCTATATTCTTTGACCTACAGGACAGTAATGAACCAAAAAGCAAAATTCTCTAGCAATGATATGTTAGTGCCCCAGTCTTACTATGTGGAGTTAGTAATGGTTTTGTGTTTGAAAATGTTAAGCCTTACCTTGTTTGTAGTTCACCAAGGAATACGACCATATGTGATGCTTTTTCTATTTCAGGCAATGCCCCCACTGCTGGATAGATTGCTGTTGACAGCTTTTGACCAGAGGGAGCCATTAGATTTTGCTGGCTAGCAAACAATTACAGCTTTGATATGAGCTACAAGGTAAAGATTAAAAGGAATACCAATGCCCCAAAATATGCTAGGCCTGTGTGGTCTCTAGTCCCTTCTTGTGCAAATGAAAAATTGTTTAGATGTAAAAACTAACAAAAGAAAACCAAAAATAGCCAAACTTTTTAGGATTCTAACAAAGGTCATCTGAATGGTGAAAGATCCCTTTAAGAATAATAAAGACTTCATACCATTATAAAGAATTCAAAAGTTTCATTTAAAGATAACAAATATCTTTCAAATGATGCTATTAGTAAGGGAGGTTTAAAAATAATTTTCATATTTGGAAATGTGCTGTTTTTATTTCTAGCAGTGTAGTCTTACGGGAGCAGTTATATCTTATATATTATGGTGCAATAGTGCATTTAAACTGACTAGGCATATGGGTCAATACATGCTGTCAAACAATAAGATAAAAAGATTGTTCATATTGTTTGGGCATTGCTGAGAATAAGCTAAATCCATAGTTTGTTAGTTTGAAAACATTGCTTGGAATAGAAAAAGAGACAGGAACTGTAGTAAATTTAGTATTTCATAGATCCTGATATTATAAGAAAAATCAACTTAAACATTTTTATAGGCAAGCATATCTTCCTTTGGCAGAAAAGAACCTTACATAGATTCTGAAGGGAATCTTACAGAGAAAAGATAAAAATACTAACTTTTTTTGTGTGTGGAGTGTTCTGTGCTCTGAGTTTTTCAAAAATTGGAAGGAAATAGTAACCTATGAGTTCAATTTTAAGGAAGTAAAAGCTTTTGATGTCCTAAGACAAATGCAACCTTACAATCTTTTACTGTGGTAAAGTGAAATATATTACTCCTTATGAAGAGTCTATGGATTTGATAATTTGTCAAACTACTAATATATAACTTAATTTTTGTTTTGTTTTTAACTGCATGAATATTAGAATCATTTTTCCTCTGGGTATTTTCATCAGTATCTATAAGTATAAAGTAGAAACTGATGTATTAAACATAATATATTTAGGTTAACTATAGTATGAAAACTGACATGGTTTGGATGTGTGTACCCTCAAAATCTCATGTCGAAATGTGGCCTCCAGTGTCGGAGGTGGACCTGGTGGAAGGTGTTTGGATCATGAAAGTGGACTTCTCATAAATGACTTTGCCATCCTTTTGGTAACAAGTGAGTTATCACTCTATCAGTTCATGCAAGAGCTAGTTGTTTAAGAGTCTGGCACCTGTTTCCCTGTTCTCTTGCTCTCTTTCTCTCTCTCTCACCATGTGGCAGGTCTGCTTCCCCTTCACCTTCTACCACGAGGAGAAGTTTCCTGAGGGCTCACCAGAAGCTGAGCAAATGCTGGTGTCATGTTAGTACAGCCTGTGAAATAATGAGCCAAATCTCTGACATTTATAATTTACCCAGGCTCAGGTATTCATTATAACAATGTAACACATATTAACACAATAGTTAAAAAAGCATAGTTTTATCATGTTATGTTGTTTTCAAATATAGGCATCTTGTATAAATACAAACCTGCCTTACTTAACAAATCCATATACTAAATATGTTCCCTTGTATTGTCTCTTACAAGATTTCTGAAACAACTTTAGTCTATTTTAATGTGTTTGCTACCCTCTTCAGTTAAGACCAATAATCTGGCTTTTGGAAATGAAAATATGATTATCGTACAACTGTCATGATGACAACAAAAAATATAGTCTTTTTTTGGATTCCCTGGATCCAAAATTACTATTAAATAACCTGCATAGGTGAGAGAGATGACTTACTTTACAATAATATGGAACCAAATAAGAATCATTTCCTATTCCATGTCTGAGAGATTGCCTTAATGGACACTCTTCCTCCAAATTTTGGGTTTATGAAAGGTCTGGTGTCTGGCATGTAGAACTACACGTAGACAACTGCATTCTCATTTGGCTTATTTTCCAAAGTACACCATTTTTTCCACTTTGCTTCTATTTCTATATCTGTTAATGAAGAATAACAATACTTAGCACAAGAGTTGTTACGAGGCTCTTAAATTGCTTTGCGCACTGTCTGACATATGGTAAGTGCTCAAAAACTTAGCTAATTTTATAACTGTAATTGTTTTTACCTACTTTTAGGGTACAGAGTCTTTATCATATCATTAAAAGAGCAAATGAGTGATTTAAAAATCAATGAATCTTCTGTGGACAGCTTATGAAAAATATGTTGATTTAAAAATGTCTTAAATGATATTTATCTTCTTGGACGTCACCTAATTGCAAGTCTTTCTCTTTTCTCTAAAAAATAAACACACACACAAAAACAAAAAACAAAGTAAAACAAAACAAAAAAAAACACCAAAAAAAATTCAAATCTCGGCTGGGTGCGGTGGCTCACTCCTGTAATCCCAGCACTTTGGGAGGCTGAGGCTGGTGGATCACCTGAGGTCAGGAGTTCGAGACCAGCTTTGCCAACATGGTGAAACCGCATCTCTACTAAAAACACAAAAATGGCCGGGCACGGTGGCTCACGCCTGTAATCCCAGCACTTTGGGAGGCCCAGGCGGGCGGATCACAAGGTCAGGAGATCGAGACCACGGTGAAACCCCGTCTCTACTAAAAATACAAAAAACTAGCCGGGTGCGGTTGTGGGTGCCTGTAGTCCCAGCTACTGGGGAGGCTGAGCCAGGAGAATGGCGGGAACCCGGGAGGCGGAGCTTGCAGTGAGCTGAGATCGCGCCACTGCACTCCAGCCTGGGCGACAGAGCAAGACTCCGTCTCAAAAAAAAAAAAAAAAAAAAAAAAAAAAAACACAAAAATTAGTCAGGCATGGTGGTGCATGCCTGTATCTTAGCTACTCAGGAGGCTGAGGCAGGAGAATTGCTTGAACCCAGGAGGCAGAGGTTGCAGTGAGCTGAGATCAAGCCACTGCATATTGCAGCAGGGCTGCAGAGCAAGACTCTGTCTCAAAAAAAAAAAAAAAAAAAATCATTAATATTCTTCAAAAGAATCAATAGAAGCTTACAGTAGCTAATAGCCTATTCAATCTCTAATAGAATATACACATTTTTAAAATTCTGATAAATGAATTAATATATATTTGAAAGAATCAAAATTAATTGAAACAACATAAAAAACACTCAAATTTTATAAATGAATGATTTTGAAAGAAGTAAATATTTTTATATTAAAAAATACTGAAAGAGAAAGTAAGCTATATATTACATTGTACTGCTGGATATATTTTGATCATTTATTGGTTTTGTATCTGTTTGGGGTATTCACACATATCTCTCTATGTTGGTGACTTGACTTTCTTTATTCTTCTACTCTTTACTTGAATCTTTTCCTTTTCAGTTTTCTTTGTCTCTCTACATTTGCCTAAGTGAGAAGGCTTATTGTCACCCTTCAAAACCCTCTTCTCCACCTTCTGTATGCAGTCTGACACAAAGATATGGGAGTGCTGGGAAGGAAAGAGCACAGTCCCTTTAAATGATATGGAAGGTGGGAAGAGAAGTGCTGGATAGAGAAAGGCAGGTCCTTGGCTAGGGTTCTACCCCCACGGACTTCAGTGAGGACAGGTATTTCCTGCCCAAATGTTGCATTTTCCAAGACCCTGCCACTCCCTCATCCTGGGTATATAAAAACCCGAGACCCTAGCATGCACAGAGGTGGCCAGATGTCGAGAGAAGCACATCAGTGGAAGAAGACACAAGCGGCTGGTTGTGGAGAGGGGCACACCAGGAGAGGAGCACACCAGGGGAGGAGCACACCAACAGATGCCAGAACTCAGGCAGGCCATTCACCAGTGGAATGACACAGAGTTCGGCTGGGGTGGTCGGAGAAGAGTCAGGCCAAGCCTGACTCCAGGGGAATAGCATCTCCCTTCTGGCTCCTGGATCTCCTGAGAGCTACTTCTACAACAAAACATTGCACTCATTCTCAAAGCCAACATGTGATCCGATTCTGCCAGTACACTAAGAGAAGAAAGCCCTGTATATAGGAATCCCTCTGTCCTTGTGATAAGGGAGTCTAATTGGCTGGTTAACACAAGCTGCCTATAGATGGCAACTAAGAGAGCACCCTGTTACACACCCACTGGGGCTTCAGAAGTTGTAAACATTCACCCCTAGACACTGCCGTGACTTCAGAGTCCCACAGTCTGCCATCTGTATACTCCCCTAAAGGTTTTTTTTTTTGTCTTTTTTTTTTTTCCTTTTTGTGGAGAACGGGGTCTCGCTGCTATATTACCCAGGCAGGTCTCGAACTCCTGGGCTCAAGCTATCCTCCCGCCTCTGCCTCCCTGAGAGCTGGGATTACAGGCGTGAGCCACCGCGCCCGGCCTATATACTCCCCTAAAGGTTTAAGCAGCAGGGCACTGAAGAAGCGAGCCACACACCCCCATCATATGCCCTGCAAGGGGGACAAGGGAACCTTTCCCATTTCAATGATTCCACTTCAAACAATATCTTAGATTGGTCCATGTTCTTCTGCTTACACTACCATCGTTTCTTTCCTGAAGAACAACAATCACCTTCGATTTAGTGTCTCCTAGAGTCTTCCTTTAGTCTTCCCATAATCTAATGCAATCTTAAAATGTAAACTTGTTTTCTGAATTTCCCTTCTTAAAATCATTTGACTGGTTCCTTATTGTGTGTGAATAAAATGAATATTCCTTGCTGTGGTCATGTTCTCTCAGGTCCATATCATCTTTCACTGTACTCAAGCCAAAGCGGCTTTTTTTTTTTTTCTATTTCTAGAAATGTTCAAACTCTTACTTTTCTCAGAGCTTTAATATCTGTCCTTTCTTTGCCTCGAATGCTCTTTTCTCAATTGTGCCTCAGGAAATATCTATCTAAATAAAAAGTATGAGTTTTAAAAGTTAAGGTGTTAGAGAGAACTGTCCTAATCGAACAATGTAAATTATGTTCTTTCTGTTACTCTGCTTTACAGATGCACTGTTATTTTGCCTGGTGGACTCAATGTACTTATTTTTTCTTAAGACCTATTTACTGTTTCTTTTCTATTTGTTTGCCTATGAAATTGATCAAACAGAAAAGTATAGGCCCTTAAGAAGTACACAATAGTGTTCCTACCACTGAGATTTAATCTTACATACACTGCCCAATTTTCTTAAATACGTTGCAATAAAAAGTTACCAACATCAGCATTTCTAGAGGGCATGTTTATTTTCACCCTTTATGGCAATATACGGAGCTGTTATACTCTCCTAATCCTTGTTAACACTAACAACACTCATGAGTAGTAAATGAAGTCTCCTAGTTTTAAATTGTTTACTGATTGCTGTTTTCTTAGGGAACTTTCTCCCTGTGTACTGCTTAAGTATCCTTACTCTTCTTTTGTGACTTGCCTTCATAATATTTATCTATTTTATTCTTGAGTTGTACCACCCTCTCACACCACCATTATCAGCTTCTGGGAGATTTTTAGATGTTCAGCATCTTATCATTTGTTTATAATATATGTTGCAAATATTTGCTCCTAGTGTGTGTGTGTGTTTAATTCAATTTACTTTTTTGTTTTACAGTGTCTTTAGTTACACAGGAATAGTTCATTGTAGTGTAATACAATTATCATTTTTTAAATTATGACATTTAAACATTACAAAGAAGGACTGGGTCACACTTATGGGTAGAAAGGAATGAAAAAATGCTTTTAGGACTTCTAAATCTGAAGTTCAAATATGAAGATGCAGGACTATGGGTAATGTGAGGCTGCAACACAGGAAGGACCCATGGGACTGAGAGGAAGGAGAAACTCAAGGAGAAAGAAAAGAGGCACAAGCTGAGAGAATGTAGCAACCTGTGGAGTTCTAAGGCTGCAACTTTATTAGCATTGCAGTAGTTCAGGGAAGGAGTATAAAAAGAGTATAAGGTGGGTATTGAGATCTAGGAGATAGTGCTAGAAGGATTAAGTGATGATTTTTCAGGGCTAACCCAGAACTGGAGACAAGTTTGAGGAAAATGTTTTTAATATGAGCTCAAGGTCCCCAAATGAGTAAAGAGAACAAGGAAAATGGGCAGAGAAAAGTGTGCATGCAAAATGAGTCCCAATAGATCATTCTGTGCTTGCTGTTTTCTCAAGACTGGATGATCAATGTCATGCACCCAGTTAATGTCTGGTGAGTATGACCTACATATGAATGAAGTCCTTATCATGCCTCAGTTATTTTGCACACCATAGATCAGACATGCTTTCACTATAATTCCCCATTCATGGCACAGTTCCACTCAGTTGTGAGAAAACCCCTCAGTTCCCAACTTCTCCCTAGGGAGGAAGCTGGACTATGCATTAAACATGCCACCGTTTTCAGCGATTTGTTGAGGAACTGGCTTTCTTGTGTCACCTGTCTAGGAGCACTGACAGAACGCAACATACACTAAACATCTAAGGGCTACTGTGAACAAAGGCAGTGGTTTGACCTAGTATGTGGGCACTCACCACAAATCATCTCACTAACTCTGCCTACAGTAAGTGGATAAAGAAGAGCCTCAGCGCATAGCTTTTCACTGGAAAGAAAATTCAAGGTTCCAAGTTTTTCAGGAGCTGCTCAAGAGTCTGACTTCTGTCTTGCTTTTCTGAGAGTGCTGACAGAACCAATCACAGTCTAGAAGCCTGATAGTCACTGAAAATAAATATTATTTTTCAAATTTCATTTTTGTTTAATTTGAATATTTTATTGTTAAAAATTCCATTTATATTGAAATACAGATAAAAATCAATGCATATAGTTACAAAATACAGACAGAAAATTTCCCTTCCAACATCTCTAGCCTCTTACTCATGGGTTCTATTTCTTAATAGCAACTACTTTTTACTGTTTTATTTTTAGTCCTTCTGGCTGTTTCTTTCATAAATTTAAATTATATGTTCATCCCTGTATTTTTGAATAATCTATGCTAAATAACATCTAGTAGTTTTTATTTAAAAATTAAAAATTATTTTACTTTTAACATTGTGTCGTCTCTGAAATTTCTCTTCATTGTTGAAAATATTTTTATTTTTACCTTTTTATAGATTATGTTTACTTTTTAATTGACACACAATTGTACACATTTATGGGGTTTAAACAAGCACAAAAGCAACCTCCATCAACTCTCTCCCCTGCCTCGTGAAGAGTGAGTGAGTGAAAAAACTTTATCTTCTATCTTCTCCCTGGGGAGGTAAAGAGTTGGACAGTGAACCCAATGATCTAACTCTCTGGTTTCTATATGACAGAATGGCTTCTGTCTTTGATATCTTGGAGCAGTGTCAGGATCTGCTGTACTCTAGACACTTGAGGGTGGCTGGGAACTAAGATAGCAGTATGGACTACCACAAAGGTTTGGGAGATCCACAGATAATCTGGCCAAACTGATTGAAGAAAGTCTTTTACTGCACAAAGCAAATATGTGAAGACTGAGTGAAGTGATTTTTTTCTAATGTGTAGATCATATCAACGTACAAAGTAAAGGAAATGAAGAAACAAGAAAACACAATCCAAATAAAGCAACAAGATGAAACTCCAGAAACCAACCCTAATAAAACAGATAAATATAAATTAACTGACAGAAAACATGCAATCACCATTATAAAATGTTTAATGAGTTTAAGTGAACAATACAAGAAAAATAGAAGAAGTTCAACAAGCAGATAGAAAATTTTTAGAAGAACAAAACTGAAATCTTGAAGCTGAAGAATATAACTGAAATAAAAATGTAATAGAGAAGTTTCAGCAGCAGACTAGAGCAATCAGAAGAAATAATCAACAAACTAAAACACAGGTCATTTGAAATTATACAGTGAGAGTTGCAAAAAGAAAAGAAATGAAAAATAGTGAAAAAAGCTTAAGGGGCTTAGGAGAAAACATTAAGCAGATCAATACAAGCATTATGGACATTTCAGAAAGACGAGAGAGAGAGAGAAAGAACCATAAAGTTTACTCAAAGACATAATGGCTGAAAACTTCCAAAATCTGGGGAAGAAACTGGAAATCCAAATGCAGAAAACCCAAAGGATTCTAAATAAGATGCACCAGAAAAGAAACAGAAAGAAAAACACACCAAGACACATTAAAATCAAATTGTCAAATTCAAAGAAAATTCCAAAATCAGACAGAAAGAAAACTTTCACATACAAATAATCTCTATAAGACTAACAGCAGATTTTTACTTTTCAGGCCAGTAGTTAGAAGTATGATATATTCAAAGTGCTGAAACAAACAAACAAACAAACAAAAAACTGACAACCAAGAATATTATACTCATTAAAACTATCTTTCAAAATTGAAGGGAACAAAGATTTTCCCAGGTAAACAAAATCTGAATAATTTTATTACCACTGTATCTGCATTACAAGGAGTACTAAAGGGAAGTTTTTCAAGTTGAAATGAAAGGATACTAACCCATAACATGATAGTATAACAAACCATAAAACTAATTGGTAAGGGTAAATATATAGACATATAAAAAATATATAGACATATATAAAAAATATAAAAATATATAGACATATATAGACATATGTAAAATATATAGACATATATAAAATATATATATAGACATATAAAAAATAAAAAAAAATTATTTGGATTGTGTTTTCTTGTTTCTTCATTTCCTTTACTTTGTACGTTGATATGATCTACACATTAGAAAAAAATCACTTCACTCAGTCTTCACATATTTGCTTTGTGCATATATAAAAATATAGACATATATACATATGCTATAATAGCAGTGGATAAATAACTTTTTATTCTAGTATAAAAGCTAAAAACAAAACGTATTAAAAATGACTAAGTAAAAATATGTTAATAGATACACAATATAAATAGGTTGAAATTGTGACAAAAATAATATAAAGTGTGGGAAAGGGAGAAATAAATATGTAGAGTTTTTGTATGCAGTTGAAGTTAAGCTGTTATCAGTTTAAAATAACTTACATAATGATAAGAAATTTTATTTAAATCCCATTGTAACCACAAAGAAAAAAATATATTTATATAGATCACACAACACCACAAAAGAGAAAGTAAATAAGGATATAAAAAAATCTACTACAGACAAAGGAACACCACACAAGTGGAAGAGTGACAGAACAAAAAACAAAACCTCATAGAAAGCAATTAACAACATGGCAAGAGGAAAGTTTTTCTAATCAATAATTACTTTAAATGTAAATGGATTAAAGTACTCAAGCAAGAAGCACTGAGGGGTTGAATTAATCAGAAATAAATATGATCAATCCATATGTTATCTACAAGAAATTCACTTTATGTTTAATGATACACAGTGACTGAAAGTGAAGAAA
This sequence comes from Macaca mulatta, assembly GCF_049350105.2. NCBI lineage: Eukaryota > Metazoa > Chordata > Mammalia > Primates > Cercopithecidae > Macaca > Macaca mulatta. The sequence goes on along the minus strand of NC_133408.1, from coordinate 134,857,296 downwards.
TGGAAAAAAATACTCCATGCAAATGGCTGCCAAAAGATAGCAGAAGTGGCTAGACTTGGATCAGACAAAACACACTTTAAATACAAGACCTTCACAAGAGATAAAGAAGCACATTATGTAAGGATACAAGAATAAAATTGTCTGAAAGATATAATTATATATATATGTATAATTGTGATGTTACATATGTGTGTGTGTACCCAACATCAGAACATATAAATATATACAGCAGTCATTGACAGAGCTGAAGGAAGAAATTGACTGCAATATAATAATAGGAGACCAGAAACAGCCAACATGAACAAAAGTACAGATTGATAGATCTACCAAACATACACAGAGCACTCAACCCCACAGTAGCATATATATTGAGTAGAATATACATTCTTCTCAAGTGTACATAAAGCATTTCTCAGGGCAGATCACATTTTAGGTCACAAAAGAATCTTAACAAATCGAAGAAGATTGAAATCCTACCAATTATATTTTCCAATCACAATGGAAGAAAACTAGAAATCAACAGCAGTAGGACAATTGGAAAACACACAAACATGTGAAAACTAAACACAATTTGAACAACCAATGAGTCAAATAAGTAATCAAAATAGAAAATGGAAAATATCTTGAGATAAATGAAAGTAAGAACACAACATACAAAACTTACGGGATGCAGCAAAGGCTGTGTGTACTAAGGAAAGTTTATAGTGATAAAACACTAACATTCAAAAAGAAGAAAAATCACAAATAAACAAATTAAATTTAAACCTCAAATGATTGGGGAAAAAAACAACCTAAGCCCAAATTTAGCATAAAAAGGAAATAATAAAGATCAGAGCAAAATATATAAAATAAAGAATAGAAAAATGATGGGAAAAAATCAACAAAACTGTTTTTTTTTTTTTAAATGAAGTATTTATCTTTTCAAAGCTAAAAAAAACCTTTAGCTAGACTAAGGAAAAGAGAGAAGATTTGAATAAATAATCAGAAATAAAAAAGGAGACTTTGCAACGGATGCCATGAGAATAAAAAGGATAATGAGAGAATATTACCATTGTATGCTTTCTGAAAAAAACATAGAAAAAAATGCCTAGAAAAAAATGAATCAAACCCTAGAAAGATATAGCTTACCAAGATTAAGTCAAGAAGAAACAGGTAACTTAACCGATGAAATACAACTAGATTTAAAGAAAAATTAATGCTGGGTCTTCCCAAACTCTTCCAAAATATTGAAGAGGAAGGAACACTCCCAAACTCATTTATGAGGCCAGTGTTACCCTGATAACACAGCAAGACAATGACACAACAAGAAAACTGTAGGTTAGTATCTCTGATGGATATGGAATTTAAAATCCATAACAAAATACTAGCAAACTGCATCCAACAGCACATTAAAATGTTCATACACCATGACAATGTAGGTGTTATATCTAGGATACAAAGATGACTCAACATAAAAACATCAATATAATATACCACATTAAAAGAAGGAAGAATATAAATTACATGATCATCTTAATAGATGCACAGAAAGCATTTGAAAAATTCAACAGACTTTCACAATAAAATCTCAGCAAATTAGGAATAGAAAGAAATTACTTTAATATAATAAAGAATATACATGAAAAGTCCATGGCTAACATCACATTCTATGGTGAAAAACTGAAAACTTTCCCTCTAAATTCAGTGAACCAAATACGCCTATTCTTATCACTTCTGCCATAATAATAAATGTCCCAGCAAGAGCAATTAGACAAGAGAAGGAAATAAAGGTTCTCAGAGAAAAAAGAAGTAAAATTGTCCCTGTTCGTGGATGACCTGATCTCACATATTGAAAATCCCAAAGACTCCACCAAAAACCAAAAATGAAAAAAATCTTTTAGAATGAACAAACAAAGCAATAAAATTGAAGGATACAAAATCAAGATACAAAAATAAGTTTTTTATAGTAAGTTTTTGTGTTTCTGTGCATTAGCGATGAAATATCTGAAAAGGAGATTACCAAAACAAATCCCATCTAAAAAACCATTTAAAAAATACTTAGGAATAACCTTAACTAAGGAGGTGAACAATCCTGTGCAATGAAAAGTACAAAACATCAATAAAACAAAGATGCAAGTTGAAATACATCCTGCACTCATCAATTACCAAGCATAATGTTTTTAAAATATCCATAGTTAACCAAAATAATCCACAGATACAAAGCAATCCTCATAAAAATTGCAATTGTTGTCTTCAGAGAAGTAGAAAAATAGCTTAAAATTTATATGGAAACCCCGAAGACCCCAAATAGCCAAAAAAAATCTTGAGAGAGAATAAAGCTGGAGGCATCACACTTCTGATTCCAAAATATAGTACAAGGTTACACTAATTGAAAGAGTATGATATTAACATAAAGATAGACATATAGATCAACAGAGCAGAATACAGAACCCAGAAATATATCCACACATTTATGGTCAACTGATCTTTGACAAGGGTGACGAAACTATAAAATGGGAAATGATACTTTCTTCAACAAATAGTATTGGGAAAACAACATCCAAATGTAAAAACAATTAATTTGAAACTTTATCTTACATCATACACACACAAAAAAACTCAAAATAAATTAAGGTCTTAAATTTAAGACCTGAAACTGTAATAGTAACAGAAGAAGAGATGGAGAATAAATTTCATGACATTGGTCTTGGCAGTGATTTCATAAATCTGACACCAAAGGCACAGACAGCAAAAACAAAAATTAACAAGTGGGATTACATCTAACTAAAAGCTTGTGCGCAGGAAAGAAAATAAGCAACAAAATGAAAAGGCAACCTATCAATCAAATGGGAGAAAATATTTGCAAACTAGATATCCAATGAGATTAATTTACGAAATAAAAAAGGGATTTCTACAACTCAAAGTGAAATCATATCAACAAAAACAAACCTAATCCTATTTTAAAAATTGGCTAAGGATTTGAATAGACGTTTCTCCAAAGAAGTCATACGAATGTCCAGCAGGCCTATGAAAAGATGCTTAACATCTCTAATCTTCAGGGAAATGCAAATAAAAACCACAATACAAGTTATCACTCCACATGTTGATATGGTTAATATTAAATAATAATAATAATAATAATAATAACAAATCTTGGCAGTCAAGGAATTGAACTCCCATGAACTATTGGTGGAAATGTAAAATGGTGCATCTCTTATGGAAAACCATATGGGTTTTTTCCAAAAAATAAAAATAAAAAATACCATATGATCTAGCAATTCTACTTCTAGGTATTTGTCCAAAATAACTTAAGTTAGGATCTCAACAAGATAATACATTCTCATGTTCATTGTACCATTATTCACAAATGTCAGGGTGTGGAAACAACCTTAAGGTCTATCAGCAGGATAGGTGGATAAAGCAAATGTGATATATAAATACAGTGGAATATTTTCAGCCTTAAGAAAGAATTTTTGCTATATACGACAATGTGGATGAACCTTGAGTACATTATGCTAAGTAAAATAAGCTAGACACAGAGAGGCACATATTTCATGATTCCACTAATATGCACTATCTGAAATAGTCAAATTATTAGTAACAGAAAATGGCATAATTGTTGCCAGTGTCTGGGGTGATAGAGTGACATGGGAAGTTGCTAATCCATTGGCATAAGTTTCAGGAATGCAAATATGTTAGTTTTTTAGAGATCTGTTGCAAAATACTGTGCCTGTACTTGACAATACTGTTATTGGACACTTAAAAATTTCTTATGAGGGTAGATCTCATGTTAAGTGTTCTCACCACTATAAGAACTATAAATAAATAAATAAAAGTAAGATAACTATTTTCTAACGGTTTTACAATGTGCAAGGATCCTCTCTCTGGGACAATACTTCATTTTGTCAGTCAGGTCAGAGAGTGCCAGTTTCATTCCTTTATCAATGAGTTCAGAGTAAACACTTTCAGTTTGTCTGGAATATGAAAGTAGTTGAAAATGTAGAGATTCATTGTCCACTCTCTGTGAAAAGAATGGAGTCACAGAATTTTGGGATTACTATTAATACAGTTTAAATTGTAATCATGGCTCAAAGCTCTCACCTTCCTCAATATGCGGGAAATCGGGAGGAGTATTCCTTTGGTTACATTAGAGTAGAGCAATAGTTCAAAGACCTGTTATATAACTAGAGAGCTTAGACAAGTATGTGTTGTATGCATGATAGTTGATTTCTAGTTTTACATGCACCAAATAATTGTCAAAGTGTTCTACATTCCACTGCATATAAATTTCCTCATACAGTCTATTGATTTATTTTTTATTTTTTTGGAGAGTAATGATTGAATGTACTATGTTCCAGAAATACATTAGAGTCTGAGGTTACAAAAACATGTTAGATGTAGTGCTTGCCCACAAGGAATATTTGAATAAGGGATATAGGCATGTAATTCATAATTATAGTGTTATAAGTGCCTATGATTAGAGTATGGAATGGGTAGTATTGAATTACATCGAAGGGATATCTAAATAAGGTGAAGGATTAAAAAATTTTTGAAGAGATAAACTATTTCAGTTATACATAAAAAAACAAGGGAGTAATGGGAAAGATATAATATAAAATTTCATAAAGCTATTAAGTAGGGGAATTAATAACCATTGAGGGAGAAAATACTGTGCTTAATATATCACTAAGTCTAAGTCATAAAGTAATTATATTTTATATGAATTTTGTTAATTTTGATCATTAAAAAATGATCTATTTAGTTTTTGTGTCAGGGCTGCTCATTGTCCCCATAAAAACATTATCTTTCTTATCAGTAAGGGAACTTTAGTATTTGGTTAGGTACAGGGCCTAATATAAAACTTGCAGCTAAGATTGGTCTATAATTAATGATTAAGTTCTGGTCCATAGGATATAAACAGGAGTAATGTCCTTAAAAAACAGTAACATATCCTTCTCTATCCCTTCCTCCTTACAGGTGGTGAGAATACAGATGTGCTGGCTGGAGTCCGAACAGTATTTTTGGACAATGCTGTAATAATTGCAAGTTGAAGATGACAGAGAAAAACAGAGGAGCCCAAGTCCCTGCTGACCCCATGGACCAGCATCCCATCTCCACCCATGGATTAGCTATCCTGGGCTTTTGTTTTTTAATTGGAGAGAGACACAAATATGCATATCGGAGTTTTCAATTACTCAGAGCCAAGCGGTCATAATGAATATAGTTTTATTCTTACAACACTCATTTAAAAATACTTTGTAAATGAATGACAACATTAATTAGAATAACAGTTATCATTTTTTTAGATCACCTCTGGTGGTCTAACACTTTACCTAGGTATATGTATCTCATCTAAGTCTCTCAGCATCCCATGAAGTAGGCCTTATTATTAGCTGCTCCAATTCACAGGGGTGAAGGCTCAAGGTCAAAGAAAGAGATCAGTCAGGATTTGAACCAGGCCATTGAAATCTAGTGTCTGACTCTTCCTGTTTTGCATATTCTGCCTTCCCTAACTAGATACAAATTAAGAAAAACAAAACAATTTATTTTTTTTATGAAATCATGACGACAAAATTAATAAATTCATTGAGTTTTTGAAATGTATTTTCTGTCTTTTTCAGTAAGCATGCAAACTGCAATACGTTTCAAAAAACAAAGCTATCTGAAAATAATACATTTTAGATATATGCGTTCTAGGAATAATGTTCGTGAACTTAAGATAGAAAAAAATGAAATATCAACAGCATATAGAAACATAAACTTCTGAAAATATAAATTAAATAACAACTTTTTAAATTACTTTTAAATAGACAGTCATCCAATTCATATGACTTTACCATTCCTGTATGTTTTCAAATGATGTGTGACTTCTCCTATTATCCAGTCAGCAATGAGAGTAGGAACTTTTTCCTGTACAATATAGGTGGTCATATAATTTATAGCCTGGATTGGACTTAGAGAAATCCTAATTCAATCTGTTTAATTTATCAATAAAGAAACTATTAGACAATAGTTTCTCTGTTAGAACGACATGTTATAGCAACTTAATTACAGTTTGAATTGTATTTAGATCTAGTTCTAATTTTAGATCTAGTTCTAATTTTAAATCTAGTAACAGTTTCACTACATCTCATATATGAAAAGAATCTTCTGCCTCCATTTGATGGAAAAGTAGGCAAACTGCTTAAGATATTTGCAGGCGAAATATCCTTGAACAGATTGAGGGTTTCATGGTGTCTGTTATTTGATTTATTTATTTATTTATTTTTATTTATAGAGATGGGATCTTGCTATGTTGCCTAGATTGGGCTCAAACTCCTGGCCCCAGTGATCCTCTTTCCACAGCTTCCCAAAACACTGGGATTATAGACATGAGCCACCATGCTCAGCCAAGGTGTCTATTATTTGATAGTAGATATAATATTATTTGAAAGTAGTAGTAGTTTATTGTACTCAATGTATCAGCCAGGCAAAAGTTTCTAGTCTGGAGATGGTTATTTGTAGGTTTGTAAGCCACTGAAATTGCATAGTAAAATATTTACAAGTAACCATACATTGTTCTGAGGAGTGAGTACATAGTTTTGTTAGATATTCAAAGTATTGAATAATTGAAAAACATTGAGAGAAGTGCCTACTTCAAATGTCCTGATTATCTGCTGAAGCATTATTATGCACCACTTCATTCACAATTATTTGCTTTTGGTTTTTTTTTTTTTTTTTTTTTTTTTTCTGCCATAATTTGGAAAGTGAGACATAATCCAGATAAAGGGATAAAAAGGATGTCCATAATTGCTTTGGGACAATTGCCCCATTAAGTAAAACAGTAAAATAAACAAAAACAAAACACAAAATGTGAATGGCTTGGATGAAATAATTGCAATGAGAAGGCAGCAGTGTATTTGTTGACATCATAGAACACACAGGTAATCCTGAGAATGAGGCAGAAGAGAAATGTTCCTTGAATAAGCTCCCTTCTTATCTTTTAGCAAAAAAAAAAAGAAAAAAAAAAAGAAAAAAAAATAATGAGCTGGTTTTTAAATATCACACCCTTTATGAAAATGGATCATGAAACACATTTGACTTCACAGGTATTTCACATTAACTTATTCTTTAGGAATGGTGATGGCTGAAAGACACAAAAGAAATAATTGTTCATGAGACTGTAAAAAACACCAATCATGCAGCACACCTCACACTCTTAACTAAGAACATTCGGCTCAGTTAGGAGTCTCCATCTAAAAAGATTTTCAATATAAAGTAAACATGGCAAATGAATTCTCCTCCTTCCTTTGGAGAGGTCACATTTGAGGTTCACCGGTAATGCAAATGGGAAGGCCTGGCTTGTGCTCACCTGCTAAGAGTTCAACAGAGAGCTTGTGCAATCAATGCCTGGTGTTTCATGGGCAGCACTGAATTTATCACCTGAAACTCTAACAAGCTAATAGGCCATTTATTAATTTGTGTTAGTTTGGGTACCATAGAATTGCTCTAACTTGAAAACAGCCACCCTCTCAAGATACGCGAAAATTCTCAGGCAAAATAGTTGCATTCATTGCTTTGGAAAACCAAGTTTACCAGGCAGGTTTTGTTGTGCTCTTCTCAGCATGGTTCTTAGTATCTAAAGTGCCACCACATGTTGTAACAATAAAGCTATTGCTTATCAATTAGACCAAGTTGACAACCAACAAATGCTGCTATGAGTTGTTGTAGGCTGGGTTACAATCCTCTCCTTGGTTACCCATCAGTGTGTGTCTAATAAGCAGTGTTCAGTAATGTTCAGGGTAGTAAACTCATGTAGAAACACTTAGAAATTAAAACAAAAAAAACAACAAAACAAACAAAACAAGAAACAAAGGCTATGTGTGGAGAAACTTTTCCAGAAACAACTAATTGTGAAAGTACACAGTTTCCACAAGGGGAAAAATACACTATTTTTTAAAGATGAAAAATTCTAGACAACACCATGTTTTTTATTAAAATCTAACCTTACAAGTAACACTGAACTATTCTTAAAGATAGATGGGCATTCATCACCCTCCTCTTTGATGGAAGGTGTTGATACATTTTTGGTGGTAGCTTAGCTACATTGTTCTTTAACTCTTTCAGAAGTTTTAGATGAAGACCATTTGAACATGGTGATTTATGGCCACTTAATTTCTCATATTTTTTCAATCAGGTCTTTGTTTTGATTTCTCTGACAGTTCTCCACCTTCTTTCTTTGTACAAAGTAATTCCAGAGTAGATACTTCTTCATCATCCTGGAAAGCAAGCTAGGCACAAAGCATCCATTCAGTCTCTTTGTATTTTTTACTATCTCTTTGGAATGTTTCATTCCCAACATGGTCTAATAGGTCAATATAATCTTCAGTGGATTTTGCTGATATACTTGTCACCTGTCTGAAGGGAATTCTTTTATTATGCACTTGGGAATGACTTTTGATTTTTTTTTTAACATTATCCCTAAAGATCAGTATTGTGGTCTCCAATCACATCTCCTCCATCTTTTCCAAACTCAAATATTTAGCCTCATATTTACTTTTGTCGGTGTTCACAAGTCTCTGATAATGTATCCTTAGTCAGGGTATATGCTATTTCTATGTATTTAAGTTTCCTACATTTTTGCTTTTGGACCTTTCTAACTAATCTCTTTGTTGTTTTTCTTAAACTTATCAAAATTTGAGTATCCACATATGTCCCTTTGATGTAAAGATTTCTACAAAAATGTCAAATGTGATTGTGTCATCACTACTGCTAATTTTTAAAATTTATCATCTTTCACCTTCAGACCAATGTGTCAAAAGTGACAGAAGCTATAACAACTCTCTAATTTCCTAAATGGTGTACTTTTAAAAAATGTATTCATCCCACAGTGATACAAGTTTCATGACTTAAACTAACAATGTAAAAATCTTGTTATTTTTATGCCACCTTTTGAAATGTGCCACTCATGCCCAAATAGCCAGAACAAGTTTCCCCATCTACCAGACCTGCCACTGCTGTCCCATGCTCTATATAACATGCCTTTGCTGTAATGCAAAGCTTATGTCTTGTATTTTAATATGATAAACAATCGCAATGAAACATAGGTTTCTTATTAACATATGTCAATCACCCTTTGGTACTCCACCAACACTTATGTATAGTAACCATAGTTTATCCTTCTTTGTATAAATAAAACAATGTGTCTCTCTCACTTTTCTAACCATTTCAATGTAATGCCTAGTGTCAGACAAACCAAACTAAGCAGTGGTGAACCTATTTTTACTCCTTCCAGATTGAATAAATCTAATCAAATAATTTTATATTACCACAGATTCTCTTTTGTAAGAAACCATGAAAGAATTGCCAAATTCCTGGATTAACTGAAAAACATACAAATATTTCAGCAAAATCTTAAAGTGACTTTGTAAAAAATCATAAAGCCAGTATATACTTTGCCGTTACTAGGGACATTTGTTCTGAACTTAGATCTTAGACTATTTTATAATCATCTGTTTCTCTTATATGGATTATTCAGATTGCCAGATAACTTGCAGACCTCATTGTCAATTTTTCCCAAATGTCCAAAGTTTACAGAAAGGACACCTGGCTCTGTACCCATTTGTTAACATTTGCATTTAAATTCAGATTCAGAGTATCCTATCCTTGGAGGGAACTCAGGCCTTTCACAAGATAACCAGGCTTCAGACAAATGTTATGGATGGATTGTCTCTCTCCCAGATTCACATATTGAAGTCCTAACCCCAAAAATACCTTGAAATGTGGCCTTATTTGGAAATAGGGTCATTGCAGATGTAACTAGTTAAATTTAGGTTATACTACAGTGGAGTAGGCCCCAAAACTATATGACGGGTATCCTTATAAAAAGGAAATATTTGGACAGAGAAATACACACACGGGGAGAATTCTATGTGAATATTGGCATTAAAATGTCACAAGCCAATGAAAAACCAGGAGCTAGGAAAAAGGGTTGGAACTGATCTTCCCATATCCTTACAGGGAATACAGCCCTGTCAAAACCTTGATCTCAGACTTTTGGTCTCAAGAACTGTGAGACAATTCCATTTCAGTTGTTTAAGCCACCCAGTTTGTGATATTTTGTTATGGTATTTTTAGCAAAATTCAGTATAGTTAATATCAAATAATGAATCAGGCAAATAACGAATGATGGGCAGAGTAGAGAGAAATTTGTAATATAATTTTGAAGGATTGTTATTTTATATAATCCTGAAGTATAAATTTTTTTCTATAATTGCTGGGTAATTATTAGCTTGCTCTTCAGAACCCCCATAGCACTTGTTTCATATGTACATTAATAGTGCTTTTCACACTGTTATGATCACTTATCCTCAGGTCTGTCTCTCATTATCTCGAAATCGAAGAAGCCTGGGACCACGTGTAGCTTCTTCATCTCAGAATCCTATGACACATAATACATGCTCACTAAATGTCTTCAAAAATGATGAAACTATCTTTGCCATCATATTTAGAATTTTTGCCAGATTGTTCTTTAAGTAAGATTTTTACTCAAAATAGTAATAAACGAGACACACAAAACAGTTCAAGACTGGACTCTCACCATATCTTTTTTCAACATGATTACTACAAAGGAGATATATTGTTTTTTAAAAGGTTTTTAAAGACCAAATTTACTGATGATATAGTGGACTGAAAAGTAAGAGTGAAGAGACAGAAAGCAGTCCCTGGCCTCTGAACTAGATTTCTATTTGTAGATTTGTAGTTGTTGTCTGTTTCTTACAACTTAGTATTAAGAGAAGGCATAAAAATATTGCCATGTGTTAACCTCTATCATAGACACAGCTTGTCCTGTTAGGCCAGGGATGGAAGTATGTGAGCTGAAACACACATCTTAATGTGAACCAGACTTGGTGGGGGATTCACCACTGTATCTTGCCAGGTATTCAAGCCTTCCAGATACTCTTCGTCTTTTGATGATCTGCCTATAAATTCTTTCAGTCTCGGAGACTGAGCCCAATATTTCTTCTCCTCCTCCTCCCTCTGACCTCCACTGTGTCTCATCTGCATTGTACAGTCTGACACAAGCTACCATGGTTTTGTCTCACTTTCATTTTGCTGCATCTGTTTTACCACATAACACAGATCATTGTGTTTTCAAGCATAGACTGGAAATCTGACTTCTGTTCCTGATAGATAATTTAGTTTTATTTTTCTGACTCTGTGTCTTAACCCACTAAGAAATGTCCAAGACATAGCAGTTAATCACAAGTGTGGAAGCATAGATTTCTGATCTCTGTCCCCAGATGTATGTGAAGTGGCCCTGCATTTGATCTTGAAAGATGTGTTCCCCAGGTACTGTGCTATGAACAAGAGCTACTATTGGTGGGCTCCTGTATTTTAATCAAAGGGGAAGAAATAAAGCATTTACAAACACTATTTTTCAATTTCATTAGTTTAAAACATATTGGGTATATATATACAGCATTGCTAATTAAGTTTGCTTTGCACTGAAACTCTTTATTGTAGATTCTTATTGATTTTCAACAATCTTCCATGAAATTTAAGTTATTTAGAAAAAAATTGTAAGTTTTCTCTCACTGTCATTATTTTCCATCTCAAAAACAGTTGATAAAAATATTTGATACTACTGTAATGGAGATTGAAAGTTGAAAGACCCCAGATGAAATGAAGTTTAATGTAGTCTGTTGGGCTGATAAAATGTTTTTAAGGTTTATTTATCAACAAAATTTAAAGGCAGTATATTTCGACCCACCTCCCTTCATGCAAAACAAAAACAAAACTAAATTCTGAATCTCCAACTAATGTTGAAAAAAAAAAAAAAAAAAAAGAAAGGTCTGGAAACATAATATTTCCATTTCCACACGACTGAAATTGATTCTAATATGGTATGGTTAGTTTGCCAGATTCCCCACCTCTCCCTCTTACCCCTACCAAACTTACTTCATTCATGAGAGATAGCTGCTGGCTCCTGTATTAATTTAAATAACCTGTAAATTGCCCGATATGTTGATGTTTTATGCAAGTGATTTCAGTAGGATGAATCCTACATCTTACTGAAAAAAAAAAATGTTTTTCAATAGAATTGTGTTTACTGTTGTGTGTAACTTGCTCATAAACTGACCCACTCAGTACAGATACATATGTCCCAAGTGTTAGCCTTTCTTAAAGAGCAGAACTTTGACCTTGTGGATATAGGCTTTTTGTTCAATAAGGAAAACCATCAATTACATTACGTTGTTTGGTACCAAAAATGCTTTGATCTTTTTTAAGGGTATTTATTACAAAGGAAAGCAGGGTGAGAACCTTCTGACAGACATGAGGCCATGAGGCTTTATGTGAAAACCTTGAGCATCTGTGACTGACCGGCATAAAACCATGGGTATAAAATGTTTCAGATCTGATCCACCTCACCTTTCTGGATTTGATTTCTAGCTTTTCTACTTACTAGTTATGTATTTGTGGAAAAATCCCAACCTTCCTGTGCCTGAATTTTTAAGTTTGTCACATTATTTCTTTTTTTCATATATGTTTTAAAATTTTTATTTTAGGTTTGGGGGTACATGTGAAAGTTTACATATGAAGGTTTGTTACATACATAAACACATGTCATGGGGGCTGTTGCACATATTATTACATCACCCAGGTATTAAGCTCAGTACCCAATAGTTATCTTTTCTGCTCTTTTCCCTCCTCCCATCCTCCCCCCTCAAGTAGATCCCAGTGTCTGTTGTTCCCTTATTTGTGTTTATAAGTTCTTATCATTATTTCTAAGATTCCAAATATGATCTCTGAAAACCCACTGAATTTCTTAGAAAACCTCAATAAGACTCCATGGCATTTTAAAAGTTCTCATTCTAATTAGCACATTAGAAATTCATGGCCACAACTCAAATGTTTTACAGTAAAACCATTTTGCAAATTAACCTAAAATTGCTGAACTCATTGTTGTTCTATGGGTAGTGTATTGAGTTTTTATTTATTTTTGCTAACTTCATGTTTTCATCACAGTATATTAAATTTCAGATGGAATTTCACCCTAGAATCTATTCCAACTGCTAAAGGTTTCGAATGTATTAAATTGCAATTCAACTCTCTGACACCTCCCCACTTTCTGTTTCATCTTGAAAACAGGCTCTACTTCTCCCCTGATTATTAGAAGTCTGAAAAGAAGAGCTGTCTCCATGAAAATGGGCCACATGTCCTCCCTCCTGTGGCTGATTGTGCTACATCATCCCAGCATGATAAACCATATATCTTTGAGTGAGTTTAATTTCCTATCCCTCCGTGATCCTGCAAAACCCAACTAGTCATGTAATTTGTGCATTACTTATATCCACCCCCAAGCCCAACTGCTGAGGTTTTGTAACAAACTCTTTGCCCAAGGCCTGCCCCCTTAAAAATCTGTGACAGTATTTTCAAACTGGTATTTCTGCAACATGTGCTTAACTATTTCTTTCTTTTTCATAAAACCATTGTCCTCTTTCTCACAGCATTGTGAAGTCAGCATGTGATGGTCATAAGAACACAGAGTTGGGGAAGGTGACAAGCCAGAGTTTATATTGATGCTCTCCATTGTCAACTATGTAGTCACAGGAAGTAGCTATGTTTGAAATGCAAGTGTGAAAAACATTGCTTTAAGGAAAAGAGGTATATAGGTTTTACATGTCACCACAGAAGGCAAAACTATGACTTCCTGATAGATATGATAGAGGCATATATTTTCAATGTAATACACTGAAGAATCTTCATTGAAGCAACTTCAAAATGAAATTTAATGTTTTATGAAACACAATTTCTCCATCCTTAAAAGTATTTTAGTCGAGAAAATATGACTATGAGTTAAAGAAAGAAATGCATGTATCAGATGGGAAAGAAGCGAGGTTGCATGAGGAAGCAGCAAAGGATGTTTCCAATCTGAGATTTTCCAATTCTCTTGTTTTAGTTTAATTGAATTGGCTTAAATTAAATTCTCATTCAAGTATATTTTATACTTGAATTTCAGGACTACATTCATTTATAGAAACAAAGTTTACTAAATGTAAAACTTCTTTATCAAGTGGATATATACTATAAAATAACTCTTTCAAGCTTAATTTGTGTAGAACTTGTACTTGGATTTAGGGATGTATGAGATGATATTATGTTTAATTCTTTGGTGGTTAACTTGAGAAAATTTAAATACATTTCTTGGGGAATCTATACACATGTACACACACACAACAGAATTATCACAAAAATTCAAAATATTTTACTTTCTTTGAAATGAATAGATTATTTATCAAAGAAATTACACTATTAATCTTAGAGTTTCTATAGTGATTTAGACATAATTTACATTTATTTACATTTACATATATTTCAAGAGTTTTATTTTGAAATATATTTTTTTCAGCATCTGAACAATTTTTGTCCTTGAGAAAATTTGTTGTTGTTGTTGTTTTGAAATAATGTTTTTGTTTCATTTAAGCTTAAATGTAAGGAGATAAATTGCTACAAACCCTAATGGTCTTTTTTATGATGTGAATACCTGTCCGTGGAATTGAGACCACCAACCAATTTCCTATAAAACATCAAGCAACATCATGTGTTAACAATTTTCGGTCACTTTTAATCTGGTTTGGATTCAAAATGGTAAAACAGAGGTGAAAGGTCGGATTTAAAAAAAAAGAAGAAGAAATTCTCCTGGGATAACCAGCCTTTTGAATTTTCCGAATTTAAGTTAATTATATTATTAGAATTTAATGAAATTATCAACATGTTCAGTTTCATTTCACAGTAACACTTCCCTGTTCAGATTAGAATCAATCTTTTAATGTTTATCTAGGTGTTTATAAAGAGAACCACGGAGGACCTAGTGTTTTTATAATGCACTTCATTATTAGATTTTGAAGTGAGACCATAATTTAAGATTTGGTGAGGGAAATGCTTTTTTTAATGGTAAATGAACAATGTTTTTGTTATGTTCTTATGGAATTTATACTTAAAATTTACTCACTGGTTAAATATTCGTCTCAATGCTGCAGTGCTATTTTTGACCTGACTGTTATTATATTTTTGTCACAGTTACTTATTTGTAAAATTAAGAAAATATTTAATATTTAAGTAGTTTAATAAAATGACTACTATTTCTTTTAACCAATATAAATATAAAATAAAATAAATTATTCTAAACTTTAATATATGGATAATCTTTTGAACTCAGATTCTAAAAAGTGAGAATGAGTTTATAACTATATTATAGGTTTCATACGTCACATATTATTGTGTTTTTAGATTATCTTACCAAAATAGATGATTCTGTGAAGGCCTTAATGACTCTAGCTTAACTTTATGAACTCAGTCACTTTAAAAAAAAATTTAAATATTTTAGTCACGTTATTATTGTAGGTTGCTTTCTCTTGTTATTTTAAAATTTATTAAATAACAAAAATTTAGATAAATATTAATGGAATGTGACATAAAAGTGATAAAGATGAAAGATAACATAGAGTATTTGTAAAATTTGTTTTTCATATGATACCATGCGAGGTAATTAATTAAGGAGATATAAATTTCAGAAAGAAGTAATAAATAAGCTCTTGGATTTTTGACAATCTGTTTAATAAACAGTAATGAAATAAGAACATATTTTTAAAATTTTTAAATGGCAGTTTGATAAAAAATGCATTCATAAAGAGACTATACAACTCAGAATACACCTCAAAATAAGGACCACCATAAGTATCTCATGATTCAATAAAAATATAAGTTGAAATAAATATTTAAATTTTAAAATTAAAAGCTAGTTTATAATCAGCTGTAATCGATTATGATCATTCTCTTCTACTAAGATGATAAAGGTGACCTTTATAAGCTTTATAGTTGTTAAATATTTGTATGTTTGTGGCATTTTTTTTCTCTTCAAAAAATCCTTTAACACCCAATGTTGTATTTATAATTTTATCTTTGTTTTATCTTAAAGAGGATAAAAACATGTTTTAGGCTTCGGGCTCCACAAAACTTAGATCATCTCCTTTGTTCAAAGTAATATTGCTTAAGAAATATTTAAAATTCACTCAGATGAAGAATGGTGTAAATTTCTAAACAAGAAGGGGAAATTACAATAACTTTGACTTTCTTTTACATTCTTCCTCCCCTTCCATTTTCATCTCTGTGCAATGCTAAGTTGTCTAATGCAAAGCCTTCTCTAACCGTGCAATCGGGAAAAGGTTTGAGTACATAGAATGAGAAAGCTCCTAATGTATACCTCAACAAAATGTCTTAGCCTAATTTTTGAGACAAGAGATTCTTATGATACTCATTATTTCCCATTTATTTTATTCCTTCACTGACACATTGTTCATCAGTATAACTAACCTGAAACACAACTTCAACTCTGCCAACTGACTTCTGCTTTGGAAGATAAATTAATCTGTAATTAACAGAAAATCCAAAATAAGTGTGGCTTAAACAACAGAAAAGTTTATAACATTCCGAATTAATTGTAAGCAGTCTAACACTGGTCTGAAGCCCCATATTATCAGGGATGCCAGCTCTTTCTCCTTTGCTGATCTGTTGATCACAATATACAGTTTCTACAACATTTTCCAAGGCAGCTATTCAAGTAAATGCCTGAAGTAAGAAAAAACATGGTAGTAACATATTTCTCCTTTAAGACACTTCCTGGATATTCCACAAGGCACTTCTACTCATAGGTCATTGGTCAGAATCATGTTGCATGGAAAATGAATTATTTATTCTGAGTGTCCCGGGGCATAGCTAACCTCCAGGGTTGATATAAAATGTCCATGCCGTATAAACTGTGTTATGTTTGTAACTACCGTTTTCCAGTTCATTGTCTTTATTGTGGCTATCTAAGAACTTGAAAGTAGCCTGCTCAATTCTTGTCACTGCACAGTTTCCATTTGTATAGAGATGAATAAATTGTTGGTGTCATTCACAGCCACTATTTTTAGTTGTCATTCTTAGAAAGTATAATTTGAGATAGGAAGTTAGTATTCTTTTTAACTTTTTTCCCTTAAGGCTAATCTTAAGAGATGAGCCTAGGAGTGCACAGTTCTCTTAATGCAAATGTAATATTGTATTAGAATATTATGTATCATGACATTCTTAGACCTAAAAAAGTAATATTATTTCACATCATCTGAAATCCTAAGAAATAAAACAAGAAAATAAATAATTTAATATGACATATCAAAATTACATATATCAAAAATAAGATAAATTAGTAAAGGCAGAATACTTAGTTAATGAACTACGGAAGAAGTAAACCACCAAAGGTGCTTAAAGTTTCAAATAATAGCAAGGAAAGCAAAATGGAAGGGGAAAAGGCAAAATGATTGTTTGTATTATATTTTTTCTAAATGGGAAAAGAATGAAGCCAATAATATAGTTAAAATTGTGGGGGGAGGTGAATAACTTTAATGGCTAAACAATACATATTCATGAACAACATAGAAGGGGACAGGAAAGTAATATGATTTTATGTACCAGTTCTTTATTTTAAAAATATATATGGTAGGCCTACTTTATTCCAAGTTGTATTCTACACTCTGGCAATAAAAGAGTGTATAAGACGAAGTCTATGACTTCAAGAGTTTATATTTTAGGAGTGATAAAGGCAATAAAAAATAAACAAATATAAAATTAAGTGATATCAGTTAATTGTTAGTATGTTGAGTAAAATAAAACAGCATAAGAAGACACAATGATTTACAGGAGGTAAAATGGCAGGCATTTACAGAAGGTGGAAGGGCAGGGCACAGAGTGATTTATAGAAAGTGGCAACTATTTTGCAATTACAGTCTGAGAATGTCTTTCTGAAGATGCTGTATTGGAGCAGAGCAAAATTGTGACAACAAGATTCTTGCAGAAAAATGTTCCAGTCAAAGGAAATGTCTCACCTTGCACCCAAATTCTGAAATTTGAAGATAGATAAGGCTCTAAAAGAATTGCTGTTAGGTTTATTACAGATCTCATCATCCAGAGGAGTAAACATTACTTTGAACATGTTACAAAAGCACAGAATGAGAGGAATAACAGGATTTTGCCATCATTTATAAAAGGCTGAAGGTCGTGAAGCAAATTATTAACCCTACAAACAATGCCAAATGCACAAAAAATCAACTGATAACTTAGATAAGTTTCCTAAATTTCCCTTTTTTAGGTAATTAGCAATGATATTTTTAAATAAAAAAAAAGAAATGAAACAGGATTAATGTTCTCTGTCATATTTTGAAGGGACTCAATATCCCTCCACCTCTTCCACATTGAAAAAAGATAATGTATCAAATTGCTCCTATTCTAGAAAAATAGGCATAAAACTAAAATAAAATTACATTAATATGTACTTGATGCAATGATATCAATTACTACATGTTACTAGAAAACCACAGAACAGGGGTTTCTAATTCACCCCAGAGAACATTCAGTGAAGGCATCAGTGATTAAGTGTTATTTGATAAATGGTATGTTGCTGCAGTTTTCAGGCAAAATATGAGCAGCATAACAGAACTAGGAATGAACAAAAAAAATGACTGGAGAAATATCCAGGTGAGAAATGTTTTGAATAGTTAGCAGGACTTAAGGAAATGGACAAATCAATCATGACTCCCAAAATTTAAATGTAGGGCTACTAATTTAAATGGATCCTACAAGACTAGGAGATGGGAAATGAGTTAGGCATACCACCCAAGGCCTATTCTATTAATGCTGAATTTAATTACCTGGCATAACTAGATCAGTAAGGGACCAAGGGGAGAAGAGTTAATTTATATGCCCCATCTCCTCTGAGTTGCTATTTAGGTTATTAGAAAAGCACATAGTAGGGGTTCCTAACCCCTAGTGTACATCATTTTATATACTAATAGGTTTGGAAGCTGTTACTTCCTTGTATTTCCTCTCTCTCGGTATTTACTCATGATGATAGTTATGATTTCACATGAGACTAAGAAATAATGGGATAATATTATGCTTTTATTATAATAAAAGATATCCAGTGGCAGTTGAATACAGAAATCTCAAAATCAGGGTAAATTTTGGAAATCATCAGCATACGAGTTGGGGTGAAATCATAAACACAGATAAAATAACACAAAGAGAGTATAAAGAGCAAAAAAGAAATTTAACTTGGAGAAAGGGACTCACAAATAAAATTAAGCACCAACAGTAACAGAAGGATAAGGCAAATCACATGTATTCAATAATTCAATCAATTATATAATCTTGCAGTTCCTAGACAATAAGTCCACAATGTCAGATTCTATTTAAGTTATGCACTTTTAGTTAATGTTTTGACACGAATTGTTATTTGATCATTCCAAGTAAAATTCAAATGCTCTAACTGCTAATATTTTGCTTGTGGTAGTACTTGAGTACTCTGAAAAGCATATTGACACATTTTAATTATAAATTAGTAAAAACAATTATGTAAATATTTACTTAAAAGCTCTATCATTGGTTGTATTTACAAGAATACCTTTTGGTTACAAGTCACAAAAACTCAATCAATAGTAGAATATGTTGGTTCAGAAACATAAAAATCTAGGGTCATTTAGGTTTAGCTAGATCCAGGAACTCAACAAAATAATCAAATATCAGATAGCCTGCCTCTTTTTATGCTCTGTCTCTGCTAAATTTTACTTTCTAATGGTTTCAGGCTCAAGAAGTTTGTCTCCTGGCCATGATCAGATATAGTTTGGATTGTATTTAACAACTAGCAATGCCAGAGAAAAGTGCATAGCATCCCATTCCCAAGATTTATATCAATCTTTGGAAGACAAAGTCACTGAAGCTTTTTCTTTCATATGCACCATAAAATTCAGGAAGTGAAGCCAGGTGGTTATAGACTCTACCAAGTGAAAGAAAGAGCTGTCCTCCTTAGAGCAAAAAGATGCAAAGAACAGGATGCCAAGAAGATAAAAACAACAAATATCAACTGCACTACCTAGGCATGTTATAGGTAAAAAGGATCAAGAGTCAGTATTTGAAAAATATTATGACCCATCAAAGTATGTTTTTTATTCCTATAAGGAAACATAGTGTTCTTTCACTCCTTACTATGATTTAGAATAGTTCATAGTCCAAATCAAAATAATTAACTATTACTATAATGTTTCTTCACCAGACATACATAGAAATGAATACTTCTAATGAAGGATTTGAATTGCTCTGTTTTGAATTTGTTAACTATTTGTTTAACCTGTGCTGTCAGAAGTACTATAAATCTATCTTGGATAATTGTATGTGTCTTTTTCTTTTGCTTGATACCCTTAAATGTCACTAGAGACTATCTTTTCTCCACGAATGATTAATTTAAAAAAATTATACATTTAGATTGAAAGATGTGGAAATAGCATAAAATATCAGGAAATCCACCCAGGAAGGAAAGCCAAAAATAACACACCTGAAAAAGTAAAGAGTATAACAGTTATGCCAATGGAATATCAATTTAAAACATAAATAATTATAATTTTGATTGACTATTTCTAAAGCGTTTTTACATATGCATATGAAAGCAATGCTAAATTGCGTTTTTCTGAAAGCTTCTCATCTATGGTTTAAGAAAAGATTTACATATTTTACATAAAAATAAATTTTGCTGCTGCATTCATTAATCATTCAACAGCTATTTGATAGCACCTGTGGCATGCCAATCACTGTTGTCAATTTTGAAGACAGAGAAAAGTACCTACCTTTAGACTTTGCAAAATTAAGAGTTTAAATGATTACCATTTGGATAAGATATAAGGAGAAAAAAGAATCAAGAATGACTTCCAGGCCTTTGGCCCTAACACATGTGTGAATAGTGATTCTTTTCAGTGAGATGGGGAGGAAATGCAGATTGGGATGATATGCAGGGAGAGGGCAGTTCGGTTTTGGACATAGTTTGACATGCCTGTTATAATGCCAAATGAAAGCATGAATTAGACAATTGGATACAGAGGTTCCTGATCAAGAAAGAAGTTCAGCCTGCAGACAAACATTTGGAAGTAAAAAATGGAGAGATGTTAACCAAGGCCATCAGACAAAATGAGATTCTGTAGGGAGAGAAAAAATTAGAGAAGAAAGGGCCAATGATATCCTTGAGGTGCTTGATAATTTAGAGTTATGGAAAAAAGCAGGAGTCAGCTACAAAGATAAATAAAGTGATGTAGGAATGTAAGGCCAAATAAAGAAAGGATTTCAAGATAGATGCAGTTGAGTTAACAGTTGCTAAGAAATCAAAAAGGTGAGGACTGAGAACTTGGCAAGATGTGATTATTAGTAATCTCAATAGGACAAGTTTCAATGATGTTGTTGAAATAAAGAAATAATTAAGTTGAGGAAACAGATAAAAGGAGAAGTAATAATTGCTTCAAAGAGTGTTGCACTAAAGAGAAGTAGAATAATAGGGTGGCAACTAGAGAGTGAGTCAAAGTTTTTAAAACATGGATCATACCATGATGGGAATTATACAGCAGAGAGTGAAAAACTGATTATATAGGGGAAACAAGATGGATATTTTAGGGAACAAAGCCTTGAGAAGTTTAATGAATTGGATCTAGCAAACCTGTGGAGGAATTAGTCTTCAATACAAGAAGTGACATTTCATCCATAAGTTCAGGAAGGAAGATCTTATGTACAAATATAGACACAAGTGGTTTTGTAGATTTTCTTCCTTCCCATCTGGGATACAGTAAACAAGATCATTAGTGAGACCCAGGGTTGGAGAAAGTTGTTGGCAATTTGAAGAGAGAGGAAAAGGTGCAAAGTAGTCCAGGAGACTGGAAGAGCAATGCTGGAGCCCATGAAGGGTTACACTATCAGAGAATGTGCTGGGAGAATGAGTGTGATGGTGCACGACATGTTTAGACAGCAACCACAGGGCATGATCCTGATCCTATCAAGTGAACAACTGAGATTGGGCTGCAGGCCATAGTCTAGGTCATAGATTAGGGAATATATTTTTGACTTGATAGGAGTTTGTTGGTAGAAAGTTTTGCAATTTGTAATATGCTGAAAAAAAAAGAGCTATAGCCATATAGATATAAAACCATTTAATCTCACTGGTAAATAAGGAAATACAAATTATAAAAACCATAAAATACCATTTTATGTTTTGAAATTTGCCAAAAATTAAAACACCATAATATAAAGTCTCACAAGGATTACATTCCCTGCTGGTGGAAACATAGTTATACCCAATCACTTTCAGATTATTTTGTCAATATCAAGGAAAGTTGAAGGTGCCCAAATTTATGTGGGAATATACATTAAAGAGACTCTTGTCAGCTTCATTAGACGTACACAGGTAATTATAATAAAAAATACATGTATATTGGTAGGAAAATAGGAGAGTAAATTGTGTTATTGTTATAAGAGTGTTCTGGAGAGATAAAAATGAATGAATGAGCTCTATGGACCAATATAAAGGGAAACAAGAGGGAAGATAAATATTTCAGTGCTGGAGAAAGTTGGCTTATAGAATTGTTGGTGGGAAGATAATGATATTTCCATCCTTTTGTTGTCTTAATGAATTGAAAGATGAGATTAGTAGCTAAAATAGGATGGAGGAAAGAAGAGAAATTTGGAGACTTGAGAAAAAGGAAAACTGTACAGTAGTCTTCAGAAAAATAAATGAAGAAAATTCACTAGAGACTTCTAGCAATCATAAGCAGAGTTACAATTCCTACAGTTTTCATCATTTCGATAGCAATAATCATTTCAGTAATATAACTGAAATTTATTTGTATCTACAAGGTTATACTGCTAGACCGGAATGATTTAAAGTTTCCAAGGGCAATTAGCTGAAAATTTTTTAAAAAGGTGGAGGTAAGGAGGCTAAATTTCTCTGAGCCTTGAAGATGCTTGTGCAATTGCAGCTCTCTTAAAGGATGATACACAATCTTACAGAAGCATTTTACCAGAGAACACCTAATTGGACTTGACTAGCGAGACCACTTTATATATAGCCTCATAAACTTAGTAAAATATTGTTTATCATTATTAATATTCATTTAAAAAGAAGTCTTGATTTAGCAAAATTCTACCATGTTAAAAAAACCATTATAAGTACAAAGATCTAGTAATATACTTAACAGCGTTCAGGCATTGAATCAAAGAGGTTTGAAATACTACTGAACATGTTTCTTACAAATACAAGTTGTTGTACAGTTCTTGCAATTATGAGAGGTACTTCAATATAAAATCTCTGGAATGAGATGGAATGTATTTTCTAAAGCAACTTTAAATTTCAGAGAGAGATAAATAATAGTATATCACATAGTGGTTTTTCCAAGTATGTGCCTTTAAATTTAGATATTTCCTGTTATTTTATTTCCTAGGAGTAATTTTTAAAGTACAATTGGTTAAGGTTTTAGCCTTCATTATTTCCTAATACATATCTATATGGAAAAAGTATTCCAGGTATTGTTATTTATAGAAGGGATTATTTTGCACTGTATTAACAAGAAAGGAGTGTATCCAGCTGAATATTAGTATTTTTCTTCAGTTTCTAGGAGTGGTTCGAATTCCTAGTCTCAGATACAATCTTAAATTTCTGAAATGGAAACTCTCTGTTCTGACTGTTCCATATTTGGCATCAATTTTATTATTAAGCTATTAATACAGAGTGCTTCAAACACTCATCTCCAGATTATTTAGTTTAAGCAATTCAAGTGAACTAGAAATATATAAATTTATTTTTCAACGCTTATTGGAATGATAATTTGGGGGATAAAAAATGTCAATTGAAAGCATTCAACCACAATAATCTTATTTAATAGTATCTTTCAGGCAAGGTAATATGTATCAATGACACAGATAACTTTTAGACTAATTTGATCGTTTTCAAAGAAGTACCCTCTTTATGAACAACTTACCTTGAAGAAGAAGGACTGGGGAACAAACATTTTAGGATTTACAGATCAAATAGTCTCTGCATCAAGAACTCAAGTATTCAGCTCTGTTGTTGAAGTGCGAAGGCAGCCATAGATAATTTGTAAATGAATGGCTGTGACTGTGTTTCAATAAAACTTTATTTACAAGAACAAGTTGCAAGCCAGATATGGTACCTGGCTGTAGTTTGCTTACTCCTGGATTGGATCACTTCTATATAAATAAAATCCATTTACTCAAAGTTATGTATTATTAGTAAATATCTGTCATATGCGGCTAATGAAGTAGAAGAGATTTTCCAAGAAAAATATTAATAAAATACTGATGTAATAAGATAAATTGTATTGACATAAGAAAAATCACTTTTGTATGTAACCTTAAGATAAGATATAAACACAATAGTTGATGCCTTCTTTCTGTTTTCTTCTGTTAAACGTTCCCTCTAAACTCTCCAATGTTGCTTTTAAACACATTCTGTATTGGTCAAAGACTTTTCTTTCTTTTCTTTTCTTTTCTTTTCTTTTTTTTTTTTAAGTTTCCAGTAAGTTACAGAGTACATGTTAAAATCCACATCTTTGTATTCCAATTTTGGTTTATTATTGTCAAATTTAAACAAAGAGGCATCTGTCTAACTCTGAAAGACAGGAGTTTACAAATATTAATGTTACTGCAAGTGGAGAGCTATTTACCCACTACTCCAAAGGAATTGTCATTCTGCCAGAATGCTTCACTGGTATCTATTAAAACTCCACTACACAGAACACTGATCCCCTCCAAAGCTCTAAAATTTTCAGGGCTTTGCAGTGTTTTAATGATGTATCTCTATAAACTCAGATTTTTTTTTTCCTGAGTTTGAACTGTTTTATTTCATCTCTCTAAAAATAGATGCAAACCCCATTTTAAGTGCTGAATTTAACATTTTTAAAAGTTTAATTTACCAGAATGTTTAAGATTTTAAATAATGACGACATAATTCTGTAGCTTTGTATTTTTCATCTTATATATTTTCTCTCTTGCTTATTCTATTTCATTCTCACATACATATATATTGTGTATATATAGATATAGTAATTTTGTTCATTATTGTGTGTAATTTTCAAACAAATAATTAGAAATAAAATAAATACTAATTTTTATGTACTTTACTAATATCTATAAGTTAAATTCTGATATATGGACTCCTGTAATCTTTTATAATTTGTTATATTGTTAATTGGGTGGCAATTTCAGTTAAATAATTTTCTCTAGGCTAAATCTATAATTTAATGGCTACAGTAGAAAGAGTATAGAAAAATATATAATCTATAAATGGTTATAAGAGAAAGATTTCTAAAACATAATTTTCTTTTTCAGGTACCACATCTTTATTCTTATGAAAATCCAGATACCACTGATACTCTTTGCAGTAAGCATGCAAAAATATGCAATCTGCTCTTACTGAAGAAATCTGAAAGCATAATTTTTGTGACAAGAATAATAACTGCGTGAGAAATAAAAGCATTCATTTTTCAGTGTTTCCAGTTCACCTTTTATTAATTGATTTTCACTCTTTAAACAAAGAAGGCCTAATGGGATAGCATAGTATTAAGATATTAGGAGACTTGAGGTGTATACAATTGTTTTATAAGATTTAAGGATTCTTTTGATGGCAGAACACAATTACATTCAGGTAGAATAAAGACAGAGTTCTTTGTTATTTATGTCTCCAAACAAGAGAAGGCTGACACACAGAGCCAGACAGGGAGTTGTACCTAGGGCCAGGGGAGCAGCAAGCTGAAGTTTGGAGAGTAATTTATGTGGGGAAAGTGGGGTGCCACTAGCTAGATGTCAGGAGCTCTCTGTGGACTGGTTAATTTGACTAACTTCATGGGCTCTGAGCATAGGTGCTGTCCCAGCTAGCTGGTGCCTGTGCCCCAGGCAATTAAGGTAGGTTTATATGGTCATGGAGTCTGAGAATTCTAAAAAAAGAAGTATTGGAGGTGTGGACTTCGCTGCTCAAGAAAATAAACTGTCAGTCTCTAGTGAAGGCCTCAAAACTGGGTAGACAGCATTTAAAACAAAAACCAAACTATGTTACAATTGACCCCTTTGTGTCTTGACATCAGTTTTAACATAAATTATTTGGGGTATCTGAATGGTCTAAATGGTAGAATCTCCCAGTAGATATTCCACACATTACCCCCAACTCTGTAGAAAATATTTTATGATGACAGTAAAAAGGAAGAAAATAAGTAAAAGTACAAGGCATCTTTATAGGTTTCCCTTAAAGGAAGTTTCCCATGTATAGAATATTACCTAGGAAAACAAATCTGAAGTATCTGAGGTGTCTAAGAGTATCTTTGTGGTGTTATAAAGTATGTTAGAAGTATGAATTAATTTGTATGCCAATAATATCTTGGTGTATTCCTGAGTCAAGGCAACAAGTCCAGTAGTTATGTTGTAAAGGGCATGAACTCATATTCAGTAAGGTACATGCAAAGTTAGGAATAATCAAAGTGAAAGGGACAGTTGTGGTGCTCCTGGTCTGAGATGTAGTATGCAGGGTCATGGTGGAAAGCTGGAATGGGGTTTAAGAGAAGGAGCTGTGGCTTGGGAAATTCTCCCTTCATGGGGCCGAGGAGTGGACTGATAAGAGGCAGTTACCTCCTGGAGAAAGCAGTAATCTTGTTCAACTTTTAGAATGGCACAGATAGTAGTAATGGCTACAAGATTTCCCTTTAGGTTTGACAGTGTAGGAATGCATGTATTGGAAGAGTGCAAGGATTATGGACTGAGGAAACAGTGGACTCAGAGAATATAATAGAATCTGAAATAGCAGAGGAAGAAAAGCAATAAATGCCCCGTCTCCAATTTGTCTGCGTCTTAGGAGAGGCAGTCCACGGGAATTGCTGAGGCAGTGTTCTCAGTGTACAGGATGTCATCTTCTCTGGCAGCAAGCTCCTGGCCTAGAAGATGTCATCTAGGCTGTGGAATTAGGGTATCTTTCTCAAGTAGATAATCACTCAGGCCTTGTGGATCACATTTTTGTGGTTCTATAGTGTAACAAGTCTGAACCACCTGTGAAATTTGAAGGAAAATTTTGGCCTGGGAGCTTGACTTGAAAATATCTTTTAAGTCAAGGGGCCTTTGGGTACAGGTGATGCCAGCATCTCAGATATGTTAGTAACTGGAGCACAGTGCCAAAACCTGTCTGGTACAATTAAAGCGCCAATTATTGGTGACTGAATCTAAAGGCCCCCAACTCTCCATGTTTTTCCCAGATGGATGAGGAGAGGGTTTTGAAACAAATATGTTTTAAATCATATGGCCTGATTTTGGTTCATGTGGTTAATATGGTGTGAAGTTGCTTGCCAATTAAAATACCTGTGGCTATGAGTAGAGCTGCAACATTAGCCTGTAGGCAGGCCCTCCAATTTCACCGATTACTATGGATCCATTGCATCAGACAGAGTTTGGAAAATGCTACTGTAAAATCTGGTACCTTGGCATTTGATGAAAGAGCAGAAGTAGGCCCTAAAAACTAGAAAGAATCCCCCTAGCTATCCTGAAGCAGGCCATAAAACCCAGCTTATCTTCCCCTCAAAATAGATTATAATACTCTCATTCCAGAGGGGTCTTCCTTCTACCCAGAGAGGAGAAAGATATCCTTAATCCTGAAGATGCAAAGACACAGAGAAGAATCTGAACACCAGGTCTTGATGAATTTCCTCCCCAACTGGTTACCATTACCTCAGACCCCTTTTCGTCCAATTACCTTTCACCACAAATATCTACTTCTTCTTCAGACTTAGCATAATATGTACAGAGTTGACCTCATTTTTCTGAGCATTCATTTTCTGAGGACTTTCATGTAACATAAAGCATATTAAATAAATGTTTATGCTTTTCTCTTATTAGTGTTTTTTGTTTGTTTGCTTGTTTTTGTTTTTAAGAAATTACTTTTTCTTCCTTCCACATCAGTTGTCGGGTTTTATTGGTGAAGGACAAGCTGGTGAGGCCTTTGGGTTTCATTAGTCAAATTCAATATTTGCCATGCTTGGTTAAAACAATGACTTGGAAAGTTTAAGTCTGTGTATCACAAACCAATGAAAGTACCCAAACTGAGAGTAACCAGACTAATAGCCTGCAGAACGGTGTGCAGTTAGATTTGACAGGGTTTTGCTGCTTGATGTTGCTTTTCCTCTGGTATGTTATTACCAAGGAGGGTTTGTCTGGTTTAATCTGTATGAAATATGGTGTAAATTCCATTATTATCTCTGAAGATAATTTTAATTTACTAAGTTGAGTTTTCTGTCTTCCTTCTGTGTAGTCTACACTGTCTGTAGGATTGGCCCTGGACCACTAATTTTAATTTTATGGAGGGATGAGAAGGAGAACCCAGATTAATTATCCACCCCTTATAACACAAATATTGAGGGAAGTATTTAGGGTGGTGGCAATTCAAGTTCAATTGGGTCCCATACTACAGCGGCAGGTATCTGGCCTGTGAGACAATCTATGGCTAATGGGTCTCAGGAGAGTATGTGCTGTCCATATGACTTCCAGGTCTTATGAGCCAGCGTTATAACTGAAAATTTATAAAGGAAAGAGCAGACATTATTGAGGGAACTCATAAATAAAGAGTCTCCATATATACAGAGATGAAACCTACCCCCCATTATGTATAGGAATGGGCAAAAGGTAGGATTTTAAAAGTTATATAAGGTGTAAAGTAAGCCAGTGGGCCTTCAATTAAGATAGATGAAAGTCTGGGGCACCATATGGACCCATTTATAAGTCTATTTGTCATTTCACAACTTAAATATAGTTCT
This sequence comes from Macaca mulatta, assembly GCF_049350105.2. NCBI lineage: Eukaryota > Metazoa > Chordata > Mammalia > Primates > Cercopithecidae > Macaca > Macaca mulatta. Next base: position 134,828,629 of record NC_133408.1, on the reverse strand, counting down.
CTGAGGAGCCCATTAGGCCTCTCAATTAAACCTTCTGTCTGAGGCCTATAGTGGAGATGAAAGTTCCATTGAATGTCTTTTCTAAGAGCTGTTATTTGGTATTCTGAGATGTGAGATGTATGCATTATTAATGTCTGGAACTTTGAAGGGAATGGAAAACACCCTGATGAGGCTTTATGTTGTTGTCTTAGGATATGTGAAGATACACGAGGACTTGATTTAGTTTGGATTTCTGTGAGGTGAAATATCTCAGAACTCTTTATCCTGAAGAGAACAGATCAGGAAATGGCCCAAGTGTTTGTAAAAATGTGCAGACGGGGTCATTTGTTGACTAGGGCATTCAGTGCTAAAATGACTTTCTGAAGTGTGGCCAATTGTCCTGCCCATTATTAAGGAATTCTTCGTTAACTACGGAAAGCAGCAACATTCTACTGAGCTTCACCACTTATAATGGTTTCAATGCCGTATGTTCAGTCTATGCGATCCCACAGCTATTCACTCAGTTAATCTCACTTAATTTACAGGTAGCCAAGGAGCTAGACATCCAGCAACATGACATCTGGCAAGGAACTGAAGACAGACAAGGCCATTCCCTCCTGCAAGAGGAATATGCTATAGGGCTCAGGTTCAGGTATATCCTGTACCAAGGATTACTCACTAGCCATGCTGAACTTGTAGGATGTTGTTGCCACAATCCAGGTCATAATGTGCAGGATGGTATGCAGGGCCACAGGCTTAGGGTTTTCAAGAGCTTCAATTTCCAACAGATTCCAATATGTGGCCAGAAATTGCCACTCTAATGGTGGATGTCTGAGAAGAAAATTTTCCAGCATTGGAAACCCATGGGCAATTTATGCCCATCATAGCTGGTTCAGAGACACCATGAGGCATGAGGGGACACTATTAAAGCTTCCACAGTGAAGAAGCCTTTGAGGATACTAACAGGAATGTCTGTTGATTTTAATTTAGACAAAAAGATGTACTCATATTTCCACAAAATGTATGTCCAACAAATCTACTCAGAAGGAAGTGTCATACCTGTGCTCCTGGAGAAAGTGGGATGCAGTTAAGATCTTACCTACAAAGATGACGTGCAAAGACAAATCTGTTGAGATATCGCATGAGTAGGCTAGGAGATATTGTAATCCCTTCAAAGGTGAAGGCAGACGGCAGCTGAGAGACTGATGAAATCAGCACCAAACAGAACATATTCGTCAAATGTATAACATAAAGATATTTACCAGCTGCTAATTTGATAAAGTTATGAATTTCAGTAATACTGAATTTTGGCTAGGGAGGCCTTAATGGATGGGACCTGAGAATTAAGATTGCAGTAAGACATTGTAATGTACTACTCATTTTTTATAGGTTTAAGAACAGCAAAACCGAACCTCACGCTTCCTGGAAATAAATTGTGATGCAGTGAGACCCTCTCCACTCCACACCCAGGCAGATCTCCAGGTATTCAGAGTACAAGCTCACCTGGATTAGCAGCCTGAGCTGTCCCACCCTTCCTGTGAAGAGATCCTGGTGCAGGGCACGGTGCAGCGGGGGAGTGGGCTCCCTGCTACATGCCCAGGCAGATCTCCATGCATTCAGAACACCTGCTTTTCTGGTTCACCAACCTAAGTCACCTCCACTCCTGTGAAAAGATCTTGCTGCAGGGGAACCTTCACTCCACACCCAGGTAGATCTTCAAGCATTTGGAGCACCCACTCACTTGGTTCAGCAAGCTGACCTGTCCCAACCTTCCCATGCAGAAATCCTGATGCAGAAGGCCTTCTCTGCTTAATACCCTGGCAGATCTCCAGACATTCAGAGCACCCGCTCATCTGGTTCAGCAGTCTAAGCCACTCCTCCCTTCCTGAACATAGATTGTGGTATAGCAAGGCCCTATCTGTTCCACACCCAGGCGGATCTCCAGACATTCAGAAAACCTGCTTGCCTGGTTTAAGAGCCTGAGTTGCCCCACCAGTCCTGTGTAGACATCTGGGTGCAGTAGGTCCCTCTCTTCTCCATGCACAGGGAGATTTCCAGGCATCTGGAAAGCCCACTCTCCAGGATTAGAAATTTAGTATATCGTCATCCTCTTGCAGAGAACTTGAGCTCAAAGAGGTTTCACAGCTCCATGCATAGACATACTTCAGGGCACCTGGTGGCCACCCACTGGCTTCTCCTTCTGTACAGGTATTTGTGCCTGCCCTGGGGGACATTTAGGAGGACCTGCCAGGTCTGGCTCTACCCATCATGGCCTGATGGGCAGGTGGCTCAGACCACTGTTCATTATATGAATAAACCCATTCTCTGAGACAACAGAGAGCTTATTCCAATAAGCAGGGATCAAGCATACACTCAATCATATAAGATGTACCCAGCTCTTACCTGTACATGTTTTTTATTGGCTCATGCATTGAACTGCACAGGCCAATATAAAATCTGCTAAAAGAATTACATAGGGCTATAGAAGCAAAACCCAAATACCCCACTTAGCATTCTCTAGAGTTTTACCCTCTAGGGAGTGGGAAAGAGGGAAATAGAAAGAAAAAAATTAATACTACAGGAAGAGGGAGAAAAAGGAAAAATATATATATACCCACACAAAAACAATTTAACAAATCAGAAGTGCCAGCATTTCCAGCTGACAAGGAACCAGTGCAAAACTTCTGGCACCATGAAAAATCTAAATGTTGTGACACCACAAAAGGATCACACTAGCTCTCCAGCAATGGTTTCTAACCAAAACAGAAATTCGGAAATGACAGAGAAAGAATTCAAAGCATGATTTGCGAGGAAACTCAAGGAGATACAAGACAAAATTGAAAGTCAACACAAGTAAACTTCTAAAGCATTAAATGAAGTAACAGATAAATATCTTAAAAAGAAATTATTCAGAGCTTCTGAAATTGCAAGCTTACTTAAGGAACTTCAAAATACAATTGAAAGCTTTGTTAATAGACTGGACTATGCAGAAGAAATAATTTGAGACCTTCAAGACTGATTTTTGAGTTAACCTGGTCATACAAGAATAAAGAAAAAATAATTTTAAAAAGTAAACAAAGTCTTTGACAAATATGAGATTATGTAGAGCAACCAAACCTACAAATTATCAACATTCTTGAGAGGGAAAAAGAAAAAGAAAATTAAAAAAACATATTTGAGGAAATAATTTAATAAAATTTCTCTAATCTTGTTAAGGTGGTCAACATCCAGAGACTAGAAATCCAGAGACTAGAAATCCAGAGAACACCTGCAAGATAGTATATAAACAAACATCACAAAGGCATATAGTTACCAGACTGTCCAAGGTCAACAATAAAGAAAAAATCTTAAAGGCAGCTAGATAAAATTTAGGATCATATCCAAAGGGAATCTCGTCAGGCCTACAGCAGACTTCTCACAAGAAACATTACAAGCCAGGAGAGATCATGGGCCTATTTTCAGCATTCTTGAAGCAAAGAAATTCCAACCAGTAATTTCAAATGACCAAAATAAGATTTATAAGCAAAGGAGAAATAAATTCCAAATTACTGAGATAATTTGTTACCATTAGACCAGCCTTACCTAAGATCCTTAAGGAAGTTTTAAACATTCAAATGAAATGATACCCACTGCCACAAAAACAAACTGAAGCACATAGCCCACAGACCCTGTAAAGCAGCCACACAATGGAAATTACAAAGTAAACAGCTAACAACTACATGATGGAATCAAATACTCTCATAACAATATTAACTTTGAATAAAAGTGATCTAAATGCCCCACTTAAAGGGCATAGAGTGGCAAGTTAAATACAAATAAATAAATAAATAAATAAATAAAAAGACCCATCAATCTGCTGTATTCAAGAGACCCATCTCACACATAATGAAACTCATAGGCTCTAAGTAAAGGATTGAAGAAAAATTTATCACAAAAATGGGAAGCAAACAACAAAAAAGCAGAGGTGACTATACTTAGATAAAAGAAAACTTTAAATCAAAAGTAAAAAAGAACAAAGAATTATGTCAAATAATGATAAAGTGTTCAATTCAACTAAATATATATGCACCCCAAATTGGAGCACCCAGATTCTTTAAAAAAGTACTATCTATTTTGTTAATCTTTTCAAAAAACCAGCTCTTGGATTCACTGATTTTTTTGAAGGGTTTCTTGTTTCTTTATCTCCTTTAGTTCTGTTCTGATTTTAGTTATTTCTTGTCTTCTGATAGCTTTTGTGTTTGTTTGCTCTTGCTTCTCTAGTTCTTTTAATTGCAATGTTAGGGTGTCGATTTTAGATCTTTCCTGCTTTCTCCTGTGGACATTTAGTGCTATAAATTTCCCTCTAAACACTGCTTTAGCTGTGTCAAAGAGATTCTGGTATGTTATGTCTTTGTTCTCATTGGTTTCAAATAACTTATTTTTTTCTGCCTGAATTTCATTATTTACCCAGTAGTCATTCTTGAGCAGGTTGTTCAGTTTCTGTATAGTTGTATGGTTTTGAGTGAATTGCTTAACCCTGAGTTCTAGTTTGATTGCACTGTAGTCTGAGAGACTGTTTGTTATGATTTACATTCTTTTGCATTTACTGAGGAGTGTTTTACTTTAAATTATGTGGTCAAGTTTAGAATAAGTGGCTATGTGGTGCTCAGAAGAATTTATATCCTGTTGATTTGGGGCAGAGCCAAAATTAAAAAATGGGATCTAATTAAAGTGTTTCTGCACAGTAAAAGAAACTATCATTGGAGTGAACAGGCAACCTACAGAATGAGAGACAATTTTTGCAATCTATCCATCTGAAAAAGGGCTAATATCCAAAATCTACAAGAAACTTAAACAAATTTACAAAAGAAAAACAACCCCATCAAAAAGCAGGCAAAGTATATGAACAGACACTTCTCGGAAGAAGACATTTATGCATTCAATAATGAATGCATGAAAAAAAAAAGCTCATCATCACTGGTCATTAGAGAAATGTATATCAAAAACACAATGAAATACCATCTCACTCCAGTTAAATGGCTATTACTACAAAGTCAGGAAACAACAGATGCTGGGGAGGATGTGGAGAAATAGGAATGCTTTTACACTGTTGGTGGGAGTGTAAATTAGTTCGACCATTATGGAAGACAGTCTGGTGATTCCTCAAGGATCTAGAATCAGAAATACCATTTGATGCAGCAATCCCATTACTGGGCATATACCCAAAGGATTATAAATCATTCTATGATAAAGACACATGCACATGTATGTGTATTGCAGCACTATTTACAATACCAAAGACTTGGAACTAATCCAAATGCCCATCAGGAACAGACTGGATAAAGAAAATGTGGTGCATATACACCATGGAATACTATGCAGCCATGAAAAAGAATGAGTTCATGTCCCTTGCATGAACATGGATGAAGCTGGAAGCCATCATTTTCAGCAAACTAACACAGGAACAGAAAACCTATTACCACAAGTTCTCACTCATAAGTGGGAGTTGAACAAGGAGAACACATGGACACAGAGAAGGGAACATTGCACCCTAGGGCCTATCTGGGGTGGGGGGCTAAGGGAGGAATAGTATTAGGAGAAATACCTAACATAGATGATGGGTTAATGGGTGCAGCAAACCACCATGGCACATGTATACCTATGTAACAAACATGCACATTTTGTACATGTATCCCAGAACTTAAAGTATAATAAAAAATGAACTATTAAAAAAAAAAAAGAAAAAAAAAAACAAGTACTGCTAGATCTATGGAAATACTTTGACAGACAAACAATAATAGTGAGGAACTTTGAAACCCCAATGTCAGCATAAGACAGATAATCTAGGCAGAAAACTGAAAAAACAATTCTGGACTTAAACTTGACACTTGACCAATTAGACCTAATAGATATCTATCAAAAAACTACAATGACCAATGACAGAATATATATTTTTCTTCTCTACAAATGGAAATACTCCATGATTGATTCAACCATTTGCTTGACTATAAAGCAAGTCTTAGTACAGTCCAAAAAATCAAAATTATGCCTGTCATACCCTTGGGCCACAGAGAAACAACTTTAAAACTAAATAGCAGATGATCTCCTCAAATCACAGAATTATATGACATTAATCAACTTGCTTTTCAATGACGTTTGAGTAAATAAGAATAATAAGGCAGAAATCAAAAAGTTATTTGAAATAAATGAAAATGGAGACACAATACACTAAAATACCTGGGTTGCAACAAAAGCATTGTTAAGAGGAAAGTTTATAGCATTTTATATCTACCTAAAAAGTTAGAAAGACCTCAGATTAACAATCTAACATCAATCCCAGAGGAACTAGAAAAACAGGAAGAAAAAAAAAACTACCAGAAAAAAAGAAATAACTGAAATCAACACAGAACTGAATGAAATCACACCTAAAAATCCATACAAAGAATCGACAAAACCAAAAATTGGTACTTTGAAAGAATAAACAAAGATTTTTATCTTGTACATCAAGATATTTTATCTTTTATATATTTTATCTTGCATATCAGTGTACATCCTCTGAAAGGATGTACACTGATATATACATTTACAAACAGAAAAAGAGAAAATATTAAAATAAGCACAATCCGAAATGACAAAGAACACATTACCACTGACCACACAAAAATACAAAAGATCCTCAAAGTCTACTATGAACACCTTTACACATACAAAATAGAAAATGCAGATGAAATGGATAAATTCTTGGAAGCACAGAATTCCCCATGGTTAAATCAGGGAAAAATAGAAACCCTGAACAGACCAATTTCACATTCTAAAATTGAATAAGTATAAACACCCTACCAACCAAAAAAAAAGTTCTTGGCCAGATGGATTCACAGCTGAATTCTGCCAGACATACAAGGAAGACATGGTACTGATTCTACAGAAACCATTCCAAAAAATTTAGGAGGAGGGACTCCTTCCTAATTCATTCTGTGAAGTCAACATCATCCTGATACTAAAACCTGGCAAAGATACAATGAAGAAAGAAAACTATAGGCCAATCATCCTGATGGACGTGAATGCAAACATCCTCAACAAAGTACAAGCAAACTGAATCCAACAGCACATCAAAAATTTAAGTCATCATGATTAAACACACTTCATTCATGGGATGCAAGGTTGTTTCAACATATGCAAATCAGTAAATGTGACTTACCATATAAGCAATTAAAACAAAAGCTATATGATCATCTTAATGGTTGCAGAAAAAGCTTTCAATACAATCCAACATCCTTTTCATACGGTTTGGATCTGTGTCCCTGACCAAATCTCATGTCAAATTGTGATTTTCATTGTTGGAAGTGGGGTCTGGTGAAAGGTGATTGGATTGTGGGGTGGTTTCTAATGGGTTAGCACCATCCCCCTACTGCACTCTTGGGATAGAGTTCTCATGAGATCTGGCTGTTTAAAAGTGTGTGGCACCTCCTGGCTCTATCTCTCTTCCTCCTGCTTCGGCCACATGAAATGTCAGCTTCCTCTTCACCTTCTGCCATGATTGAAGCCAAACAGATGCTGCCATGTTTCTTGTACAGCCTGCAGAACCATGAACCAATTAAACTTGTCTTCTTCATAAATTGTTCAGTCTTAGGTATTTCTTCACAGCAATGTGATAACAGACTAATAATGCACCTTGACGATAAAAACCCTCAACAAATTAGACATCAAAGGAACACACCTCAAAATAATAAGAGCCATCTATGACAATCCCAAAGCTAACATCACACTAAATAGTCAAAAACTGGAAGCATTCCCTTGAGAACTGGAAAAACTTCAACACAGTAGTAGAAGTTCTAGCCAGGGAAATAAGGCAAGAGAAAAAAGTTAAAGGCATCCAAATAGAAAAAGAATAAGTCAAAGTATTTCTCTTCACTGATGATATAAATCAGTATCTAAAAATCCCTAAAGAGATGGCCTAAAGGCCCTTGGAACAGATAAACCACTTCGGGAAAGTTTCAAGGTACAAAATCAACATACAAATATCAGTAGCATTTTTATATGCCAGTAATGTTCAAGCTGAGACCCACATCAAGAATGCTATCCCATTTACAACAGACACACAAAAAAGTAAATACCTAGGAAAACATATAACCAGGTGGCAAATAATCTTTATGAGGAAAATTATAAAACACTACTGAAAGATATCATAGAGGACACAAATAAATGGGAAAAACTTCCCATGCTCATGGACTGGAAGAATCAATATCATCAAAATGGCCATATTGTCCAGAGGGATCTACAGATTCAAACCTATTCCTGTCAAACAACAAACGTCATTTTTCACAGAAATAGAAAATAAAAACTATTCTAAAACTTTATGGAATCTAAACATAGCCCAAATATCCAAAACAATTCTAAGCAAAAAGAACAAAGCTGGAGGCATCACATTATCTAACTTCAAAGTGTACTATAAGGTTACAGCAATCAAAGTAGAATGGTACTGGTATAAAAACAGACACATATACCAATGGAGCAGAATAGAGAATCCAAAAATAAGACATTATTCCCAAAGCCATCTGATCTTTGACAAATTTGACAAAAATAAGCAATGCAGAAAGAACTCCCTATTCAATAAATGGTACTGAGATAGCTGGCAAACCATGTCAAAAAGAAATGAAACTGGACCCCAACTTTTCATTATATACAAAATTAACTCAAGATGGATTAAAGAGTTATGTGTAAATATTCAAACTATAAGAATTCTAGACAAAAACCCAGGAAACACCATCTGGCTATCAGCCCTAAGAAATAATTTATTATTAAGTCTTTGAAAGCAATTGCAATGAAAAGAAAAAGTGAGAAGTAGAAACGAATTAAACTAAAGAGCTTCTTCACAGTGAAAGAAACAATCAACAGAGTAAACATATAACCTACAAATAGGGAGAAAATATTCACAAATATATATCTGACAAAGGTCTAATATTCAGACTCTGAAGAAATTAAGCAACCGAATAAGCAAAAACCAAATAACACATTAAAAAGAACAGACACTTCTGAAAAGAAGACATACACGCAACTAACAGACATGAAAAATTGGTCAACATCACTATTTATCAGAGAAATGGAAATGAAATTCACAGTGAAATACCATCTCACACAGTCAGAATGGATATTATTAAAGCACCAAAAAACACAGACATTGGTGAGGCTGCAGGTGAAAGCAAACATTTATACACTGTTCGTGGAAAGAAAAATTAATCTAGCTATTGTGAAAAGCAGCTGATGATTTCTTAAAGAACTTAGAAAAGAACCACCATTCTACCCAGCAATCCCATTACTGGATTTATATCCCAAAGAAAACAAATCATTTTACCAAAAGACACCTGCATTCCCATATTCATTGTAGCACTATTTACAATAGCAAAAGCATGGAATCAACCTAGGTGCCCATCACCAGTGGACTGAGTAAAGAATATATGGTACATGTACACCATGGAGTGTTATACAGCCATAAAGAAGAACAAAATTGTGTCCCTTGCAGCAATGTGGATGCAGCTGGAGGCCATTGTCCAAAGTGAATTAATGCAGGAACAGAAAATAAAATACTGCATGTTATCTCTTATAAGCAGGAGGTGAACATTGGGTGTTCAGGGACAGAAAGACAACAACAATAGAAACTAGGCACTATTAAAGAGTTGAGGTAGGGAGGGAGGGAGGTAAGTATTGAAAAACTTCTGGGTACTATGCTCAGTACCTGGGTGACAGGATACTTTCTACCCCAAACCTCAGCATCTTACAATATACCCATGTAACTAACCTGCATGTATACCCTGTGAATCTAAAATGAAAGTTGAAAAATAAATAAATGAATGAATAAAGAATAAAGAATGGGTAAAACTGTCAAATGGAAAAGCTAATTAAGACTTACAGAGTGAGTTTTGATTCTTCAAATTCCTGTTTTACTTACATTAGGTCATATTAACTAATTTAACCAGAATCTATAAGTAATATTTTGTCATATCAATTTGTAAAAGTTCCAAATATTTAATTCAATTTTAATTTGTTAGTCATTGTATCAGTGATTCTACGCCCACTACGAGATATTTTAGGACATTGGGTACTATTATCTCGGGAAATTTAGGCATGGCTACAGTTAAAGTGAGGTATACTTATATTTCCTCCATTTTATATTTAGTTATTTTCCTCAGATTATAGAAGATAACATGTTTATATTCAGTGGGACCCCAGATATAATTGTAATTTGAGCTCCAGAATTAAGTCCACAAATCTTTGCCAATTGGTGAATTATAGTAAAAGTTAAGTTAATTAAGAACTGATGTTACAGAAAAATAAAAGCCAATCAGCACCCTTTTAAATATGTTTCTTATATAAATTATTTTTTCTAAACTTTGTATTTCCAAATGGGTCAAATTGTCAACCATTGTTTCACTTTGATAACAAATCACTCTCTTTCTCTAACACACACACACACACACACACACACAACACACACACACCCCACATATACTTTCCCTCCTTGTATTTAGGCTTCCTTCTTTCTTTGGTGTTATTGTTGTTGATTTTTTGCACTGGATATATTTTGATGTCATCTTTTTGCAGTAGTCATAACATATATATTATATAATATAAATTATATGTTATGTATATAAATTATATATATTTATACATATATTACATATATTATACACTATTATATATTTATATATAATACATATAAAATAGCATAACATTATATATTATATATAAAATATACATATATAATATATTTAATATTTTTTTCTCTAGAGAATTTCCAATTAGTATGGTCAGGGTTAGGAATCTCCTCCACAGTAAGGGTTGTATGTTTTAAAGACCCTGGGCCTGGCTTACGTTTTTATTGAACTAACCCTTTTGTTGTGGCAAAAGGTACAGGAGTGTTTTCCCTTGCAACTCTGATAATTAGGCTACTATTTCAACAGAGCCATAAGTAGGATAGTTGTATAACAGAAAAGCACTAGGTCTCAGAGCACACAGATGGTTGGATTGAAACCACACTGTAATGTAACTCTGAATTTTCTCTTTGATATGGTATATTAGTTAAGGTTCCCTAGAAGGACTGAACTAAAAGGACAGATACATATACACAAGAGGGAGTGTATTAAGTATTAACTTATGTGATCACAAGATCCAACAATAGGCTGTCTTCAAGCTCGAGGAGCAAGGAGAGCCATTCCGAGTCTCAAAAGTGAAGAACTTGGAGTACGATGTTTTAGGGCAGGAAGCATCCAGCACAGGAGAAAGATGTAGGCTGGTAGGGTAGGCCAGTCTTGCCTTTTCACTTTTTTCTGCCTGTTTATATTTGCTGGCAGCTGATTAGATTGTGCCCACCGGATTAAGGGTGGGTCTGCCTTCCCCAGCCCACTGACTCAAATGTTAATCTCCTTTGGCAATACCCTTACAGACACACCCAGGATCGATACTTTTCATCCTTCAATTCAATCAAGTTGACACTTGGTATTAACCATCACATATGGCTCTGCTTTTTCTTTTCACACTGTCCACTCTATTCCTAATCACCTCCCCACTTATTTCCCTTGTTTTGGGTTTCTAGCTGTGTGAAGCTGTCATTCTGTTTTTGCCATCTTTCTGTGATTTATAATGTGGACCTTCAGGTGTTTACAGAAGAGGACAGGAGTCTTGGTAACTTGCCTTATAGGTGGCTGATATGGCCTGGATACTTGTCCCCTCCAGATCTCATGTTGAAACGTAATTCCCAGCGTTGGAGGTGGGACCTGGTGGGAGGTGAGTGGTTCATGGGTTCAGATCCCTCATGAATGCTTTAACACCATCCTCTTGGTGATAAGTTAGTTATCACTCAGTGAGATCATGTGAAATCTACTTGTTTAAAAGTGTGTGGCACCTCCCACTCTCTCTCTCGCTCCTGCTCTCGCCATGTGACATTCCTGATCCTGCATCGCCTTCCACCATGAGTGAAAGCTCCTTGAAGCCCCAGCAGTAGCTGAGCAGATACTGATGCCATGCTTCCTGTGCAGTCTGCAGAACTGTTAGCCAATTTAACTTATTTTCTTAATAAATTATCCAGCCTTGGATATTTATTTATAGCAAAGCAAGAATGGCTTAATACAGTGGCCACCTCTTCTGTCAAAATTTCTCAGTAAGTCCCTTGTGGAGGCATCTGAGTTTGTATTTCAGAGAGCTCTAGCAGCCTATCCTTGGGACAGTTAACTCCCTGTCCAAATTTAGTCCCTTCTCATATTGATATGAAGCAGAATTTAGTAAGACTCGAGTAGACTAGCTGAGTGTTTGACATTTAGTAATTGAGTCACTTTGGCTGGTGTTCTGCAGGCCCCAGGAATAAAGTATGTATACCCTTGCCCCTTTGAATTAACCACTAGTCCCCATGGTTGAATCTACAATATCCCTGGGGGTCTGGGAATTGTGAAGTTTTCTGGTGTCAGCAGCAGTGTATGAAGCAACAAAGAAGGCCAGCAAGTCAGCTACCCCCACTTGAGCAACACTGACATCAAGATCAGGATGCCATTTAAATTATTTCTTGTATTATTATGATTATTCTAATATATTATAACATACACTATGTATAATAGTAAAATATAATGTAATAATTAGTAGTACTATATTATAATATACTATTGTAATATTTTATTGATAATTATGATTACAGTGATGATTATGCATCCCTGTAACTATATTAGATATCATTATGTTGTACAATTTTAAAAAAGCAAAGTGGTTACATTAATACCAAATGAAATAAATTTAAGGATAAGGAAATCTGCCAGAGACTAAGAGAGATATTACATAATGAAGTGACAACTCATAAATAAATCATAGTAATGCTAAGTGTGTATGTAACATATAACAAAGCTGAAAATTATGTGAAGCAAAAACTGATAGAAATGAGAGGAGAAACAGACACTTCCACAAAGATAGTTGGAGAAGTCAATACCCTCCTCTCAACAATTGACAGAACAACAAAAAAGAAGATCAACAAGGATACAGAAGAATTCAACAACATCATTACCCAACAGTATCAAATAGACCTTAACAGGACAATTCACCCATCAACATCAGAATACCCATTCTTTTCATGCATCCACAGAATATACAGAATATATAATGCTATAGACCCTGTCCTGGGACTTAAGACCAATCTCAACAATTTAAAGAACTAAAATCATACAAAGTTTCTTTTCTGACCACAATAGAATCAAACAAGAAATGAATAACAATTTATTTCATTGGTATGAAAATATCCACAAAGTAGCTAACAACCATGTAAATAAATGGAAATATGTTCTGATATTTTTGCTACCCAAATCCATCATTAATTTTAGGTGTTCATCTTTAAAATGAGTAGGATGCTCCTCTGGATAAGACAGATATATAGTAAAAATCACAGACTTGTATCCTAATCCCACATGGAACTCTAAGAGGCAGTGTTATATTGAATAAGGCATTTACTATTTCTCAGAGATAGTACAAAAATGAAGATATCTACATTCCAAAGTTGTGCCAAATTATGAAGTAATCTCTGTAAATACCAAGTATAATACTTTAGTCCTACCAAGTAATACAATAAATATTGTTTCTTCCTCATTCTACAAGTTATGGCTTCTTAGAGATTGCACACACAATACTGAGAAATGATGTTTTCAGCTAAAATACAACCTTGGAAAAATGTTTTCTAGATTTTAGTATTGCTTCCTACCAAATATATGATATACAATATAAGAACTGCAGAAAGGTATCCAAAGTTATGAAACTACTTAGTTTTACAATAAGAAAATGTATAAATAAGGGTTTTTAGGCATTATTTGTATTTAAAATAAAGTATGTCAACATTGCGTAAACTAGAATTTTAAAGGTGTAGAAACTACTATTTGATTATCTCTCATCATTTTAATTCTAAACATTCTTTCTTTCATTCATCTGTTTAGAGATAATAAAGGGAAAAATAGCAAGTCAAGTGAGACATACGGTGTTAATGGAATTATTTCTTTTCAAGATTGTATACATGTAATTCTGAAATGAAGTTCAATAAGCACTACACAAAGTAAAAATAAAATTGTGAAGATGATTTTGGAAATGTGCTTTTGAAATTTAGGAAGAGAAAGAACAAGCTTATATCTGTATGGTTAAAGTTCAAAAAAAAAAAAAGCTCTGTAATGTAAGTTCCATTTCTGATAGTTTTATACTAAATAATAGGATTTTAGAAGACAAAGATGGAGAGAGTATTCTAGATGATGTCAATATTATAAAGAAAGCCAAATTCAGAGTGTGAGCATGTCTTGGCATAATAAGTACACCAGTTTGACAGAACAGAGGTTATTGGCATTGGAATAGTGAATGACATTCTGAAGACAGTCTGGTATTATTCAAATTTATTGGATTATTGTGTACAAATACATCCTTCTTCTGTTTTTAAAAATCTGCTTATAGTGGGCTAGTATTGTGTTTAATAATATAAACTTGAAAATATGAAAGATGGTTGACTACATGCAATTAGTATGTGCCTCCTCCACAGAGGGGAACCAGGATAGTAAGTATATATTCACATTTCAGATAGCTTAGGAGAAAATGCCTGCGTTCACTAGAGAAGAAACAGGAAGCACCAGAAGTAAGTAGAGAGTTCAAGGCAGCTTGCCCAGCTGCCGTGAGAGGCTCCTACACATAGGAATAACAGTAAGAGAGAAATCCTCTAGGCCCAGATTTTATAATCATGGCTATGAGAGAAAATTTTGATCCATAGGGACTTCAGCCTGACATACAGAGATGCCTAAAGATTGCAGAGAGACTTTACTCCAGAAGGGGCACCCAAAATAGAATCTTACAGGCATCTGAGCCTAGTCTATCCTCAGTTGGCATCCATTTTGAGAGTATAGATACAGGGGATCTACAAACATGGCTGCTGCCACTGTACTGTGGATGGAGAGGGGAAACCAGGTGCTCCCACGCACTGCAGGAGGGTCCCTATCACCCTACTGTGAGCTGATATTAAGACTGAGATGTGAGTGAAGTGCACTCCCCAGAGCTTCTTGCCTATGCTACTTGCCTTGAAGTTACCCTGCCCTCTCTGGTTTGAGGCCATTTTGAGAGTTTAAAGCTGCACTGCACTCCACTGCCTCCTGGCCAAGTTAAGGCTGATGCAGTGCTAGCTCCCACCTGGACAAGAAGTGACAGGGAACCAGGCTATCCTAATCAAGCAGAAATTCTGGAGCTAAAAAATTCACTGAAGGAAATACAAGGCACATTCAAATACTTCAATAATTGACTATATCAAACACATACACACACATACACACTCTCCCCCACAAAAAAATGTAAAACTTGAACAGGTATTTTTGAAATAATCCAGTCAGACAAAAATAAGAAAGAAAAGAATGTGAAAGAATAAGCAAGGCCTTCAAGATGTCTGGGACTACATAAAGCAACTGTCCTTATGATTATTCGTATTTCCAAAGAGGAAGAGAGATCAAGAAGTTTAAAAAACATGTTAAAAGGAATAATCAATGAAAACTTCCTACGTCTAGCAAGAGAGACACACATTCAGACACAGGAGGCCCAGCAATCCCTGGGAAAAGACGTTGCCAAAAGGACTTCACTATGGCATATTATGCTCAGAATGCCTAAAGTCAAAGTGAAAGAAATAAGTTTAAAATTAGTAAGAGAAAAGCATCTACATACCTATAAAGGAAACACCTTCAGGCTAACAGAAGACTTTTCAGCAGAAATATTACAGGTCAGAAGACACATTTTTAAAGTGCTGAAAACAAGCAAGCAAGCAAGCAAACAAACAAAAAACCCATCACCCAAAAGTTTTATATACAGCCAAAGAAGCTTAATAAATGAAGGAGAAAAATTGTTTTTCCTGAAGAAGCTAATAATGAGGGAATCTATCACCACAAGACCAGTGCTACAGGAAGTGCTGGAAAGGATCTTAAACATGGAAATTAAAGGTAGATATTCACCATCATAAAAACCCATGATAATATAAAACTTAGAGCTCTTATAAACCAATCACACAAAGGCAAAAGAGAAAGGAATCAAATTGACAACAGATTCTCATCAAACCACAAAGTCAAAAAGACAAAAATAATAAAACAATGAATTTATTTTAAAAACTTGAAAACAATTAACAATATGACAGGAACAAAACCTTGCATATCAATATTAACTTTAAATATAAATAGATTAAATATTCTACTTGAAAGATATAGATTGGTAAAATGAATACAGCCGTGATCAAACTATCTGCTGCCTCACCTTACCCATAAAGACACATGTAGACTTTTTAAAAATATCAGATAAAACAGCAAATAAGCCAACTGATCTTCAACAAAACATACAAAAACATAAACTGGGGAAAGGATACCCTGTTCAATAAATGGTGCTGGCAAAACTGACAAGCCACATATAGAAGAATGAAACTGGATACTCATATCTTACCTTATACAAAAATCAATGCAAGATAGATCAAAGACTTAAATTGAAGACCTGAAATCATAAAATTTCTGGAAAATAATATCAGAAAAACTCTTCTAGATATTGGCTTAGGTAAATAATTTATGACTAAGACCCCTAAAGCAAATGCAACAAAAACAAAAATAATAAATGTGACCTAATTAAACTAAAAAGCTTCCACACAGCAAAAGAAATAATCAATAAACAGACAACCTACAGAGTGGGAGAAAAATATAATAATAGTAGAGGACTGTAAATTATGTTGTACTTGACATGTCTTTCAAATGCCCTAAACAAAGAATGGAAATGCTTTGTATTTCTTTTTGACCAAACAGTGATTCTAGAATGTGTACCACTCTATGGTAAGTCAATTTAATCTGTTTGTCTAGATATGTGAAACCAAAATGTTTAACAAGAAAATAAACTTGGAGTGCAAAGAGCTTGGCATCAATAAACTGGGAAGCATTGGTAAGATACATTTTGATGAGGAGATGTGTTAGGGATAAGATGTCAAGTATAGGACAATTCCAGAAAGTCCTCCATGTGGTCTCTAGGAAATTTGGAATTGTCACACAGAGAGACAGAAGAACAAACAGCCAGTGTGACAACCGCTACAAGTCAAATGTAACTCATTTGGCAAACTCGCCTATAACAATGCTTATCTATAAACAGTTTTAGTGTCATGTCAAATAATTATTTAAAATTTAAATTTTAACAAAAGTTTATTAAACAAATATTAACCGGTTCTTTGGTTTACACACTGTTTTAAATGGAAGGCATAATAATTTCCTTAGGAAATTTCTGGGAGTCATTTGGAAGAGAAAATTGTGGAAGAATATTTGTTCATTTTAATATTCATCACTTAAGAGTAGGTTTCTGAGAGTAGATTGTAAAAACAATAGAGTAGGGTTCCCAAAAACGTAGAAATATTTAGAAAAGCAGTTATGTAAAATACATGAATAGCCAGGTGCAGTGGCTCACACCTGTAATGCCAGTACTTTGGGAGGATGTGGCAGGAGAATTGCATGAGGCCAGGAGTTCAAGATCAGCCTGCCAACATAGCAAGACCTTATATTTATAAAATGTAAAATAAAAATAAATATATAAATAAATAAAATATGTGAATAGACAAATATTTATAAACACATACCCATTCCTACATATATCTTATATCAGTAATATGTTAATATATTTATAATATATATAAAATAAGTAAAGAAAACAAATTACTTTTAGTTGAAAAAAATGATGTCATATGTATAACAAATGTGTGCACACACACATATTCATGCACTTAAAAACTAACATTCTAACCAATTTCTGAAAAACTATAAATATTTTGAATGCAGATTAATTTCAGGATTATTAGCTAGATTTTCCATTATCAAGTCTTCCTTTAGGAATTGTCTATGGAACAATAAATATGTAATGTAGCTTAGTTTTTCCAACACACTAAGAATCTTTTCAATTAAGCTATTTGTTTGTAAAATCAAAATGGAATGACATTCATTTCCTGTAGTGAAGGTTTAGTTTCCCTGAAAGCTGCCAATCACTTTTCCCACATTCAAGTATGGTTGGTCTAATTTTTTCTTTACTAATGCATTCAAATTATTAAGATCTGGCCAGACTTTTGGTTAGCAACAAGCATGACTGAGAATCAAGATTTAAAAATTGTGTATATCTATATTTAAATAATTTCTTCTTCCTGTTTCTTCTGGTTATTCTTCTATTCAGTGTTCTTCATGAAATTGTAAAATTAAATACCTTGAGTCACAATAAAATGTGTTTCAGTGTGCAGTCTTTACAAACAGATTTTCCCAAATGTATACTGATTGCATTGCATAGATTGCTTCAAAATTAAATCAAATTTATAAAAGCTAGGAAAAATAAAATTATTAAAGAGCTTTAGAAAAATTAATAAATGAAACACTTAAAAGTTTGGCATAGGGTAAGAGACAGATATGTTTTGAGGACTTTTGGAGAAGTATCTAAAAACTACTTCTAAGACTAAGTTGTACATATAGAAAGAAATGTTTGTAATACTCATTCTCACAATCCTTTAGATAAAGAACGATTAATGGGAATGTTACTCATTTTCTATATATTTCCGTTGGCATATTCTATCTTTCCCCTTATTATACTCTCATTCTCTAGTCCTGTGTAACTAACAATTTCGTCTTTCATTGCTTTTTCAGTATTTTCCGCAAGAAATTTTTTTATTAAATAATCAGAAAACCATTTAAATGTGCAAGAATAGTGCAGTAAATAAGTAACATAAACCCTAGAATACTACAAGACTGTGCTGAGTGTTAGATAAAAGATAAACAAGTAGCATTTCTCAGAGGCCAAGTGCACGATAATAAAAAGGATAGTTTATAAAGAGGTCAATAATTTTCTTTTCGTTTAGAGAACCTATTCATCTCAAATATAGGTCATTGCCCTTGGGGTGGACCCTTGACGAAGATGGGTTAACTTCATTTTCTCTCCTAGAAACTTAAAATGAATGGGCACAACCCATATATTTGGGATTCTAGATCACCATTTTGGGGTGATCATTATGTGTGTGTCATTTATCATGTGCAAAATGATTGATAAAACATATTTAAAAGAGAAGCAGAGACCAAAGCCACTGAAAAACTAGAAAGAAAGAAAAATGCTTTGGTTTCTGCGTTCTATTTGTCTTATTCCATTTGGGCTGCTAGACCAGAGTGCCATAAACTGGGCTTGGGAGGTAAAAGTTTAAAAACACAGACTGTATTTAACTCACAATTCTTGTTAATAGAAAAAGAGGAGTTTGGAGCTCCAGGGAAAACCCAATGAAAAAGGGTTGTCAAAGAGGAACAAATAGGTAGAGGTTAAAGATTGCAGAAAAGTTAAAAGAGCCAAGAAAGATATTGCAGATGGAGGTGCAGTTTAAAGAAATTTTCAATAAAATAACTTTCAAAAATAAATTGTAAATTTGTTTTGTAGTGCAATATAATATCCCCTCTCTCCTCTAGCAGTTCATCACTATCTATTAAGCTAATTATCTTTTTTTGTGTGTGTGAGAGAGATTATATATTTGTTTATGTGTGTGTCTGATGGAAGGCAATGAAAAAAGGTGAGATTTCAGGTTCATATTAATATGGTAACTTCCTTGAAGGAATCAGTCAGTTGGAGCCCTGAGAGTGTTATTTGTTTCCTTCCCCCACCTCTCCATCCAAGAAACTATTGGAAACTTTGGGGGAACAGTTTAGACATCTCCAGATCTTAGAAGTGAGGAATTTGATGTAACTTTTCCTGAATTTGAAAAAGTGGAGTTTTTGAGTTTATATCTGGGTTGCATTAATATTAAGCCTCCTTTTTACCTGAAATGTTTTTTGACTGAGCTCTGTTCTTTTAAACCAGACAAGTCCACTTCATTGAAGAACTTGAGCGGTCACCTTGAATTGTAACAAGTGTTAGGTCTGATTTTAACCAGATGATGGCAAGTGCAAAGGATACATGAGGAATTTGGATTAATAATTATGACACAGTGTGGTAAATGCTGTAATAGTAGAAGCATGCAACATTATAACAGTAAAGAGAAGACACAGTTGAGTACTTTTGAGATGCAGTAGTTCAGAAATGTTACAGGAAAGGGGATCCATAATTAAATCTGGATTGGTAATTTTAAGATTAGACAACTAACTGAAAAATGAGTAAATGACACAGAGATATAAAATAACTTAAAATATTTAAGATATAAGTATTTTAATGTATTATATAATAATATAAGATATTAAATGATTTGGTTTTGATTGAACACCAACTGTGTTTGTTTCTAATTGATTTTATGTAGCTTAAATAAGGAAGATTCTGAAGGCAAATGGAAAAAAAAATTAAATGGCTATATTTCAATCCTGTCAAAGGCAAATTTATGATAAGAAAACCCACTCTGGTGGCAGTATGCAGTATTTATCATCTGGACAATAGATACTGTGGGGTAAGGGGACAAGTTTGGAACTGTTTATAGAAGAAAGGATAAGTTTTAGAGTCATATAGAAGGCAAAATTAATACAGCTTAGTATTGGTGACTAAATATGTGAGTATAAACATAATTAGTAAACGATGGAATGGGGTAAGACTGCTGGATGAAACTCCAAGGCTTCTGTCTTGGGTGACTGGCCTCATAACGTTTGCTTTCAATGAGACAGAAACCAGGGTCAGTTTATGCTATATTCCTTCTATGAATATTCAAGAGATATAATAGATATATAATAGACTCATTCTGAAGATCAAGAGAGCCAAAGACATTTGTGAATCAAAAGCATACAAGCAGTAGTCAAAACCATAAACAAGAATAAAATTTTATCAGAACACATAGTTTGAGAAGAAAATAAGGATTGACAAAAAACTAATATTTTCCGAGGGAGAAGAAAACAAAAGCAGTTAGAGCCAGGTTAACAATAGAAAGCCAAAGATTATCAACACGGTGGTCAAAGAAGGTGAGTGCTAAAGAAGAGGAAGGCCTGCAACTGATTAAAGATAAAAAAGGGTCAAACAGATTTAATAATTAATTAAAGAAATTGACAAATGGCTTTTTAGAGCTTACTATTGGCTGACTCGATTGATGCAAACCTCTGCAGACAGAATGGTAGCTCAGAGGCCTAGTCCTTATATTTGTGGGTGTTACTGTCTAACGACATAGACAAATAATAAATACATTAACAGACAAAGATTATGATTTAAGTGGCAAGAGATGGTCTCTTTCAAGTTGATATTGAGTTTATTTGAATAGTATTTTAGCTTAGAAATGATAAGCTAGGATAAGAAGGAGCTAACCAGGAAGAAAAATCATGCCAGGAAGAGGAAAAGTGTGGTTAAAAGGTGTCAGACAGGAAAGAGGATGGCATGTTTTCAGAAACATGAATAGAACCCACACAGTTGAAGTGATGATGTGGGAGGAGTAAGCACATCCAAGTCATGTTTGTTTTAAGCTTGGAGAGACATGAACTTGTGACATTTTCCTAAAAAAATTAAGAAGAGTACTTATGCTGAGGTAGAAATCTGTGAAGACTGAAAGATTTTGTAATAAATGAGGAAAAATGTGTATGTTCTATTAAAAGAATTGACAATGAAATAATTACTCCTACTTTGGAGTATGAATTTTTCTGATGTGTATTTCAATACCTTCCCCTAGTTCTAGCTTCTCTGTGAAAAAGTTTTTCAAAATATATGAATTTGGTATGACCTACACTGGAAACTGCCTACCTGCCAGAAGGCAGGTGAACGACCCAAAGTGAACACACTGAAGTGCTTCCCTGTTACTTTTCATTAAGTGCACCACATCTTCAGGGATAACCAAGGAAATAATTGCTTACCTCATGGAGAAGCTTTTCAGAAGAATGAAATTAATGCTGAGAGCAGCACAGAGAGACAGGAAATGAAGGGAGTTCTTAGGATTTTCAAGTCTTTGCGGGTAGTCATCAAGGAGACCTCTGGCCTTCTCGAAGTTTACCCATGTGAGCTAATAACTTCATCTTTTCATCTTTTTGTTTGTTTAGACCGTTTTTAGTTTCACCCTTTTGAAATGAAATTGTGCTGATTCATATGATAATTAAATTGGCTGGAAGTGCTCTCTTTCAAATCGATACTGAGTTGATCTAAGTTGGTATTTCAGTTTAGAAATGAAAAATAAGAAGGAGCTAACCAGGGAGAAAAATCATGTCAGGAAAATCATGCCAAAAATCACGCCATTTATCTAGCGTGGTTTGAAGAAAGGGAAAAAGTTACTTGGAAACAATCACATAAAGCTCAGAATAATCAAATATGATGAGGATAATAATACTGTTTTGGTTGCAATATTTGTTTTGTAGAACATTGCTGTTATTATAGCAGGAATAGAAAGAAAAATAAGAGTCCACAGTCAGTTTTGACATTCAGAGTGAGAACAAACAGCAGAGATGAGCAGAGAATCAGCCACAGACAAGCCTTTACCTTCCCCAGGGCCATGAGAACTAGAACTCTTCCCCTCACAAACATGCATTTCAGAAGGAGAGGAAGGGAAAACAGTCTCTTAGGGACTGGAACTTTACATTGACTGAAAGCTTAACTGCGACAGACTAAGTTACTCCTATTGGTAAGTTTATGGATTTCTAATAAAATGTGGGAGGTTTACGAGAAAAATTAGAACAATTATAAAAAATACAGTTTTTAAACTCTACATCTTTATTGTCCATGTGAGTGCAAATGTATGATCCTTCCAGACTAGCAATAAAAGTGGAAAAAAAATCCGGATAACTTTATTAAAGAATCACCAATGAGGTGCTCAAGTTAATATATATTTAATAATGTCCAGCTGTTAGCCAGATTCCCCTACCACTATTACCCACCTGCTGGCAGAAAGTTTTTATTTTTAATTAAAAAATTATCTTTTCATCCCTACTCCTGAAATAAACATGCCATCACATGACAACTCATTTTATCAAGAGTTTATAACATTCATAAATGGATATGCTTTGATCTGGCAGGTCCCCTATCTCCAGTAAAATTTCACATCCATTTTTATTAAGTACCTTTGTGACATCGCTTTTTATTACTGCTGTGAAATAAAAATCTGGGCATCAGTCAGGTTCAAGGTCACTTCTGTAAGCGAGGTAAAGTGCAGGACTTGACAAGCTTATGAAAATTATAAGAAGGATTAATAGTATCAAGGGATCATTAAGGTCTCTATGATTGTACAAAGACTATAAAGTTCCCGTGCCTAATAGCTAGAGATTATCTTAGTTTCTTGCTTTCTTTTTTTTCTTCTAAATATTTGCTCCCCAGAAAGTGACCATTTAGAATACTAGTTGTATATATATCGACTGAAAATGCATTATTTCTTTCTCTTATGTAAATTGTATTTAGACAAAATTTAATTGTTTATTATTTGGGAAAAACTAAAGCATTTATTAAATATAAGAATTTCATGGAAATTGACTTTATAAGTTAATTTTTGTGTTTCAAACAATGTAAGTTTGTTAATACTTATGTTTCAGCACATTTAAAACTTGATGCTGCAGAGCATTTTGTGGTACTTCTAGAGCTCTTATGGCTAGATGTTCCAGAGGAGAGAATTGGAATAAAATAGATAAACTGAAAATGGCATGCTAACGGGGAAGGGCTAATTACCTACCTTTCCTGTCTAAGTAAAGTTAAATAACAGTATGAAGAGAAATTCTAAACATCACAAAGAACATAAGGGCTTACTGCTATGTTTTGTTAGGGGCATCCTGAAAGTTATTTTATGCTGCATTTAAATTCAAAAGATAAAAATCACAACAACAATTCAGGGTTAAATTTGAATTCAAAGTTTAAAGTACATGTTAAGAATGCCCAGGATTAAAAATAACTTGCAAGTTGTTTGATAATAGCTATAATTTTCTCCTCATTTTTGTCCTATTAGTGAATTACATCACCAGATAAGCAATTTAAGATGCTTGAATAAATATTCATTGTATTTACAAAAGAAAATCACATAGAGCAATAACACTTATATTTATTTACTCTCTTTTATTCACAATGGATAAACAAATATGCATGAACAATATTTTCAGGTAGAATTGACAAAGAGATGAAAAAATAAGTCAGTTTAAACGCTAGAGTTCATTAGGACTGCAAGCTTTTCTAAATCTGTATTGTGTTATTATAATCATACACTTAGAATAATTTAGTTATGATTTTATTAAAATATAGTATTTTACTCATTCCCAACAGTGTTGTAAAGAAATTGCAGAACATTTGGAAAGACTTTAAAGACTTATAAATACTTAACACTTTTTAGTATTTAAAAATATATTAAAGTCTCCCTCTTCCCACGAAATACATTTCTGGAAAGTCAAATTAAGTTAATATTGTAAGTAAAGACAAACTGAAAATATATTCTATGTAAATCTATCTTTCCTTATGATTATAATTCATATGTAGATAGGAACATTCCCAATGATTAGAGGCTGATGGCTGAAGTTTAATTCAAAGCTGTAATACCATGATTTGCATAGTTTAATTGACAGATGTAAAATAATAATATTTAGGACTCTTTTCTGAATATGTTCTACATATGAAATACATTACAAATTGAACTGCTGTCAGTTCTCCTTCCGGATTGGCTGGGACCATTATTACAGTCCATCAACTCACCATCAGACCATTACTTGCTCAGCAGTGTTCCCTGAGGACTTACATTGCTCACTTTGAACATATTGCTTTAATAAGGAGAATTATTTCAGAAAGCTTGAGTTATCTCAGGCCCGGGAAGAAGCACTTCAAAACCTGACAAAGGGGTTTCTGTAGTAAATGGCTTTGGAGATCAAAGAGTAAAATGTATATTTGACTTCATTTACATAAAAACATCCAGCACAGCATTTTACAAATTAACACAAATTTGATATAACACGGAATGATATATGACTAAATTCTTCCATTTCTAGGATTCCAGATGTGTTTTCTATGTTGGTTGATTTACTTTTTGATTAGTTGTTAGAACGTAAGACATCTGTTGCCATTGTACAGTGTAGAATATTTTAATGGTATTACTAAATGCCGTGCATCTCTCAGTGCCTAATCATGTGTCTAGTGCTAAAGCAACTCCCTGGGTAGGGTTTTCTAACAGATGTGGAACACCAGACTGCTGACCTCGAAATTCTTCCAAAACAGCGCTTATGAAAAGCAACTTCTTAGTATTAAATTTAGGTAGCAAAAAAGTGCTAAAACTGTACAAATATAATTCAGCAAGTTTCATAATTTTATTTGATTTTTTATTGCTGCAGCTGTACTGGCATATGGTTTCTGTAGTTGCACTGTATGTTTAAGAAACTTAATTTCATTATTGTTGGTTACATCAGATTTTTCTGTTTCCTCTGAAGCTCAGGAAAGTAAGTCATAGTGTGCCTAGTGTCTAATAACTAACCAAGGTGGAACTAATGCAAATCAGACACTGATTAGAAAGATAATCATGTAGTTATCCCCAAATAAACTGTATATACACTTCTTTATTCCTGCTTAATTATCTAATTTTTATGGAATGTATGTCTGCTGAGAGGATTTACAGTGTTTATTGCCAATCCAGACTTTGTTTTCTTTAACTATTGATAAGAAAGTCTACGAAAAGATAATGACAGGATGAACAACTAGCTACCTGGTAAATTTCAGAAATCAATGAAAGATCGCAGTTCAAAAATAGTTACAGTGATATATTGCCAGGTGATTTTATTTTACGTATGTAGAATTCTAATGATAAATAGAATTCTGAACTTATTTAGGTCATAAATACTATCGCTGTGCAAATCTTATTAAGAGGAAGACAAAAACGCATTCTCTCTGCACTGATGCTCAGCTAGACCTAAAGCAGTAATGACTGATCCCTTCAAACTGTTATGGGAATAGGTCAAAGTTAGAATTTTTTTGCTAAACTCTTTGTACATTATATGCACGTAAGTAGGCATCATTTTAGATAAGTCGGAGATATCTCCTGGCCAAAGGAAGTAAAAATATGGTTAAAAAAAAAAGTGTAGGGATTCGTTGCTTTCATGAATCTTTGAAGTCAAATAGAAGAATGCTCAAGTTATGACTTTGCCGTTACCTAGCTATGTTATCTTCAGTGAGTTAAATAGCCTATTTTTGTCTCTGTTTCTTAATGAAATGTGGAAATAGAGATGACTGCTTGGTAATAATTGTGAGAATTAAATATCATGTACCTCATGTTTCCCATATAAAGTTCACATATACCAAATTCAGTAAGCCTTAGTTATTATTATATTGTTCATTATCATTACACTATTATTTTTATTCTCTCTGATAATTACGTGGAGTTATCATTCTGAGCTAAAATGTCCTGTAAAGGAACAAAACCAATGCTTAATTCTCATTGAAAATAAATTCTCACTCAACATCAATTATGGCCAAAAGAAATATTTGTTTTCACACTGTAACTGTTTAATGGAAAGAATAGGAACTTCATCTAAGTGTTCAATCCATTCTGCCACATGGGGGCATATTTTGTGCTTAATTTGTTATGATGTATCAACAGGAGGCAGATTATTATGGCCTAATAGATATAAGACCTCTATAAGTAATATTAAATTAATCAGAATGCGCAATACAAATAGAGGCATTTGTTTCTAATACTAATTTTTAAGATGTATACTGCATCTCCAGTCAACATGTCTGTTTCATGTAGAAATAAGGAGGAAATACAAAGGCATTCTTCAGGGCATCTTTAAGATGCTTACTTGGTAAGTTTCTACCAACTGCTCCCACATAGCACGTGAACTGAACTGTGTCACACATGCACATTATTTTTAAGGAAGACCTAAGAGGCGGAGTTTTCATTGTTATTGTTGCTGTTATTGGTTTGTTTTGTTTATTTTTCACTGGGTGGTGCGCCACTCCCAATCAAACTGAAGTCCTGTTTTCAAGGAAAAAGGATAAACTAAATATTAGGTAGACAACAATCACTCTTTGTCACAATAGGGTACACAATAGTTAACAAAATGTGATTAAGGCAAACATCATCAGTTCTACAACATGGGAAATCACAAGAAGGAAAGAAGGAAAGAGGCATAACTCTTGGAGATCACACGTTTCAATACTCGTTAAAAAAATAACTCAGGAAACAGTTCAGAACTTATTCGGAACTTGAACTTGCTATAATAATTACAGTTCTTATTTTAATTCTCTTTACCAAAAAAAAAGTGACTGAAGTAATGCATGTCAAACCCTTAGAAAATCCAAGAAAGCTCCAAACAGAAAGGAAAAATATTTAATATAATCATAATCTCAATGCAAGGACTAAAGTTAAGATTTTTACTAATATGTACATTTTTTAGTTATGTATTATATTTACACACACACAGTTTATAAACATAATTCTTTACCTATTTTATCTTTATTTAAAAATAAATTTAAAAACCTTCTACATTATTATTTTTTATGATTTTAATGTTACAGTATAGGCAATTTGAAAGTAACAGAAGATATATTGCTCCTTTATAGGAGGATACAATTGCTTATTATAAAGTTCTGTTGTAAAGAAGATCATAATCATGAACTAAGTGACTTAGTGAGATTATAATGCAAGAATTTCAATAGGGATTTTCATTTAAAAATTCATACGTTCTCTATTGTTTTGGTTTTTCCAATATTATTTATGAACTCTAGACTTTCAAAACAGACACACACACACACACACACACACACACACACAGACATATACATACACATAGCAAAGGAAAACAAAACACATTATCGTAACTCAACTTTTTATTGCTTCCCAAATTATCTTCTCTCATAATATGTACCCATTGAAATCACAGTATTTTTAGCTACCACGACTTAAGTCAGAACCTTGAAGAGGACTCTATCCAAATGGAATGTGCTCCACCTGCTAGAGTTGAATCCAACTCAACCACGGATACTTAGAAACTTGGATTATCTTTTGTACTATTTTCTAAACTATAAAATGGGGGCAATAATTTTTTTGTCTAATTGTATGATTTGGAGAATTTAATGAGACGGCATGTTAAGAATTGTCCATTATTACCCGTTCTATTTTGGTCATATATTGGCCTGTTATTTCTACCTCTGTATTAATTATATGCATTTCAAACTCTTTGTTCTCACTATAATTAATCATAATCACAATAATCACTTTATTATCTTACATTCCAACCAGTCTCACAACTTCCAATTTCCTCTTTTTAAATTTAATTTAATTTTTTTCTTTTCTTTTTTTTTTTTTTGAGACAGAATCTCTCTCTGTCACTCTGTCACCCAGGCTGGAGTGTAATGGCATGATTTCATCTCACTGCAACCTCTGCCTCCCAGGCTCAAGCGAGTCTTCTCCCTCAGCCTCCCAAATAGCTGGGATTATAGGCACCTGCCACCAAGCCCAGCTAATTTTAGGAGAGACGGGGATTCACCATGTTAGCCAGGCTGGTCTCGAACTCCTGACCTCAGGTGATCCACTGCCTCAACCTCCCAAAGAGCTGGGATTACAGGCATGAGTCACCAGGCTGGCTGGATTAATTTTCTTAAAGCAAACCTCTGATACACTTATGCTGCTGCTCAAAAGTTGGTGGCAATTCTTCATCAACAATGAATGAGAGGCCACATGACATTCAACATCCTCCACAATCTGGCTCAAACTCACTATCCACCTTTTTGGTCCTTTACTTCACTTTTTCATTCATAGGGTACAGCCATAATAATATTTTCTCTAAATCTCCCTATCTTTCCCCACTGGATATACTTTCCTTACATTTTCACATATTTTAATCTTACCTGTTCTTCTAGATTCCACTAAAAATACATTTTTTTTTCCATAAAATGTAGGCTTTTATTGTCTTCCTATCATACGCAGTCTCTCCTGGCACTGAAATCCTCTAGAGTTTTATTTGCATTTCGTATGAGTCAGTGCTTTTTACATTTGTCTGTGAGTTATAGAATCCATTTATGATTTCTACATATTTTAAGAATTGAAGAATTTTTGAAGTGGAATTATGCATTTTTTCCTGTCTCCATAGCATCCAAGTTTATATAGTGGGGATACTCAATGAAATGTAATTGGCCCAATTAAGTAAAAATTACTCTTTTAAGTATTTCCAAAATTGCAAGAGTGATAAAGAAAATTGGCAAATGTATGGTAATATTACTTCAGATTCTAACACTCCATTCTATGATTTTACGAATGTCTCCTATAATTTTTAAGAAATGAGTAGACCGATGGAATTTTACAGCTAATTAGAGATTTTAGGAATTACCTATTCCAACTTCCTCTTGTGACTGATGAAGCTTCTGAGGTTTAGAAATGTTAAGGAACTTGCAAACACAACATTTTTATTGGCAAGAAGCTGGAACCTGGAATCTTACTTTCTGACATGCAGTCTAGTAAACTTTCCACTATTTGTCAGCCTTAATTTGCTTTGTGGTCCAACCTAGAGTTGGGTGTTTAGTGAAATGACTCCTGATGATTTCTTTTCAACTTTGAGATATATTTTACATATTATAATTTAATTTATACAACTCAATAAATTTTCAGTAAATTTATTGAATTATGAATGAAATTATACAATATGTGGTCTCTTATGGTGAACTTATTTCACTTACCATAATATTTTTGAGTTTCACTGATATTGTAACATTTATCAGTAGCTTGCTCATTTTTAATGCTGACTAGTATTCTGTTATATGGATATATAACACTTCATCTATTTCTTCATCTGTTGATAAGCATTTAGGTTGTTTCTAATTTTGGCTATTTGAATAAATACTTCTATGAATAATTTATAAGCAGATATTTTGTGTGGACATCCACCTTACTATCCACCTTTATGTCTCTTTCCTTCACTTTTGCATTCATATGGTACAGCCATAATAATATTTCGTCTAAATTTATCTATCTTTTCACGTACTTCTCCCCACTAGATATACTTTCCTCACATTTTCACATATTTTAATCTTAATTGTTCTTCTAGATTCCACTAAAAATATGTTTTAAATACCTAAGAACAGAATAGAACAGGTTTTATAGTATATTTATGTTTAACTTTTAAGAAACTGCCAACTGCTTTGCAAAGTGGCGGTACAATTTTACCTGTCCATCAGCATTATAGAAGGCTTCCTGTTTCTCTGATCCTCAACACTTGCTATTATCTGTCTTTATTATAGCTAAAATAGTGGATTTAAGTGATTTCTTATTGTGATTTTAATTTACACTTCCCTAATGACTAATGATGTTGAACATCTTACATTCTTACACATAAATATACACACACATACATACATACATATACATATACACACATGCATTAAATATATGTATGTATGTGTATGTATGTTTGTGTGTGTGTGCATCAGTGTGTGTGTATTCTCTTTGGTGAGCTGCCTATTCAAATCTTTGCCTAATTCAAGGTCTCCAAGATTTTTTCCTGCTGTCTACTAACAAAATTTATCTTTTTCGTTCTTAGATGTAGCTTTATGATCTATGTATAGTCTATTTTTTGTGTGTGGTATGAGGCAAGGGTCTAAGTTAATATTTTTTTGTGAATTACTTTGGTACCTTTTTTGAAAAACAATTGACCACAAATGTTAGAATTTATTTCTGGACTCTTAGTTTTAGTCTATTAATCTACCTGTGTATTCTTATGCCAATACCACACAGATCTGATAAATACAACTTTTAATAAGTTTTGAAATTGGAAAATGAAAGTTCTTTAGCTTTGTTCTTTTTCAAAATTGTTTTGGGTCTTTTAGATTTTCAACAATTTAGAATCAACATCAATTTCTGCAAAAAAAAAAAAAATCTGCTGGAACTTTGTTAAGGTTTATATTAAATCTATTAATTACTCTGGGGAGAATTATCATCTTAGCAATATTAAGTTTTCCAATTCATGAACAGAGAATATATTTCCACTTATTTGGGTCACTTTTAATGTCTTTCAACAATGTTTTATAAATTTCAATATACTATTCTTGGACTTCTTTTGTTAAATTTATTTCTGAATAAGATATTTCCTTTTATTTATATTTTCTTCAGAGACAGAGTCTTCCTCTGCTGCCCAGGCTGGAGTGCAGTGGAGCAATCATAGCTCACTATAACCTTGAAGTTCTGGGCTCAAACAATCTTCCCACCACAACCTCACAACATCCTAAGTAGCTAAGAATGCAGGCACACACCACCACACCCAGCTATTTTTTACCTTTTTAAAAAATTATTATTTTTCATTGTTTTTCTCTTCTTCTACCTCTTCCTCCTCCTCCTCCTCCTCTTATTCCTCTTTCTCTTCCTCCTCCTCCTCCTCCTCTTTTTTTCCTACTCTTTTTGCAGTGATGGGATCTTTCTGTGTTGCTCAGGCTGGTTTTGAACTCCTGGCCTCAAGTCATCCTTCCACCTCGGCCTCCCAAACCTCTGGGGCTATTAGTGTGAGGCACTGTCCCAAGCTTAAGTATTTCATTGTTTTTCATAGCAATGTGAATAAAATTTTCTTCTTGATTTTATTTTTGGGTTGTTCATTGCTTATATATTAAAATGCAATTCATTTTAGACATATCAATCTTGTATCATATAATCTTGCTTAAGTTGGTTATTTTTTCTAATACATTTGAAGATAATTTCTTAGAGTTTTTTTTGGTATACAGGATCATATCATGATGCATAAAGACAGTTTTACTTATTTTTTCTAGTCTACATACCTTTTATTTCTTCTTCTTCAGTTTTATTCCCCCAGAATGTCTGAAACAATGTTAAATGATGTGATGACAGTGAACATCCTTGAAACTGTTCAGCTCTTAGAAGGAAAGCTTAATTTTATTATTAATTATGATGTTAGCTATAGGGTGTTTAGTATGTGGACTTTACTAGGTTAAATATACTGAGAGTTTTTATTATAAATGGGTGTTGGTTTTCATCAAATTCTTTTTCTACATATTGAGATGATTATTTTGATATAAACATCCATATATACACACAAAACATCTATATATATACACATGTGTGTGTGTGTGTGTGTGTGTGTGTGTGTAAGCACTTTACATTCTTAGGATACATCCCATGAAGTAGTAGTGTATACATTTTTATATGTTGTTGTACTTGGTTTACTAACATTTTGTTGTCCTAAATAGCTTCTGAAAAGATTACTCAAATGTTTTTCTTTGAGTGTCTATATGTTTCTAACATAAATTTTAGACTAGATATGCTACTTGAACTATTTGCTGATAAAGAAGAGAATACCTTATGCTTTTAATTATAATGCAGTATGGTGACTATAAGGAGAAACAGACTTCCAACACCAGTTTAAATACCTCTGGGGAATTTCATAGCATACTCATTATTAGTCCAAAACTACTGTCATCAGAGAGCTGGTGAGACAAAGAATGGGGATTTTCTATTTCATCTAACTCAATTTCAAGCCCCAACACCTTGCTTCTGAACTCTCTCCAACTCTTTTGGGTATGTTAATCCTCATCTTTGATCAAACTATATCTTTGACTTTTTTTGTCATCTTTCAGTTCATTCATTCTGGCAACCACCTTCCTTCTGGGTACATTTTGGTTCCTTAATTCTACTGGACCCACTGAGTCATCCTTCTTAACTTTTAAATTCTGAGTTATTGGAGAATATTTCTATATGATGTTGGCCAGAATCCTTGTGAAATCACATGGCTTATTTATCTATAATCCCCTCCCCTGAATTGAAGCTGTTTTTGTGATTTGTCACATACAGTATGACAGAATTAACATTGTTCAAATTTCAGATTCTAAAACTAAGAGGTGTTACGGATTACACTCTTGTTCCTTTGGAACACTGTGAAAAAATACAGACTGGAGGATAGGAGGTCATGTGGGTGTGACCTATGACAACTCAGCTCACAGCCAACACCAACTGCTAACATGTGAGGCCAGGTCAGAGCATCCAACCCAGTGAAGACTTCAAATAATTGCAGCTCCATGAGCAATCCTAGATGATACAAGCAGAAGAAATGCCTGAACAACCAATCCATAGAATTATGAGGAATAATATATTTATTATTCTTTTAAGTCACTAAAGATTGGGATAGTGTGCCACACAGTTATAGATAACTAATACACTAAACGATCAAGATATTTCATCTACAACTTTTTTTTTTTTACTTACCACAGTCACTTTCATTAATATTTGTACATATTTTTAAAACCAAAAAACATTTCTTTTACCATGAAAATTCTCTTTGAGTTTGAATAGATTTAATTTTAAGAATTCTTTCTAATAGCAGTGAGTCCTAGTAAATTATTAATATTCAACCTACAACTTCCATCATGTACATATTTGTTCTGTCAATATATAACCATACAAACCCTTTCCTGACCCATCCAGTATATTGAATAGCTCTTTTTTCTACACTGTGTATCTACTTTGTATGTGCTTCTATAGCTGTATTGTTCAATCTCTACTGTAACTTTATGATTTTACTTGTCTATCTTGCTTTTTTGACTGTGTACTTCTCATGGTAAGGGATTGTGTTTTGTCAATGTAGGTATCCTAGATATCCACACTTCTGGCACAATTCCAGAACTCAGTAAATATTTAATGAAATAATGAATGGATTAATGATGAATGTCAGAGCCAGCGATGGATGAAGAAATGACTAAATGAGTAGCTTATTTAAAAATATTACTTTGTTAGTTACTTTCCACTTTTACTTGTAACATCTCTAGAGTTCTAACATATTTTTCTTGTGTTTTTCTTGTGTGTTTCACTTTCTTCCCCAAATAGATTTTAATGGCTTGGGTGGTGAGACTATAACTGATACTATGGTATATATCTTGTACATAAGTGATTTTCTCCTATGACTACTTGTTGTCACGTATTTGATTGCTTTATTCTTAATTTCTCTACCTCTCATAGAGACATATGAAAGTTTACATTCTCATAGTTAAATATTTTTGGTTTTGAAAATTTAATGACAACTGGCATTACTGGAAACACCACAGCATGGTACAGAAAAAGGCAAGAACTCTTAGAACTAGGAACTAATAAAATTATTGTTGGCTAAGACACCTAAATGTAAATCTTAACTGCAATAAGTAGTCCCCCAACTCCCTTCAACAGTGCTAGCAAAGCTTTAACTTTAAAGTAAAACATCTAGTAACTGCCCAAATTTTACATGTCTTGTTTCTGTTATTTGGTAAATTCAGTTGTTGAAAACATGATAGTTATTTCTGGTCCGAGGATGCCCTACTCCAGCCAGAGAATATGGATCTTTTGCGAAGGGATTAATCACTTGCATTAAAAAACAAGTTCAGAACATATTCTCATTATCAAGGGTCAACAGCATCAATGTTACATGAAAATAGTAATGAATGGTATTCTTATTTAGATATTTTTAACTTTATAGACTAAGATATACATATTTTTTTCCTCAAACTAAGCTTTCTATACTACTAATTGACAAGTACATTACATAGAGGGCTAAATATGCATACGTAGACATATATAGATATATAAAATATATGTGTTATACATGTATCTTCTGGGGAGGGAATTGCTTGTGGATGTTTGGTATACAATACTAATGAAGTCCTTTAAAACTTTCTATCTTTTAATCACTTAATATTATATATTTTGTATATTATGAAATTTTACTTGTGAGACTAGTTCCATAATTAACAATCCCAATTATTGTACTTCTGACTGCTGTTTTCTTGCTCTGGTAGAGACAAACAGTAATTGGAATAATTACTGCATTTATTACATGCAGTCTCTTGAGATTTATAATAAATTTTCCAAAAATCTAATGAGAAACCAAGAGTGCAGTGTTCTTTCTATAATAATTGCCAGAATTTTTTTTTCTTTTTTTCTTTTTTTTTTTTTTGAGCCAGAGTCTCGCTCTGTCGCCCAGGCTGGAGTGCAGTGGCCAGATCTCAGCTCACTGCAAGCTCCGCCTCCCGGGTTTACGCCATTCTCCTGCCTCAGCCTCCCAAGTAGCTGGGACTACAGGCGCCCACCACCTCGCCCAGATAGTTTTTTGTATTTTTAGTAGAGATGGGTTTTCACCGTGTTAGCCAGGATGGTCTCGATCTCCTGACCTCGTGATCCGCCCGTCTTGGACTCCCAAAGTGCTGGGATTACAGGTTTGAGCCACCGTGCCCGGCAATAATTGCCAGAAATTTTTTTAAGTAATTTCGATTATTTTAAGAAATTCTCTATTCATTGATTTGATAAACAAGTAGATTACCAAAGTTTATACTTTATTTTATGAATAGTAACCTTAACTATTTTTTTTCAAAGTTGTAATCTAACAAATATTTTGAAGAAAAAACAAATAGTACACAATCATCTGACTCCTGTCTAAAAAATGTTAGTTTGAGTATTTTGAACAATGGGTATTGATTGCTGGGAAAAAGTGGGTTATAGCTTGACTAGACCTCACTGAAAGGATGAAAAACTACTTCAGAGTTTTCCCAAAGCAATTACTTCACCGAGTCACCTTTTGTCATCTTATGTTAAGTACTGATTGTCCTTTTGGGTAAGAAACATTTGACTAGATTCACAAAAGCTTTAATGAATCCAAAAGAAGTCAGAAAATAATTGCCACTTGTAAAATTCTTCTGATTTAAGGCAACAGCGTCTTCATAGTCAATCTACAAACTGAATTACATTCAACCTACTGCACTACTATTTACTTATACAGACATGCTGTAATGTGATTCAGTATTCAAACAAAAATAGAAGACTAGCAAAGGAATCTATCTGAACAATGACGTTTAAATAAACAGCCACAGTATTACAAAAGATATAATACACAATGGCATGTCTTTAGAATTTTTTTAAACAGAAAGGAAATGTGGACTTGTAAAGATATAAAACTTTTCATTAATTGAATGGTCATTATTGAAAATTTCTAGCATAATAAATTATAAAATGATAGGATATTTTATATTTCATGGCACAATCAATCAGCATTGTGGAAAACTCTATAATATGCTAACATGTTTTCTAAAAATTAATAAGAAACATATATGCTCTTTCCTGCAGTGGACTTTAGTATAAATAAAATTACCATGGGATTGGTAGTCACTACTTCTGATTCTTAGCTTATTGAGTGATGCTGATCTCCCTCCACAGATATTCCGTCCTCTAAAATCCTTTATCTGCATAGATCAGACCCTCTAAGTTTGAGTAACAAAAAAAATGCAAGGACATGAATTCTACAGATTTCAAGGAACAAAAATTTACAATAAAATCTATTGTTAGAATCACTATAGGATGCAATTTTATATTTAGAGCTTTTGCCAGTTTCAATATATGTGTATCAGCTGCTAGGGTGCTTCAAAAATTATGGTGGTCAAGATGTCTTAGTCGGTCCCAAGGAGGATAAGGGTTAGCAGAGTTGCTTGAATTTATATCTCCTGTTCTAACGCTCCATTTTCTCCCTAGAGATCAAGCACACGTTTTTCTTATTAAAGAAGTTTTGGGAGAGTAGATCATCATATTCCTGTCAAGATCACCCTTTGTCATGAGTCAAAATCATCTAGCTAATCTCTCGTGATTTCCTTTGAGCACACTGGTTCACTAGGAAAGATCTTTATATTAATTTTAAACCTCAGTGTTTCTTCTCTCAATAGAAAAACTTTGAGAAACATTAAAAATGAGTATGTTCTGGTGATGTGGAATACATTAGCAATATAAGAAAGGAGACTTCTTATGATGTGTTTTCTTCAATCAAAAAATGGCATTAGAAATATTCATATTTCACTGCCAACTTTAATATTAAATGCTAAAACCATGAAATTTTCAATGAACTTAACCTGATCCTGTGGCTATATTGACATAAGACAGGTTAGAGAGCTATTAGTCATTAAGAATTTACCATGATGATTAGATTCTTGTAACATAAATTTAGAGTAAAATCATCCTGCTTACTTCATACCCTGTTCTCCAGAAAAGGAAGTTAAAGAGCACATATACGTACACTGTAACCCAATATGTGAAACATTAGGGAGTTTTGAGAAATTCCTTTTTTCCCCAAGTGTGTTCTCTTATTTTATATGTCTGAAAAGGCTCGCAAGACTAAGAGCTGTGATGAAAGCATCCAAGATTTCTCAGAAAAAAAGAATCAATGTAAGAAGGAGGAAAACAATATAGTGATCTATAAGAAGCATCACCTTCTTCTTAAAAGAGTCTAAAGCCCAATGTCTCATGTATTCAGTTGTAATGATATTTTTCTAATTATTAGGAATTAGAAAGGAAGCTATAATAATTGCAACTATTGTGGAATAAAAACAAATGTTTGTGCACATTTTTTATAACTGCAAATGTTTATACAATTTTAGTATCACTTATTGTGAAATTAGTATAATGTTATTTAGATTTTTTAGTGAATTATTTTTATTCATAATCATAGTATTTTAGCATTTCCATCAACTATTTGATCCAAATCAAAACAAAGCTCTGTAAAATTATTATTCATATTTATGATACAGAATTTTTTCACAGATAAAAATCTTATGTTGGTTTCCCTTAACACACTTATTTATTTATTTTTTTCCTGAAAGCCACTCCTAATATGGTCTGCCACATAAGTGAGTCTTTGGTTCTCAAAATAGTATTCTTGGTACCTAACACAGTACCTATTACACATTTATGGCTATTTGGTGAATGAATAAGTTCCTACTATCTTGAAACTAAGCAATATCTCAGTATTCTTCAAACTTTTTAAAATGTAAATCTCTTAAAGGTTCAGGTTCATATAAAGGAATACTCATATACTTCCAATATTTTATTTAAAGCTAAGGAAAAACAACATCATAGAAATTCTGAGATAATAAAAAAAAACTACAGATTAATTTTTTGGGGGGAGGCAGGGCACTAAATTATGCATTTAATGCAAGAGACATTGGTCTTTATAGTTTGCAGAATGAATCAGACAAATGAATTGGATAATGAATTATACAAGTGATGTCAGAGTCCCAAGAAATAGAAAAAAATGAACCAAAATCCTATTTTAAATCTAATGAAAGTCATAAACTAGAGCCTAATTGTTCTTGGGTATCAGACAGATTCATTTCAGCATGTATTTACTTGTCCCAGTTTCCTTGATCAATGATACTCACTTTTGTTAAAGCAGTTTTCCTTTTATTTTCTGACTACTTTTTATGTCTCACTAATATATTTTCATGCACATAACTCTGACATTGAAAGGCATATTCTATTTTTGTAATTAGTATTCTATTATTAATATTGTTTTAGAATTAGAAAACAAATAAAAATGCTTTATATTCATCTTACATATAGGTACAATTTTATTACTATAATTAAAAATAGTATTTTATGAGGAAACAAATAACACATGTAAAAGTTGTTTCAAGCAAGCAAATGGATAAATTACTCAGAAAGTTTCTTCCCTGTGTACGTTTCATTAGAGTGAGACATAATTGCAATACTGATTTTATACCAGCGACAGATTTTCATTGTTTAAACTCTCATGTATCGAGTTAAAAAAATAATCAGTCTCATGGCCGGGCGCGGTGGCTCAAGCCTGTATCCCAGCATTTTGGGAGGCCGAGACGGGTGGATCACAAGGTCAGGAGATCGAGACCATCCTGGCTAACATGGTGAAACCCCGTCTCTACTAAAAAAATACAAAAAAAAACTAGCTGGGCGAGGTGGTGGGCGCCTGTAGTCCCAGCTACTCGGGAGGCTGAGGCAGGAGAATGGCGTAAACCCGGGAGGCGGAGCTTGCAGTGAGCTGAGATCTGGCCACTGCACTCCAGCCTGGGTGACAGAGCGACACTCCGTCTCAAAAAAAAAAATAATAATAATAATCAGTCTCACAATACATTCTCATCTCTCTAGAAGCCTATAATTTAAGGAAATATTAGTATGCACATTAGCTGAAACATGGAGAATACTAAACCTTTTAATCATTGAATAGATAGAATTCAACCATTCCACATAAGGGAGCTCCAGAATTATCCGTCCCAACATTTACAATTTGATTGACAATACAACAAGTAAAAATGTCTCAGAATTATCCTATCGCCCTTACATCAGAGAAAAAAAACCTCCTTCTGGTTTTTCTTTGAAAACTTAAGTAGCTACCAAATTTTTGTATGTCAAAATTGAATCAAATTTTTCTATTTTTATTCAGAAATATATCTTTTTTATGATTTTTACTTTAAATAAAAACAAAAGTAGATTAAATAATTAATAACCCAAAGTGGCATTAGAGTATGAAGAAGACTGACTGCTTCTTAATCACAAATTCCAGGGAATATTTGAAACAAATGTCAAATGTACATAATTAAGAGACCATTCCATCCAACTTAAACATGAACTCTGAGTGTCATCCCTCCATCCAACTTAAACATGAACTCTGAGTGTCATCCCACAATCATTTAGTTAGTTCATTCTTAATAGAATAGAACCATTAAGAATAGTTAATAGAAATGCATAGTTAATAGAAATGTTTTTAAATATGTGAAAAGAAAATTCAACATTCAGAAAAGCAGCAAAATGGATAATATTCACTACATTTTATTCCACGGGTTTCTCTGTTTGTATATTACGCACATTATTATGCACATTAGAGGTTGTGTCATTGGTTTACTCTTATCAGAGTCAGTAAGAATGTATTAGCCTATTTCTGGATTTTGAATTCACAACAGCCCATCCATTTATATCAGTGCCTTAAGTTTTCTGGGCAATCTATTTCATTACACTTACTAGAGTTTTCCTCTATCCTAGAACTATAGCTTCCTAGCAGACAAAGTTATTAACCTCTGTGGCTTACCTCGCTACAATTGGGAAAACTTTTCCCATCTCATCACAGCCATGTTCCTATTTGTGCACAAAAGTAATTTGCTGTTCTATGGATCTGCTGAGAGGGGCTCACTAAAACGTCTCAGATACTTCCCTTGAATAATATTAAATGTCTCAAAATGCACACAAATAAAACTCTAGAGTACAGTCAAATTTTATCTAACCATGAATTTGATATGTTAAACTTACTATAAATTTGTTGGAAGTTAGCTTAGGGATAAGTCTCATTCCTTCTAAAGTATAAGCTATTATATATTGAATATCAGTCATTGTGCTATGCACTTTACATGCAGTTTCATTTATTCCTCTCATTAATTCTAAGAGTCAGGGCCCATAATTTTCTCTGCCTTGCATATTAAGAAGCTGAAGTTCAGAGAATAATTAACTTACCCAAACTTAATGGTAAAGCAGAAAATCATACTCCAATTGTATTTCTTCAAAGTTCTAGTTGAGGTTGTTATATATATGTCTGTTTTTGTTTTAGAAAAACCTTTTTGAGAGATAACTTTAAGTATACATATAAAAACACCTATATGAAATTTACATGTTGATGTCTTTTTTAAGAGCATAAACCTTTAGAATCACCAGGATAAATCAAGATAAAATGTTCATTATTCCAAGAAATTATTTTATATACCTTTTCAGTCACTTGCCCCCTTATTGTGAGCCACAAATAACCACTGATCTGCTTCCCATCATGATACTTTGGTGCTTTGTGGTTACATAACATGGAATCTCCAATTATGAAATTTCTGTGTTTGTTTCTATTCCTCAACATAATGTTTTTAATATTCATTTATGTTATTGTGTATATCATTCTACTTTGTACAGATTGTAAATTGTTTATATCAGCTATTGTATAAATCAGTGAAATTTCTTTCTATAGTTGATAGTACTCATTGATCTATCTATCTATCTATCTATCTATCTATCTATCTATCTATCTATCTATCTATCATCTATCTAATCTGTCTATCTTTCTATCTATCTATCGATACCAAAATTTACTTAGCCATTCATCAGTAGACAGACATTTGAGGTGTTTCCAGGTTTGGACTCTTATGCATAAAACTTCAATGAACATTTGTTTCAAGTCTTTGCGTGGATGTATGCATTTATTTTTCTTAAGAAAATACCTAGGTATACAGTTTTTGGGGTCATTAAATAATTACATTTCTAACTTTATAAGACACTACACTAATTTGTAATTCTCATTTTCCTAATGGTAAATGATGTTGAGTATCTTTTCACATAATTTTTGGCCAATTGTATTGCGTTTCTTCCTTAGTAAAGTTGTATTCTTTTTTTTTTTTTGTCAAAATGTTAATTGGGTAGTTTTTCTTTTTACTACTAAATTGCAAGTGTTCCATATTTTTTGCAGAATTTTATATCATGTGAATGTATTTGTTTCTCCCCATTGTTTTCTCCTAGTTTGTGAATTTATGGTTCTCTCAAAAACAGAAGTTTTAAATTTTGATAAAATATAAGATTTTTCTCCTATGATTTGTGCATTTTGTGTCCTAAAATATGTTTGCCTATTCCACATTGTGAAGGCTTTTTCCCCCTCCATTTCTTCTAGAAATTTTAAAACTCAGCCATACATTTAGACCTCCCGACCACTTCAGGTCAACTTTTTATCTGATATAAGGATCAAAGGCTTTTTTTTTTTTTTTTTTTTTTTCATACGGCTATCCAGTTTATTCAGCACTGTTGAAAGGACTCTTGCTGAAAATCAATTCACCAATAACCTTTCTACGACTGGCAGGGCAGTAGGTTTATTTAGACCTGCATCACCACAAACATGTGAGTAATGTGTAACCTACTGCCCTGCCGGTTGTATAAAAGTATAGTACATACAGTAATAGACAGTACATAATATATAATAATAATCATAAACATCTTGTTACTGGTTTATTTATTTATTATATTATACTTTTTGTCATTATTTTAGAAAGCACTTCTTCTACTTATAAAAATAAATGAACTGTAAGACAGCCTCAGGCAGGTCCTTTAGGAGGTATTCCAGAAGGCACTGTTCTCATAGGAGTTGACAGCTCCATATGTGTCATTGCCCTTGAAGACCTTCCAGTAGGACAAGATGTGGAAGAGAAAGAAATACTGATGATCCTGACCTTTTGTAGGCCTAGACTAATGTGTGTGTTTGCAGCTTAGTTTTTTAAGAAAAAAGTTTAAAAAGCAAAAATAAATAAATAAATAAAATAGGAAAAAGCTTACAAAAATAAGCATTTAAAGAAAACCATATTTTATACAGCTGTACATGTTTGTATTTTGTGTTATTACAAAATCAAAAAGTTAAAAAATTAAGTTTCTAAACTAAACTGTTACAATAAGCTC
The DNA here is from genome assembly GCF_049350105.2 of Macaca mulatta. Taxonomy (NCBI): domain Eukaryota; kingdom Metazoa; phylum Chordata; class Mammalia; order Primates; family Cercopithecidae; genus Macaca; species Macaca mulatta. The sequence goes on along the minus strand of NC_133408.1, from coordinate 134,786,535 downwards.
CAAAAAACGTATTATTACAGAAAAAAATTTTGAACTAACTTAGTATAGCCTAAGATTATAGTGTTTATAAAGTATACAGTACTATACAGTAATCTCCTAGGATTTCACATTCACTCACCACTCACTGACTCACCCAAAGCGACTTCCAGTCCTATAAGTTCCATTCATGGTAAGTGTCCTATAGAGGTGTACCATTTTTTTAACTTTTAGAGCACACTGTTACTGTACCTTTACATGTTTATATATATTATATACGTTTAGATACACAAATATTAACATTGTCTTACAATTGCCTACAGTGTTCAGTACAATAACATATTGTACATGTTTGTAGTCTAGGAGCAGTAGGCTATAAAATATAGCCTATATGTGTAGTAGGCTAGACCATCTAGGTTTCTGTAAGTATACTCTATTATGTTCACACAGTGACAAAATCACCTAATGACACATTTATCAAAATATATCCCTGTTGTTAAGCAATATGTGACTGTACATATATATGCACATACATATACACAAATATATAAAAATTATATCCATATTTATATCTGTATACAGAGAGACTTATTTTAAGGAATTGGGTCATACAATTGCAGGGCTGGCAAATTCAAATTCTGTAGGGTAGTCCGGCACACTGAAGACATAGGGAAGGGCTGAACTAGGGAAGTGTTGATGCAGCAGTTCAGGTCTTAAGGCAATCTGCTGGAAGAATTTCCTCTTTTTTTGAGAGAGATCAGCCTTTTTCTATACACATTTTCAACTGACAGAATGAGGCTTATTCACATTATGGAGGGTAATCCGCTTTACTCAAAGTCTACTGATTTAAATATTAATCTCATTGTATTAGGTCATTTTTACATTGCTAAATCTCATTACCTGAGACTGTGCAATTTGTAAGAAAAGCAGATTAATTGTCTTACATTCTGCAGGGAATATAAGCATGATACCATCATCCTTACACTTCTAGGGTAGCCTCAGGGAGCTTTTGTTTATGATGGAAGGCAAAGCAGGAGCAGGTACTTCACATGGTAAAAGCAAGAGCAAAAGAGAGAGAGAGAGATTATATATATACACATACATAATATTTGTACATGTTTATGGGGTACATGTGATATTTTATTACATGCATAGGATATGTAATGATCAAGACTAGGTATTTATGGTATATCTCATCTTGAATATTTCTCATTTCTATGTGTTGGTGATATAGTTTGGCTTTGTGTCCCATCCAAATTTCATCTTCTCATAATTCTCACATGTTGTGGGAGGGACCCAGTGGGAGACAACTGAATCATGAGGGTGGGTCTTTCCCATGCTGTTCTTGGGATAGTGAATAAGTCTCACACGATCCAATGATTTTTAAAAAAGGAGTTTGCCTGTACACTCTGTCTCTTTTCCTGCTGCCATCCATGTAAGATGTGAGTTGCTCCTCCTGCCTTCCACCATGATTGTGAGGCCTCCCTAGTCATGTGGAACTATAAGTCCATTAAACCTATTTCTTTTGTAAATTGCCTAGCCTTGGGTAAGTCTTTATCAGCATCATGAAAATGGACCAATACAGTAAATTGGTACCAGTAGAGTGGGGCATTGCTGAAAAGACACCCAAAAATGTGGTAGCAATTTTGGAACTGGGAGGGCTCAGAAGAAGATAGAAAAAATGTGGAAATGTTCGGAACTTCCTAGAGACTTGTTGAATGCCTTTGCCCAAAAGCCTCATATCGATATGGACAATAAGGTCCCAGGTTGAGGTGGTCTCAGATGGAAATGGGAAACATGGGAACTGGAGCAAAAGTGACTCTTGCTATGTTTTAGCAAGGAGACTGGTGGCATTTAGCCCCTGCCTTAGAGATTTGTGGAACTTTGAACTTTAGAGAGATGATTTAGGGTATCTGACAGAAGAAATTTCTAAGCAGCAAAGGATTTGAGAAATAACTTGGCTGCTGTTAAAGGTATTCAGTTTTATAAGGCAAGCAGAAAATAAAAGTTTGGAAAATTTGCAGCCTGACAATGTGATAGAAAAGAAAATTCCATTTTTCTGAGGAGAAATTCAAGCTTGCTGCAGAAATTTGCAGAAGTAACTGGAAGATGAATGTTAATCCCTAAGACATTGGGAAAATGTCTCCAGGTCATGTCAGAAGTCTTCATGGCATCCCCTCCTATCACAGGCTTGGAGGTCCAGGAGGAACAAATGGTTTTGTAGGCCAGGCCCATGGTCCCCGTACTGTGTGCAGTCCAGGGAGTTGGTGCCAGAGTCCTGGCTGCTACAGCCGTGACTAAAATGGGGGAAGGTACAGCTCAGGATGTTGCTTTAGATGGTGCAAGTCCTAAGCCTTGGCAGCTTCCACATGATGTTGAGCCTGTGGGTGCACAGAAATCAAGAATTGAGGTTTGGGAATCTCTGTCTAGATTTCAGAGGATGTATGGAAATGCCTGAATACCCAGGAAATGTTTGCTTCAGGGGAGGAGCACTCGTGGAGAATCTCTGCTAGGGCAGTGCAGAAGGAAAATGTGAAATGGGAGCCCCTACACAGACTTTCTACTGTGGCACTGCCTAGTGAAGCTGTGAGAAGAGGGCAACCATCCTCCAGACTCCAGAATGGTAGATCCACTGACAACCTGCACCATGCACCTGGAAAAGCTGAAGACACTCAGCACCAGCCCATGAAAGCAGCCAGAAAGGGGGGCTATACCCTGCAAAGCCACAGGGGAGGTGCTACCCAAGGCCATGGGAGCCCACCTCTTGCATCACTGTGACCTGGATGTGAGACATGGAGTCAAAGGAGATCATCTTGGAGCTTTAAGATTTGACTGCCCCACTGGATTTTGGATTTGCATGGGTCCCATAGCCCTTTTGGCCAATTTTTCCCATTTGGAACATCTGTATTACCCAATGTCTGTACCCTCGGTGTATTTAAGAAATAACTAATTTGCTTTTGATTTTACAGGCTCATAGGCAAAAGGGACTTGCCTTTTCTCAGATGAGACTTTGGACTGTTGACTTTTGGGTTAATGCTGAAATGAGTTGAGACTTTGGGGGACTGCTGGGAAGGCTTGATTGATTGGCTTTGAAATGTGAAGAAATGAAATTTGGGAGGGGCCAGGTGTGGAATAATCTGGTTCGACTCTCTGTCCCCACCCAAATCTCATCTTGTAGCCCCCATAATTCTCAGGTGTTGTGAGAGGAACCCAGTGGGAGATAATTGAATCATGGGGGTGAGTCTTTCTCATGATGTTCTCATGATAGTGAGTAAGGCTCATGAGATCTGATGGTTTCAAAAATGGGAGTTTCCCTATACAAGCTCTCTCTCTTTGCCTGCTGCCATCCATGTAAGAAGTGACTTGCTCCCCCTTGCCTTCCACCATGATTGTGAGACCTCTCCAACCACATGGAACTGCAAATCAATTAAACCTCTCTTGTAAATTGCTCAGTCTTGGGTATGTCTTTATCAGCAACACGAGAATGGACTAATACAGTTGGGAACACTTCAAGTCCCCTCTCCTAGCTATTTTTAAATATCAAATACGTTGTTGCTAACTATAGTCACTTTGCTATTCAACATTAGGTCTTATTTCTTCTACCTAACTGCATGTTTGTATGCATTAATCAAACTCACTTCAACCTGCCCATCTCAACCCACATACCCTTCCCAGCCTCTAGTATCTATCATTATGCGAACTTTTTGGCTCACACATATGATGATTCAGAATGTGGAATATTTGTCTCTTTGTGCTGGTCTAGTTTCCCTTAATGACCCCCAGCAACCATGCTGCTGTAAGTGACATGATTTCATTCTATTTTATGGCCAAATTGTATTCCATTGTTTATATATGCCACATTATCTTCATTAATTTGTCTGTTGATGGACACTGTTCTCCAGCCCCTTAGTGGTGTGTGGGGGTGTTGGCTGTAGTAGGTAGGAACAGGGTGATCTCTAGGACCTCAGTAGAATACTCGAGTAGGGGTGAGGGGCAACAGAAGTGCACTGTGGCTCTGCTTCTGGGGGTAGCAAGGTCATTGCCAATGGCTCACACACACCTTGGGTCTGTTTGCAGCAGCCAGCAGTGCCACCAGGCTGTGTGTATGTGGGATATCAGTGGGGCTCCAGGGCTGGGCTTGGCCCCAGGACTGGATGCAGTCTGGTGAGGACTGGACTCTCAAAATGGTACCTTGTTGTATCTGCTTAGGGCTTGAAGTGTGTGGGACATGGTGTGACATCCCCCGCACCCTCCCCGCCCATTCCTGGAGCAATACCACTGCATGGTTTTCAGATGGCTTTCTATGTTAGTTTCAGGACCTGCAAGGATCAAATGGCTCTCTTGTGGCTAGAATTATAGGAGTTATATCCGTTTTATTAAAGAACTTCTTTCATTTAATTTAGTTTGGAATCCAGTCATACATATTCTTAAGATTATCTAACCATTCACTTCTTCTATCACCTAGAAGCATTTATTTCCCTTATTCATAAGGTACAAGGAGAGATTTTTGACAACTATGATGGCCTATGTCTTCAGCAATCATTTGATCTAGGAATCTAATAATACAGTTAAAAAAAAAAAAAAGGAAATGACACTTGTTTGACATGACTAGCTTCTAGTAAATTCATGCTGACTGCCAGCATTCTCAACATTCCTAAGTCTAACTGTGTCATGTGCTAAGAAACCAGTCAAAAATTCCTTGGTGAGCTATGCAGTTTTGAGCTTTACTCATCTCCTTTGTTTGAAAATTGAGATATTTACTTCTCTGCTTATTTCTCATTAATCATAAATTCTGAAAAATTATCAGGAGTGGTTTTACTAACATAATTACAATTACTTTCAGTCTAAAACATAATTTTCTGGGCCTAGAATAATTGAGTGCTTTTAATTAAAGAGCTCATGATAACTACTTTTTACCCATTATAAAACACCTGAGCTTTTAAAATGCATAAAGATTAATGTAATGGTATCTCACATTAGTAGGTGTTAGGAAGCAAAGCAGACATTGTCCTCATCCTCACAAAACCCACAGTTCAGTAAGAGAAAAATGTAAAAATATTCACATTAACTACGTAAAATTACAAATGTGAAATGTCTTAAGAAAGAACAATCAAATAGTGTTGAAAAGGCAGGAGAATCTAACTGAATTTGGGATGCCGCAGAAGGCTTATCATAGGGAGGTTTTAAAAATGAGTAGCAATAAACTAGCAAGGTAGGCAGTAAAGATAAGAAGGCTAGCATTCTAAACAGACGGAACAAACAGCATGTGCAGAGGGGCTTGAAAAAAAATAAAAAATAATAAAAACAGGCTTACTTAAAGCCTTAGTGTTATATATTCAAAAATATTTCTCACTAGTTGCCTTTTCTTACTTTTCATTTATAATAAAATGGAAGTTTATTTCTCTTTCCTAATGTGCATCTAGACCTTACAAAAAACCCTCACATGGTGCACATGCAGTAAATATTTGTTAACCACCTCAATGAATAAAAGAATGTTATTCATCAGTCAAAATTATCACCCAGTTTTAGTGCATTTACCATATTTATTCTTACCTTGGTTTGGTGTTGGGTGTCTTTTATCACTTGGTGCATTTCACCTTTTCTTCATAGTCAAAGATTTACTTTTATGTCTGAAGTCAAACGTTCATCTACAAATCCCTTTCTCTTGCTCTACTCTGGTTTAGTCTTTCTTCTTTTGCATCCCTGTCACATCATAATATGTGCTATGCTATTAATATTTAGTATCTCACCATATGCAACCATCATTGCTATTTACTTGTTTGGGTTTTGTTCATCTATGTACATATCTTTGTTTTTAAATATAACTACCTTCGAAGTGGTCAAGTTTATAGTCTCCCCTAAAATATTCCCAGTTTCATATCCTAACATTGTGATTCTTGAAGGCAATGGGTGCTACATATGTGTTTCAATCTTCTCTCAAGTTTCAGTTAGCAATGTGCTCAGTACATTAACACGTTTATATATTTAAAAAATTATTTCTTGTTAACTTATTGAAACATTATTATTACCTGATAATTATGAAGGTTGTATTGAGAAATTGGATTCAAGATGAAATAAGAGCAGTGAGGATTAAAGGAGTCTATAGGTACTAGAAATCAAAGCACACAAATAATCAAATTCAAAGAACTCAGACATCAAAGTAAGCTAGTGGGGTAGAGAGTAGATAAGAAATTAAAAGAACAAACAAAACAAATCACTGTAAAATAAATGTTTCTTCTGATACATCTGATGAGGCATGTTTGTTGGGGTCTAGTGAGTGGTTAGCAGTGGAGCAGGAAAATACTATACCTTAATTTAGTACCTACTAAATTTCCCTTGCTTTTCTTACTTTACATATTAAATGTCATTTAATTCTCACAAATACAATGAAATATGTATTGTTATCGCTGTTTTATAAATAAATGATTTTAAAGAATATTGGTATATTTGGATGATATATGTAAATGTATATGCTCCAAAAGAAAAGACTTAACTACAACTACCTTTTCTTGGTATAAGTTTTCAATGAGGTTTATATTAAACAATACAATGTGGCAGGTGAAGTTTGCCGTTTTGTTGTTTTTGTTCTTATTTTCTGGTAATGCATGTTGAAATTTGTTTATATTAAAAGTTGAATTCCTAAACATTAGGCATTTTATATATGCAATGCGTTTTATGCATGTTGAGATATTAATAATAAGCTCTCTGCAATTATTAGAATATCATTAATTCAACCAAATGCTGTGAGAAGATTTAAAAGTATTATTTATTTGTTCATTTTTGATGTAATTCTTGATCTTTATTTGGAGGAAGATCTTGGTAATACCTTATAAAGTGCTCCTTTGACTGCCTGTTTTGTTTTGTTTGTTTTGTTTTGTTTTAATCTGAGTTATGTTTTAACACCTTAATTTACTTAAGAATCTATCAACTTTACCAGCAGATCAAGAATGATCTGCAACATAATATTTACTCTCTAAGTTTTTACTGGAGCACGTAGCCCATCTTTTTTGATACAAAATTCTCACCAAAAGCAAATTTGTAAGATAAAACATTTGTGGAAGTTTGCATAAAAAATATGAAATCTATTCATAAACCTAAGAAAAGTTTTCTTATGAATTCTCTTTATTCCCATGTGTATATGTATGTATGTGTGTGTGCATAAAAGTGGAAGATTTCACGTTAAAATTAAGACTTCTCTGGAAAACAAAATCTGGCTGCCTGACAATCACATTTCTACAAGACAATGCCAAGATTAAGCTGAGAATGGCCCTCCAGTTTTCTACAGTTTTCTACTATCCTCTTAACCCATAAGACCCATTATCTAATCTGCCTGGTCTCTAACGGTCATGTGAGTTTACAAGTTCTGAACTAAGATTTTGGAGAACTGTATGCTTAATCAACATTGTTTTCATACCCTAAAGATTGATTTTATTGAACTATACTTGGGTGGTATGCATGTATTTTACACCAAGTATTGTTTATGCAAAACAGTTACATATAATTCCACATGGAAAGATGTGAAAATTGAGTATTAACTATCATCCACTGTGTCCTTTTCCCTCTACACAATAGGTTAAAACAAAGAAACAAAAAACAAAACAAAACAACAACAGCACTATTCTTTTTTGTGCAGTTGGCAGTAAATCATGGGGATTAAGGGGCCTGAATCTAAAAGCACACCGTCTGCACCTGAATCCCTGCTTTAACACTTACTACTCTGTAATTTTAGAAGTTATTGAACCTTCCACTGCCTCAACTTCTTCATCAGAAAAATAATCTGAAGGTGAATAATTATAATAAAATAAATAAGGTAATTTTTTTTTTTTTTTTTTTTTTTTTTTTTTTTAGACGGAGTCTCGCTCAGTCGCCCAGGCTGGGGTGCAGTGGCCGGATCTCAGCTCACTGCAAGCTCCGCCTCCTGGGTTCACGCCGTTCTCCTGCCTCAGCCTCCCGTGTAGCTGGGACTACAGGCGCCCGCCACCGTGCCCAGCTAAGTTTTGTATTTTTAGTAGAGACGGGGTTTCACCATGTTAGTCAGGATGGTCTCGATCTCCTGACCTCGTGATCCGCCCATCTCGGCCTCCCAAAGTGCTGGGATTACAGGCGTGAGCCACCGCACCCGGCCAATTAAGATGATTTTAAAGAGTAAGTAAATTAACACTTGTAAATAACAAACTAACAGTAAGTACATCCACATCTGTAAATAAATTAACCAAGTGCCAGAGACATAGTTAGGACTCAATAAATATTAGTTATTATAACTTATATTACAAAAAATTAACAAGGCTGAAAAATAAGTCCAATCATAAGCCGTATATTCGTTCAATCCTAAGTAGTATTGAAGCCACTAAGGGATTTTTCCAGGGAAATGTATTTAGTTCAAATCTTTGTTCAAAATTAAAGATTGCATATTGTGCAAAATTTGCTAATTTTTGTTCAGTAGAAATTAAATTACTTCTGCCTGGTAGCACAGATAATATCAAAAGTTTAATATGTATAGGATATTAAACAGTTTCATCTCTAACACAAGAGACTTACAATATTAAATTATATATAATCATATCAATTTATATTTGTGTGTGTGTGTGTGTATATATATATATACTTCTCAAATGATCTTTAGCTCTTTGAGCTAATTTTAATATCTTACTAATATCCTCTTGTAATAAGTTGAAAAAAATTCCCTAATACATGTTCATTTTGTATTTGTGTTATATCACTATTTTACCTCTTTTAATATTTACTCTAATGCCTATTATACTCCCTTCTTGGTTTTGTCTCCTAAGAAGCTCATACCCAGTTTATGACAAGTATACAACTCTAATCCTGGCTTCAATATATGATTCTACCCTTAATAGCTAAACCATTTTACCTATATCTTCATAACACTATATAATACTATCAATCACCTTAAATGAGTTTTAATGAGGCAGACTGTACATTGCCCTAGAATCAATCCAAGAAACAAAACAATTTATACTTTTTATAATCATTTCCTATCTGCATCACGTTTTATCATCTTCTCTCTTATGACTGTCTTGAAAATTGAAACCATATCTTGTTTTAGTTTATTTTCTTCTTATTGAACAAAACAATAAATATTTTAATAATCATAATATTTAAGAAACATTTACAGAATGTAATGGCAACAAGAGAATGCACAAACTTAAAGTTGTGTTTAAGACAGTACTAGGAAAATATCTCACAACCATGGCAGCTTCCATTTCTCTAAGGAAGAGTTTTTCATGGAGAGATGCACCTTTTCACATAACAAATCAATTGAATAATATTTTACACAGATGTATCACATTTTCCAGTGAACAAATCAATACCACTGACTATTTTACAGCACTGGATCCTGACAGACACAAAAATTTCCTGACACACCTTAACTCACCCAGCAGGCATACTGCAAATCTGAAAACATAATTCACTTTAAAATTAAAATGTTAAAAACTTTTTTTCTATGTTAAAACAATCAGATTGAATGCTTTTCAGTGAATAGAGTAGGTAGTACCCATCTGCGGGGAATACTGAAGGAGATAACAGTGATGAAAACCTGACAACAACCTGACACATGAAAGGAAATTCCCACTATGATGGGAGAAGTGAAAGTCACATCTGTTATTAACATTAAACAGAAATAAAGCCAGTCAATAAAAAGTGGTAGAAGGAAATGCAAACAAAATTGCAATTTTGATTTTGCCCTGTTAAAATGTCAGAAATTTCTGTTAATAGAATAACTATTGAACAAATATGATATGCATAAGACTATTAGCAATTTTATAGAGTTCTAAATAAGACAGCTGGTAACAGTCAATACTACCTTTATGTAACTATAAAAATAATCTTTATATTTGATGAGATATTTATATTAATTTTAGAATTATGAAGAGATTAGATGCTTAAGCAGTTGAAGTTTTTATAATTAGCAGATCAGATTATTTTTTTCATATTTTGTGGGTACCATCTGTTTATAAAGCAGTGTTTGCTCTACAGAATACACAGGCTATGCCACTTTACTACAGTTTTAGTTTAGCCATTCAAACATACAGAACTCAGCTGGGAAAAGAAATTATTGCCCTTGTTATCCACCCTTTTCTCTTGGAGATTCACTGTTAAATGTAAATTCAACCTTGGGCATTTCTATGGCTCTAAAACATTTGCAATTTCTTGGGAATGGGTTCCAACCCTATACCAAAGTATCTGTTTCTAAGAGCATATATACCACATATATTTGACATTACCTATCAACTTGCATCTTCTCCAGAACAATTATTGACCACGGTTACTCTTTTTTATGTATACTTTGACCCTCCATCATGTAAGATGGTGTACATTAATGTAGTCAGAATTATTCCTTTAGCTGTCCTGAGGAGACATATGTTTTCACATCAAAAAATCTTGTGATTTCAGTTTGAGCGAAGATTGAGTGCCACTACCACTTATTTAAATGACTAACGCATGAAATTATAGAGATTATGATTATGAGGATACAGTTCTAAAAACTGCATCATATGTTATTTAACAACACAGAGACTGTTAGTAAATGCTAATTAAATGATCAACTGAAAAAGTCACTAATTCTGTTCAGAAAACAAAAACCCTAGAATGTTTGAAAAAATGGATTTTCTCTTTTACATTTGACCATCATCATCCATATACTATAGCACGCTAATGGTTTTGTTGCATATGGATGTTCCTTATTCCCTGATTGAGCTGTGGTTTTTCTAAAATAGGATAAAAGTAGAAGATGGGGGCCATGACTTTACTATTTATTTCTTCAGCTTTTTAGAAGGTAAGATGCCCTTTTTCATAGTGAATAGGTTTAGATAAGATTCAGAGGAATTTGAATTTCTCCTTTAAAAGCTAGAGGTGGTCCCTACAGCTAAAGTTCCATAAGTTGAAAAACTTCGATCTGTGTGAACTTGAGATGCTCAATGAAAATTATAATTTCTGCTGGACAATAAAGGATACCTTAAGTGACAGAATGATACTTAGATGAAGAAAACTTACTGCAAAAGATAAAACTAAAGGAATGAAGAAAGAATTCCAAAAATCTTAACTCTTCAACATTTAGCTTTTCCTTAAAATTGACTAGAACATCGTTATCTTAGTTATTTGTCCTTTTGATTGTTGATCACTGAGGAGGGAAAGGGAGGCATGAGGATTATGACAACAATGTAAACTTAGGACACTCCTTAATAAAATTCAGAATTGTTAAAAAGGAATTGAGCAAGTGAAATATAGGAATATCTTTATTTGAATTGCTGCTTTGCCAAATTCTCCATAGGGTAATAAAGGGAAAAATAATTAATATTATAAATCTTAATTCCTTCCTCTCTAAAATGATGATGACAATAATAATGCCTATTTCACTAGATTGCTAAAAGTAGTTAGTGATATAAACATGTAAAGCTCCTAACACATTTCAGGCACTTAGTAAATAGTAACAATTACAGTGGTAGTAATAGTAACATCTTTAGACGTGAAAAAACACAAGACATAAGTGACAGAAAAAGTATGTAAACATTAATTGTAGGTGACTAGATATTACCTCAGAAAATTATTACTATAGTTAAAGATGAATTATGATAAAAGAAAGAAATTTATGAATGAAGTTGGTCAGCCCATTATTTATATTGCAGTATTGAATATTAATGCTGTTTAATGAACAGGACACCTTTATCTATAGATTTAATTATACAGTCTGTCTCATAGATATACTTCTGTAATGTTGACAGACACATCTGGCCATTGTAACATATAACACGTATTTTATACACACACACATACACACATATAACACACATATTGCACTATTGACCACCATATTTTGATTGCATGTTCACCAAGCAGTTGTCTAATTATTATTTGGTATTATGTTTATTTTGCCTACCAAGGTAGAATGTGCTTGTCAGTAAGCCTAATAAATGGTTGTTATTAACTAATGAACTAGCCTGTTTTATGCATCAACTGCCATAAATTTGGTTGATATTACATTAGCTCAATTTACTGAGTATGATCATTATGAATCACCCTCTTTGAAATCACCCTGACAATGTGACATTATCCAATAAACATTAGCATAAGCAACAATTTTAACTTCCAGGAAGAAGTTTTAGGAACATATGTATGAATTGTTACCTTCTCTTTGCCTGCTTTAATGATTATGGAAGCATGTACCAAGATGGAGTTTCTATCACTGTGCATGCCTGAATGATTACAATGAGCCTTTAGACCTTCCTCCCTCTGCAGTTCCTTGGTCATATAACAGAGTAAGCAGTTTGAATTCAACCCCTGATATGTGGGGTTACCTGCTACTACAACATAATCTACCTCATTCTAAGTGATGTAATAACTAATTGCACACTTTTGAGAAATAATATTATAGTATTGTACTAGTTAAGCCTTTTTTTTTTTTTTTTTTTTTTTTTGCCTAAACATTAAATGATGTGTTCCCATATCATTTTTTTGTTCCCTTTCTGTTAGTCTTCTGAAGTATGGGAATCCATAAGTAATAGGAAAAAAGTATTGTTTTGTTCCATTAAACTACCTTAACTGTAAATGTCAATATTGTAAAAGCTCTATTAATGGAAATATATATCTCTGTACCTCATACTCAAGTATTTTTGAGGGATATGTTGTTCCTGATGTGGAGGGAGATGAAATTTTATTCTTTAGAAAGATTTTCTACAAGTAGATATTCCTAGGCTTATCACTAATTCTTGTTCACCTAAGTGTAAAGCCAATTATCTAGTTTAGTTCAAATTCATTTAACACTTATTATGTTCTTTATATTATGCTTAGTGTTTTTATTTATTATTCCAGTTAACCATTGCTATAATCCTAAAAGCTACTGCTATGTTGTCGTACAGGGAGAAAAATTAGGGATACTAAAATTCAAAATATGTCCCTGGGTATGAAAACAAAAGGTGATTGAGCAGTTGCCGCTTAGCTCTCTTGTATTATCAAAAATATTTGATCAGCAATTGATATTCTAACATTATCATTAACTGAGCATTTGTCCACTGTATTTTAACCTGTGTTTTTGGTCTAACGGTTTTCTTAGTAATTAGGAAGTAAAAATACCAAACATCTCAAAATTGTAAAATCTGATGCATTTTTTATGTTCAACCATGATTAATTATATTTCAATAAATACAATATATGTTTAAACACACACTCCCGCCACAGAGATTTTTAAAAAAAGAGTATAGGACAGAAAGAGCAATGTGTGTGTATCTTCTGTGTGTGTATCTTAGGTCTCCAAATTGAGGTTGACATAAAAAACCTAGTTAGTACGCACAGTAGTTTGTGGAACAGAAATATCAGCTGTTGAGCTATTCTGCCCTATGGTTCATTGCGGTAAAGCTGCTGATGTCATAATGTATTAGCAGCATGTTGCCTTTCACTAAAGGCAATACTTGTAAACTCAAAGGTGGGTGAGGAGTATTATTCATTTTCAATTTAGTATTCAGCACAAAGCACATTTTTCTATTGGTATGCTTTGTAATGGGAAGATAAACATATCAAGAGTTGAAATTAACTGACAGAAAACATGTGGAACAGACTGTTAGTAGAATGTTTGTTCATGGATGTCATAAAATAGATTAATACATTCATAACTAATAAGCACACAATAAAATTTTAATTTTAAAAATTAAAACTTACCAAGAATTGAAAATAACTAGCAGAAAACAAGTAGAACATAGTGTTAACAGAATGTTTCTTCCTGAAAGACATGAAAATTAATTAACATGTCCATAAATAATAAGAACCCAATGAAATTTTAATATTGACCAAATAAAATAGCTGAGATAGAGTTTCCATAGACATAGGAAATTTTTTGTTTTTCCAAAAAAGTCCCCTTTTAGGTTGCCCAATGAATGATAATACATGTTTTATTATAAAACTTGATTTTGTTGTTAATTTGGAACAAGCTATAATGATTATTTTTCATAAAGTATTTCGTTTTTTTTCTGTTTCTCTGTGTTTTCATCTAACATACACTTAATCAGCTATTGCCTGAATGATACTGTGTAACAGATCATTCAGCATCATCTGCAATATATATCTATATAGGAAACTGTCTATATATTTTTACTATAAATTAAAGTAATCCTATTTTAGTTTTCTTAGAATACAAGAATGAAGATTAAAATGAATTGGTTAGATTTTTCAGTCACTAATTTAAATAAGCTGAAATATTCATAAGAAACGTCTTTCTTTATTAAAAAGTGCATATATTAATACCTTACCTCTTTCCTAAAAGACTTGAGGCAGTAGTGGAATATTTCTTAGAATAAAGCATTTTTTTTTTAGTCAACAAAAATTATAGCAGACTGTTGGAACTACTATATGAGCTTCTTAATTTAAATAACTCAGGATACAAGGAGTAAAAATTAGAGACCCACATGAGTGAAATATAAGCTCTGAACTTCCTGAATGATTCACTTAGGGCAATAACAGGCTATCAATAAAAAGCTATGAATTCTCTCAACCATATGTAAAAAAATAAATAAATAACATTTTGCACACACAGCTAAATCTCATGTTGCAAATTGTTTTTATATCCATGCTTAAATATTAAGTTCTAAAGAGAATACCCAAGAGAACTGTGGAAAAGGGCTGGTGAACTAGGGACAAAAAAATGCATGGAATGCCTGGAAAGAGCTTATTTTACTAAGCTATGAAGTAACTAAAAATGGCAAGAGAATGGTTGGAGTACTCTAATTTCTGGGCCCTAAGCCTGTTCTTTAGGAACAATCTGTGTGCATTTGTTTATTCTAAAATGCTAAAATTCCTGACTCAAAGCTTATACAATGCATCTCATTCTGGAAATCATTCCAGCAACTGCAAGAATCAAATGTTGTGAAGAAAAAACTAAGATGAATGGGAAATTATATCCAAAGCATCTGCTCTCAGTGTTGCTCTGATTGGACACAAAGACATGAACAAGTCATGCAAAAGCTTAGTTCTCACAGAAAACCATGCAAGGCGGGTGCCTTTTTGCCAAAAAAAAAAAAAAAAAAAAAAAAAAAAAAGAGTAATGTACTAAATTTTAAAATGGTCAATAAATTAAAGAGAATTGTATAGATGATGTGATACTAAAACATCTGTGCATTTTGGGTTTTATATCTTGTGCACATTAAATTTTAAACAGGGCAATCACAGAAGGCATATCAGTTATTGACACACAGTGCTAAGTAAAAACAACACGGTAACATACAACAACACATGTTTATTTAGCCCACAAGTCTGGGGGCCTGTTACAGGATGGTGATCTAGGCTGGGCTAGGCTGGGTAACCTAGCTCGGCTCCCATGTGTTTCTTGTTCTCCTTCTGGGACTGATGGATCAGCCTGGTTATATTCTTCTCATCTGGATAGCAGAGGTGCAAAAGGGAAGATTTAATATTACAAATGCTTTTCAAGCAGAAACAATCTGTATAACATTCCACTGGCAATTCACATGGCAAAGGCTAAAAGTCAAGGGTGCTAGCGGGGAGTGTAGGTAAGTACACAGCACTTGTGCAGGTGGGATGGGGGAATGCATGTTTCTAATCTGTAATATACCAGAGAAATTCCTTCTGAAAATAGCTCATTTAAACAAAGAACAATGGAACTAAGGAAGCAGAAAGCTGTGCTTATATCGGAAAAACAGCATTACTGGAAGAAGTAACACCAAAGAGCAAAGATACAGAGTTGGGAACATGACAATTGATGTATCCAGGAACTAGAACAGCATGATTGCAAAGTAGAGGACAGAAGAGTCACAGAGGTTAAAGAAGACTAGGTTGTGTATGACATTTTGTTCATTGTAAGTTGTTTGATATTGATTCTGAAATGGGTAGTTTCTGAAAAATTTTGTATAGAATAACAAGTTCCTTCCAAATGATCACCATAACAGCTCTTTAAAAAACAAAATTTTGAAAGCATAGCTGGCACCAGCAAGACAAGGTCAGAGGCTAATGCAGAAATTTATCTAAAGGTATAATGAAAGAAAGAGTGAATAGAGTGAGATTTGGTATATTTTGTCATTTGTCTCGTCTACAAATATTTATTGATTACCTACTATGTGCCAGATACTTTATCTAGCTTATATCTAGAGAATAGATTATGAAGGCATGTAGAATTTGCTAATGAATTAGATATGGGAGTAGGAAAAGGAGTCAAAGACTCCTTTTAGCAAGGGCTTTGGCCTGAGCAAGTGGGGGGGATGGAGTTGGAGAAGGCTCTGGGAGGAAAAGGTTCCGGTACAAAGAATAGGTGTCTAAATTTTCTCATGCTGAATTAATGCTAACTACCCAAGGAGAGATATCCAGGAGACAAATAGTTGCATGAGACTAGAGATCAGGAGAGACGTCTGGGCTGGAGATATAAATTTGGAGCCATCAGCCTGTAAATGTGTTTAAAGCCATGAGAGTAGATGAGATCAGTAAGGAGTGAATGTACAGAGAGAAGATAATTATGAACTAAAATCTAGTACATTCAAGCACTGAAAATCAGGAAGATGAGGAGAAACCTCAAAAACAAATGATAATTGACTAACTGAATAGAAGAAAAATCAGGAAATACATTGTTCCAGAAGAAAGGTAAAAAGAGTTATTCAAGGAAGAAGTAGTCAACTATAACAAACAGAGAAATTTCATGTTTTAGGAGAGGAAAAGGAGCCTCCAGATTTGGTGAGGTGTCAGATCAAGCAGCTTAACTGTGTACAGCTGCTTCACCAAATCTGGAGTTCCGTTTAACTCCTAAATCTTGGGGCTTGTGTGTTTTAACAAGAAAAGATTTTCACTCACAACACAGGAAAAACGAAGAATGTTGTATTTAACCTGTATTTTTAAAGCTAAAAGTAAAATAAAAATTAATCATAAGAAGAGAATATGGGCTGGGCATGGTGGCCTATACCAATAACCCCAGCACTTTGGGAAGCCAAGGCAGGAATATCACTTGAAGTCATGAGTTTGAGACCAGCCAGGGTGATATAGTGAGATACTATGTAATAATAACAAAATATTAGTTTGGTGTAGTGAAGTGTGCCTATAGTCCCAGCTAGTCAGGAAGCTAAGGCAGAAGTATTGCTTGAGCACAGAAAGTCAAGGCTACAGTGAGCTATGATTGTGTCAATGCACTCTAGTATGGGAGACAGAGCAAGAGCTCATCTGAAAAAAAGTAAATTTTTTTTTAAATTAAAGATTTTAAAACAGAGGAATATGAAAGCGATATCAGACTGCAAATATTCTACTTATTTAACTCAAGTTTAAAGCTTTACTTGCTTCCTTTTACATAAATGACAGCAGAAAAAAGGAGTTAAATAATGACAACGAGTCAATCAGAGGACAAGGGACATTTTTCACTACATAACACACATCCCTCCACATGACCCGTGAAAAACAGAAATAGACCATTTGCTGAGTACATAAGACAACAAACTCAGAGAAGATTTAATGAAAGGATGTAGCAGGAAAAAAGAGGAGTAGAAATTGAAACCAGCTCTTTGAGGTGGTAGCTTTGGAGCCTCTCTAATACATTCCTCTCTTACTACGTGGTACACATGAGGAGGTCATTTTATAAGGCTGATGTGTCTAATGATAATAAGTAAAGATGAGCTGGAACTGAAATCTGTGACATGACTTCTGACAAAGAGTGCCAAAACGCACATGGGAGATCCAACCTGAGCAGCTAAAAAATAACAAATCCCATATATGGACTTATACTTGCTCTTCAAACTCTCCAAATCCCACTAAAGATACTTATGTCATGGAGGATTATTCTACATATTAATTTATTAAGTCATGGAGGATAATTTTATTTATTATTCTGCCTTAATCTGATTTCTCCTGAGCACATAGAAGATATATATGTTAAATATTTTATTGTCACCAAAAAGTATTAGCAGTATTGCCTTTGATGAAATTGCTTAAACTGAGAACCGGTGAGATTACTTATAAAAATATGCATTATTTCATTCAGTAATTCTATTTTTTGGCTGCTATCATCTAGAAGCACATGGAAATACATGTTCATTTGTATTATGGAAGCAAGTTAGGTTTTAAGAAATCTTCTTTAAGACAGAAAAATGTCAAGAAAATACCTTTGAATAGTTAATCCAAATATAGTAATTTTATGTACAGCTCCTTTTTGACTCTAATTCTGATCTTAAACATACATGGCTCAGTAGAATGGTTACATTTCATCAACTACCCAAATAACTATTTACAGGAAGTAGCTCAGAAATATGAAAATTGTATGCTGTAGACAATATTGGAAATAACTTTTGGAGGAGTCAGGTTTATAGTTGTAAATTTGAGCTAAATTTATTAGTGTTGCTATTGAGCGATGCTTATGATATTTAAAATTTGTGTCAGTGCTTTCATAATAATATCTTAAATGTATCATACTAAGAGATGCCAAGAATGTCTGCTATATCTATAATGGCATACTGTGTGCAAAAATAGAGATTTAATTTTGCCTGGTATGGTTGCAGATAAGTTTGACAATCCCTTCAATATCTTTTGAGACTGAAACGTCAATTCTTCAAATTTTGTTTGAGCCCTGGAGCCCTCTGCTATCAACAGACAAGTACAAAAGATCACAACCTGCTCAGGCTGAGATATTTTAAATTCTAAAATTTTTTTTTTTCTACAATATGAAGAATTATGTGTTAAATGAAATCAGTCCATGTACAGCATATTTAACACACCAGATTTTTGCTCAGTTTCTAAAACAAAAGTTGTCACCCATAAACAAAAGCATGTGATGTGTCCTCAAACAGCTCATTCAACGTCCTTATTACAATTCTACTCACTTAGCTTATATTCAGTTCAATAAACATTTGAGTGACTATTTTATGCCAGGCATCAGAAATGCTTTCAACGAATTTAGAGTCTAGGGAAGAAGACTGAAAACAAAATGGGAAATTTCAATAGTGAAAAGTGCTAAGCTAGAGGTTTGATAGCTCTAGGTTAGAACCCAGAAAAGTGCTAAGTTAGAGGGTAGCTAGCTCTAGGTTAGAACCCAGAGGATTGACATTTAGCCTCTGGTGTATACTCTGTAAAAAAGTAGGCTCTGAAATCTAGAATACCAATGAGGGAAAAAGGTAAATAAACTTATATTTAAGCATCCATTTTCAAGATGAATTGAATGTTAGAAAAAAATATGAATTTTATTCACATTAAGGCTGACAATTTTTTAAACGTACATGATAAAAATTGTCTTGTAATTTTGTGACTGTTTATATTTTTGTGGATAACTATATTAAAGATGAATATTATTTTGTAATAATTGCTCATGGAAAGATACTTTAAAAATAAAGATAAGAAGTGTTTATATATAACAAAGGAACGGACAACACAGAAATAAGAAATTTTTTTTTCTACAGTTTCAATCAGCTATATTTATTTCAACTTGAAATTTAGATGGTCTTTTTCATGGGTTTAATAAAAACATAAACGAATGTAAATTCTTTATATCTTTAACAAAGTTAGCATTCGTTTGGTTGCATAAAGCTAGCAGGTAAATAATGCTGCTTATATTCTTTTAAGAATTTATACATAAATTAGAATAGATAACCGAAGATGTAGTTATTTAGGATAAAAGAATGTGGTTTAAGGACACTGGAGAAAAGTACCTTGAACATTAATGAAAAATGTGTTTCTTTTTAGGCCGGGCACGGTGGCTCATGCCTGTAATCCCAGCACTTTGTGAGTCCAAGGAGGGCAGATCACGAGGTCAGGAGATCGAGACTACCCCGGCTAACAAGGTGAAACCCCATCTCTACTAAAAATACAAAAATTAGCCAGGCATGGTGGTGGGGCGACTGTAGTCCCGGCTACTAGGGAGGCTGAGGCAAGAGAATGGTGTGAACTGGGAAGGGGGAGCGTGCAGTGAGTCGAGATTGCACCACTGTACTCCAGCCTGGGCAACAGAGCAAGACGCCATCTCAAAAAAAAAAAAAAAAAAAAAAAAAGTGTTCCTTTCTTACATGAGTCAAGAAAGAAAATTTTGGAGGATTACAATAACAAATAGAGTCTATGATGTTGGAAGTTAGAAAAAGTTATTAAAGACATAACCTAGAATATAATTTTTATACTTCATTAAATATATTCCACTATTCATGATAATAATTAGAAATATTTAATGTCAGCAAATATATCTACACTCTTATTTATATTTTCTACAAGTACTTTTCAAAAACGGCTAAATAAGAGTGAACACTAAAACTGTAAGCTCAAGAGGGAAATGGGAAATAGGCTAAAGGGCATTAACTTTTTGGACACATAGTGCCTTGGTTTCCACAGTTTTGGAGCCTTCCACGCTGTGCAGCTAATATTGGTAGATGTAAGGATTTAAATGTAAACTCCATTTTATAACAAGACCATTTGTAAAAAATGTTAATTATCCCCTTTCCCATCATGTTGTTTGTGTGATTTATAATAGATTCTAAAGGTATTTACTGAGAAACATAGCTCAGTCTAATATGACACTTTAATGAATATATATGACTGCATGACCCCTTAGAGCAGTTCAGTATTTTATTCTTTAAATTTAACTTTTCAATAAATTAACATATTGCTTTTTAGCACTTATTGTTAATAGTCATGTTCTGTGAGAAACAGTAGAAAAAGGGTAAACAAACAACCCTTATAATGTCATTTAGCATGATTTTAAAAAAATTTTTAGATTTAATAGTACCTTTATACAATATTTGCAATAACTACTTAAAAAGTTATTTTTTCTTGGGAAGTTACTGAGATATTACACATCCTATTGAACAATATGGTATTATATATTGTAAAATCTATTTTACTTTGATGTACTAAAAAGAGATACAAGAAGGTTCTAATTAAACCATAATGAAAGCCTATAACATCATCAATGTTAAAATCTTGATACCAAAGATGGTTTTAAGAGAAGTTAATTCTAGATTTGATAAAACACAGCCATAATCAAAGCACTTATAGCTACTTAAATAAATTGCAGAGATTGGTTAACTTCCTCTTCTTTCTGCATTACGTTTCCTGCTCATCATTGCAATTAGTTATAGCCATGTGACTGAGTTCCTGACTGAGGGCAGCAGTAGTAATATATTACATTTAAGGGTCTAGTTCCAAAGATCTCCCCTATGCAATCAATCATCCATGTTCTTCCCCTTCTGCCTGCTGAATGTGAAAACTCAGGAAAGCTTGGAAGTCATGTGTGGAAGACTGTAAAAAATTGGAACTCCATATGACAGCGTGAAACAGAACACTCTGTCCCCCAGCCACCCGGAAGAGCAGTATGGGATTGCTGCTTGAAAGAGAGCACGCTTTTCCTTGAGTTAAGTTACTGGATTTAGGGATCCATTTACTGCAATAGTTATCACCCTAGTTAATATAATTTTCCATATAAGTATTCCTTATGTTCATACCCTATGGACATAAAGCACCTTACTAGTATAATACATATTCTGAAAATGTAAGATTCAATCTTAAGAGTGAAAAGCAGGGGCTATTCAGCTCCTTCTCTAAATGCTAATGAACAAATAACAGAATTGGAGAAATGTCAAGAAATACCTATTAATAGGTATTGCATGCAAAATAAAGCACTAGATGTTGCACGAGTACAAACTATATCTAGGGAAATGCAAAGCCCAATTGCAATTATAATGTAGCCTACTTATAAGTATGCATAAAATGATTAAGAAACGAGAGCAACAAACAAAAGACCTTAAGCCATTACAGCTAGAGAGAATATTTGTCAGAGTGTTATGTAAAGAATTACAGAGAAATACCTATTAAAGTTAGAGAAGGAAATAAAGTGAAAGAGAGAGAGACTGGGAGAAATCACATTCTGGGAGAAATAGAGACTTCACATTCTCTTGTTAGATTTTGTGAATTATAAATATATGTAACTGCTTAATCTATATAATGTGCTCATAAATTTATTCTTTTATGAACTACAATATTAATATCTTATAGGACACATAGACTTCATTAAGCCATTTGCTGCCATTGAGAAAAATAATTAAAATATTTTCAATAAATAGAAAGAACATTACAAATACCTTCCCACCACTACCACAAAGATGGACAGGCATTCCTCAATAGCTTAGTGGTCAGTTTTGGGCAGTTTGAAATACAAAGGTTAATCTCATTAGATTTCTTGAAATTAAAACCTGTAGGAATAAGAAGAGAGATGTTACTAGTGAAGTTTACGGAAGCATAAATTGAAGAGTTTCTGCAATTTGTTTCAAAAAATCTGATGTGATGTATCATATATCTACATAATATAAGGATATCAGCCACTATATGCTAAGTTATACTATGGTAACACACAACCCCTAAATTTCAAATACTCAAAACAACAAGGTTTATTCCTGGTTCACACCATGACACACTCCTTCCTTTCACCAATCCTTGCCTCACTTGGCTGCATTTTTAGTTTTGTATCATCATTCTCTTCTGCTGGGAAGAAACTATTCTCTGGAACTGTGGCAGAAGGAGAGTGTGGCAATTCAGAGGATGGCTCTTAAAGTTTCATTTGGAAGTGATACACCTATCAGTTTTACTCATATTTCATCAGGATGAACTTGTTACATGTCCCTACCTAATCACAGGATGCCAAAAAGTGGAATACTATCTGTCACATGGGTGAGAAGTAAAGATGAAAATGTTTACTTTGCAGCATTAATAACAACTGGATGAATCCACATAGGTCACAAAATGGGATGAATGTGGCATATGCAGTAGACTACTTAAGGAGAATTTTGACAGGAAGGGAAGCAGAGATATTTCCTTTATAGTACATTGTTAGGATTTTTACCAATTTCTTCATGTTGATTATAAGAGTGTTGGAATTACAGCCATTAAAAAGGCATCTAGTTAGAACTGTAAATGAATGATTGATAATACAGATAGACGTACACAAATACATATATCAACTGCCAGCTTAGTTACATACAAGTTATTAAAGGGCATGGTTTTGATCACTTTTAATTTAATCTTTTTTGTTTCAACTAATAAAGTTGCAAGGGGAAGTTGCTAACTTCCGTTGTCTAGATGCTATGGCATCCCTGGTCAGTTTCAGCCAAGGTTCTGGATTTCAAAGTCAGTAAATTATAACAACTGAATAAGGCAGGAACAGTTTCTGCTATGATTTTGTGTAAATTCCATTTAACAGTGCAAAATATGCTAGGGTGAAATACATTTAAAATTATACAAAGATACCCAGTATAGTATGGGGCTTAAGAACGTTTATCCTGGAGTAATTCTGGCTGAGAACAAACTTAAGTGCCATTATTTATTACCTATATTAACTAGATAAAGCTGAGGTTAAGGTTTATAACAGTACCCCTTAAGAGAGTTGTTGTTAGGATTAAATGAAGCAAATCATGTAAAGCATTAGCACAGTACTTGGCACATTGCAAGGTGAACGCCAACAAAAGCAACAAGAGTAACTAATGTCTGGAATTTGGTGTTACCTCTACAGACCGCAGAGTTTACTCATCTGTTTTTCAACCATGCTGAATTACTACTATTACTATCCAGAAAGGCAAGGCAGTGTGTACTCAAGGTTGGTAAAAAGCAAGAGAAAACCTGTAGTACCTTTTGAAAAGCCACCTGCAGAAGCCCAACACTGTTTTTTTCTAGATGGTATGGCTTTCCTCCACATCCCTTTCCTCTTTCTGAATAAAGTTTCTCCATCCACATTTGCAAATTCAGGAATCATCTCTGAACTAGTCCATGTGAATAAATATATATTTTTTAAGTCTTCCTAGAATGTATCCCATTATGTCTGGTGTGTAGGCTGACTGCCTAACAGCCTGGCTAACTCTTCTTAAATGTGTGTTTTTTTTCTTCTGTTCTTACGAGTTTATCCCCATGTTCCAAAAAGAAAAACAACACAAAGAGAGGTTAGTTGAGTGATTTGTCAGGTGATAGCAGAGCATGGTCTGAAATGATTGCAGAATTATTTGTGAAGTCCCATTTGATCACATAATTTCATTCTGGACAAATGAAAGATTCATATTGATAATCATGTGTGAGAAAATCGGCCACTTCTGTACTTCTATCAGTCATTCATACTAAAATCCCTATGTCTGGACTCCGCGAAGAACAAGAATTGGATACATATTACAGGTATTCTGAAACAGCCCCATCTCCCCAGCTTCTTGCCATGCCCCCTCAATCTCCAACACTTGTTAGCTCATTGAAAGTTTGAACCTCTTTTCTCAAAATGGAGCAGCACTTCTCATCGTATATCATTTATTGATTATCACCTCCTCCTCCCCGAGCTGCTTCAGGACTTCCAGCTTTTCATACTCTTGCTCTCATTCTTACAGCTGATGACCTTGTGTTGGACTGACCTGAGAATGTTTCAACTTGTCCATTCTGTTCCTGTCTAGCTGAGAAACATGCTTTTCAAATTGCAGTATGGTACACACATACTTGTTGTTATTTATTAATAACATTTACTGTAAATTATGACGGCATTTTTATGTGTCTCATTTTCATTCTTTGAAGGATCTAGAAATTCAGGTATTTCTGCCTCAGAAAACAAAGGCATGTAATGATCTTATGTTCTACAAAAGACAAGATAAGTAGAGGTGAAAGTGGAGAAGAATCTAAGAAGTCTACCAATAAATCATGTGGTCTTTGGCACATAAAAATGTCATCTTTAAAGATTTAGGAATAAAGACAATTTGCATAAAAATTATCTCCTGCCACACACTATACCTTCAGATGTTCATTCAGGATGCCTGAATAGAAAATTCCTTTGATGATATATTTATATGAAAAACATTTCCGTCTAATTTAATGCACTTTCTATAATCTCTGAATTTAAGAATTTGAGCATAAGTTAGACTTAAAAAAATTAAAGAATAAAGTTACATGAGTGGGCTCCTATTGGTGATTTGGAATCTTGCAAATTAGATTTCCTTTCTGTTATTGCTCATGATCGATGTGCCTCAACATCCCTTTTAGTAAAATTCTATTTAAAAGATATTTTTGATCCTCTGTTTCATGTTTAAATTAAGTTCATTAGCAGCTGTCAACCTCCAAGGAAAAATGTCAACACTAATCTAGACAACATCTGAAGGTGTCAGCTTTCCTTCATTTATCTCCTGTCCCCAGAAGGAACAGAGCCATCAAATGAAAAACTCCAGGTAATGACTGCATTTGTCATTTGTTAAATGTGATTAGAATGCAGTTGCACAGACATGAATGTTGTTTCAAGCTGCCAATGACACCTGTCTTTACTTTTTTAAAGAAATAAAATAATAAATATTAGAAGCCTTACCATTACTATAGGTCTGTACGTGACAGTTCACTTAGTTTGTTTTTGTACATCATGATACTGTGTTTATTTGTTTCCTTGCATCTGTCACAGGAGGCACATTCCTTTGTTACCTACTACTCCTTTTCGGCTTTTCCAATTCACAAATGAGGTCATATAAGTAATCAATAATTTTAATTCCATGTTCTTCAGCTTATAAAATAAGAGAAACTTTAGTAAAGTGTTAATGTCTCTGTGCATAAATTCATCCATATCTTTGAGAATAGGAGTATTGCTTAACTTTGAAGCTTTATTAGAGGATTTTTTTAAATGATGTAACTGAAGTGACACCTTCAAAAACAGAGGGTTTAGGAATTTTTCCATTTCAATTATTCATGTTACCAGAATGTGATGTGGCTTATTATATATGTATAACAAGGTCATACGTTTATATTTTCAAGATCAGAAGAAAAGAAAATTAATCAAAAGCCAAGAAGTATTTTCAGTATAATTTCATGAATTAATGCTGTTTTAAAAATTTTGGGCAACAGAGAATAATGCTGTGCTTTTATATATATCAAGTGGCAATGATAGAAAAGCTGAAAGAAAGCTGATATGTGTTTAATAAATTGCAATTAGTATTCATTTACTAAGTTTCTACAATAATAACAGTCATTGAATTTCAGAGCAAAAGGAAGTATTTGAAATTATTTTACTTATTGTTCTTGATGTACACATGATTATATTCAGGCCTTGAAAGATTAAATTATTTGGTTCAAATCCATTAGTTAATTTTAGCAAAATCTAAACTAAAATTCAGACATTCTCCCAGTAGTCTAGTATAATTTGTTCAGTATTATTTCCTATCAACTTTTGTATTACTGCTATTTCTATTATTTTTGATAGAAATAACTAATATCATTGAACGTTAGCAAAATACTAGACCCTTTGCTAAGCGCTTTGCATAGATACCCAGACTGAGGTAACTTCTATTATTACTCTTATTTTCACATTGGGAAACTGAGCCTCAAAGTTGTCAAGTAAAGTTTCAAAGTCATTTGGATAAGTGGCAGAATATTCTCCCATTTAAAATGGCTTTTTCATGGTATCTAATGTTCTTGTTTTAGTAATCTGGTAACATGTAGAGAGCTGGAGTGGCTATATCAAACTGTACAAATGAGAAGGCCAAGTTTTCAAGAATCTTACTTATCTGAAATCATCAATTTAGTAAGCTGCAAATACATGAGTTCTCTCAAAGTCTCCAGCACCTGGCCCCTTGCTATTTGCATTATATCACATTATGGTGTTTTAAGTTTATTAGATGTTATGAGGTAAGAACAAGTTGTCACATTCTTAATGTGCTAATGCTATGGCACAGAACTAATTAAGTTTTAAATGTCAGTTAAATTCTAATTACTTAAAAATATTGGTTTAAGAAGCAATTAAAGGTAAATGCTCATTCAAAACAACGTACAATAGAAACATTTAGACAGTATATGTGAGATGAAAATACAGGTAAACCTTGTTCAGATGAAAAACAGGTCTGAGCTGTTATTTTAAAATCTCCAGAGATGTATTTCTTTCGACACTTTTAATAAAACAATCAATTATTACCATAGAAAATGCAGCTTGGCCAGGCACAATGGCTCATGCCTATAATCCTAGCATTTTGGGAGGCTGAGGTGGGAGAATTGCTTAAGGCCAGGTGTTTAAAAAAATGCAGTTAAACTCACAATAAAATGTTAATGATTTTTTTAAATTATGCAAAAATTAAAATTATAGGGATTGGCTCAAAGCGCTTTTTTTATGGTCTTAAAACTCAAAGAAGTTGTGAAACATTTCTGAATAAAAATTAGTATGATATTGTCTAATCATAAAATATTAAAACAAGGAGAGGCTTTGTTTTAGTTGATAAAACTAAAACTCAGAAGAATTAATTGTCTTAGCCCAAGGTGCATAAGAAAAATAGCAGAATCCAGGTTAGAATACAATTCTGATCAGAGTTCTTTAGACATTTTGTTTTATTTTCTGTAAAAAAGTAGATGCATAGATATAATTAAAATCAAGAGTTTCACAAAACAAAATGACAATCATTAAACATTTTAAATTAGATTGTTCAAATTTAAATTTTCTTCAAGTTTACAAGATCTGTTTTTAATAGAAAATGTTTATGAATTAAGTCATAAAATGTGAAATTGGTCCACAGATTTATTTGCTTTTTCTAAAGATCAGAATACTATAGATTCAGCATAATACCTAATAGATCAGTAAAAATCCAAGAAAGCTTATGTTTTTTGTAAAAATTGACAAACTGATTCTAAAACTCACATGGAAATTCAGAGGATCTAGGACAGTAAAAATGATTTTGAAAGGAGCAACACAGTTAGAGGACTTAGACTATCTGATTTCAAAACATAATATAAAATTACAAAAGCAGGACAATGGGGATATTGGCTATGGATGGGCATGTAGATCCATGAAACAGAATTGAGAGTTCAGAAATGAATTCTTACATTTGAAGTAATTTTTTTTTAACAAAGACTCCAAGAATCCTCAATGCAGAGAAGGTCGGCTTTTATACCAACTAGTGTTTGAAGAATTGAAGATGCACATGCACACATTTGACATAGACATTTACTTCACTACTTACAAAAAAATGCATTACAACTGATTTGTAGACCTAAATTTAAGAGCTAAAACTATGAAGCTACTACTAAAAACAACAAAAAAAATTTTTTGTCACTCTGGGTTAGGCAAACAGTCCTTCAATACAACAATAAAGACATAATCTACAGAAGAAAAAACCGATAAATAACACTTTTTCAAAAGTCAAACCTTAAAAGACTTTCTTTTTTTTTTTTAATTTTTTAAAAAATTTATTTATTATTATTATACTTTAAGTTGTAGGGTACATGTGCATAACGTGCAAGTTTGTTACATATGTATACTTGTGCCATGTTGGTGTGCTGCACCCATCAACTCATCATTTATATCAGGTATAACTCCCAATGCAATCCCTCCCCCCTCCCCCCTCCCCATGATAGGTCCCGGTGTGTGATGTTCCCCTTCCTGAGTCCAAGTGTTCTCATTGTTCAGTTCCCACCTATGAGTGAGAACATGCGGTGTTTGGTTTTCTGTTCTTGTGATAGTTTGCTAAGAATGATGGTTTCCAGCTGCATCCATGTCCCTACAAAGGACCCAAACTCATCCTTTTTTATGGCTGCATAGTATTCCATGGTGTATATGTGCCACATTTTCTTAATCCAATCTGTCACTGATGGACATTTGGGTTGATTCCAAGTCTTTGCTATTGTGAATAGTGCTGCAATAAACATACATGTGCATGTGTCTTTATAGCAGCATAATTTATAATCCTTTGGGTATATACCCAGTAATGGGATGGCTGGGTCATATGGTACATCTAGTTCTAGATCCTTGAGGAATCGCCATACTGTTTTCCACAATGGTTGAACTAGTTTACAATCCCACCAACAGTGTAAAAGTGTTCCTATTTCTCCACATCCTCTCCAGCACCTGTTGTTTCCTGACTTTTTAATGATCGCCATTCTAACTGGTGTGAGATGGTATCTCATTGTGGTTTTGATTTGCATTTCTCTGATGGCCAGTGATGATGAGCATTTTTTCATGTGTCTGTTGGCTGTATGAATGTCTTCTTTTGAGAAATGTCTGTTCATATCCTTTGCCCACTTTTTGATGGGGTTGTTTGTTTTTTTCTTGTAAATTTGTTTGAGTTCTTTGTAGGTTCTGGATATTAGCCTTTTGTCAGATGAGTAGATTGCAAAAATTTTCTCCCATTCTGTAGGTTGCCTGTTCACTCTGATGGTAGTTTCTTTTGCAGTGCAGAAGCTCTATTCAGTTAGGAGAAGAAGAAGTCAAATTGTCCCTGTTTGCAGATGACATGATTGTATATTTAGAAAACCCCATTATCTCAGCCCAAAATCTCCTTAAGCTCATAAGCAACTTCAGCAAAGTCTCAGGATACAAAATTAATGTGCAAAAATCACAAGCATTCTTATACACCAGTAATAGACAAACAGAGAGCCAAATCAGGAATGAACTTCCATTCACAATTGCTTCAAGGAGAATAAAATACCTAGGAATCCAACTGACAAGGGATGTAAAGGACCTCTTCAAGGAGAACTACAAACCACTGCTCAGTGAAATAAAAGAGGACACAAACAAATGGAAGAACATACCATGCTCATGGATAGGAAGAATCAATATTGTGAAAATGGCCATACTGCCCAAGGTAATTTATAGATTCAATGCCATCCCCATCAAGCTACCAATGAGTTTCTTCACAGAATTGGAAAAAACTGCTTTAAAGTTCATATGGAACCAAAAAAGAGCCC
Source organism: Macaca mulatta (assembly GCF_049350105.2). Taxonomy (NCBI): domain Eukaryota; kingdom Metazoa; phylum Chordata; class Mammalia; order Primates; family Cercopithecidae; genus Macaca; species Macaca mulatta. The sequence goes on along the minus strand of NC_133408.1, from coordinate 134,756,925 downwards.
GCATCTCCAAGACAATCCTAAGTCAAAAGAACAAAGCTGGAGGCATCACGCTACCTGACTTCAAACTATACTACAAGGCTACAGTAACCAAAACAGCATGGTACTGGTACCAAAACAGAGATATAGACCAATGGAACAGAACAGAGTCCTCAGAAATAATACCACACATCTACAGCCATCTGATCTTTGACAAACCTGAGAGAAACAAGAAATGGGGAAAGGATTCCCTATTTAATAAATGGTGCTGGGAAAATTGGCTAGCCATAAGTAGAAAGCTGAAACTGGATCCTTTCCTTACTCCTTAAACGAAAATTAATTCAAGATGGATTAGAGACTTAAATGTTAGACCTAATACCATAAAAATCCTAGAGGAAAACCTAGGTAGTACCATTCAGGACATAGGCATGGGCAAAGACTTCATGTCTAAAACACCAAAAGCAACGGCAGCAAAAGCCGAAATTGACAAATGGGATCTCATTAAACTAAAGACTTTCTTTAAAAAGATGGAAATGAAAACAATGAGAAATAATTTCAATTATATATAGAATGCATTAACAAATCTCTTACAACTCAAAAACAAGAAAATAAATAGTTATTTTAAAAATAGATACAAGACTGGCATTTCACCAAAGAAGACACATGAATGGCTAAGAAGCACATGAAAATGTACACAACATCGTTAGTCACTAGTAAAATGAAGATTAAAACCACAGTAAAATATTGATATATACTTACTTGAATGACTATAATCAAGAGGCAGAAAATGGCAGGTATCGGTGAGGATGAAAAAATCATAGAGGGAATTTGGAACAACAGTGTGGTCATTTCTTCAAGAGTTAAATATGAATACTCACATGGCACAGCAATTCTATGGCTGGGAATGCATGATGATAAATGAAGAACACATCCATGCAAAGATCTGTAAATGAAATGTTCATAGCAGTGTTAGTATCACAGCCAAAAACGGAAACATAGTAAATGTCTATCATCTGCTGAAGGAATAAGCAAATGTGGTATGTCCATACAATGGAATGCTACCCGACAATATAAAAGAACAAAAGACCAAAAAATGCTACATCATGGATAAACCTCAAAAACATTATACTAAATAAAAGAAGTCAAACGACTATGTAACGTATGATTCTTTCATAAGAAATGAACAGCAAAGGCAAATTTATAGGGATAAAGAATGAATCAGAAATCGCCCTGAGATTGGGAATAAAAAAATGAATTGATGGCAAACAGGCTCACGGGAAGTTTTTGGAGAGATGAAAATGTTCTAAAATTGAATTGTAGGGATACATGCACAATTCTATACATTAACTAAAAATCATTGAATTGTATACTTACAACGAATAGATTTTATGATTTGTATATTGTATCTCAACAAAGTAAAAATGTCAGTTTAATTTCTAATTAAAATTATAATCTTCATAAAGGAAGAACATTGTGAAAGTAAGAACTTCATTTATTCTGAAGTGATGATTTATATCAGTATGCTTTTATCTGGGGGTGTGGCCAGTGTTTTTAAGCAAGGGCAATGATGAGAAGGGAATAGTACTAGATGATAACACTGACATTGTAATGACTTGTAAAATACTTTTTCTAATTTTCCCCTTGTATAGCTGTGCACATTGTCATCTACACATTCTTGTTATATAAGAAGACAAGTACAGGTCAAGGGATGTCACTTCATATTTTTAAACAGGAGTGCAAGAAGGCTAACCTTTTTACTGACATTTGAACTTGTCCTTGCCAAATAAGTCAATCAAGATAAGATTATTATTTTAGTAGATGTATATCAGTTATTTAATGAAAAGAAAACCTGTTGCAATGCCATACTAATAATTCAGTTTTTAAACATTTACTACCATGTAAAGGTTTATGCTCATTTGATATTTTCATTATTGTGCAATGACTCACAGAATGTTTGATAAACACATTATTAACTCTATATACTATAGAAAAGATAATTTAAAATATCATAGACATGAAGTCTAAGCCTTTAAATATTAAATACCATATTTTATGGAAATAAAATAGAAAATAACATTTTTGCCTCTAAACTATTTTAACAGAATTACTTCAGATTAAAATTCTATTGTTAAAAACTAAGAAAGAGAATTTAAAAAGATACAGTCTAAAATTAATGCAATAAAAATAGAAATATAGTCATGTGCCACAAAATGACATTTTGGTCAATGACAGATCAATATTGTAACAGTGGTCCCACAAAACAATAATGCCATATTTTTACTGTACATTTTACATGTTTAGATACACAAATACTTACCATTGTGTTACTGTTGCCTACATTATTCAGTTCAGTGTCATGCTATACACGTTTGTAGCCTAAGAGCAATAAGCTGTGCCATACAGCAAGGTATGTAGTAGGCTATACCATCTAGATATATGTAAGTATACTCATTGATGTTTGCACAATGATGAAATCACTTAGGGATGCATTTCTCAGAACACATTCCTGTCATTAAGTAACATACGACTGTATACTAAAATGAAAAATAAGTTCTAAAAGCTTGTTCTTCACAAACACCAGTAAGACAGATACAGAAAATCATCTCTGAGATCTGATAACAGCAACACAGAGAAAAAATACATACAAAATAAAAAATACCTAAACATAGACAAAGAAACTTTAAAAAGTTAAGAGACTAATGCATGCCACTATTGCAATGAATCTAAAACACAAGGAAAACATATGACTTTGTAGCAAAGTAGAAATTACCAAAATTGACCAAATAGAAAGTGAAAGACTTCAAGATATCAATTAGTAAAGAAGGCATGAGGAATAAGTAAAAGCACTGTCACTGGGGAAAAAAGGCATTAAGATCAAAGGTCTTACAAATCCAGAATCTTTAAAAATACAGATAATTCAAATATATTGAAGCTTTCCCAGGCTTGATAAAAAGATGGAAAGCTTCTCATTTTATTGTATTATAACATAAATGTGATTTTTATAATAAAACATGACATACTATACCAAGAAGGCAACTGTAGTCCAATATTACTAATGAATATGTATGTAAGACTCAGATTTTTGTAAACCACGTTTAAAGTTGTGAAGTAGCATAAATGTTTTCACACCAAAAGAAGTGATAGTTAGGAACAGAAAAGATTTATTATCCAATCTTGTCTGAGATAAGCCCTAGAACAAAGAGCTTTATTAATGACTATTAATTTGCACTTTCAGTTTTCAAGTAAAGGAAATATTTCATAGCATTGAGATAAAGTAAGATCGGAAAAAAATACATTAAGATGAAAATCTGTGGCATTCTAATAATGTGATCATCTTAAACATAATTTCTCTAGCCTTCAGGAACTCAGGTACTGAAAACTATTGACAAGAAATATCTCTGATAAGGTATTGATTTTCCCTTACTCAGTTGAGATCAGACATGATTAGGCAAAGTGTCTCTGAACTACCTTAACTGTTTCTTTCTTCCTTTAAACATCCATGATATCTTTTAACCTCATTTTCTCCATCAAACCTAGAACTCATATACTCTCAATCAATTATACATTTACCAAAAGCAGAGTAACCAATACCTGGCTCTTTATCCAAGGATATTTGCATTCTAGTTTTTTGTGTCCTGAGTATCTCTTCAATGGTATGGAATGAACAACTATGTCTATTGAGATAAGAATATGTTCAAATACTAGGAAGCAAGAAAGGAGAGAATTGCCTGAGGGAAGATTTTTATTTTCTTCAAAAAATCTCTAAATTACACTTCCCAATTAAGATCAAACTTGTAGTTACAACGTCTTTAGTACCTTTCATGTGGTTTAGTGTTTCGGGTGTAGAAGAAGAGGAGAAAAGGCAATAAAAATGAAGATTGACTTTAATTCCCTCCTATTTTTCTAAGTAGGAAAAGTAGCCAAACTTGTTTTGAAATGTAGAGGCCTTTTGTCAGTAAAGAGCAAGAGAAAATTTAGGGCCTTAAATCTTTCTGTTCTTCAGTCTACCCATAGTCCATGTGAGAGGCACTGGGAATACAAATATAATGTACCAGTTCTTGTGGAATTACAGTAAATTTAAACTATTAAATTTGCACTTGTGGAATTTACAGTCTAGTAAAGGAGACAGACATTTAAATATAAGTGGTAGCTATTTCCATAGAAGCATAAACTCAAAATGCTATGAGAAGGCAAAAGAAGGGTGGTTCGTATCACGTTGGCAGGTTCAGAAAGGGAAAAAGTTTTGGAGGAGAATGTAGTTGAGTTGAACCTTGAAGGAAGGAAAGGATTTAGGTCTGTTGAGAGGATGTCTTACAACATGGACAAAAGCAAAGAGGAAGTCAAACAGCATCTGACTGAAGACTTGCCCTGCCGTCTTGTTCTTTGTTTTGCGTTACTTACTGTTACATACATAGAATCCTTGCTTTTAAAGAATGTGGTTCTGCACTGTGTGGTTTTATTCCATTAGCATAAAATTCAGGCCAGAACAGCAGTGGTGTGTGTAGGGAAGGTTGCCTGTTCACGTAAAGATGCCTTCTGCTTTAGAGGGTATATGCTTTTAAAAGGATTTGGAAATAGTCCAACCTTTTTATTTTTTTCTTTTTTCGCTGACTCCGTTGTCTGCATAGTGAATTAGGGAAGACAGTGCTGGTCCTGCTAGATTTTATCTTAATCTTCACATAGATCCTTTTAGTACTTAATGTTCTTCAGCAATGGACCAGAAAGAGATGCCAGAGTGTCTGTTTTTTTCCTTGCTTTGCTTTTTCTTTGGACTGTTCATATGTGCAATAGATTTACAAACAGCAGGTTTTAATCTATCTCTTTGAAAGAATGACTTTAAAATGAACTGTGCTTTGTGCTTTTAATTTAGACATACTACCTGCAAGAGTAACCTAATATTTATGTTTGTGTGTGCGTATGTATACACATATTAAGTTGGTGCAAAAGTAATTGCTGTCTTTGCCTTAACTTTTCATGGCAAAACCTGCCATTACTTTTGCACCAACCTAATATTTGCAACTAAATATATGTATAAACATTTATGTATGCATAAATGTATATAATGTATATAATATACATGTTTATAAATGTATGTAATATAAATATATATTTAAATTAGCAGATAATTAGCATTATATATATTTATGATTGACAAACCTCTGCAAGTGTGATCTCAAAAGCCTCTTTTTATTTCTCAGCTTTGATAGAAATCCATATTATAAGGACGGATCACCTCAGGAGTGCTAGGTAAAGGTGGCTGTACCTAAAATATGAACCTGATTTATAGGTAGAGAACTGCAGAAAAGTTCTATAAAGTTTGAGTTTTAGATACGGGTTAAATATGAAGGTCTGTTCCAGGTTTTTGTGTTTTAAAAGAAATCCTTGCCATCTCAAATATCTGTTAATAAATCATTGCAACTGGAAACTGAGCCACCAAATTTAATTTGAAATAGACTTCTGATGATTTAAAAATTTGCCTACGTAGAATAATGATAACATACTAAGCTCTGCCTGAAATAATAGGTAAATTCTTGTACCGTTTTTGTACTTACTTCCCCAAGTGCGCTGTATATTTTTACACAAATTTTCCTTTTTTTAAAATGTCAGCACATAGCTACAGGATAGATTGTGTCCTTTAGTGACATACTGGGTTCTTTAGGGTTTGCTTCGTATAATCTCTTCTTTTCCCTTTTGTACTTTACATACTTAACACTCAAATGCTAATATTAGCACTAATGCCTGAGGCCTAAATAGCAATAATTGCTGGATGACATACTGGCTTCTATTTAAGTTGACAACTCAATAACTTGACATATGCATTACATCTCTATTACACTGGAATCTAAATGACACTTTATAAAGCATTTCTTTTATATTTAGTTCACTGACTGATCAGACTGGAGCTTGTGCTCATCATGTGTCTATTAAAGACTAGTGAATGTGTCATTATTTCTAAGTCCTTGCCAGTGATAGATAATGCAATCACAGAAAGCTGTATTTACAGAGAAATGTTGGGGTTGTGATAATATTATCGTGTTTTTTCGACAAGTAAGAGTCAAAGGTATTTTTATAGTTTTTTTCATATATATACTAGAAAAAGTATTTCTAAGTATAAAATGGCATACTTAAGAAGTCAACCTGAGATATAAAGTATAACTTTTATAAGTCCATTTTATTTTTAAAAAATGAAAGATGTTCAATAAACAAATCTACATTACAAAACACTAATTTTGGATTTTAGCCATTTTGTTATGGCAGTATTTCAGTTAGCAAAATACAAAGCATAATAATTATAAAATGTGTCTATTGTTGGTCTCAAAATCTCACACAATCTGGAATGTTTCAATTCATCTTAAGGTATAATACAAATAGTGTATAAAATATGAACACTGTTTCTTCCCTTCCATTCTTTATTCTCCTTCCCCTCCTCCCCATTTGCTCTCCTCTTTCTTCTTCTCCTGTGTCAGCTATCCCCTCTCCTAAACATAACTCTCTTCTTTTCTCTTCCAAGAGACATTAGTCAGCGATAGTAATGATGGCAGATATAGGGGTTTAAGCAGAGTGAGAAGTGAATATGGTCAGAGACGGCCAGTAATAGTAGCCAATGTGATTGCCTGTCAAGAGAATTGTTGAAGGCAGCCTGGTAGTTTGGGAAGATTAGCCACACATAGGGGATTTAGCAAATATGTAAATATGTAAAGAATAATAAGAGCCAAGTTTCTCACTCACAGAATAAAGGTACAAATGTTGGAGAGCTTTGGCATTAAAAGACTCCATTAATAATGAACACACACAGTGGGTTCATTTTACTTCTTGACTTTTAAATTCCGTTCTCCAGTAAACAGGACTGGAGACAAAAGAAATAGCTGATTTCAGAGCTGGGGCAGAAAAAGAATAATATGCATTAGGAACATCTTGTTGTGCCAATAAAGAATCTCTCAAAGAAAAATGGGAGTATAATAAAATAATTCAGAAGCCAATTTTGTATAGGGAGGTCCCAGTGACCAAATACATGATGATCTAACCATTTAATTAGATAATGATACTAATAGTCTACAGACCATTGAATAAAAGAGGAATCAATGAGTCCATACTGATAATTTAGGTAAAAATAGTTGTACCGGTTAAATATATCTGAAAGAAAACCTGATTCACAGGTGGAGATTGCAGGATAAAATACACGAATGGGTAAATAAATCAGAAGTGATACATGTAGAAAGAATTTTTTTAAAAAAATCACAATGTGACATCCTAGCCATAATTAATTCACACAAGATATATTAATGACTACTAAAACTTGAGTGTGACAGTGGGATGAGGAATTGCATATTTACATAGCTTCAAGTTGCCTCTGCCAAAAATACTTATTAATTATGAAGAAAAAATACAGAAATGTTGCTGTCACCATCTTAATTATGTGAACAAAGTTAACACAAGTATTAGGCAAAAAACCACTATGTGTTACCTGGTAGGATGCAATAAAATCACATACGCACAGTATCATTTCTGTGATGTTCCTGCCCCGAATATATAACCTGGGTTTACTCATGAGAAAACATCGCAGAAACCCAAATGGAAATATAGTCTACAAAATGACAGTGTTGTAATTTTGAAAAATATGAAGGTTATTAAATAAAGGAAAGATTGAGGAAGGTTCTAAAATGAAGACATTTAGAATAATATGACAACCGGGTACATGTATGATTCTAGGTTGGTTACCGTTATAAAGGACATGAATGAGTAGAAACTTTAAAAAGGTTTACGGGTATAAACAGGAGTGTGTTGCACTTTTCTTGCACTATTCCTGCTACTTTTCAATAGGTTTGAAATGATTTCAAAACCTAATTAATCCTTTTAAAATGAAAAGGATATATTTATCTGCATTTCTAAATGCTTTTAAAAAACAATAACTTTATTGAAGTATAACTAATATACAAAACCTGCAAATATTCAATGAGTTTAGATATATGCATATATCCATGAAACCATCACCACAATCAAGGAAGTAAACATATCTGTCACCTTTAAAAGTTTCCTCCCGCCCCCTCCCTCTTTATTTGCTAAGAACAATTAACATGATATGTACACTTTTAACAAATTTTTAAATGCAAAATACCGTATTGTTAAATATAAACGCTTTTTGGAGAAGTTTTTTCTTTTCTTTTTCTCTAACCTGTTTTATTTGCTTGACATGCAATTTGTGTTTTGCCTAATTTCCAGCATATGCTCACATAAAAACTTCCCATGACATACTAATAGAGATATAAGATCAGCAACTATGGGAGGAGTGCTTTTGAACTTCCCTTTTATTTCCTTTGACCTGGACACCTGCATCCGGGATGGTATCACGCTAAGTTCGTCATGACAGTTTAATAGGAAATGGCAATCTTATCAAACTTCCTGGAACTCTCTTTCCCAAGGAAAACATGGACAAACCCCACTTAAGCAAAGTTTCTCTTCAGAGTGCTTCACTCAGTGTCCTCCAAAAGTGAATTTGTTAAAAGATAACCTAAAGGAATGCTAGTGTCATTGCAGAAGGCAAGAGCATATCCATATTTATTAACTGCCCTTCAAACACAGTGGCAATTTCCCATGAGACTGTGCCCTTACAAACAACATAATATAATGTCTAGCACTTCACATAAGACATGTCATTAACTGTAGTGCCATCTATCATGTGGCTTGTCTCATTGTATTCATTTTCTTTCTTTCTTTTTTTTTTTTCATTTTTGCTGATGCCAAATGAACACAGAATTTCCCAGAAGGAAATAAATGGAACATCACTAAGAATAAATGCACAAGGCAGTTCATGTGCCTCATAGAAAGTAAGAAGAAAGCCAGATCAGGTCAAGGAGAAAAACAAGGCTGAAGGGCACAGTGGAGCTGAAGATTGGAAAAAGACTGATGGGAATTTGAAAGTGTGTGTGAGTGAATGACCAAAGCAGATCAGAAGACACATTTGGCTATTCTGACAGTCTAAAATTGACCATTAAAATAGCCAAAAAATAAGTTGAAAATTATCAAAATGAATCTAAATGGCAGGTGTCAAAAGATTGTCAGTGTTCTCTAAAGTGTCTGTGGAAATATGTTTTCACTATGTTAAATTCACATCAATTTCACATATATCTGAATACCTGCTACTTCCAAAACAATGTTGGAGATAATGAAGGGTATACAAGAATGAATACAGTATAAGCTCTGACATCAGAAAGCTGAAAATCTATGACATTGCACTACCATAGTCTGGAGTACAACATGGTATATTGAGTTAGCGCTGCCAATTTTTGGACCAAATGCCTCTGAAAGGACAATTCAGAAAGCCATGATTCCGCATGCACATGTTTGCAGAAGAGAGAAGATGTAAAAGGTCCTGTGAGTGTCACAGGTAAGTGTGGGTAGGGTACAGAGAGTTCCCATTGTAAGGTGAAAATGACTCTTTCTACAGTGGGGCTGTGCGGTATTATTAAGCTCAGTCCCTGAGAAGTCCAAAAGCAACTGTGGAGTCACAGGCTGTGAGGAAAGTGAAAGAGAAACTACACAAGGAGGAGAAAGTAGGAGGAACAGAGAAAATACACCTGACCTCCTTCAATTTTTGCCTAAACCCAGCCTTAATAGTCAATCTGTCATGTTAAAACTTACATTGCTAATAAGGAAAAGAGGGACCCCTCACATTGGTCCTCACAATCCCTTTTTGTATACACCCCCCAAAACATTACTGCCTAAATAAGATTCCGTTGTTAATGCCTGCTACTACTATGAATTTTGAGGAAGTTTCTGTTAAAATTTTAAATAAAATAATTTTGAATTTATTTTCAAATATTTCAAATGCATTCAAATATGTTTAAAAACTATAAGGCATAAAAACAGTTTTCATTAAAATCATGATTCATATAGGGATTATTTAGAACACTCTGCATTGCACCTGAGCAAAAGATTGTTTTCCCTTTCTAATAAGGGAATAAGGGATAAGAAAACCTGTCCTATATTGTCTGCAAATAAGCCCTCTTGCTCAAAGTTCAAAATCATCTTGAAAGAGATTTGCTTACAAGAAATATAAACATATGGAATTTCCAATGTTGTGCTTTACTTAATCTGTTTGAACAGAAAAATAGCAACATAGAGCAGAAAATATATATATTTTTTGTTATTTGCAGTGATTTTTTTTTATTATTTGTTTTACTGCTTGGTCTGGGCATTTGGTTTATTAACTGTAACTCTTAAAATCAGAGATAATTTTTGGAAAATATGAACCAGAGAGAGAAATGTAATGAAAACAAAATTAAATAAGCCTTTCAAGTGCCAAAAAGAGCACCAAACCCAACAGAGGTTATTTTAAAAAATACAACTGTAATATCCTGAATTTGGTCATAACCTAGAATGTACACAATCCTTCTGTTGAGTTAGTGAGGACAAATTTAACTTTAGGAATTATCTGGGGAAAAAGAAATTGTTCATTCAAGGAATACTCCAGTTAATGTTTATTCCTTACCCTTTCCTTCCCCTAAAGTCATCCATTTTTCCATTGCTTTGAAGCAGCTTATAAATTATTAGTAGTAATAACTACCATTGCTGAGTGATAATTACTCTGGCATCCTGTGAATGAATTTATTACATGTAAATTACCACAGTATATCTTCAAGCAGGTTCAAATGCCCATGTGTATATCATCTGTGAGAAATTTTTTGATCAACTCCAGAATAGTGTAAAACAGTTGGGAAAAGAGTTGTCTTCAAAAAAACAATTTTAAAGAAATTGAACGAATTACCTCTAATTTTAGCAATGCTAATTTCACACGTTACTTTTTTGAAACTTTGAGGTAACTACAAGGTTTTTAGATTATAATAATGTTTCATTTACTACATATATATATATATAGAATATGGATAGACTATACAATAATTATTCATTGAAAATCAGCTTCCAATATACTTCCTTATTTTAATTATTATTATTATTTTTAGAGACAGTGTCTTGTTCTGTTGCCCAGCCTAGTGTACAATAGCATGATCATACTTTATTGCAGCCTTGAACTCCTGGACTCCAGTGATCTTCCCACCTCAGCCTCCCAAGTAGCTACGACTGCAAGCATGTGCCACCCCATCTAGATTATTATCATCATTATTATTATTTTTTTAGTAGACAGGATCTCTCTGTGTTGCTCAGGCTTGTCTCAAACTCCTCACCTCAAGCAATCCTCCCACCTTTGCCTCCCAAAATGCTGGCCTTATAGGCATGAGCCACCATCCCTGCCCTCCACTAAATTTTCTGTGCCCTCTCATGTGTTTTATACTTTGTCATCATAATTGAGTATGGCATCAATGAAAAATAAATATATGCAAAAGCTTTGCAACTTGGTTAATTGTTTACATACTTTTTAAAGAGTTCTATGTTGGCTATTTTATTAAACATATACCCAAATATTTGTATCTTAGAAATGTATAATACTGTATGCCTAATTAATATGTCTAAATATTATTATGTATGTGCATATATGTATATGAATTCTTTTGTAATATTAAATATATTGCTCCATTGTCTGTTAGCTTCTAGTTTTGCTGCAGAGAAGTCAGAAGCTATCTTGATTCTTGATTCTTTTCATGTATGTTATTTTTCCCCTTTATGGAGGTATATAGACTTATCTATTTGTTCTCATCTGTTTCAGAATTTTACAATGATGTACACTGGTGGAAGCATGTTTTCATTCACTGCACTGGCATTTGATGTAGACTTTTAATCTGGAAACTTGTCCTTCAGTTCTTGAAAATTCTTGAAAGATTTATTTGATGATTTTTTTCTCTATTTTTATCGATTCCTTTGTTATGGAACTCTCATTAGTTGGATGTAGAACCTTTAGAAATAATCCACTTATTCTATTTTCTTATCTGTATGTTCCTTTTTAATATTGCTCTGTATTTTATTCATAGTTTTTTATTTCTTTTGGGAAAGGCAGTCCAATTCACGCAGTCTTTCAACCTGCACTTGGCCACATACGGATGGATTTTTTTCTAGCAAGAGATAAACAGTGCTCACGGCTTGGGCTAGGCTTATTGCCTTTTGTGGGAATACCTTTATCTGTTTCAAACTCAACATGCATTCCTTTGTTTTGTTTAAGAGAACGTGTCAGTGACTGTCAGGTACACCACTAGCTTTCTGTATTTCCTACTCCATGGGTGAGAGGTTGAGATGCTTCTACCGTGGCACCAAGTGGGTTCTGTGCAGCTACATCATCCATCTTCACTGCAGAATGGATCCACCGGCCAAGGGAGATTAACCCGTTGGCACAGGGCCTGATCTTGTGCACTTTTTCTCTACTTTTGCTTGAAGTAGATGCTGTACCACTTGAGCCTAGTGTGTGTGTTGTCCATTCACAGTGAACTTGAATCACTCACTGGTCTCTTCCCTGGATGGCACATGCTTATCTGCCTTGTAACCTGGCTGCACATCCTGGCCACCCAGGGAATAGTGGAGCATTATCTCCTTAAGAATATTATATATATATATATATATATATATATATATATATATATATATGAAATTTACTTTTCCCTGCATACATTATTTTCTTCAAGTGTTTTTGTTGTTGCTTGTTTTGCTCATTGAATTCCATATTGGGTGATTTCCTCACATGTTTGTTAATCATTGGTTTTCTGCTTATATGTAAGAGTAGGGGATCAAGATGCTGTTCAGAAACTCTGAGCACATGACTGTGGGTGGTCAACTGTGACTTTCATTGAAGAGTGGAACGTTTTCACTGAAAAACCAACTGTAACAAAACATTTATGTTTTGCCTTTTGATTTGGTCAAATTCTGCAAAGACTTCTCTGTCTTCTGCCTGGAGCCAAGATTCTGAGAGCCAAGGAAGAAATGAAGCAGGGGGCTGTGAGCATGTCAGCATTTTAAATAAATATACATACATGTGCCTAATATCTTAATAGCTGGATTATCTGGTATACCCCAGTTTAGAGATCCTCTTCTTTATTCTCTCCAGAGAAAAAGCCTCCATTGTTCTGTCAAGATTCGACTATCACCTGGCTACTTATAGTAGTATACAAGATTCAGGGGTTATGAGTTTTTTAAACAGACTTTTAACCAATTCTTCCTCTCCTAAAACTCTTTCCTCATTCAACTCATTTCCAGAGATAACAGGTTATATGTAGCATATGAAATGTTCCTAATTTAAATGTCAGTCTTGAAAGTACAGCCAAAGTCAGCAAACAAATCAAAAGACAAAACAAATCCCTTCCCCATGCAATCTGAAGTAAAGAGCAGAGAAAGGCAAATTACTATTTAGAAGTAAAAGAAAAAAAATACAGTAGCCCCTGGCATCTAGTATCTGGACTGATACTTAAAGCCAGGATGTGCAATTCACAAAAATAATCTCACTGAACACCACCCTCAAATAAGTGTCATTCTGAATCCATTATAAAGTGAAACCAAACAAGGTCAATTCATAATTTTGTCTAAGCCCTGACAAACACAGAGCATTGTGCCAACCGCAAAATACCAAACACCTCCCTTTTTTGGCTACAAGGATGCTTGCTCAGTATCCTTTAATAATCGACTTTATACTTGTTCTAATCTTCTCTACCTATAAACAAAATGTATTAAAATACCAGTCATGAAATTGCTCCACTTTCTCACAGCATCCGACATAGAGCAACTCTCCTCCACCACTCCACCACTGCTGCTTCCTTAAACCCTTCCCCAAATCACTCAACCAAGCCCTCAAAATGCTATAATAGATTCTTTCTAACACCTTATGATTACCCATTGTGATGGTTAATTTTATGTGTCGACTTGGCTAGATGCCCAGTTACTCAGCCAAACACCAGTTTAGATATTGTTGTGAAGGTATTTTTTAAAGATATGATTAAAATTTAAATTAGTAGACTTTGAGTAAAGCAGACTACTTGCTGTAATGCAGGTGAGCATCATTCCATGGTGTGTGTTCTTCCCATGGCAAGGTGTGGGAAACCTAATCTGTTTATACAGTGTTCTTAGTGGTCTTTTGTTGAATGACATTGATACAGTTCTTCTCTGTGTTCTTTCATGTAACCAAAAAGAGAATAAAAAGATACTCTGCATCTCCATTTAACAAAACAATCTGGGAAATCAGGAAATTTTTTTCTCTTCATTTTTAATTTACTCTTTCATATAAAGAGAATGCTGAATATTTGAAAGTAATATGCAACTTGTGTTTTACACAATTATTGAAGACTTCAAACTTACTTGAAGCATCAAATCAGTTAAAAATATATCATTTTAAGAAGGTTGTGTGCTAAATATGGGTAAATTTCAGTTCATAAATTACATATATCTTGATCTTGTCAAACCTAATACAAATACTGCTAAGCAGTTAAACAGTTAAAGCATATGAGCAATGTTAAAAGTATCTCTCTGAGAATTACAGGTTTCTCTTCAAGATCAGTGCTTCTTTCTCTTAAAACATCAGCAACATTACAGGAATTACACATCTTGCTGAATTCTGTTTCATGTACTTCCTATGTCCTAGACATCATTTTTTTTCATTTATTTGTACTTCCTGTACACAGAATTTGGACAATTTGTAATTTTCCAGTCATTCATTGCACTTTAAAAAATGTTATGAGAATCTTGAGTGTTAAGGCTTGTGACGAAAGTTAATCCTAATGGGAAACTGGTGAGTTCATTTACAATCAGGAAACCATTAAGGAAATTCTATGTTTCAAGAAATCCCATTTGGTCATACATTAGTGACTAGTCCAGTGATTAAATCATCCTTTACGTAACTATTAGAAAAAATAACCACTTGCTTTCATATACTCATGGCCCACTGCCACCGTACCCCAGGCTATAATCTTATCAACCCTTGCAAACAGATCAGGTCAGATATGATATACATATGGATGGAAACATTCCAAGAAAAACCCAGGTGCTACAGGAAGTGATATGGGTGATACAGTAGGTGGTGATCTTTCCTCTGAGTCATTTCTGGACCAATTACCCAGCATGAGGCAAGGGAACAGTGCTGTGTGATGGCCTGTCACAAAACCAAGTTCTCCGTGGTGCAGTTTCTTACAGTCAAAACATTTTTACAAACTGCCAATTTATTGTGTCTCTCAAGCAAATATTTACATAAAATATCTTACATTTTTGTATATTCTTTTCCTATCAAATAAGAATTATAAAACCGTTGTCAATTTAAATAATTTCAGCTCTGAATACTACTAAGGTTGTCGAAGGATCCTTAGGAGTCATTTGACCCAAATCTTAATTCTTTTTTTTTGTTTTGTTTTTTGAAAAGGAGTTTTGTTCCTTTCACCCAGGCTGGCTGGAGTACAATGGCCTGATGTCGACTCACTGCAACCTCAACCTCCCCAGTTCAAGTGATTCTCCTGCCTCAGCCTCCCAAGTAGCTGGGATTACAGGTGACTGCCACCAAGCCCAGATAATTTTTGTAATTTTAGTAGAGATGGGGTTTCACCATGTTGGCCAGGCTGGTCTCAAATTCCTGAACTCAGGTGATCCACCCGCCTCACCTTCTCAAAGTGCTGGCAGGACAGGCGTGAGCCACCACTCCCCTCCCCAAATCTTAATTTTGTAACTAAATAAACAATTTTGCAACTAATCATTAATGTGAGTGGTTGCATTGGGACTTGGGCCATGTTTTCTGACATCTAATTCATCTATGTTTTCTCACTGCTGCTTCTCCTCTATTTCACACTTTCATCTTTAATCTTAACAATGTATTTCATTTTAATTCCAAACAGGTTATATGATAGTCCATTGGTGACTGAACAGCACACTGTTAAGTTTTTCAACATAAAATACTACTAGAATATTGCATTTTCCCCGTTTTTTTTCTTCGCAGTTAATCAACCCATAGCAAATTTAACCCAGATTTTTTGGGTGACCTTTAGATTTTTAATAAAATCACCAATGATTTCCAATCACTATGAATTTCATAGAAAAAAATACAGCATTTTAAAACTAACCTTTGTAGCCTTACTTATTGAATCATTATATTCTTCTTTTAAGGAAAATTTGTAGTAAGTCAGCTTTAACATTGATAATTCTATTAAGAAACACTGAATAGGGACAGATTAAAAAGTGAAGCATTCTTGGCATTATATATAAAATGATAACTTAATAGATATTCAGACAAGTTAGAAAATAATGTTAATGCTAGTTGCTACTTTTTTTTTTAATGTAAGGAAAATACTAAATTTCTCCTTTGTCATTTAAACTAGGAATAAATGTTATTTCAGCCAAGTTTAAAAATCAATTTAGTAATTGTTTACAAAAACCTGCCAGATAAAAGGATGGAAGTGATGCGATTTCTCATCATTAAAAGGCAAAACTTTCTGTTATTTCAGTATGATGGAAGTAAATAGATAATAGACTGACTACATGAAAGCATTTTTATCTACCCAACTTTTGAACTATTCTGCTATACCCATATACCTGATCCATTGAAGCACTTAAAAGCATTGGCACTTATAACAATTTATTTAGAAATTTCCCTGCCTCCAAGTACTTTTGCCATTTCCCAATTCATTCCAACTCTAATTCAGCTTCTGCATATTTCCAAATTCCTGACTCAGTGATCTACGGCTCTGGGCCCCAGATTTGTGCTTTGGCTACATTTGTTGTTGTTGTTTTTGAATCATAGCTATGTTCATTGGTATGTGACTTGCCTCTCCGCACCCAGGAAGCATCGGCGCGAACACCTCTGTCCGCATAAACCTCAATTTTTGAATCCAGTAAATTGGTCAGTACACAGCCCATACCAAAATGTCACTGAATTTGGCTTTGTATATTTGGCCACTTGATAATTATTCTGCAAAACTGGCCCAATTTTTACTGGCTAAAGAACAATATTGCAGGAAAGCAGAGGCAGACAGCTTGTTAAGTCCTTTAAAATGATACAACTGGTTAATATAATGATGGCTATTAGATAGAGAAAAAAATCTAGATATTTTAATTTTCAAATCCATAGCTGTGCTGGATAACATTTTAGCTTAAAATATTGACACATTTCACAGGAAACAACAGGTGCTGGAGAGGATGTGGAGAATTAGAAACACTTTTACACTGTTGGTGGGACTGTAAACTAGTTCAACCATTGTGGAAGACAGTAGCGATTCCTCAAGGATCTAGAACTAGAAATACCATTTGACTCAGCTATCTCATTACTAGGGATATACCCAAAGGATTATAAGTCATGCTGCTATAAAGACACATGCACACGTATGTTTATTGTGGCACTATTTACAATGGCAGACTTGGAACCAACTCAAATGTCCATCAATGATAGACTGGATTAAGGAAATGTGGCACATATACACCGAAGAATACTATGCAACCATAAAAAAAGATGAGTTCATGTCCTTTGTAGGGACATGGATGAAGCTGGAAACTATCATTCTGAGCAAACTGTTGCAATGACAGAAAACCAAACACCGCATGTTCTCACTCACAGGTGGGAATTGATCAATGAGAACACTTGGACATGGGGACGGGGGTGAACATCACACACTGGGGCCTGTCATGGGATTGGGGAGGGGGGAGGGATAGCATTAGGAGATATATCTAATGTAAATGATCAGTTAACAGGTGCAGCACAGCAACATGGCACATGTATACATATGTAACAAACCTGCACATGTACCCTAGAACTTAAATAAAAAAAATTTAAAAAGCAAAAAAAAAAAAAAATGACACATTTCACATCACAGCAGAAACATCTTACCTTGGGATACTACATCTTACTCTACTCTACTGAAGTAAAGTCTAGTTTGTGTATATTTTTTCCTGAAGATAGTATAATAGTACTTGATTTTAATACAATCAACCAGAATACTACTTTATCATCTCTTGTAGTGCCCACAAAATGTTTATTAATAAGAAGTAACATGTTTAATTTATTCATTTGTCCTAAGGATTAAATAAAAAGATAAGTTTAATTAAAATAAGAGATAGGATTAAATAAAAAGATAAGTTTAATTAAAATAAGAGATAGGTAGAACTGGGCCTTATACAATGTGGCATATTGCAATAGTCCCTACATTATAATCTAACTTGAACAGTTAAAAAACTGATTCGGTTTACCATTCTAATTAAAGGCTGTTAAAAGAACACGCTGAGTTTGTCTTCATAGCTATTGGAGAAATTCTGAGCATTTTCCTAAGGATGACACCTACTCTGTGTCATACATTACAATGTATTTTAAAGTACAAGACTAAACACACACAGTCCTTGCTCTCCCCTATTGCCTATTCTACTGAAGAAGATATACAATTAATAACATTGCCAGAAGTTCCGTGATAGTCACATGTTGATGGTAGAATGACACTACAGAAGAGAAATACATACTTAATCTGAGGAGACTTTTCACGGTAGTGATATTGGGTCAGATTCCTGAAAGGTAATAGTTAGGGAAGTAGAAAAGCGATAAATAAATTGTTAAGGTAAAGAAAATAACATGGTTTAAGGATAGAGGCAAGGAAGCTTGGATTCTTTGGGAAAATATTAACAGTTAATTATGACCAGTGTTTAAAGTAGGTGAAATTCTGCTGTGAAGTTTGGCCTGTGTGATGGCTTTATACTGTATCAACTTAGCTAAGCTGGAATTAAATTTTCTACAATTTCCTTCCCTGAATGGCTTTGACAATGATTTGCTCCCAAGAGAAAGTTATGTGAGTTTGGGAAGGCTCAAAAGTGAAGCAAAAACCATGTTTATGTTTGAAAGGATAGTGTAGTTAAGATCAGGTGCTTCCAGCTCACACAGGCTGCTGTGGATCTGCTGACTGACTTTGTTGGCTTGAAGAAGCTATTTGGTTCACTGGTTCTGCAGTTCCCAATATAGTCCACCTTCAATTTTCCAAGTATGCATTGGGTTGCCAGCTTCTCCTTCAGGTCGACTGCAAAATTATTGGAGGCGTGGAGCCAATGAGGGACCAATGCAGGTGTCAGCTCATCCAGACACGTTCTGATTAATCCATCCATGGAGGTCTCAGCTCATCCTTATGGGTTTCAGTTTGTCTTTTCTCTCCCCAAATTTATATCCATCTTTCTTTCCTGGCTGGCTGCTCTGCTAACTTCAGACCCAGAGCCAGATGCAGATGGAACAGACACATATGCACCTCTTAAGCAGTTCATACAATTTCTTAACAGCAAATCCTATAATAAATACATTATTCTGTTGGTTCTGCTTTTCTGACAGAAACCTGATGATACAGGTGGAATCCAGAAAGTGATCAGAAGCTCTTGAAAGACATTAAGTGGTGAAGAAACATGATCAGATATGCAGGTTTTAAAAACTATTCCAATATGAATAATTGACTGGATGGGGGTGAGTCAAGATTGGAAGTAGAATGACATGTAAGCTAGTTGAAGTTATAATTTATTGTAAAAGACATAGAACCTAAGAAAAAGTACAAGTAAAAATGTAATCGAATGGAGAAGATGGATTCAGAAAATAGTCAAGAAATTAAGTTGTCAGAATTGGTAACTGGCTCTGATGAGTGCAGAGGAATAATAACTTTGTTTTACTGAGACGTGGTGTAGAGGCATGGTCAGATCTGAAAATGAATCTGAATGTGTGTTTTCAACATGGGGAGTTGAATGTGGGACCACTGCTCTCGATTGTCAACCAGAGATTTTTCAGTACAAATCTAGCTATATGAGTTTGAAATTCAAGAATGAGATCTGAATTGGAGTTAATGTACGAGGAATGGAAAAGAGAAGTGTGCTTAAAAGAAAAGCTGGTAATACTTAAGGAAAGAATGTCACGGCAAGAGGGGTGAGAGATGGTAAAAAAAAAAAAAAAAAAAAAAAGGGTGAAGATGTCTGTAGGAAAGCTCATTTTTATTTTAAGAGAAATGAGAATAAGGCAAAAGGAGGAAGGGTATTCACCCTGATACTGACCTTACAAAGGCATACTTCTGAGGCTTTCCATTGTTTTTATCTTGTAGGTATTGAGCAATAGGGTTGTTTGATGTTTATAGACTCTGGACCTAATGCATGGCTCTGCCACATGTTCGTGATGTGATTGTGGCTTATCAAAATATCAGCTTTCTTAAATGTTAATGAAATAAAAGTAGTATTGGATGCATAAAAATGTTAAGATGATTAATAAATACAAAATAAGTGCTCAATAAATGGTTATGTCATTTATTGAATCATGTATTACAAATGATAATTACAGCTACATCACTATGTAACAACATACTTGACATTGATGATTTTGCCATATTTTGATAAATAAACCATGTACTAAGGACTCAAAACTAGAAAAGATATAGATTCTCTACATCCCATTAGTAAAAGAAACATACTTGGTATGCTTCAGTCTATATGTCTAAAACCATTAATTTAATTGTAAAAAACTTAAAAACTACTATTAACATTTTAAAATGTCTCTGCTTATTATTTATAAAAGTCAAGTATACTAATTATAATAAAAAACATATATAAATTATGTGTGTATATATGTAGATACATGATATATAAAAATATTTATTTGTCTTCATATTTTGTCTAACTGCTCCTATTTCTAATATTGTTCAGGGTCACATATTTCTTTTCTGTATAATTATTATGAAGTACTTGAAATTTAAATATTTTATATTTAATATATTTCCTGTCAAAATGGAGACACAATAAAAATGAAATGATTATATTGTCAATAAATATTTACATAAAGTGGGATATTTCACCATGATTTAATGGAGTTTGAAATACTTTTTTACAACTATATCTATACTAGATCATGAATAAATATTGGAGAGACCTTTGTTATCTAGATGAGCAGCTATACCTTCCATTAAAAAGAATACCTTCCATTAAAAAGTGCATTTGTAAATTCTTTTCACCTTGCCATATCTCAGTGCCAAACAGCTAGAAATGTTTTGATGATAAAGCTCCACATGGAAAAAAAGTAAGTACATATTTGGAAATTGATTAGAAGAAAGTTCAATTGCTTTATAGTTTGATGAAAATGCAAATATTGAGACTGTGCTCATGGAATTTTTTCCTTCTAAAACATATCAAGAAATATTTTTCTCTGAAAGTGGATTTATTGTAACCAGTTTTAAGCTAAATAACTCCATATAGCATTATGTTAATTTCAGAAGAAGCAGACATTCTTAAGAAACTGAAATATTAATCCTAGATTTTATAAATAAATACAATGATTAGCAATGTGTTGAGAATAGTAGAGAATATTTTATCTAGATATATTTTACATATTATTAAACGATTTATTTATTTAATTATATTTTTGTTTTGAGCTTAGATTATAATTGTGTGAAATTTCACACATTTCTATGTGTGTGTATAGATATGTATGTGTGTGTGTGTGTGTATATATATATATATATATATTCAACATAAAGAAAGTTTATACAGATGAGACTGCTGAGACTCAAAAAATTTATGTGACTCAGCCAAGGTGAAAAAGTGACAGAGTCAAAACTAATACTCAAATTTTCATAGGTATTTGTTAACATAAAACTGTGAGAAACCAACTCTAAATGGCAGAGCTTCCTCTGATCTTTAAACATTGCAGGGGAACAAGCTTAAATTATATTTCCTACACTAATTCCCAGAAGTAGCAGTGAAGTAGGAAATCTCACCTGGGCCCCAACACTGCTCTGCCACATATTTATGCTTCATTGGTCACTACCTTTTTCACATTTTATCCTTCTTCTCAACTAAATTCAAATACTTCCAGCCTAAAACAAAGTCAACAAATCAATCAATCATATCACCAAATAAAACTCACATTAAAAATTTAAAAAAGCAAAAAAACTAAAAACAAGCAAACCTTTTCATTTTACATCCTCCTTTAGTCATTGCTATCTCTCTCCTTTATATCATGACCCTTCAAATTCATCTGTTCATTTCCTTGTCTGCCATTTACTCTCAAAACAAAAGTGCTCCCTGCTCCCCATTATTCTAGTTAAATGTTTTTAACAAGATGGTTATTACATACCCATCGGACTTTTAAATATATTCTTATCTAACTAGAACCCACAACATCATTTGACATTTTGGATCTTCTCCCACCTCTCCTACTTCACGTCTATTAAAACACACACTACAAGTCTTCTTTCAGTAACCCATGTTTCTTTATCTGCTTGGAAATGCTGGTACGCATCACTGTCACGTTCAGGTCTTCTTCCTTTTCAACTGTATTCATGGATTCAGCAATCTCACAAATTATATGACATTAATTTTCATTCATTTTCAAATGATTGTCTCAACCCCAACACATCCAAAAATCTAACATATTCCACTTGGATATTCTGTGAACTAGCATCTCCAAATTTGAACATGTCCTAACTCATAGAACTGTTCTTCCTTGTGTACCACAGAGCCTAGAGTACAGAACACATCTAATAAATCATTGTGTGAATTCATGAAAATGAGTGCATATAACCATGCTTCACTAATTATAAAATTAATTCCCGTTTCACCAAATCCCGATGAAAAGCTGAATAAGTTATTCCATTTAAGTATGATTTTCCTATCTATGAATTAAAAGTTTCATAAATATGAAAGAGAAAAATTGCATAATTATGAAAAGTTGCATAATTGTGGAAGTGAATAATTTTAAATAACGGCTCAGGATTAACATGAATTGAAGTAAATACAAAGAAAAGTTTGGGAATACACTCTTGGTTAATTTCTTTATATTTGTTAAGATGTAATAAGTGAGGTCGCTTTAGAACTAAACATAAGTTCAGTTATGAACTAAACAGTAACATTTTCAAATAATTCTACAGCATTTAATAACTGTTCATTGCTGATTCTCTAACTAATTTTATACCTTAGATATAGTAAGTATTCAGGAAAATATTTGGATTCTCTGTTCTTATCTATTTGAATATACAACTGTACTTGATAACTTCAACAATTTGATTTTGAAAAGAGAAGTTTTGGCTGCTCCAACAGTTGCTATATTGTCAAATATTGAATTTACAATTTGTATTGCATACCACTTAATGTAATCCCAAGTAACTCAATCCAAAATAAATATTAAGCATACCAATTTTAAAGATTTAAGATTTCTGTTACTATAATACCCAAAGTCAGGAAGAAATTTTGCCAAAGTCATTACATAATCTATTATGTATTATTTATATTTCACTGAGTAGTGTAAGGGAAAATTAAGCATTCATTCCACAGTTACCTATAGAATTAAAATGATTATGAATACAACAATGAATATGGGAGTGTAAGAGTGAAATATTGTGGACACAGATAAAGAACAAATAATGTGAAGAAATTATTTTTCTGAAACAAAATACCAGAGCTTTTTAATTAATATGCTTATCTTAGTCAATAGCTGGATCATTGATAATTCAGTTTGAAAATTGGTCAATACTGTCATAATCAGAACTATTATATTTAGAAATACCAATTATATCATCTACAGAACTTACGCTACAGAGGAATAAATACATCATTTAGGAAAGCGTCAGTTTGAACACTTTCTCTAAAATTTAAAACAATTTAGATTATTATGGTCAACATGGTCAGGTGGCAATTTTAGTATTTTAAAAATTGGAAGAAATAATAAAATCTTAGAACATAAAGAATTTACAAAGTAAGCACTGGATATTATTTGCAGGTATTGGTAGTACATTAAGTAATAAGCTTGATGATACCTGTCTCTCTTAGACACCCTAAAATGAAAATCTCCAGACTATTGTGAAAGCACTTTGGTCTGGCCAATCCCCAGTCTCATCCTAGATGAGACTTGGATGTCTAACCCTTCTTTGTGCAAACTTCAATCAATCCTTACCTTCTGAGCTTTACAGCAATCCGTCATTTTTAAAAAGCCATTTGGTTTCCAATTTTGAAAATTTTCAGGGTTTTGAAGAAAAATTAGGGAGGTTTTGATTGCTAACCTCCTCCCCTATTCGTTGAAGAAGGATCTAAAACTTTATCAAAATCTTGTGGTCAATCAGCTTGGCCATGAACATTTAATCAGCAATGAAAGGAACCTGGAACCAGCCTTTAAAACCTAGCCTTTAAAACCTGAGGTATTTTCCTCAACAACATCTCAAGACCACTAGCTACTTACTAACAGTTTTGATGACATTTCTTAAGCAATGTTTACACAGCAACTAGAAGGTAAAAAAAAAAAAAAAAGACAATAGGTTTAGATTACACAAGACAACAGATCCAGATTATGATAAAAGTTATATCCTCTGTTAACAAGGTGATTTTTCTCTAGCGTGCCACCTTTCAGATAAAGATAAAAGCTATTTCATCAATATTATTTATTAAGCTTTCATTTACCATGGCAAGTGGACAACATGTGAAATACACAAATACAAAGCAAATTAAGTACGCATGGTTTTTGCCTTCCAGATTCTGAACTCAGAACCCATTATATACATTTTTCTATAACCTATGAAAGGTAATATTCACATATTAAAAATTCTAGATAATATTATAGTGGGTGTTAATTAGCTGGAGGAAAGTCAGCACTTAAATCATAACACTTGTTTGAGTCAGCAAAAATGGCATGTTGCACCTTTGTACTCTGATAGACCACAGTAAAAATTGAAATTATACCAGTTAATATTTTTTTCAATCTGGAAAATGGAGGTGATAATAAAAGACATACATAATTGTGGAAATTATGAAAGCATATATCCTGTGCCTAATGTTTCCTGGAATATACCAGGTACTTTTAAATGTAAAGTGATGTTATTTTATTTTTTAGCAAGTATCTTTTATGCAAATATTGTGCCTCAGGCCCTGTGTCATGCTCTGGATAAAATGAGGAACAAAAATGATGGGATCTGTATCTAGAAGGAGCACCAGCAATGGAATTCATTCTTTCATTATTTTTTAAATTTTCCACTTGTATTTTAGGTTTTGTGCTGATAATATGATGGTGAATAAACAAGACTGGGTCCTTGTTCTTGTGGAGAGATAATATATGTAAAATTATCAAGCTATAATAATAAATTCAAATAAAAGCCCAGAATACAAAAAAGGAACTTGATACTAGGGTTTAGGGAAGGAATATCTTGGAAAGGACATTTACACAGAATCTGTGGGGGTAAGATTAGGAGGCTGTAGATAAGGGAAGAAGTTGGCAAAACAATTCTGGAAGAAGAATCAGTATAGTCAATACAAGTGAAGTTCTACTAAGGGAAAGTATATGTTGTTTCACAGAAAGAGCATTAGTATTCGTACACTGGAGTGGAGAAGGAGAATGGCTTAAGATAAAGATGAAGAAGGAACAAGGGCCAGGTCAGAATGTAAAACATTGTAGACTGTGTACAGGTAGAACAATACAGACTGTGTAAGCATTTTTAAATTTTACTCTTCAAATAATGCATAGCCTTGGAAGGACTGTTACAGAAAATTGACATGATTTGATTTAAATATTAAGATTACCGTGGCTGCTTAGGGAAAAATGAATTCAAGGAAAAGTTGATGTAGGGAGACACAGTGGGCGATTATTGTAATTCTTCAGGCAACATAGGTAATTCAGAAATTTTAATGACAGCTAGAATAAAATAAACATTATGAATTGGCAAATAAATAGTATCTAGGTCTAAAAGAAAGGTGCATCACCTTGCTTTACAATGATGAGGCATTTTGACTATATTGGATTTGAAGGGATTATATTTAATTATGGGTTTTGTCCAGATTCTATGAATAGTATGTAGTAGGTATTAGTTTGAATACTCTTTCCCCCTTTCCTTTTAAAACCACCGTCTCAATATCCTCTTGGGGAACTTCCTCACTCTGTGTGAAGTCATAGTTGGACCTCGATTAGAATGTCTTGCTCTTCTCTAATTAAGGGATAGGACAACTGATCTATTTCTCCAGATTTTGAATCTTTAGAATGCTCAGCAAAAGGGGGAGAAAGTTTGACTGCTAATTATTTACAGAAGTTACTGCCTGATAAAACTATCAATTAGCTTCCTCCACTTGGAACCTTGATTCTGCTTCAGTTCCAGTTCCTTCAAAATTGGTTACACATTATTCTCCTTAAGTGTCTGAACTGTTTCACATGTTTACAATAAATTCCTATTTTTGCAAACACCAGCTAGACACTGTTACTGTTAATTGCAATCAAAGTGATGCAGCAAATATGCACTAAGTGATGAGTAACAGGTAGAACAAACTGGAAGACCTCCAGGAAGAATCTCTTGCCACAGTACAGTGCTTCTTAACCTGTCGTTAATGTGAGAGTGCTACAGGTCTTCTTTCTCTAAAACTTCATATATGCACAAACACGTGATACCTTGCACGCAATTTCAGGGAGTTCATGAACCCCCTGAATTGATTCCCTAGAACCCCCTAGGTGTCAGTGAAACCCAAATTAGGAACACTTGTCTAAATACACAACTCTCCTCAAAATGGTAAAATAGTAAAGTACTGCAATATCCTTCACATTTATTTTAATTCTGAACTCCTCTTCAAAAAGTTGGTGATGTAGAATATGAAAGAAGCCACCAGACAACAATTGAATGAAAATACAATAGCTTTAGGAGTATACATCTTACATCAAAGGAGAGTTTTCTTAAAAAAAATTACATTTGACAATTTTACCAGAAAAAGAAATGACCCATGTTGCTTCTAATGATACCAAGGCCTCAATAACATGAAAAGTTGAATCTACTTAGAAATCACATACAAAAGAATGGTTGTTTGTAGGGATCTCTCTATAAATATTCTCTTATACTCCAAATTGGAAATGTTTGGTACCATGGTAAGTATCAATTAAGAAAAATACCCAAGTGAATATTTTAGTTTTTGTTTTTCTAAAGTCTTTTTTTTTTTTGCTCAAAATTGGTACTCAGAAATTCATTATCAATTAGAGAATTTTCTAATTTATTAATATTGTCATATTATTATCATTGACATACATTTGAGATACTAGATGCTTTATAAAAGCATTTCAAGATTAGCATTTTATAAAATAAACTAAGTGACATTAATTTGGAGAATTGGGAAAAATAAAGGGACAATTTTTCACTTTGGGAGAAAATTGGAGAAATCATTGAGTCTAGCAAAATATGGGTGGCAATAATTGTTTTACTGACTTAATTTAGAGAAAGTTTTCTTACCATTCTACCTGTCATGAAAAAATCCTAATTGATAAATGCCAACTATAGATTTTCAGCAACATTTTATTATTGAAAATATTTACTAAAATTGCTTTGAACAAAATAAGTAAAAAGGAAGATCCCTTAAAGCTTTGTTTTGTTAAACATCAAATCTACTTGAGTTACACAAATATACATAGATAAATAAAATATGTATTAATTAGGTATATTTATATTTGCATATATTCAAATTAAATACATTTATTTAAGCAGTTCTGCGACAGAGCTAGGCATCACCATGTGTTTAAAATGCATCACATTTTTTGAAGATCATGAATGTTGTCAATGTTGTAATTCTATCACATACTTAAAATAAATATGTGAAATGCATTTCATTAGGCACACAACATATGCAGCCGATGGAAAATAAAGATTGTTTCCGTATGGGGCTTCATATTCTGACTGCCTTCAGAAAGATAACTGAAACGTAATAAATTAAGATCATTTTACAGCCTGGATAGTAGCATTTGGATTTGGAACAACAACAACAAAAACCACCTGCTTATTAAAGTGGCTACAGTACAGCCACTGCAATTTGCACAAGGAATCCTAAAACTTTGATGCTCAAGCTTGTGTGCTCACTGTTTGAAACAACTAAATGAAACTCAGGTTAATTACCTCTCAGTCTGTGTAACGCAGATGTGCCAGATCTTCTTAAAAAAAAAAAAAAAAAAAAAAAGATGTTGCTGATCAGGGTGATGATCTGCAGCTTATCAGAAAACATCTAAGATTCATTTTCTTTTTATAGTTAAACTGAACTCTTTTCCAGAGAGTCATGATCTTGCAAATTAGCCTCTCCAGATGCAGGGAAAAGCTTGTAAAGATTTTTTTTTTCTCTTCACCTGCTTGAATTGAAAATGAGAAACAAGTGTGAAAATGCTTTAACATTACAAATGTGAAAATCAGGACTTTGATCAAGAAGAAACTCTAATCAAGATACACAGAACTGAAACACAGTTAAAAGTATAATATTTTATTTGGAGCAGATCTTGGATTGAATATAAAGTTTTACATAAAGGCTAAGAACATGATAAACTATGAAAGAGAACATATTTAATCTGTAGGCAATAGGCAAGTGTTTTTAACAGTTCCTCTCTAGTAATTCTTCATTCTGTTGTTCTAAAGGGAAAGCCCTATCATTTTTGCAATGGATATACATTCCATATTTCATGAAGCTCTATATTTCCATTGTGCTGTCTTTAATCATAGACATGGTTTCAGCTCTAGTCTGGGATTTCAGGAAATTGCAGAAGTAATTGTCATCACAGACACAGCTTAATTTCTAGTGTGGTGATGACATAACAATTTGCCCAAGGCCAAACCAAAACAGAAAAGTCTTTTATAAAATGATAGGGTGGTTTATTCCACAGCTTGAAAATTCACTATAATAATATTAGGGAATGTTAATTAGAAATTTAGTTTAGATTGAACTTTGAAACCTTAATGCAATTGATTGCATGGGAAATATTCAACATTATGATAATGAAAAAAATATATTACACCCTTTCTTACACATAGGAATTTCATTTAGTTTTTAGGGAAAGCAGATGTTACATGGCCAAGAAATGAAGAAAAACAAGAGATAAAACCAAGAAAGTAGAAAATAATATCTAAATACTTATGTATGACTATATTCATAGTTGGAAGTCAAGGAGACTTGTTTCAATTACTATTTGTTGCTATACAGTTACAAAATTTTGGTAAGTTTCTTAACTTTGGGTTTTCAAAAGTATCTAAATTGCAAGATTTTCATGTGTGAAAATGACATTAAAGGAAAAAAAATAAGATTGTGAGCTATTTAATATAATACCACTTATTAGAAGCACAGTAAATGATGCTATTGCATTTTTCTAGAACTGTGTTATGCAGATCTTTTGGACATGTTTATATTTGGCAGAATTAAGAGCCCTGAGACCAATAAAATTGCAAGTGAACAAGATCTAAAATGCAATTTCTTCGGAAGAAGTGCTTGTTTATAATGTATAATCAACAACCTCATAGTTTCAGGGATAATAAAATTGTGTTCTTTGAACTGGAATTAATTCTGCTTTTTGTCATGTACTCCAACCCTTTCTTTTCGTTTCATTGTCCTAACTAGTGTATTTTATTTCAATGCACAGTTTGAAAACCTTAATAATGTTTATTTTAAACCAAGCTGCATAGATTAAAACAAACATGCAAACAATTGGGGAGAATGCTCATCAAACTCTCACATTAGTCAGAAATTAAATACCACAGAAAAAAATATACAAGGGAGATGACTGGTGAAAGTTGGCACTTACAAAAAGTAATGTCCGCTAAAAAGATTTTGAAATCTGAACTTTTATAGCCTTCAAAAAAAGTTTGGAATGTAATTTACTTCACCTTCCTGCCTTACATAGAACCTCCTCTAAACAAGTTCAGATATATGGCAATCTCCTTTGCTTTTAAAGAGTTCCAAGTACTGAAATTCCAACAACTCACTAGGTAATTCATTATATCTTATCGTAAATTTGTTAAATGCCTATGTTTAAGGGGCAATATGGTTGTTTTGTAAATGTGGTAATCTGAATAAAAAATTGAGGCCTACCAAATTACACTGCTTTGCAGGAAATTAATAAACATTTAATAAATCAGTTATGAAATATATATTCTTTATATTTAGGAAGTACTAGTTGGTTGACTGAATTGGGGGGTAAGGTATAGGAAGGTGTCATATAAGACACAATGTTTCTGCTGTACATTTAGATGAGCAGCCGGTTAGGATGTTTCCACCATGAGTTCAGTTTTGAACACACTAATTGTGAAATACCATTCAAGAAGAGGTATTCCCTATGCAGTTGGATACACAGTCTGAAACAGAATAGAAAGAGGCCTGCACTGATGATAGAATCTTGGAAGTGGTCAGCAGGTAAACAGCATTTAAAGCCATTGAAGTTAGTTGGATCACACAAGTAAAGAGTGAAAATGATTAACAAAGGTGTGAGCTCTGAGCTAACAGACTCCTGAAGGCAAAAAATAATGAAAAGGATCTGGGAGAAAGGTAAAAATAAAACTGGAGAGTTGAGTATCTGGGAGGGATAGGAGGAGAATCTTCCAAAACAGAATAGTCAACTGTGTTGGAGGCAGTTACGAAGCAAGCAAAGTAATGAACAAATTTCCATTAGAAATGATTTGTAAACATATCAAGATCATTCTTATACAAAAGTTTGGGATCTGGGGCAGGAAGGAGTCAAAATGGGTTGAGAAGACAATGGGAGGTAAAAGGAGGAGAAAATCTAATACTACAGGAATTACTTCTGTGAAGTAGAAGTGGAAGTGAAGTGAAGAAGAAGAAGGATATGGTTTGGATATTTGCACCCCAAAGTCTCATGTTGAAATGTAATCCCCAGTGTTGGAGGTGGGGCCTGGTCAGAGGTGTTTGGGTCATGGGGGTGGATCCCTCATGGTTTGGTGCTGTCCTTGCCATACTGAGTGAGTTCTCATGAGATCTGTTTCTTTAAAAGTGAGTGGCACGTCACCAACCCCATTTTCCCTCCTTCTCCACTCCTGCCATGTGAGACACCTGCTCCCCCTTCACTTTCCACCATGATTATAAGCATCCTGAGGTCTCATCAGAAGCAAATGATGGTGCTATGTTTTGCATACAGCCTGCAGAACCTTGAGCCAATTAAATCTCTTTGCTTATAAATTACCCAGCCTCAGGTATATGCTATAGCTATGCAAAAACAACCTGATAAAGAGATTATTTTTCATGAGGAAAAAGAGGAACAACAGATAGAGTGAAAAATTGGGAGGTGATATGAACCCAAGGAAATTTGAGGAAATGGCCTTTGATAGGAAGAACATTTTTTTTTTTCATGATTTAAAATTATCAGCTAAGAATGAGAGTGGTAGATGGAGCATCTCAGAAACTGGAAAAAAGAAGTGGCTGGAAAAATACTATGATGTCTTGCAAGCGTTGAGGACCCCGTTAGGGTTAATAATAATGTGTTTACATTGATATTATTACAAAGATTATTAGTTTTCCCTAGCTGTATTCTGATGGCATGAAGAAAGCGAATGTTTTGTTGTAGAGTTTTGGGAATTGCGGTTTAGTCCAGCCTAATCAGGTCTTTGCATATAGTGAATCCAAGCATGATAGTGAAGTGAATATAACAAGAAACTGATGGGTAGGAAAAACTGGATGGGTCAAGCATTTATAAGAATGAGTGAGGTGGAAAATTATTAGCAGTGGAATAAGTTGTTTAAACAATTTAAGTTTGTGGACAGTGAGCAGGTTTATGTGTAAATATGTACTTACGTAATTGGGATTATCCTCAACATAGTGTTTTCAACTTGTCACTAAAAAGTCTTTGTACATATATTACTGGCTGAAAGATTCTACCATGTGAATGTATTTAACTATCTCCCCCCTTGTAGTTGTTTCCAGCTTTTGTTATCCTAAATAATGCTGTGATAAACATTCTTGTACATAAATTTAAGAGCCACTAAGAAACAAAAAGACAATTGCTTTTGTTCTCAGTAACCCTTATTACTAACCTAATATTACCTAATATTAACCTAATATTAATAACCTAATATTAAGGTAGAAACCTTAAATATTAATTTTTGCAATACTGACACCTTTGGTGTGGTAGCATTTTCAATTTGCATATTTTTCTTTAAAAATTATTTTAAACAATTCATTATTAAATAAAACTCGTTTTTGAAGTTTGAAAAAAGATACATTGCCCATAGTACTTGGTTCAGGATGTAACTCTTTAAAAATATTACTTAAAATTAAAGTTTTAGAGTACTTTAATGGTAATCTATTCCAATTCCTTCAGTTTAAGATTATAGAGTTGTTGCTTGGAGAAATGATTCCTTTTTCTAGTCACATAATGATTACCTTAAAGAGACTAAATATTAAAGATAATATTTTTTGAAAAAGCCACAATTAGGACCCTTAAAAATATTAAATGAAACATGTCAAAATGATACTTAACTCATTAAACATTAAGGAATCAGTAAGATGTTATCACTGGTTCAAAGAACCATAAATATAATAAGACTATTAGGGATGGTGGAATACATTTATTCAATAGATGACAAACTGTTAAACCTGGTCAATATACACACAGCACAATAATCAACTGAAACTATACCAGTTTACATTTCTAAGGACAATAGTAATTTGCATTACTTTAAATATTCTGTAACTTAACAGAGCTGTAAAATAGTCCAAAGACAATGAAACACATAGGTAACCAGAAATTGTGCTAGCTAATCAGGACACCCAATCATTTTTCCTTGTTTATTTATAAGTATTTTGCAATTATCTAGCATCTCACATTTCCCATTTATTAATAGAAAACAATGATTATTATTTATTACATGATAAAACTGTTCTCATTATGGTTGGCAGGAGTATTTAGGAAGATGCTGCAAAAATGTTACTTTACCATGTAGTACTCTTGTAGTTTGCTTAGCAAATCTAAAGATACACAGTCTTAAAAAGTTATTGAGGTCACAGGATGCCTAGATGCCTAGATGTTTCATAATGAAAAATCTCAGGTGAAACTTTGAAAAGTCTCTCTCAATTGCTATTCAGAGTATAGGAAACCAAGCCCCACAAACTTTACACAACTGGATTACACTTGTGGTATCTAACAATTTGGATAAATTCCTCTCTTCACAAGATCCCACAAATTTACTTAGGTGCCTGAACCCACTAAGTCTGGAAGCAGATATTTCCCTGGAAGAACTTTGTAGGCATTGGCTCCAGGAGTGAAACCACCTTCATTCCATAACAGTGGTTTCTTATACCATTTTATTTTGTATGTTCTATTTTTAATTGGCAAGTAAAAAATAAATATATTCATGATGTACACATAACATTTTGATAAATGTATACATGGTGGAATGTCTAAATCAAGCTATTGAACATGTGCATTACCTCATGTACTTATTATTTTTGTGGTGAGAACACTTGAAATCCATATTCTTAGCCATCTTCAAGTATAAAATATATTGTTATTAAACATAGTCACTATGATGTACAATAAATGTCTTGAATTTACTCCTCCAGTCTATCTGAAATTTTGTATACTTTGACCAACATCTTCCCAATTCCCTCAATTCCCAGCCTCTGGTAACCAGCATTTTACTTTCCATTTCTATAAGTTCAACATTTTCTACCCTCTACAAATAATTGGATTATGTAGCATTTGTCTTTCTGTGTCTGGCTCATTTCACTTAACATAATATCTTTCATGATTTTGCAAATTACAGGATTTTCTTCTTTTGTATAGCAAAATTGTATTCCATTTATACACATCACATTTGCTTTATCCATTCATTTGTTGATGAATTCACATAGGGTGAATCTATGTCTTGAGTATTGGGAATAATGTTGTTATGAGCATAGAAGTGTAGGTATCTCTTCAACACAATTATTTCATTTCATATATATATAACTCTAGTGATGGGATTGATGCATTACATAGTTGTCCTATTTTTAATTATCTGAGGAACTTCTATCCTGTTTATCTTAGTGGCTTGGCTAATTTACATTTCTACCAATGATGTGCAAGAATTTCAATGTCTCCACCTCCTCTCCGACACCTATCTTTCTTTTATGATAATAGTCATCCTAACAAGCATGAGATGATATCCTTTTTTTTTTTTTTTTTTTTTAATGAGACACCATTTTGCTCTTGCCCAGGCTGGAGTGCAGTGGGGTGATCTCGGCTCAACACAACCTCCGCCTCCCAGGTTCAAGTAATTCTTCCACGTCAGTCTCCCAGGTAGATGGGATTACAGGTGCACACCACCACACCCAGCTAATTTTTTGTATTTTTGGTAGTGACAGGGTTTCAACATGCTGGCCAGGCTGGTCTCAAACTCCTGACCTCAGATGATCCACCAGCCTTGGACTCTCAAAGTACAGGGATTACAGGCGTGAGCTGCCGCACCCAGACCATATTGTTTTTATTTGCAATTGCCTGGTGATTAGTGATGTTGAACATGTTTTAATATATCTATCAGGCTTTTTATGTCTTCTTCTGAGAAACAGGTTCTCTAACCACTTTTTAATTCTTGCTATTGAGGTATTTAAGTTCCTTCTATACCAGATATTAACCTCTTACCAGATATATGGTTTGCAAATATTTTCTCCCATTCCATAGGTTGTTCGTTCATTCTGGTGGTTGTTTTCTTTACTATGCAGAACTTTTTAGTTAGATGTAATCCAATTTGTCTATTTTTGCCTTGTTATCTGTGCTTTTGGGTCATATTTAAATAATCTTTGCCGAGACCAATGCCATGGAACTTTCGCCCTATGTTTTCTTTTAGAAGCTTTACAGTTCTGGCCTTATACTTGAGTCTTTAATTCATAATTCATTTTAAGTACTTTTTTATCCATGGTATGCAAATATGGTCTCATTTCATTCTTCTCCATGTGGATATCCAGTTTCCCCCGCGCCATTTATTGAAGAGACTCTTTTCCTTATTGTGGTACCTTTGTCAAAATTCAGTTGAATGAAATTGCATGGAATAAATTCTGGGCTTTCTATTCTGTTCCATTGGTTTATCTGTTTTTATGCACTGTGCTGTTTTAATTACTATAGCTTTGCAGCATATTTTGAGGTCAGGAAATGGGATACCTCCAACTCTTTTCCTTATGCTCAATATTCATTTTGCTGTTAGAGTCTTTTGTGGTTCCATACAAATTTTAGAATTGTTTTTTCTATTTCTGTGAAAAAAAAATCACTGGAATTTTGACAGGGATTGCATTAAATCTGTAGATCACTTTGAGTGATATAAACATTGTCATAATATTAATTCTTCCAGTCCGTTAACATGGGCTTTCCATTTACTTGTGACTTTTAATATTTATTTTATTAATATGTTAATAGTCTTTAGTGCCATGTGTTTTACCACTTTGGTTAAATGTATTTATCTGAATATTTTACTTTTTGTAGATATTGTAAATGAGATTGCTTTCTTGATTTGTTTTTCAGATAGTTCATTGTTTGTGTATAGAAATACTATAGATATTTGCATGTATATTTATAACTTGAAACTTTACTGATTTTGTTAGTTCTGAGAGTTATCCGATAAAAAATTTTAGGGATATATATATAGTTATGTAATCTGTAAACATAGACAATTTAAGTTGTTCAATGTGGATGGCTTTTTTTTTTTTTTTCTTTTTAACTTGTCTAATTTCTTGAGCTAGGACTTCCAATGCTATGTTGAATAGAAGAGGCAAGGATGGAAATCCTTGACTTGTGCCCAATCCTAGAGGAGAAGCTTTCAACTTTTTACTGTTCCATGTGTTGTTGGCTTTGAGCTTGTTATAGATGGTCTTTATTGTATTTAGGTACATTCCTTCTGTACCTAATATGTTGAGAGTTTTTATCATGAAAGGATGTTGTATTTTGTCAAATATCTTTTCTGTATCTACTGAGATGATCATAGGCTATTTTCTGTATTCTGGTAATTTGTTGTATGACATTTATTTATTGTTTTGCATACATAGAACCATCCTTACATGCTAGGGATAAATCCCACTTGATCATGGTGAATGTTCCTTTTAATGTGATTTGAATTAGGTCTGCTAGTACTTCATTGAGAATGTTTGCATCTATATTCATCAGGGATATTAGCTTGTAATTTTCTTTTTTATAGTGTCTTCATTTGGTTTTGGTATCAGGATAATTCTGGAATTCTAAAATGAGTTTGATATTTTCTTCTGCTCTTTAATTTTTTGGAAGAATTTCAGAAGGATTGATATTACTATTTTTTAAATGTTTCGCAGAGTTCAGTGGCAAAGCCCTTTGGTCCTGGGCTTTTTCCTTCCTTCCTTCCTTCCTTCCTTCCTTCCTTCCTTCCTTCCTTCCTTCCTTCCTTTCTTCCTTCCTTCCTCCCTCCCTCTCTCCCTCCCTCCATCCCTTCTTTCTTCTCTTTCTCTTCTCTTTCTTGCTTTCTCGCTTTCTTGCTTTCTCTCTCTTTCCTTCCTTCCTTCCTTCTTTTTCCTTCCTTCCTTCCTTCCTCCCTTCCCTTCCCTTCCCTTCCCTTCCCTTCCCTTCCCTTCCCTTCCCTTCCCTTCCCTTCCCTTCCCTTCTTTCTTTCTTTCTTTCTTTCTTTCTTTCTTTCTTTCTTTCTTTCTTTCTTTCTTTCTTTCTTTCTTTCTTTCTTTCTTTCATCTCACTCTGTCTCCCAGGCTGGAGTGTAGGGTGCAATCTTGGATCACTGCAACCTCCACCTCCCAGGTTCAAGCGAGTCTCATGCCTCAGCCTCACAAGTAGCTGGGATTACAGGTTTGCGCCACCATGCGCAGCTAATCTTTGTAATTTTAGTAGAGACAGGGCTTCAATATGTTGGCTAGGCTGGTCTTGAACTCCTGACCTCAAGCGATCCATCTACCTCGGCCTTCCAAAATGCTGGGATTACAGGCGTGAACCACTATGCCCAGTCTGGGCTTTTCTTTAATGAGACACCTTTTATTACTGCTTCAGTCTTCTTAATCATAACTAGTCTATTCAGATTTTCTATTTCTTCATAATTTAGAATTTAGTCTTGGTAGGTTACATGGGTTTAGGAATTTATACATTTCTTCTAGGTTATCCAAATTGTTGACACATATATATATATGTGACACATATATATATATATATATGCTGGCATATATAGGCATATATATATAAAATATATAAATATACATATATATAAGTTTATAATGGCTTTATTAATAATTCCCCAAACAGAAAGCAGCCAAGATATCCTACAAAAGGTAACTGCCAACAAAGTGTGTTGTATCTATGCAATCCAATATTATTTAGTAACAAAAAAAATTATTGAGCTATTAAGCTACAACAAGATGTCAAAAATCTTTTAAAAATAATTTCAAATTTTATTTTAGATTCAGGGGGCACACATGCAGGTTTGTTACGTGAGTATATTGTATGACGCTGAGAATTGGGGTAAGATTGACCCTGTTACTCAGGTACTAAGCATGGTACACACAGTTGTACAGTCTTTGATCTCCTTCTTCCCTGCCCCCTATTATTTGAAGGGGCAGAAGAGTAGCTACTATGTGAGGTAGAAGAGTGTATAGCCATGTCTTGTACTTGAGTTCCTCCATAGGAATGACTATTGGTCACCTCAGTGGCAAGCAATGCTGGTATCCTCTGTGAAAACAGGCTACTTGGGACTGCAGTGTTTCCCAAGTGTGGTTAATATCGATAACCTTCACCTTTCTTCTTTGCTCATTGCTATCTCCTGCTCTCTGAGGTATGCCAATCTTACCAAGAACCCTACTATGTAGATGTTATCAATACGCTTGCTCTACTGTGTTGTTCCAGATTCCTTATGGACCTTTGAGCCCTCTTTGAGCTATTCTGTTTTGTGAATTTCTGTATGTATTTGTTTGTAGGGGGATGAGGCAGATATATTCTACTCCACTATCTTGGCGACATCAGAGTTAGATCTTTTTAAATAAATGGGCATTATACTCATCAGTTTTCTCAAAAAAAAATCCTGACTAAAAGGAGAATAGATTCTTATTAACCTAATTGCCATAAAAAGTAACAACACTTAGAGTTTCTGGATTTTGTGGGAATCAGTGAGAATCTGATATTATTTAAAATGTTTTATTTTACAAAAACAGAGCTTCTGAATTCTTAATAAAAGTGTGGTAAGGAAGACAAGATTATTTTTCATAAAACTAGAAAATAGAACACTAAATCAAAATCAACACGGCTATAAGGAACTAACTATAATAAATTCCATTTATGAATTAATTCATACTATGTAATTAATTCTTGTTCTGAAGCATCTTGGTTCAATAGTTTGTTTTTATAAAAGCTGTCTGCTTCTAGATAAAATGGAGCCCTGAAATTCTGACTCAGTCCACTTGTTTAATGTGAAAGTTATCTAAGTGATGCAAGCTCAGAAACCTGTACCCAAGGAGACCCACTGAAGCTTAAACACATATTTTTGTAGTACCCAAGTTTAAATCACCTGCCATAGTCCCTTCCCATGACGATCTGACACTGTCATTTTTTTTTTTTTTTTTTTTTTTTGTGAGAGACACAAGCTGTTGTGTAGCATATACACAGAACTTTCAGGCAAGTATCAGAGTTAAATTAAAACCATCTGTAGATAACAAGAATTTAATAAATATTACTAATTTATTACTGCTAATTTTAAAATACGGAATGTGTGATGAGGGATCATAATAAGAATAATACAATCAACAACAAAATTTGTTTTCTTCTGTGGCATGCACAACAAAGATACTAAAGTCATTCCAAAAAAATAATTGGACAAAGCATCTCTAAGAATAATGATCAAGTATATTTTCAAAGACCTCTTGAATTTTATATCTGATGTATTAAAATTGATGAGTGTAACTTTGATGGAAAAACTATGTATTGAGATATATAATATTCGGAAACATAACTTTTAAATATGTCAATATCAGAGAGAGACTCTGTAAGACGACTGTAGGCCTAGCTACCTGTATTTTTATAAAACGTAATGGGTAAGTCTGATGCATATCCCCAGTGACCTAGAAGATGCAAATTCAAATGGAAGAAGTTGAGTTGTGGTTAGTAAATATTTTATATACCTGAGGGAGTTCCAAGATGGCCAAATAGGAACAGCTCCAGGCTACAGCACCCAACGTGAGTAACACAGAAGAGGGGTGATTTCTGCATTTTCAACTGAGGTACTGGGTTCATCTCACTGAGGCATGTTGGACAGTGGGTGCAGCCCACTAAGCAAGAGCTGAAGCAAGGTGAAGCATCGCCTCACCTGGGAAGCGCAAGGGGTAAGGGTATTCCCTTTCCTAGCTGAGGGAAACCGTGACACACGGCACCTGGAAAATTGGGTCATTCCCACCCTAATACTGTGCTTTTCTAAGGGTCTTAGCAAACGGCACACCAGGAGAATATAACCTGTGCCTGGCTGGGAGAGTCCCACGCCTACGGAGCCTCCCTCATTGCTAGCACAGCAGTCTGAGATCTAACTGCAAGACAAAAGTGAGGCTGGGGGAAGGGCGCCTGCCATTGCTGAGGCTTGTGTAGGTGAACAAAGTGGCTGGGAAGCTCAAACTGGGTAGAGCCCACCGCAGCTCAAGGAGGCCTGCCTGCCTCTGTAGACTCCACCTCTGGGGACAGGGCGTAGCTAAACAAAAGGTGGCAGAAACCTCTGCAGATTTAAATGTCCCTGTCTGAGAGCTTTGAAGAGAGTAGTGGTTCTCCCAGCACGGAGTCTGAGATCTGAAAACGGACAGATTTCCTCCTCAAGTTCCCTGACCCCTGAGTAGCCTAGCTGGGAGGCACCCCCCAGTAGGGGCAGACTGACACCTCACACAGCTGGATACCCGTCTGAAACGAAGCTTCCAGAGGAATGATCAGGCAGCAATATTCTTCTGCAGCCTCTGCTGCTGATACACAGGCAAACAGGGTCTGGAGTGGACCTCTAGTAAATTCCAACAGACCTGCAGCTGAGGGTCCTGATTGTTAGAAGGAAAACTGACAAACAGAAAGGACATCCACACAAAAACCCATCTGTACGTCACCATCATCGAAGACCAAAAGTAGATAAAACCACAAAGATGGGGAAAAAACAGAGCTGAAAAGCTGAAAATTCTAAAAATCAGAGCGCCCCTCCCCCTCCAAAGGAACGCAGCTCCTTACCAGCAACGGAACAAAGCTGGACAGAGAATGACTTTGACAAGTTGAAAGAAGAAGGCTTCAGATGGTCAAACTTCTCTGAGCTAAAGCAGGAAGTTCGAACTCATCGCAAAGGAGCTAAAAACCTTGAAAAAAATTTTGACGAATGGCTAACTAGAATAACCAATATAGAGAAGTCCTTAAATGACCTGATAGAGCTGAAAACCATGGCACGAGAACTATGTGACAAATGCACAAGCTTCAGTAACCAATTCGATCAACTGGAAGAAAGGGTATCAGTGATTGAAGATCAAATGAATGAAATGAAGCGAGAAGAGAAGTTTAGAGAAAAAAGAGTAAAAAGAAATGAATAAAGCCTCCAAGAAATGTGGGACTATGTGAAAAGACCAAATATACATCTGATTGGTGTACCTGAAAGTGACGGGGAGAATGGAACCAAGTTGGAAAACACTCTGCAGGATATCATCCAGGAGAACTTCCCCAACCTAGCAAGGTAGGCCAACATTCAAATTAAGGAAATACAGAGAATGCCACAAACATACTCCTTGAGAAGAGCAACTCCAAGACACATAATTATCAGATTCACCAAAGTTGAAATGAAGGGAAAAATATTAAGGGCAACCAGAGAGAAAGGTCGAGTTACCCACAAAGGGAAGCTCATCTGACTAACAGCGGATCTCTCAGCAAAAACTCTACAAGCCAGAAGAGAGTGGGGGCCAATATTCAACATTCTTAAAGAAAAGAATTTTCAACCCAGAAATTCATATCCAGCCAAACTAAGTTTCATAAATGAAGGAGAAATAAAATCCTTTACAGACAAGCAAATGCCGAGAGATTTTGTTACCACCAGGCCTGCCCTACAAGAGATCCTGAAGGAAGCACTAAACATGGAAAGGAACAACTGGTACCAGCCATTGCAAAAACTTGCCAAAATGTAAAGATCATCGATGCTAGGAAGAAACTGCATCAACTAATGAACAAAATAACCAGCTAACATCATAATGACAGGATCAAATTCACACATAACAATATTAACCTTAAATGTAAATGGGATAAATTCTTCAATTAAAAGACACAAACTGGCAAATTGGATAGAGTCAAGACCCATCAGTGTGCTGTATTCAGGAGACCCATCTCACGTGCAGAGACACACATAGGCTCAAAATAAAGGGGTGGAGGAAGATCTGCCAAGCAAATGGAAAACAAAAAAAGGCAGGGGTTGCAATCCTAGTCTCTGATAAAACAGACTTTAAACCAACAAAGATCCAAAGCGACAAAGTAGGCCATTACATAATGGTAAAGGGATCAATTCAACAAGAAGAGCTAACTATACTAAATATATATGTACCCAATGCAGGAGCACCCAGATTCATAAAGCAAGTCCTTAGAGACTTACAAAGAGACTTAGACTACCACACAATAATAATCGGAGAATTTAACACCCCATTGTCAACATTAGACAGATCAACGAGATAGAAAGTCAACAAGGATATCCAGGAATTGAACTCAGCTCTGCACCAAGTGGACCTAATAGACATCTATAGAACTCTTCACCCCAAATCAACAGAATATACATTCTTCTCAGCACCACATCACACTTATTCAAAAATTGACCACAGAGTTGGAAGTAAAGCACTCCTCAGCAAATATAAAAGAACAGAAATGATAACAAACTGTCTCTCAGACCACAGTGCAATCAAACTAGAACTCAGGACTAAGAAACTCAATCAAAAACGCTCAATTACATGGAAACTGAACAACCTGCTCCTGAATGACTACTGGGTACATAACGAAATGAAGGCAGAAATAAACATGTTCTTTGAAACCAATGAGAACAAAGATGCAACATATCAGAATCTCTAGGACACGTTTAAAGCAGTGTGTAGAGGGAAATTTATAGCACTAAATGCCCACAAGTGAAAGCAGGAAAGATCTAAAATTGATACCCTAACATCACAATTAAAAGAACTAGAGAAGCAAGAGCAAACACATTCAAAAGCTAGCAGAAGGCAACAATTACTAAGATCAGAGCAGAACTGAAGGAAATAGAGACACACAAAAAAATCCCTTCAAAAAAATCAATGAATCCGGGAGTTGGTTTTTTGAAAAGACCAACAAAATCGATAGACTGCAAGCAAGACTAATAAAGAAGAAAAGAGAGAAGAATCAAATAGATGCAATAAAAAATGATAAAGGGG
Organism: Macaca mulatta; assembly: GCF_049350105.2. NCBI lineage: Eukaryota > Metazoa > Chordata > Mammalia > Primates > Cercopithecidae > Macaca > Macaca mulatta. The sequence goes on along the minus strand of NC_133408.1, from coordinate 134,714,961 downwards.
ATATCACCACTGACCCCACAGAAATACAAACTACCATCAGAGAATACTATAAGCACCTCTATGCAAATAAACTAGAAAATCTAGAAGAAATGGATAAATTCCTGGACACATACACTCTCCCAAGACTAAACCAGGAAGAAGTTGAAACCCTGAATAGACCAATAACAGGTTCTGAAATTGAGGCAATAATTAATAGCCTACCAACCAAAAAGAGTCCAGGACCAGACGGATTCACAGCCGACTTCTACCAGAGGTACAAGGAGGAGCTGGTACCATTCCTTCTGAAACTCTTCCAATCAATAGAAAAAGAAGGAATCCGCCCTAATTCATTTTGTGAGGCCAACATCATCCTGATACCAAAGCCTAGCAGAGACACAAAACAAAAAGAGAATTTTAGACCAATATCCCTGATGAACACCGATGCAAAAATCCTCAATAAAATACTGGCAAACCGGATCCAGTAGCACATCAAAAAGCTTATCCACCATGATCAAGTGGGCTTCATCCCTGGGATGCAAGGCTGGTTCAAAATACACAAATCAATAACTATAATCCAGCATATAAACAGAACCAAAGACAAAAACCACATGATTATCTCAATAGGTGCAGAAAAGGCCTTTGACAAAATTCAACAGCCCTTCATGCTAAAAACTCTCCATACATTTGGTATTGATGGAACGTATCTCAAAATAATAAGCACTATTTATGACAAACCCACAGCCAATATCATACTGAATGGGCAAAAACTGGAAGCATTCCCTTTGAAAACTGGCACAAGACAGGGATGCCCTCTCTCACCACTCCTATTCAACATGGTGTTGGAAGTTCTTGCCAGGGCAATCAGGCAGGAGAAAGAAATAAAGGCTATTCAATGAGGAAAAGAGGAAGTCAAATTGTCCCTGTTTGCAGATGACATGACTCTATATCTAGGAAACCCCATCGTCTCAGTCCAAAATCTTCTTAAGCTGATAAGCAACTTCAGGAAAGTCTCAGGATACAACATGAATGTGCAAAAATCACAAGCATTCTTATACACCAATAACAAACAGAGAGCCAAATCATGAGTGAACTCCCATCCACTATTGCTTCACAGAGAATAAAATACCTTGGAATCCAACTTACAAGGGATGTGAAGGACCTCTTCAAGGAGAACTACAAACCACGGCTCAATTAAATAAAAGAGGACACAAACAAATGGAAGAACATTCCATGCTCATGGATAGGAACAAGCAATATCGTGAAAATGGCCATACTGCCCAAGGTAATTTATAGATTCAGTGCCATCCTCATTAAGCTGCCAATGACTTTCTTCACAAAATTTGAAAAAACTACTTTAAAGTTCATATGGAACCAAAAAAGAGCCCACATTGCCAAGACAATCCTAAGCCAAAAGAATGAAGCTGGAGGCATCACGCTACCTGACTTCAAACTATGCTACAAGGCTGCAGTAACCAAAACAGCATGGTACTGGTACCAAAACAGAGATATAGACCAATGGAACAGAACGGAGTCCTCCGAAATAATACCACACATCTACAACCATCTGATCTTTGACAAATCTGACATAAACAGAAATGGGGAAAGGATTCCAGATTTAATAAATGGTGCTGGGAAAACTAACTAGCCATATGTAGAAAGCTGAAATTGGATCCCTTCCTTACACCTTATACACAAATTAATTCAAGATGGATTAAAGACTTAAATGTTAGACCTAAAACCATAAAAACCCAGAAGAAAACCTAGGCAATTCAGGATATAGGCATGGACAACGACTTCATGTCTAAAACACCAAAAGCAATGGCAAGAAAAGCCAAAATAGAGAAATAGGATCTAATTAAACTATAGAGCTTTTGCACAGCAAAAGAAACTACCATCAGAGTGAACAGGCAACCTACAGAATGGGAGAAAATTTCTGCAATCTACTCATCTGACAAAGGGCTAATATCCAGAACCCACAAAGAACTCAAACAAATTTACAAGAAAAAAACAAACATCCCCATCAAAAAGTGGGCAAAGGATATGAACAGACACTTCTCAAAAGAAAACATTTATACAGGCCAACAGACACATGAAAAAATGCTCATCATCACTGCATCAGAGAAATGCAAATCAAAACCACAATGAGATACCTTCTCACACCAGTTAGAATGGCAATCATTAAAAAGTCAGGAAACAACAGGTGCTGGAGAGGATATAGAGAAACAGGAACACTTGTATACTGTTGGTGGGACCGTAAACTGGTTCAACCATTGTGGAGGACAGTGTGGTGATTCCTCAAGGATCTAGAACTAGAAATACCATTTGACTCAGCCATCCCATTACTGGGTATATACTCAAAGGATTATAAATCATGCTGCTATAATGGCACATGCACACATATGTTTATTGCGGCACTATTCAAAATAGCAAAGACTTGGAACCAACCCAAATGTCCATCAGTGATAGACTGGATTAAGAAAATGTGGTGCATATGCACCATGGAATGCTATGCAGTCATAAAACAGGATGAGTTCGTGTCCTTTGTAGGGACATGGATGCAGCTGGAAACCATCATTCTCAGCAAACTATCACAAGGCCAGAAAACCAACCACCACATATTCTCACTCATAGGTGGGAATTGAATGATGAGAACACATGGACACAGAAAGGGGCACATCACACACCAGGGCCTGTTGTGGAGTGGGGGGAGGTGGGAGGGATAGCATTAGGAGATATACCTAATGTAAACGACAAGTTAATGGGTGCAGCACACCAACATGGCACATGTATACATGTGTAACAAACCTGCACATTGTGCACATGTACCCTAGAACTTAAAGTATAATAAAAAATAAATAAGAAAAATATTTTATATACCTGACATTTTGATTGATAACACTGTACTATTATTTCTAATATAATTTAAATAAGCACTGCCAGGACTCTAATAAATATAGGAAAACAACAGACTATCTTGGGCTTGGTTTTGATCAATGTGTTATCTGTGGGTAAATACACATGATGGAGAGCATGGGCAATTAAATATCTGTAGAAATATCTCAAAAAGCATACAATTTCAAACATATTCATATTAGTAATATTTTGCCTATATAAACTTGACCTAAAGCCAAAAGTATTTATATTAATAATATTTTACCTATATAAACTTAACCTAAGGCAGGCTGTCTTCATATTTGGGAACTCTTCCATGGCAACCCTTAAAATTATAATATATCAAACACACTAATTATTTCCACTATGTCTCTTTCTGTAATATGAAAGAATAAAATACTTTATGATTTTCCTATTTTAAGCAGAAATACATACTTAAAATTTTATTTTACTTTAAAAAAAATTAGAATCCAATTTTGGAAGGCCAAATGAAGTTTTCAGAGTGTATTTAAATAATAAAGATAAAATATTAAGTGCCAAAAAAAAATGTTTTGTTATGTATTTAAGTAAATGACAATAAAATAATTTAAAATAAACACAGAAGTTATCAGGCTTGTAAATAAATTAGCTATTTTATAAATGAAGGAGAAACATTTGTTCTTTAAAAAAAACATGAATGTAATAAAATCAACAAAGATTGCACAAAACTACCCTGGTAAACCACAGAACCTTTGCTATCTAAGGTTACATAGGACATAAGGAAAATCCTTTTATATTATAAGCAAAATAATTAACTACCAACCCAAAGGAAAAAATAAAAATCAAGCAATTTTTCTAGGATTTTAACGTATTTCATAGATTATTTTAAACCTCCTATCTAATAAAAAGCTAAATAAAATTTACTAAATAAATAATTTAAAATAGAAAATATATTTATTATTTAAGAGTAGAGAGCTGGCCCTGACAAGCAGCGTGCCGCTTCTTCTCCCAGAATTTGTTTTTACCAATAATGTGAAAGTTACACTTACCTCAGAGATGAAAGATTACATTCTAGAATTAAATATGGTCAGCTCTGAAAATTGTTGGATGAATGGGTAGTTATTGCTATAATTAACAATGTGATTCATTAACATAACTATTTTGTACAGCTATAAATAGTTTTTCTTTACTTATGTAGTGATTTACTAAATAATAGATGGCTTTAAAAAGTCAATTCGCTAAAGGAAAATAGATATAGTTTTACCTATAAAGTTTCTATTGTCACTAAATCTGCCCAAGATAACAAGCTAAATTACAACTCCTGAGCCATATCCTACATCCTTCAAATTGATGGTGCTGGGTGCAGAGGCTCATGCCTGCAATCTCAGCACTTTGGGAGTCTGAGGTGAAAGGATCCCTTGAGGCCAGGAGTTGGAGACAAACCTGGACAAGAGAGTGAGACTGTGTCTCTAAAAAAATAAATAAATAAATAGCTGATCATATCACTGTACTGCATCCTGGGAAACAGAGCAACACCCTGTCTATTAAAAAAAACTAAAATTAATGGCATAGGAATGAGATGGGAGATTATAGCACCTCATTTTTATTAGTCATTGGGTAACTTTTTTTAGAATGTTCAAATTTATTCATTTATATTGACAGATACAATTTTACTTATTTTGTAGACGATAATGTTCTGAAGTACATATGCATTGTGGAATAGCTAAATCTAGCTGATTATCATGTGCATTACTTTACATAATTATCATTTTGTGGTGAAGACACTTAGTATCCACTGTCTTATTTTTCAAGAATACAATATATCATTGGGTAACTTCCTTATAGTACAACGTAATACTTTTCTGATTTTAAAATACCTAGAGTATGTTAGTTTATATTCCTTGTTTTCTTTTTTCTTTCATTTTCTAAGGAGATTGAAGTAAAAGATAAAGGGATTATCTTCTAAACAGAATCAATTCACCCATTTATTTGGAAGACAGAATATAAAAATGCAATAACTGTTCAATCACTATAACCTTTTAGAAAACCTCAGAATTTTAAAAGGTTTTGAGATTACTGGATTTACTGACTTCTAATTACACCTGTAGGATAAGCAAATAGATGGTCATCATTACATTCCAAGATGTTAATAAGCACAATTACTGATTTTTGAAACATGTTTACATCACAGTGTAGAGGTGTAGAGCACCATATATTTTTCCAGCTTTGTTAAAGTATGACTGACAAATCAAAATTGTAAATATTTAAGGTATACAATGTGATGTTTTGATATAAGTGTACATTGTGAAATGAATACCACAATCAAGCTAATTAACATATCCATCACCTCACATAGTTACTTTTTAATTTTTTAGCTGAGAACACTTTAGACCTATTCTCTTGGCAAATCCCAAGTAAAAAATACACTATTATTAGCTATAGTCATCATGATATACATTACATCTTCAGAATTTGTTCATCCAGCATAATTGAAACTTTATATGCTTTGACCGAAACCATACATTTTTGATTATATAATTCATAAATAAAACTGGATATTTTGGAAACTATATCTTTCTTGAAACATGACTCTGAACAGTCTTAAATTGAAAGCAATTGTGTCTTTGATGTTTATGAATTCACACCTTTTTTATTCAATAATTTGTTCATCACTGTTTTTTAAATTTTATATTTCATAAACAATAATTTTCACTGAGGGTCTGTGATTCAGGTTGTCTGAATCACAATGCAGCTGTGTGAGGACAGAGATATAAGCACTAGTGTCAGATTATATAGGAAACACTTGAATTCTGGTGTGGTCATCCAAAAATTTAGACAGAAACCCCTGAACAAGAAACAGTTTGAATTTTGATTAAAACTTTAAATCCAGGAATATTTATGATTTTGTGTCAGTCTATCTTTATAGTGTAAGAAAATATTAGAATTGTTTAATCAAATAAGAAATAAGAAAATATAATTACCATAAACAAAAACATAAAGCAGATAGCACAGAGCCTGGCCAAAAGCAAGTGCTTAAGGATTGATAGAGATATTATTGTTACTCCCTTCAATTAACGTCCTAAAAATGCCTGAATAGTTGAATCCTATATGTACCAAGGAAGAAAATGGGAAACGTATTCTATGGCAACAGTTCTGTGTTGAATTTGGATGCCTTTTCACACTTGAAATGCTTGGTAGAAAGCATGACTCATGACACACTAATTTGTATGGCTCATAAAGCAGATTATACCCCCCAAAATAAAAACTTCCTTTTAACTAATATGTGATGAAATATTTTCAAGAAATTTGAAAAAAAAAAAGCCATATTACTTAAATCTAAAGGTAGGATTTTGTAACGTGTGAACCAAAAAGTAAAAACTGTGAGGCAGAGAAATGTACCTTTCATTAATGTTTTAGTCAAGGTTCTTTAGAAAGACAGAAACAATAATATACATATATAGGAAGAGAAAAATAAATATATGAGAAGGAAATTCTTAAGGGAACTGGCTCACTTGATTACGGAGGCTAAGTCTCGTAACAGGCCATTTACAAGCTGGAGAACCAGGAAAGACAGTAGCACGACTCAGACCAAGTCTAAAGGTCCAAGGGCATGGAGGCTGCTGGTCAGAGACCCAGACTCCAAAGGTCAAAGAATCTGGAATTCTGATATCGAAGGTCAAAAGAAATGGGTCCCAGCTTCAAAAGAAACAGAGCAGGAACTCACCTTTCATTTGCCCTTTTGTTCCATCCAGACTCCTAGTTGATTGGTTAGTGTCTGCCCAAATTGAGAGTGGATCCTACTCAGCCGGACTTAAATAACAGTTTCCTCCAGAAACACCCTCATAGACACACCAGGGGCAACCTAATTATTTTAATCAAATGCCAGGTCACCTGGGTTTCCTTTTCAGCAGAGAGGCATAGGCTCAGTGACTACTGAGGCATGGAGAATAATTAATGCAATTATTGAGAATAAAATAATGCTTCACCAGCTACCTGCTTATCCCTTAATTCAGTCAAATTGACACCCAAAATTACCCATCACAATGAACAAATATTAAAAATGTTTACATGTCTAAGTATCTACCACTTGGTAACATTATGCTGTGCTAGAGTCTTCAAACATCCAAATGTAGGTAGATTTGAAAAAAACAAAAATTAATAATCATTTAATAGAATATAAATATACTGTAAACTAACAAAATGTAAATCTTTGACTCTTTATACAGTCTCATAAAGTGCTTAATAGCAGGCAATTATGTGTTTTCATTCCTCCAAATTATAATCATTTATTTATCCCCTCTTAGAGAAACATCAACATTTACCCTCAATCTTGTTGATACAGTTTTCTATATTCCAAATGTTATTGCTGCAATATTATCATAGATAACTCTAATGATTACTAAAGTAGATGTTCCAAATAATTAAGATAAAGTAATACAATTTATTTCCCAATATGTATGATGACTATTTATGGCTAAATATTGTTGGTCATTGGAAATTTTATCAATGTAGGCAGAGGGAACTAAGAATTTCCTCTTACGGGTTTTACTAATTTCCATAAAATATTTTCACCACATTCAAAGTAATTCTGGAAGGAGGAATCAGTCCTGTTCCTTGATGATAAATAACTCAAGTAATTATCAAATGATTGTGTGGCAAGCCCAAACTATATTTTGCAAAGTACTTAGTTTCCAATTTTATGCATATATTTATAGCTATATATACTTTAAAGAGAGTTTATCCATATGTTTCTGATTCATTTACACTTAACTCATCAAAATGCTGTTTTTAAAAGCATAGAAAATTAAGTATACTTTTTAAGTCTACGTTTATTTTTGAGAACTAGGAAGACAGAGTTTGCTAGCTGTAAATTAATTCAAGAAAATATAAATATTTTAGGCTTGGCATAAGACATTTTCTCTTCTGAGAATTTTCAATAATTAGATATATTGTTTTTCCTTTTGTTCTTGAAAACTAACCCACTGAATTCTTTCAGAAGGCTGAAATTAGACTGTGCTTCATAAGAAATCTCAAACCTGCAAGGATTTAGGATGATCCTATAGTAGGTATAATTAAGAAATAAAGGTATTAATTTCCATGGTGGATTTAAGAGTATACTACCTTCATTATTATTATTTTTAGTTTTAAATCTCTTTTTTTTCTTTATTTATATAGAAAATAACAAGTACAATGAAAATACAGTTATGTTTTCTTAAGACCTGGCTAATTGGTAAATTTTCTTCTCCATGTCTTAATTCTTAGAAGGAGGTTAGCTTCTACTCTATCTGCTGTTAGAATTTTATACAAGAATATATGTACCCCACTTAAGAACTTTATTATAAACTTTTCTTCTTATTGAAATGATAAATGTTGTCCTCTAAGTATATTGTAATTTTCTGAGAAACAAAATATGGAAATTACTTCTAAAATGCCTATGAATTTGGAATTATTAGAAAGAGAATTATCTACAAATAATTCAAATTTTTTCACTTACCTTCCTTGGTAAATGAATATAAAATGCACTAATATTGTTAGGTTTCCTTTTGAGTTTAAATATTAAATATAAAATTATAAAGACAGTGTTCAGTAGTATAACTCTTATCATATGTCTTTTCAAATTTTTAGTGGTATCAGTATTATTTGATTACCAATTAAAATTATCCTATAGCACTTAAAGAAAAAAAAATCCTAAAGAAGTTTATGTGTGGAATATATAAGGTTAAAAAATATATCAGTTACTGAGCACAGGTAATAAGTATCATTAATGGCATCAATATCAATCATAATTATTCATTACATTTTTGATTGGCTTTAATATTTAATATGAACTCTATCATACTTTATTCCATTGCTGTCATATGCATTAGTTATTATTACATAGAATGTTTAATAAAGAACAGCAGTCATGAAATTCATTTGCAATTGATAGAAGAAAATATATTTGTTTTCTATCTGTATTCAGTTAGAATTTAGATAATATATAGATAATATATCATTAATGTCAACTTCATTGGGATTCTGGTCACATCTGTGTTAGTTTCCTTGGCCTGGCTTAATTAATTATCACAAACATGATGCCTTAAACCACATAAATGTATTATCTTGCAATTATAGAGTCCAGAAGTCTGAAATCATGCTGTCAGCAGGGCCATGCTCCCTCCAGAGGCATTGGAGGAGAATCCTTCCCTGCCTCTTCCAGCTTCTAGTGTCTCCAAGTGCTGCTTGGCTTGAGTTTTCATGAGTCGGATCTCTACCTCGGTCTTAGCATAGCCTTCTTCCCTTTGTGTCCTCCTTTTCTGTCTGTCTAATCTCCCTCTGCTTCATTCTCATAAGAATAGCTGTCATTGGTCTTAGGGAACACCCAGGTCATCCAGGATGATTTCATTTTGAGATCATTAAGTTAATTATATATAAAAAGACCCCACACCCCCCACCCCAGTAAGGTCTTCACAGGCTGTAGGAGTGAGACCATGAACATATCTTTTCGGGGAGACACTATTCAGCTCACTACCTGTCAGTAGATGAGTGCACTAGGTTAACAGTTCTCTGGCTAGTGCAGAAATCAAAGAGAGATGAAAAGCAACACTAGCCTGGCTTTTTGGCAACCGCTACCCACTGTGTAAATCAGGATCCAATTAAGACAGAGAAACCACACTGTAACTTGAATGGGAAAAAGCTAATATACAGAATCAGTTATTATAACAGGATATGTGAATAATGAGAGATTAGCTAGTAAGAGTTAAAGACAACTCTAATGAATATTGTAAAGCTGTAAAGCAACTGTAAAGAAGAAGGCATTACTTTTATATTTGAGGCAGGGCGAAAGAGAACCCTTCCCCGTCAGGGCTGAGATCTGAACTTTGTTATAGAGGGCATGGCTGTGATCACTAAAAGAGAGAGAAATTGCTGTGGTACCAGGCATACTGGCAGAACTTGTTAGAGAGTTGCCTTTTAGCATGCCAGAAAAAGCCATTCACAAGTAAGTGCTATACCGGAGAGGCTCCAGTATGAAGCTACTGACTACTAGAGAGGTTTCAGAAGCCATGTTATGTAGGAGCTGAGTACTGGGGAAGCCATCTGCACTACAGGAGCTGGCTGCTGGGGAACTTGTATGCAAGAACTATCCAATGAAACACCCCAGAACCAGGAAGAAAAACCCTTTACTCCTACCACTTCTTTTAAGCATCCTCAATTGACAAAGCATAGCAGAGTGCCAGGTGGCCAAAAAATAAAAATAAAATAAAATAAAAATAAATGGATTACCTCTATTTTCATAGAGCAAGCAATGAAGGGTGGGTTTAGATCTGAGAGGCAAAAGATTGATAAATGACAAATATTTGGAGAATAAAACTTGAATGAAACATGGTGTCTCATGCCTGTAATTCCAGCATTTTGAGAGTTTGAGACCAGCCTGGCCAATATGGTGAGACCTTGTTTCTATAAAATACAAATTTAAAAATTAGCCGCACATGATGATTCACACCTGTAATTCTAGCTACCCAGGAGACTGAGGTGGGGGGATCACTTGTGTCCAGGAGTTCGAGTCTGCAGTGAGTCATGACCATGCCACTGCACTGCAGTCTGAGAGACCCTGTCTCAAAAAAGAAAACAAAAAACATAATAAAAATTAAAAATTTAAAACAGGAAACTTGAGAATATAATTGGGAAAACTAAATTTATGAAAGTCAATCAGGTTTTATGTATAGGTGAAGAAGAATTGATGATGTGGATGGCATTCACAATCGAATCCTCTTGGTGAGTTCATGAAAAATGTATGAAATTTTTTACATGTCCTTTTCTCATACAAGACATTTGGCTCATCATTTCTCATGAATTATTTCTCTTATATTTCCAATGTTTTACTTCAGACTTCCAACTACCTTTCTATATTTTTGCAATATAAACATGTTTTTAAATTTATAATCTTAAATTATAACCTACCTGGCCATTTTCCCTATGTCTTCTGATGCCAAAAGGATGAGAAAATATGAGAACTATTTTATAAAATGAAGTCAAAAAAGAAACTTCAAGAAGCAAATACAACATGAAGAAAGACCTACAGGAAAGATTCAACTTGCAAACTCTTGAATTAAACTGGTTGCATAAAATGTAGTGCTGTGCAGGAATAAGTATTTAAAATTCTCACAAATAACTGGACAAAATGGTCTAATTGTTACTATGTTTTGATTATGTGAAACCTAAAAAACTACAACCATAAGCTTAAATTTACATATTCATATTTTTAAGTGCATACTGTAAAGTCTTAATTAAGTTGAAAACACATATTCATTAAAATGATTATGACACAGTTTCTGCCATAGTCTGGAGGTAAGAAAAACAGAAAATTTTATTTTTTACACATTAACTATATATCAAAAAACAGTGATAATAAAATAAACCCCTTGTGACTGAAAATGACTCACTTATAAATTTTTCTGTGAAATATTACTTTGCTGAATTTACCAAAAATGGTGATAGTTGATACTTTGTATGTGAGTAGAATTTGGGGTGTAAGCATTGATTTGTTAGGAAATAATCGGTTTCACTTGGCTTTCTAAGTAGTCTTCAGTGACCTTTACTCAGACAGATGGATTTGAGCACCAAGATGCTTTTCCATTTCATGGGATAATGAGCAGTTAGTTAAATGAGCTATAAAGTACATAGTAATTGTGCCAGAACAAATTTCATTCTTTAATGATTTTGATATAGCCAAAGAATTCATCATTTCCCTCTTATTCCACTCAATTTAATGCTTCCTTTGTTAGTTCAAGGAAGAAATTTAACAATCATGAGCAAAGATAAGTTATTTTTTCTAATTTTTTAAAAAGTCTTTGTGAACATTGCTGCACTGGACCCATCTGGAGATCTAAAGAGTAGAATACTCCAAGGCACAGTCATATCCCTTTAGCTTTATGTAAATCTGATAGAACTATGATATCCAGTATCTTCACCACTATCCGTATATGGCTTTTTAAATTTAAACTAAATAAAGCATAAAACATAAAATACGATTCTTCATTTGTACTAGATGTATTTCAAGTGCTTAGATAATATATATTATCTGGCCATTACTGTATTGAATTATGTTATATTAGATTCAACTTGCAAAATCTTGAATTAAACTGGTTGCATAAAATGTAGTACCGTGCAAGAATAACCATTTAAAATTCTCACAAATAACTGGACAAAATGGTCTAACTATTACTATGTTTTGATTATGTGAAACCTAAACATTTACAACCATGAGCCTAAATTTACCTACTCATATTTTTAAATGCACCCTGTAAAGTCTTAATTAAGTTACAAATACATACTCATTAAAAGGTATATATGACACAGTTTCATTATACTATCATTAATATATTACTATAATAGCTATCATAGTTAACACTGCAGATTTAAATAATATTTTCAATAGCATAAAAATGTTTATTGGACAAGAATATTAAATCATGTCTTCATGCTTTTCCACCTATCAGAATTATTTTTTAAAACAAAATATTGGCCAAAAAATTAAATTTGTGGTGGTATTCTGTAAGCAATATAATATGAGTATCATATTTATGTTTTCTAAACAAGGTGATAGTGTTTTTTTATGATATATCATTTTACCTACTTTTGGAAGGGGGCATTAATGCAGAAAATATAACAAGATATATTTTCTTATATATATTATATATAAGATATAATAATTATGATGAATAGAGTGTGAGAGTGAAATTTTTGTAATAATTTTATGTTACTTAAAAGCATTGATATCCTGTAATCCCAGCATTTTGGGAGGCCGAAGCAGGAGGATCACTTGAGCCCCTGAAGTTCCAGACCAGCCTGGGCAACATTGAGACCCTCATTTCTATTAAAAATAAATAAATAAATGATAAAAAATAGAACAAACATGAAATATAAAAATAATGGAGATCACTTTTTAGTTTGATCTGTCTTCCAATATCCTATTTACCAAGTTTGAAGAATAAGAAAAAAATTATAACACAGAAACCCAGGACACAGGATTATACAAACTCCTGGTTCCATTATGAACTGGGTATTTGTCATTTTATAATGTTTCTATTAAAATTGATATATGTAGGACAAAGACTTACATATGAATTATCTTCATTACTCTGGATCATGAATCCAAGATGAAAACCTAATACGTCTGGCAAAACTGTGTGAAGGACTTGTATTTTTTTTTTTTTTTTCCTTAGAGGAAGGCCTAAATTCTAGGAGCAGGTTTCCAATTGCCTACATTGATGCTTCCCATCTAAAAACACATACAAATTTGAATCTTATAATTTCTGTGTGAATTGATTTGTGTTACCCAAAAAAAGATATGTTGAAGTTCTAAACACCAGAATCTCTGAATTTGACCTTATTTGGAAATGGAATCTTTGTAGAGGTAACCAAATTAAGATGAGATCATACTGGCTCTGTCTGGGCTCTAAGTCCAATGACTGCTGTCTTTAAAAGAGGGTACTTTGGACACAGGCAGATCAGACATACAGAGGTAGTATAGCTATGTCAAGACAGAGACAGAAATTGGAGTTAAGCTACCACAGGCCAAGGGTCATCAAGAATTGTTGCCAACCACCAGACACTAAATGAGACATGGTAGAATTCTTTCTTAAAGCCTTTGGAGGGAACAAGACTCCACCAACACTTTGATTGCAGACATCTAGCCTCCAGGAGTGTGAGAAAATAAATTTCTATTGTTTTAAGCTACCCAGTTTGTTGTACTAATAATTTGTTACGGCAGCCCTAGGAAACTAATGCATACTCTGGTAGTTTACAAAGACTGTACCACTGAGAAGCAAATGTGAAAGCCTAAAAGTCACACAGTTTGGCCCATAAAAGACTTACTACCTATGGAATGTGCCTAATTAGTGGTATTTCTTTGATCAGGCCTAGCATCTCTCCTTGTCCTTGGTTGTGATGTAAGGTGATGTACTTGTCTCTGCTTATGGTCATTATCAGTAAACTATAGCAATGTAATAAATTCAGAGAATAATAAGAATCTGAATTAAATTAATTAAGTTGACCTGAATGAATATCATCTTGATATCTTTATTCTTTCCATTTGTCTATTGCATCACTGATTTTGAAGCATTTTGATTTATAATTTTATTTCATCTTCACAAACACCATATGAAGCTGGAGAGATAGAACACACAAAAGAAAGTAGTCTGTGCACTCCTTGAGGACATAACTGCCATTTTATACTGAATATTTTCAATGGAAAATGCTATGTGGAAAGAAGATGATTTTTTTTACCTGAATCTCCATTTCCCAGATAGAAGAGAAGCTAAGTCTAGAGTGGTAGATGTGAATTTGAACAGTGCCTGCCTGTGACTCTATTTCTTTCTTTATTTCTTTTTTTCCCCACACTTCATCTGGGAGCAAAGGTGGTTTATTTACTATGAATAGGCTATTTCTGCCATGATTTCATAGGTGTTAAATGCATTTAACCTTTTCTTTAATAATTTCCAAATTACATCAAAATTTACTGATTCAATGTATGGAAAACATCCACTAATTTGGGAAATTAAAAAAGATATTTAAGCACAATGTATCCAGATTTCTTCTAAAATAATTCACCCACATAGGGAAGAGAGGAGAGGAACTAAATTTTCTCACTGGTTTGCTTTTATAAATTTCTAGAACAGAGATTACTATCTGTGGTACATTTGGCCAAAGAAAATTCAAGACTGAGCAAAATAAAAGTCCCTTCGGTGATTAAGATAGCAATATGCAGTGGTACAAAAAGGATATTTAGAAGTACAACAAATAAACAATTTTCTCAAGAAGAGCAAGAATTAGTATTCTGGGCGGCTTTGCCACCCAGAGTGTTCATCAGGATATGATCAAATAATTCACATTTTTGTTTATTTGCCTGAAGGACCTTACCCACCCTAAGAGCAATCTTGTAAAAAGCCGAAGTGCATATTTTATGCAATATAACTTCATACAAAACTGAAGCAAAGTGATCTCATGCAACACTGGATGGCAAACGGTGGGCTTTCTCTCTATATAAAATAAATAGAAACAGAAATAGATGAAAAACAGCTGGAGTTTAGAATTATATGGAGTCCATATTTCCATGCACCTTTAGGTGTGATGTTATTTTGACTAAATGTTAGTATCCTCGAGGAACTTTCAGGTGCTTTGACTGATAAGTAGCTCCAGAGCCATCATAAAATAATGCACCGGGAAAGAATGTGCTCCACCCTAAAACTAAGTGCCCAAAATTCAAACAGTTTATTATGCCCAGAATGACTTACAAATAAAACATAAGTTCAGTTTTATAAGGCAACATAAAAGATTGTTACTTAAGAGGCAAACTGGTCTAGAAAGCTTTATTGCCCCCATAATTTATTATGGAATTAATCCATTGCGTGTTTGCACCAGGTCAGCTCGCTGAAGGAAACCTGCATCTTATCGAAATCAGATTGAGAGGTACAAATTGAGAATCCCTAATGGAGTACTAAGCAGACTTCAAAAAGTCAAGCATATGGACTGTGTTATAGTTTCTGAATGGCTTCACTTGAGTCATAAAGTTAACCCCCACCTCTCCCCAAAAAAGCAGGGCTATTTTTCCTACCAGTCTGCGAATAATCTAGAAAGAAAAAATATTTTTTGTGAAAATACAAAAGCAAGTTATTTTGTTTCAAAATAAGGATTTCTTCAAAATGAGCTCTTGTTTTTCTACTTTTTTGGTTCCTTACTCTCAGAATTCTGAAAAATATATTTGGATATCTCATCATAAAATATGATAGTTATATGAGCTAATACCTATGTTAATTAGCTCAATTTAGCCATTCTACAATGTATACATATTTCAAAACATCATATTGTACACAATGAATATGTATATATCATTTTTAATTAGTAATTAAAAATTAAACAATGTATTTATTTGTACAAAAATGTCAGAGGACGTATGATAGGACATTTATTATTAGATCTTTAGAAAGATATCAATTACTTCTTAAGATACAACAGTTTTATCCATCAAGACTTATTGACTGCAACCCTAAGGTGATATTTTATGGAAGACTTGATGACTGCAAAATATCAGATCAATCACATATTTAAATGATGTTCTTTTTAACAAAAACTTGCATTATACGTTAGACAAAAGATCAGGTTAGTTAATCAGAAAAACTGAATTTGGATACTTCATCACTTATTAATCATCTAAGCTATCATAAAGTTCATTATATTCAACTCTAAATTAGGAAAAATAATAACTACAAGCCTTCTGAAGGTTAAATGTCAGTGAGAGGGTCAAATGAGATTCAGTTTGTGAAAATATTTACATCTGTAAATTGTACTAACCTATAAGGCATTTTTGTTAATAGATCTACTTAATCCACGAATAAATACTTCATGCAGCAACATTTAACACCATTTTAAACTTTCTAAAAAAAAAGCATAAGTCTTTAGTTAGCAATGGCATCTTTTTCACACTTTAATAATACCTAAAATATATAATTAATACATTAAGTGAATAGCACTTCCTTCCATAAATATATGCGATATACATACACAAATATAAACATGTATATCCACATGTATGTTAACTTTACATTTATAGATACCAGTAAAATCTAGAAATTGTGTCTGCAAAAAATATACAAGAAATATGTGTATGTAATAGCCAAATCTCCCCTATCAATTCTTTTTCCTAAAAGTGAGTATAAAATAAATGTATTTCTACTTTAAGCATTTTTTTTCTCAAGTGTTTTATTTTGGATATCGTTATACGTATTATGAATAAGACAACAGGATGACAGTATTAAGATAAATCACCATGTTTCAAGGCATTAAGATAAGGTAAGGGGGAAGGTGTTTTCCTTTACTCTCAGGTTTACATCCTACTTTATCTTTGATACCCATTTCTTTATATTTTTCATTGTCAGTATTTTACTGACAATACATTTTGGTAGCTTTAACTTTCTTTTAACAATAATTTTTACTTATATTGATTTATAAAAAAGAGTTTAGCCTTCAATCATGCCATGAAGTATTTTATGTCTTTAGAGACTTGAAAGCCCAGCAATTTATTTTTCTCTGTCTCCTATGTGCTACTGCAAGCCTGGAATTTGACCCATAACTTCAACTAAAGACCCCATTCACCTATCACTTTTCAAAATGTTTAACCAAACACTCTTCACTAGTCAAAAGTCAGCGATAGGAGAGCCTCCTACTGTGCATCTTCAGTGTGGTGTGGCTCATTGACAGCTGGAGAGACGGCTCTTGTTAAGCATATTTGATGTGCCCTGGTTTATGTCTCCTCTGTTTTACTGGAAAAGCCTTCAGCAGGTCACTGGCTGGGCCTTCACAGCTGAGTACTAAAGATGAGAGTGTAAATGATGATTAAGTGCGGGCATGACTCTCAGATTTCCAGAGTCTCAACCTCACAGGTGTTCATATTGCAGCTGGAACTAAGGTCTCATTTTATCAGAAGTTGAGTATCTACTTTAATTGTGGAAAGTATAAGGTATTGACTAAAAGGCAGTGGTTTTGTTGATCAATGCTGATGTAGAGAAAGCTGGGAAGTTTAACAAAATGTTTTAGAGAAAATCTTCTGGAGCCAGTGAAGTATAAAGGAAAATAATGGCATACTGTCTGAGAGAAAAGAATAACACTAACATATCGACAGTGCATTGAGCAATATGAAGAATTACACCAAGATAGTGAAGAATATGAATGCTTTCTTAGGTGATTTAGACAATTGACGATATTTCAGTAGTAATGAAATTGTGATGGCTATTTTCAAGTATTTAGAAGGGCTGTCTATAGAAGAGATGGATAACTGTGTGTGTGTGTGTGTGTGTGTGTTTGTGTGGGTGGGTGTGTGTGTGTTTGTGTGGGGGTGTGCCTGATTCCAGGGGACAGAATGTGGGCTAAACTGTGAAGATAATATGGCCACAGATCCAGTTCAAAATAAGAAAGAACTTCCTAGCCACTTGGACCATACATAAATGGAAGTTGGAGGTTATAAAGTCACCATTATTGAAGTGTAAAAGTGAAAGCTGTGACTATTTTGTATGGTGGTTGGAGTGGCAATTCCTACATTGAATATGATTATGAATTGAATGAAATATGTGATACTTTCATGCTAATATTTAACAACTCTAATAGTAAATGAGATTTGAGTCCACAGAGGAAATGTATTTCAGGCCAAATCCTAGGCCTAAAATACATAATAAATCCTTTCTTATTTACCCTTTCTTAGTAAATAAGAAAGAATATAGTTTTGGGAGTTACCAGGAGTTAAATCCTGGTATCTATATATTGGTCACTTGAGAAAATCACTTAAATGCTATTATAGCTTTCTCATACCTAAGTGAAAACTGATATCAAATTGTAATAGTGGGGATTAAATTACTGAAAAGTTGATTACATTATAAGGAGAGTGTCTAGCATAAAACAAACATTTAATGAAAGCTACCTAGCAGTACTACTTTCATCTAATATGTTTTGATACGTCATATGACTTTCAGTGCACCACTACACATGACATTTTACTCATGTAGCTGGTGCATGTGTGTGTGTGTGTGTATGTGTGTGTGTGTGTGTGTGTGTTAGCTGGATCTACCTCCCTTTCTCTTTCCTCCACCATTAAATGCAAGCTCTGGTTATGCTACACTGGCATCATGGAAAAAATCTAATCTCCTAAACTCTTCCTTTCACTCCCAACTTGGTTTGAACTTTTCTCTCAAATTACATATTGGGCTCAATAATGCAATGCTCTTTTCAAATCTCCCTAGCTGACTCATCCTTTGAATATGAAAAATCACTAACCATATACTGAATCATTATATTAGTTTGAAGATTAAATCCAATTATTTAATAACAGAATTATGTATTTTTCTGGTATTTGTCCTTAACAATAGAACCTCTATTTTTGTTGCAACGTTAGCTGGTCTTTTCCATTCCACTAAACAGGCATGTTTGCCTCTTCTCCGTTAGTCCTCTGCTTGACGCCTTGAAGTTCTTACCTACACCACTCAGCTACTATGAGAACTGCCTTCTTTATTTACTCAGCCTAACCCTCTCACTCTAATACTTTCTGCAGAACACGTTTTCCAAGACGCCTTTCCAGATAAACATCAACCGCAGACCACCCTGCTCATAAGTTGATGCATATC
The DNA here is from genome assembly GCF_049350105.2 of Macaca mulatta. Classification (NCBI taxonomy): domain Eukaryota; kingdom Metazoa; phylum Chordata; class Mammalia; order Primates; family Cercopithecidae; genus Macaca; species Macaca mulatta. Next base: position 134,695,960 of record NC_133408.1, on the reverse strand, counting down.
TTGTTTTATTGAATTTATGTCTGCTGCTAGAGTATCTGCATAGTTTTCCCCAGAATCTTTTAATATATACTTTATTTTCTCTATAATTCTTATTATTGGGTAATGCATGCAATAAACACTATACACATAGCTGAGACTAAGTCTCTTAAATATTCACTGACCTTTTATTTGTGAGAAGTACTGCATTTTATAATTCATGATAGGATTACAAAATTTGAATCTGTAAAAGCAAAGCAATTATGAATAAAGGAAGTGGTTAAAGAAAATTTGATAATGTCTGAGAATGTAACAAAATATTAACTTATAAATGTATGTATATATGTATGTGTGTGTCTGCAAAGAAGGAGATTGTTCATATTACACAGAAAGAATATATATTCTTTATTAGCATGCAATTTTAGGTCTTTCTTAGGTAAACACAAAATAAAAGTTATTACAGACATGTTATATATGGTGTTTGATGGTAAAGTAACTCCTGCCTAAAGAAAATAATTGTCTTTCCTATTTTAAACTAAATTTTGTTATAGCTCCTAGCACCTGATTTTTTTTTAAGTACAGGGAAATTTATTTTTTCGATAATGTTTAAGTCAGGAAAATTTGAGATGAATATAAACATTGTCCAGGAAGAATCACTATAATTAGTAAAAAGTATATGTACAAGAAATACTGTGGTAGACAGAGCAATACTTCCCCAAAGATGTCCACATCCTAATCTTTTAGACGTGGGCTTATGTTACCTTACATTGAAGAAGATCTTTGCAGATGTGACCAAATTAAGGAACTTGAAATGGATAGATTAGCTGCATTATCCAGGTGGCCCAGTGCAATTGAAGAGTTCTTAAAAGAGTTAGAGAAGGAGATGGGAAGATGAAAGCAAGGAGTCGGAGGATGTGATTTAGATTTAAAAACGCTATTCTGCTGGCTTTGAAGATGGGGAAGGGGGTCATAAGCCAATGTATGCAACCAGCTTCTAGAAGCAAAAATGGAAAGGAAATGGATTTTCCCCTAGAACCTCCAGAAGGAATGCATCCCTATTGACAGCTTGATTTTGGCCTAATAAAACCAATTTTAAACTTCTGACTTCTGGAATAGTAAGATAACAAATTTCTGTTGTTTTAAGCCACTAAGTTTATGGTAACTTATTACAGCATCAACAGGAAAGTATTACAAATATTAGCTAAAGATTTTGTTGTGATAATTAGCTCCTGTACAGAAGTTTAGAAATAAGTCGACCTAAAATTATGATTCAGTGGTGAAATTTGTCTTATGAAGAAGTTGTCAGGAACACAGGAAAGAAAAAAAAAAAAAAAGATGAAGCAAAAAATTGTGTTTCTTCCTCATTTAGATAAGTCTGCCTTTGCAAGCTGTAGCAATGGCTGGCTTCATAAACATGTGGCCTGTCCAGTCATACAGGGCCCAAACTTACAAAGGCCATATGCTTGTGTAAATGCTCTGTTGTCATTTTTAAAACTTTAAACAATTCTTGAATTAGGCAACTTGAATTTTCATTTTGAAGTGGCCCCTGCAAATTATGGGATTAATCCTGGCAGTAGTCTTGTTGTTTTACAGTAATGTTAATACAATATTCACTCAGAAAGACAAGAATTATAAGTCACAACAAAAGATAAATAAAAGGAAAATAACAAGAAGGAGAAAAAGAAGAAAAACGAATAAATGCAACATCACTATAAAATATTCTGTATATGTAACCTCTCTCCCCTTCCAAATCTTTATGTAGCATTTATGTAACCAATAATTATGATAGTTTAGTCACGGTCACCTTCTATGTAGTGGAGTTAAGAAAGTAAAATGTATTTCTGTACTTTCAATTCAATATGCATGTACTGGACTACATAATATTGTGATATAGTTAAAATACTACAGAAAAAAACACCGTAGAACAATTGTATAGCAAGTAGAATTACATATTTTCAAGGCTACAAGATGCCATCCTAAGAAAATAATTACAAAATTTGAATTAATGAAAAATCCATAAAAACAATCAGTCACAATAAAATAAAATCAGTAAGGAAAGTTAAACCTGATGATATTTGTGTAAGATAAGTAACATTATAAGTAAGATAACTACACATTACAGAACCACTTATCATCAAAAAAAAACTTTCATAACCAACTTCACCCTATCATTATATAAAAATTTCCTGATTCCTGAAATCCTAAGCCAGACTTAAATCCTAACTATTAACAATGAAAGACTATTGCACATTAGCCTTTCCTTTCTGGAACCCATGTTAATCCAAATAAAATATTTAAATCAGCAGGTCAAACAAAGATTCTAAATATGGCATAGCAATTTATAAATTATATATATATATATAATTCAAATATATATATATTTGAATATATATTCAAAAATATGTGCAAACCTATTGTTTCATTTGTTATATAATTAGGAAAACAAATAATGCATAAGTTAAACTAATAAAGAAAAATATTCCTTTAGAATATATACTGGAAAGTTGCATAAGTAATAGTTGCTTTATTTTAGGGGTGAGGGTATAAAACAGAAATCACAAAAGTACAACTTGTTAATACTTAAAAGTATTTAAGTTAATACTTAAAAATTAATTATGTCACTAGGTGACATAATTAATAAAGCCCCTTTGTGACTTAGTGACATAATTAATAAAGCCCCTTTGCAAGGCTATCAAACGAAAGGAAAATATTGTATTTGGCCAAACCCAAAACAAAGCTGATACTTCAAAATATTGCCTAAAATAGTATTTGAATTGAAAAATCATTGAATTGAGGATAAAAGGTCTGTGTTTGATGGCCAAGTGTCTTTCTGTGTTACTTGAATGGTCTTTTTTTTTTCCTCTGACTTTTAATTTTCTCATCTACAAACAAGAAGTCTAGACCAAATCATTTCTAAGGTGTTTTCCAATTCAGTTCAAAATCGCTTCAAAGGAAATTTTCGAAAGAGAAAGTTGTTGCTTCTATGACTGGTTGAAGGATAATAAACCATGGGAGTGAAGACTTTGCTTTTCAAATTCTATCACCTCTTAAATGAGAATAAATTTAAACGTTTCTCAAGTCCAGAAATGATCTAAGAAAATACTCTAAAATTTAAGTTCCATGGACATACCTATTGTGTCAATAATTTAGACTCATGCAAAAATCTGACTCATATTAATAAGCAAAGAGTTGCTATTTGGTTAAAGATAATTTTCTGTTAAAATTTAAGAATAGTTTAGTTGCTTGACTTTTCATACCAATGAAGCCTTAGTTTAGCAATCAACATCATGTGTTATCAGAAGTCTAGTGTCAAACTGACAGTCAGATTATTTATTTTTCTAACCACAGGCAGGAAGGATGTTTCTAAATGAATTATTTATAACCCCATCTTGAATAAAATGTCTTATTTTTTTTCCTATTTAAAACAACTCTTACAAAAATGTTTATTTGAGTTTAAGAAGCAGTTTACAATTCCCTACTAAATAAAGCCCATGTATTTTAGCCTGTCATTCAAGAGCCTACACAACCTGGCGCCAACCTATCTTTAGAACTTTATCACCTACTACCTAGTTTGACACATCCCAAACTTCTGAAACAATTAACTTGCTAAATATGTTTTGTGTTTTTCTGCTTACCTTCTTTGTTCAAGCTACTCCTCTTGCCATAAATACCTTCCAAGTCGTCCTTTCATTTCCAAGTCTAATCTACTTGAGGTCTAAGATTTAGTGCTGAATCATAAATAAAAATGTTCCAGAGCTAGAGCTTGCCTACATATCCATCTTCCTTTACGACATCAGTGTTAGAAATCATCTCATTTTTTTTTTTACAATTCTAAGATAATCTTTTCAAAATATCCTTAAGCTTATTTAGCACATCCAAATATTTATTTTAAAAATGTTGTACACATTTACCTCTCTGATGTGTTTGAAAGATTCTTGAGACAAGAAACCATAATTTTAGTTGTTTTATTCTCATGTCATAAAGTATTTCTTAGTTTGAGGATATGCACACCCAAAATAATACATGAATGAGTATATAACTTGTAAAAAGAATGGAGGGGGTCTTGTTGATTTAATTCCATAATAACAATATTATAGGGTGAAGTGGATAGTCTTTTAACATCATGGTTCTATTATAACTGCTTGTACAATCTTAAATTATTCAATATAACTGCTTTTAATTTTTAGGATGCCCTTAGAAGATTTCATGTGAAAGTAAGAAATAATCAGATAAAACACTACTTTTTGAAATTCTTACAATCCTGGAAGACAAGTCATTACTCTTTAGTTCCCCTTTCCCCAGACTTTTCCCAAGGCTATAATAATGTTTTATTATTTATATAGAGATTTATATTTTCAAAGCACTTTAGAGCCATTAATTTGTAAAGCCAAACAACATACAGTAGAACAAAGTAAGTGTGATTAAATGCATTTGACAGATAAGAAAACAGTGATAATGCCAAAGTGGTCTTTTCACAGCCAGTGACAATCTGGAGTTTCCTGCTGTAATTTGTCCCCTGTAAAAACAACAAAACAATATAACTGATTTTATTAATTTTATTCTCAATCCTTCATTTTCATAATCAGAGTTAGGAGCAAACTTGTGTTATTAATCTTTACTTCAAAAACATGACTATAAGGTAAAGTTTTCAAATTTCTTTATCATAACTGTGGAGTAAGACTATCATTCTGTTTTTAGTTTAGATGTGTGAAAATACTATAATCAAACAGGTTAATTCTTTAAACATTACTTAAAAAGTAATAGTAGCTGGATTAATCAAATGAAATCTATAACTCCATTTTATAGTATTGGTCATTTGCATTGAGTTGAAAACAATTTTTCCAAAAGACTTCTGATTTTTTTAACTCTAAAATTAAGAACAAATAAATATCTAGATGATAAAAATATCACATATAAGATGCATTTATCTTCAGAGATATAAATCTTTGCAAAAGATGACTTTTCCTGTCAGAGTTCCAGGTCCCCACTTGTCAATGCAAAATTGATTTGAAAGTAGATTTTTTCCTTTTATGTTCAAGGTTGTGATTTGGGGCATTGTGATGATAAATTATTTAAATTCATTTTCTCTCTACTCTTGCACCAAACAAATCTCCAAAGAAATTGTCTGTCCCTAGTCAGGGTCTCAGGAAAGTAATGTTATTTTATCCCAGTGGGGATGAGAGTTTTTCAACTTTATTTATGGCTGGCATTTTTATGCTTTTGACTCACACGGCCACTTTCTCACTATGAAACTATTCGTATTTCCTGAGAGAGGTTAAGATAATTTACTATTGCTGAATGTATTTTTTGCTTACACTGATGCAAAGAATTAGACATATGACTCCTGTTAGCGTCAATTCTAATGATCCATAATGTAAAAATCAGGACTTTGCATAAAAAGCACCTGCTTCCTTTGATTCAAAACCAAAAAGTAGGTTGGGGCCAAGATGGCTGACTAGAACGCTTGGCATTCGGAGGCTCCCATTGGAGGAAAAAAAAATAAATAAATAACACAGAATAAGCATTCACCCACAACCAAGGTGTCCAGATTCTCTCATCAAAATTGACTAGAAGGCTGACTTGACCCACAGAGAGAAGGAAGAGCAGTGTGGTGCGGTTGCCCACCTGAGAGCCCCAGGGAGAAGGGGAACACCCTCCCTCCAGTCAAAGGAGGCAGTGAGTGAGCAGGTTACCCAGCCAGGGAAACTGTGCTTTTTCCATGGAACTGTGGAACCCATGGATGAGAAGATACCATTCGCAAACTCAAGCCACGGGGACCGAGCATCCCGACCTCAGATGCACAGATTCTTACAGCCTCTCAGCTAGAATCTGCTTAAGCCTACTGAACTCGTCTGGAAAGGGGTGACCAGCACCGTCTGTGGCTGCCTGCTGTCTAAGCCTAAGCTGTTTGAGCTCCTGCAGGGAGGGGCAGCACTGGGGCTCACAAATGCATAACATGCTAAGCTCCCTGGGCGGTGGAAGGATGGCACCCATTTCTATAGCTCCAGGTTGCAAGCTTGTCCCCACAGCCCAACACACCAGTTGTGGCCAGAGTGCCTCTTCAGGCCTAACCCGAATCCATCTTTCCTCAGTGGTGGGGGAGGGGCTTCCATGCAGCATCTCCAATAACTCCTGCCAGAGGCTCAGGGAAAGAATTTAGATCTCCTGGGCCTGAGGCCCAAGGGGAAGGGGTGGCCACAGTCTCTGTGGACCAGCAGACTTAGCCTCTCCTCCTGGTAGTTCTGACGAATCCGGGCAGCCCAGACAAGTAGCTTCCCCTCAGTGAAACACAACCTCTCTACCAAGGAACAAAGTGCTTCATTAAATGGGTCCTGCTCCCCATGCCACCCAACTGGTTGAGACCCTCAAACAGGGGTTGTTGGACACCCTATCCAACAGGGGTTGTCGGACACCCTCTAACAGGGGTTGTCGGACACCATCCAACAGGGGTTGTTGGACATTCCTACTGGCATCAGATTGGTGCCCCTTGAGGTCAGAGTTTCCAGAAGAAAGAGCAGACACCCATCTTTGCTGCTCTCCAGCCTCCTTGAATGAAATCTCTAGGCACGGCAGCGAATCAGATGAATAAGGCCTGAAGTGAATGTCCAGCTTACTGTAGTAGCCCTACAGAAGAGGGGCCGGACTATTGAAAGAAAAACAAACAAGCAGAAAGTGGCAATAGCATCATCATCAACGACAACAAAAACCCCATCCAAGGGTCAGCAGTTTCAAAGGCTGAAACTAGACAAACTCACAAAGATGACAAAGAATCAATGAAAAAATGCTGAAAACCCAAAAAGCCAAAGTGCCTCTTCTCCTCCATGATAAAAGTGTCTCTCCATCAAGAGCATGGAACTGGACAGAGGATCAGATGGACAAATAAACAGAAGTAAGCTTCAGAAGATGGGTAATAAAAAACTATAATGAGCTGAAAGAGCATGTTCTAACCCGATGCAAAGAAGCTAAGAACCTAGATAAAAGGTTATAAGAATTGCTAACTAGAGTAACCAGTTTAGACAGGAACATGAAATACCTGACGGAACTGAAAAACACAGCACAAGAACTTTGTGAAGCATACACAAATATCAAAAGCCAAATTGACCGAGTGGAAGAAAGGATATCAGAGTCTGAAGACGACCTTACTCAAATAAGACATGCAGACAAGAATAGAGAAAAACAAATGAAAAAGAATGAACAAAGCCTCCAAGAAATATGAGACTTCATAAAAAGTCCCATGAACCTATGATTGATTAGAGTTGTCAGAAGCAGACAGAGAAAAATGGAAACAAGCTGGAAAACACACATCAGGATATTATCCAGGAGAATTCCCCAACCAATCAAGACAGGCCAACATGCAAATTCAGGAAATACAGAGAATGCCATTAAGATACTCCACAAGAAGGTTAACCCCAAGACACATAATCATCAGATTCTCCAAGGTTGAAATGAAGGAAAAACTGTTAAGGGCAACCAGACAGAAAGGCTAGGTCACTTAAAAAGGGAAGCCCATCAGACTAACAGCGGACCTCTCAGCAGAAACTCCACAAGGCAGAAGAGATTAGGGGCCAATATTCTACATTCTTGAAGAAAATAATTTTCAACCCAGAATTTCATATCCAGCCAAACTAAGCTTCATAAGCGAGGAAGAAGTCCTTTCCAGACAAAAAAATGCTGAGGGATTCCATTACCACCAGGCCTGCCCTGCAAGAGCTCCTGAGAGAAACACTAAATATGGAAAGGAAAAACCGGTACCAGTAACTGCAAAAACACACCAAAATGTAAAGACCAATGACACTACAAAGGAACTGGTAGTGCATCAACTACTGTGCAAAATAACCAAATATCATCATGATGAGAGGATCTAATTTACACATAACAATATTAACCTTAAGTGTAAATGACCTAAATGCCCCAATTAAAAGACACAGACTGGCAATTTGGGTAAGGAGTCAAGACCCATCAATGTGCTGTATTCAGGAGACCTATCTTATGTGCAAGGACACAAACAGACTCAAAATAAAGGACGGAGGAATATTTACCAAGCAAATGGACAGCAGAAAAAGCAGAGATTGCAATTCTAGTCTCCAACAAAACAGATCTTAAACCAACAAAAATCAAAAAAGACAAAGAAGGGCATTACAAAATGTTAAAGGGAACAATTCAACAAGAAGAATCAACTATTCTAAATATATATGCACCCAATACAGGAGTACCCAGATTCATAAAACAGGTTGTTAGAGACCTGCAAAGAGACTTAGACTCCCACACCATAATAGTGGGAGACTTTAACATCCCACTGTCAATATTAGACAGATCAATGAGACAGAAAATTAACAAGGAGATTCAGGACTTGAACTTCGCTCTCGATCAAATGGACCTAGTAGACGTCTACAGAACTCTCTACCCCAAATCAACAGTATATACGTTCTACTCATTGTCATATGGCACTTATTCTAAAATTGACCACTAATTGGAAGTAAAAGACACCTCAGCAAATGCAAAAGAACTGTAATCATAATAGTCTCTCGGGCCACAGTGCAACCAAATTAGAACTCAGGATTAAGAAACTCACTCAAAACCATACGATTTCATGGAAATTGAACAACCAGCTCCTGAATGACTCCTGGGTAAATAATGAAATTAAGGCAGACATCAAGAAGTTATTTTAAACCAATGAAAACAAGGAGAAAATTTACCAGAATCTCTGGGACACAGTTAAAGCAGTTTTTTTTTTTTTTTTTTTTTTTTTTTTTTTTTTTTTTTTTTTTTTCTGAGATGAGGTCTTGCTCTGTTGCCCAGAGCTGGAGTGCAATGCTGTGATCCTGGCTCACTGCAACCTCCACCTCCTGGGTTCAAGTGATTCTCCTGCCTCAACCTCCCAAGTAGCTGGGATTACAGATGCATGCCACCATACCCAGTTAATATGTATTTTTAGCAGAGACAGGGTTTCATCTATTGGCCAGGCTGGTCTCAAACTCCTGACCTTGTGATCTGCCTGACTTGGTGTCCCAAAGTGCTGGGATTATAGGCATGAGCCACCATGCCCAGCCTAAAGCAGTCTTAAGAGGGAAATTTATAGCGCTAAATGCCCACATCAGAAAACTAGAAAGATCTCAAATTGACACCCTAGCATCACAATTAAAAGAGCTAGAGAGTCAAGAGCAAACTAAACCAAAAGCTAGCAGAAGAAAAGAAATAACTAAGATCGGTGAAGAACTGAAGGAGATAGAGAAACGAAAAACCCTCCAAACAATCAGTGAATCCAGGAGCTGTTTTTTTGAAAAAAAAATTAACAAAATAGATAGATCACTAGCTAGACTAATAAAGAAGAGAGAGAAGAATGATATAAGCACAATAAAAAATAATAAAGCAGATATCACAACTGACCCCACATAAATACAAACTACCATGAGAGAATACTATAAATACCTCGGCACAAATAAACTAAAAAGTATAGAAGAAATGGATAAATTCATGGACACATACACCCTACCACGACTAAACCAGGAAGAAGTTGAATTCGTGAGTAGACCAATAACAAGCTCTGAAATGGAGGCAGTAATACATAGCCTACCAACCAAAAAAAAAAAAGCCCAGGACCAGATGGATTGACAACTGAATTCTGGCCGGGCGCGGTGGCTCAAGCCTGTAATCCCAGCACTTTGGGAGGCCAAGATGGGCGGATCACGAGGTCAGGAGATCGAGACCATCCTGGCTAACACGGTGAAACCCCGTCTCTACTAAAAAATACAAAAAACTAGCCGGGCGAGGTAGCGGGCGCCTGTAGTCCCAGCTACTCGGGAGGCTGAGGCAGGAGAATGGTGTAAACCCGGGAGGCGGAGCTTGCAGTGAGCTGAGATCCGGCCACTGCACTCCAGCCTGGGCGACAGAGCGAGACTCCGTCTCAAAAAAAAAAAAAAACAAAACACAACTGAATTCTACCAGAAATACAAAGGGGAGCTGCTACCATTACTTCTGAAACTATTCCAAACAATTGAAAAGGAGGGACTTCATTTTATGAAGCCACCATCATTGTGATATCAAAACTGAGAAGAGACACAACAAAAAAAGGAAACTTCAGGCCAATATCCCTGATGGATATAGATGCAAAAGTCGTCAATAAAATACTGGTAAACCGAATACAGCAGCACATCAAAAAGCTTATCCACTACAATCAAGTTGGCTTCATTCCTGGGATGCAAGACTGGTTCAACATATACAAATTAATAAATGTAATCCATCACATAATCAGAACCAATGACATAAACCACATGATTATCCCAATAAGTGCAGAAAAGGCCTTCGATAAAATTCAACATCTATTCATGTTGAAAACCCTCAATAAACTACATATTGATGGAACATATCTCAGATTAATAAGTGCCATTTATGACAAACCTACAGCCAATATCATACTGAATGAGAAAAAGCTGGAAGCATTGCCTTTTAAAATTGGCACAAGAAAAGGAGGCCTTCTCTCACCACTCCTATTCAACATTGTATTGGAAGTTCTGGCCAGGGCAATCAGGCAACAGAAAGAAAGAAAGAAAGGGTATTCAAATAGGAAGAGAGGAAGTCAAGTTGTCTCTGTTTGTAGATGACATGATTGTATATATAGAAAACCCATTGTCTCAGCCCAAAAACTCAAGTTGATAAGCAATTTCAGCAAAGTCTTAGTATACAAAATCAATGTGCAAAAATCACAAGCATTCCTATACACCAATAATAGAGAGCCAAATCATGAGTGAACTCCCATTCACGATTGCTACAAAGAGAATAAAATACCTAGGAATCCAACTTACAAGGGATGTGAAGGACCTCTTCAAGGAGAACTACAAATCGCTGCTCAAAGAAATAAGAGAGGGCACAAACAAATGGAAAAACATTCCATGCACATGGATAGGAAAAATCAATATCATGAAAATGGCCATTTTCATGGCTCAAAGTAACATACAGATTCAAAGCTATTCCCTTCAAGCTACCATTGATTTTCTTCACTGACTTAGAAAAAACTATTTTAAATTTCATACAGAACCAAGAAAGAGCCTGTATTTGCAGTTACCTCCTCCACTGAAGGCTTAAACCCGTCAACATCATCCATGACGGTTGGAATCAACTTCTTCTACACCCTCACTAATGTTGATATTTTAGCTGCTATTCATGAATTACAAATGCCCTTAATGGCCTCTAGAATGGTGAATCTCTTCCAAAGGATTTTTAATTTAATTTGCCCAGATCCATCAGAATAATCACTATCTATGGCAGCTAAAGCCTTACAAAATGTGTTTCTTAAGTAGTAAGACTTGAAAGTCAAAGTTACTCCTTGATTTATGGGCTGCAGAATAGATGTTGTGTTATCAGACATGAAAACAACAGGAATCTCCTTGTGTATCTCCATCAGAGCTCTTGGGTGACCAGGTGCTTACGCAATGAGAGGTAGTAATATTTTGAAAGGAGTTTTCTTTCTTGTTGTTATTTGTGTTTTGTTGTTGTTGTTTTGTTTTTTTTCTCTGAGCAGTAGTTCTCAATAGTGGGCTTGAAAAATTCAGGAAACCATACTGTAATCAGATATGGTGTCTTTAGGCTTTATTGTTACATTTTTAGAGCACAGGCAGAGTAGACTTAGCATAACTCTTAAGGAACCTAGGATTTTTGGAATGGTAAATAAGGATTGGTTTTAACTTAAAGTCATCAGCTGCATTAGCCCCTAACAAGACAGCCTGTCCTTTGAAGTTTGAAGCCAGACATTGCCTTCTCCTTTCTAGCTATTAAAGTTCTAGATGGTACTTTCTTTTAATAGAAGGCTGTTTTGTAAAAATCTGTTGTTTAGTGTATTTACCTCCATCAGTGGTCTTAGCTAAATCTTCTGTATTACTTGTTGCAGCTTTTACATCAGCACTTGCTGCTTCACCTAGTACTTTTATGTTGTGGCAATGGATTCTTTCCCTTAAATTCATGAACCAACTCTGCTAGCTTCAAATTTATTTTCTGCAGCTTCCTCACCTCTCTTAGACTTTATAGAATTTGAAAAGTTAAAGAAAAGTTAAGGCCTTACTCTGGATTAGGTGTTGGCTTAGGGGAATATTGTGGTTTGTTTGCTCTTCTATTCAGACCACTACAACTTTCTCCCTATTAGCAATAAGTTTTGTGTTAGGCCATTCTTGTGTTTCTACAAAGTAATACCTGAGGTTGGGTGTTTATAAAGAAAAGGGGCTTAATTGGCTCAGGGTTCTGTAGGCTGTATAAGTATGGCACTAGCATCTGCTTCTGGTGAGGGCCTCAGGAAGCTTCCAATCACAGTAGAAGCCATGGCGAGCCAACATATCACATTGAGAGAGTGGGGGCAAGGGAGAGAAAAAGGGGAGGTCCCAGACTATTAAACAACCAGGTCCCATATGAACTAACTGAGCAATAACTCACTTACAAGGGAATGGTGCTATACCATTTATGAAGGATTCACTCCCATGATCCAGCCATCTCCCACCAGGTCCCAGTATTGAAATCACATTTCAGCATGAGATTTGGAGAGGACAAACATCCAAATTATATCAAGGGTGTTTCGCTTTCTTATCATTCATGTGTTCACTGGAGTAGCACTTTTAATTTCCTTCAAGAACTTTTCCTTTGTGTTTGCAACTTGGCCAACTGGCTGGTACAAGAGGCCTAGTTTTCAGCCTATCTTGGTTTTTGACATGCCTTCTTCACTAAGCTTAATTAGTTCTAACTTTTGACTTAAAGAGAAAGACTTGTGACTCTTCCTTTCACTGAAACTCGTAGAGGCCATTGTAGGTTATTAGTTATCCTAATTTCAACATGGTTGTGTCTCAGGGAACAGAGAGACCTGAGGAGAAGGGGGAACAGCCTGTGGGTGGAGCAGTCAGAACACACACAACATTTATTGATTAATTTTGCTATCTTATATTGGTGTGGTCCATGGTTTATGGTAGTAAAAAACAATTAAAATAGTAACATTAATGATCACTTGGCACAGATCACTTACAACATAGTAATAATGAAAATACTTGAAATACTGCAAGAATTACCAAAATGTGACAAAGAGACACTAAGTGAGCATATGCTGTTGGAAAAATGGTGCTGACAGACTTAGTCAATGCAAGTTTCCCACAAATCTTCAACTTGTGGAAAATGCAATATCTGAAAAGCGTAAGATAGTGAAAGGCAATAAACAGGCTATACCTGCACCTGCTGCTTTGCTACACATCTGTACCCTGGCTCTGGAACTCCTTCCAGAATCTTTGAGAACTCGGGTGTTCAACCCTTTCTCCTCTCTGATACTGTTCGTTAAACTTGTGCTTGCATAAAAACAAACAAACAAACAAAAAAATTAAAGATCTTCTGCACAGCAAAAGAAACTATCATCAGACTAAACAGGCAACCTATTGAATGTGAGACATTTTTTGCAATCTACCCATCTGACAAAGGTCTACTGCTCAGAATTTACAAGGAACTTAAACATATTTACGAGAATAAAACAACTCCATCAAAAAGTGGGCAAAGGATATGAGCAGACACTTCTCAAAAGAAGACATTTACACAGCCAACAAACATATGAAAGAAAGCTCAGCATCACTGACCATCAGGGAAATGCAAATCAAAACCACAATGAGATACCATCTCTTGCAGGTCAGAATGACAATTACTGAAAGTCAGGAAACAATAGATGCTGGTGAGACTTTGGAGGAGTAGGAACGCTTTTACACTGTTGTCAGGAATGTAAATTAGTTCAACCATTGTGGAAGACAGCATGGCAATTCCTCAAAGATCTATAACCCCAAATACTATTTGACCCAGTAATCCCATTACTGGGTATATACCCAAAGGATTGTAAATCATTCTACTATAAAGACACATGCACACATATGTTTACAGAAGCACTCCTTACAATACCAAAGACTTGAAGCCCACCCAAATGCCCATCAATGATTGACTGGATAAGGAAAATGTGGGGTACATACACACCATGGAATACTATGCAGCCATAAAAAGGAAGAGATCATGTCCTTTGCAGGAACATGGGTGAATCTGGAAGCTATCATTCTCAGCAAACACAGGAATAGAAAACCAAACACCACATGTGCTTACTCATAAGTGGGAGTTGAACGTTGAGAACACATGGACACAGAGAGGGGAACAACACACACCAGGGCCTGTTGGGGGATGGAGGGTGAGGGGATGGAACTTAGAGGACAGGTCAATAGGTGCAGTAAACCACCATGGCACACATACACCTATGGAACAAAGCTGCACATCCTGCACATGGATCCTGTTTTGTTTGTTTGTTTGTTTTGTTTTTGAAGACATAAAGAAAAAAAATGTTTGCATATGCTCATATACTCAGATGTTGATTCACACATACAACACAAGAGGGGATTCAGGAGTTTGGGCAGAAGATAGAGCCAATCCATGTAATTCTGGTACCAAATGATCATCTTTATCAAGCAAGACCTGAATTGGATTGAACCCATACATTTTAACTCTTCTGTTAATTCTCTATTGAATTTATTATGTACATCTAACAAAAACACAAAGGTTTATAACAAATCATTCATAAGAATATGTAGATTTGATCCAAATTATTCATATCCTTCAAGAAAAATTGTTCCTTTCAATTTCACACATTTTTTTTGGTTAATATGACTTCAGTCATATTTCATATATGCAAAAGAGTTACCAACACTTAGAGCACTATCACAGACCTAGGATGCCTAAGAAAACAACTTCCTCTAAAATGACTGATACCGGCACCTCTGTATAAAAACACAAGGCTCATCCTCTGAAGCAAACAGCACAGGTTAAACTTTTAATGCTTTCAAGCTACTCTCCTTTCAAGTATCTTGAGGGAAGTAAGAGTGTAAGGGTCAAACATACATCTGAGTTTAATTATAGGACACTGTATTGGGATACCTCTGAGACCTTTTTTCTTTCAAGTAACAGCATATGTTATGCTTAAAGGTGGAAAGGTTATTTTCTACCTCCACATCACTGGAAATCCAGACTTCTTACTGCATTTAGATACTTTGATGTTTTCATTGAGTTGGAGTTACTAAAGAAATTGATTTAAGAGAGACTTCTGTTTTAGCAACATGATTTCTTCAAACAGCAAAATAATTGGCAACTGGCTGGCTCAAATAAGGTCTTTAAAAAGAGACACAAAGGGATGTCTAGTTTTCCAATCTTTATAATGTTAGTGCAATCCTCCATAAGTCTGTCTCTAATATGCTAAAGAAAGTAAAGTTAATGAGCACAGATGAAAATTCACTTTCTTCAGTGGATGTATGAATATATATACATGCATATATGTGTGTATAAAGTAGAATGGGAATTGTATGAACTACACAGGTCTCTTGAAATTGCATATGCTGCTTAGTGACTTTAGTGTTTGTTTAACATCTGCTTTCATTACATAGTAAAATCCATGAGGCACTAATCACTAAAGATTACCTCTAGGTAAAGTAATAATAACACTCTGACCTATCCAGTTAGTGTTTCCATTTGCTTATACCATATGGTGATTTTTTTAAAATGCAAGGTGGAAATGAAACAGCATCTGGAGATTATTCTTCCCCCATCTCAACTATACCCTTCTTCCATCACCTAAGCACAAAAGTGCATTGTGTTGAAGTTTAAATATACCCACTCATTTCTTTTTGTTGACTGTCTACAGTGTGAAGACTTAATACATAGATTTATTTTCAAGTGGATTCTAAAGTACATGGTAATAGGCTCTAAATAAAATAAGCCGCTAAAATAGAAGCTATTTCTCATCCTATTCCTGCAGTGACCAGACAAGTTCCAACAGTTAATTTTGAGACAAAACAATATAAAGGTCTGTAAAAAGAGACATAAAGGAATGCCTGTTTTTCCAATCTTTAAAATCATAGTACAATCCTCTATACTTCTGTCTCTAAAATGTTAAAGAAAGTAAAGTTAAATAAATGGACAGAGATGAAAATTGACTGAAGTGTATATATCATATATATGCATGTGTGTATATATATAGATATATATACATATATATGTAGAATGTATATAAGTATAATTTGATTTGATGTACCTTTTAGTATTTTTGTTATTTTTCTTTTTAATGAACCTTTAATTTTAGAATAGTTTCAGATTTACAGAAAAATTACAAAGATAATATAGAGACTTTTTATGTATCTCATACTCAGTTTCTCCTATTATTTTTATCTTAAATAAGTATGGAACATGTCTTACAGTTAATGAAACAATATTGATATGTCATTATTAACTAAAGTCCATACTTTTTTCTAATTTTTATAGTTTTTAACTTAATGTCCTTTTTTTTCATTTCAGAATCTCATCAAGGATACCATATCGCATTTAGTTAGCATGTCTCCTTAGGGGCCTCTTGGCTGTGACAGTTTCTTAGACTGTCTTCTGGGTTTTCATAACTTTGACAGTAGTGTTCAGTACTGCTTAGATATTTTGTAGAATATACCTCAATTGCAATTTGTTTCATAGTCTTTTGATGACTAGACTGGGGTTACAGTTTCAAGAGGTAAGACAAGAGGGTTAAATTGGCATTCCTGCCAAATCATATCAAGAGTACATCTTATCAATATCACTTACCACTGTTGATCTTCACCTTGATCACCTACAAGGCTGAGGAGGTGTCTGTCAGTTTTCTTCACTGTAAAGTTACTCTTTCCACACCTTTCCATTTGTACTTTTTGGGAGGAGGTCGCCACATATCACACTTAAGGAGTAGAGAGTTATATTCTAACTCCCTATTGAGGGCAGAATATTTACATAAAATAATTAAAATTCCTTTATATGGAAGATTACTTTAATTCTCATTTCTTTATTTCTTCAACCATTACATTATATCAGTATGGTCACATAGATATTAATTTTATACTTTAAATTATAATCCAACCATTTTTCTAGTTTTGGTTACTATTAGTTTTTTAAGTAGCTTCTGTATCCCTTTGACATATACCCTGTGTGTATATGTCACTGCTATGTTTGTTGGGACTACAAGATGCTCCATCAGGATCATCTTGAATATGTTCCTTCCCTTAAATCAGACATTAATCCAGGAATCCCTGGTTTCTTTTATTGGAATATGGTAATAGAAAAAAAAAATGGCACTAGGTGAGGTTTTGGTTTTGGTGAGGAAATTTAGATACATATATAATGGAATCTTGAGTAATCTACACACTAACTCCTTTTTTGTTGTTTATATTTAAGGAAGCTATTATACTTTACCTCTAGTTTAAAAGTGATATGTCAGAAGTTATATTCTCTGTTGCATTAAACATATTTGGTATTGATAAGATAAAGATGGGGAACAATTTTTGATATCACAACCTATGCAAATTAACATGCTCTTATGACCATTTTAATGTTCAATCATGACTTTTTTTTTAGTTTATTGCTATCATGGAAATGAAACTTTCTGATTTATGTGAGGAAAAGCAAAAATTAATTTTTAAAATGTTTCTTGATTGGTTATCCTAAATTGAAACTACTTTGAAATTTTGAATAATAATACAACCATTAAGAAACTGAAAGCCATGTTAGGGTATGTTATAAATATTCTATCATTTCAAGTCACCACTTTCATGCCTACGTTTCTAGAAGTAAATTGCCATCGACATCACCATCGTAATCAATGCTATAGCTAAATTCTACTGAGAAATTGAAAAATATTTTATTTACTGTTCAGCACAGTTGGAAGACAGGAAAATAATTATATACAGAGATAAACTCATCTAGCATGAACTACGTCTTTGTGCCACCCCAAGATTAATAATTTGAAATTTTAACCCCCAGTGTGATGACATTAGGAGGTGGATCCACTGAGAGGTGGATCATGATCCCCTCATGAATGGGATTAGTGCCCTTATAAAAGAGACTCTGAGACCGGGCGCATTGGCACACGCCTGTAATTACAGCACTTTGGGAGGCCGAGGTGGGCGGATCACAAAGTCAGGAGATGGAGACCATCCTGGCCAACATGGTGAAACCCCATCTCTACTAAAAATCCAAAAATTAATTGTGCATGGTGGTGCGTGCCTGTAATCCCAGCTACTCGGGAGGCTGAGTCAGGAGAATCGCTTGAACCAGGGACTCAGAGGTTGCAGAGACTAGATCGCGCCACTGCTCTCCAGCCTGGCAACAGCGCGAGACTCCGTCTCAAAAAAAAAAAAAAAAAAAAAAAAGAAAGAAAGAAAAAGAAAAGAAAAGAAAAAAGAAGAAGAAAAAAGACTCTGAAAACTTTGCTATCCCTCCTTCCACCATGAGAGGACACAAAGAAAGGTTGGAAGTTTGTAAATTGAAAGAGGACCCTAACCAGAACCCAGCCATGCCGGCACCCTTATCCCAAACTTCCAGCCTCCAGAACCTGAGAAATTTTTGTTTATAAGCCACCGGTTTATGGTATTCTGTTATAGAAGCCTAACCGACTGAGGTATCATTTTTTTTTTTTTCAACAAAGTCTACTCCATAAGCATCCTGGTTGCCAGCCATACCCAATTTACCTTTTCTAATCTCTTTTTAAAATGTATAATAATTAAATTTCCCTCTCACATAGAACTGCAAGTGGTGGACTGACCTTATTTTGTAAAATTCTGTGTAAAGTACATTTTGCATTTAAGCAGAAGGTCTTCTGAATTACTTAACATGTTCTGTTTTTTCCCCAGCCCTAATGTGGTTATTATTAAATTAGGAAGCATTTTAAAATAACTCAGACATTTATGTTTTGCTTAGATCTTTTCTATTATCTTTTATTATTTGATCCTAATGTCTATGGGGTTATTGAACACTTTTTATAGAGACTTTTTTTCCATATGAAGAAACGAAAGCTCAGAGTTACTAAGTAGTTTCCTTAGGACTTTAAATAGTATTAGTGATAATTTTAAATTAGTGATAATTTCAGAACACCCTTGAAAGCCCCCCAAGAGTTCTTCTCTTGGGAGAAATAGTCACACGTCTGTACCAGGACATAGAGCAGTCTCTGGATATGAGAAAAGGGAAAACTTTCCTCTGCTCTCAGAGTTAACACAGGAAGACTGAAGGGGTGGCAGATTCTGGCCAGCATGAAACTTAGACTGGAAGGTACTCAATGTTTGCTCAGACTGAAGTGCAAGAAGGGGGCAGGCAGAAGGAGGGAGTGGCTCTGTATATATAAACTGAAAAGGGTTGCCTAGCTAAAATAGGTTTTAGAGTGGAATGCTAGGGCATAGATAAATGAAGTATTAGAACAAGGCATTTTTATCCTCCTTTTGGAGAAATCACAGCCTAATTACCATAGTGGCATAGTTAGTCACAAAAATATTTTTGTTCTGTAGATAGAGCCACCCAAATACCACATCACCAGCCATTAGTGATGGCTCATGTTTAGGTCCAAATTATCTAGTGATGTAACAAGAACCACACAAACTGAGCTACATCTGTGTTACAACAGATATTTGTGCTATAAACTGATAATATAAAATTTCATATGCTTAAAAAATGCCTCTGAAATCAAATTAATGTGTCCATCATGTCTCAAAGGTATGATAAAGTTCCTTGCATAGGCATCCGTATTAATGTAAAACTTTATCCTTCAAGACAATTTCATTTAAAGGAAGAATAAAGCAGAAATTGAAGATCAAAACTTCAGTTTAACCTGAGTAGACCTCAGTTCATATAGATAGATGATGGATAGATAGATAGATAGATAGATAGATAGATAGATTTGTTGATGTAGTTTGAGCTCGATACAGTTTTTCTTCTCTCACTGAAATCTTTTCTTCACTATATCACTTTTAAGTCTAGCAACAACTATACATTCCAAAGTAATTTTCTTCAGAGTTGTATAAGTAATAATTCCAGTATCCCTATTGCTAGTATTATTATGCATTATATCAAAAGGATAACATTAATATTAATCCAACACTAGAGAAAATAACTTGAACTATTTTATTATAGGAGACAATCATCAGTTTGTCTTCTCATTAAATATGAAAACTGTGGTAGCAGTGTCATTTTATATTGGGAAATTTAAAAATGAATCTCTTAAAATAATTTTTATTTGCAGAATCTCTCTCACATCCTTTCAACCCTGAATATACCAAAAACATACAGGTATTGAGCATCACGTTAAGCAAGGCCAAGAACATATAGATAAATGAGGCACCATAATCACTCACAAGGAGATCCTAAACTAATGGGATGAGAAAATGAAAATAAATCACAAGGGTGAATGCAGCTTTTAGAAAAAGACAAAGGCATGGAGGCAAAGCTCAGGATTCAGATCCAGAACACTGTGAAGTACAAGTCTTACCAATGATTACCTTTTTATTTATTCAATGCAATCACCCAGAATATTGAATTTTAGTTTACTCTTCTGCAAAATGGGCTTTTATGTGGAATCAAAGGAATACTTTTTATATAGCCCAACATAACTTGAAAAATACTTCAAAATACAAGCTGATAGGTTTTGAAGGATGGATGGTAACTTTATTCAATTGTTAATGATAAGGAATGCATTATATCTGCACAAGTGTGCATTAATTTGCTAAGAAAGTGGTAGTGGAAGCTGGAAGACTTACAACTGCAGAAAGCAAGAAAGAAGACATTTCCAGAGTAGAAAACAGTGTGGAAAAGACATGGAGACTGTAAAATGTAGGCTGTGTCTGGGAACACAGTATGATTGTATTCAGGCAGAGAATGTGGACCACAAATACTGGATTAGTGGAAAGTCACTTGAAAAGATAGGTTCGGGTCATGACGCTAGGGCCTTATTTACATGAAGAAATAATCTCAATGCAATTTTCAATATAATAGGTAACAAGGAAGTGATTCATGAAATAGTGACACAATCTATTCTGAATAGAAGAAAGACACAACTAACAGCAACATTAAGGATGGATTGGAGTTCAGAGAAAACAAGGTGGAGAGGATTACAATCACGTGAGTGATGTTGAACTACGGTAGGAACAGTGTGAATGGTACAGCTACTGAGTGAGAGACCCTGATGACTCTGAAATTCCAATTATTAGTGAAGGCCTCACTCCAAACAACTAGACCTCTTTATTTAACCATGAAATATAAATTTCCAACTTGTGATCTTAATAGTATCTCAAATTCAATAATTTTTTTTATTCTCTAAATGTGTTTTTTTCCACCATATAACCACTCTTTCACCCCTAGATTTATTCATTCAATTGTCCCCACAAATGTTGAAGCCAGAATTTCCTATTTTGGCTAAAGACATCTGCAATGCACCCAGCTTCCTTTATAAGAAACACTGAATGAGATATTCCTTATGTTTTACATCCGGTAATTCACCATGTCTGGTCCCTTCCTTCTTGCAAATGTCTTTGCCGTCTGAACCCTCCTTTTCCCTATAGGCCACTGTCTTGAATTTGACTTTTATCATTTATCTTCTGCATTATTGCAAGTGTTTTCCTGCCCCCCTCCCCCGACTTCTTAAATCTTTCTCTTTCTACTTTAAGTTTATTAAGATACAATTTAAAATAGTAAATTTTATCCCTTTTAAAGGGGGTATATAGTTCAATGCTTTTTATAAATTTATATAGCTATATTGCCACCTCAGAAAATATAGTATATTGCCATTAGTCTTCATACTCAGTTGTGTAATGCCCTCCTCTTAGCCTCTCCCCTGGCATCATCTATTTGAAATATGTTATGTAATAATGCACTCTGCATTGCTGTCAGAATGCTTTTTCTAAAATAAAAATTTCCTTGCTGAAAGACTTCAGCGAGTGACTTCCCATTACATTAATGGTCTATGCATTAGTACGCCTGCTAAGACTCCTCATGATCTGATACCAAGCATCTCTCCTGTCTCGTACTTACCCTTGTCCATCATGTACAACCTCTTCAGTCCTTTCACGCTTTTTAAAATATTGAGTTTTTGTTAATTTTGGCCTTTAAACTATACCTCTTCTTTATTAATTTTATTTTATTAAAAAACAGTGGTTGCTCCATACAACATTAACCTACCATAGTCTGCCTTTAAGTAAAACTATACTATATCTTAATTTACATAAGCATTATTCTTATTTCTCTCTTCTTGTTTGCATTATTATTGTCATATAATTTATTTTTACATGTATTAGAAAGGTTCTAGGAAAAATTATTTTTCTTTAAATACTTAACTATCATTTAAAAATAATTTTAAATGAATTAATTATTTTATGATCGCATATATCTAGTGCTATTTATTGTTCTGGTAGTTGTGAATTTCAATCTGATGTCATTCTCCTTCAGCCGCAAATATCATTTTTATATTTCTTATAGTACAAGCCAGCTGCTGATAATTTTTTTTTCATCTTTGCTTGAATTAAAATGTCTATTTGGCATTCAATTTTTGAAACTTCTTTCCAGATAAAAAATTTTATTTTATTTTTTCTCTTATTACTTTAAAGATGTCATTTCACTATTTTGGGGGGGTGTGTGTGTGTGTGTGTGTGTGTTTTCTGTTGTTAGTTTGCTTTGCATTGTTTCTGATGGGAAGGCAGCAGTAATTTTTTTACAGTGTATATAAGGTGTTCTTTCTTCTGGTGGCATTTAAGATTGCCACTTTATGATTATTTTCCAAAATGTGAGTTTAATGTGCTTTGGATTCATTTTATTACCTGCCTGTGTTTTGTTGTGCTCCCTGGATCTGTGCATTTACATATTTTTTATTCAATTTGGAAAACTCTTAGCTAGTATTTTTTTAAATATTGCTTTTACTTCCACCTCTTCTATTTTTTGGACTCCTATTATACTGATTATATTAGACTAGTTGTCTTATATATATTGTCTCATTTATGGGGGATTAGTTCCTTCCTTCCTTCCTTCCTTCCTTCCTTCCTTCCTTCCTTCCTTCCTTCCTTCCTTCCCTCTCTCTCTCTCTCTCTCTCTCTTTTCTTTTCTTTTCTTTTCTTTTCTTTTCTTTTCTTTTTTGAGAACTTGGTCTTGTTCTGGTCACCCAGGGTGGAGTACACTGGTGTGATTAGGGCTCACTGAAGCCTCAGTTGATCCTCCCACCTCAGCCTCTTGAGTAGCTGGGACTACAGGCCCCCACCAACATGTCTGGATAATTTTTGTATTTTTAATAGAGATGAGTTTTTGCCATGTTGGCCAGGCTTGTCTCGAACTCCTGACTTCAAGTGTTCTGCCTACCTCCGCCTCCCAAAGTCCTAGGATTACAGGCATGCGCTGCTGTGTCCGGTCTCCTTCTCTTCTTTTCCAGACTTTGTTTATTTTTCTCTCTGTGCTTCAGTTTGGATATTTTCTATTTTCCTTCCATACAGTTCACAGATCTTTCTTTATAATCTGTTGCAAACTCTGTCTAGGGTTTCTTTTATTTATTTATTTTTGCATGGAAGATATCACATATTTAGAATCTGGAAGCTCTATTTGATTCGTTTTATTTCCATTTCTTTCTTCATTGAATGTAAATATTCTTTATAAAGCTTGAACACATTTAAAATAGTTCTGCATGCCTTTCTCTGATTTCATCATCTCTGTCACTTTTGGGTCTATTTGTATTCCTTTTTTTTCTTCTGGTTATAAGACAAAGTTTTTTGTCCTTTGTATACCTTTTTCTTTTTTTAATCATAGGATGACCGTTGTAAAGGTGGAGTTGTTGAGAGTCTCCCTGTTGCTGGTTTCCTTTAATAAGGGTTGACCTTTGTGCCAGCAGGCAGTTTATTTACTTGAAGATCAGCTTAATCATTTTAATAGTTTGCGTTTTATGATTTTAGGGTGCGCTCGCTCAGCATAGTTGTTACAGCTAGCTTAACCCTACCACTAATATAGGGTATGTAATGGATGCCTGGTGTTCAAAGAGGTCTTTCCATTCGAGCCAGTGTGTATTCTTTCATTCTTAGACCCATGAAAGCTTTGGTAGTTATTCATATAACTCCCAGTGGTCACTTTTTGCCACTTATTATGAAGTCTCATCCTATAGATGCATAACTTAGTATTGAGCAAAATCTTCTAGGGGATCAAAAAAAAAGTATGTAGCTCTTTCTAGGAACGCTCTCTTCTTTCTGGTATTCAGATTGCAAATTCCAGCTGTCCAACTTCTGTGAACTCTAATTTTTCTCTCCTCAGCTCAGCAAATATGTTTTATTTGTTTTCAAATATCGTTCTCTGTTTTATGGTTTGGAAAGCATCTCCAGGGAGAAACGTAATTTTAGAACTTATATGCCTTATTTTTCTATTCTTAGGGATCATAGTCTTGCAATAATTTTGTCCAATATCAGAATACCATATACTCTCTCTTATTGGTGCTTTTGAAAAACAGAAATTAAAAATTTCCATATAGTCTAATTAATCAGTTTTTCCCTTATCTTTTCCTACTTCAAAGTAATAAAGATATTCTCTTATTTTTTTCTTAAAATTTTTTGTTGTGCTATCTTTCACATTTAGTTTTGCAATGGAATTGATTAGTGGATTGATGGAAGTAGGGTTCAGTTTTACACTTGTTTATCAAAATAATCCAACACTATTTATTGGAAAGACAACTATTTTCCCCCACGGAACTACAGTATTTTATTTGTTACAAATTAGATGAGTGATCTGTAAAAGTATTTTTCTTAACTCTATATTCTATTTCATCCTTTAGTACACCTAATGTTGCTTCAAAACTTTTTCTTAAATATTATTGTCAATAATAAGTATGTCAATAATAAGTATTAATAATAATAATAAGTATTGTCAATAATAATAATAATAAGTATATGGGTAATATAAATCTCCTATATTTGTTCTTTCTGAATTTTTTTCTTTTTGTTATTTCAGTACCTTTTAAATTTTGGTATAAATTTTAGAATCAACTTGTTATGTATGCAAATATATCCTGCTGGGCTTTTTATTAGGATTGTATTATATCTCTTTATATATTATGTGGGTGTATATACACACATGTGTAATACATATATATAAATTTGGAGAGGATTTATAGCTATGCAATATTAAGTATTCGATGTATTTTGTTTGTTTGTTTGTTTGTTTTTGAGACAGGGCCTTGCTCTGTCACCCACCCTGGAGTGTAGTGGCATGATCATTGCTCATGGCAGCCTCAATCTCCCTAGGCTCAAGCGATCCTCCCACCTCAGCCTCCTGGGTAGCTGAAACCACAGGTGTATGCCACCACACCTGGCTAGTTTCTATTTTTTTTTTTTTTTTAAGAGATAGGGTCTCACTATTTTCCCTAGGCTGGTCTTGAACTCCTAGGCTTAAGTAGTCCTCCCGCCTTGGCCTCCCAAAGTGCTGTGATTACAGGTGTGAGCCATTGTGCCTGGCGTCTCTCAATCTATTAATATGGATTTTCAACTTCTTATTTAGATCTTAAAATTCTCTCAATAATGCTTTGTAGTGTCTAGAGGATTTTCATTATTGTATTAGATTTATTCCTAAAATGAATGTTTATTATATTATTGTGAATGGCATTGTTTATTCATTTTTCATTTTGTGTACTGATACTAAATATAAGAATTTTTATAACTGCACAGTGAATATAGCAATCAAGATGAATTATATATGGCTATATGTAATGAAGTGGATGAATCTCACAAGTGTACTAATAAACAAGAGAAGATAGACAAAACAAGGACTCTGGTATGATTATACTTACAAGAAGTACAAAAAGAGGTGATACAAATCTCTGCTGTCAAATGTCATGCTAGTGATTACATTTGGGGCGTCATCACTATAAACTTCAAATGAGATTATGAACTGATAATGTCCTATTCCTTTATTGGAATGCTGGTTACATGGATGTTTTCAGTGAGTGATAAGTCAGGAAACTGTACAATCATGTGCATATTTTTGTATATTTTTGGTGAAAAGTAACAAAATTAAAAGGGCAGAGATGAATCTACCTTCCAATTTGCTTTTACTATTTACCATACTTCATGTTTTAAAACTTATGTGCTACATAGAGAATAAAAATGGCAAGAATCAGTGATGGGGGTGGGGAGAGGTATAAACCTTGGGGGTGCTTTGCATGATATGTACACTCTATATTTCTCAGAAATGCCCAACCTATGACATCTTTCCTTGTTTCGTTTTGAAACAGCTGGCTGTAGTTAACTTCCTTCTAAATTACAAATATTTTTTGACTACTAAGTCTCTAGAGAGAAGCTGGGATGGGAGCTTCACTGAAAACATATTTGCTTTGCCAGTGACAGTCACGCAAAGCCACAGTAGGGGTGGGAGACAAGGCGGTGCTTGGTAGTGACAACAGCTGCTAAGCAGAGGCAACACATAAGGGAACATAGGTCAAACTTTATGGAAAAATGTTAACACACTACATTCCAGTTTTATCTTAGGCACTGGGATGGCTTGTATTCTGTCGGGTGTGGTATTTACTTCCTAGTAGTTGCCATTAAAAGTATGCTAAATAGCCATGTGATAAGCATTAGAGAATTTCATGTTTCAGAATTGCATTTTTTTCTCAGATTAAAAAAAGTACAAAATAATGCAACTGTATTTTATTCTATGTATTTATTTATGGCCTGCTTTTAGTGGATATATGAAATGAATTGCATTATGACAAACTCATGTGTTTAATAATGAAAAAGCCTTCCAGCAATCTCTCAAAGATTTCAATCAGATTGTTTTAAGAATGTTTTTCTGTATCTCCAGGATTGATCCATATGCATATAGTGAGGATATAGAATTCATCTAAATAACCACAGTACGTGTCTACATCAATTTTAGCTCTGTTTTTAATGAATTTCCAGACTTGCTAACAGATCTTAACAAAATTATGGCCAAAAAATATATATATAATTTCCCTCTCCAATTATAGCCTTAAGAGCTTATGCTAACTCTAAGTAAAAATGTACTAATGTCTAACTTGCACTCTTTTAAATTAAGTAGAAATTCTTAGCAGAAAAAAAAAAAAACTATCTAAAATAATCCAACTTTATTTAACCCCTGTGATTAAGAGAGCGAAACACATTTTGGACACAGGTATTCTTAGACATTTGGATTTGAGATTTTAGGTTTGTATTTTTTTTTTTTTTTTTTTTTTTTGGAGTCTCACTCTGTCGCCCAGGCTGGAGTGCAGTGGCACAATCTGGGCTCACTGCAAGCTCCGCATCCCAGGTTCACACCACTCTTCTGCCTCAGCCTCCCGAGTAGCTGGGACTACAGGCGCCCACCACCACTACTGGCTAATTTTTTGTATTTTTAGTAAAGACGGGGTTTCACTGTGTTAGCCAAGATGGTCTTGATCTCCTGACCTCGTGATCCACCCACCTCGGCCTCCCAAAGTGCTGGGATTATAGGCGTGAGCCATGGCGCCCAGCCGGATTTGAGATTGTTAAATGTAAATTAACAAAGAAACATACAACTACATTTGAAAGCTGTCCTTGAACTCAGCCTAATCATTTTACATTTAGTTAAGAATTTATACTTGGAAAAATCTTTAGTGAGAGTTTTTAATCTGCCTAGTTTCTTTCTAGTTCTGTAATAAATATTAATTCCATAGTAAGTAATTGTAATTCCATGATTCTATGTTCACCTTTCTATATGTTATCATAAAGTTATATTTAATAGTGCTATTGATTAGCCATTGTAATGGCTGGTAAGAATTTTTGTAACTATATTCCTTAATGTTACACATCCAACACATTTAGTGTTCTGATTTAATGTTACACTGCTACAGTGTTATTAAGTCATATCCATAAGTCTGAAAGGAATAACTACTTAAATGCTACTGTTACCCAATAATTATTACATATATTGTTCTAGCACCAGTTTTAATTATTACTTCTATTCCTGTATAGGGAAAATATTTTGAGTATGTTAAATTAATTTTCAGGACAGACATCAGCAAGGTGGTGGAATATGACTTTTCAGCATTTATACACTTACAGAAACATCAGTCTAAACAACTATCCATGTGCAAATGTATCTTCATAAAAGCTAAGGAAACTAGGTGAGAGATCACAGTACCTGAGTGTAGCACAGAAATATTAAAAGACACATGGAAGAGGGTAGGAAGGACTGTCAGTTTTATACTACCTGCAACATCCCTTTTACCAACCCCAGGAAGTACAGTATGGAGAAATACCCTCAACTTAGGGGAAGAAGAGGAAAGTGAGTACCGGACTTTGCCCTGGACTCCAAAACCAGGCTTGCCCCAGTGAAACTTACTGCCAGAAAGGTCCCTACAGCCCCAGATTCCAGGCTAGCACTTGAAGATTGAACCTCCAAGCCTGCCTTGGCACCAGATGGGATCCCACAGCCTCAGACCCTAGGCCTGCCCAGCAGACTTGACCTCTGGATGTGCCCCAGTGTGGGGACTCAATTGGCACTGGAATGGGCCCAAAGCCCAACGTCATTGGGGCCCACCCAGTTGCCCTGGGCGTTGGACCCATCCCAGTGCTAATTGAGTCCCTGAAGACTGAGACCCTGGGCCTGCCAATTTGGCCCCAGAACACAGCCAGCCCTGGTAGTCCTAGGCTTCAGATTGTCCTCAGCACCAGGCTAGCCCCAGGGTACCAAGCTTCAGTCTCACTTCAGCACAAGCCAAGCTCTGCAGCCTTATTCATCAGGTCAGCGCTTATAGACCCAGCTTCTAAGCCAGTCCCTGCAGATACAAGCTCTAGGTCTGCCCAGCCCCAAGTGATCCCCTGTGGTCCTAGGCTCCAGGCCTACCAGAAATTTCAGAACAGCCCAGAGTCAGGTCAGTACACATAGCCCAGAAATCAGTCCTGCCTCAGCTCCAGGTCAAATCTCTTGGCCTCAGACACCATGGACAAAAGCTCCAGGACTTCCTGTACTAGGCCCATAACCCTACCCTTGAGTCTGGCCTCTATGGCCCCACACTTCCCCAGACTCAGGTTCCATACCTGCTCAGCAGAACAAGGCTCATCCCAGTAGATCCCAGCATTGGACAAACCTCCATAAACCCAAAACCCATGATGGTCCCTGTGGACTCATTTTGCAGGCCAATCTTCACAACACAGGAACTCAGACCAGCCCTTGTGTACCTAGCCTTCAGGTCAGCACCTTCATACCCATCCTCCAGGCTAGCTCAAGCAAACCCAGGATCCAGTTGAGTCCCCATGGTACCAGACTCCAGGCAAGCCCTGTAGCTTCAGGACAGTCCTGTGGACTCAGGATCCGGTCCATCCCAGCACATGCCTAGCCCCTGCTGACTCAGGCTCATGTTCCATCCCAATACTAGGTCAGCTTCTGTGAGGCCAGGCTTCATGCTGGCTTCCACAGATACAGGCTCCAAGTCTGTCATCATGGACCCAGCTCTAGGAACACCACATGGACGCAATCCACATGTCCATACTAGTAGATCCAGGATCCACACCTAACTCTGTGTACACCAGCTCTGGTCCTACCCACCTGCTGATCCATGTACCAGGCTAGCCTTCCTGATGACTGCAGCAGCAAGCCTGCTCATGGACCACCCAGAGAGCCTGCTTAGAATCTCTAGAAGAGCTACTTGATGTGAGACATTAAGACATTCCCAAACAAAGCCAGTCTTCAAGGACTAGAATAAAGCCTTAATTCTTCCAATACACAGACATTAACATAAGGCAACAAGAAACAAGGAAAGTCAAATAGACACAGCACTCCCCAAATAGTATGATAATCTCCCAGTAGTTGATCCAAAGATACAAACTGCCTGACAAATAATTCAAAATAACTCATTAAAAAATGCTCAGTAAACTTCCATAGGATACAGGGAAACAATTCAATGGAATCAGGAAAACAATAAATTACCAAAAAGAGATATTTACCAAATTACCAAAATTACAAAATTACAAAATTACCGAAAGAGATATTTAACAGAGAGATTGAAATTTTAAAACAAACAAACAAACAACAACACCAAAATCAGACAATTTCTGGGGCAGAAAATTAGAGTGAATGAAATAAAAACCACCAGAGAAAACAGTAACAGAATTGATCAAGCAGAAAAAAAGCTTTATACATGAATTTGAAGACAAGTTATTTGAAAATATACAGTCAGAGGAGAAAAAAAATAAAACAAAAAGGAATAAAGAAATTTATTTTTAGAAATTTTTAGGACTTATGGAAAAATATTCAAAGGACAAATTTTCAAGTTATAAGAGTTCAAGAAGGAGAGATTAAACAATGGGTAGCTTTAAAACTTTAATTAAAAAAGCAACAGCATACATTCTGCAAATCCGAAGAAACATAAATATTCACATACAAGAAGGTGGAGGTCTCCAGTCAAATTCAATCCAAACAAGACTACACCAGGATATATTAATTGAACTGTCAAAAATTAAAGATAAAGAGAGGATCCTGGAAGTATAAAGAGAAAATAACTAATTCAGATATAAGGGACTTTCAGTAAGACTGTCAGCTTGTTCCTCAGCAAAAACCCCACAGACCAGAAGAGAGTGGCATGACATACTCAAAGTACTGAAGGAAGATACTGATAATAAAGAGTACGTGGCAAAAGCTGTCCTTCAGAAATGAAGAAGAAATAAAGACTTTTCCAGAGGAACAAAATCTGAGTGTTCATCATGATTAGATCTGTCTTACAAGAAATGCTAAAGGGAATTCTTCAGATTAAAGAAAAAGACTCTAATAACAGAAAAACATGTGAAAGTTTAAAACTCACTGGTAAAAGTAAGTACACAGTCAAATAATGAATTCAGAATAATCCAGTGCTGTAATGATGGTATGTAAATCACTTAAATTTTTAATATGAAGGTTAAAAGACAAAACTATTAAAAGTAATAATAGCTACAATATTTGTTAAGGGACACACAGTATAATAAGATGTAAATTATGACATCAAGTCATATAATGGGGGATGGAGTAAAAGTATAGAGCTATTGTATGTGATAAAAATTAAGTTGTTATTGGCTTAATATATCCTGTTACAACTGTAAGGTGTCTTATCTAAGCCTCATGGTAATCCCAAAGCAAAAACCTATAGTAGATACACAGCAGTTAAAATTAAGAATTCAAAAGACACCACTTAAGAAAATAATCTAATCAAAAAAGAAAGACAGCAATATTTCTAAAAAAGAGAAAAGAACCTATAAAACTATCAGAAATTAATTAACAAAATGACAGTAGTAAGGTCTTACTTAATAATTACCTTGAAAATACATTGATTAAATTTTCCATAAAAATATAGCATTGCTGAATATATATATATAAATAAAAAGACCCAACAATAAGTTGAGACTCACTTCATCTTCAAGAGCAAATATGGACTAAAAGGCAAAGAATGGAAAACGATTTCGCATGCAAACAGAAACAAAAAGAGAGCAGCAGTACTCATGCTTATGCCAGATGAAAGAAGCTTGAAGTTAAAAACAGTAACAAAAAAGGAAAAAAAAAAAAGAGAGATACAGAAGGTTATTGTATAATGATAAAGGGGTCAGTTTAGCACAATGATATAACAATTATAAATATATATACACACCCAATTATCAGAGCATGTAAATATATAAAGAAAATATTAATAGATGTGGAGAGATAGACTGTCATGTAACAATAGTCAGGGACTTCAATAACCTGCTTTCAGCAATGAACAGATCATCCAAACAGAAAATCAATCAGGAAACATTGGACTTAAACTATGCTTTAGTTCAAGTGGACCTCACAGACATATACAGAATACTTTACCCTATAGTGGTAAAACATGCATTCTTCTCAAGCACACATGAAACATTCTCCAGGATAGATTATATGTCAGTCTACAAAAAATAAAAAAAAAAAAAAACCTCAAAATTTTAAGAAAATTGAATAATATTGCGTGACTTTTCTTACCACAATAGAACAAAACTAGAAATCAGTAACAGAAGAAATTTTAGAAAATTCACATTGAAATTAAACAACATAAATAATCCATGGGTCAAAGAAAAAAATAATAGGGAAATTTAAAAATTCCTGAGAAGCAAAAATGAAAGGAAAATATACAGAAGTTTATAGAATGCAGAAAAGACATCTCTAAAAGGGAAGTTTAAAGCAATAAATGCATATAACAAAAAAGAATAAAATGTTAAATAAATAATATTGTACCTCAAGAAACTAGAGAAGAAAACAAAGTCCAATGTTAGTGGAGGGGAAAAAATAATAAAGATCAGAACAGAAATAAATGAAATAAAAAATAATCAAAAAAACTAAGACAAACCTTTCGCTAGACTAAGGAAAAAAAAGAGAAGACTCAAATAAATAAAATAATAAAGCAGAGACATTACAGCTGACACCACATTAATATAAGAGATAATAAGAGACTATTATGAACAACAGTATGCCAACTAATGGATAACCTAAAAGAAATGGATAAGTTTCTAGACACATACGACCTACCAAGATGAAATCATAAATAAATAAATAATCCGAATAAGCCAATAAAGAATAAGGCAATTGAAACAGTTATAAAAACTCTCTGATCAAAGAAAAGGCCAGGACCTGGGGGCTTCACTACTGATTTTTATCAAACATTTGAAGAAAAAATAATTCCAATTCTTCTCAAGCGTTTGCGAAAAATTAAAGATGAGGGAAAACTTCCAAGCTACTTTTACACTACCCTAATGAGAAAACTAGACAAGGACACTGAGGCGGGTGGATCACGGGGTCAGGAGATTGGGACCACCCTGGCTAACAGGGCAAAACCCCGTCTCTACTAAAAATACAAAAAAATTAGCCAGGCGTAATGGCGGGCTCCTGTAGTCCCAGCTACTAGGGAGGCTGAGGCGGGAGAATGGTGTGAACCCGGGAGTCAGAGCTTGCAGTGAGCCGAGATAGCGCCACTGCACTTCGGCCTGGGCGGCAGAGCAAGACTCCGTCTGGAAGAAAAAAAAAAAAGAAAGAAAGAAGAAAGAAAGAAAGAAAGAAAGAGAGAGAGAGAGAGAGAGAGAGAGAGAGAGAGAGAGAGAGAGAGAGAGAGACAGAAAGAAAGAAAGAAAGAAAGAAAGAAAGAAAGAAAGAAAGAAAGAAAGAAAGAAAGAAAGAAAGAAAGAAAGAAAGAAAGAAAGAAAGGGAAAGAAAGAAAGGAAAGAAGGAGGAAAAGAAAAGAGAAAATAAAAGAAAATTATAGGCCAATATCCCTGATCAATATAGAGGCAAAAAATCCTCAACAAAACGCTGGCACCTCTAATTCAACAGAAAATTTAAAGAATCATTCTCCATCAACAATTGGAATTTATGTTAGGAATGCAAGGATAGTTCAGTATACACAAATCTATAAATGAGACACAACAGAGTGAAGGGACAACCTGTGAAATGGGAGAAAATATATACAAATTATTCATCTGATAAGAGATTAGTATCCCAAATCTATAATAAATGCAAACAACTCAATGACAAGAAAACAAATAACACAATTCATAACCCAGTGAGAAAAATACCTGCATAGACATTTCTCAGAGCAAAACACAACAGTGCCCAACAGGTATGTGAATAAATGCTCAACATCACTAATCATCAGATAAATGCAGATTGAAAACACAATGGAATATTACCTCATACCTGTTAGGATTAGTCTTATTAAAAATATGAAAGATAAGTATTGATGGGAATGTGGAGAAAAGGGATTCCTTTCACATGGTTTGTGGGAATGTAAATTAGTACAGGCGTTATGGAAATCAATATGAACGTTCCTCCAAAGCTTAAAAATAGGACAACCATCCATCTCACTATTGGGTATATATTAAAAGGAAATGAAATTGGTATTTTGAAGAGGTATCTGAACTCCCATGATCATTACAGTGTTACTGACAATAGTCAAGATGTAGAATCAACCTACATGTCCATCAATGCATGAATAAAGAAACGTAAATATATATCTATGTATAGAGATATATATTCTAGAAAATATGTATATATTCTACTGTATATACGCACACACACACAGTAGAATACTCTTCAGTCCTAGAAAAGAAAAAAATCCTGTCATATGTGACAATATCAACTATCCTGGAGGACTTCATATTAAATGAAATAAGCAAGGCACAGAAACATGAACACTGCATGATCTCACATATGTAGAATCTAAAGAAGCTGAACTCGGAGATGTAAGAGTAGAATGGTGGTTAGCAGGGGATGGGGAGGAACAGGGATGATTGAGGAGATGTTAGTCAAAAGGTATGAAAAGTTTTAGTTAGGCAGGAGGAATAATTTTAAGAGATGTACTGTACAATATGGTAATTCTAGTTAATAATGTGTTGTTTTCTTTAAAATTGCCAAGAGAGGAGATTTTAAGTATTCTCACCACAAAGAAATAAGTATTTGAAGTAATACACATATTAATTACTTCAATTTAGCCATTCTACAATGAAAATATATTTCAAGACTTCATCTTGTACATATATACAATTTTTATTTTTCACTTAAAAATAATAAATTAATTTAAAAAATAAAAACTTTTTAAAAATTTTACAACTCTATCAAGGATAATTTGCTGTGAAATGATTAAAAATTAAATAATAGAGTGATGAGAATTTTAAAATATAAATTCCATGTCTTTCGAAATAATGAAAGTCCATATGACAAAATTTTACACTGGTGTAAATACAAGTGAGATTTTTCTAGAGAACAAATAAAAACACAAATAGCAAGATATACATCTGCCTTTTTTGTCCTCTTTGCACAATGCAATTAAAAGCTGTCAGTATGGCAAGCAAGAATGATAGTAAAGGTTAAAGTATCAGCTCAAATAATTAGCAGTTTTTGCAGTTTTATCATTTTCTATAAAGTCATAATACTTTAATAGTTGTGAATTGTCACTGCTGAAAAATTATCTAGAACACCTGCACAACAGATACTTTTTAAAGCAAATCAAATCAATTACACCAGATTGAATCAAATTGTACCACTTTTAGCTTTAAAGAGAAAATAACTCTCTCTATATATATAGTTCTATAATCTCATATGTTAACATGGCTTGTCTTTAGTGAGCAAAGAAGTTTGAACTCTCAAAAAATTATTTTAACTAGAACTCCAGGTGCAAAATCAAAATAATAATGTTCTTAATGAAATGTGAAGCTTTTCATTTTCATTGATTCCTACTATATGGAATTATTTTATATTTTACCTATTGATCCTCAATAAAGGGAGGTATGTCAGGGTGAATTACATCCCATCTCAAGAAAGCCAACTCACAACATGTGTTAATAAATGCCAGCTCAGACAAATGCAGCTTCAGTACAAAGTAGAACTTTCAGATTTGAAAGAAGTAACTTTTCTAGTGAGTAGTCAATAAGATTTCGTTCAAGAAGTAAACTCTCTATTTGATGGATTGATTAAAGAAGAGGCTAAAAATTCAAACTCTTATTTCCTTAAAAGGCATGACTGTCTTTGTCTTATCCTAACCCATTCTGATAATGTCCCCTTTTATCTTCTTGTTCTATTATTCCATGTAGAGGAAATGACTTAGTCTCATTGGGACACATTAAAATTGATCTAAAAAATGTATCTATATATCAGCACAAAACCAATTAAGAGGATGAAATATTTTTAATTTACAGCTGCTTATAAATAGCCCAGGTTAAAAGAAAATACAGAAATAGAAAGCACCTCATCACCACTAATTTCCTTTAACCTATTAAATCTAAGAGGTATGTAGAAGTGCATTTGTAAGTTCCATATAATTAATATTTTTGGTGTTTTATTGCTAGTATGTTTAATATAAATACAAAATGTAGCCTCTAATTTTAAAAACTTTAATCAACATTTTAACAATTAGTTTTATTTACTATCAGATGCATTATTATTCTTATAAATATCTACAAACATAAAGTCTATAGTTGCAGGATGAAAATTGACCTTTTCATATATCTCTATTTAATTTTGTTTGTTAATTATTTAGTATTGATATCATGAAATATTTAGGAGACAAAAGTTATAAAAATGTGCAACATTATCCAATATAATAAATATATTATGCTGACTTAGAGGGCTACATTATTTATTTAATAACACTTACATTCTTAAGTTTTGTGTTTTTCACAGGAGCTAAATAAAGTCCTTAAGGAGATACGCAATTCACTAGTAAACCTGAGTGCAATCTCAATTAAATATGAAGTAACTGCAATTTTAGATGAAATTGCTATATGTCTACCTCTAAATCTTTAGAAAATTTAGTCATGCAATACTTTCATTCTAATATTCATTGAGATACATGCTTTATAATGTATTTATCTAATCCATGGCCTGGTGTTAGTAATTTTCATAATGGTGCATTTAAACAAGATGTATTTTTAGCATAGGGCTATTATACCGGAGCGTTAATTGGAACAACTACATTTTCAGATTTTTCTAGACAACATACATATTTATAAATACTTTAGTAATTGTTTGACCTAGAAATGACAATGTGAATACTTGAGTGTAGAACCCTGAAACCTGTAATGAAATGTTCCAGAAATATAGAGAAGAGCATGAGAATAAGGAATTGGTCTGAGGTCAATTCCTTAGCCACTCAAATTCTTTGCTATCGCTCATAGATCCAGCAAGCTAATGTGTGTCATCTGGTTGATATTCAGTTTTTAGAGCTGCAGAGCTCCTTTAAAGATTTCTTTCTCTGTTTGTTGAATCTTATTCTGCTTTGGAAGTTCCATAACCGCAAATGTTTGGAAGATAAATGGTCTGTGTCCTAAGGGAAGATGCTGTAGCATCAGAGACCTCCAGCCTCCTGCAGGAACACCAAGAAGAAGGCTTCCTGCTCCTTATCTTTTTACCTCTTCCTAGTTCTCATAAGTAAAAGAGGACTTGGCACATCCATCAAGCTTCATGGGTATCAGGGAGACCACTTTTAAACTCATAAGATACTTATGTGGGTCTAACCCATCAGCACCCATGAACCTACCACATTCTGATCCTTACCTCAGGGCTGTTCAATGCTGGTGTCTAGACTCTTGAATAGCCCCCTAGGACTTCAAGTAAGCCAAAGGCTTCACTCCCACTCCACAGCCTGACAGCTCTAGCAGCTGCTTGGCTGTAAAGAAGCACATAGATTGGAGTTAGCAGTAGAGGGGAAGCAGACGGTGTCCCAAAAGATGTCCCCAGAAATCTCTCTTGATTAATTTTAGAATAGTTTTTAACATAATTGATTTATTATAAATCTGTACATTTTGTTGATCATAATACAGCTCATCACAAACCAAGTTCAGATCATAAAACACAATCTTCAAAGAGTTCTTGAAATACGTTTTCTAATTTTTGAGTTAGACACAAGTCTATCCAATAGACGAGCTTACAGCAATTACAATAAATTGATTGACAGTTACTAAATGAAAAGTACTAAGATTGAAGACGGACCTTTTTGAATACAAAAAAAAAAAATTATTAAAGTATTTATTTCCAAGTAAAATGGGTACAAGAAACCAAATAGGCCATTTTATTTAACAGGTGCAGGCAAGCTCTGGGTACGGAAGACCACATCTTGACCTTGAAAAATACTTAGCATATGTGCCAGCAGGAGGCTGCAGCACACCCCGAGAGACCACAACCAGATGCAGCTGGGGCAAGGATTCAATTATGGAGAAAAGAGGATCGATCTATAAAGCCCTTTTAGGTGTTAGCAAGCAAAGCATTATTTGCTGCTTTTAAATTTGCAAGGTAATTGAATTTAGTATGCACTACAGAGCACGAAGGAGGGTCTATGTTTAAATTATTTGTTCCAAAGGGGAAATCGTAATTAAAATATTTTGAATATTGTGGAGGTGAGAGAAAGAAACCACAAATAAGGCCCCCTGACTGTGGCTGCCTCCACTGTAAATTGTGAAGCTGCATAAGAACACATCAAATGCTATTCTCTGAGAGATAAAAGTATAGGCGTGCATAAATTGATATTTTCTCCAAAGAGAGAAAACGAATGGTGCCAAGTTTTTCTCAATTCAACCTTAGTTCTCAGTGGATTTTGGACAACTGTCATAAACAGTCGAACAGCCTGGTAAGACTAAACATAAGAATGTGCCCCATATCTACACTGCTTCATTCAAAGTCCATGTAACTTTTATTATGATCTGTGGCAATGCTTTTAGAAACAGAACATAAGTTGACCAGCTGTAACTGCTATTCATATAAGCATTGACAAATCTAACCTCAGTAAGCGGGGGTAAGTACTGTGATAATCTTGTATGTCCTATCAAATTTTTGACTCTTAAATAGTAAAGCTCAAAAGAGATTTGGAGTTGAACAAATATAATTTCTGACTACCTAAAGGAACTACACTTGCTTGAGTTAGAGACAGCCTAGGTTGCTACTAAAATAATTCCAATGTATATAAAATGAGACCCTAATTTGTGGGTTTCAGCTTAAGTACTGAATTACGTTCACCCCAGAATTTATATTTATAACCCCCAACACCTCTGACTATGACCATAGAGGGTCTTTACAGGTATGATTAGGTTAAAATGAGGTCATTAAGGTTGATTCTAATCTAAACTGACTGGCATCTTTATAAGAAGGGGAAATTTGGACATATACATGTACAGAAGGAAGAGGATGTGAAGACAAGGTAGAAAAGTGCTATCTATAAGCCAAACAGAGAGAACTGGTACAGAGTCCTCCTCCATGTGCTTTAGAAGCAACCAACTCTGCTATCACACTGAGCTGGGACTTCTAACATCCAGAAATATGAACAAATAAATTCTGCTGTTTAAGTCACCCAGTGTGTGGTACTTCTGACAGAGGCACTAACAACCTAATACACAGCCTTTGGTCAAGCTTACCTTTAGTGAAACGAGTTTGTCAAAAATTCTGTGAAAAGCATATTTGGTCATTTTGCCTTCCTTTCTACCTAAGTAGAGGGAGAGATTAAATAAGTTTTCCCTCTCTGTAAACTTAGTTTCCCTCAGATAGGTCATTTCATGGTGTAATAGTCAGCTCTGGCTGCCATAACAAAATGTCATAGACTGGGTGATTTAAACAACAGAGACCTATTTTTCCAAGTTCTGGATGCTAAAAGTCAGAGATCAGGGTGCCAGCATGGTCTGCTTTGGCGAGGGATCTTTTCCTCGCCTATAGAAAGCTGCCTTCTCACAGTGTCCTCACATGGCAGAGAGAGAGTGTGCTTCTTCTTACAAGGGCACTACTAGTTCCTTCATGAGGTCTCCAACCTTATGGCCTGATCTAAACCTAATTATCTCCCAAAGGCCCCATCTCCAAATAACATCATATTGGGGATTAGGGCTTCAACATATGAGTTTGGGCATAGCAGATGGCCTCCACTGCAGGGGGCTGGAGGGTAGTAAGCCCATTCTGATACCTAGGTATATCTTTCTGGGAACATTCTTGTCATTTAGGTTTTCCATCTCTTGACTCTTGTTATTTTCTCAATTGTTTCAGAAATTAGGTAACCCAAAAGTGGGAATGCTGGATCATATGGTTGTTTTATGATTTTAATTTCTTGAGGGACCCCCATACTGTTTCCCATAGTGGCTGCAGTAATTTACATTCCAACCAATAGTGCACAAGGAGAATACGGGTGCTATTTACTGGGCCCCTCAAGGTCTCCAGGAAAATAGAACCTAATTTTAGATTGGATTGATGGAAAGGAGACTGTGCTCTGCTTTGATGTTAATGAGTTTGTATGATAATCACAAATTCCAATTTCTTTTTCAAACTGCCAAAATCAATTCTTTTTCTAACTTGCCCACTTTCCTGAGACACTGCCCAGTTCCCTGAGACATTAAGGAGGCCTTGATAAACATCATATTTAAGAATATCACCCGGATTAACTTTGCCCTAGAGTTGTTTTCACTTCCAAGACTTTCTTTTGATGTGTATTGTACCAGGAACAGATGAACAAACCACATTTGGGATTGTTAATCTATTTCTCAAAATATTTTTCAAATTTTTAAAAACCAAAATGCATCCTCATAAACACTTTTCCCATTAAAGCAATGTGTGTTGTAGAGAAAATTCTTTCCATATGGTTCTGATTTGTTTACACTTAACTCATCAAAAAGCTGTTTAGGAAAAAAATACTTGATTGCCTAGGAAATTGTTTTGATCTTTTTATTTTAAAAACAGAATAAGTTATCCAGAGTAAACAAAATTTACAGTGGACAGTTGATAGCTGAATTCTATTCTGGTGTTCTAAGCTTCAGTGTTCTACACTCAAGCATTCACATTGCCATTTCGAGGCCAAACAATTACTGCAGTATCTATAAATGTGTATTGCTCTCTAGAAAAATATGAAGATGTAGTTGTTGTCCCACATACCACTGGTATAATAACTATTCTGAAAATACAACTCAGTTAAAACACAATATAATGAAGATTACTAAAACCAGTTCCCAGATTAAATAAGTACATTACTAAAACATGTGTTTCAAAGAACATTGGA
Source organism: Macaca mulatta (assembly GCF_049350105.2). Lineage (NCBI taxonomy): Eukaryota > Metazoa > Chordata > Mammalia > Primates > Cercopithecidae > Macaca > Macaca mulatta. The sequence continues at coordinate 134,655,681 of NC_133408.1, read as the reverse complement.
ATAAAAATATTGATACTGCTAAATTCTATAGGGATTTGGAGATGCAACAATAATTTAATATGAAGTTATACTTATTTTATACTTGAGATTGAGCTCAGGTTTACCAGTGATGAATAGAGTATGTCCTTAAGGACTGTACTTAACTCTTGAAACAACTCATAACTTGGGAATGTGAATGTTATTGAATCAGAAATGTGTCTTACCAATAAACTTTGAAAGATAATAAAAACTGATATTAAAGTGTACCTCCAAAATTATTATGATTTTTAACACATTTTGGAAGGTTAATATATTCTAACCAGATAGGCCACATTTCAGCTTTACTATCTTGTGAGTTATCACAGAAACTCACATTAGCATCACTATAGTATTTCATGGAAGGCCCAAATTAGAATGAGATGTTGAAAAATGTTTTAACATTTAATCATAATTAAATAAGGCCATGAATACCTAACTTCAAACTTTTAGATATAAATTGAATCAATTCAGATATCAATTATATGCAAATGGAAACAATTTGCAATATTCAGATGATTAACAGGGTATAGGCATACTACTAGTGGGATATTAACTTTTTTTATAATCAGGTTATGTAGAGAATAGAGAAGTTTTTCTTCAAAGTTTCCCAAATCCATAAAAGGTGTATCATTCCCTGGTTAAATGTTTGAATGTACATATTCTAAGATGGCTCCAACATGTTCCAACCAGTTCAGATAAGGCTAACCAAGTCCCAGATCCAGATGCATGACATTGCTTATTTGGGAACCCCTCTGACCTCTTATCACTAATTTCCTCTTTTCTTTATCCTCTTTTCCCTTCTCCCTGTTTAGGAAAGCTTAAGATTTTTAGCCAATCGAGTTAAGTTTAGAGTGTGAGGTCCCATCCCAGCCAATGGGAATGGGACACAGCCATAGAGGATTGTGTCAGGATGTAAAAGTTATAAATGTCCTTGTTTCCTTTGGTGTGTTCTCATTGCTAGACAGCTGATGAGTGCACCCTTTCTAGAGAAAGTAACCTAGCCTTGCTGAAGAATCCTTTGTCTCAGTGTTGATCTCTCACAATATGGAACACTCGTGCCCAACAGGTTATTAATCGTTATATTCCTCCAGATTATTTGTACCAATAGATTAACAACATCCAAAGATGTGAAATCGAAATTAATAAAGTAAAATTATCTCCTCAGCAGAGTATGGTCAGTTATTTTCTATAAATCATGTCTATAAATAAAAATTTGCCTTCTAACATATTTATTTTGTAAAATCATACTAAATAATTATGACAGTAATTTTGAATGTCTATATATTTTCAATCAAAATTGTCTTGCCTTTTAGAAATGCTGTCTTAATCTTTTACACAAGAAAACTGAAGATCAGAGCAGTAATGTAACTTTTGAAGCTAATGCAAAACTAGGTTTGCCTTGAATCCAAGTCTGAATTGTTCTAACGAATTAGTTATTCGCAGTATAATGTTATTTCTCTTAAATCTCTTGATTAGAGTCTGAGGTAATTTTCTTTTTAACAGGGACTGCTACATATTTTTACAAGTTATTCATGGCTAAAATTCAGTAACAAGAATAACTTTGTAAGTTTTTTTTTCTTTAAAAGCATAGTTTCACATTTACTTATTATTAATATATAACAAAAATTGGGCCGGGCGCGGTGGCTCAAGCCTGTAATCCCAGCACTTTGGGAGGCCGAGATGGGCGGATCACGAGGTCAGCAGATCGAGACCATCCTGGCAAACACATTGAAACCCCGTCTCTACTAAAAAAATACAAAAAAAAAAAACTAGCCGGGCGAGGTGGTGGGCGTCTGTAGTCGCAGCTGCTTGGGAGGCTGAGGCAGGAGAATGGCGTAAACCCGGGAGGCGGAGCTTGCAGTGAGCTGAGATCCAGCCACAGCACTCCAGCCTGGGCGACAGAGGGAGACTCCGTCTCAACAACAACAACAACAACAACAACAACAACAACAACAACAAAAAAAAATTGACAAAATACAGCCTATAATTAAAATCTATCTTTCCACCTATTTTTGTACAGCTTGGAGGATAAGAATGGTTTTAATATTTTTAAATGACTAAAAAAATTAATAAGAACAATTTTCCTGATGTGAAAGTTATATGAAATGTGAATTTCAATATCTGTAAATAATGTTTTATTGGAACACAGCCACACTCATTTGCTCATTGTCCATGGCTGCTTCTGTGCTACAATGACAAAATTAAGTAATTTCCATAATGACTATATGGCCTGGAAAACCTAGAATATTTATGTCCTGGCCCATTACAGAAACATTTTATGATCCTTTATATATAATAATATATTAATAGTATATGCAATTTACCATTTAAATAATATGATCACCATTTTAATAATATGAACCAAGGTTCTAAAAAAAATTAAATGGTAAAAATAAACTTGGAATAAATTGGAATAAATGGTAACTAAGCCAAAATATAATTACATATAGGTCTTTAAGACAATGTGATATTATATATTATTTAAATCTGTTATTCTATATACTACCTTATATTTACACAACTTTTGATTCCTAAGTGTTATTATGTGACATCATCGGTAGAGTGGGTAGCTTCACAGAGAAAACTACTAATTTGGATATTCAAAAAGTGAAAGTAACTTCGATTCTCTAAGAAGAATTATTTGTACATATGTGAAAAAGTTGTAAGAAAAGAAAGTTGTCCTTAATAAGATTTAAAATGTCTGACTGGTTTGGGTTTAGTAGAAAGAGTTACATGTAGGAAATTAACTGGAAATCAAATATGTGAAATTAATGGGAAAAATATAAAATAATTGCATTAGTTAGCAAGTTTTCCAGCTAGAAAATAAACACTGTCCCTTTGTCTTGCTCTTTAATTGTATAAAATATGAGTTATGGCAGGAGGTCATCTTGCAAAAATGAAAATAATTTATTTTAATAGAAAAGATATTTTTTGGTCAAAAATGTATACACATCAGCTTCCACAGCAACTTTTGATTAAAATGATGTACTACCGTGCAAATAATGGATACCATAGGACACTTAGCATGAAACTGTCAACTTTCATCTTTAGCTTTCTTTAGAAACCACAAACATTTAGAATCAAAATGTATGAACTAATATAAGATTTGCTGTTGTTATTTATTTAAAAGTCTGGGAAAAGACACACTTACAAAACTAATGTAATAAAATACAGTGGGGTATTCTGAATGTATTTCCTAGGGCTATTTGTGTGTCTAGCACAGGAGTCTAAAGAGAGAGGAAGTGTGTGTATCCTACCACCTTCACATTAACCTAATTCCAGTGTTCCTTAGAGGCTTATCTTTGAATAGAAGGCTAATGATTTATTGTGTCCTCTTTTATAAAAGCCTTGTGAACATTTACATAAACTGAACTCGGGCATATAGTGCTGTGATTAAATTGTTTTTTCCGAAAAAGTAGTCAACGTAGATCACTGTAGCACAACCATACGATAGAGCTATATACAGAACAAAATAGAAGTATATTATGTAATTAAAATAATAAATAAAAATGAATAAATTATTGGTACCTATAAGCAAGTTTCATAGCTTATCATATTTTTCATTTACATAAAGCATATACAATATAAGTAAATTTTATTTTTAAGCAAATTTGGGGCGTAGTAGAGATCGTTTCATTACACAATTATTGACGGTAATTTTGAACTTTTAAAAAATATAAAATATTATTTCCCTTGTGTTAATGAATTATATGCTACATTTCTTTGATAGAAAAATAACTTCTAGATTTGTAATATAATCTAATAATCATGAAAAAAGATATCATATACATAAAGATAGGTAAATTAATATATGATTATTAACACGGTGTGCAACACATTTAAAAATTCACAAATATGCTCAAAACTGAAGTCATCTCTAGTACTATAAACCATTTATTGGTACATTTATAGTAAATACTGGCAACAAAAAGAAACCCAAATTGTAAGATAAATATTAAAATCAAAATGAGACAGAAAGGAAAAACAAATACATCAGTAAAACATTGTCAAATGCAACAAAATAAATAACTTGAATGGATTTCTATACAGAACATCAACAACTTATGTAGACAAATGTGTCAGTAAAATAAGTACAAAACACACAAAATAATAAATCTGAACACTTTCAAATAACATCATGAATGAAGTAAAAAACAAGTATTTCATTAAGTGTTCACATCAAGAAACGGGAAAAAAGTAAATGAATTACAATAAACACACTTTAAGCCCATTGATAGCAAGTACTACCATTATTTTGCACAATGGATTATAGTTACAGTACATTTAAATCTAAATCAAACATACAAGGTACATAGCATGGAATCTAGTCCTCATCAACTGTTTGGTTCTTGGTTTTGAATTTTGTTAAAATAAACACAATTGGGATGTTAAATTCATATCTTCACCATGATAATTTTTACCATTCTCATTCTAAAAACAGTTACATCATCACTGGTCACAGAGGCCAGTAGACCTCTTACTTTTGAAGCTTAATATTCATTCCTAATATGGGTGTACTGGCTTTATGAGTTTATGACAAGTTTTAGAAAGCAGCAGACTAAAGAAAAACGTGTTTAATATAACTAATAAAATAACAACCATACAGAATTAAGTAATACAATCTACAAAAAGTGTGTAATACTACATCTCAATAATATTCCGTCATATGGATATACAACAGTTTGCTTTTACATTCACCTACATTGAAGGACATCTTGGTTGCTTCCAGTTTTTTGGTGATTATGAATAATTCTGCTATAAATATTCATGCATAGGTTTTGTGTGGAGTTGAGTTTTCAGTTCATTTGGGTACATACCAAGGAGTGCAATTACTGTATCATATGGTAAGAGCATGTTTAGCTTTGTAAGAAACTGCCAAACTGTCTTCCAAAGTGGCTGAGCCATTTTGTATTCCCACTAGCAGTGAATGTTCTTATTCCTCTGAATCCTCCCCAGAATTTAATTTGTCAGCTTTTTGTATTTTAGTCATTCTAGTAGCTGTGTATTGGTATCTGGCTGTTGCTTTAATTTGATAAGAAGGCAGCTTTGTCTGAAATTAATACAATTAATCCAGTTTTTCTTTGACTTACGTTTATCATGGTATATCTCTACATCTTTTTATTTTCTGGTTACCTGAGTCATTATATTTAAAGTGAGTCTCATGTAAAAATAGATAGTTGGCCTTTTGAAAAACCTATTCTGACAAATCTATAATCAATTGATATATTTAGACTATTCACATTTAAAGTATCATTGATAGAGCTGGATTAATGTCCACTGTGTTTGCAACTATTTTCTATGTATTCATTGCATTTTTAAAGTTTTTGCCTTATTTTTCCCTCTTCTCTGGTTTTATTTTTAATTTTTTTAAATTCTATATTCATTTTAGATTCAGGGTTACATGTGTAGGTTTATTACAAGAGTATATTGTGTGATGCTGAGATTTGGGCTTCTGTTGATCCTGTCACCCAGATAGTGAACATAGTTCCAATGGGAAGATTTTCAGTCCTTGCTCCACACCCTACCTCCCTACTTTCAGAGTCCCCAGTGTCTATTGTTTCTATCTTTATGTCTATCTTCATGCCCATGTGTACCCCAGATTTACCTTCCACTTATAAGGGATAACAGGCAATATTTGGTTTTCTGTTTCTGCATTAATTCACTAGTGACCGCATAGTATTCCATGGTATATGTGTAACACATTTTCTTTATCCAAGCCACCATTGATGGGTACCTACATTGATTGCATGTATTTGCTATTGTGAATAACACTGCAATAATTGAGCATTTTGGAGGGTGGGGTGGGGACAGTGTTTTGCTCTGTCACCAAGGCTGGAATGTGGTGGCATGATTTTGGCTCACTGCAGCCTCTGCCTCTCGGGTTCATGCAATTCTCATGCCTCAAACACCCAAGTAGCTGGGATTACAGGTGCACACCACCATGCCCAGCTAATTTTTGTACTTTTATTAGAGATAGGGGTTTGCCACGTTGACAAGGCTGGTCTTGAACTCCTGGCCTCAAGTGATCTGCCAACCTCTGACTCCCAAAGTGCTAGGATTACAGGCATGGGCCACTGTATCCAGCCTTGATTGAGCATTTTATGTGATGTAGTTATACCTCTTCTCTTAGCATATAAATTATGTTTAAAAAAAGAAACTGGTTTTTCTAAGCAGGTAATATACATTTTCAAAAGTTTCTCTTGCGATAGCACTGTACCACTTTAAGTGTAGTGCATGTACATTTTTTAAGTATTCCCAGTTCCTTCCTCTTGACCCTTATAACATTGTTATCATTCTTGCAACTAATCCATGTGATAACAGCTAATACATTGTTGGTAATATTACTTTAACAGTTATCTCTTAAACTGATTAATAATAAAAAAATTAACTTTATTTATTCCTTGTTTTATACTCTTCCTCCTATTACCTAGGATTTCTGTCTTACTACATTTTATCTCTCCCTGAATAACTTCTTTTCATGTTTCATTTAAGGGAGGTCTGTTGGCGATAAATTCCCAAAGTTTCAGTCTGAGAAAGTCTTTATATCTCTTTCACTTTTAAAACATACTTTTATTGAACATATAATTCTAGGCTCTTTTTTTTTTTTCTCTCTTAACACTTTAAATATTTCACTCACTCTCCTCTTGCTTGCAAGGTTTCTGAAGAGAAGTCCACAGTAATTATCTGTTTTTTTTTTTTCCTACTATAAGTAAGGTGATTTACTCCTCTGGCTTCTTTCAAGATTTTCTGGTTTTAGTTTTCTGTAGTTTGAACATGGTATGACTTGCTATAGATACATTTTTTTAAATCCTGCTTTGTGTTCTCTGGGGCTCCAGAATCTGGAGTTTGGTATATGCCATTAAATTTGGAAATTTACTTCTATTATTTTTTCAGCTATTTCTTGTGCTCCTTTCTGTATTTTCCTTCTGACATTCCCAGTTATCCATATGTTACATCTTTTGAAATTATCCCACAGTTCTTGGATGCTCTATTCTTTCCTGTTTTTCATACATTGTTCTCTTTGCATGTCAGTTTTGCAGGTTCCTATTGACCTAACTTGAAGTTCACTCATTCTTTTCTCAGCATGCTGAGTTTACTCATGGTCCCATCAAGGGTATTTTTTGTTTTTATTGCAGCATCTTGATATCTAGCATTTTCTTTGATTTATTTTTAGAATTTTCATCACTCTACATATATTGCCTGTGTGTTCTTGCATAATGTCTACTCTTTCCATGAAAACCCTTAAAATATTAGTCAATATTATTCAAAATTCTTGGTCTGATGACACCAACATCTCTATCCATCTGAATCTGGTTTTGATGCTTACTTTGTTACTTCAGACTATGTTTTCCTTGTCTTTTCCCTTGTCTTGTAATTTGCTGTTGAAAACATTACAGCATATATTGGCAAATAAGAACTAGGGTAAATTGGCCTTTAATATGAGGTTTTTGTTAATCTGGCTAAGACTCAGGGTGTGTTTGATGTTTGTTGTAGTTGTAGATGCCAGAGACTTCAAGTCTCTCTAGTGTCCTTGTTTCTGTCTCTCGTTTTGTCTTTGGACTTCCCTAAGTACTTCCCAGTAAGTGTCTATATTTTGCAGCTCTTTCAGCTGTACTCCTCTGTTACTACACTAGTGTCCTGTTGGTGTGCTGGTAAGGTATGGGAGAGGGAAATATCCTGTAATGTTATGATTATATCTCGGTCTTTTAGTTGCTCTCTGTCATGGGACTGTGACATTCACAAGTGTTTTCTAGCTTCAGCTACTCCCTCGGGGGAAACAGAAAAGCTAGCTAGGGCTGAAGTTAGAGAAATGTCCTTTCCCCATATGGGATAAAGCTCTGGTAAAGTCTCCTGCAGAGTAGACCTTGTTTATTAGACAATGCTCTGGGCATATTTCGCAATGATTACTCTTCCCCTTCTTTTGGCAGAGACAAGAGGGGAATCTTTTGTGGCTCTTCACTATGAGAAAACAGTAGGGTTCCTAAAGGTAAATCTAGAAAAGTATGTTGTCCACTCTCAGACTGCAGGTCTAGATATTTCTCACTCTCAAGTTCATTCACTCTCAGCTTTTAGGAAATGATCAAAATTGCAATTTGAATGTCGTTACCACCAGTGGTGACTTCAATGGCTTCTGCTCCAAGTAAGCAGACCCTGGCTGTGACTCTGTATTAACCTATCTCTTCAGATTTTGGAGTGGCAGTTTGCCCTGCAAATTCTGTACTCTTATAGGTCCAAGAAGAACCATTCATTTTCAGTGTGTTTAGCTTTTTCTTGTTGTAAGGATGGGAGTGACCACTTTGAAGCTTTTTACATTTTGGAGATGAAACCAGAACTGATTTATTTTTAGCAATGGATAAATTGATTAAGTTGTCCATACTGATCTAATTTTCTGAATCTGCTCAGCTAGATTAATATAATTCCTAATTCTTCTTCAAAATCTAAGCATTTTTAGAACATTAAAATCAAAGAGAGGATGAATTATCTCCTAACTTTCTAATTCAGTTTCAAGATGTGTAAAACAGGAGTGTGTCTTGCTTTGCCCTTTAAGTACAGTCATGCTCCTCATAGTGATGCAGAGGCCAACGACAGGACACATATATGATGGAGCTCCCATAGGTTATACTGTATTTTCACTGTAGCTTTTCTATTTTTGGTGTACAAATTATTACCACTGTGTTACAATTGCCTAAAGTATCAGTAAAGTAACATACTGTGCAGATTTGTAGCCTCAGAGCAATAGGCTGTACCATATAGCATGGGTGTATAGTAGGTATAACATCTAGGATTGTGTAAGTACACTCTATGATGTTAGCACAATAACAAAATTGTCAAAGGAGCATTTCTCAGAACATATTCCTATTAAGTGACACATGACTGTATTTTAAAATATCTCAATGAATTTTATATAATCAGAATAAATGACCTGTAACACTTACAAAGGAAAATAATTTTTTGAAAAATGTAACTTGATTTATCAAATGTGCTCAATGAGAATAAATCTCTGCATTTATTTCACTTTTGTAGCCAAGAGCAAGTTAACAGTAATTTAAATTTCTTCCAGATTCTCCTGAATGTCAAAAGGAGTGCAAATAATAGCTTATAGCAAGTCTATAAATGCTCTCTTTCTGTCCATTGCTTTCTTATTCATCTGCAATTCTTAAATCTATCTCAACTTTGCTTTAACTTAAGTAAGCCTCTCTTAACCAAATCATACAGTATCAGGTTCTGGTCTTTATTCCTCTTCCAATATCTTCTTCTGCTTTACCTCTCATTGATACCTTAGTCCTTTCTAGTACTTTTAATTTTCCAATAAAAATACTTTTACTTTCTTATTTATATTTCCTTCCATTCTTAGGGTAACAGGAAATAGAGGGAAGATTCATACGTTATATATTTTGGTCTCCGATGCATATTTATAGAGATTTTTCCCCAAAAAACATTACTTCATTTACCAAATCATTACATTCTGTAAGGAAGTCAATTATCTTCCTTAAGTAACAGCAACACAATTTTAAAACTATGAATCAGCAAATAATATTACAGTGATAATATCAGAAGTTCCATAATATAATAAATTCACAGTTCAAATTGACTATATTAATTTATACCATGATAAGTCAAATCACCTAGTTAACTGGGATGCAGTTAACTGGAAGCCTATCAGGCCTTCAAAAAGAATGTAGCTCAACTAAGACCATTATAGAAACCGATGTATTCTTATAGTCAAATGAGAAAACAGGAAAATATTTCTTGCATTTTTAAATATAAGATTGACAATGAATGTATTCTTTATCTTATACCTTTTACTCTGGCTTCCTAGACCTATATCATCTGATGTCCCCAACTATAGGCTCAGACACTCCCAGTTTCTTCTATATTCCCTGACAAAAGCAAAATATTTTACAATGACCTCAGACTTATTGGAATCCACCTGCCTCTGTCACAATTTCTATAATTTCTCCACTCTAATTACTTTCAGAATTCAGTTAGCCCTAAAGGTGCCCCTTCAGTAGACTTTGAATCCTTTCTACACTTGTCCAATTCCCAGGATTGAGTTTCTGCTTACGCTTTCGTTCCACTGTACCACTGATTACATTACTACCCCATTTCCTACAGACCTGGACTCTTTTCCTGATATACCACCAGTGTTTGAATCCTTAGAGCCCTGCTTGACTTCGGCCAGTTACTTTTTCTGGAAATAGAAATGCTGGATTTCTGTCTCTTTACTCTGACTCATCAATGGATGAACCCAAGTTCCTGAAATTCCATCATCCTTTCACCTATGACCGAAATTATGTCTACATTGCTCTTTTTGTTGCACTCACTGGCCTTAGGCAAAGTTTCAGAGATAAATCTGGATCACATTCATAAACATAATTTGATTTTCCCCCAACTACAAAACAAAAACAAAAACAAAACAAACACCCTGTAATCACTTTCATTGCCTTCTTTACTTTCTTTATAAACATTTAGCTTTGTTTTCACTTTTTCATATACAAAGCATATGGATTATCTTCAAACATTATGGCCAATAATTTGCACTTCATATTTTCATCACGTAGTTTGACCTTGCACAGCTTGTTATTAGGACTCTGTTAAAACTTCAGTTTAGATAATTAATATCTAAAAGGTTATTACATTTAGAGCATTCTATCATTTAATCTGTCTAGGTGTTCTAAATTCTATTTCTCAAGCAAGTTATATGACATGAAAGCTATGTACCTGGAACTCATTAGTTCTCCTTGCAACATAAAACACCTTCTATAATATGCATTTTAGTATTATGTTCTCAGGTTTTATTGAAAGTCCATATAGATACTAACCATAAAAACAGTGTTTTGTATATGCTTTAAAAGCATTCCTAAGATTGATTTCAACTAACAATTATTGGATGGCTAACAAAAACCGGATACCACTTAAGGCACCAGTGATACAAAATAGATAAATAAGTCTATTTAGCTACTTTCAAAGGATTTATAGCCAGAGAATTGGCAAAGGATTGTATATAAACTAATAGGTATGTTTCATAATCTCCATTTAATAATTTTATATGATAAATATTTTTATTAAATTAATAATTTCCCATTAAATACATGTTTTAAATTAGTAAAAATGTTTTCTCTCGTTAAATAATAGACATATACACTTTCTACCATAGATTAGCTATTAGAAGGATAGAATTTTATTGTAAACCCATACTAAGAAATTTATTAGCTTCAGTAATAGGAAGGTTTGAGTTCCTCTTCATATTCATTTTCCCGTATTGTATGTATAGCCTTATTATATGTATGGTAAAATACGTTATTTCTTAATCATTACAAGCAAAAATAAGTCCATTTCTAAAATACATACTCACAACTTTAATATCAATTTGTATAGTCTGTTATAATAAAATGTTGATAATTCATCTTATTAATAGTATACCTAAAAATTAATCAAACTCATCATTTGATGTTAGTCCACAATGGTACTTTTCAATTTAGCCTTTTTTTTTTTTTTTTAACCATGTAGGAAATGTTTAGGTAAACATACTTTGTAAACTAACTGCATAATAAACTGCCCCAAGTTTGTCATCATAGATTCAGATTCATATTTACTTCTAGTCATTATACTTTTTAAAAATTCACATAGTCAACCAGTATTCAAGAAATGAAAACATCTTGAAACAAACTTTGGAAAATTCTTGACTCATGAAAATTTTAACTATGTCAGTTAGTGATTTGATAATAACTATTATCAAAGATTTATGCTTCTGTTCAATCATTCTTTAAATGAGTATTATGTTGATATCATAAAACTATTTTATAATCATCAAAGTATGGTAAGTAAAGTGCACATAATGTTGAAAAATGAGCAAAAAATTTACCTTTCATTCCGATGCTCAAACTTATTTGATGTATAAAAAATTAAAAATTTGCCCCTATAGACTTTCTGAATGGTAGAAGAAAAGAGGTTAAGAAGCAATTTATAGCTAACTCTCTTGAGGAGAGTATAATGAAGAACCAAGGAATATTTAAAATACGGGATATAGTTAATAATGCAATCCTTTTGCATTTTAGCATACTTAAATAGTACAGGAGTATTTTGCTTATTTTATGCCAAAAATGCAAATGCTATTTATTAATTATTCTTAAGAGAGAAAATCATGTAAGCTTTAAAAAATAGGGATTAATTATTGCATTTATTCATTTTATTATAGGATTTATTTACTTACTTGTTATAATTAATTCTTTAGAGATCACCGAGCTTTAGGAGAGAAAGTATTATATCATACTATATGGTAAGATTATATGTCAGTCCTTAAGCCTAGGAATTGACCTAATTTATCAACTACAAAAATTAAAGTATCATCTATTTATCCACTGGAAATATATATTTCCATGAATAATTATGTTATATAAGTATGTTAACTGACATGGAAAGAGTCACAATATGTGGCTAAATGATAAAAAGCAGACTACAAACCATGTATTCAATATGAGATTTTTTTATTTACACAAAAAGTACATACGAATAAATCTAGAGCAGTGATATATCCAGAAACACATTCATTGAATCACCTACCATGCTAGTTTAAATGCAATCCTAATCACTGACTCAAACTTGCTGAATAATTATCCTAGGGCTGGAGTTCAGCAAATTTTATCTTAACTAGCTTTTCTATATTTCATACTCACTCTACTTTGACAACTACTAGTCTAGGAATGAAGGTCACAAACATTAAAAATGTATGTAACTTTTTATTTCTAATTAAATAGATGTATATGAGTAACAACATTGAACTCCTGCATATTTATGCCAGTTTTAGCTATTTTTCCTTCCTAATTCTTCATTTCCTAGGAAGCCCAGAGATGATGTACTAATATATTTTAAAAATAAAAAGTGGGTTGAAGAAAAGTTGTAAAATACATACAAGTACGTTGACCTGTAAGTGAAGCTAATGTAACAAATTATGTCAAATCAGTCTCCTTTTTAACTCTAAAATACTTGTGTATAGGCTATATTTCTGCCATCATCTCTCTTTCTCTCTCTCTCACACACACATATATACATACAATTATTTTCACTTCCTTACTCATATGCCATTATATCAATTTTCCATGGAGAGAGGCTGATAACTTTACAATAGCTTCCCTTGCACATGAAGTCAGGAAATTAAGTGAAGGTTTTTAATTGTAAAAAACTATCAACTCTCTTATATTACAACTTAGCCATTTTCCCTAACAATAAGTATTAATGACCTCTCTCCTTAATGAAAATTAATTGCTATTCTGCCTTAACAATTACATTGTGATCGATCAAATTTATAAAACCTGCAAGGGTCACTTGCTTTAATTCTACTGCAATCCATTAAATCTCCAGCAGATGATAACCTTTAACTTATTCACATATTAGGAAATTTTAATGGCAATTATAGATGTCACTATTTATATAAAAAGTTATACATCAAATTGCCTCCTTTTCTTAGCTCAATTAAAGTGGTTTGCCTTACTGATATGAGACATTTCCAATGCTACCAGGGTGACTTCAGAGCTAAAACATTACATTACCTTTTTTTTATTCACATTACCAACAATAACTAAGAAAATTAATGTTGGTGTGCTGTCAAGCTGGTAGCAAATAAAAAATGATAGTTTAATATGATAAACTTTTTCCATAAAAAACATATTATGTATCTTTTAAAAATATATTATTTACTTCAAAGAACAAGAAGAGAAGGTATGAGTTTATACCCATCAGAAAGGCAAAAGTGCAAAAAGATGGATAATACTATTAGAAAGAATGTGAAGAGATGGGAGTCAATTGTATTTTGGATGAGGCAATCTAGAGAGTATGGCCAATCCAGAAAGTTCTCTATTTCCAGAAGCTCTAGGGTATGAACTATATACACTCTATTTCCAGCAACACTATATATGAACCAATGATCTTACTCCTGAATACGCATCCCAGAAAAGTATTACAAAGTTCATACAAAGTGAGGGGTTGAAAAAAGTGGATGCTGACCCACTGTTTGTGTCAGCAGGAAGTTTGGGGGCAATTTGTGTTCATCATTAGGAGAACAGATAATTAAATGATTAAAGAAAAAGAATAAAATATGAGATGTTAGACTGAAATATTAAGACTATTTACAATACTATATAAGAAAAATATTATTTATCAATTCATTTATTGCAATGCATATTAGCACTTTTTTATTGACCTCATGTTTGAGTCAACTCAGTTTCACATTAAACTGAGGAATCCTACCAAAAGTTTGGTTTTTCCCTCTTGTGTTGTTTTACTCACTTTGAGACTTCTTCTTATGTTTTACATACTTCCTGCGCTTGCTCATGTGAAAGAATTTGTTGATTTTTTTTTCCCCTTTCATTTGGTGTATATTTTCTTTCTTCTATCCACTCAGGAGGTCAAGATTAAGGCCAACACTCTCCATAACTTCCCTGATTCTATCCTTAAAGACGTTTCTTTTCTTTGAAGTTCCATAGCACTACTAGCCTACATTACACATAATATTACTCTTATTACAACAGCTTTATGTCATTAATTTGTTAGTCCTCTACAAGACTTCTGATGAGTGAGACCAGATCTCATGTTGTACATGCCCCTTACTTTTCTTGGCATATGGCTGAACACATTATGAATATTTAAGAAATGCCTCTTCACTCACGACCAAATATGTTTGAGCCAGGCACTGTTCTATTTGCTATGGATATTTCAGTTAGTAGGATAAAAATGTATTCCCTCTTAAACTTGTATTTCAGCAGTAAGGATAGAGGAAATAGGTCTGTCAAAGTGTTCTATCAGATATTCTTTAATAGCTATAAAGACCTCCAACTGGCAATTGTAATCTATGCCTATGCAGAGAAATGATGGAGAGGAAAAATACAAAGTACTAAAGGAAGCTTTAGCTTTGGAATCTGTGTCAAGATATGGCAAAGAAATTGAGGAAAGGGCATGGACTTCTCTTCTTCCCTAATAGCTCCAGTGAACAAGCCCCTGAAAAACTGAGAGCCACGGCTTTGCTGAAGCCGTAAAATCCTTCATCACCATATCGATTCCTAAAATTTCTTTATTGTGGAGACTAAGTTTTGTATTTCACAGTTAGAGGTAAAAACATAAAAGTCAAAATCTGATTGATGTTTTTCATTGAAAAAATTTGCATTAAGTATAAAGTAGCAACCATTCTATTGTTCAATGTAAATAACAACAGAGACCTTACAATGTGTCTTTCAAACCATGACACTTTAAGGCAAAGGGGGACCCTACTAATAATCATAGCAGGACAATATGGATAAACAGACTCTTCCAGGCAAATTAGGATAAAATATCTTCTAAAATAATAATAGTCACTTTCCTGCTATGTGACTTGCAAGAACAAAACCTATATCCCAGCTGTTAGAATGAAGACAGAATCTCTACTCCATCCAGGAATGATGTGGACATATAGAAAATCAAACGTACATTGAGATATTGACTTGTGAC
Organism: Macaca mulatta; assembly: GCF_049350105.2. Lineage (NCBI taxonomy): Eukaryota > Metazoa > Chordata > Mammalia > Primates > Cercopithecidae > Macaca > Macaca mulatta. The sequence continues at coordinate 134,640,183 of NC_133408.1, read as the reverse complement.
AGTTCTTCAACCACTGAGAAAAAGTCACGCATTAAGATATTTTAGCCAAGTATGATTAAAATGCATGCAGCACAGTGGCTCAAGATTTCTCTAAAATGAGTTTCAAATTTCCAGGAATTTGTTAATCAAGCTGTCATTGATTGATTACTTACTAGGAAGTCTCTTGGCAACAAGTGCGTAACAAACTTTGATGATGTGAGTCAAACCATTTATCTCCTAAGAAAGTCTATATTCCTAATATTTCTTAACTACTCTAAAATATCTTTGATAGTCTTCCTGTTTTTGAGATTAAAAAGTGATTGATGGTAAATATTAACACTGAATTAGAATTTATTTTGCCCCTGTTTATTGCCATAGCACTGTGCACATATGAAGTACTTACTTCAACCACATTGTAATTACTGTTTCTTGACACATATCTCCGTTGCAAAAATGAGATCTCTAGGATAAATAAATGAGTTTCTGTTTTATTTATCTGTTTTCCCAACATCTAACTTTCTTTTGCTTTATTGAGATATAATTGACAAACAAAGTTGTATATATTTAAGTTGTATAATGTGATTATTTGATACACTAATATATGGTGGAATGACAGCCACAATTGAATTAGTTAACACATCCATCACCTCACATAGTTACTTTTTTGTCTGTGGTAAAAACATTGAAGATCTAATCTCTTAGGAAACGCATGTACACAATATTTCTATTATTAACTACAGTCACCATGTTTTACATTAAATCCCCAGAACTTACCCATCTTATAATTCAGATTATACTCTTTGATCAAAACTCCTCATTTCCCCCAACTCCTCAGCTCCTAGCAACCGACCTTCTACTGTTTCTATAAGTGTGACAAATTTTAGATTCCACATATGTCAGATCACACAGTATTTATATTTCTTTGACTTATTTCACTAAACCTAATGCCCTCCAGGTTTCTCTATGTTGTAAAATGGCAGGATTTCTTTCATTTTTTTTTGTTTGTTTGTTTTGGTTGAATCACATTCTACTTTGTGTGCATACAGACACACACACACACACACACACACACACCACATTTTCTTTATTCATTCATCACTGACAGGCACATGTGTTGGCTATTGTGAGTAAAGCTACAGTGAATGTGGGAGTGCACATATCTATTGAAGATACTGCTTTCTTAACCTTCAAATATACACTCAGATCTAAGATTCTGGGTCATATGGGATGTGATTTAGATATGTCACTACCAAATCTCATGTTGAAATGTGATTCCCCAATGCTGGAGGTGGGGCCTAGTGGGAGGTGTTTGGGTCATGTGGGAGGAAACTTCATGAAAGGCTTGGTGCTTGCCTTACAGTAATGAGTAAGTTCTCACTCTGTTAGTTCAAGAGAGAGCTGGGTTGTTTAAAGGAGGCTAGTACCTCCCCCTTTCTCTCTTGCTTCCTCTCTCACCATGAGCACACCTGCTCTCTCTCCACCTTCTGTGATGAGTAAAAGCTTCCTGAGGTCTCACAAGAGGCTAAGCAGATGCTGGTTCAATGCTCATACAGTCTGAAGAACTGTAAAGCAAATAAATCTCTTTCTTCTATAAATTACTGTCCTTTGGTCTAGCATTTTTTAGAAAAACACTAAAAAACAGATATTTAACATATCATTTTCAATCCAATTCAGGCCAAGTGGATTAAAGTTGAGTAAGTACATAGCAGTCTTAAATATGCATGCCCATGTCTTCACAATAGAATTATTTATTATTCTACTATCTCAGATATCCCTTTCTAGCAATGCAAAATGGAATAAGACAATATGGCAGTTCTATATTTTATTTTCTTAGGAACCTCCACACTGTTTGCCATAATGGCCATACCAATTTATGTACTCACCAACACTGCTCAAGAGTTCACTTTTCTTCACATCTTCACAACAGTTATCTTTTGGTTTTGTAATAATAAACAGGTGTGAGGTAATATTTCATTGTAGTTTTAATTTCAGCATCTAATTTAAAAAACAATATACTGCAATCTATCCATTTGACAGAGGGCTAATATGCAGAATCTACAAAGAACTTAAATTTACAGGAAAAAAAAAAACACCAAAAAGTGGGCAAAGGATATGACAGACACTTCTCAAAAGAAGACATTTATGCAGCCAACAAACATATGAAAAAATGCTCATCATCACTGGCCATTAGATAAATGCAAATCAAAACCACAATGAGATACCCTCTCATGCCAGTTAGAATGATGATCCTCTCTAGGATCTGGAGAAATAGGAATGCTTTTAAACTGTTGCTGGGAGTGTAAATTAGTTCAACCATTGTGGAAGACAGTGTGGTGATTCCTCCAGGATCTAGAACTAGAAATGCCATTTGATCCAGCAATCCCATTATTGGATATATACCCAAAAATTACAAATCATTCTACTGTAAAGACACATGCACACGTATGTTCACAATAGCTAAGTCTTGGAACCAACCCAAATGCCCATCAGTGATAGACTGAATAAAGAAGATGTGGCACGTATACACCATGGAATACTATGCATCATGGAAAAGGATGAGATCGTGTCCTTTGCAGGGATATAGATGTAGCTGGAAACCATCATTCTCAGCAAACTAACACAAGAACAGGAAGCCAAACATTGCATGTTCTCACTCATAAGAGAGAGTTGAACAATGAGAACACATGGTCATAGTAAGGGGAACATCACATTCTGGGACCTGTTGGGGGATCGGGAGCTAGGGGAGGGATAGCATTAGGAGTAATACCTAATGTAGATGATAGGTTGATGGCTGTAGCTAAGCACCATGGCACATGTATACCTATGTAACAAACCTGCACGCTCTGCACATGTATCTCAGAACTTAAAGTATAATAAAAATAAATAAATAAGAAGAAAACAAACAAAAATAAACAACACACTAAGAGGAACTAAGGAAATACACAGAAAGAAATACTGCAAGTTTTATAAAAGCCAAAACAAAAATAAAATAATAAGCTTGAATTGTGTAAGGAAATATGAATAGACAACACATTTATTAAAACAATGAGAAGACAAAAAATCTGGGATAAAAATTTTACTAGACAAAATAGAATTCAGACCACAGGGATTAAGTGTTAGTATGAACATTTCAAATACTGAAGGTTAAGATTAACAATGAAGACACAGCAGAAGGTCTATGCACCAAAAACACAGCAACCACTTTTGTAGTACAGAAACTATAGAACATGTATAAAGAAATAGAAAAATGCTAAAAGTAAATATTTAAAATATCATTTTCAATTTAATTGAGGCCAAGTGGATAAAAGTTTGGTAAGTACACAGGAGTCTAAATAGTATATTTCATAGAGAAACATAAACTTTACAACATAGTAATAAAAGACCCTATTCTCAACTACACATGAAGCACTCACAAAAGCTGACCAAATATATTAGAAAACTCCAAAACTTTTATAAGTAAAACTGATACAAATCAGATTATCTGATAACAATACAGCATAATAATGATATGCACAAAGAAAAAACTCTGTCCATATGGGAATTTTTTATACTTTTATTTTGGGTTCAGAGGTATAGGTACATGTTTGTTACACAGTCAAATTGCAGGTCATAGGGGCTTGGTGTACACATTGTTTTATCATCTAGGTAATAAGCACAGTACTCGATAGGTAGTTTTTTGTTTCTCACCCTCTTCCCACCATCTACCCTCAAGTAGGCCCCAGTGTCTTGTTCTCTTCTTTGTGTTCATGTGTACTCAACATTTAGCTCTCACTTACAAGTAAGAACATTCACTATTTGGTTTTCTGTTCCTGCACTAATTTGCTTAGGATCATGATTGCTGTAAAGGACATGATCTCATTATTTTTATGGCCATGTAGCATTCCATGGTATAAATGTACCACATTTTCTCTATCCAGTGTAACAGTGATGGGCATTTAGGTTGATTCCATGTATTTGCTTGTGAATAGTGCTGGGATGAACACATGTGGGCCGATGTCTTTATGATATTAACAAAAATATTTATTTTCCTACAGGTATATAATCAGCAATGTTATATGATAAATAGAAGTTCTTGTTGTAGCTCTTTGAGAAACCACCAAACCACTTTTCACCATGGTTAAACTAATCTATATTCCCACTAGCAGTATGTAATGTAAGCTTTCCTTTTTCTCTGTAACCTCACCAGCAGCTGTTTTTTGGCTTTTGAATAATAGTCATTCTGACTGGTGTGAGATAGTATCTCATGGTTTTGATTTGCATTTCTCTAATAATTAATTAAAGTAGAGCATTTATTCATGCGCTTGTTGGATGAGTATATGTTTCTTTTGAATAGTCTGTTCATGTCCTTTGCCCACTTTTCAGTGGGGTTGTTTTTTGCTTGTTATTTTTTTCTTTCTTTTTTTTTTTTTTTTTAAGTTCTGTATAGATTCTGGATAGGAGACCATTTCTGGATTCAAAGTTTGCAAAACTTTTCTCTCATTCTATAGGTTGTCTGTTTACTCTTTTGATAGTTTCCTTTGCAGTACAAAAGCTCTTTAGTTTAATTAGGTCCCATTTGTCAATTTTTGCTTTTTTTGCAATTGCTTTTGGTTTCTTTATCATAAAATCATTGCCAAGGCCTATTTCCAGAATGGTATTTCCTAGTTTATCTTTTGGGATTTATAAATACCCTAGAAAGCTTTAGGTCTTACATTTAAGTCTGCAATCAATCTTGAGGTGAATTTTGTATATGGTGTAAGGAAGGGGGGTTCAATTTCAACCTTCTGCATATGGCTTGCCAGTTATCCTAGCACCATTTATTGAATAAGAAGTTTTTTTCCTGTTGCTTGCTTTTATTGACTTTGTTATAGGTCTGTGGCATTATTTCTGGGCTCTCTATTTAGTTCCATTGGACTATTTGTCGTTTTTTGTATCCATACGAAGCTGTTTGGGTTATACTGTTGCCCTGCAGTATAGTTTGGAGAAAGGTATGCCTCCAGATTTTTTTTTTTTTCTTAAGATTGCCTTGGCTATTTGGTAGGTTTTCTGGTTCCATACAAATTTTAAAATATATTTTCTTTTCAAATTCTGTGAAGAATATCCTTGGTAGTTTTATAGGAATAGTATTAAATCTATAAGTTGCTTTGAGAATTATGGCCACTTTAATAATATTGATATTGCCTATCCATGAGCATGAAATGTTTTTCCATTTGTTTGTGTCATCTCTGATTTTTTTTGAGCAGTGCTTTAATAATTCTTGTTGTAGAGGTCTTTCACCTCTCTGGTTAGCTGTATTCCTAGGTATTTTATTCTTTTGTGGCTATTGTAAATGAGATTGCATTATTTATTTAGCTCTCAGCTTGGGCATTGTTGGTGTATAGAAATGGTACTGACTTTTTCCATTGACTCTTTATCTGAAATTTTCCTGAAATTATTTATCAGCTTAAGGAGCTTTTGAGCAGAGACTATGGGGCTTTCTAAGTACAGAATCATATCATCTGCAAGCAGAGTTAGTTTGACTTCCTCTCTTCCTATTTGGATGTCTTTTACTTCTTTATCTTGCCTGATTGTTCTTACTAGCATTTCCAGTACTATGTTGAATAGGAGTGGTGAGAGTGGGCATCCTCGTCTTGTCCTTGTTCTCAAGGAGAGTGCTTCCAGCTTTTGCCCATTCAGTACAGTGTTGGCTGTGGGATTGTCATAGATGGCTCTTGTTATTTTTAAGTTTATTCCTTCAATGCCTAGTGTGTGATTGTTTAACAGGAAAGGATGATGAATTTTATCAAAAGCCGTTTCTGTGTCTATTGAGCTAATCATGTGGTTTCTGTTTCTTATTATGCTTCTGTAATGAATCACATTTATTGATTTGCACATGTTGAACCAACCTTGCATTTCAGGGATAAATCATACTTGATGGTGATGCATTAGTGTTTGATGTGCTACTGGATTTGATTTGCTAGTATTTTGTTGAGGATTTTTGCATCTATGTTCATCAAAGATATTGGCCTGAAGTTTTTTTTTTTTTTTTTTTTTTCCTGTTGTTGTTGTGTCTTTGCCAGGTTTTAGCATCAGAATGAGGAGTTCTAAATGTTGAAACAAATCCTTGAAATACACCAAAATAGAACCTCTTTAAGCACAAATTTCACAGGACCTACATAAAAATAACGCAATGAAAAAAAGGTATTCAGCAACAAATAGCACAATGAATAGAATTGTACCTTACATCTCAATACTAATGTTGAATAAAATGGCCTAAATGCACCACTTAAAAGACACAGAATGGCAGAATGGATAAGAATTCACCAACCAAGTTTCTGCGGTCTTCAGGAGATGCATGTAACATATAAGGACTCACTTAAACATAAGGTAAAGGGGTGGAAAAAGATATTCCATGCAAATGGACATCAAAAGTAAGCAGGAGTAGCTCTTTTTATATCACATAAAACAAACTTTAAAGCAACAGCAGTTGAAAATGACAATGAGGGACAATATATAATGATAAAAAGATTAGTCCAATAGGAAAACATCACTTCATTCAGGCAGTGGCAACAGAATCCGTGCTTGCTTGCGCATGCCATTAGCCACAGCAGTGTGGTGAGGTACACATGTGTCAGCTGAAGCAGGGTAACAATGTCGATTGGGCTGTGACATTCTTGCATGTGCTTGTAGCAGCAGCATAGTGGTGGTGGGGCACTGGTAGGGACAGGGTTGCTGGCACCTGTGCTTGCATTAGTCCCAGTGGTGATGGTGGTAGGCATGGGGTGCTGGTATGCTTGGGGCTGCCAGCACCCCTACACATTTGCACTGGCTGCAGTGGCGGTGCTAGGGGGCAGGGTTGCTGATGTTCACACACAAGTTCACACCAGTGATTGTGACATGGCCAGGTGCCCTCACATCAGCAGGCAGGGAGCAGCAAGGTGTGCTTGGCTGGCAGCAGTGGCACAGTAGAGTATGTGTGCTGGAGGGGGAGGGGAGGTGAAGTCTGCCTATGGGAATGCTGGCAAAGCAGTGGGTGGGGAGGGGGCTGTGGGCGAGTGCATGCCAGCAAAGAAACTCAGGGGAGGCTGCAGTAGGGGAAGAGTGCCTGTGGGCTGGTGCATGTCAGCAGGGGCCAATCTGTGGGAGCTCTCCAATGGTCAAACATGGTCTGCCAGAAAAGGAGCTATAATGAGGGTCCTTCAGAAGCACCCTGGTTGGGCCCCCGAGGCTGCACTGCAAGCAGGTATAGCCAGGCTAGGGTCCTGGGAAGGGCCAGCAGAAAGGAGGGCCACTCACATCAGGCTGGCTCTGTCTCATGGGCAAGACCTCTCTGCTCCATCCAGGTCTGACAGTCATTAAGGCTAGTCTCCTAGAGGAGCATTGCTGTCTTTGAGGGAGGGATGGGCATTTCTGGCCATGCTCCACTGCAGATGTTTCCATACTAAGCCCTCTGAGCTCTGCACAGGCTGAAGTCTGCCCCATCACCTCTCTAAGCAGTTCCCCCTGCTAGCTCAAGTGTCCATGATGTTGTGAGGTCTCCTGCTGCTAGGATTCTGGAGGTCCATGGAGAAAGTGAGCCACTCCTCGCCTGCCCAACTCACCCCTTTACTAGGAGTCACTGAGGTCCAGGAACGAGTCCCAGTGCTCAGTAGCCCCTGCACTATTCCCAGATTCCTCCCCATTCAGCTCAACATTTATGTCCTCCCTCCATCGACTCTCAGTGCCTTCCCTTGAAAGATCTGCTAGGAGTGTGCCAGTCTCCCAAACTCCCTTTCTCTCTGTGGGAGATGTTCCTCCTGAATGCATCTATCCTGCGATCTTCCAATCGAAAATGTATAAATTTTATTTTATACCTTTTGTGTAAAATGGAAAATACATAATAAAATTGCAGAATTTCTAAAAATTAATGAAAAATCAAAACTGCATATGAGAAATTATGAAATAAAATTAAACAACTCTATAAGAACTTAAGGCTATGAGTTTTCTTGTGCTAGCAATAAAAATGAAAGAATGAAAATAAATAAATTCCTTTTGTGACTCATTATATAATGGAAAAAGAAATAAGATTAACAAAGAGAAAACTGTAAAGTAATATATCATGAAAAAGATGCGAAACTCTGTAATAAAATATTTACAAATTGAAGTCATCGATCTATGAAAAAGATAATATATCATGACCAAATGGGTTTATTCCAGAAATTCTACGTTGGCTTGATATTTGAAAATCAGTTAATGTAATTCAACGTATTGACAAAATAATGAAAATTAATATATAATTAACCCAGCAGATTAAAAAAAATGTGGGAAAATTCCATACTCATTTATAAAGGCTTTTTGTGTAAGATCTGAAGCAAGGTTAGAATTTCATTGTCAGCACATGCCCAACATTTTTCTGCATTCCTAGCCGGTAAAAAAGTTGAGAGAAAAAAGATATATAAAGGAACAAAGATTTAGGGGGAAAAAAGCAAAACTGGCTATTTACAGATGACATAAATTTTTAAATAAATTTTTATGTTCAGTGATCAACAAAAAGCTAGTAAAATTAATGTCAATTTACCATAATTGCAGGAGAGAAGATCAATATGCAAAAATAAATTGCATTACTAAATTATAATTGCTAAACTAATATTAGAATAAACAATTTGAAAATATAATTTTTAAAATAATTCTGTTTATGATAGTATTTAAATTTTGAAAATAATAAAGACAAATATAATAAAAGATGTGTAAGACATAAACTATGAAAACTACAAAACATTACAGGAAAATCAGCCAAAATAATTGATGTGATATATAATTGTTAACGGAATGGAAGACTAAATGCTTAAGATACTGTTTTCCCTCAAATTGATTATCGATTCTAAAAGATCCCAAACATAATCTCAGCATGTGCTTACATAAATTGACAATATAATTCTAAAATGTATATGGAAAAATAAAGGATTAAGAATAGCAGAAACATCTTTGAAAAATATGAGAACTTTCTCTGATTTCAAGATTTACTATAAACCTACAATCAGCAAAACAGTGTTTCATTGGCATAAGATTAGATCTATTAATAAACGAATCAAAATAGAAAGTTCAGGAATAAACTGAGATGTGGTCAGAATGTTTTTGATATGGGTACCAAAGTAATTCAACTGGATGATTTTTTTTTTTTTTTCAAAAATGATACTAAAACCACCCACTATTCCTAGGGGATGATTAGCATTGTCCCTTTCTGACTGACACCATTGCAAAAATTAACTTGAAATACATATATACCTGAATAGAAGCACCTGTGTACATGTGTGTATGTGTGTATATAGTGAGATAAAGCAAATATGACAAAATGTAAATGTTAAAATGGGTGAATTCAGGAAAAGGTGTAAAAGATAGTTATATATTACCTTTTGACTTCTTTGTAGCTTTATATTTTTCAAAATTCAAACTTTCGAGAAAAATTTCTGAGGCAAATACATAAAAAATTAACTTTTGTTCAAGCTGGTTGCTTGATACAAGATGGTCTATCATTATTCTCTATTCAATATGTATTTGAAATATTTTAACACTAAAAATAAAATGATTAAACTAATAGAAATACTATATAGCTAATTTTATTAACTTAATTTTACAATTAAATGCTGCCTTCATGAAGAGACGATTCTCTTATAAGTGTTTAGTGTTCAAAATGTGGATTAAATTAATCACCTTGTGTTTTGCTATGAGGATATACATTAATAGTTTGTTTATATACAACTTCATAAATAGGTCATACTCCATAAACTTCCAACAGGTCTAACTGGCTGTAACTTCCTATCATAACCATGAATGTACGGGGAAGAAAACTTCAACAGGTTCAAAATGAAGACAGTCCTTGATCCCTATTTAGATTCTGAGATTATTATATCAGATTAAATTCCATGACACTTGAGAAAAAGCATTCTATTGCAGTCTTGCCAGAGATAAAGCCAGTAAAAATTTGTTTAGTTTCATTTTAATCCCAAAGCAATACCTTTCTTCTTTGCTGTTATTGTCATTCATCTCAGAAACTCAGCATGTTTTACAAAAGACACAGTAATATTATCCATTACAAAGAAAAGAGAAAGGAGGTGGCAATGGACTTAATCTATTTCAGAGTGTCACCCAGGGCCTGAAGGAGTGGCTAGGGAATTGAGCAATCTAAACCTCTCAGAAGTGGTGCAAAGTTACATTCACTCAAATACAATGCCTGTTCTGGGTTAGTATTCATGTTTCAGTAAAGTTTCTCTTAAGTTAATTTTTTTCTACAAAGCCAAATACAAATCAGCATTGAACAAAGGTATTATGGCTTTCAGAAGTGGGCTTTTAAACATTGATAGGAGCACTGTGATAATGATGTTGTAGTGTGCTTTAAGGGAAAAGATGTGTGGGAAAAATACAAAGAAAGAAACAGTAGTGTACCCAGTAATCTGCAAATCAAAGTCTGCCCCTTAGAAATAATTATTATGTTTCAGGAACTGAAGATGAACAGAAAACTCCAAAGTATATGTCATTTGTATACTGAGACATTTGAAACCTTTTACATGGGTCATCTGCAATGGTAAAGGGGAGTGTTTCTAAAATTTCTTTGTTCAGAATTCAAAAGAAATTTCTCCACAGAAGCCATATTATTCATGATGTTTTTTAGGCTAGGTTTCAGAGCAAGACCACAAAAACCTCCTGTGTTCCAAATGGACCTAAAATGTGGTATATATAACCCTTTACTTTTTCCTTTGCCTCTGGAACAAATGCATAGTCCCTCTGAGGCTTTCTTAGACCTTTCTTGCAGGAAACGGTGGAAAGCCACGCATGGTAAAAGAATACCATGCCCTATATAAACTGGTCACTGGGGTCAGAATGTGACTTTATGTCAGAAATACCTGTCGTGAGGTGGGGAGGCTAAACATATCAGGCCCACTTCCCAAGCGGACCTGTTTTCTGGGTAAGGGTTCTCACAAAAACGTAGGAAGGTTAACATAAGGAGAGTCTGGAAAAAGCCATGGATGTGACATTGGTATCTTCACTTCCTGCAAGTCCGAACGCCGTATGATATCATATGACTCATAGGATATTATCTTGTATTTCTAAGTGTTCTTATCATTGATGCCTTATTAATTATCAATAACAATTTTAAAGTATTAATAATAATGATTAACCATTGGTGAATAATATTCTTAAGTATTATGTTTAATTAATAATGTACAATGTTTTATTAATAATATTAGCTACATTTTACTGAGTACTTATATTATATATATATAAAGCACTTAATTCACTTTATCCCTCATACTCATAACAATGCTGAAAAAAGAGATCTTATCCCCAAAGCACAAAGGAGGAAACTGATGTTTAAGGATATTAAAACTACACTTTGAGTTATTCAGCTCTAAATTGGTAGAGTCATGCTTTCAATTTAACTCCTCTTGCTTTAACTACTACATGTATTAATTAATTTATTCAAGAAATGTTTTAACTTTAAGAGGCAACCGTGCTGTAGGGGATTTTGTCCGGCCAGTAGTAAAGGGGAGTGATTCGAAAGGAGAGCTAGGAGAAGAGCAAAATGGACAAGTATAGGATGAAGGAAGAGAAATAATATGATAAAGGCTAATAGGTTTGAGTTGTAATTTATGGGATCAAATAAGAGATTTTTTAAGCATATATGTGTGTATGTATGTATATACAATCTCTTTCATTTCATGATGATAAATCCCATTCCAAATATTATAGATTTTTATATTTGATTCCATTTGCTTTGAACAATAAATCCACCTACTGGATAGGCTATCAACCAGGAAAATGTGATACTGTGTATGTTTTCCTATTTCAGGTTTTTGAATATGTGAAGACAATATTGCTAGTCATGGAAATACAGAGTGCTATAAAAATAATAACTTTATGTGAAGTAAAAAGTTAAGCTTTTGACAAAAATGGGACATAAGTTAAAATATTCTATATGGGACATTTTAATTTTTTTTCAACTTCTAATCAGTGATGGCAGTACACAAATGGCAACCACATAAGGAAGAAAAAAAATCTGCCAATACCTAAGTATATCTAGGAAAATCTGTGACTGGGAAATACGTGCTGGTTTGGAGAAAACAGAAAAAAATTGTCTTCTATTACATGAGATGACAGTACTTCAGAAACAAAACTATATCCGTGCTCACAAAACTAGGGATATGAATATTTTGTGTACACTTGCCAGTTACTAAAAGTAATCTGGTGAATACGCATGGAAAATTAGGAGTTCTCTAGGATTCTTGTCACAATATGAATACCACATCTCTAATATTTATTGGCACTATGACATTTCTGAACCCTTGTTTTAAGAGCTCTCAAATGAAAACCACTTGTCTGTCTAGTAGCATGTTTTCCAGGTATGCTGATTTGAGCTCCAGCTAAGTGAATGCTTATTACCAGCATGCTCTCCTTGCCCATCCAAGCCTTTATGTCAGTGGCATTTCCAACATAAAAGTTATAAATGTATAAATCTGTTGAAGTTCAAGAGAATCAATATACACACCCCACTTTTTCCTGTCTGAGTTCTGAAACAATCAAGGTGGGCAGAAATAGGAGAAAAAAAAAAGGGAAATAAAAATACCAGCTTCACCACTGATGAAGTAAATATAGATTGTGGCTTATGTGGATTGTATCCTAATCCTTAAGTGTTGACATCCTCATCTTCACCCAAGAATCAGGAAGACTCCTCTGTACAGTTACAGGTAGAGGTGCAGAGCCACAGGTCTCCCCCTGTAGGCTTTATACCTCCAAGCCTACCACATGGTCAGGAATAGACCCAGGCTCCTGCTCTACATTGAGAGGTAAATCCCAATATGACATGACATGAGGACAAAAAGGATTAACAAACAAAGCAATCCCAGTTTCTAGTTCCAGAGTCATCTGTCACTTGCATCATTTCTGGGCTCCTGGGAAGGCATGAATGGGGGTAGAGAGAGATCAGGAGGGTTATTCCAATGGATATATCTCCAGATGGAAGAAAACAACAAGACTAGGCATGACTATTTCCTCAAACAAAAGCAACACGAGTAGTATAAAATTACACACATAGTATAGCTCATCAATGCATGAAAAATTAGAAACTTTCCATCATTCAGAAAACATTTACTGAGTGTCTGCCTTACGACGAGCACCATGCTAGCAACTGAAGTACAAAGCAAATAAAACATGATGTCAAATCACAGTTTATATTCTTTAACTATGCAATGTATCCAACACAAATATTCAAAAGATAATTTAAAAAATAATGTGAGGTATTCAGAACAAATTAGAGATCTACATTAGAATATTAGAACCTTTGAATATTATTTAAATTATGAATGACACTCAAGATAACATCTGTATCATTTTATAGACAAAACATGGCCATAAAAATCAATAAGCTGCTGTAAATTCAACCAACTTCAGTAACTCGATTATTTGGCATACTACATTCTCAATACTTTAAGGACAAAACTTCAAAACGTTTGTATTTATAACGATTTGCATTTATTTTATTTTTACCTCCCAGACAAGTGATGCCTTTCTGTTTATGCCTATACTCCATTTATTTAGCATAAATACTATAAGAGCTCTGTAAAAGTAAAGAATAGTATTTTGTTCCATTTTTCTTCCAAAGATGGACTTCATTAAAACATGATTTGTTGGGTCTTTGCCAGGCAACTGAGATAAAGATAAAATAATATAACAAGAACCTTCTGGTTCTTTCAGTAACCAGCACCAATCAATGGGATTATGCTAAATTTCATGCTATAGCAGGTCATATTTTATCAAGGTTCCAATGCATTTACAGTGAACAATAGACCACTATGTAAATCACTTTATTATAACCTTCAAGGTAGCTCTTTAGGCCTGCAGACCTTCTCCACAAAACTTTTAATATAAAAGTTGACAATATTATTTATTAAAACAGCAAAATAAAGTATTTTCATGGAACCTCTAAAAGTATACATTCTTAAAAAAGGTTATGTTATATAAAGAAATATTTGCATATAATAATGTAAATAAAAATAGCTAATCCCTATTCAGTGCTGTCTCATGGCTACCAGCCTTAAGGGTCTTACACATATTATCTCAAATATTAACTTCACCATGGCACTATGAAATAGATACTATTGTTTCTGTTTCACACAGAAAGACACTGGAATATAAAGGAAACAAAATATTACTGAAAACTTAAACATCTAAATAGTTTCTTAAAAATCACAGTTAATTAGTATGAGCAAACCTGGAGATGAACTAGGGTCTGAAGAACTCTAGATCTACACTCTTAAAATTTTCTGCCTCTAATATTTCAACCAAATGGCAGAGTATGTATCTATATAAAATCTACATAAAGTTTATCATTTGCTGTTAAATGACAATAAAATATTTTATATAACTCAATATAAGATGTATTTATATAACACATTATATTATCTATCCATATATATGCATAAATACATTACAGGCACCTTTACCTTGTTTATAGGCATTATTATAGATGGATTTGAAACTTTCAATCTCCATATAGATTTTTAGGTACTCAGATTATGCTAAATGCCTACTTCTGTCTTAAAAATTCAAACCACAAAATAAAAGCAAATTACCTCAACTACTTATAGCAGTGATGCAAAAATATACCTCAAAGAAATCATAATATTATATAAACACATTTGATATATCTGATATAACATTATATACACACACATTTTTTTGTGTGTGTGATGTGACTGGTGAAATAAATAGATTAAAACCTTACCATGAAGTTGAATCTGAAAGAACTGGAATGTAATATAAAATGTAAATTATATGTTCCTTCAAAATATAAATCATAAAACAAAATGAGCAGTATTTTTTGTTTGTTTTAAATCTTCTACTGAAAAATGGGAAAAAGGTATAAATACCTAACTGGGTTCTTTGGGCTTACAGTAGTTCCCAAACTTTAGTGGGTGTCAGTATCACTCGAAGGATTTGTTAAGCTACGTTTCTGGATCCCACTCCCAGGTTTCTTATCCAATGGTCTAGATTGGGTCTGAGAATTTATGTGCCTCACTTGTTCCCAAGTGATGCAAATATTGGTTCAGGGCTCACACTTGGAGAAGCACACTTGAGAACCTGAAAGATATAAAGACTCTTACCTTCATCTGTAGCAGACCAAATCTCTGGGCATCAACTGCTTTGCGAGGATGTGAGCAGGAAGGGGTATGCCCATCAGCAAGTAGTTAAAATAAGCTGTTCCCAAGACTCAGAAAACATTAGAATCACCTGAGGATGTTTTAAAACACCTGTTCCTCAGGTCCTATCCCAGACCAATTAAATAAGAATCTCTGGGTGTAGGATTCGGACATTAGTAACGCTAAAGTATCCCAGGTGATTCCAATGCAGTCGAATTTGAGTATAACCCATGAGACGAAGCCAGCAACTCTGCGCATGCCCAGTGGTGGCAAGCAGCAGCCTGCGTATTACAGAGCTCAAGGACGTTAAGATTAGAAGCGGTGTATGTTCTCAGTCTTAAGTAAGTCACTGCATTTTGTTTTCTTATCAAGTGCATAAAACTTTATAACTGTTTATAACTTTACATCAATACTTACATGATTCAGCTTTATGTGTATGCTTAAATACTAAAGATATTTATGATACAATTATAGTTCCTCTCAGTAACCTCTCTCTTTTCCTTTCTCTCCTTTTCCTAACATTTGCATTTGTCTTAGCTCTTCAAATATGCCCCAGACTTACATATAATGTTCCATATACCAGGGTAATAGAATGAAGAAACGGAAAGCTGTACGTAATCATTAAGCATACTTAATCCAGTGCTCGAGATTAAGGACTTGAATTTTGGGTTCATGCTTGTTAGCTTTATGACCTTGAGTAAAGTCTTGCAACTTTTGATCTGCAGAAAGAAGCTAATGACAGTACCTGCTGCCTAGAATCATTGTGTGAATTAGATGAAACAATGCCAGGAGGTATTTAACAAATAGGAAAGGCTCAAATATAAGCTGTTTCATTATATTTCTTTTCCCTTTTAAATTGGTATGTCATTTACTTTGGTTACAAAAAATAAAAACTCAATAGTTTCATATGAAATCTATGACTAAAATATTTCTGGTTGTTGCATGTGTATTGAGTTTTTTTTTTTTTTTTTTTTTTTAACAATTATAAACAAAAACTCATGTTGCTGCCTTTAATAGAACTAAATAAATATGGCAATAAAAGTGGGTAGGATTTTGGTTAAGAAACACTGGAGTCAGCTGACAAACAGAAATCAGTTGTAGAGAGATAGAAGGGGAAGTTTTCTGAAGAGAATGTAAGAAATTCTGTAAAATTCAGTTCCCAGTCTACTCCTAACACTTATTAATGAAATCTTTTTAATGAATTAATCATTTGCATTTTATGCCTCTATTCTTTGGGCTAGAAATCACTAAATTTAAACATATAAGCTTTAAATAGACTTTATCTATATTTTTTCAATTATATATTTAGCATTTATTTTTATAGGTAAGTGAAGTTCTCTTACATACCAAAACATGGTAATATACCATGATAAAATATTTACATGATTGATCTCATTGGAAAACCTATATATCAGCCAGGTGCAGTGGCTCACGCCTGTAATTCCAGCACTTTGGGAGGCCAAGGTGGGTGGATCACCTGAGGTCAGGAGTTCAAGGCTAGCCTGGCCAACATGGCGAAACCATGTCTCCAATAAAAATACAAAAATTAGCCAGGCATGGTGGTGTATGTCTGTGGTTCCAGCTACTAGGGAGGATGACGCAGCAGAATCGCTTTAACCTGGGAGGTGGAGGTTGCAGAAGTAACTTCCTCACGTCTTTTTCGTACATGTTTTATACAATTAACTCATATTTGATAATGTATTTTTAAAACATTTGAGTATCATCTCTTAAAAATAGTTTTCCCCTGCTTCGGATAATATAAATGATAATGTCTTTTATTTTTAATTAGACAATTTATATAAATAAAGGCATGATTACTCTAATAATTTATTTTCCTTTTACAGTAATGTTAGTTTTTGTTACAATTTTATAAATAAAATAAAAATTAACAAATCACTGAAGTGAATAATATGAGTATCCGATATATTTTATTGAATTACTACTATGAACAAGGTATTGTAAAAGCAGCAAATAATTATGGTGGAATAACCTAAAACCAGGAGTCGATAAACTCACCATAAAAGGGGAGATGGTACTTACGGGCAGTCTGCGTCATTCTTTTTCTTCTTCTTTTAAACAAACATTTATAAACAACAGAACTTTTCTTGGCTTGAAAACTATACCAAAATGGGCTGTGAACTGGATTTGGCTTCTGGGCTGTAGTTTGTCAGCCTCTAATCAAAAATACTTTTAGAAGATCCGGCCACTACACTCCAGCCTGGGCGACAGAGCGAGACTCCGTCTCAAAAAAAAAAAAATAATAATAATAATAATAAAAATAAAAATACTTTTAGAGTCTTTTACCATTAATATCAGTGTGGTTTGTGAACCAAGATTTGACTATTGTCAGAAAATTTTCAATGACATTTAAAGAACATTCATGAAAGTGATCAATAATTGAAAAATGGTTAGAAATCAGCATAACTCATACAAAATTGTGGACACAATGATTCAGTAACACCGAACTGCACAATAGCAACACTACCAGAACAAACTTAAAAAAAAATGCCTAAAATAGAGACAGCTGTGCATGATTTACTTCAGTTTTAGTCATAAAATTCAGTATTATGTGCCAAGAATCTGAATTATGAAGCAAGGAATAAAAAGGCACAGACTTCTTGTAATGAAGTGTTACCCACAGAAGGGAAAAATGAATGCAAATTGTACCTATATTTGAATAAGGACAATTGTCAGTAACATAGGGTGCAATTATTTGTTCATGAATCCATGTGCAAAAATATATACATAGTTTAATTTTTTAAAACATGCACAAGGACTTCTATTTTCATGTAAAAATATTTCTTATATCCTCAAAATATATATCTTGAGAATATAAGCTTTATTATTTGGAGTATATTAAGTTACACTGTATAAATACAGCATAAACATAATTTAGGTAGTTGATAGTATTTCATTAATGATGTTCTGGCTGAACCAGCTAAAAATTGCTTTGCAAAACTTTTAAAAAAAATTTTGTTATTTTTATTACTTGGAAGACTTTTGAAAAAGCAATTATATGACTGTATGTGCATATATATATATATATATATATATATATATATATACACACACATATTTAAGTAGCAATTCATATATTTTAAGAATCATAGGTTTTGAAATAGGATATTTTCATAACAGACTGTCTTTACTTTTGCCTGGAAGCTTTCATAGTCATTATCAGTCTTCTATCCCAGGGAGAGGAAAAAAAAGGAAAAAAACTAAAAACTGTACTAGAAGAACCATTTCAAGACCAATTGATTTTATTGCCTGCATACCGATTTTGCAGAATTATTTGGGAAATGAAGCAGAAGGAAGCTGCTGGGAAAGCACAGTAGAAATCCATCAAGAGAAAAAAAATTATAAAAACTAAATCACATCATCTTGGTATATTACATAATGCTGTGAAGAAGTATGAAAAAACTATGTCTCAATTGAAAAATAAAAGCCAGAGTTATACACCTACAACTTATGAAAGACAGCTTATATTATACACACATAAATAATATATATAACATTTATATTACAGTAAATTATATTAAGTATATATAAATGTAAAATGTATACCAAAATACATATATGAAGATTGCTATTGCCTGCCTTTGAAAAATGTTCTAAGCAATTTAGCTCTAGTTTTCATGTTGTGTAATTAGAGAAATTCATCTTATTGCTAGTTAAAATGTGATCAGTGACCACAGTTTAGTGTTTGAGACTCACTAAATGTTCCACTGAGACTCCAGTGGCAGCTATTGTGGGTCAGTTAGAGCATTACGAAAGAAGGGAAAACAGTTGAAAGGATTGCTATAATAGAAATATGCAAGAAAGACACTGAAGGACTAAGAAATGTGGTGGTAAATTTTACCCATTGGGTAGTAAAAATTTTCGATAAGAGATAATGTTAGAGAATAATTTTTAAAAATTAGTAGCTGTTTCTTAGACATGATAAAAAGAGAAATTGAAGATGGATTGTGGTTTAGAAGTGTCAGAGGATTGTTAATATATTTGACTAGTAGGAAATACTATCACAAGAACAGAAAACCAAACACCACATGTTCTTACTGATAAGTGGGAGTTGAACAATGAGAGCACATGGACACAGGGAGGGGAATACCTCACACTGGGGGTGGGGGGCTAGGAGAGGGATAGCATTAGGAGAAATATCTAATGTAGGTGACGTGTTGATGGGTGCAGCAAACCACCATGGTACATGTATACCTATGTAACAAATCTGCAAGTTCTGCACATATACTCTAGGACTTAAAGTATAATTTTAAAAAAGGAAATTAAAAAAAGAAATGTTAAACCCTAAAGAGATAGTTTTTTTTACTTGTTCTAATATATATATATTTTTTACTTCTAATAACAAAGTGGCAGAAATCCAGTAAATATAACTCGTATTAGAAAAGAGCAAAGACATTAAAATACTAAAAAACTGTCATTAAAGGTTACTAATCAGAGAACCACAATAAAGACATTTGAATTACTTATTTCTGCTTTTAATCTGCTATAATAAAATTTATTTTGAAGTAGGATATTTACTTGAAAGTATCTAAAAAATTTATTCAATGGTGAAATATAGCATAACTCAGAGAATGTTTGCAAATTGTATTTCAAAACTAAAATCTATTTAATCAATATTATATAAATAACTTCATGGAAGGATGAGAAAACAGTTTCTCCTGTTTATAGTAAGTGACATACAGATTAATTACATATAAAAAGTTATCATGGTCCCCAAAGCAAAAGCCCTCATGATGACAACTCAGATATCTGATAAAGAAAAGTCCATTACTTTTATTTTCTGATGTAAGCATGTATTCATTGCTTATGCTCCATTTAGGTCAAGAAAGTGGCTAAAACCTATTCAGCTGACAGTAGCAGGGGGCGGGAAATAAGTCTGAGATGAAAGTTCTTTATCATACTGAAAAAATAATGTAATTAACATGGAATTCTTACTTATATTTTTACTTATACAGAAAAAATAGATAACAAGGATTTAGGCCAGGTGCAATGGCTCATACCTGGAATCCCAACACTTTGAGAGGCTGAGGCAGAAGGATCACTTGAGCCCAGGAGTTTGAGACCAGCCTAGGAAAAATGCTGAGACCTTGTCTATAAAGAAGAAAAAAAAAAAGCCAGGTGTGGGGATGGCACACACCTGTGACCCAGCTACTCAGGAGACTGAAGCAGGAGGATCTCTTGAGCTCAAGAGGTTGAGGTTGCAGTGAGCTGTGTTCGTACCACTGCGTTCCAGCCTGTAGTGACAGAGCAAGACCCTATCTCAAAAACCAAAGAAAAATGAAAAAACAAACAAAAATAATAATAAGGTTTTGATGTTATGTATTATTTCACATAGCACATAACCATCAATGAAAGGAATGTTATAAGGATAATATTATCTTTTTTTGTATCTTTGTGTGTGTTTTTTTTTTTTTTTTTTTTTTTTATTTTAGATGGAGTCTCTCCCTGTTGCCCAGGCTGGAGTTCAGTGGCCGGATCTCCGCTCACTGCAAGCTCTGCCTCCCGGGTTCTCGCCATTCTCCTGCCTCAGCCTCCCAAGTAGCCGGGACTACAAGGCGCCCGCCACCTCTCCCGGCTAGTTTTTTTGTTTGTTTGTTTGTTTTGTTTTTTTTTGTTTGTTTTTTTTTTTTTTGTATTTTTTAGTAGAGACGGGGTTTCACTGTGTGTGCCAGGATGGACTCGATCTCCTGACCTCGTGATCCGCCCGTCTCGGCCTCCCAAAGTGCTGGGATTACAGACTTGAGCCACCGCGCCCGGCCGAATAATCATTTCTTAAACCAATATTCTCAAATACTAAACTCTCAGGTTTTGCTTTATTTAAAAGATAATGAATTTGTTTGGTTGAATATTATCATCTCAGACTTAAATAAAATGGCAAGCTTCCAGAAATATTCTACTTTATTTACTATTAGTATCTGCAGAATATGGGGATAACAGTGATAAATTTGTTTGATAATTGACAATAAGGCTTTTTTCAAGAATTATACGAGATACCAAGATTGATACTTGCTTTATCTTCAAAATTATTTTTAATATGCCGAGCAGCCAGGAACTGGTTATATGTATGCCATCACACATTTTTTTCAACTACCAGAAAGTGTTGTGCAGAATCTTTCCAACAACACAGGAGTATACATCAATTAGAAACAGAAATGTTTCTGTGTTCCATAGGAGCAAAATGTCAAGAAGTGCTCATGTATTTCACAATAAGCATTTATACTTTTTATATACTATGTTTAGGCCTTTCAAACTTTTATTTTAAAATAAAATTATAAAAATTTATTAAAATTTTAATTATTTTTAAATTAAAATTATTCCTTTATGTGTACCATTAGAAATAAAAACTATGACAGGAAGATAGTTTTTTTGTATATCAAAAAAATTTTCTTTTGATAAAATGTATATGAAACTGACAATACACATCTGGTATTGAAATACTGTCACTATTTCTGAATCAACGCCTATCAAAGTGTCCATTTTTTTCAAACTGAAGAACTATTACATGAAAACGGAAACAGCATGTTTTTTTTTTCAATTTTACAAATTCCGGGGGTACATGTGCAAGTTTGGTACATGTGTATATTGTGTGATGCTGAGGATATAATGGATGCCATCACCCAGGTACTGAGTATAGTACCCAATAGGAAGTTTTTTAACCCTTGCCCTTCCCCCTCCCTCCTCACTCTAGTAGTCCCCAGTGTCTATCGTTGCCATTTTATGTCCCTAAGAAACCAGAAATGTGGGTTTAGCTCCCGCTTGAGTGAGAGTATATAGTATTTGGTTTTCTGATTCACTTATGATAATGTCCTCCAGCTGCATCCATGTTGCTGAAAGGGACATGATTTTGTTCTTTTTATGGCTGTGTAGTATTTCATGGTCTATATGTACTACATTTTCTTCATCTAATACATCACTGGTGGACATCTAGGTTGATTCCATATCTGCTATTGTGAATAGTGCTGTGATGAACGTACGAGCACATAGGTCTCTTTGGTAGAACGGTTTGTTTTCTTTTGGATATATACCCAGTGATTAGTTTGCTAGGTTGAATGGTAGGTCTGTTTCAAGTTTTTGGGAAATTGCCAAACTACTTTCCACAGTAGCTAAAGTAATTTACACTCCCATCAACAGATCGTAAGTATTCCCTGTTCTCCACAGCCTCACCAACATCTATTGTGTGTTGATTTTTTGGTAATAGCCCTTCTTACTGGTGTGAGATGATATTTCATTGTGGTGTGATTTGCATTTATCTGATTTTTAGTGATATTTAACATCTTTTTTCAGGTTGGTTGGTTGGTTGCTTGTATATCTTCTTTTGATAAATGTCTGTTGATTTCTTTTGCCTGTTTTCTTTTTTTTTTTTTTTTTTTTTTTTGAGATGGAGTCTCGCTCTGTCACCCAGGCTGGAGTGCAGTGGTGCGATCTCGGCTCACTGCAAGCTCCGCCTCCCGGGTTCACGCCATTCTCCTGCCTCAGCCTCCCGAGTAGCTGGGACTACAGGCGCCCACAACCGCGCCCGGCTAATTTTTTGTATTTTTAGTACAGATGGGGTTTCACCGTGGTCTCGATCTCCTGACCTTGTGATCCGCCCGCCTCGGCCTCCCAAAGTGCTGGGATTACAGGCGTGAGCCACCGCGCCCAGCCCTTTTGCCTGTTTTCTAACGGGGTTATTTGGTTTTTGCTTCTACAATTGCTTAAATTGCATATAGATTCTGGATATTAGACCATTTTTCAGATGTAAAATTTACAAATAATTTCTCACATTCTGTAGGTTATCTTTTAACTCTGCTGGTAGTTTCTTTTGCTGTGCAGAAGCTCTTTAGTTTAGTTAGGTCCCACTTGTCCATTTTTATTTTTGTTGCAATTGCTTTTGAGGACTTAGTCATAAATTCTTTCCCGAAGTCAATATCCAGAATG
The DNA here is from genome assembly GCF_049350105.2 of Macaca mulatta. Taxonomy (NCBI): domain Eukaryota; kingdom Metazoa; phylum Chordata; class Mammalia; order Primates; family Cercopithecidae; genus Macaca; species Macaca mulatta. The sequence goes on along the minus strand of NC_133408.1, from coordinate 134,617,138 downwards.
GTGTTTTCTAACTTTCTTCCAGGATTCTTATAGTTTGAGGTCTTACATTAAATTTTTTGACCTATATTGAGTTAATTTTTGTATATAAGGAAAGATGGGGGTCTAATTTCATTCCTCTGCATATGCCTAGCCAGCTATTCCAGCATCATTTATTGAAAAGGGAGTAGATTTCCCATTGCTTGTTTTGTCAATTTTGTTGAAGATCAGGTGGCTATAGGTGTGTGGCTTTATTTCTGGGTTCTCTAGTCTGTTCCTTTTGTCATGTGTCTGTTTTTCCACTAGTACCATGTGATTTTGGTTACAACAGGCTGATAGTATAGTTTGAAGTAGGGTAATGTGATACCTCCAGTTTTGTTCTTTTTGCTTAGGTTTTCCTTAGCTATTGGGTTCTTTTGTTTCCATGTGAATTTTAGAATAGTTTTTTTTTTTTTTTTTTCTACTTCTGTGAAGAATGTCATTGGTAGTTTGATAGAACCTATAAATTGCTTTAGACAGCATTCCCATTTTAACAGTATCAATTCTTCCAATTGTGAGCATGTAATGTTTTCCATTTGTTTAAGTCATGTATGATATCTTTTAGCAGTTTTTTCTAGTTCTCCTATTAGAGACTTTTCACCTCCTTGGTTAGATGTATTCCTGGGTATTTTATATGTTTTGTGGCTATTGTAAATGGGATTGCATTCTTGATTTGGCTCTCACCTTGAACGTTATTGGTGTATAGAAATGCCACTGATTTTTGTACATTGATTTTGTATCTTGAAGCTTTACTGAAGTCATTGATCAGTTCCAGGAGCCTTTTCATGGAGTCTTTAGAGTTCTCTAGTTATAGAAACATCAGTGAGCAGAGATGGTTTGACCTCTTCTTTTTCTATTTGAATGCCTTTTTTTTCTTTCTTGCCTAATTGCTCTGGCTAGCACTTCCAGTACTATGTCGAATAAGGATGGCTAGAACTTCCAGTACTATGTTGAATAAGGATGATGAGAGTGGGCATCCTTGTTTTCTTCCAGTTCTCAAGGCGAATGGTTCCAGCTGTTGCCCATTCAGCACAATGTTAGCTGTGGGTTTGTCATAGATGGCTCTCATTATTTTGAGGTATGATTCTTCAATGCCTAGTTTGCTGAGAGTTTTTATTATACGGGGATGTGTCATTTTATCAAAAGCTTTTTATGCGTCTGTTGAGATGATCTTTTGTTTTTTATTCTGCTTATGTGTTGAATCATTTTTTATCTGTGTGTGTCAAACCAACTTAGCATCCCAGGAATGAAGCCTATTTGATAATAGTGTTGTAGTAGTAGTAGTAGTAGTAGTAGTAGTAGTAGTAGTAGTAGTATGCTGCTGGATTCAGTTTGGTAGTATTTTGTTGAGAATTTTTCCATCTATGTTCATCAGGGATATATTGGCCTATATTTTTTTTCTTTTTGTCATATCGTTGCCTGGTATTGGTATCAGTGTGATACTGGCTTTGTAAGATGAGTTAGGAAAGAGTCCCTCCTCTTGGAATTTTTGGAAAAGTTTCAATAGAATTGGTACCAAACCTTCATTGTACGTCTGGTAGAATTCAGCTGTGGATCCATCTGATCCAGGGATTTTTAGGGTTGGTAGGTTTTTTTTTTTTATTACTGATTTGATTTCAGAACTTGATATTGGTCTGCTCAGGGTTTCAATTCCTTCCTTATTCAATCTTGGGAGATTGTGTTGCCAGGAATTTATTCATTTCCTTTAGATTTTCTAGTTTTATATGTCTACAGGTACTCACAGTAGTCTTTGAAGATGTTTTATATTTCTATGGGATTGGATGTAATGTTGCCTGTGTCCTTCTGATTGTGCTTATTTGGATCTTTTCTCTTCTTTTGTTTGCTAATCTAGCTAGTGGTCTATTCATCATAGTTATCCTTTGAAAGAACTTTTGATTTCACTGATTCTTTTGGATCTCAATTTCATTCAGTTCCTCTCTGATTTTAGTTATTTTCTTCTGCTAGCTTTGGGATTAGCTTTGTTCTTCTTTCTCTATTTCCACTATGTGTGATGTTAGATCATTAATTTGCAATCTTTCTAAGTTTGGGGTAGGCATTTAGCACTATAAACTTTCCTCTTAATACTGCTTTTACTCCATCCCAGATTTTGGTATGCTGTGTCTCTGTTTTCACTTGTGTCACATATATATATATATTTAAATTTCTGCCTTAAAATCATTGTTTATCCAAAAGTCATTCAGGAGCAAGTTGTTTAATTTTGATATTATTGTGTGATTTTGAGAGATCTTCTTGGTATAGATTTCTATTTTTATTCCACTATGTCCCAAGAGTATGAGTGGTATGGTTTTGAGGTTTTTTTTTTTTTTTTTTTTTTTTAATTTATTAAAACTTGCTTTATGAGTGAGCGTGTGGTTAATCTTGAGTATGTTCTGTGTGAAGTGACAGGAATATATATTCTGCAGTTGATAGGTGGAATACAGTGTATGTTTTAAATATCATGAATTCACCTTTTTGTTTACAGAAAGCCCCGATTTATTTTTGAATGAAGAAAAAGATGTAATAAACTGCATTTTCAACTGATAAATTTTCCAGAGTTTATATCCTCTTAACATTTTCCATTAAATTGTCATTTTATAATTTACAGAAAGTATGCAATCGCTTTTCTCTCAGAGATAAAAATAATAAGCTAAGTAAAAAAATAACACCTTCTTAATGGTATATCACAACACACGAAACACATGTGGCTTTCTCTTACAAATTATAAATTAGACTTTCATAAAACTTATAAAATAATAGTCATTATAAATACATATCATAGTTGCTCTAAAATTCTCAAATGTAATAATTACTATTTAAACTAAGAAGTATACAATGGGATAATTTAAATTATTAGATATCTTGCTTGGTTTTTGAAAGGCTATGGTTTTATACTTGGCAATGTGTCAAAAATAATTTGGCCAAGAATAAAATACACAGAAGTATTTGGTAAATAATAAGAAGCGAAAAAATTTAGAATATATCTATTTCAAAATTATTGTAAGTATTTTTTCTATGTAAAATTATATAATCAGGACTTATTTTTAATTTGCTCATTCCTATCCTTTTTATGTCCTTTATTATGGAGCCACCCAACAGAGACATATTTAGAGGCACTGATCTCAGTTGTTTCTCTTTCAAAATATAAAGTTAATATTTGCTCTAAAGAAACTCTGTAGGGACTGTTTAAGCCAACTGTTCCCCCAAAGTCTTTCCATGTTGTTTTACCGTGATTGTGTAACTAAAGAGTGTTGCATTTTGTTACCAGAATAAAATGTAAGACTGTGGGTAAGTTTTGCCCTTTGGCCAGAATTTTAGTTATTGCCCCAATAATTCTGTGTAACAAACCGCTTTACAAAGCTCATTTACTTATCAATCACTTATATCCTAACAGCTCTGAACTTCTATAGGCTGTGGTCTGCCTGAACCTCAGCAGAAAATTTCTGCTTCAGGCTGCATTAATGCAGCAGCCCTTCCTTTGCTGCCCAGCTGTGAGTTGGTTCTGCTCCACATGTCTCTCATCCTCTTCCTCCTATCAGCGGGCTAGCCAGCACATGTGATGGGGTTTGAATATTTGTCTCTTCCAAATCTCATGTTGAAATGTGATTTCTAACGTTAGAAGTGAGGCTGAATAGGAGATGTTTGGGTCATGGGGTTGGACTTCTCATGAATGACTAAGCATCCTCCTCTTAGCAATGAGTAAGTTCTGTAAGTTCATGTGAGATCTAGTTGTTTAAGAAAGACTCTGGAAGCTCCCTGCTTCACTCTTTTGTTCCCTCTCTCACCATGTGACATGTGACCATGGATTTCCCATTTCACCTTCCACCATGAATAAAAGCTTTCTGAGGGTTTCATCAGAAGCTGAGCAAATGCTGGTGCCATGCTTGTATAGCCTACAGAACCATAAGTCAAATAAATCTGTTTTCTTAATAAATTACCCAGTCTCAGGTATTTCTTTATAACAGCACAAAGTGAAGTTTGACAGCATGTTTACCACAAGTAATAACAGAACTACAAGAGAAGGCATGACCTGCTGCACAAGTGCTTTTAAAGCCCCTACTTGCATCATAACTATTTCTATTCTCGTGGCTAAAGCAAGACACATGGCTGAGGCTACAGTCAAGGGGCAGAGAAGTATACTCTCCCCTTAGTAAAAGAATTGGGAAGTTATGTAACAAAGGGCATGAATACAGGTATGCAAGAAGAATTGGGTTAATATAATAATGCAATGTACCAGCATAGTATTGGCAGGTATTGTCTCAGCATATATCTAAATTCAGCTGTAATTTTAAAGGCATCTCTTCTTTATCATGAAGACATAGACATGACAAATATATTTATCAAAACATACAGGTACCCTTCATTAAAAATATTCCCTAAAATTAAAAATGAAAGCCATTGCAAATGATATTTGAGTACATTTAGTATCATAGAGTATTTTAAAGTGAATGAAAATATACATTTTATTTTAATCATCTTTCACATAGTTTTTAAGGTGTACCTTAGAAAATGATTGCCTCAATAATATCTAAACTTTTATTTGATTTGGTAAAAATTAGAATTGCTGGTCTTTGAACCCACCTTCTATTAAAATAAGACTAGCTCATATTTCTTTTTTCCACTCTCATTTTTGGAAATAGTAAAGTCGTGTTTCCAATTTATCTTTTTACCCTGGATTTAGGTGATCCGTAGCTTCTGTTTATGTCAGTGTTTCTGAAACTCTGTTACATATTAGAATCACTCAAGAAGATTTAGAAAAACACTGATAACCAGAACATAACCCTAGAAGCTTTAGAAAACACTCATGCCCAGGACACAACCCTAGAAATTCTGATTTAATTGAATTAGGTGGGACTTACACATCATTATTCTTTAATAATCTCCTAGGTTATTCTAACAGTCATGATCAAGAACCCAATGATTTAACACCAAATTTAGTGTGTATAACTCTATAAATCTTTTGGCAGCAAATAAACAACAATGTCAACAAGAGCTGCCAAATTAAAGAAAGGAGATGTAATATATTGTGTGTCTGAATAGACTAGCATGATTTTAGGTTCAATTTGAGCAAAGACTCAAATGCTATCCCAAGCCCCACCTCTCTTATTTCTTCCCGCTGGGTACTATTCTTTGTCTAGCTTTCCACCCCTGGTTACAAAATAACTGCAGGCAACTCTTGTGGTAAGGCCACATCCCTCTCCATTTATATTCAACATTAAAAGGACATCTTTTTCCGCCAGTTATGGAAGAAAACATTGTGCTTTATTTAAATCATATGTCCTTCCCTAAGTCAATCACTGTGGTCAAAAAGATGAACTCAAGCCTTTTGATTCAGACCTAAATCATAAGCCATACCCAAGAGCTAGGAGTAAAAATAGCCTCCTCTTAAACAATAGTGAACAAAATTTGGCAATCTGGTTCCAAAATATAGGATTATAGGAAATTATCAAAGAACAGAAATCGATCAGTCAATTTTTTATATTTGCATTTGTAATTTAATGCCATGGAGATATATCTGTTGTGTTATACAGTTTACATTATACAGATACATCATTCTAAGTTATAAAAATCATAGTATTAGAATACGTAGCAATTGTAAATTACTACAACACCAAAGTCTTTGCACTAAGTATTCAATAAAATAAAAGGAAGTCAAATAAAATCAGTTTGCTTTTTTTGGCAGTAAAAGATATTTATTCAGTAAATTTACTTTAAAAACAAAAAAATGTTCTTTGGAACTATTTCCTCTTTTTGCCAAATACTAATTATAGCTGGTACAATATGAAGTCTAAACTAGCCTCTACGTGACTACTGATAGACTGTTGTAACTGAATTCCCAAAGCAGAGGTAATCTAGGAAATAAAATCAGAGCTTGACATGTTCCTAATGTTTAATAATGTTAAGATTTGAAATTTTGCAATTATTTTACTACATGAATCTAAATTACAAAATTATGGATATAACCAGTTATAAATTCCCAACCATGATTTCAAGAGAATGTTAATATAAATAATCAGGATACATGTATGCAACAAATTGATAGATCTCATTGTTCTCAGCCTAAAATCATCATAAGATCACTTTTGTAAGATTATATTAGCTAGTCTAATTCAGACTTCATTCATAAAGGTCTAAAAGAGTTATTTATTGTTTTTATATAAGCATAGCTATATATTAAAGTGGAATATTTTCACATGAAATGCTTAGGTATATTTTGCCTATGGTCAACTTGAGTTAGAATATTCTTTTCAGTTAGGATATGACAATGTTGTTTCCTCCTTTACAAATGGTGGCATTGGAAAATGATAGGTGGGTGGTATCATGTTGTATGAATTTGACAGACTTCTGAATATTTTTAAATTAATCACTTTAAAATTAAACATCCATTTTATAATTTAAATAACTTTAAAAGAAGTCACTTTCTTTGAACTTTTAAATAAGATGTAAGTAAATTTGTAATTATATTTCTGAATAATTTAAAAATGAATATCAAGTTTCTTTTTCTAATCAAAGGTTTAAACTTTTAATGAGTATTTATTAAAATGCTAAACAGTTTGAGACAATTCTGAAAAACTGTAGAAATAGTAATTAAATGCAAGATGAAAAATCAAATGTATTACAAGACCAAAATAAGACTCCAAGATGGTGGAGTTGAAGAGAAAAAAGTGAGAGAGGGAGAGAGAAAGGAAAGACAGACTGGGGAGAGAGAGAGCCTGAGTGAAAGTAGCAGGTCATGGTAGAAAATATAGAACATAGGTTCTTATACATTTTAAAATTTCATAGGGAGAACTTTAGAAATTTCAAAATCTAACTTCAACTACATACAACTTTATGCTATTCTCTCAAAATTTGACAATTAGACTCATTAAGTGATAGATCTGAGAATATGATTATTAATGGTGTTCATTCACTCAGCACGTATTTATTGAGTCTTCTGTGCCAGGGATTCTTCTAGGCACTGAGGATAGTTTTGAGAAAAAAAATAAAACCACAAAATATAATTTACTGCCTGGAGCTTCTAATGTATATAAATATATGTGTATATATATGATATTATATTTATATATGATATTTTATATGTAATCTTACCTCCTGGAGTGAAACAGTCAGACAAAACTAAAATAAAATTAAGCAAATTATTTGGCATGTTAGAGGTGACAAGTATAAGAGAACAAGTTAAACATTAGGTGGGAATAAAAAGTAATGGAAATGGAGTGAGTGTTGAAAATTATAATTGGCATGACCTAGGAAGTCCTTACTGAGAAGCATTTTGGTAGAGACCTAAAAGAAGCAATGAAATAAATCATATTAATATTATATAGACTGAATTTTTGTGTCCTCTCAAGATTTATATGTTGAACCCCTAGCCCCTAACATGATTTTATTTGGAGATGAGGACTTGGAGCTTAATTAGAGTTAGATCAGGTCATGAGAGTGGGACCCTAGTCCCATGGGATAATGAATTTGTAAGAATATAAATTCACTTTAAATCTGTCATGTGAAGTCACAGCAATTATTTTGCAATTATTTGCAATTTTTAATTGCAAATTAAAAAATTAAATTGCAATTTAAAAATTGCAAATTAAAATGTGGCCTTCTTCAAGCCATGAAGAGAGATCTTACCCAGGATCAGATACGCTGGCACTTTGATATTGGAATTCCAGCCTCCAGAACTATGGGAAATAAATGTCTCATGTTTAAGTCACCCAGTCTATGATATTTTCTTATGCCAGCCCAAGCTGACTTCGACAAATATCAAACAGCATCCAGCATGCTACATCATTCCTGTGGTAGGAATGGGCCTGGTGTGTTTATGTTTGTGAAACAAAAAGACACTTTGGATTAGATGTGAGGCGGCTGATAAGGAGAGTTGTAGGGGTTACTTCAGAGAGGTACTGGGGGCATGATCATGTAGGTCCTTGTAGATCACAGAAAGAGCTTAGCTTTCACGCTGAGTGAAATGAGACATCAAGGAGGGTTTTCAGCAGAGCAGTGCATTTTTAAGTGTTTAATAGAATTGTCTAATGAAAATACCTGGGCCAAAGATCTCTTTTTGTGTAACTTTTTAAAAATTTTTTTCTCTTTTGAGACAGGATCTTAGTCAGTCACCCAGGCTGAAGTGTAGAGTGCAGTGGGGCAATCATAGCTCACTGCAGCCTCAACCTCCTGAGTCAGGTGATCTCCCACCTCAGCCTCCTGAGTAGCTGGCACTGCAGGTGCACACCACCACAGCTGGCTAAATTTTTGTATTTTTTGGTAGAAATGGGATTTCACCATGTTGCCCAGGCTAGTTTCAAACTCCTGGGCTCAAATGATCCACCCACCTCAGCTTTTCAAAGTGTTGAGATTACAGGCATGAGCCACTGTGCCTGGCCTGGGTAATTTTCAAATACGAATTTAATATTCTTAATAGCTATAGGGTTATTCAAACTACCCATTTTACATTAGGTGAGTTGTAGCAGTTTATATTTTTTGAAGAATTTGTTCATTTTATCTAAGTTGTTCAATTTATGTGTGTAAAGTTGTTCACATTCACTTATCATTTGGTTGTCTAATTTCTTTGTAATGATGTACCCCCATTTTGTTCCTGAGACTGGTATTTATGGCCTCTCTCCTTTTGGCCCTGTTTATCTTGCTAGAGTTTTGCCAATTGTATTCATCTTTTCAAAGAGCAGCCTTTCTTTCATTAATTTTCTCCATTTTTTTAATCTGTTGTCAATTTCATTTATTTCTGCTATTATTTTCAGTATTTCTTTCCTTTTTCTTGATTTAGATTTATTGTGCTCTCTTTCTAGTTTCTTGAGCTCGAAGGTAAAATTATTATTTGGAACTTTTTCTCTTTCTTAATGAAGTTATTTTTTGTTAGAAAATTTCCATTCGGCACTATTTGAGCTGCATCCCGTATATTTTGGTATATTGAGTTTTCATTTTTATCCTGTTCAATATGTTTTAAAATTTCCTGTGAGACTTTCTTTTGTTCCATGGGTTTTTATAATTGTGTTGATTAATTTCTAAATGTTTGGAATCTTTTAAAATTTTTTTTTGTTAAAAGTTTTTAGATTGATCACATTTTGGCCAGGCAATATACCATGTATGATTTTCGTTCTCTTGAATTTGTTGAAGAAGTTTGTTTTATATCCCAGGATTTGACGCATCTTGGTTTATATTCCATCAGCCTTTGAAAAGAGCATACGTATCCCATTGTTCTTGGTTGGAGTATTCTCTACATATTGATTGGATCCTGTTGGTTGATGGTGGTGTTGCATTCTTCTATTCTTTCAGTCTCCAAAAGTAATTTTGGATTTGTCTTACTTTTCAGTTTGTACTTCACTTATTTTTCATCTTTGTTGTTGAGTGCACACACATTTAGAATTGCTATGTCATTTAGGTGAATTGATTACTTTATCATTACATAATGTTCCTTTCTGTTCCTGATAAATCTCTTTATGCTAACATCTGCTTTACCTAATATTAATACAGCTAATCTTGCTTTCCTCTTAATATTCGTGTTGTATATATATTTTAAATCCTTTTACTTTAAAACTGTATATGTAATTTTATTTAAAGTGAATTTCTTACAGACAGTATACAGTAGGATCAGTTATTTTAATCCACTCCTCCAATCTCTGACTTTTATTAGTATATTTGAAACATTTAATGCAATGTGATATTGAAAAATTGAAGCTTAATTCTGCATTTATATTGTTTGTGTTCTGTTTGTTCTCTTTTTCACTTCTCTGTTTCCTTCTCCTTCCTTACTGTGTGTTACTCAAACATATTGTAAAAGTCCATTTTGAGAGATTTATAGCGTTTTAAAGTGTATCACTTTATAGGGTTTTGTTGTTGCTGTTGTTGTTGCTGTTGCTGCTGCTGCTGCTGCTGCTGTTATTGTTGCTGCTGTTGCTGCTGCTGCTGCTTTAGCTATTACATTTTTGTATTAGTCTGTTCTCATGCTGCTGATAAAGACATACCCGAGACTGGGAAATTTACAAAAGAAAGAGGTTTGTTGGACTTATAGTTCCACATGGCTGAAGAGACCTCACAATTATGGTAGAAAGTGAAAGGCACATCTCACATGGTGACAGACAAGAGAAGAGAGCTCCTGCAGGGAAGCTTCCATTTTAAAACCATCAGATCTCTTGAGACTTATTCAGTATCACAAGAGCAGCACAAGAAAGACCCGCCCCCATGATTCAATTACCTCCCACCAGGTTCCTCTCATAACACAAGGGAACTGTGAGAGTTACAATTCAATATGAGATTTGGGTGGAAACACAGCCTAACCCCATCAGTTATGTATGCATAACTTATCAAAATCTACTGGTGAGTACATTTTACCATTTTAATTGATGTATAAAACCCTTGTCTCAGGCCCGGCACAGTGGCTAATGCCTGTAATCCCAGCACTTGGGATCAGGAGTTTGAGACCACTCTGGCCAACATGACAAAACCCTATCTCTACTAAAAATACAAAAATTAGCTGGGCATGTGGCACATGCCTTTAATCCCAGCTACTCAGGAGGCTGAGGCACGAGAATCACTTGAACCTGGAAGACAGAGACTGCAGTGATCTGAGATCACACCAGTGCACTCCAGCCTGGGTGACGGAGTGAGATCTTAGTCAAAATAAATAAATAAATAAATAAAAATAAAATCCTGTATCACTTTATGTTCCATATTTTCTCTCCTCCATTTATAATATGTATGTCACAAACATTTTTTTCTACGTACATTGAGAACCACAATTGATGGTTTATAATTATTGCCTCAAACATGAACATAATTTATAAAGCTCAAGAAGAGAAGAAAAGCTTACTGTATTTAGACACATGTTTACTCTTTTTGTATTCTTCTTACTTCCTTATTTTCCCAGATTCCTTCTTTTATCCCTTAATTTCTGATTGGAGAAATTTTGTTAACTCTTATTTTAGGGTGGCTCTGCTACCATGAAACAGGACTGCCATCTTACTCTTGCCAGGTGGGTTGGAAGCACAGGTTCTGCATTTAGCCTCCATTGACACCTGAGGTTGGGAAAGGGGTCCTCATTATTGCTGCATGAGAGTTAAAATTTTGACTCCCCAAGAGGTCTCCTCTGACACTATGTGTGTGTGTTGTGTATATGAAGGGATGATTTTGTTACTGCTGTGTGATGGTGGGTGTCCTGATTCTCCACTGGGCTCCTTTGATATCACTCTGGTAAGTAGTGGGGAGGGATGGCTTGTCACTACTGGGTAGTGGTAAAAGTTTATGCTCCTTACATAGCCTCTACTGTTATTATGGGGTGGGTATGGTTTGTGTTGGGGTATGCATGGTGAGGATGAAATACCTGGCATCACACTTCACCTTCTCTAATATCACCCTGATGAGGTTGCTCCGTACTTGCCCTTTGCTGGCAGAAATAGAAGTGTGGCTACAGTTTTTTTGATGATGTTGGGTGGGAGTATATTCCATACCGTTTGCTGCTTCCCTGATCCTTTTGCTAGAGAAAGCTGGCTTTGCTAGAGTCGTTTGTTTGTTCTGTCTCTATCTGTTGGTGTTTCTAAGTTACCTCTTTCTCTAATATCCAGGCTGGGATATATAAAGTCAAAGAAAACCCAGGAAAATTACCACCACATTTTTTCTTGGGTCTTGAGATTCTTAGCTGGTTTGCCTTCTTCTCTCTACTGTTAAGAAACTTCTTAAGTTTCTTTTACATTTAATGCCTAGAAATTTTAGTTGTATTTAGTGGTAAGAATAGGACAGAGTCCATCTTCCCAAAAGCAAATGTCTTGACTTAACCATTATTCAGATTACTGTCTTTTGAATGGGAACAAAGTTTAGAATGGGGCAGAATAGTTAGGATGTTTTTGCTGTTATCCAGGAGACTTATGTCAGCATAGTAACTTTGAAAATAATGAACTGTGATTGGATTCTGTATATATTGTTAAAATAGTGGCACAAATATTTGGTGTATTAGATACAGAGTGAGGGGAAAAGAAAGCTATGAAGTATGACTTTAAAATTTTGGTCTAAGCAACTGAAATAATGGACTTGCCCTAAACTGAAATAAGGAAGACTGTGGGTAGGTGAAATCTGAAGAGAGCAGAAGACCAGAAGTATGGTTTTCACATAACATAGTGATTTATATTAAACATCAAATACAAGTATTGCATAGCCAGTCAGAGATGTGATCCAGAGTTTGGTGGAAAGGCCTGGGATAGACACATAAATTTGAGAATCATCGTGTTAGTTAAGACCCTGAGAGCAAAGATCACTAGGGGAAAGACAGAGCTGGAGACCAGAATGAAAGACTGAGTTCTAGGGCCCTGTCATATTAAAAAGTATTTGAGAAGAAGAGAAACAGGCAAAAAATAATTGGCCAGAAAGGTAAAGGAAAATCAGAGTGTGACATTTTGAAAGCAAGAAAATATGTCAAAAAGAATGGAGAGGTCAACAGTAATAGAATGTTTCTGATAGGTCAAATGAGAGGAGAAGAGAGATTTCTAATTGGATTTCTGTATTATCTTTTCAGGCTGTTATTGAAAAAAATACCTTAAACTGGGCAATTCATAAATAGCAGAAACTTATTTCTCTCACTGTTCTGGAGCCTGGAAAGTCTAAAATCATAGCGCCAGCAGATTGTGTCTGGTGAGGCCCCATTCCTCATAGATGGTGCCTTAGTGATACATTCTCTCATGGCAGAAGGGACCAGGAGACTCCCTCAAACCTCTTTATAATGGTATTAATCCCATTCCTAAGGGCGGAGCTCTCAGAGTCAAATCATTTCCTAAAGGCCCCATATTTGAATAATATCACATTGGATGTTAGATTCCAACATATGAATGTGGGGAGGGTATGAATATTCAGACCCTATAAAGTTATTATTGTATAATGATAGATACATTAGTTTGTTATTTTTTCCATAACAAATTATCACCAACTGAGTGGTATAAAACAGGAGAAATATATTGTTTTCACAGCCCTGTCATCAAGATGTCTGATATCAAGGTGTCAGCAGGGCTGCACTCCTCCAGAGGCTCTGAGAGAATCTTTTCCTTCCCTCTTCCAGGAAAAGGTTGGTAGGGTTCCTGGCAATCTTTGGCTGTGGCCTTAAAATGCCAGTTTCTACTTTTCCCTCAATGTGTGGTCTAACTTCCTTTTTCCTCTCCCTGATAGACACTTGTGGAATTCAGATCCTAAACAGATAATTCAGGATAATTTCCTTATCTCAATATCCTTGAATTAGTCATGTTTTCAAAAACTTCACAATATAAGGTAACATTCAAAGGTTTGATGGATTAGGATATTGAGCATATATTAATATTTAGGAACTATTATTAATCTCCCATAATGGATAGAACACATAAAATATACTAAATTCATATTATTGTATCAGGATATTAAATGAGGCGATTCCTCAGTTTTCTCAGAATTCCAGCTAAAAGGTAATGCTGAGGTCAATAAGGACGCTTTGTGAAGCTTGAAACAAGATAACAAAATGAGCCTTACTATGCTTTCATAGCATATCTCACTGCTGACCTATATGAAAGATGCCGAGAGGCCTTGCAGAGATCCTTGAGAGATAATGTGGAGGAGAATCTTTTTGTGGCATTTCTCTTACTATGGACGAATGAGGAAAGAAGAAAAAAATAGTTACAGAGGTTAGAAAGGTAGTTGCCAGAAAAAAAAAAAAAATACTTACTTTAGCTGAATACTTGGAGGAATGCAGAAACTAAAAGGCCCAGAGTTGTCAAGAGGCTGCAGCAGAGAGTGTCAAAGATTAACATGTATCTCTTTGAGCCCGGATATCCTTTGCTAGAGCTGGAGGTTATCAGCATGACAAGGTTAAGAAAGAGAAAATTGGCTAAAATATACAAATCCTCTTGTGTGCCAAATGGACACATGAGACTGTAGCCCGGTTCAAACTATCTTGAACAAACACAATCTGAGAGAATTGGCTGCTTCTTGGACTATGTGGATCCCCACTAGATGTACTTGAGACATCAGACTGGTAATGGAGGAACCTATAGGAGATCACACAGGGAGTGCAGTAGCTGCACCAGAAAGAAGGAACTAACAACTAGAATCCAAAAACACGAGAAGGTAAAGTGGTCTCTTCCTCACATCCTTCTCTTCCTGCCCATCTCACTGTCCTTGGGAAACCAAAAAAAGTAGAATGAGTTGTGGAAAATAAAGAGATAAAGGACCTACAAGGTGCACAGTCCTTACAGCTGAAATGCAAAGGACTCCAACCTCAGTTGCAGTAAATTTGTTGTAAGATGGATGTTTTATTTAGATACAATAGTACTGGACTTTTTACTTAATAAAAATTAGGCTGCTGGTACCTGAAAGTACCTGAAGACTTATGAGAGCAATTGAATAAAAGGAGATTCTAGGCGGTTGCTACAGGAAAATATTGAAACGAAAATAACAAAAAGATTTATTTTTATTTTTATTTTTTAAGTTCCAGGATACATGCGCAGGATATGCCGGTTTGTTACTTGGGTAAATGTGTGCCATGATGGTTTGCTGCACCCATCAACCCATCACATAGGTATAAACCCAGCATGCATTAGCTCTTTTTCCTAATACCCTCCCCACCACCCTCCCTCCCCTGACAATTGTACTCTTCAACTTCAGATTTTTTTTTTTAATAAATAGATATATAGTAGTAACGTATTGGGCTTTTAATATGTGAATAAATGCACTCTCTTGATTTCACCATTAAATCAATCAGTGCATTGATTTAGTGCATCAAGACATGTATAAACTACCTTAACAATTTTGGATCGCTTCCTATCATGACGACGCCCTCTCTCCATCCCTTTCTGCCTCATGCTGGCACTGAAGAATGATGATCTCTTATTTTACAAAAGAAAGCTGATATTGATGATCTTCCTCCACAGCAAAGAAAATATACAGAACACATTTCTCTATGCACCAAACTTTCCTAAACTCACTACATATTTCCAGTGTATATCAAAATGACAGTGCCAAAACTGCCCTAAGGGAACTATGAATAAAACTAAAAAGAAAGAAAGAAACATAATTTTCCCATTCAAAACTGAAGCAACAAATCTGAGGGTTTGGTTTTTGTTTTTGTTTTTGTTTTTGTTTCATTTTGGAAAAGAATGGAATCTTTACAGTGGACATACAGAATCTGCAGTCCACATATTTTGTTGAGTGAAGCAGTGCATAAAAGGAATCTATGACAACATACAGAACAAAACAAAACAACCAGAAAAACATTCAGAGTATCTTGATGTGCAGAAACTAGCAATCAAAATAAGCTTCACTGATGATTTGTGTGATTTGGGGAATGCAGCTGCCCATCCCACCAGCTAACCCAGAAAAGGTAACCCAGCTGTTTCTAGTGAAGAACCACAACAATGGGAATTCTGTTCTCTGGGAGACATGAGGATTAGCTGGTGATGATCTGGGTTGTGTGCAGGACCACACACATCTCAGTTCAAACAGAAACCCAAAGTGCAGCATTTGTGTGCTATGATACTTTTAAAAATCTGAACTAATCTCTTAACGTAATGCACCATTGATAAAATAATTCTAAATAGAGCAGTACTACTGCATATTATTTTTAGAAATATGACTTCAAAAATGTTCAATGGTTTCTGAGCTGTTTAAATAGCTGCCTATTTTATCTTAATTCATAGTAAAAGATTTTGACTTTTTCCCCCTTAACATGTGTTTAGAAGTAAACATTTATAAGAACAAGACTGCCTCCGTTGACACCACTCCCAATTCATTCATTATAATTCATTCATTATGTGGTCAACCTTCCTTTGAATATGCACTTTTCCTTCCTATTTTTATTTAAGCAAATAAAATTAGTTCTATTTTAAATTAATGATAAACCTTTTTGAGAAACATTTTTTTTTTTTTTTAAGAACCAGAGGTCTCGATATAAAAATAGAAAACTATCAATGCCAAAAAGGAAACAAGGCTGATCTTTGGCTTGTTTTACACTTGCTTAAAGTATTTATATAGTTCGTCATTACCCATAGGAGAAAGTTCAAACTCTTTCAGGGCTTAAAACTTTTCATTCCTTCATTTCATCTTCAGCCACATCTCTGGCTGCTCCCTATTTTACCCCTGTAGTAAGTAGCATTTCAGTTTTCCAAAATTTTCATTTTTTAAATTCCTCTGTGGCTTGTCAGAGGCAATGTCCTCTGCCAGTAATAAATGCCTCTCTGCCAACTCCAATCAACCTAGAAAACTTCTGCTCATTTTTTACAAATCCAGTTCAAATTTTACTTCATTAGGTAAATCTTTCTTGAGCAGTTTTATGCAGAAATCCTGTACCATCCCTTGTGCTTTGACATATTCTTATAATATTTCAATCACATTGTATTACAACAGGGTGATTATGGGTATGTCTCTCACTCGTGGATTTCTACTTCTTCAAAGACAAGGTCTTTTATATTAATATCTCTGTGTTTAAGGCCCAATATGTTGATTGTTTAGAATATAGTAGACATTAGGTAAATATTCCTTGGAGTTTTAAAACAGTTAATGTGTCAATGAGTAGAGTTTTCATGTATTGGTTCTAGAAATAGAGTGCTGCCTCTTAGACAACCTGCCCAACCCTGCCCTTATGATCAGGACTTGGAAATAAAAGATGGACACGTCTTTTGGTTGACTTAGCCCTTAACCAGGAGTGGAAAGATAAGCTAAAGTGAATTGCTCCAAAGTATCTTCCTGTTCTCTTGTCCACATCTTGTAAAATTGTCCTATTTTAAAAAATGTAAATAGTTAAGCCATCACCCAAACCCAATACTCGTGTTGAGAGAGAGAGAGAGAGAGAGAGAGAGAGAGAGAGAGAGAGAGAGATTTAGCTAGAGACCGTTGTAAACTGTGGATGAATAATGCAAAGGTATGTTATTACTGGACCTTTTTGTTTCCAGGCCCTTAACCCATTCAAGCAAATGCTACGTTTCCATTGTAACATTCAAAATGGTACAGAGAGATCTACAGAAACATGCCTCCCATACACATCTAATTCCATCTTCTAAAGTAACTGGGATTGTCAATTTAGTATGTGTCCTTCCACATATTTCTCATTTGGTGCGTATGTGTGTTTGGGGTGTTTTGTTTATTTATGATACTGAGTTTCAATATTATTATGCATCTTTCTTTTCCGGGTTTCACTTTTTTTCTTCTTTTTGTAGTTTTTACTAATATCTGAAACATGTCAGGACTAGAATTCCTAGTAGGTATTATATGTTTGAAAACTTTCTTCCTCCGTCATTAAACACTAATTGTGACATATTTTGCTCCACTTTGAAGCCCTTCAGTCAACTAGAAAATCAAATAGGATGATAATCCCTACACTTTAAAGAATGCCGTTTCACACAATAACAACGTGCAACACCCAGACAAGTCTGATTAGATTCTCTCTCCCTGTCTCCCTCTCTGTCTCTCTTTGCCTCTGTCCCTTCTGTGCAAAGACCATGGTTTAACATGTGAACTCCAACAAACTGTCTTTTGTAAATTGTGGCTACCAAATAAATAGTTGTCAAAATGAATGAATGAATTTCTCACTGCATTCATCCTGTTCCAGCTTTCTTTACAGATTACAAAATCAGTGGTATTCTGTGGATCTACATTATATTCCTTTGATGATTGTCAATGCTTAAAATGTTATCTAAAGAACTCCATATTAATACTGTATAAAGTCGTATATCCATATATATACCACATATATGAATGTGTATACATATATATATCCACGTGTGTGTGTGTGCGTGTGTGCGTGTGTGTGTGCGTGCGCATATGTGACATTAGCAGTAGCAGTCCCCTTAGCCTTTCTAGTTATTCTCACTGGGCCTATGACCTTTTGCTTACCAAACCAAAGCACAAAAGATTTTAGCAGCATAAATCATAAACTACAAACATAATTTATGTTACAAGCTACCCTCTGATTCACTGAGAAAATAACAGCATTTCCAAATATTTAGGAAACTGTCTTAAAAAATAAGTAGGTTGTCTCCAGGGCCTTAAGGAAAGCACTCTATAATGAGATAAATAAGAGTGTGGTAAGGGATGGCATCTATAAAATATTCTATTAATAAAATATGCAAATTAAAATATCATTTTATCTTATCTATGGAAATTTTGACATCAAGCTTCTGAATAGACTGCACCGTAGTGCTCATGTGGTAATTGCAATTTACTGGCAGGTTAGTTTTCCTTAAGTTCTTAATATGCGACGTCTGTTCATAGGTGCAAAATGCAACACCTATTAGATTTAGTGGCATAGACTGATCACATGTAGGTTTTGCCCTGAATTAGCTAAATTCTTATGGTGTTCATTTTGATTTTTTCCAGCAGTCAGAATAACTAGAAAAAAATATGACTGCTAATTTTGGGAAGTGCCAATAATATCTTTATATACGGAAATTCTTTTCAATATTTTCTGTTAGTGACATCTTGAAAATATCAAAGAGTATAATTATTTTAAAGTGTTTATACATGTGCAATATATACATCTATAAAAGGGATTCTGGTTCACAATCACTTAATCATTCGTAAAGGCTAACCACAAACATTTTTTCCCCATTAAACTATTTCTATTGAATTAAAACAGAATTTTGATTACCTGCCAATCTTTGGCTGAATGAAACAGATTTGAAAGTGGCTCACGGCTTACTTTATAGAAGGTTTGTAGCCATACATTATTTACTATGAGATTCCTCATAGATACCTATTTTAAATTCTTGATTATTCAAAAAAAATCATATTTGAGTACTTTAGCAGGCATTGAAAAGTAATGTTTTAAGTGCATTATAAAAAACAATTAAACATACAATGTTTATAAATCTGTGAGAAAAATCTTCAATTAGTATAACCAGCGAAGTCTTCAATGCCAAGCCAGCAAGCCACCATTTCCTTCTGCTGTAGTCTGCCAGGTTCTCTTCCTTCCTTCCTTCCTTCCTTCCTTCCTTCCTTCCTTCCTTCCTTCCTTCTTTCTTTTCTTTTCTTTTCTTTTCTTTTCTTCTCTTTTCTCTTTTCTCTTTTCCCTCCCCTTCTCTTCTGTTCTCTTCTCTTTCTCCCTCCCTTTCCTTTCCTTTGCTTTCTTTCCTTTTTCTTTTTTCTTTCTCTTCCTTTCTTCCTTCCTTCCTTCCTTCCTTCCTTCCTTCCTTTCTTTCTTCCTTTTTTCTTTCTTTCTTTCTTTCTTTCTTTCTTTCTTTCTTTCTTTCTTTCTTTCTTTCTTTCTCTCTCTCTCTCTCTCTCTCTCTCCCCCCTCCCTCCCTCCCTCCCTCTCTTTCTTTCTTTCTTTCTTTCTTTCTCTCTCTCTCTCCCTCCCTCCCTCCCTCTCTTTCTTTCTTTCTTTCTCTCTCTCTCTCCCCCTCCCTCCCCCCTCCCTCCCTCCCTCCCTCTCTCTCTCTCTCTCTTTTCTTTCTTTCTTTCTTTCTTTCTTCCTCTCCTTCCTCCCTTCCTTCCTTCCTTCCTTCCTTCCTTCCTTCCTTCCTTCCTTCCTTCCTTCCTTCCTTCCTTCCTTCCTTCCTTCCTCTCTCTGTCTCTCTCTCTCTCTTTTATTTATTTTTTGACAAGGTCTTGCTATATCACCCAGGCTGGAATACAGTGGCAACACCACAGCTCACCGTAGCCCGGAATTCCGAGTAGCTGGTTCTAAAGGAGGCCACCACTACACCCAGCTTGATCATTTTGTTCTGTCACCTCCTCAGTGCTTTATACTTCTGCAGCACGTGTTTTGACCTTGCCCTTTACCTTTTAAATCACGGCATGCACATAGGTATACTAGTAAGGACCATTAAAATTCAGAATTATTTTATGCTTTAAAAAACTGAAATCATTTACATGCTATGTAAGCATAGGTTTAGCATGTGGATATTTGATATTAATGAGTTCTCAGAAAACTATGCCAAGAAATATTTGCCAGAAAGAGGAAATATGCAAGAGGATAAAATATAATATATATCATAATATAATTTATTTTATAATAATATATATTTAACCCTGTGCAGACATTCAGTTGTGTGTTTCTAATTTAAAAGTAGCAAAATCTCACCAACCCTACAAGATTTTTTAATAGAGATTTCTTGAAATTTATCAGTTGTGTGGTTTTTTAATAGAATCAAAAGAATTTAATTGTTATATATATATTTATTTGAGCATTTTATAATATGGAGTACAAAATATCTACCAAATACCCCAAAACTCCTTTCAAATTAGTAAAAACAATATAATCTTTTTTTATACAATATAGTATAGCCAAATATTTTTGAAAACATTTTTTAAAGGTGAAAGTGGGTAAGCTAGTTGTTCTAAGCAAATTAAATTTCTTCATTAAGTTATTTGGCAAAGCTCCCTCAACAGTTTGACAAAATTGAATAGTTCAATGCTCATCAAATTAAGGTTTATACCCTTTAAGAATGGGACTTGGTACTTGTTTGCTGGAAAGCTGCTAAATTTGGGATTAGCAGGAGGAATGTTCCTTTATTTGAATGTATTTTGAAAACTGACTGCATATATTACATGCCATCTGCAATTCATAATACTGCTAGTAATAGCTACCACTTAGTTTTTTCTACCTGTGGATCAGAATGTTATTTTATCATCTGAGACTGTCTCGTTTTATTTGCACAATTCCCAATAAGGAAGTTTTACGTGAGAAAACTCTTTCACATATGAGAAAACTGACCCTCAGATAGAATACATATGTTCAAGATCGCGACAACAAAGGGAAGTGATCACAAGTCTCATGAAACCCCAATAGTAGTGATTATCAG
Organism: Macaca mulatta; assembly: GCF_049350105.2. NCBI lineage: Eukaryota > Metazoa > Chordata > Mammalia > Primates > Cercopithecidae > Macaca > Macaca mulatta. The sequence goes on along the minus strand of NC_133408.1, from coordinate 134,596,376 downwards.
AAGAAAAACATGAGTAAAAGCATTAAGGCCGCTAAAACACACTGAACAAACAAACAAAAAAAGGCAAAAATATGTGATATTTATAGAACATGAGAAGAATAGAATTGTTTCAATTCCAATAATTCAGTTATGCTCAATATTAATGACAGAAGTTTCCATCAGAAGAGGGATGTTGGAGTCTCCTTTCTGGTCCTCGTTTAGTCGTCTCTTCAGTGCAACTGTATGGTCCTTACAATGAAAACTATATATTCACACTGTGGCTTCCATTCATGTAAGCTTGTAAATATTAGTTAAATGACTTAGATATTCACAGGATAAACCCTTCTTATCTGAGGTTCTAAAATATTTAACCTAACTAGAATTTTTGAACTTATAAAAATAAAAGCTGTTATTAAACTTTTGCATAGAAAATGACAATGAATTTTCTGACTTATCAAATGCAGAATCGTAATTACTAAAAATCATCACTCTAGAAGTCCAAAGGTATGATAATTATCCCTTTGACAAAGGAATTATACAATTGCTAAGATGTGAACATGTCTTTTATATTCCACTGCACGATATCTGGATTTCTATATTACTCTTAGAGACCCTGAATGTGCTTTAGAAAAAAAAAACATAAGTAACTAAAAATATTCGTCCTTTTATTTCTCATTGTGACTCTATTTCTGAAAAGAAAACTAGCATAAATTCTTAATATCTAGGGTCTTAGAAGAAGCCAATTACTCTAATGTTTTTTACACGTAGAGCAGCTTCTTATTTTCTCACCAATTCTAGATGACAATAATTACTAAACCATTAGGCAGAAGCTACTGGAAATGTTATACAGTAGTAATTACACAGATATCCTTAAATTTACTTATCTATAACCAATTTATATTACTCTATTATGAATTACTTTCTCAGACCACCAAAATCATTCCACATACCTTTCACTCAGCAATGGTTTTTCAACAGTGATTAGCCAGTGTGTGCTGTGCTTGGTTAAGCATTCCTTTCAATTTCTGTTCTTCATATTTTGGCAACCAACCTTAACTCCTTGACATGTGGAATTTACAATCATAACTACCTCAAATAAGCTGTTTCATTTAACATCAATGAAGAATGATGAAATTCAAGAAGTACAAAAACATCTCAGACTCATTCTTTCTGTTTTCAGAAAACTATCAAAATACCAGCATTTAGTGTGATTATAATTTTTCTGCTGCCATAATTGAAATTAACTCCCAAACAATAACAATCTCCAGACAGAAACATCAGGCCTAAAGGAATCCTAACATTAATACGTAATGTTTTCCATACTGAATGGTAAAGCAGTTAAAACCAGTGCTACCATGCTAGTGTTTACATTCCACTTTCATGCAACAGATAAATTATTATTTGCTTTGAACTTTAATGGTGATATACTTTGTTGTTTTTCTTGAATATCTACAATACAAATGCCAATAAATTTATGAATTTTTATCTGAACCTATTTATACTACAGGTAAAATATTCACATACACACAAACATGCACTCACACACATGAATGAAAAGTATTCTATTAAGAGACAGTGAGGATATAAACCACATTTATAGCTGAAATTTTAAAATACTATACTATACATGAAAATTAAATAAAACCTCACTTCCATGCATTTCAAACACAATTATTGCATCTGATTTGGAAAAATTTGAACATTGACAGAAAAATCAATTTTCTCCCACCAGGTCCATCCCATGACATTTGCAGATTATGGGAACTACAATTAAAGATGAGATTTTGGTGTGGACCCAGTCAAACCAAAGTGATTGACCTAAGTTACTTTGAAAATGAATGAAATCTGTAAAACTAAAGGCAAAAAGATAAGAGAAAAAAAAGATTACATAAGCACCATACTATAATTCATAAAGTTGTTAGAAATTCTGAAACTATTATATATGTATACTGGAATTACACAGTTAAATACATGAATGGCAGATGGTTAAAAACCGGATTTTCATTTTTGGAGTAGGAGGTTATAAGTAAACAAAAGAGACTAGAATGATCCGTGTAGTAATGGATTAGAGTTGGACACAGTATAAGCTTATGTTTAACTTAATATCAATACAGAGGGTTACGTATAGAAATATTTATGGGTATGCAAATCTACATGGGTTAGTATGAACACATACATTTTCTTGCTCTGTCTTCTGAAAAGGCCTGGGAGCAATGACATCTAGTAGCAACAAGCATATCCAGTTATCAGATAGTTGTTTCTAATAGTCTTCTTCAATAAAAGGAGCAAAAGCCCTTAAATAAATTGTAACCAAACTTAGGTTCACCTGCTCAAGGGTAAAAAAGCCAGACACATAAGAATCAAGGTTTCAGGGGAAGGGAAACAAGTTTATTTAGGTGATAGCAGCTTGGGAGATGGCCAGATTCAAGTTTCAAAAAGCCGTCTTAAATTTTCAGACTGCCTAAAGGGGTTTTTAGGAAAAGTGACATGGAAACTATGTGCAACAGGGATGTGAGGTAAAGTCTGCTTGTTGTTTTCTGATGGATATTTTGGATAATGGATCATCCAGAGGCCTGGTTGATATCATCTCTATGGGAGTCGGGTTATGGATTAACTGGGCACTAACTTCTTCTTGCAAGGCAGAACATTTCAACCGCCATCTCCACTTGGTTCCTGGATTGTTTCAAGATTGGCCTTTGAAATTCTCAAGCAAACAGGTAGTTAGATGTATGTGTAGATACAAAGCAAGAGAAGGGTTACTTTTAGGGTAAACTAGCAAACTAGCTGTACCGGTTACACATTGGCTAAAAAATAAAAATAATAACTTCAAGGTGAAGAAACCTAGCAAAAATTGGTTTAGCCAGGTGATCAAGATCAGTGCCAACAGTGATAAGTCATGTTGACTGTAGGTACCCTTAATATGATGTGACAAAAGTGGCATTTTTCTTCTGTGGCCTTCCTCCCAAGGATCTATAACCCCAATCAGTCTGTTATTGGAAAGTGGTTTCAATCCAAACCCCAAGAGAGGGCTCTTGGCTCTCTTGCAAGAAAGAATTCAAGGCAAATCTACATAGTAAAGTGAAAGCAAGTTTGTTAAGAAAGTAAAGAATAAAGAATGGCTACTCCATAGGCAGAGCAGTAGCATGAGCTGCTCAACTAAGGATATTTATTTTCACTTCTTGATTATATACTAAACAAGGAGTGGATTATGTATGCGTTTTCCAGGAAACGGGTGGGCAATTCTCAGAACTGAGGTTTCCTCTCCTTTTTAGAGCATATAGGGCAAGTTCCTAATGTTGCCATGACATGTAAACTGTCCTGGGGTTGGTGGAAGTATCTTTTAGCATGCTAATGAACTATAATTCATGTGTAATGAGCAATTAGGATGACCAGAGGTTACTTTCATCACCATCTTGGTTTGGTTGGGATTTGGCTGGCTTCTTTACTGCAAACTAGTTTATAAGCTGTATCTTTATGATCTGTATCTTGTGCTGACCTCCCGTTTCATTCTGTGACGAAGAATACCTAACCTCTGGGGAATGCAGCCCAGTAGACCTCAGTCTTACCCAGCCTCTATACAACATGGAGTCACTCTGGTTTAAACACTTCTGACATAACCATCAGAAAAACATCAGACAAATTCTAATTGAAGGGCATTCTACAAAATATATAACCAGTACTCCTCAGAACTATCAAGGTTTTCAAAAACAAGGAAAGCCTAAGAAACTGTCACTGCCAAGAAGGACCTGAAGAAACATGACAACATGACTCCAACATGTGGAGTCCTGGATAGAATCCTGGCACAGAAAAGGATAGTAGGTTAAAACTAAGTTAAATATGAATAAATAATGGACTTTATTTAGTAATACTCTATCAGTAATGGTGCATTGATTATAACAAATGTAGCATACTAATAATGCAAATGTTAGTAATGGGGGTGTAGGTGGGGACTGGGTACAGCATGAAGGAAACTAAAATATTTTACCCCAAAATATTTCCCTTTAACGTATTTTGAAATGACTGCCACTTGGCACACAAACAGAAGTGGCCTTGCGAAGCTGTCTTTTATGGGGAAAATTTGCACCTGCAGAGAATCTTCATCAATGCAGCCATTTGCCCCTCCCCTTTCTATGCCTTCTCAGATCCAGGAAAGATTGAGCATCTGACACCTTTAAAAGTCTGAAAAGAAACACTTTCCATCTATTCTCTCTGAGGAAGCCTTCATCTATATAATGAGGTCCACATTTGCTAGCCAAGCCTTTATTCCCTCCACCCTTCCCATAACCGGTTTTACCAGATTCTAAGCCCTTGTTCTTTCTAGAACCTCAAAATGGTATATAAATTTCTATAACTCATTAGGAAATTGAGTGTTCATTCTGAAGCCTCTTGTGTACACAAATTAAATACATTTGTGTGCCTTTTCTTCTATTCATCAATATGCCTCAATATGTCAGTGATTTTTAGCAAACCTTTAGGGGTACAAGGACAAATGGACCCTAGACAAGTATACAAGAATTCTCTGTACTATCTTTTCAGTTTTTCTGTAAATCTAAAACTGGTCTATAAATAAAGTTTACTTTTAAAATAGCAGCATTTGAGTATAAGCCTGATCGCATTCAAGGAGACAGTCATGCCTACATTTGGTGGGAAGAATATCCCAAGAAACGTGATGGCTCACGCCTGTAATCCCAGCACTTTGGGAGTCCCAGGCACGCAGATCATGAGGTCAGGAGATCGAGACCATCCTGGTTAACATGGTAGAACCCCATCTCTACTAAAAATACAAAAAAATTATCTGGGCGTGGTGGCAGGTGCCTGTAATCCCAGCTACTCAGGAGGCTAAGGCAGGAGAATGGCGTGAACCCGGGAGGTGGAGCTTGCAGTGAGTCAAGATCATGCCACTGCACTCCAGCCTGGGCAACAGTGCAACACTCCATCGGGAGAGAGGGAGAGAGGGAGAGAGGGAGAGAGGGAGAGAGGGAGAGAGGGAGAGAGGGAGAGAAGGAGAGAGGGAGAGAGGGAGAGAGGGAGAGAGGGAAGGGGAGAGGGGGAGAGGGGGAGAGGGAGAGAGGGAGAGAGGAAGGAAGGAAGAGAAGGAAGGAAGGGAAGGAAGGAAGGGAAGGAAGGAAGGGAAGGAAGGAAGGAAGGAAGGAAGGAAAGGAAGGAAGGAAAGGAAGGAAGGAAGGGAAAAAAGAAAAGAAAAGGAAGTAAATGCAAAGAGGAATAGGTTTGGTGTATTCACGTATGAGTTAACAGAAAGAGAAATGCATTGAGTGGTGTATACCCAGGGGAGAGTAATGAGAGATGCCATCAGGGAAGTAATTGGGGTGGCTAGGTAATGAGGGAGTTTATAACTCATGATGAGAAACTTAGATTTTATTCTGAAACAGTTAAGAAGCAATTGGAAAGTTTCAACAAAACAAGTTGTATGATTGGACTTAATTTTAACAGGACAATTGTGATGTATCATGTGACTAGTGTTGGGATTCCAATTCTGAGATGACTGCATGGGCTCCTACCAGCCAGACCTCACACAAGTAACATCCCTAAATTTGAGGGGAAAAAGAAAAGCAAATACAAAATTCTGAAGTTTTTGGAGCATGAACAAAATTAGGAACTTTCTGAAGTATAAACACTTGTCAAAAGGGATGGAGAAGGGCGAGTTACCTCCTTTTGTGGCTTGGAGACGGGAACAATACAGGGTGATTGCAGAAGAAGAAAATTCCAGGTAGCAATTTCACATGATTTGGCAAAAAGAAATTCTTGAAATAACTGCATAAGCTAGGGGCCAATAAGACCCTGAAAAACAGGTTGTTGGCCCAGCCAGATAGAACCAAATATACCCAACAGGGTGCTGGATTTGGCCTCGGTTTCACCTACGACCTAGTTATACGCTCATTAAAATACTAAGTCACACACTCATCAGCACCGTGACATTTTCAAGCACATCCATATTTGCTGTAAAAATGGATGACACCAGCTGTAAAAATGGATGACACCACAATTCTGAGAAAACTTCACCTTTTTTTCCCAGAAATCTTCATGAATATTCCACCCCTTCCTTAAAGAAACCAGTAAAGATGGAAGCCCCGAGCCCCACTGCAAGCGACTCACTCTCTTGAGTTTGCGCATACTCCTTTTTCTTGAGTGTGTACTTTTGGCTTTGCAATACATCTTCATACTTTCACTATTTTCTGACTTGTCCTTGAGTTCCTTCTCACAATGGTGTCAAGAGGCTAGACACTGGCCAGGGTCATGGTTATGCTGGCATTTGGGGACCTCCCTTAGTCTACTGGTATCAGCTTAAAGCTAGGTGCAATGAGAGAAAAAATATCCATACATATTCTTGCTAGATGAAAGAACTTTAGGATAGGGTTCAGGGAAAATATGGCCACTGAATAGTGTGAGAATCTTCCTGAAAAGATCAGCTCCAATGCTAGCCAACCATAAATTCTATATATAAACTGTGCCTGAATCTATCCTTGACCTCTGCACAATACAAGTGTAAGGCAGACTGCAAAGACACCAGTCAAATTGATAGTGTTTGCAGTTTGAGCTCATGCAAGTTAATTTCTTACTAAAGTAAAATTATCAACTCCATTTGAAGGAATCCAATAGAATTCAAAGTTGTGAATATAAAACAATCACAATGTCTCAGATATAATGCAAAATTATTCAACATATAAAGAGCCAAGAAGATGTGTCCCAGTATCAAGAGATAAGCCTCAGATGTTGGAACTAGTAAGGGCATCTTTCAAGTAGTTATTTTAATTACACTGAATGAAGGAAAAAAGTATGCTTCTATGAATGAAAATATTTAAAATATTAGCAAAGAAATGAAAACTATGTAGAAGAACCAAATGGAAATGTGAGAATGAAAAAGTTATTTTATGAAATCAGTGAAGATTCAGATTATCTGAACAACACCTTAATCTTAAGCATACACCTTAATCTCTTGTTACTTGTAGAAAAATCACAAAATATACATTGTTTTCAAGTGAATATAATTTGTTCACCAAGATAGACCATATCCTGGGCCATAAAACTAGTCTCAATAAAATTTAAAAAAAAAATTAATAAAAAAAGCATATTGTCTGGACACAAGTTAGAAATCAGTAACAGTAAAATATCTAGAAAATATCAAATATATAAAATTAAATAATATGCTTTCAATTAAGTCATGTCAAAATACTACAAAGGCAATTCGGAAATACTTTGAGTTGAATGCTAAGAATTTAACATGTCAAAAATCTGTGGGAGATTACATAAATAATGTTTAGCAAGAAATTTGTAGCTTTAAGTGTTTGTATTAGAAAAGAAGATTAGGCTGGTCGCGGTAGCTCACGCCTGTAATCACAGCACTTTGAAAGGCCAAGGCGGGCAGATCATGAGGTCAAGAGATTGAGACCATCCAGGTCAACGTGGTGAAACCCCGTCTCTACTAAAAATACAAAAATTAGCTGGGCGCAGTGGTGCACACCTGTAATCCCAGGTACTCGGGCAGCTGAGGCAGGAGAATTGCTTGCACCCAGGAGGTGGAGATTGCAGTGAGCCAAGATCGTGCCACTGCACTCCAGCCTGGGCGACAGGGGCGAGACTCTGTCTGGAAAAAAAAAAAAAAAAACAGATTACTGTGAAAGGGTAGAGAATAGGAGACTCAGGAATAAGGATACCAATTTTAAGACTTCACAATAATCTAGGCTAGATACTAGATGCTTATGCTTTGGGAAAGAAATATAACAATGGAGGTAGAAAGTAATGGTTGAATGAGAATCTGCGGATAAATGTTAAAGGTAGACCCAACTTTAACTGGTTGATTTGATGTGGGGTGAGGGGGAAAATGAGATATGCCTGTATGACTCCAAGTGTTTTGCTCTCATATGTATGTACATAAAATGAACCCTCCATCAAATGTAGAAGTAAAGACAAAAGATATATGTTTAAAATAGTTGTGAATGTGGCTAATGACTTCGTTAACTAACTAACCCAAAATCAGATTGATTTAAAGGATAGAGTTTTCATTAGCCAACGTAGAGAGGACTGTGGCCGAAGCAGCCCTGAGGAAAAGCAGCAGTTCCTTCTTGGACAGGTCCAGTTGGAGATGCCTGTTTGATAGTTATGAGGAGATGGCAAGTAGTCAGTTGGATATATGAGTCTGGAGATAGAAGAATTACCAAGTGTTGTCAGTTTTGGAATTATACGTCCACACATTGTAGTGTAAGTCAGGAGATTACATAATATCAGAAAGAGGATTGAAAGAGGATTTAGGGGGGATTCTCTTTAATATATAAAGAGGAACATGCCAAGCAAGTTGTCTCGCTCACACCTGTAATTACAATACTCTGGGAGGCTGAGATGAGAGGATCGCTTGAGGCCGGGAGCTTGAGCCCTCCAGCCTGATCAACAGAACAAGATCCCATCTCTGCAAAAGACAAAACATCAAAAACAAGCAAACAAAAAACAATCATAGTGGTGTGCATCTATAGTTCCAGATACTGAGGAAGACACAGCAGGAGGATCGCTTGAGCTGAGAAGCTAGAGGTTGAAGTGAGCTGTGATGATAACACTGCACTCCTGCCTGGAAAACAGAGGGAGACCTTGTCTCAAACAAACAAATAAACAAACACACAAAGCCAAACCAAAATATATTGGGCCCTTCCAAGTTTACCAGATTAGGGAAAGAGTAAAAGAGGAGCCAGGAGAGAAAGATGAAGAGGGAGCAACCAGAGATATGGGAGGAAAACCAAGAGAATGACATCCAAGTGAGCAAAGTGTTTCAAGGAGGAGGGTGTGACCAACATTCTCACCTTTATTTATTTGGAGTTGGAATTTTTAGGTATTAACAAATATGTGGTTAAAATTAAAGTAAATGAAAGTAAAACTACATAGTAAAAGTATATAGATTTTAAACCTATACAACTATGGGGCTCCAAAGAAGCAATTTGCTTAAATTTGGATTAAAAATGCAATTAAGTTAGTAATGAATGGAAGCAAAAGTTTAAATATTTTTACACTTTTAAAATTTTAATTTAGAAATAATTTTAAACTTACAAGAAATTGCAAAACAAACAATATTATAAGGAACAATTGATTAACCTTTACTCAGATCTGCCTATTGTTGATATTTGATATCATTTTCTTCATGATACTCTGTGTATATATGGGTAAATATAGTATGGGGGAAGAGAATAAAACTATATCTTTTTTTTATTTGACGGAATTAACTTTGAATAAATATATAAATAATTACTATAAATTATAAGGATTTTTAAACTCTACTTATCTTTTTGGCATACTTTTTAATTAACATGCTCTAAGAATTGATAAAAATGAACATTGAAAAGAAAATTGTTAGATTTTTACAAACTTTCTTTTTTAAAAAAAAATCAATATTATTTTTACCATGATCAGAAATATAAAAATTTGGGTGACCTGATTTTGCTGGGATAATAAAAACAGAACTTTTTCTGTCACAGGACTTTTTTTTTTCTTTTCATAAATTTCTTCATGGTAAAATGTGTGGAGAAAAGGAGCAGTTAGGTGTTATATGTCTTTAAAGTGTTATTTTCTAGGTATTCCTAAGCCAACTACAATGATTAGGAATCTAGAATCTTATAAATTTTAAAATATAGTAGTTTTAGTAAATTAGTGAAAAATTATCTCATGCTTTTGCTTTCTATTCTGGCACGTGACCACCTAAAACTAATAGTGGAAAAAAAAAAAAAAACACACCTGTTCAAATGTTTTTTAGATTCATATTTTCATGACAATTTTGATGACATAATCTTGTTCTACAATTAAATACAAGGCTAAACATGTCTTACAATTCACCAGTTATTTGGCACTAATATATAACTATAAATATTACCATTCTAATCTACTTTTCACACTATACTTATCCCATTTCTAAAGCAACTAATTATTTGATTTTTAAATGTGTATATACAAAATATACACATATGTATGTATACGTGACACATATAACATCAACTGTAAAACTGAAAATTATTAAAATATGAGATTCTTTTTGAAAATCTTAATTTCATAAAAAACTGTTTCAAATCTGTGTTTCTTTTTGAATAGAGCCTTCATCTTAACATTTCTATCCCAGAACAAAGTACTATGTCAAATTATATTACAAAATAAGTTTCTGCAATGAAGTCCTACAAATAATTTCAAGTTTTGCTTAACTTCTATTCCCCATAGCCCTCAACCCCACCTAGATTGTAATTGTAAAGCACACAATTATTTAAAACAAGGTGCAATTCAAGTGGAATACATTATTCAAAAGAGTACATTTAAAGCAATTTTCTAGAATCTTGTGGAATAAGGTTAGCTGGATAAATCATGTGTCTATATTTAGCTTAGATTAAATTTTAAACATTTTTTTTCTAACAATAGCTGTTACAGAATTTATAGTAAAAGAGGCATCTCACAGTATTCATGCAAACGTATCTCATTTGCTCTGTCTGAACTGTGCTTGGGGTCCTGTTTAACATTTTAAAATAAGTGAGATTTATCACCCATGGTCTAACTCTCCTTCTCAGGATGAATCCCCTCCAGCCATCTCAGCATTTCTAAGTGGCTTCAATCTGCATTTAACAGGTTTCTCATTTAGAAATGGAAGTATGAGAGCTATTATTGTGTTCACAATATAAAGGCTAATTATAATATATGATTACATTGATTATACCCTACAATAATTTTAAAGCCCCAAATATAAAAAGCCTGTCCTTTTAGGGCATCATCTTAATTAAGCATATTCTGTTGCCTTTATAAAACTCTTCTTAAAGTTCTGTCGCCTCTTCGAAGAAACACAATAGCATAACTCTGGATGCTACTCAGATGTTATTGCCATCTGTAAAGTTAAATAGTGACTTGAAAGTCAGATCAGATTTTATTATAATATATAATTCTACAAAAATATCAGTCTGGAAGAATAAGCTTTGTTTTTTTAATTCATAAATTAGATCATGCTTCTACAAGGGCAAGAAGTTATATTGCTCTAAGTTTACAAAATTTTGAATTATTAAAATATAGCTTAAAAGACTGTTGAAGGACAGAAAGAAAGTTTTTTGATTTTACTACAAAAGTAGAGTAGGGAAATCACTGTTTTTCTAATCAGGCTAAAAGGCACAGCAGGGACAATAATTCAGGCAAGAGAGTTTATCTGAAGGAACAGTTCCGTGATTAGAGCACTAGTGATAAATCAACCACACCATGTTCTCCAGTGGAGCACCCTGTTTGAGCCACTCCAACAAATGGAAACCCCATTAGGCTTGAAGTGTTAGTGAATGGTACAATGAAAGGGAATTTAGTAATCTACAGAGGTTAAGGTGTATGCAAATATTTCATTTCATTTTTCTTAAGCTTTTTAAAATAGTTTCTTCCTGGAAGTTTTCAACAAAGGATTTAAAGTTTATTCAAACACATCACAGTATCTAATTTTAAATATTTATAAAGTTATTGTTTTTAATATAGGTGATTGGCAGTACAAATCCTTAGACTTTGAACAGTTTTTTTTTTTTTTCAACAGAACCAAATGATCTTCTAACAGGAAATGTAAAGTTTATCATAGAAAAACTTTTAACTGGGCTAAAAAAAAAGTCAGGCCATCCCTACACAGTGAAATGAAAGTTAAAAATCAGGAAATTAACCAGTTAATTCTCATATCATTTCTCTGGAGGACTCTTTTTTCCCCCAAACTTTCTTGAGAAATTGTTTTATTTTGTATACACATGGCCAAGGAAGAAAAAAAATGAGGAAAAAAAAAAGCCTTATTTTTGTCACTTTGAGGTAGATGTTGTAATAAACAAGGAGATGTATATCAATTTATAGCCATTTTTATTATGAAATAAAGATGGAAATGACTCACTTATTTTTGATATTATACTAAAATGCTTGATATTGGTAATTGATTTATTGTTTTTCTCTAACAAAATTGTGTTTTAACTTCTCATTGATTTATAACTATCCATCAAGAATTCTTTGATTCACACATCCACAGAAAAGTCAAACTGTCAAATGTAGGGTTGCAGAGAAAATGCCCCTACAAGAGGGTCTGATGTAAGACCCTCGGCCCTCAACCATCTCTTCATCTACCTAATGCAGAACCCACAATTTCCATCATCTGCCTCACTCTTGACTCATGTCCTTATTGAGACATGTATGATTTAATTGAGAAAAGACAGAAGCGCTCAGGGTGAAATAAATGCTTGATAGAAATGTGGTTACTGTGTTTATATATGAGAAAGTAAAGCTTTAAAAACTGTTGAAGTAAGATGGGCAATGAGAAAAGGTAAATTAGAGGAGAAAATTTACACTGGAGATAAACTTTTCCTTCTTCAAAATGGCTGCAGTTTGCTTTCTACTGTGTGAAGTAATAGTGAATTCATGACCGAATATAAATGAAAGTCCGTTAGAAAGAACTGACAGTGACTTAGTACAGACTATACTCCCACATGATGGAAGCTTTGAACATAATTTACTTTTTTTCCCCAGCCTTTCACTACAATCTTGTCATTATCAATTTTGTTATTAAAGTTAGAAAATTAAAACCCAAAAACATTAAAACTTTAAAATTTTCACCTAGTAGGAGCAGATGCAGATCTTTCTGATTCCAAAGCCCATATATAGTTTAATATAATAGGAAGATAGGCAACTGACTGCAGTGGGCATATCAGTTTCTTCTTGCCCTGCATTAGTTCTGGCATCTGATAATTGCAACTTAATTTTCTTTTGATGAATCCACCTCCTCACGCACGAGTTTTTGCAGCAATTGTAGCATTCTCTAGTGTCCCTGAGTCAAGTTTGTGCTGTGAGGAGGAACACTACAGTACATAACAAGGCAAAAAAGTTGTCCTAGTCTGGATGCTAAACTGGATAATAAATTCCAGTGTGAGATGAAGCTCAAGATAATTGTCAGCTATGAGTAGGACTTAGAAGCCAAGCCAGTCTCAGCGTTAACAAGGAGTGCATGCAATAGTCTCTTCTAGAAGTTGTCCCTGCCTTGCTAGTGATCTTTCTAGGTTGTTTGGTTTCTAGGTCTATTAGGGAAATTCATGAAATAAATGTTTATTGGATGGATAGTATCACAATCTCTACAAGGATTTTGGGCTCAGTTAGTGGTGTAAATCTCCCTAGAAGGGGAGCAAGACGATGATGTGCATAACAGAACAGGCTTTGGAATCAGTCTTTGAATTGGTTTCATGATGGGATAAAATATGGGGGATATTTTTCTTAGGAAGTGATAAGTATATTTTATATGCATACAGAAGAGAGGTAGTGAATATTTGTGGCCAAATTTGAGCAGCATGGTATCTTATATTATCATTTGTAATTATTTGCTCTTATCTTCCCTTGTGAGAGGTTTATGTATTTCCACTCATTGCCATGTGCTTGCAATGCCTTTCCATAGGAAAAAAAAAAAAAATATATATATATATATATATATATATATATTTGTGAGCACCATTGAAAGACTGTGAATGAGAATTGCTTTGGTCAATAAAATGTGATCGTAACTGATATATACCTGGTTTTGATCAGGTTTTAAGATTCATTGGTGGATGTTTCTGCTAGATCTCTTGTTTTTGTTGTTGTTTTTCCCCTTTGTTACTAAAACAATATGCCCCAAATAGAAGTAGATATCTCAGCTTGAATTCTGAAATGAAGGCACATGAAATAGAGCCTCACAAAACCCCTTGAAACTGCGGTCAAATATAACTCAAATGTAACTCATATGGACATAACCAACTTGGAGGAATTTTACAAATTTAGGTTATGATTTTCAGCAAAAATGCTGCTGGTAATTTATATATAGGAATAAAAAATTCCATACAATAAAACAAATAGTGATCCTCAGCTCATTTTTGGCAGTAGTATATATATATATAAATCATCAGATAATAAACCAATAAAATATATGAGTAGAATTTCTTAAATTTCAGAGGATTATTATTTTATGACTTGTCAAATTCTTATGAAAGCCTCAAAAGAGTTATTATAGATTGTTCTCCATTTTTCATATACATGAATGGACTTTCTTTCCCATTGTTCTTCATGGATACAATTTCTGGGAATTAGGAAGTCTTAGAATGAATGCTTGGGAATAACATTTTTAGCTGCCTGTTTTATTAGTATAGGTAATGGGTCACCATAATGATGCCACCAATGAAGAATAAATATATATTAATATATTAATGTATTAATAAAATATTGGTTTATATTTGATAAATATTTTTCAACTGTTTGCATAAACTTCCTGAAAAGTCTTTTCTAAAAATCTTATTGACCAATTTTTCTCATATTTTGTGAAATCCAAACAGCACAGTTTGAAGAGCATGGTTACAGATAACAGGTTAAAAAAAGCATGTTACATCAATTAAAATTCTGCATCAACCAGAGAAATAATACATCAAATTTCAGGTTGTAATGACAATCAAGGAAGTAGACAATGTAAAGTAGAGAATAAAAACAACAAACAAAAACTGTAAATTTACCCTTCCTTCTTTTATCAGAAAAATGGTATATCTACAAAATTTAACATATCCACTCAAAGACAAATCCCAGAGCCATATTTAAATGTTTTATTTTATTAATAAATTATAGAAAAATTGTTATTCATAAAAATATGGAATTGATAATTTTTAAATAAAATCCACATGAATAAATGGCTACATTTTATTCTCTTGACTACACTTGGGTAATGTAATATGGAGAACAAAATAAATTTTATGTACAAGTTTCACAAAACAAAAACTCAACAACTCAACAAATTTTTTTCTCCCCTTTCAATGATATGAATGTTCTAGATAAAACTGACTCATGGCTCAAATCATTTAAGTAATTCTTTACACTTTTAATTTTTCCAGTAGTGTTTCTTTAACTACTGAAGGTCAATATGCTTAACCATACTTTCAACCCTCTGTGATCATCTACCCTTGATTTCCAGCAGAAGCGTGTTTACCATGAAATGAATGAAGCTTGGTTGAATGTCCCATCAGACCTTGGTCGCATGTCCCCTTCTGTGGTCCCAAGGAGGAGCTCTTGTTTTGTGTTCACATGATCATATATTACTTATAAGATGCACAAAATTCAGATATGTTAATGACAATTGGTTTAGGCACTGTCTCTTTCCACACTGACTCTCATCCATCTCACTTCCACTCAAGTTCAGTGTCAGTTAAGAAGTGGCTAGAGGTGTTTTCTTCTTTCAATATTGGGTTCTTATTTTAAAGAGGTCCCAAAATTATGTAAGACCATTGCTCCACAATATCTGAATTTTACTTCTCATCTCCATCTATAGCTACAATTATTTCTGTATTCCAGCCAGATTGAGATAATGCTCTCTGAATAAAACCTACCTATTTGCTTTTATACAGATAGTTAAATTCCAGTATTATCTAAGATCCAAATCAAAAGTTACATTCTCCTTCAAATATATTAACCATACCCCAAATTAAAATAAAAAATGTCCTTCTTGGACATTTTCCCCATACCCCTGCATATTAATTCCTTTATAGATTTTGTCTGATGCACAATATTAAGTATCCTCTGAAGAAAATGTTTCGGCGTAATTAATTAGGTCATTCTTCATAGCACCATAGAGTGTGATTATTAAGGAAATAAGTTAATATGAGAAGAGGACTATATACTGAACCTAGGACACTCCAATATTAAAAAGTCATGAAAGAAAAGCTTCCTAGAGTACAAACACCATAGAGTAACTGACATGTTACTTACTCTATAAATATTTGCTTAAAAAATCAAACTAACAAATCTATTTTTATTGGTTTGATTTTGCCAACAACCTGAGGCACTTGGAAAATCTCTCCTTAGCTGAGCCTCCAGATGAAAGAGAAGCCAGCTGATATCTGGAGAGATAACTCAGTTAAAACATAGTGGACTTTACCTATAGAAACTATGAGATGATAAATTATCTCATGACTGTTTGTGATAATTTGTTATATAACAATATATAGAAGAGTAATATACATTATTTCACAAAGCAGCCCAATTTGACACAGTTTGTTACTCTCTCATCAATCATACACTTATTTTCCATTTGGCTTCTACAGCACCAAACTCCCTTGTTCTTTCTACTTCCCTAGCTATTTATTCCTAAACCACTTGAATGAATCTTCCTTTTCTTTCATGGATTTTTAATATTGGAGTGTCCTAGGCTCAGTATATAGTCCACTTCTCATATTAACTTATTTCCTTAATAATCACACTCAGTCTCATATTTTAAAAAGTACTCTGTCTATAGTAGTGACTCCCCAAGATTTATCTCTAGCCTAAACATTACTTTCTAACACTAGTCTTATATCCAACAACCTTCTTAACCATCCTAATAGATATGTCAGATTCAACCAGACCTGCACTCAGGGTCTTTTTGCACTACCCCACAGTTTTTCCTACTTCATCATTGGTCCATTTTTCCAGGTGCTTGGGTAGAAAACTTTGAAGTCCTCCTTGATTCCTATCTTCTCCAAGTCCAGTACATAAGCAAATGTTAGTAGCTCTACGTTCAACATATATATAGAGAGAGGCATAGTAGTGGTACATGCCTGTGGTCCCAGCTACTTGGGAAGCTGAGGTGGGAGTGTTGCTTGAGCTAGGGAGATTGAGGCTACAGTGAGCTGTGATTATGCCACTGCATACTAGCCTGCATGACAGAGTGAGACCCTGCCTAAAAAAAAAGAAAAAATTGTGGAAGAACCCAACAGTCAAGGATGGCACAAGAAGGAGGAGTGGATAAGGAGTAATAAAACAGCATATGAAGGAAAAGGAGACATGATAAAAAAAAATGAGATTTTTCAGCTATAAGATTTTAGAGTCAATAATGGAAAGGATATGCTATTATGAGTAGGATTTGAAGTAGATGTATGTGGGCCATTATAAAAGCTAATTATATTGAGTTTCAAGCTACAGTCAACTTTCTGGTGGTAACCTAGGATTTAGCTATGATATTTCTATACCTGCTAACTTCATACAAAAAAAAATATTAAATTATTGAAGACTGACAAGTAGCAATAATGATTGGTGTGCTCCCAAAATAAAATATATGCTAAGTAGGACACTTCTCTTTGTTTTATTTTTGCTATTTTCAGTTTTATTTTTCTTGGCCCAAAAGATGACTGAAGCATCCAGATGTAAATGGATAGAAAGACAAGAGTAGAGGAGCAAAGAGAGAGAATGAAGGGAAAGGTAACACAGGTTTAAAGGGCACTGACAGACCAGCACAGCATACAGCACCCAGCACAGCCTCTGCTCATAAGTAGAACCATCTAGAGTGGAGAGAAGCCATATAAGATGCAGGGTTTCTATTAATATTATTTTTAATTGACAAGTCATAATGCATATGTTTTTGAGATACAATGTGATGTTCTGATAAATGTATACAATTTGTCAAATGTTTAAATCAAGCTAATCAATGTATCCATCACCTCATTAACCATTTTTGTGGGGAGACATTTAAAAGTGACTCTCAGCAATTTTGAAATATATAATACATTATCATTAACTGTGGTCACCCTGATGTGCAACAGATCTCAGAAATGTATTCCTACTGTCTAGCTGAAGCTTTGTACTCTTTGACCAACATCTCCCCATTAAGAAGTTGTTTTTATATATGCCGATTAAAGTTTAGGATAATGTGATTTTATTACTCGGGTGTTTTTTCAGGGCTAGAGTTGTCTTCTGAAAAAAGAAAATCCAATCTACCCTACTTCATGATCATGTGGAATATTTCTAAAGGCCTGACCACCAGCACATCTGTCCTCTTGCTGGCTTTTAGATCAGTAGATCATAGTGTAATAAATCCTTCAAGACTAAAGCATGCCGGGTTAATCTATGGCAATGCAGTGTATCACCACAGAATATAAGTTTACTAACATATTATAGGCCTCTTTAGAGGTTAAGGAAAACTGGATTCCTTCAAGTCATCATCCAGAGGAAGATTTATTCTTGGTGCAGTAGAACTTATGTGACTGCACTTTTCTTAGTCATAATCAGGAACACTCAAGTTTACTTTTATTATGTTTTCATGTTTTCCAATCTCGAAAGGCTCACATGATAATGGGTCAGTTAACTTAAATAGCTCCCAGAGTAACTTCTTCAAAAGCAAAGCATTTTATTTCAAAGACATGGAATAAATCATAAAATTCAGTGACCCTTGTCTGAAAAGTGAGTGTTAATGATAAATTTTGATATTGTTAATGATCCCCATTTTAAGTTCTAGGAGTTTTAGTCAGAAACTTGTTTTCCTTCCAGAATTGGATTAGATACAGTCTATATGTGTGAAACGTTCTGATGAAGTCAGTTACTGAAAACATAAAGTTGGTAATAAATTAACTATACAGTAATGAGTATTTTATTTTGATAGAATTGTGGTATAAGAAATTCTGTAGTATATAACAAATCAATAAAAAGTCACGACAGATTATTTATTATGTACTAAATATAAATTTAAAATTTGACTTACTATGCTTTCTCTTATTTTTTAGATTTCTATGGTAGTCATGAAAATGGTTTTATTGGCTCATGAAGAGAAAAATACTTATAATCTTTCCCAAAGATACGTGTACAGAATATTCTGTAGTAATCAGAAATTATAACATAAAGGATTTAATCAAACTACAGTACTAGTAGTTTAGCATTCACCGAACAAGTGGACTTTGATTTTTAACTATATGATCAGCAAATTTGAAACTGAAAAATTCAAGAAAAAAGAATAAGAGGATCACATAGCTCTACAAAGTCAGAGAACCTTTCACCAGAGTGTGAGAAGCTTCCCTACAGAATACTGCTATGCTGATTCTATAGTAGTGGTTTACAAACTATTTTTTAAATTATTTTTTTTAATTAGATACACATCCATATAAATGGTGCACACCTAATGTTTAAATAACAATAATAGAGCACTCATCTATGTTCCTATCAGAGTTTAAGAAGTGATAGCAATGGTTTAAAGCCTCCGTTACTCCTTCACAAATGCACCTTTAGCTCTCTCCCAACTTGTATACTAACTTTGCATGTGTAATTCTCTTTCTTTTCTTTACACACAATAGTCTTAGCAGCCGAGTGCAGTGGCCCATGCCTGTAATCCCAGCATTTGGGGAGGCCGAGGCAGGTGGATGTCTAGAGCCCAGAAGTTCCAGAACAGCCTGACCAACATGGCAAACTCTATATCTATACAAAATATGAAAAATCCACTGGGTGTGGTGGCACACTCCTACAGTGTCAGCTAGGCAGAGGGCTGAGGTGGGAGGATCACCTAAGCCTGACTGAGAAAGTCAAGGTTGCAGTGAGCCAACATGGTGCCATGCCACTGTGGGTAACAGCAAGACTCTGTCTCAAAAACAAACAAAACAAACCAAACCAAACAGGAACCTTAGCAATTTGCAATGTGAAATGAATCATATCACAGAAGGTATATAACATATATATTATAAAATTTATATATGTGTGTTTATAATTATAAGCAATATACATATGCTATTTACACAAAATAATACATATTTGTGCACAATTACAATTATAAGAACTGAAATTATAAATAAGGAAATAAACTCAGAAAGGCTAAGTATAATAACCTAATTATATTTATCTAATATTAAAAGAGGACTTGAACCCAATTCTTCTGACACTAACTCCGGGGCTCTTTCCAAAAATGTCATGATATGTGTGTATAGGTTATCTTGGTAAATAAATACTTGATAAAATATCACTATACATTCATTTATTTTTAATATAAATTTTTGCATTATAAAACATGACAGTGTTACATATCTATGCAAAATATTTTTTTTCAGACTGTGAAGAATGCTTGCTACGTGTCTCAATTCAAGCACCTCTTCACCTAAATCCAAAATCCAAAGATTTCCAAATTTCTTGACCTTAAAGTTGGGAACATGATTAGTCTAGAGTCTAATCACTTTAGTTTTGAGTTACTCTGTATTATAATGCAGTACTTAATTTGCTCTATTTATAAAAGTAATCAATCCTTTGAGAAGACAATCACTTTACAGTAAAATCCAAACTGGAGTGTCAAATTCTGTTTCATACGGGAGATGTTATCTTTCCAAAAAACCATATGTATGCATAAATCAGAAAAATCTCACCTAACCCAGAAAAGAGATTATGGTCAGATTACTGCTTAATGCTCTCAGGAGATCTTTCATTCTGATCTGGGAAAAATACTAGGTCTCCTTATTATTGGATACTTTCTGAACTGCAATATTCTCTTATAACAGTCACAAGACAATGAAGAAAATAAAAATATTTGAACAATTAACATCATAGTAATACTATGCTGACCAGAATTAGAGAAAGTGGGAAGATAGTCTCCAGAAAGAAAAACTATTTTATGAATAAGCAAGTAAGGTATAATGAAATTATCACATAGACTGTATGCATACCTGCAAATTTTAGAATTATGCAAATGCACACTCATGTTTACTAAACCTAAGACTTTTGTTTTACTGATCTGATCGGAATTATCTGTGAATTTGCCTTAGTCCACACTGTATTGATTTCATTGTTACACATTATCTTGGAGGGGCCATATAGCAAGCCATGTTAATGTTCTGCTCTTAATTCCTGGGCACATCTAGTTCATGTATTGCTGCTATAAGATTTATAGGTTTCCATTAAGCTGACAGCTTCTCTCTTAAGTATCTTTGTCTCTTGTCTCTTCCTGAGGGTTTTCTTCAGCACCAGTAAACCTTGGTAACACCTCCACAAGCAATCTTAAGCCAATGGGTTGTGATGTTGTTAGTGGATAAATGCCCAGCCTTCTTTTTCCTTCCCCTTCCTCACCTTAGTGGGGTGATTCTAAGACATGTTCCACATGGGTTTTTGCAGAGTCGCCAGCAGGGCTGAGATCCAATACCCTCAGTAATAACCCAGTCACTAAAACTCTCCTTATGTTATTTCTGTTGCAGATTTTACATTCTTGTTTTCCACTATAATGCATTCCAGGCAGATCTTGCTCTAACAATCTACCTGCAACCAAACCCCTGTATTACAGTCTGCTTTTGTGGAACTCAGACTAAGACATTTTTCTCATTGTGGTTGCCATCATCATCATCACTACTTTCATCTTCGTCTTCATAAGAAACACAGATTAAGTACCTTCTATGTGCCAAATACAGTTCTAACGAGATTTATTAACACAATTAGTCTTCTCAAAAAATTTTGAGATAGCTATTATTGTCATCCTTAGTTTAAAGATAAGAAAACCAAAGCGAAGTACAAAATAATTAAATATATAGCCGAAGCTGTGACACCAGAATTTGCACTACAATGTGGTATACAAATTTAAGCTTTACTTTCTTTGTAGGTATATCTGCATAGTTTGTAAGATGATCTAAAACCATGGCTTTTTCCTTAAAACATGTTGATACATACATTTTTGTCAGTCTTCACAGCTAAATTAACTTTGGTCTTCACTCAAGGGAACCCAAACAGACATTTCTGCTGTACCTTTCCAACACTTCAACTTCATGTGTGCACAAACCCTATAAGACCTGGAGATGACAGGTGTTTCCTGAGATGACCAGTCACATTACATATATTGCTCTGATAAGCAGATCACTCAACAAAGAAAGCCCAACTTGAATATGTTTGTAAGATCCTAGTTTCAAAACCTTATAATAAAACACCAGGTAGGTCTTGATAGGTCGCATATGCTTCTCATTTGGTAAATTTATTAAAATAGCCCATTTTGGAAAGTAAAGCCATGGCAGAAATTGATTATTTTCCATTCTCAACCAAGCTTTTCATTTCTTGAACAGCATCAGAGATGAGGTGCACATTTAGTAACTAACATGTAGTTTACTAATGACTCAGTATTTAGCAATATTAAAATATTACATTAACATGTATCATAATACATACAAAATCTCTATATATTTGTGTGCAGATACACTTATTCTAACTGTAAGAATGTATTTAATGCCTTTGCCTTTTTTCCCATCTCTCCCTGTGAATGCTGGTTTTTGAAAAGCCATTAAAAAACAAAAATCAAAAAAAACAAAAATAAAAACCACTACATTTTGAAAATATTAAGATGAGAACTAGATTCATTGCAAGGGTACAGATTCTGATATTGCTCAGGGCACCAAAAAAGTGAAGTTTTGAAATTAAGGAAAAGCTAAAGAAGTAAAAAGTTTGTCATGGTTTGAGGTATCAAGACACTGATGTTCACATGTATATTTGGTGGTTTATTCAATGCCAAAATGAATGTTCACTGTCAGGGAGATTCTTCAAGTGATATATAAATGTTGGCTTAGTTTGCTGCTCTGTGAACATTATAACTCTCCCAGATAGAAAAATGTGCTAAAGTATATATTTCCACATATCTAAAGTCTGTATTTTTTCCTTCGAATACCAAATATTTTAAGAATTTATATGTGTCACAGAGATAGAAGGTGACTTAAGAGTGTTAAAAATAAGATAATTTATTCCACATATTCTGAATCTTCTAACAAATGTAATATTTTTAGTAGATAACAGCTAAATTATTATCTCTCAGATGTTCAACACTTGATAATAGGTGGCTAGATACATATATATTTAAAACATGAAGCTCTACATCTAAATAAAGAAGTATTTTGACACTTTTATGTGTTTTCCTTTTTATAGTTAATATTTATAACAATTTATATAAAATGATGTGAATTACCCCATGGATATCATGACCTTTATTTGTATATTTATATATAATAGAATTGATATCTAAATGTAATATCTCCATTAGTCTCTTTCAGTGCCACTATTTGTTTTGATTTATATGGTAAAAATAAAAGATTATTTATTTTACTTGATAATTTAATTTATCCTTTTGAATATTTATATTTTAATCTTAAATTGATAGATATTGACATCTTGAATTACTTCCCAACTGCATTATAATAACTTTTGGTTTTTCTAATATAATGATCTAGCTCCAAAATTTGCCATGATGTAAAATGAATCCCTCAGTATCTTCAGGAGATTAGGTCGAGATCCCCCTTGCTACCAAAATCTGCAGATGCTTAAGTCCTTTATATGAAATGGTGTAATATTTACATATGACCTAAATATATTCACCCATATACAATTGATGCTTGAACAATGTGGGTTTGAACTGCATGGGTCCATAGATTTTCTTCCACCATTGCCACACAAGAGACAGCAAGACCAACCCCTCCTCTTCCTCCTCCTCAGCCTATTCAACCTGAAGATGAATAGGATAAAGTGTTATGACACTCCGCTTCCGCTTTATGAATAGTAAATATATTTTCTCCTCTTTTTGATTTTCTTAATAGCAATTTCTTTTTTCCAGCTTACTTTATTGTAAGAATATAGTACATAATATATACAAAATATGTTGATCAATTGTTCATGTTATTGGTAAGGCTTCTGGTCAACAGTAAGCTATTAGTAGTTAGATTTGGGGGAGCCAAAAGTTATATGCAAGTTTTTGACTGCCCAGGGATCAGCACCTCTAACTTTCACTTTATCCAAGGGTCAACTGTACATTAAGTCATCTCTAGATTACTTATAATATCTAATATAGTGTAATGGCTGTGTAAATTGTTATTCTACTATTTAGGGAACAATGAAAAGAAAAAAAGTCTGTGTATGTTCAATACAGACAAAATTTTTTATTTTTTTCTTACGAAATTTCTCAATCCTCAATTGGTTGAATCTGTAAGTATGAAATCCACAGATAGGAAGGACTGACTGTACTTAAAACAGGAGATACCTTCCATGTGAATATAAATGGAACCAAAATTTATAGTATGTGGTACATCAAATTATCTAATATCAAAATTAAATGTGATGTTGAAATTACAGAACCATCCTGTCAATAAGAAAAATTAGGTTCAAATCAATACCAGCAGTAAAAAACTATGTTTAAAGCCAAGACATTAAATAGGATGTGCTAGCAATAGGTGGCAATATTTATATATTTCTTACTTTGCTTGCGTTGGATTCAAGTTTTAAATAACACTATTTTTGTCACAAAATGTAACATTTAGAGATTCTTATTTTGTAATGTATATGTGTTTTATTGATGCTTTTCTAAAATTATACAGAATTGCACTTAGAATGCAAACATTTTAAGTTAAAAATTTTCCAATAGGCAAAAGAGATTAGATAATTAAAATCAAAATGAAAAGTGACTATTACTTTTATAAATGTGTTTGTTACCCATAATGGAAAAGCTCATTATATGTCTGTATTATTATTTATCAACTTATCTAACTCCAGCAATTATTCTGTAGCTATCAATTTATTGCTCTAAATTATAATTTGTTATGAAGTGGGTAAAGCTGGCTTATTGTCTTCTGGGTTTCCAATTTAAACCTTTGAAAAAGTGTGCCCAGTTAGACTGGAAATAACATCATAAAAAGCAAAAACACAACTTTATTATTATTATTTCCCTCCCTCCCTCCCTCCCTCCCTCCCTCCCTCCCTCCCTCCCTTCCTTCCTTCCTTCCTTCCTTCCTTCCTTCCTTCCTTCCTTCCTTCTTTCCTTCCTTTCTTTTGAGACAGAGTCCTGCTCTGTTTAGGCTGGAGGGCAGTGGAAAGATCTCCGCTCACTGCAACCTCTGCAACCCTGATTCAAGCGATTCTCCTCTCTCAGCCTCCTGAGTAGCTGGGATTACGCTCCCACCACCATACCCGGCTAATTTTTGTATTTTCTGTAGAGACAGGGTTTCACCATGTTGGCCAGGCTGTTCTTGGACTCCTGACCTCAAGTGATCTGCCCACCTCGGCCTCCCAAAGCGCTGGGATTACAGGCATGAACCACCACACCTGGTCAACTTTTTTTTTTTTTTTTTCTGAAATTGCAAGCTCTAGTGTGTAAAACAGGCCAAGGCCTAGACTTTTTTTTAATCTCCCCTTAATAGAGCACTATTTATGCTAGGTTCAATTACAGAGTAGTCCAACATACTATAATACACACAGGTCTCTGTTAATATGTAATTGGTGATTTTAGATTTAAACGCATGCATGTTTTAGCTTTGAGAACATGAGTTGTCCAATACATTTGGAATATTTATAGAGAATTTTTATTTAAATTTATTATCTATGTTGTTTCTGCTTCTCTCTTGCTTATTTTATATACAGGAACAAAACTCTACTCTTAAACTCATAGAAATAGTACAGTTTATGACTTCAATTGCAAGACTATTCATCACCTGCAGTATATTTTTTAGTTTAAAAATTGTATAGTAAGCATCAAATATTGAGTACTTTTTTTAGGCACTGCTGACAATGTTGAAAACTGATTAATATTTCACTTAATATTTCTATTTTTATTGTTTGTTTTCAATTTGATTTATATTTATAAACCTAAAAACAGATATTATAAATAGTTGGTGCTGACTTTGTTTATAAGGTCATTTATTTTTCAAAAAGCATAATTCTATACAATATAAGCTTGTAATGACATAAGCTATTTAAGTTGTAATTACCTAATATTTCTATTCAAAAAGGCATTATCTTAGGGAAGAAACTGATGTTTAATAGCAAGCTCTAATGCAGTATGAAAAATGCTGTAATACAAATGCCAATATCTAAATTTAATAAAAATGAGTCTTAAATTTATTGAAACTCATAAAAGTATGTAGGAAGAGAACTGTAAGGAAAATACCAGAAAATTATGCAAAATAATGTAAATAATTTTTAAAAAGAAATAATTTACATATTCAATACACTTTTAATGAAGGTATGTATTTGCCACCTATATGACTCTCCAAAAATACTTCTTTGCTACTCATTTAAATTTAAGCTGAGCCTTGTCAGATTTTCTTTCTTACAATTCCCCAAAGGAAAACCATGTAAACTTTTTAGGCAAGACTTACATATATAATTTTGTATTTAAATTTCTAATTTTGAGAACTTTCAGTGTAAAACATGTTTTGCTTTGAAGAAGTCATCTGTTTCTATTGTGTATTTGTCATGTAAATTTTAATTTACATTATCAGAATTGTTTGCATTGGAAATAATTAGGGCCTATGAAATGGAGAGCTAAAAGACGGAAAACTTGGCAGTGTGCTGATTGCCACAAAATGCTCAAGTTATTTTTGAATGCTTTGCATATAGAAATATTTTCAAGAAAACTTGCAAGCAATTTTTCTCTAAACTGTGCCAATCTGCAATATGTAGGAAAAAAAAAAGAAGTGTAGTAAATATGATCCCTTAAACCCTTTGTGGCTATTGAACACTATCAATGAGTCCACAAACTAAAAATAAACACTTAGCTCAGGCAACAGTTTCTATTGACTTTATTTTACCCAGTCCTAATTAAATACAGTTCTATTTTAGTTTCCTGTGTTCCAACCTAATGTGTATTTATATTCTACTTTTAAGATAAAGTATTTCAGAATATTAGAACATTAAAGGTAGTTAACGGTGAAAGAAGGTTGCAAAAAAAGAAGAAACTTTCAAAATATGTAGCCTTACCGCATATAAAAAAAATGTAGTCATATTTTTTCCTATGGATCTTTTAGTAGAATGAGCTTTTTGGGTTTATAAAAGTATAAATTTTTCAAAAAATTTAATCAAAATTCAAAAAAAAAAAAACTTATCTGTATGGTTTCAATCAGTATACTCTAGACTTATAGAAAGTCTCTGGTGTTCCAGAAATACTATGAAAACTACTTCTTTGAACTGGGAAATCATATTTCTATAGCAATAAATCAAACTTGAACTTTAAGTGTTAAATTCACTACAATATTAGATCTTATATACTGTTTCCCTATCCTAACTAAAATTTGAATTTGAGTTGAATAATAACAAGTAGAATCATACAGATTTTTAAATACCATTTTCAGAAACATACATTAGGGAACGTAAAACCCATAAATATTGCTTAGGTGTCTCCAATAGAGTAAATATGTCTTAATAGGTAATATAACACATATATTGGGTAAAGTAAATAGGGCAAAAAATGCTTAAAGAATAAACAAATTTGAGCATTTTATGGATAAATCATGTCAACCCATGGTTTACTGCTTACCTCACACAAATATGGTGGCAACTAATCAGTGACGGAATACTGCTCTAGGAGAAAGACTATAATTTAACAACATAAATTGTCATTCTACTATTACTTATAACCCTTTTTCATCATTGTAATGCCATTTACTTAATTGTCTTTGTGTGATTTCTTTCAGCCAACCTACATGTTCCAATTTCATAGTCAATGCAGAACTTTGATGACTCTCTTCTTGATATACTCCAACCCATGTTTACTGAACATTACATATATCATGGACTTTGCTAGGATTTGTGAATGTCACCCCATTACTGAAGCAATTATGATATAGCTGTGGAAAGAGATGACCATAGAAGTTTAATGTTTTTTGTAGTCATTGTTATGATAAATATGTACAGAGAATGATGGGGGAGTTTGTTCTTGGGGAATTAATCAGCTGAATAATGAAACATACATAAAAGCTAGAAGAATAAAGAGGACTAGTAGATGAATATTTACACTTAGGAAATATTAGTAAAGGCATGGGGCTATGAAAAATTATTCAATACAACAAATGTTTGATACATGAGTCACGGAGTCACGATTAAGTGGTTATTGAAAAGGATAGGCATAAAATGATGAGAAGGTTTTAGGATAAAGACTTGTAGACAATTAAGCTTATTGGAAAAATATCAGGATTCTATGACTGATTAGAGGTGAATGTGAGAGAATAAAATTCTGAAATAAGGACTCAAGTTTTGAGATTGTGTTACTGAATATGATAAACTGAGATAAAGATTATGGAATAGGAAAGATTAGGTGGAAAGACGGATATTTTGAGTGTCATTGGCTTATGGGATATCTGATTAGAGGTACCCAGAAACAATAAGGAATATAATTCAGAAACTCGATAATCATGTTTATGTAGAATCACACATGTATATGAGATAGAGTAGTGGACAAATCACAGAGAAACCATGCATACATAAAAGAGTGTATGGAAGAAAGAGACCTGGATTGCAGCACTGTTTAAAGTTTGAGGACTGAACGAGAGACCAGAAGAAGATTGTTCCCTTGATTATAGATTGGAAAGTATTAAGAAGGAAGAAGATATAAACAGTGCAAAATACATCTGTGATAGCAAAATGATTGAAGAGTGTTAATAGGATATTATTGGTAAACTGTAGAAGTTTCCGAGTTTGGGAAGCATTTCAGAAAAAAAGAATAATTAAATAAATGCCAAAAAAAAAAAAGAAAAGGAAAAGCCACATAAGGGTGAGAGCTGAGGTGTGGATAAAAAATGAAGAAAAAATACTGAGCATAGACTAAAACAAAGTTTGGCTGAAAGGAAGAGTGAAAATGAGAAAATGAGAAGCTTCTCAAACTGAAAAAGAAACTCTCCCCATCCCAGAGTTTTGTTGTTGCTTTTTCTAACTTCTCTTTTTCTCTTTCTGCCTTTTATAAAAAGTTCTGGTACCCTTTACTCTGTTGATCATAATCAATTTCACACTAGAAACTGAAACATTCTTCAAATCATTCATAGGTCTAGAAGTACTCTAGGAAAAAGTAAGTTATATATTTGTAACTTAAGGGAAATTTTAACCAGTAAACAAAAACACAGAACTACTTTTCTTAATACTGGGGTTTTGTTACATAGAGGACTTTATTATGTTTAAGAAGTGGCTCAGAATGTTCCACATTGCAAAACTTCCATTCTAGTTCCATTGCACATGTTAAAGCCTGTTTTTTGAGATGGAGTTCCACTTGTCACCCAGGCTGGAGGGCAATGGCTCAATCTTGGCTCACTGCAACCTCCACCTTCCAGGTTCAAGCGATTCTCCTGCCTCAGCCTCATGAGTAAGCTGGGATTACAGGTGCCCACCACCAAGACTGGCTAATTTTGTGTGTGTTTGTTTAGTAGAGACAGGGTTTCACCATGTTGGTCAGGCTGGTCTCAATCTCCTGACCTCAGGCAGGTGATCTGCCCGCCTTGGCTTCCCAATGTGCTGAGATTATGGCTCACTTTGGGGAAGTGAGGTATCTTTATTTATTTCCCATGGCATTTTATTTATTTTCTTCAGATTCAGTTTTTTTCATGTGTGAATTTAATATAAAGTTGGGGAGTCCATTTTGCAATCTAAAAACATTTACTTATTATAACTATATTAATATTTTAAAAACTACAGAAAAAAATAATGAGACAAACATGTACACTTATGGAACTGCATGTCAATCAGGCCAGTTCCCTGCAGAGGGAATTCCCAGCATGACTTCATTCATCTGTGAGGACAAAGAGCAGTCCCCATTTACACACACACATTTATTATCTGCTCCAGCATGGTCAACCCTCCACTTCTTGATGATTTCCTTCTGCTATGAATGTGTATGTCCAGTTGTCTGCTTCTTAGAGCAGACATTTACCTTTCTCATCCACCAGCCGTGGTGGCAGATGATTGATTTGACCCTTTCTTTGGGGAGGGTTTCCTGGTGGCCCTCTTCCATCATCATATCTGGAATCAGATGAGTTTCCATAGCTTCCTTTTATTTATTTATTTATTTATTTATTTATTTATTTATTTGAGACGGAGTCTCGCTCTGTCGCCCAGGCTGGAGTGCAGTGGCGCGATCTCAGCTCACTGCAAGCTCCGCCTTCTGGGTTTACGCCATTCTCCCGCCTCAGCCTCCTGAGTAGCTGGGACTACAGGCGCCCGCCACTTCACCCGGCTAGTTTTTTTTGTATTTTTTAGTCGAGACGGGGTTTCACCTTGTTAGCCAGGATGGCCTCGATCTTCTGACCTCGTGATCCGCCTGTCTCAGCCTCCCAAGCTTCCTTTTATTAAGCCTTTTTGAAAGTTTTCTTAGGAAATAATTGCCAGAGAATAGTTGCCCCCAATACAAAAAGAACAATAAAAATTGATTGCAAAATGCAAATGGAATATTCAGCAAACATTAAAGCCTTAATAATGCATTCAAGAAAATGGTATCTGGAATTCTTGGAACTATCAGCAAGTATTTATGACGTAATAATTCATGCAGTTGCATCCTTTCCAGATATGCACTCTCTGCCACATGTATGCATATAATTTAGCATTATACATGTAATTTGAACAATTTATTATTTAGATCAACTTTTATATAGTAATTCAATATTCTTGCCCTATTCTTTTTGAGTCTATGGTTTCAGACATGAGTTTTCTTTTTCTTTTTTTTGCGATGTAGTCTCGCTCTGTCGCCCAGGCTGGAGTGCAGTGGTACGATCTCCGCTCACTGCAAGCTCTGCCGCCTCCCAGGTTAATGCCATTCTCCTGCCTCAGCCTCCCTAGAAGCTGGGACTACAGGCACCCGCCACCACACCCGGCTAATTTTTTTGTATTTTCAGTAGAGACGGGGTTTCACCGTGTTCGCCAGGATGGTCTCGATCTCCTGACCTCGTGATCCGCCCGCATCGGCCTCCCAAAGTGCTGGGATTACAGGCGTGAGCCACCGGGCCCGGCCACAGACATGAGTTTTCTTAAGTCCCAGAGGAAAGAATCATATGAAGATACAAAGTAGCAAAGAAACTAGGTTGTGCTTTCATATTTATTATGTTCTATAATTATCAGTAAGAGTATGCCAAAATAAAACCATATAGAGAGCAGTTGGCAACAAAAGAAAAATTGCATATGTATCTGAGCTTTGACTCAGAAGTTCCACTTCCTATTTTCTTATTTTGCTCAGGAAAAAAATATAGAAGGATTCATGACAAGGCTATTCATATCTGCGGTAGCGTAAATGTAGATGAAAAAAGAAAAAAATAAGAAACCAAGTGTTGCTAATATAAACTTTGAAACATGCACACCATAAAGTATGTAAAAGTATAAATAAAATGAAGAAAATCTCTGTATATTGCCATGAAAGAATCTCCAGAATAGAGAAAATAACAAAGTGGAAGAAATTATATATACTTTTCCAGTGCTTATCAAGGAAGAGAGAGGGGGATGATATGGTTTGGCTCTGTGTCCCCAGCCAAATCTCATGTTGTATTGCAGTTCCCAATATTTGGGGAGGGACCTGGTAGGAGGTGACTGGATCATGGAGGTGGATTTCCGCCTTGCTGTTCTCATGATAGTGAGTGAGTTCTCACAAAACCTGGTAGTTTAAAAGTGTATAGCACTTCCCCCTTTGCTTTCTCTATCTGCTCTGTCTGCCTTGCTCCCATATGAAGATGTTCTTCCTTCCCCTTTGCCCTTTCTCCATGATTGCAAGTTTCCTGAGGCCCCCCAGCCATGCTTCCTGTACAGCCTGCAGAACTGTGAGTCAATTAAACCTCTTTTCTTCATAAATTACCCAGGCTCAGGTAGTTCTTTAAGCCAGTGTGAGAACAGACTAGTACAGGGGAGAATTGATTTAAATACACATCAGAATGTATATGATTTGTATATATACACATATATGCACACACATGTAAATACACACACTATACCTATCTGTGTGGACATATTTTCTTATATTTCAAAGGGGAAAAAGCATATATTTCAAAATTTTTACTTATAAAAGGAGAAAGAGAAAATCATGTGGAATGTGTTTGTAACAACACTTAGGTTTATTTGAATATATCTTGTTTGTACCACAGGACTTTAGAAATATTTTGCTTATATAAAATAAAATTAATTTTGTAAAAGACAATTTTTTTAAAAAAGCAAAATACAACAAATCAATTTGTGTATTAATTTGATGGAACATTTCAGGTAAGTTTAAAATCCAACAATTTGACTTCACATACTTAATGGACTACTTTCTTTCATCCTCTAATAGAAAAACAGAAAGCTACCAAAGAAAAACAAAAACTTACCCTGTAGTTATATGTTTGGTAATGTTATTGGTACTTTGAGGCTATTGACTTTGCACTGAGGGATAATGCAAAAGAAAAAAAGTAAACTGATATGTCATGAGAAGTATAAATTTTACGATGAGAGAAAAAAAGACATAGAAGTAGAAAAGTGCAGTTAAGTAAAACTCTTGAAATTAGCATGGACATATCAGAGTAATCTCAAATGTAACTTATGAAAAAAGAAATGCTTTCCCTAGCTCTGTTCACTGAAAAGGCTAAGAAACAAGAATGAATCTTATAGTAAAACATAGTAAGTTTACCTGTGTCCAGGTAAGCATTATGTTAGCTTTTTTCTTTGTTCGTTCGTTCGTTTGTTTTTTGCTGTGTAACAAATTGCTACAAATGACACAACTTAAACTATCAAAAATTTATTATTCTTAAATTTCCATGGGCCAAATGTCTGTATTTAGATTAACTGCTCCTTTCATGAAATGAAAGGGTCCTTGACTGTCTCTCATCTGGAGTCTCAGTAAAGTAAACATCTGCTACTAAGCTCCACAGGTTGTTAGTAAAATTCTGTTCCTTGTATTCATAGGACCCAGGCCTCTGCTCTCTTTGTTGGCTATCGACTGGTGTAAGTCCCCAGGGAATGCTCTCAGACCCTTGCATGGGTGTGAGAATCTCTCTCATGTTGAATCTCCCTTATGTCAAATTCTTCTTATGCTATGAATTTCTCTTTTGTCCATTTCTAAAACCAAATGGAGAAAACTCTTTGCTTGTAAAGGGCTTGCGTGATTAAGTTAGAGATACCTGGACAATCTCACTATCTTAAGGTCAACTGCATCAGATAATAAATCTAATCATGCAAGTAAAACCCATTGTTTTCAGGATTCTGGGGATTATGTAGAGAGGGTACATGGGGTGGAAGGTGGGAGTGAATCTTGGAGAACATCTTGGAATCCTCTTTATCACAGTCATTATGCCCATTTTCCACTATAAATGAATCTTGCAGAATGTCTTAGAATCCTGTTTATCACAGTCATTATGCCCATTTTCCACTATAAATGAATCTTGCAGAATGTCTTAGAATCCTGTTTATCACAGTCATTATGCCCATTTTCCACCATAAGGTACCAGGACATACTATAGAAATTGCTCACTCCAATTCTATAATAGTGAATGTACAAGATGAGTCTCTAATATCTTGTTAGATCAGATTCAAGAAAGATATCAAATTATACTAGTTATCAAAATTGAGGAATCAACTTGAAAAAACTCCTACTACCCAAAGATGAGGCAAACTGTGGATCAATAAGAATAATTACAATGGGTTGAATCATACCAAATATACATGCAATGAGTTTGCCAAATAGCAATGTCAGAGGGAACAGTCCTCCACAGGACTGCCTTCACTCCAGAAACCAGCTGGAATTTCAGAGGTCAGCAGTTCCACACTTACTTTTGACCAGCTGGCTACAAAGCTGGGGGTTCTCATTACCACCCTCACATGTTGGAAAGACTGACAGAACTTACAAAAGTGCTATCCTTATGATTACAGTTTCATCCGAAGGATAGAAATCAAAACCAGACAAATGGAGAGAAGTGTAGATGAAGTCTAGAAGTGGTCCAAACTAGAAGCTTCTGCCCTCCTCAGGGTCTCAACCTCCCAGGACATCATTGTGTGACAATCAGTAGAGTATTGTCAAATACGGAAGCTCACTTCAGTTTTCACTGGAGTTAATTCACATACTGCCCATGTGCCTTAACTTTTTTAATCTGCAACAATCGCTCTTGGAGGTTATTGTCAATACTGTTAGTCTCCAGAACATTGGTGTGTTTCAAATATCCCATCATATCTCACATTGTTAGACTACCTGGTGGTCAAAGACCCCAGCAAAAAAGACACTCATCTCAGGCAGGAAATTTTAGGGACTTGGAGATCAGTTCCCAGTAGCTGAAGGCAAAAACCAGACATCTCTTTCAGTAAAGTAAATTCTTCACTAAACAATATGATAATCCATTAATTCATAATAATGCTTAAAAATAATGGCACACACAATGGTCAAACTTGAAGAATTTCGTGGACCCAATTCATGAATTTTTAAAATGATAAGTAATTGAAAAGAATTAAGCATGTATTTTGCCTTTCCTATGTGACCTGTAACTCTTGAGTAGCAAATTGGTCTATGCTATCATATTAGTGTTAGCTAATAAAGATAATCACCATTCCTAATGAATCAAAAGATGAAGCCCATGATTTTCAGTGGCTTCTAAGATCACAGAAAGTGAAACAAGGAGATGTTATATGCCTCTTGATGAAAGTACATAGAAAGTGTGTACTTTCAAAGTACACTTTTCCAAAGTACACTTGAAAATAAAATATGACTATTAATTTACAGGAGATACATAGAGGGGAAAATATTTCATAGCACCACAGAGATGCAATACTCCAAATTCAGAGTATAAAATTGCAACAGAAAAAAATCACCTGCTATTAAAGAAAGAAAGAAAAAAAGAAAGAAAGAGAAAAGATGGATTAGGATCCTAAAGGTTAAAAAGAATTTAGAGACATATCATCAAGTACAAAGGAGACATTAATTGTATTCTGACATAAATACTATAGAAAGTAATGAAACATTTGTGACAACTTGATGGCTATTTGGTAATATTGAAGTAATTATTGATATCCTTGTTTGAGGTGTGTTAATGCTATTGTGAGTTCATCTGGGGGAAATGAGAGTATCTTTTCAAATGCTTATTACAATACAGAAAAAAATGATATAATGTCTGGAATTTGCTTTTCTATAATGAAGGAAGAGTGGGCAGATACGTATCTGAAACAACATTGGGGAAGAGTTGATATTTGTGTCATAAGCTGTTTGATGAGGTATTAGCGTTCATTATACTGTTTTATATATTTGATCCTGCCTTTAAAATTTTTCATAATAAGAAATTTAAAATTTTGAAATTTTTCATAATAAGATATTTAAAATTTTGAAATTAAAAAATGTATGTCAATCGATTGGAACTTATCCAAATTAGAGCCAACTGGTATAAAAGTAAACACTATAGAAATAGATTGGAAGAATAATTCAACTCTATGATGGCAATCAGGAGAAAATACAAAGAAAATCTTATTCCTTTCTAGTTAGGCTAAACTAATTTATCTCTAAAATAAATTTGTTTATTCTTGAATAAACTTAAGTGATTTCATTCAAACAATAGGTTATTGATTGCATTTTTCTAAACCTGCTCTCAATTTAGCAAAAACAATTTCTATTTACATATAGTTTTAATAATGAACCTCGTTATTTATCAATAAGGTAGACTATTTTTCCTCTTTGAATTAATAATTTGTGTTATAATCTTCAGTGCAAGTTATTAACTTCAGAGATAGTTCAAATTGTTTTAAATATATATTAAAAAGAAAACCTTTAGATATTTAAAAAGGCAGTAGAAAGCATCTTCACATTTCTAAAATTTATGATGGGTTTTGAGTGTGTGTATATGTGTTATTTTTGAAGATTATAACTTAATTATAAATGATATTTGTATTATTTGGAAATTTTATGTATCAATCTCCAGAATGGTAAAAAAAAAAAAAAAAAAAAAACAGAAAAACAAAAAACAAAAAACATTAATCTTTGCCAAACATAATAAATGTAATTAAAAACACATTTAGGTACTTTATTAACTCAGCTTCCAAAATGGTTACAGAAAACAGATGTTGTTTCAATCTAACATGAAAGCATCATTTTGTCATGATTACAAATAATATTCTACATGGGTCTCTATTATAGCTAAGCATAAGAGTTTTTATTTAAATTATTATTTTAAATTGTATAGTTTTCTTTATTTGATAAAAAAGACCACTGTTTCCAATTAGTATGTAGAAAGCTGGTAGAAAGATATTACCAATATTTGCCTTTCTGCAGGATGACCTTATATTGTAGTTGAGGGGTGGAAAGTAAGCAAAGAAATGCCCTAAGCGAATGCAGAGTTGTCACTGAAAAAGGATTGCCATTCCTATAGGAAATGTGTCACCTTAGGTGTGATTTCAAAGTAGGGGACACAGTAATTTCTCTTGCATTGAGACATTGAAACACAAAGAGTTTTTAAAACAGTATAAAAGAAATTTAACTAAAGAAAGAAATATAAACTAGACACATTAGTACTTTTTTAAAACAAGTATGTTCCTGTAAGCATCAGTCTCTATTAATATGACTCATTTTATGCTTACTATTTATATATCTTTATTGTAGATCTTTCTACTTCTGTTGGCAGATTGTTGAATCATTTTACATAAAGTTTTAATTTGTCCTAAGTAACATATTTTTTAAATAAACAGCTATTTCATACTAGACACTAATTTCTCAAAGATTTATAATATTTAACTGCTTATTAACTACCTGATTTCAAAATTTTAGCATATTTAAGAATAATATTTTTCACAGGAGTATATTATTTCTTCATTGTGGTGATCCAGGTTTTATTGAGCCTGAAGCATTTTGTAGATAGATAGATATAAATATAAATATTTATGGGGAATACATATATTATATGTGTGTGTATATATATATGTGGGGAAATTAGTGGGGGCAAATTAGGAGTCAAATTTAAATAAAAAAAATAGGAAGGCCTCAGGACACTTACAATCATAGCAGAAGGCAAAGAGAAATCAAGGCACCTTCTTTATAAGGTGGTAGGAAGGAAAATGAACATTGAAGGAACAAATGAACACTTATAAAACAATCAGCTCTTGTGAGAACTCACTATCACAAGAACAACATGGGGGAAACTGTCCCCATGATTCAATTACCTCCACTTGGTCTCTGCCTTGACATGTGGGGATTACAGGGATTATAATTCCAGATGAGACTTGGGTGGAGACACAAAGCCTAAACCTATCACTCTGCCCCTAGCCTCTCCCAAATCTCATGTGCCTTTCACATTTCAAAACCAATCATGCCTTCCTAACAGTCCCCCAAAGTCTTAATTCATTCCAACACTGACCCAAAAGTCCAACTCCAAAGTCTCATCTGAGACAAGGCAAGTCCCTTCTACCTAGAAGCCTGTAGAATCAGAAGCAAGTTAGTTTCTTCCAAAATACCATGGGAGTACAGACATTGTGTAAAATGTTCCTGTTCCAAATGGGAAAAATTAGTCAAAACAAAATTGCTACAGGTCTAATGTAAGTCCAAAATCCTGCTAAAACACAGCAAGATTCACCTTTACTTCAGTTCCCAGCAAGTTCCTCATCTCCCTCTGAGACCACATCAGCCTGGACTTCATTGTCCATACCACTATCAGCATTTTGGTCAAAGCCTTCGACAAGTCTCAAGGAAGTTCCAAGCTTTCCCACATCGTCCTGTCTTCTGAGCCCTCTAAGTCTCTAGGAAGTTCCAAACTTTCTCACATCTTCCTGTCTTCTGAGCCCTCCAAACTGTTCCAACCTCTGCTTATTACCCAGTTCCAAAAGTGCTTCCACATTTTTGAATATCCTTATAGCAGTACCCCAAACTCTGAGGTACCAATATACTATATTAGTTCATTCTCACACTTATAAAAACGTACCCAAGACTGGGTAATTTATAAAGAAAAGAGGTTTAATTGAATCACAGTTCCTCATGGCTGGGAAGACCTCAGGAAATGTACAGTCATGGTGGAAGACAAAGAGGAAGCAAGGCAATAGGAAGGTGATGAACACAGGAGGACCTATCAAACACTTATAAATCCGTCAGATCTTCTGAGAAGTCATTCACTATCACAGTAACAACATGGAGAAAACTGCCTCCATGATTCAGTTACCTCCACTTGGTTTCTCCCTTGAGAAGTGGGGATTATGGAGATTATAATTCAAGATGAGATTTGGGTAGGAACACAAAGCCTAACCAAATCAGGCCTCAAGGACTTTTGTTCTCTTGAAACATGAAACTGACAATACCCTGAACCAAATAAGTATAACAAAACTACAAATGAATTTGATGTTATCTATGGGGTCAAAAAAAGAATCATTTTGAGAAATTTGTTTGCTGACACTAGATTGAATTTTCTCTTCCTATCTTATTGTGTTTTACTTAAATTGCTGTTGTTTTTTATTTTCATTATGAAGGCTACTTATTCTATATATTAACATAAACTATCAAAAACAAGAAGTAAGAAATATGTTTCTGTCTCTTTGGGTTGCTATTTCAAAAACGAAGGCTGTAGAGTTTATATGTAAGAAAGAGGTATATAATTTTATTGTTCACCTATTATGTGACATACGTGGTAGTCTTGTTATAAAAAGACAAAGGGTGATCTCAAGGGGCCTATTTTCTGGTTAACAAGTAACGGGCAAGTAAGTATATCATTAAAATAGACTACAGTCAGTGCCCAGAAAACAAGAATCTAAGAATGTTTTGGGAGTGCAGTTCAGGTGGAGCTTCCTGGAAGAAGTAAGTAACAGGCCTGAGTCTGAAATGATGAGCAGTTATTATCCCGTCAAATGTGTGTGTGCTGTGTGGAGATCTGGGGAACTGGGGGTTCACTGAGATACAGAGGTGGAGGTGGAAGGGAAAGAAAAGACAGTGTGAAGGGCATATGCACAAAGGGCTCTGGGTTCAGGGAATACCCCTTGTAACTGTAGGGCTGAAACATGAAGTTCAAGAGGGAAAGCATATCATGCATTCACTGGAGGGGAAGAAAGCTGCTATTCTAAGCTGATGATTTTACATCCCTTAAAGGCCATGAATAATTACTGAATGGCTTTAAGTAAGGGAATAATATAATTGGGACTACGTTGTTTATTTGTTAAAACCCAATGTAGCTCCATGGTTTTTGTTTGTTTGTTTGTTTGTTTGTTTTTTAATTTTTGAAGAACGTAATATGGTTGTAAAAGTGAAAACAGGGCCACAGTATAGTAATAGAATGTTTAGAGTTCTCAAGTCCTAGTAACACACCCACATTCAGTTTCAAATCCTATGAAGTTTTAGCACTTAAACTCCACAAAATACACAGGGAGAGATTGGAAATTTAGGGAGCAATAATTTTATATGCAGGGAACCCTGTGAACACAATACCTGGGAAAAGAATAAGTCACAAGAATAATCATTTAACTCACAAATTACCAATACTGATCTTTTAAGTACCACTCCTTTTTATTTGAAATCTCTCTGAAATAGACATTTGATGCCAAATTTTCCAGCTGGAGACCATATCCACAGGTGATTCCTTGGATTTAGCTTAATCTAATCTTTTTTACAGTGTGACATTTTCTATCTATTTTCATACTGAAATTACCTTTATGACAGTAAAATAAACCTGACCTAAACAGCTCCATCTTGCTTTTTTTTTTTTGAGACAGAGTCTCACTCTGTCACCCAGGCTGGAGTGCAGTGGTGCGACCTCGACTCACTGCATCCTACACCTCCCGGGTTCAAGCAAGTCTCCTGCCTCAGCCTCCAGAGTAGCTTGGATGACAGGCCTCCGCCACCATGCCCGGCTAATTTTTGTATTTTTAGTAGAGGCCGCGTTTCGCCATGTTGGCCAGGCTGGTCTCAAACTCCTGATCTTGAGTGATCCTCCCACCTCAGCTTCCTAAAGTTCTGGGATTACAGGTGTGAGACACTGCACCTGGTCAAACTTGCCTTTAACCTCCAAACTACCCTTGGTCATTTCTAGGCACAAGCCAAGCTAACTTTGGGAAAAATTTAATTTATAGTTTATAGTATGATAATAGCCTTTTCCAAAACTAAACTACCTTTGTAAAACTAATGAAAAGAGGGTGAGAGGGGGCTGAATTCTTCTAAGATATAGGTGTAGTTAAATGATTACCAGCCATTACTCCAGAAGCCCAAGTTTTGCAACTTTCCTTGTTACTCCTATAAATGCATAACTATTGAAGAATCTAAGATTGGCCTTTTGAGATGTTCTTTCAGTTTTTTTGTTTTGTTTTGTTTTTTCATTTCTGATGACCACATGGCCCCACCTGGACCAGCGAGTCCTCTGTGGCCCCCACCCAGAAGAGGACTCACACAGTAGGACTCTTTTCCATACCCTATGATTGCATCCTCAACCAATCAGCAGTACCCATTTCCTAGCTCCCTGTATGCCAAACTATCCTTAACAAACAATAGCCTTTGAATTTGGGGGGATGCTGATCGGTAGTAATAAAATCCCAGTCTCCCACTCAGCTGGCTCTACATATATTAAACTCTTCTCTATTGTACTTTCCCTGTCTTGGTAAATCGACTCTATCTGGGCAGCAGGCAAAATGAACCCAGTGGGAGGTTATAATACCCCTTTCTTCATATGCCATCGTGTAGACAAATATTTCTCCCTTATGTTATTATGAATAACAAAATTTGCATGTTTACACACACATACACACACACACTACAAATAAGTAAATTCACTTAATACTCTTCTATTTTTCTGCTTAGTGCCAAATTTCTCACGGCTATGCTTTATACCTCTTAGTCTCTTACAATCTGACTTTCGCTCCCTTTATTCATTGGAGGAAATGGTGAAAAAAAAATTAACTGTAATCCTCCTTTATTTTCCTGTCATATCGGATGCTCAAATTTGAAAACTTGAAATCACCTATAACTTTTTAAATTTACCTCTCATTTAATTGATCATATATGGACTATTTCTTCAGAGCTACCTTCTTGTGATAAAATCTCATAGCTGTTATAAGGGCCTCCTCAAGGTCATCCCTTGTAATTTGCCTGGATGTCAGACAGGAACATTGGTGAGAATAGTTGATCCTTGGTGAGAATGGGGTTACCTAAGTGATTACCTAAGAAAGGTGTGACTGAAGACCTCCTCTCCTGGGCATTTTGGCCAGTGAAGGAGAATGGAACCAGAACTCCCAGGAATTAAATTGCTTTCTGGATAAGTGCCCATTGAAATTGTTTTGTTGAAAAATAATTGAATTTGATTATATGGCAATTCTCTGTAGAATAAAAAGTGAGGAGTGTGTATGTGTGTGTGTATAATTTTTGTTCACATTACACAGCCTTCTTCTCTTGCTCTTCTTTCTTCTGCTCTCAGTCACTCTTACTGTTTAGTTTCTGAGGTCTCTGGAAGATGTTTATTTGTCTGTGAGGTCAATTAATTCCATTATTCTATTAATGTTTTCTTATTCTTTAAAGATTTTCTTGGAGATTAAAGGTTTTGCAGCTATGAAGATAAGATTTCACAAAGCTTTCCAAACTGCCTGTATCAAGCACTGCAAATCATCCCGACTTAC
The DNA here is from genome assembly GCF_049350105.2 of Macaca mulatta. Classification (NCBI taxonomy): domain Eukaryota; kingdom Metazoa; phylum Chordata; class Mammalia; order Primates; family Cercopithecidae; genus Macaca; species Macaca mulatta. The sequence continues at coordinate 134,555,372 of NC_133408.1, read as the reverse complement.
CCAAAGAATTAAGAAATAGGAATGCAGAGAAAATTTGGAATCAAGGTATTTATGCTAATTGATATCAGAATCAGCATTCAATAATCTGCAATGCAATACCTTCTTATAACAGAAGAACAGAAGAATTGTAGTACATTTGTTATGCTTTAAGTCTAAAGTAGGGACTTCTACACTGTCCCCCCTTCCCTCTCCAAACATTACCAACCCAAATGTCTTAACAGGAGATTAAACTTGCTACTCCTATGTGTTCCAAAACTCAAGATGCTCTTAGCCTGATGCTGCTACTGAAATTGACCTTTCTAAGTTTTTGGCTCCAAAGATTCAACAAAAATACATGATCTCTGCCACATGGCTTGCTTTCTAAATCTTGCTGGGTTTGTTGTTGTTGTTGTTGTTTTTTTTTTTTTTTTTTTTTAGTTTCTTTATTTTTTAATTTAATTCTCTGAGCCTTGTTTAACATCAACTGTGATTGTTTTACCAGGAATTACACCCAAGTATCTTGATGAAAACCAGCAATGGGCACATGTGAATACAGAAGATAATCTTAAATTAAGATAATCTTAAATTATTCTTCACAGCCATAGCTTGAAGGAGAAGGCAAATATGGTCAGAGGCCTTGTTGCCAGGACCACCTGGTAGATGTATACCATTATTTGCTTGTGTACTGCAGAGAGAGGACAGCACACAGGTATTACCTTTGAACCATAGAAAGATAGCTTATTAGGGAAGAGTTATCACTATAATTAGCCTGTTCACTAACTCCTATTTGATAAAAATGATAGGGAAACATGTAGGAGTAGGGGAGAGGAGAGACAAGCAGTCAACTGTTTGTAGGCGTTTCACACCCTGTGCCCTATATTAGAATACATATATAACTAGGTTATTGAAATTGCCATTTTGTAGGTCAAATTATATTGAATTTTGGAATTTTTAGGTGATTCAAAATCAAGTGATCATAATTGGTTTCTGTCTGTAGGAATGATGAATGAAATGTGAGGATGCGTAGGAAAGTATCCAGAGTGACTCTAGCTGGATAGAAGATGTGGCCTAGTGCACCCACTCACAGTCAAAGATTAATTCTGTATTCTTAACAGGGACCAGAGAATGTTCTACTGGCTACATTGTTATAAAATTTAAAGGTTATTTTGAAAGGCAGAAAACTTTTTGTTACCTACAGCTCTTAAGAGAGAAGGCTGAGAGCCAGGGTCACACCCAAGAATAGGGTTGTACCCGGAGATAGGGAAGCAGCAAGCTGGAGCTGTAGGGGCAGCTTATGTAAAGCAAGTATAATTGGCTAGGTTTTGTGAGTGTAGATTGGGTGATTTGAATCACATTCTGCACACCAAGACATAAAACTGTCTCTAGATGTCTTGTACCTGGCCACAGGATGATTAGGGAAAGTAGGTGTGTAGTGGCCCAAGATGGGAGAGTCAGATAAGAAAAATGGCTGAGCATATATTTAATTAGTTGCTCAAAAAGGAAAAGTGATTTGTCCCTAGTCAGGACCTAAAAACTGGGTGAAAATAGCATTTTTTAAAAATCAAAACGCAATATGATTGATTGTTGTTTCAATCCCAGTTTTGAGCTTGATTATTTGGGGCATTTGAGTGGCCCTTATAGTAAAGAAGATTTTTAGAGGATCAGGCTGAAGTTGTTCTAAACAGCATAGAAAACATTTTTATTTTGATAGTAAAAAGGTGGAAAGCAAGTAGAGGAATAAGGCGTTCTTGTAGGTCAGCCAGTAACCAAGTTTCCCATTTATATGGCCTTAGCCAAGGAAATAAGTCTGAAAATTTGGAGGTATCTAACAATATCTTGGTGGAGATTAAAAGTGCACTAGAAGTGGGAGTTACATTTTTTTTTTTTTTTTTGACAATAATATCCTGGCATATTCTTGGGGTCAAAGTGGCAGGTGTAGCAGTTACAGTACTGGAGAGTATTAACTGATGGTTTAGTAAGGTGTATGTAAAGATTAATGGTATATGTTTTATAGCTAAGGGGAGGGTGTGGTTCTTTGCTCATAGAGACAAAGCATGGGAAGTGTTGTGGAAAGCTGGATGGGATGTAAGAGATTACACCTGGAAGTGAAAGGTCCTCTTCCTAGAAGTGTGTTACCAATATGCCATAGTTGCTTCTTGGAGAAAGTAATAATCTCCATTCATTTTCTGAACAGCACAGATAGTGGAGCATCTACCAGATTTCTCTCTAGCAATGGAAGTATAAGGGTATACACCAGGCCATTGGTTGAGCAAACAGCGAGCTCCCTAATATCAGCAGAATAAAATAAACACATGTTCCCTGTCCAACTTGTCAGTGCTTTAGGAGAGACTGCCCATGGGTGTTGCTGGGGCATTAGTCTAGTGTTCAGAGTAAAGTTGCCTCTGACACGCGTCTTGGATTGGAACAATGTCATTGGAACAATGTCTTGGGTTGGAACAATGACATTGGAACAATGTCATTAAAGTGATTTCATCTCCAGAAGTGAGCTTCTGGACTTAGACAATATTGTCTGAGATGTGGGACTGCAGTATATTTCCCAAGTGTATACCACTCGGGTGAACATGAGTACAACATTGGGCTTGGCAGCTAGACCTCCACCTGGAAAGGTGATACTGCCATAATGCATCAAAGTACCAGAACCTGACTGGCAAGAGAGTCATCTCAATTAAACACCGCCAGATCTAAACTCTCCCAACAGTTTAAAGTTTTCCCAGATGGGTGATGAAAGGGGTTTATAATAGTCTTTCATCTATTTCATGCAAATAGTCTTAAATTATGTGGCCTGATTTGGGTCTGTGTGGTTAATAGAGTGTTATATTGCTTGCCAATTAAAGCATCCAAAGCTACTGTTGGAACTCCAGCATTATCCTGTAGGCAGACCCTCCAGTTTAGCCAATTTCTATGGTCTCCTCCTTTCTTCAGTTGTCAATGTGGTTGATGAGGGCAAATTAGCAATGTGTTTATGATAAAGGGCTTGTGTTAGCCACAGCTGAGCTTTTAAATCTCAGAATCTGTCCTGTTTGGTTGAAACAATGACTTACTTGGAAGGTTTGAGCTTCCAGATTGCAAAGCAATGAAAGCACGCAGACCAATACTAACAAGAATAGTCAACAAGTTGGTGCACAATTGTACTTGACAGGCTTTTGTTATTTAATGGTGATATATCTTCTCCAGCATATATTATTACCAAGGAGGGGTTCTCTGGTATTATAATTATGGGATAATGTGTTGATTCTATTATTATCTTCAAATGTGATTTTATTTATTGAGTTAATTGTTTAATCTCCATTTTTGGCAGCCCTTATTGTCTGTGGGATTTTCACAAATAGATGATGAGAAGGGTTTTGCTGCAGATAGATCCTGTGTATGTGTTAGGCCATTCTTGTTTATCTTTTTGAGATGGGGTCTCGCTCTATTGCCCAGGCTGGAGTGCAATGGCATGATCTCAGCTCACTGAAACCTCCACCTTCCAGGTTCAAGCGATTCTCCTGTCTCAGCCTTCTGAGTAGCTGGGATTAAAGGTATGCACCACCACACCTGACTAATTTTTGCATTTTTAGTAGAGATGGAGTTTTTCCGTATTGGTCAGGCTGGTCTCAAACTCCTGTCCTCAAGTGATCCACCCACCTCGGGTGTTGGGATTACACACATGAGCCACTGTGCATGCCCAGCCCAGGCCATTCTCGCATTGCTATAAGTAAATACCTGAGACTGGGTAACGTATTAAAAAAATATATATTAAACAAACAAACAAACAAACAAAAAACAGAGAGAGAAGGCCAGGCGTGGTGGCTCACGCCTGTAATCCCACACTTTGGGAGGCCGAGGCAGGCAGATCACCTGAGGTCAGAAGTTCGAGACCAGCCTAGTCAACATGGTGAAACCCCCGCCTCTACTAAAACTACAAAAATTATTCAGGCATGGTGGCACTCACCTGTAATCCCGGCTACTCAGGAGACTAAGGCAGGAGAATTGCTTGAACCTGGGAGGTGGGGATATCAGTGAGCCGAGATCACACCATTGCACTCCAGCCTTGCTCCAGCAGATCAAGACTCTGTCTCAAAAAATAAAAAAATAAATAAATAAAAGAAAAGAGAGAGAGAGAGAGATTTAATTGGCTCACAGTTCTGCATAGTGCTTCTTATAAAGTCTGCATGCAAAAACAGGAACAAACAAGAGAGAGTGTGGGAGGGGAAGTGCCACACACTTTTAAATGTCCAGATCTCTCAAGAACTCACTACCACGAAGACAGCAGCAAGCCATGAGGGCCCATGATCCAAACACCAGGCCCCACCTTTACATTAAATATTACAATTCAACATGAGATTTGAGCAGGAATCAATAGCCAAACTATATCATTGCAATGCTAATTTCAATTTACTAAATTAAATTAGACCATCAGAGGGACAGCCCAGATTAATTATCCTCTTCTTAACCTGAATATTGAAGAAGATTATTTGGGTGGTAGCAATGCAGCCTCAAATGATTCCCCTAACAGATGAGTAGGTTCCTAGCACATGAGATAATTTGGGGAGGCATTATTAAAGGACCTAGTATGTAAAGAGTCTTTACATGGAAGTTAGACATATTCTATTTTAAATATATTAAAAAGACATGAAAAGGTTTTTTGAGGTTTGTTGTTGGTGTTTATTTGTTTTGAGTTGGTGTGAGGTATTGTTGGCTAAGAGGTCTTGAGAAAGATTAAGACCTGGGGCAAAACAAAGACCCATTTATGTCTCCACTTACCATTTCATAATTTAAATAGACATCATTTGAGGAGCTCAGTTGGACTGTGAACTAAACCAGCTGCCTGGGACCTATCAGGAAAATGGAAGTTTTAGTGAAAGTCTTTCAAAAGCCCAGCAATGTGTACTTTCAGAAGTGAAATATGTGTCTTGGTCATAATCAGTAATGTCTCCAATTCCAAAGGGAATAAAGAGTGTCCTGGTGAGACCTTGTGTTGTGGCTTTAGTATATGTAGTGTTATGTGTGATCTTGATTTATGTTTTTTGTTTTTGTAAGACAAGAGATTTCCACAAAGGGGGCAACTGTTAGGCAATGGCCCAAGAGTTTCTAAAAATGTGCAGATGAGGTATTTGCTGATCAGGATATCCAGTCCTACAATGACTGTCTGAAGTTTGGTCACTGGCGTCCAATCCTTTATCATAGACATCCTGGTTAAGAGATAGAAAACAGCAATATTCCACTCACCGCCTTCATCAATGATGCTGGAAACAACATCTGTACAGTCTACAATTCCTATTGCTTTTCATTCAGTTAATTCCAAGGGAGTCCCAGGCACAGGTAGCCAAGGGGCCTTTTGGGGGGATGACCTCTCCCAGCACCCTGTCTATTGCATCTGGCAATAGACTGAGGACAGAGAGGTCATCCCCTCCCACAGATGGAATATACCGGAGGGGCCCAGGTTTGGCTCCACCTTTTATCAAGGGGGCCTCAGTAGCTGTGTAGAGCTTGTGGTGTGTTACTTTCATTGCTGAAGGCATAATGGGCAGCTGGCTATGAAGAGTCATAGACTCAGGATATATGATAGGCTCTATTTCCAGAAGAATACAGAAAGCAGCCAGTAATTTTCATTCTAATGATATACAGGCTGGAGCCAACAAGGGCAATATTTTGCTATCAGAAGCCTATGGGCAACTTATAGCTATCACAGGTTGTTCAAAGACCTATTAAGAAGCACAAGAATAAGTTACTAAAGCCTCTACAATAATTCACCTTGGGGTGCATTTATTCTTTCCAGGTTTAATAAAAGGTATAATTGGGCTATGAAACAAAAAGGTAGTGGGCATAATTATCTCTAGTTAGGTCTTATGTAATAAGTTTTAATCCTTGAGGGACCTGTTTTAACTTACATTGGGCCATTTTAGCTGTTTTAACTGGGGATTTATGGGATTCCATTTCATCCAGTCAATTTGCAAGTGCCAAAAGTGTGTTTTTCATTTTTTACTCATTGCATCAGTGTATCTATGCCCACTATGAAATGTTTTAGGGTAATGAGTACTATAACAATGGGAAATTTAGGCAAGAGGATAGTTAAAATGAAGCATACCTATTTTTCCTCTATTTTATATTTAGTTATTTTGCTAAAATTATAGAGGGTATTTTGTGTAAATTTAGTGGAATCCCTTGGTATAACTACATTTGAGACCCAGTATTAGGTCTATGAAGCTCTGTGAGTTCAATTGGTGTCTTTTAGCAAATGTAAAGTTATGTTAGAATCTGTGTTGTAGATATACAAAAGCCAATCAGTGCCCTTTGACCTCTTTTGTTATGTAATTTTTTTTCTTTTTCTTTTTCTTTTTCTTTTTTATTTTTTTTTTTTGAGATGGAGTCTCACTCTGTCACCCAGGCTGGAGTGCATTGGTGTGATCTTGGCTCATTGCAAGCTCCACCTCTCGGGTTCATGCCATTCTCCTACCTCAGCCTCCCGAGTAGCTGGGACTACAGGTGCCCACCACCACGCCTGGCTGATTTTTTTTGTATTTTTAGTAGAGACAGGGTTTCACCGTGTTAGCCAGGATGGTCTCAATCTCCTGACCTTGTGATCTGCCTGCCTTGGAGTCCCAAAGTGCTGGGATTACAGGCGTGAGCCACCGCGCCCGGCCTGTTATGTAATTTTTACAAATAAATTTTGAATGTCCAATTGGGTAAGATTTTGGATATTTATTTTAATTTAGTAAGATATTTGTAAGTATTTTTTTACTTCTTCCCTTTGTATCTTGTTTTTTTATTTTTTTTTTTTTAACTTTCTTTTTGTTTATTTTGTTTGGTTTTGTTTTGTTTTGGGCTCCTAGCCACCCAAAGCTATGATTTTTAGTTTTTATCTCCGTCTGATAGCTCATAGTGCCAATCTTCTAGGCAGTTACAGGAAAAGGGTTGGGGACCGGGTCCTGTGACCTGTCTCCTTGGTAGCCATCTCTAGTTCCAAGGCTTCTCAATCCACCTCTGAGGATCAGTGTCAGCGCTTAGAGTGCTATAGCAGCCTCTCCTTGGATAGCTTCCTTGTCTGAAATTTCAGTCCCTTCACATGTTGATATACAGTGGCAGTTACTGGGGCCTGAACATGGTGGCTAGGGTTCTTGCATTAGATAAGCAACTAGGTAACTTCAATAGGTGGAGAGTAGGGGAGGGTGCAGGAATGAAATATTTGTCATCCCTTGCCCCTTTGAATTAAACAACAAAGTGCTGGCCTCCAGTGGTGAAACCTACAATACTCTTGAGGTTTGGGGAGCATGATAATCAGGGGCATCCAGCAAGTTAATGCAGGAGCAAAGAAAACAGGTTGAAAATTAAGTATCTGTAGTTTTAATTAAAAATATGTCAGAAAGAGCCTACTTTGGTTTTCTCATGGAAGATATGGATCTATTGAATTTACATAAAGTAGTGGGTATCATGCATTGGAAAATTCCACCAGAAGTCTGAAATAACATGTCTTCTTTGGTAGATTTTTAAGACTTAGAAATCATGTTTGACTGTGATTAACAGTTAGTCAATTCATTATTTGTTCACTATATTGACAGTTATATTTTCCCACTCATCTCCATTATTCATGTGAAACCCCAATTTCTTAATAATAATAATAATAATGGTAATAACAATTTACAATTATGGACTGTTTAAGCCAAGATCTAGGCCATTTTGTAATCCTTATTTACTTTCCTCTTATAGCAAAACCCCTTCACATCCAAGCTGACATTCTCTTCAAATAAGTGACTTAGAATTGGCACACTACTAGATATGTTACACACATGTTCCTTAAGTGAGAGTACAATGAGCCTGGACCCTATGTTTCTTTAAATTTTAGAGCCAAATAAAGTCCATTTTTCTTCAAGATTCTCTGAGTCTTTTTTTTTTTTTAAATTACATTTGTAGACTGAGATCCTCAACAAAGTTTAGCAAAATAAAGTGATCATGGCCAAAATTAAAGTCAAATTCTTGTGGAAAAAATTTCAAAAAATTATTTTAATTGAATTTCAAAAATTATTTTTGCTTATTTTAGGAAAAATTATTTTTGTGTTTCAGAATTAGTTTCATTAAAGACTGAAAATACAAATCCCAAACATAAACCACAACATAGTTGTTTTTTAAAAAGCAAATTAATATAATGCAAGAAAAAGGGATGCACACATACATTTAATGCCAGCCTTATACACAGCCTTATACACTGACAGAGTTTTAATTCTCAGGAGACTCTGCCTACTGTGAATATATTCCTTCAGCATTTCTATTTAGAGATATGTAAGGTATAAAGATCAACATTAAGATGTATTTTGAAATGATTGAACTGCTCAACAATTTGTTGAAATACAAGGTAAACGAATTACAATTTATTTCTGAATTCATTTATAATCTTTTATTCAAAATAATTTGTTTAATATTTGGTTACATGTAAAAATGTTATTTTTAATCAACCACTTAATTGCCACATACAGAGTCACCTTGTAAATGTCACTGAGTACTTCTTCTACATGTAAGTAACAGTTCAAATGTAATGCCAACATCAAATAAAGATTTTCCATATTGCCAAATAAAAGTCATTATCTGAAACAGAAACCGGGGAAATTTTAGAAATACTATCTCATTAACCATTATTGGTCTACAAAATGATGGCAGTAGAAATGCAGCCTACGATAATAATAAGAGTAGTGTGTGTGTATGTGTGTTTCTATAAATCTAATCTTATGCTTTCATTGGCTTCATGAGGGCATGGAGAGGGCAAAAATGTCTCCACCAAGAAGTGGGACATGAGAATAAGATTTCACTTTGGCAGTTAAATTCCAAATTCAACACAGCGTATGTAAGATTAGAGAGATACACAAATACATGAGAACAGAATCACTTGCCAGCAAAAAGAACTTGACAGTAAATGGATCAATAAATTACCTGCTAAATTTAAAAATGTGCCAACTGGAAAAAAAAATTGTCAGAAATGTATACAAAGAAAAAAAGGAGGCATTTTGACAGTGGTCATCCATCATTAAGCAAGGAAGAGATTGCCTTGAACCAATTACTGAACCCTCATATGCAATAAAAAGTAAATCTATTGAGAAAATGGATACATTTGGTGTTTTAGCCTGTGGACATTAAATATTCAAATGATATAACTGCTCAGCTGTATCGCAGCCTCTCTAACACCAGTTCCGGTTCCATATTCAACCAGCAATCTTCTGATAATGGTCTTCTCATGTAGCTTGCCTAAAGGAAATTTGCTATGGCAGTTATATTTCTATTGTAAGAAAATAAATTGGCATTGTAACTTATATATGTCACTTTTGATTTTAATCAACATGAGATAGCCTTTTCAAGCTTGATCAACTTGATACTGTTGAACTGTACCAAGAATTTGTCCTTACAAAGTGGGAGACCAGGTCACCCTATCCTATACTATGTTTAAATAAACATGATAAATATCGTTTTGCAATATCTCCCTTTGTCAAACTTGTGATCCCTTTTTCACAATATCTTTAAGAACAAATCTACAAATACTATTGCAGTATACTACAAATAATTATAAACTTCTAAGTGAATATATTTTCTAATATTAAGAAATACTTATGTATCTTTGTAATTCCATTATAGACCTTATCATAGACAAAAATATTGTTATGTATCTTCTTCCCTTTACTAAAAATTAAAATTTTCTTACTCTGATTTAAATATCTAATTTTATTAAGACTTTTTAAAGTACACATACGTGTGAAGAAATTTGCATATTTTCTAATTCCTTCTTAATACAACTGTACTTATTATGATACTAAAGTATCTATCATTTGGGAATTCTGCTCCTATTATTTATGTCAAGATTTTACTTCAAGCACCTAAATTCCAAAAGGACATACAGATGAGTTATATTTAGGTCTCACATAATTGTCTCTGAATAATGTTTGAATTCGTTCTTAATCAAAAGCAGGAATCTTTCCATGTAAAGGTTGAATCCTGTTAAATCAAGACTGAATTTTGTAGTATCTCAACGCTAGCCCTGTTACACATGATAATGACTATTTGTGATCTTCGTTAGTAATTTAAAATCCTTCAATTAATAGATAGTGAGATAAATGTTTAAATAAGCCTTTAATGCCTTTAGGCTTGTACCTCTGGGTTCAAGTTTCCTACTCAGATTCCACTTTCAACTAATTCGATAATTAAATGTTTAATATAAAATAATCATTGAATAATAAAATCAACACCTTATACATTTGGAGTGATGTGGGTCATTCATTCATACATGTATTCTACAAGTACTATGTCTAACTAATGGACACTGATAAATCAGGTTACAAACTGGTAATAGAGGTACCTCAATGCACAGAGAATATATACACATAGAACAATAAGACACATAAAAGTAGGTATTTGCTTTAGATAATTATTTGATTTTAATTAAATTGAAATAATATTTAGTTGAATATTTGCCTCATGCTAAAAACATGCTAGATAAAAACTGTGCAGAGTTGTAGAAGAAATAATTAAAGAAGACACAATTCAAAACAGAACTTATGTATGCTTTTATGAATACATATAGCATGAAGCTGGAAGCCACAATTCTCAGCAAACTAACACGGGAATGAAAACCAAACACCACATGTTCTCACTCATAAGTGGGAGTTGAACAATGAGAACACATGGACACAGGGAGGGGAACATCACATACTAGGGCCTATCGTGGGGAGGGGGGCAAGGAAAGAGAGAGCATTAGGACCAATACCTACTGCATGTGGGGCTTACAACCTAGATGATGGGTTGATAGGTGCAGCAGACCACCATGGCACATGTATAACTATGTAACAAACCTGCATGTTCTGCACATGTATCTCAGAACTTTATTTATATATATGTATATATGTATGTATGTGTGTGTACGTATATATACACACACATACATATATATATGTATATGTATGTGTGTATATATGTATATGTATGTGTGTGTGTATATATGTGTGTATATATACACATACACACAGAAATTTGGAGATAGGACAGATTGAAAAGAATAACTCTCTGTAGCAAAGATGCAAGGGGTGGTGGTGAAAAAAAAGTGGAATTTAGGGGAAAACATCACAGAAACAATTTGGATCTTAAAAAATAACTGGATGGTCAACAAATAGTGGCATTCCAAGCCAAGGCAACAGCATATACAAAGGCGTAAAAGTTCAAAAGTACAGGCTTTTTATTCTGGAATAGCACTGAGCTTAATGTCCTTGTGGTGGTATTTTAATGGAGGATGGTCTCTGAAGATATTGCTGTAAAGACGATTTAGGTGAGAATCATTTAATTCAGGCATTATTCAACAGCTCCCACATGATAGTCACTTTGACTGGCACTGGAAGTACAGAGAGAATAATTGTACCTACCTTATAGAATTGCTGTGTGAATTAAGTTATTTGATATTCTTAGAGCATTTAATTCAGTGTTTGATTTTTAGTGGAAGCTTCTTGTAGAACTGTTAGCTCCTTGCAGAACTCAAAAGTAGAGCTGAGGCTAAAAAAAAAATACAGATTTCTGAAGTCACATGCATATGTATGGTTGTTTCAGCCATGGCAGCACAGAAGACAGGACTCAAGATGAAGACCTGGCAGAAGAATACAGGCTGTCCACACTAACATCCTCAATGCACAGAGAAATTAGTGAAAAAATAGGCTTATTTTAAAAAGCATTCAGCTGAGTCAGATTGAAAGGAGAGACTGGACTCTCATAGGCCATGGAAGATGAGAGTGTCAAAATGGAGTGTTTGTTCATCCCTATCACATTCTTAGAGAGGTGGCAAAGTAATTGATCTGGAAATAAGTCAATAAGGTTTTGGTTTCCAATGACAAACACTGCTCCTAACAAGTGAAAATAAGGAAGAAGTCAGATTTTAATGGGATGACCAGTACCTACATAGTATAGCAATCATTGGCAACATTTTCAAGAAGTGTGATGATAAACAGGAAGAGAAGATATCTTTTAAAGAGAAGAAAACTCAGTGATTTTTAGTGTTTCTGTTCATTTATTTTACATTTATTTATGTGAACTTTAAAGATAGGGAAGATGAGTATTTTGTTTAGAGGAAGGAGAAAGGGAAGCTTCTTGAAATTAAAGGAAAGGTTAATGGATAAAGTTCTCATCTGAGGTGAATCATCACAGAGTTTAAAATTCAGGACATTGACATTTAGGCAAGGAGCAGCTACATCTATCTCTAACCCTCCCTGATTTATGAAGTAAGATATCCTGATATTCTGCTTGGCTTGGTAGTAGGTGAAATAGCCTACAGATAACAGGAAATCTCAGCTGGCATATTTAAGATGAGACAAGGAGAGGTTAATTAATGGGATCAATCAAACACATGTAGGGAAGTCAAGGCATTTTAGGCAGAGGAAATGACAAGAGTAAAACGAATAGCTTTTCATTTCTGCTTGCTGTCTTCTTTCCATTAGTAATAAGTATAAGACAGGCAACATGGCATAATGGCTAAGAGCATGGAAACTTGATCCAGCATGAGATTGGATCCTGACTCTACCACTTATTATATGTCTAACTCTGTGATAGGTCATATGTAAACAATTCCCAAGGACAGACTCATCTGATGGCTCCAAAACATATAGCAGCTGAGGGAATGAGCACAGTAGTCCTAATGGGAAATTTGGGTTGCACACTTTCTATGCTTGATTCTCCTAATCTATAAAAGTGGTTTTCAACCCATCTAGAAGGCAGAGGCAAGTAATGCTGCTAAATATCCTACAGGACATAGTAGCACCTCCCACAGTAAATAATTATCCAGCCCAAAATATCAGTAGTGCCAAAGTTGAGACATCTTAATCCAAAAAATGGAGCAATAATTGTGTGTACCCAGCTCATAGAGCTGTTGTAAGGTTTAAATATGTTAACCCTTGTAAAGCACGGAGAATAGTGCCTAGTGTTTAATGTACATAATGAAGGCCGACTAATACAAAAATAATAATGACAATGATGATAATGTCTCAAATTCTATCCTATATTACTTCTTAAAAGTACATGAAATTCATCTCACCATTGTACCCATGTATAAAGATAATTCAAGAGGTACATATCTATGTGAGTAAAGAAGGCTTCTTAGACAATTTAACTGATGTAAATATTTCTGGTTAAAAAGTAAAATATTATTTAGGATAGCCATTGTTTTAAGACAAATAACAAACTTAACTACTTTTGTTTTCTCATTGAATTGTCCAAACATTTCAATGATAAATATGTTCAATTTTTTTTCTGGTGACAGAATATTTGATTTTATTTAGAAGTAATACGTATTTGTAGGAAAAATAACTGTTGAATTTTAATACAGGAAAATAAATATGAAACCAACACTTGAGCAGAGAAAAATATGCAACCATGACTATAAAACTAATGATGGTTATTTTCTTTCCCTACCCAGCAACAGAACTTATATTTTCATTTCTTGTCATTCATTCATTCTTTCAAAACTTGTATGGGATAGAATCCCCTCAGCTGCAACATTAAAAAAAAAAAATAACGATTAAAAAAGAATAGTTTCCATTTTAGTTTACTTAAACATGTAAGTTTGTGTTGTTGCTTTGTTTCAATTTGTTTATTTGTTTTATCTCAGATATCAAGAGTTCCACCAATGCCGCCCCGGTTACAATAGGTTAGGGTTCTGTTTCCATTTGCCTTTTGTTTTTCATGGCCTCATCTTTCTTCTTTTTTGGGATTCATTATCAGACAAGTAGAAAAAAGCTAAGACACTTCTTCAGTCTTTTAAAGGTCCAATATACAACAATATCCAGAGATAAGAAAAGGGTTTTTGCTCTTATTGAAATCATAACACCTTGACCGGAAGTTCTCCTTCCAGCAGATTTTCCCTTTTAACTCATTGACTTATGAATAAACAAATCTATTTCCAACAGAATTATGCCATCAACAGTTTAGACAAATATAGCTTCTCTTTTAAATAAATGTTTTCCCAGAATAAATGTCTATGAGGCAGAGAAGACTATTTTACTAAAGCTGAGATTATCTTAGGAAAGAATAAATAGAAAGGATAGACAAGGGTTCTGTATCACTTCATCCTATACTTTAATGTGTACATGAACCATTTAGAGATCTTGATAAAGTGCCAATTTGGAACCAGTAGTCCTGTAGGTAATCTTAGATCCTGCGTTTTCAATAACTTTCCAGTGATGCCAATAATCCTGGCCTCTGGACAACAATTAGAGTAGGGAGGTGTGAGAACCTTCATTATGCACTTACTCTGAATTTGGTCTTCACTGGTACTTGAAATGCAAAGTAAAATAATCATGGTCTCTATCCTTAAGGAAATCAAGACTAATGGGGAATTTACAGTGTAGGACTAGTCTAGATTTCTAGTAGGAAAAGAAAAATACACAAATATTCCATTACAATCTTGAAATTTGAAATATGGTTATACTTACACTCTCAAAATAAACTAAGTTGATATTTAACTCTTATGGATTACATGATAATGTAATCACCCCACAAAACTATTTAAAAGCGTTAAGTCATTTATTCTTATTGTTAATTTTAATAGATGTGATATGGATGTAAACTCTATATTTTATCTCTACATCTTTAGGTACCGAGATATAGTGAGTACTTTTTTAAGTTTATAATTTATAGCTTCTCTATTCACCTAATTATTTGAAATTACTTATAAAATTATTTCTGATGTTCTCAAATATTTTGTAACAACAATGCACTTTATTGTGATAAAAATAATAGGTCTACATATTCATGGAGTTTTTTTTTTTTTTTTAACTTCAGAATATAAGAACTGGTCGTTGTATTAATTTAGATTCTCTGAGAAGCAGGCACCAAAATAAGATTTAATGAGAAAGAAAGCTCACAGAGGAAAAGCCTGTGAGAGAAAATGGGGTGAGAGCTAAGGGATGCTTACAGAGTCATTAAACCAAGATACTGCTAAAAAAAAATAAAATAAAATAAAAGAGGAAGGTAAATTTTAATCAGTTAGTGTGGCAGCATTTCAAACTGCTATGTAGATCTAGGGCAAGATAGGCAGTTAGGCACGGCAGATGAGTCCTCAAGCCAAAGTTGTGCATCAGAGGACAGCTGCATCTCCCAGGAACAGGCCTGCGTTGGTATGCTGCCATACTCAATCTTTGGTTGGGGATAGCCTGAGAGTTGTCTATCAGCACAAGAACCTATGTGAATTTCAGAGCACCGCTGCTAGGCCCTTGGACAGTTAAGCTCCCTGCAGCTAGAGACTTGAGAGGCCCATTTTCATGGTCATCCTGGTTATATCAAATAGACAGTGTCCTTTACAGAGCTAATAGAGCCAAACCAAGTTCCTTACATTTAAATTTGTTCTACTCAGTCATAGACATAAAGTGACGATTGATCTAAAGGTGCTTTCTGATATCTTGAAAATAACTCCAGGAACAGTGTGAAGAAGAAAAGGCGAGAACACCCCCTGATCAACCAAAGCCTTCACACCACTGCATCCCGTGCCCAGCGCCTACATCCAGCCGTTGTCGCCACCACCGTGCCCGAGAGAAAGCCTGAAGGAGATAAAGCCAAGGTGAAGGATGAACCACAGAGAAGATCCTCGAGGTTGTCTGCTAAACCTGCTCCTCCAAAGCCAGAACCCAAGCCTAAAAAGGCCCCTGCAAAGAAGGGAGAGAAGGTACCCAAAGGGAAGAAGGGAAAAACTGATGCTGGCAAGGAGGGGAATAACCCTACAGAAAATGGAGATGCCAGAACAGACCAGGCACAGAAAGCTGAAAGTGCTGGAGATGACAAGTGGAGTGTGTGCCTTTTTGATAAGTGTGTACTTCCGGTGACTATACAGTTTGAAATACTATTATTATCAAGTTTTATAAAAATGCAGAATCTTGTTTTACTTTTTTTAAATCTATGTTGTTAGCACAAAGAACACTTCATTGCTATTTTAGGTGGAAGGGGCGTATGTAAATAATAGAATGTCTCTGAACCTGGATTGATGTAGTGAAAACACCTTTCTCTTCTAGTTTTGAAGGATTTTTTTTTTTTGACTCCCAGAAGAATGGATTCCCTGACTTTGCACACATGGTCACCTTGGCACAAAAGCCTTGTGGTATGGAAAAAGAAATTCATTTTTATGTCCTCACTCCCTTTCCATCTTCAGCATAGACTTAACTCCCGTAAACCAAGACATCTGTTGGGATCTGACCCCCAATCCTTGGTAACCAGTGTGTCAGGCAATCTGGACTTCCAGTGATGCCACTGAGATGGCACCTGTCAAAAGAGTATTGGTTCGCGTTTCTAGGTTGTGGATCTTAAGATAAATTCTGCCATTTTCATTTCACTTCCTGAAAGTCAGGGTCGGCTCATGAAAAGTTGTTAAACAACATGCTAAATGTGAAATGTCAACCCTCACTCTAAACTTTCCCTGTTCAGAGCATCAGATGAAGGCTTCATTTAGTTTTGCAGTGGCTTTCTGATTTTTGGCAGTCCATTGAAGAAGGGAGTTTGAAAGTTGCTGTATGCTGTTAATGACTGTCTCTCCATGTCCTGCCTGAAATACCATGATTGTTTATGGAAAGTATCTTTAATGAAGATGAATACAGTTTGGCTTGGGAAAAAAAGAAAATAACTTCAATTTATCTTATTATGTACATAAGCAAAAATATTAGATTTAAAATTCCAGTATACTTGGGACTTCTGGATGCTTTGTGGAATTCTCACTTTGTGAGAAGTTAGGTATTAAAACTGGACATGCTGAAGGACACATTTCAGTACATTCCAGGAAAGCCTTAACATGCAATTTAACACCACAGCTACTTGCTGCTGAATTATGTAACTTGGGCAACACAGAAGTAGGAAAAAGCTAAAATGATGAAAATCACACCTAGAAGACTCCCAGTGTATTGCATGACACACAAGCACAGAGCAAATGTTGAGAACAATATTAAAAGTATAGTATTTAATCCATGTATAGATGAAATCTTGAAATTTATATACAGCAGACATATGTGATGGTGTCATGGTCAATTTCTTTGGCAGTATTTATTACCTTCCTTTCATAGAAATTTCTATATTAAAAAATTCAGGGTCATCAAAATTACTGCAATTCCTTGAATTTTCAGTCACTGTTGTGATTTCAGTGGCACGTTCATTCAATGAAAATGTGAGAAAGATGCTCAAATGTTATGAAATGTCAATGACTATATATTGTGAGAAGAGAATAACTAATTTAGCAAAGCATCAAGACTTGGCTTTAAATTATTGCAACTGTCAAGTTCCGAGAAGAACACAACAGCTGCCCGGTGCCTACATTCAGGAATGGGGTTGTTCTGCAATCAAGATATCTGGGCAACCACAAGTCAGAAACAATTTTTCAAATAGTAACTAGTTTTTAAAATGTATACTGTAATAGCAAATCAAATAATCAATTTTATTAGTGGATTAATGTGGAACAAACTTTTGGTTTGTCTTCATGCAATTTATATTACAAAACTAATCAGTTCAACAAAATATTGGGCACCCACTGTTATGGTCAACTTCTTGCACGGCTGCATAGTATTTCTGGAAATATGTACTAGGATAAATTGGGAGCAATAAACAAAATTTTATTACTTTTATTTGAAGTAAAGTCTTATTCTATGAGAAAAGCATTACTTTATCTGCTACAAAACATCGACATTGTGCTTTTTGATGGTTAGTAGATTTAATAAAAAGCTAGTTGTTTCATGTCATAGTTGAGCACAGTCAACTAAG
Source organism: Macaca mulatta (assembly GCF_049350105.2). Lineage (NCBI taxonomy): Eukaryota > Metazoa > Chordata > Mammalia > Primates > Cercopithecidae > Macaca > Macaca mulatta. The sequence goes on along the minus strand of NC_133408.1, from coordinate 134,537,645 downwards.
AAAGTTAATTGAAAAGATTTCAAGTCTTGGGGAGATAAAGAAAAGCCGAAACAACCTAGTTTGAAAGTTGAATTTAGTGTGTTAAAATTTCAAAAGCAAAACATTTTGTAAAACTTTGAGAAAAACATATAGTTTAGAACTTAAAAGAATAAATTTATGCTTCAGAAGTTTTGAAATACTATGGAAATATACTATTAATAAACAGTATACTCCCACAATTATTATCACAAATATAATATACCCAACAATCAGGATAAAATTCGAAGATTGCTCTTAGGAATTTGAAAACCTCTCACAATTACTACGAAAAGGAAAATCAGTGTGCTTTTAGAATATAATATTTTAGAAAATTGCTTATAAATATTAAAAGAAGCATGTGCAGTAGCTTTCTTTGTCATAAATTACAAGAGGCAGTAGCATATGCTTTTCAGTTTACATTATTGCTTCCATTTAAATCCTGAGCAGTTTTTAGAAAAAAAGATTAAAAAGAGCTGCTTAATGGTTGAAAATTCTCTATGACAGAGGTAACTGAATTTTAAAACTGACTTCTTCAAGTCAAAGGGCCATAGGAGATGATCTCAACTCTTTTAAATTACAAATCTTTTATTGAAGGTCTCTGACACAAGGACCCAATTGAAACTTTTCAAAAAAATATTTAAAGTTTGTAAGCAGATGTAATGCTAATATAGAAGCATGACTGAGAGCTTATCCTTTCCCCCTCATCTTTAAGGAGACTATGAAACAAATTTGCAGAAGAAAATAGCAGATAGCTTCCTTGAAGGCAAATTTTCATTCCAATTTTACTAGATCTTAGCTACAGTTTGCACAATTCACTTCTGATGTTTTATGCTAAGCACATCTGTTGTTAGTAGCTGGAAGACAAGCAGGCTCATTTTTTTAGAAGTCTATATAAATGGAAAAGAGTGGCATTATGCAAAGGCTTTTATAAGTATCACTTAGGATAAAATCAGAGCTGTTTAGTCCATGTAAGCATATTCAAGAAGAATTTGTCTCTGAGCCTCAAAACAGATTTCTGTAAATTAGTTTACCCAAAGAGATGTGAATCCCTCTTGTGGATTAAAAACAGAACACTTCACAAAAATTTAGATTCCAATAATCAGGTACCTACACACTATAACAAACTATACAAATAATTAGATCAATTGAAGTAATTTAAAAAGTAAATTTCAGTTCCTTGGTTACATTATTTAACAAATTTGAGGGATATTGCAGTAACTAACATATTTAACAAATAAGAGAGATCATAAAATATACCTCCAAAATAGGTGTCATTATTTGCTGCAAATAGTATTAACCAACTCAGAAAAGTACCAACTTTTCTTTAATAGTAAATTCAAATAATATTGGAGGGCTGTGTGTGTGGGGTGTGAAGTGGGAAGTGGTATATGACTTATCTTACATTAAATATGTTTGCCTGCCACAGATCATTAGAACAAGGTGAATCGGTCTCTTCAATACTCAACATATTCCACTATTGTAAGCCTCTTTAAGAAGGTACTATTTAAGTTTAGAACCCAATAATTACAAGGAGCCAGACTCATGAGGGGAATAAGGTATTACGGAGAGGAGAATCATTCTAAGCAGAGGAAAAAAAGTCTTGCAAAGGTCCAGGAGCAGGAAAGTGGTTTGCACTTGCAGGTTTAATAAAGGGCAACGTGGCTAGGCAGTGGCTTTCAAAATACTTGACCCTCACCCACAGTAAAAAAAATTGATTTTACATTTTCACCTAATACACACCTAGAGTCACCAGAAACACACACTTACATGTGTATAGCTTAGAGTTTTATGAAGCATTATTCTCTTACTACATGTTATGCACTTTTACTTTTGTTTCTATTCTTTTCTTTAATTTTGTTTTGTTCTCTCTCTCTCCCTCTCTCTCTCTAGTTAAACACAGACAGGCTCCTGAGTTGACTTCACAACCCACTGATGAGTCACCTTGCAGTTTGTAAAACAAAGGAATAGAGAAGAGTGTGGTAGAGACTGATATAACATGATGCGGTCAAAGCCAGCAGATGCCAGAGTGGGTAGGGTGTGTAGGCCACTAAAAGGGGTTTACTATATCAGCTAAACTAGGATGCCAGACTTAGCAAATAAAAATAGAAGCTGCCTAATTAAATTGGGATTTTAGATAATTACTTTTGGTGTAATTTGTCTCATCTAATACTTGTTGTGCAATAATATAATACTTATAACACTTGTCCTATGTTTTGTCTAGCAATCCTTTTCTAAGGGTGACGAGATGACATTATATAATTTTACTTTAGAGTAATTAATGGAGAGATAAATAATCTGATCTTTTAAAAAGGTGCCTCAAGTTGCCATGGGGTGAATTATTAATAGTTAAAGAGGCAAGAAAAGCCTAGGTAGGCGGCTGTCATTAGAAAAGCTATTATTTCCTTCAGGGAGTGAGACAGTGACCCAGAGAGCACAGAATATTGGTTTCACATTATTTAGTACAGTGAGTTGCAGAAATATGCAAGGTTTCAGAGAAAAAAAAATAACTGAAATAAGTCTGCTTATTCTATACTAATATACTCATTATACAGTCTCTCAATTGCAATATTTATTTCTCAAGATAGCATTAATTAAAATATTATCCAGATAATAAATACAAACTTTTACAATTCTAATTAAATAACATTGTTCTCCCCGCTCCTCACCCTCAGCCAGCCTGGCTCCACCGAGAGGACCTCCACATTCTTGCAATGCTCTGGGACTCAAAGTTGGGAGGTTTGTACATGGTTTCAACCCTAAAAAACAAAAATGGCCCCCCGAACTGTGAAAAATAAATTTCTGTCTTTGTAAATGTAACAACAACAAAAAAGGTAAAATGAACCCAGACTGATAATCACCAAGACCTCCTCGGAACAGCTTGTGAGACTGTGTCAGTAGATGCCCCTGAGGTTTGGCGGACAGTTTTAGAATGGAATTTTGTATGAGGTAACATTTTTCACAGATAAATTATGTAGTGGTGTCTTTATTCAAATTCTTTGGGTTTAAATTATCTTTATATAATATTGACAAAATCTTATTAGATGTATTGACTTCTTAGATGATATGTCGAATCATAGCTGTATATTTAGTACAGTAAGTCACATAGTCATTCAAATGTTTATTTTACCTTTTAGATTTTTCATACTTTTTTTTTCTGGCTTTAATGTTCAGCGGTACATGTGCAGGTTTGTTTTATGGGTAAACTCATGTCAGAGGGGTTTACTGTACAGATCATTTTGTCACCCAGGTACTAAGCCTAGTACTCAATAGTTATTTTTTCTGTTCCTTTCCCTCTTCCTACCTTCCATCCTCAGATAGGCCCCAGTGTGTGTTGTTCCCATCTTTGTGTCCGTGTGTTCTCATCATTTAGCGGTCTGTTTATCACATGTGGTATTTGGTTTTCTGTTCCTGCATTAGTTTGCTAAGAATGATGGCCTCCAGTTCCATCCATGTTACTGAAAACAAGATCTCATTCTTTTTTGTGGGTGCATAGTATTGCATACTGTATATGGATCACATTTTATGTATCCAGTCTACCATTGATAGGTATTTAGTTTGATTCCATGTATTTACTATTGTGAATAATGCTGCAATGAACATATGCATGCATGTGTCTTTGTGGTAGAATGATTTATATTCCTTTGGATATATACCAAGTAATGGGATTGCTGGGTTGAACGGTAGTTCTGTTTTTATCTCTTTGAGGAGTTGCCACACTGCTCTCCACAATGGCTGAACAAATTGACACTTGAAGTTGTTTATCTGCTGAAGGAGCTTTTGGGCTGAGACTGGGATTTTCTAGATATAAAAACATGTCATCTTCAATCAGGGATTGTTTGACTTTCTCTCTTCCCATTTGGTTGCCATTTATTTCTCTCTCTTCCCTGATTGCTCTGTCTGGGACTTCCAATACTATGTTGAATGGGAGTGATAAGAGAGGGCATCTCTATCTTGTGATGGTGTTTAAGGAGAATGCTTCCAGCTTTTGCTCATTCAGTATGATGTTGGCTATGGGTTTGTCATATATGGCTCTTATAATTTTGAGGTATATTTCTTCATTACATAATTTATTTAGTTTTTAACATAAAAGGATGTTAAATTGTATCAAATGTCTTTTCTGCATCTATTGAAATAATCATGTTGATTTTTGTCTTTATTTCTGTCCATGTGATGAATCACATTTATTGATTTGCATACTTTGAACCACATTTACATCCCAGGAGTTAAGCCTACTTGATTGTGGTGGATAAGCTTTTTGATGTGGCTCTGGATTCAGTTTGCAAGTATTTTGTCTAGGATTTTTACGTCAATGTTCATCAAGTATATTGGTCTGAAGTTTTCTTTTATGTGTTGTCTTTGCCTGGCTTCAGTAACAGAATGAGACTGGCCTCATAGAATGAGTTGGAGCGGAGTTTGTCCTCCTGAATTTTTTGGAAGAGTTTTAGCAAGAATGGTAGCAGCTCTTCTTTGTGCATTTGCTACAATTCAAATGTGAATCTCTCTGGTTCTGAGATTTATTTGGTTGATAGGCTACTTATCACTGGTTTAATTTTGAAACTTGTTATTGGTCTGTTCAGGGAATAAATTTCTTGCTGTTATCAATCTTGGCAGGGTGTATGTGTCCAGGAATTTATGCAGCTCTTTGACGTTTTCTAGTTTGTGTGCCTAGAGGGATTCACAGTATTCTCTGATGGTTATTTGTATTTCTGTGGGGTCAGTGTTAACATCCCCTTTGTTGGTTCTGATTATGTTTATTTGGATCTTCTCTCTTTTCTTTTTTATTAATCTAGCTAGCAGCCTGTTTATAATATTATTTAAAAAAAAAAAAATCAAGTCCTGAATTTGTTGATCTTTTGAATGGTTTTCCAAGTCTTGATTTCCTTCAGTTCAGTTCTGATTTTGGTTATTTCTTGTTTCTTCTAGATTTGGGGTTGTTTTGCTTTTGATTCTCTAATTCTTTTAATTGGGATGCTAGCTTATTAAATTGAGATCTTTCTAACTTTTTGATGTAGGTGTTTAGTGCTATAAATTTCCTTCTTAACACTGCCTTAGCTATGTCACAGAGATTATGATATGATTTATCTTTGTTCTCATTAGTTTCAAATAATTTCTTGACTTCTGCCTTAATTTCATTATTTACCCAAAAGTCATTCTGAAGCAGGTTATATAATTTCTATGTAATTTAATGGTGTTGAATGATTTTCTTTTAGTTTTGATTTCTATTTTTATTGCACTGTGGTCCAAGAGTGTGTTTGATATGATTTTGGTTCTTTTGCATTTGCTGAGAATTGTTTTATGTTTTATTGTGTGGTCAATTTTAGAGTATGTGTCATGTGCAGATGAGAAGAATGTATATTTTGTTGTTTTTGGTGGAGAGTAATATAGAAGTCTATCAGATTCATTTGATCTAATGTTAAGTTCAGGTCCTGAATATCTTTGTGGATTCTTTGCCTCAGTGATCTATCTGTCTAGTACTGTCAGTGGAGTGTTGTAGTCTCCCACTATTATTGTGTGGAAGTCTAAGTCTCTTCATGGGTCTCTAAGAATTTGCTTTATGAATCCGGGTGCTCCTGTGTTGGGTGCATATATATTTGTTATAGTTAGGTCTTCTTGTTGAATTGAACCCTGTGCCATTATGTAATGCCCTTCTTTTTCTTTTTTGATCTTTATTGGTATAAAGCTTGTTTGTCTGAAATTAAGATTGCAACCCCTGCTTTGTTTCTGATTTCTTTTTGCTTAGTAGATTTTTATCCATCCCTTTATTTTGAGATTATGTGTGTCATTGTGTTTGAGATGGTTCTCTTGAAGACAGCAAACTATTGGGTCTTGCTTTTATAGACAGCTTGCCACTCTGTAACTTTAAATTGGTCATTTAGCCCATTTACATTCAAAGTAGGATTGATGTGTGTGAATTTGATCCTGTCATTGTGTTGTTACCTAGTTATTGTTCCAGCTTATTTGTTTGGTTCCCTTATAGTGTCACTGGTCTTTCTACTTACAGGTTTGTTTGTTTTTTTTTTGTCTTGGCCGATAACAATCTTTCCTTTCCATATTTAGTGCCCCTTTCAATATCCCTTATAAGGTGGGACTGGTGGTAATAAACTCTTTTAGCATTTGCTTATCTGAAAAGTATCTTATTTTTCCTTTGCTAAGGAAGCTTAGTTTGGCTGGATATGAAATTCTTGGTTGAAGATTCTTTCTATAAGAATGTTGAATATAGGTCCTCAATCTCTTCTGGTTTGTACAGTTTTTTTGCTGAGAGGTCCATTGTTAGCTTGATAGGGTTCCCTTTGTGAATAATCTGCCTTTTCTCTCTAGCTGCCTTTAATGTTCTTTCTTTCATTTCAACCTTGGAAAATCTGAAGAATAAGTGTGTTGGAGATAATCTTCTTGGGTAGAATCTTGTAGTGGTTCTCTGTATTTTGTGAATTTGATTATTGGCTTTTCAAGTGACATTGGGAAAGTTTTCATGGATGGAATCCTGAAATAATCTTTCCAAGTTTTTTACTTTCTCCCTGTCCCTTTAAGTAAGCCAACTATTCGTAGATTTGGTGTGTTTACATAATTCCACATTTCTTGGAGTTTTTGTTCATTGCATTTCTTTTTTTTTTTTTTTTTTGTCTTACTGTCTTATTTCAGAGAACCAGTCTTCAAATTCTGAGATTCTTTACTTAGCTTGGTCTATCTATTCTGCTGTTAATATTTGCGATTGCATCGTGAAATTCCTGGAGTGTGTTTTTCAGCTCTATCATATCAGTTAAGTTCTTTTTCATACTGGCTCTTTTGTCTGTCAGCTCCTGTATTATTTTATTGTGATTCTTCATTTTCATGGATTCGGTTTTGTCATTCTCCTGAATCTCAGTGATCTTCATTCTTATCTGTATTCTGAATTCTGTTTCTATCATTTCAGCCAACTCAGCCTCGTTAAGAACTTCTGTTAGAGAAGTACTGTGGACATTTTGAGGACATAAAACACTGGCAATTTGAGTTGCTGGAGTTTGCATTGGTTCTTTCTCATCTCTGCATGTGGGCAGTCCTTAACACTGCTGGGCTGCCTGTGATTGAAGTGGTCAGGTTTGGGCAAGGTGGTTATTCTGGAGTCTTAATTTGGGCAGCCCTGCCCAGTGAGAAGAAATGAGAAACAGGACCTGCAGGGAGAACAGTTCAGTCAACAGAGGAAAAACCTAGAGGCTGGTTAGGCAGATAGGGAGGGAAGGTTTCAGGAGTGGAAAAATACCTGCAGGACCACACCAGCTCAGCCCCTGTACTTAGTGGAAAGAAATGTGGTTAAGAATTTCCTCTTATGCCAGGATCTTGCTCAGAAGGAAATGTCCCAGCCTAGGCACAGGGACAATAAATCAGCCTAACTGCCTTTAATTTGACTCAACTCATTAAATGTCATTAACATGACGTTAGCATTGTGGTTTTAGCACCTCCGTGAGTTTTTCTTAGGCTTTTATGGGTAATAACCAAGATGGACTCACTCTGGCCAATCCTAGGCATATGCAAATGCAACACCCTTAGGAGGGAACTTTGCCCCTCCTATTTTGGGCAGATCCCTCAGAAGACTTCCTTCTCTTTACCACATAAAAGACGGAGAACTCAGCCCCATTTCTGACAGCCTGCTTTCAGGTTCCCTTTCTTTGCTGAGAGTTTTTCCTTTGCTTAAAAATCCTACTCTATGCACTCTCTGGTGTCCGCACGCCTTATTCTCCTTGGTTGTGGAACACGAACTCAGATGTAACTAACCTAGGGACTAAGCAGGCTGCAACGCAGCCACTTTTCAGTGAGATGTGGGGTTCCAGACCAGTCCCACGTGCCGTGGACTCTGCAGAGCCTGGAGACAGCAAGGGTGAGGGCTTCAAGACAGCAAAGATGGCAACCTGCCCCTTCCACTGGGAGCTCTGTCCGAGGGAGTTGCAGAGCTGCTACTGGCTTGATAGTCCCAGTTCAAAGACGCCTGTGGGAGAGGGTACCTGGAGACCCCGGCCAGTAAGTAGATATGGGATCAAGGTACCATGTAACAAACAGTCTGGCCACTTTTTTATAGGGCTACTTCAGTGTTCTGGGGGTCCGTTCCAGTCCCTAGTCACCTCGAATTTTCCAATACCTGAAGGTATTAGCAGTGAAGGCTTAAAAAAAAATTATAGTTCTAACAAAAATAATTTTACAGAATCATACCCCTGGATCAGTGATAGCCTTATATCTTGAACAGCATTTTAGTTTAATAAGGTAATGTTGTATCAACATCTCTTCAACAAGATTTTGGAAATTTAACTAATTCTAATTTAGAGAGATTTACTTTCACTGTATAATTATCCATGAAATCACTAGGATTTATCTGCATCCTTTAAAAGGATGTGAGTAAAGTACTTAAGCCCTATGAAGTAAGTTAAACAAACAAAAAAATCAATCTATTGTTCTTCAAAACTTAACTAGCATCAGCTGAAATAGCATAAGAAAATCATTGAGACCAATGGAAATGTAGATGGTGAAAAGCTTATTCAAATATCAAAATTAATTCAAATATAGCCACTCTGAATCAGTTGTAATCTTAAAAGATAATGTCTGTATGCTTTAAATACAATGAGTAGCATCTCAGGCATGATAGTAAATACTAGAATTTTTTCTCTTGTAACTGTAATAATATATAAACTTATTAATATCAAATATGTTTGTGATAAAGGCATTTTATAAGAAGACAATAAATGAATTATATATAGAAGTTCAGTTGAGCCATAAGCTGTTTCCATATGTCTATTATGCTTAATAAACATAGTTAAAGTAGCATTTTTTTACATTAAATTGAAGCCACATTTCACTTCACTAAGCATTCAGAATATAGATTTCTTCAGAATTAGAGTAATTGTAATCTACATATTTCCCTCCCTCAGCAATTTTCTATTTAAAGTGAATTTATATCTTTTTCCTTCTCTAATATTAATAAAGTCTCATGTTAGTCAATAATGAGTGTTCATATTTATTCATACCCATGGGAAGTTGATATACACTTATGATAAAGATTGTATTGCCAATTATTTAAAACTATCCCTGGTTTTAAGTCACCTCAGAGATCTCTAAAAAAAATTTAGATGAACTTACACACATCACATTTGTCAAAGATCACTGAAAAATCCTGCAGTGTGATATAATTCAGTTTGTTCCAATGCAAATATCTTATTTTTGTAAACTGAAGTTAGTAGAATTTTTCTTTATTCAAATATTAATGTATTTTAAATTTATTTTTTGATGCAAATATTTTAAAGCCAATCCATGATTAGTATAATCAAGATATGATTCTAATTTCTTCTATATAAAATAGCTGTAATTACACATAATGGGGCTAAGAGGAAAGTTTTAGTAATTCCTGAAAATAAAAAAGGATTAAATTATCTAATTTCAATGATTATGGATTAACAACTGCTTACCAAGTCAATTACTGTGTTTTAATTCCTTTATCTCACTTGGGAAGGTAGGTTTGTTGTTAACCCACTACTTTAAAAATCTGGAATCTGTGGTAAATGTGAAAAAATGACCTGTTGCTCTGAATATTTCCTTTCTATTTGCTTTTCCTGCAATATACGAGAGAACATTTTGAGATCAGTATATATTTCAATTAATTTTCATCAGGCAGCTGCATATGAAAAATATAGTAAGTCATTTTAATTTTGTTTTGTTTTATTTTAGACTTTATTTTCTGATGATGAGACATTTTAGTTTTGTTGAAAAAAGTTAACAACATGTATAACCTTCAGAACAGTTTTTATGTGACTAGTCTATATGAGACTTCCCTCATACACACATTATCGTGCATTGCATAATATAATTCAATATGTGATATCTTTCATTAATAGATAACATTTAATAGTTCAATATGTTAATAGATTAACAGAGCATCCAAAATTTCCCAGTTACAAAAGCTAGAGTTTCTCAAATACTTCCACTTTGGAATGTAGAATTTTATCTCTTGAAATCTACAACTGATAGTAATGCTATCAAGTGTATAGATATATTAGCAACTCTGACAACTGTAATTATAGAATGAATGACAGAAAGTTAGCCTCAAGGGCATTCATGTCAATATTTATAATGTGAAACACTTGACAGAAAATGTCAAATGTCAACAATGAGAAATTATGGTACAAGTAAAATAAGACATTAAAAAAACTTTAAAAACCAAGCTACAAAACAGTCTTTATAAAATTAACATATTTCAAGAGGAAAATGCATATTTGTCTTTGTCTCAAAAGATAAACACCAAAATGTTAAAAAGAGATTATTATCTCTGAGTAAATTATGAGTGTTTCATTTATTCTTTTTTGTGTATTTTTCTCACTATATTTCTAGGAGGCTATAACGTTTGTAAACGTTTACAAATCAATTGAAGAGATTGTATAAAAAGTGATTTTGTAGTTATAAAATGTTGCCTTTGCGAATAAAATCTTGAAAAAAAAGATAATTTCTTTATAAACCTAGAAGTTAATATATTGGCTCTTTTCTCTCCCTAAGGTTAGTATAAGTTGTTTCCTGGGCATATATATTCTATCATCTGCTTAGAATATCAATTTGATACATGTGAGTGCTAACCATTCACTATTGTCAGTTTGATTACTTCATTTATTACAGCCTAAGAAGTGTGTAAGGTAGCCCTTTCTTAAAGCAATATTAAGGAAAAATTACATAAAAACACCATATTAATCGTGGTTTACTTATAGTGGTGATTCCTTAAGGATCTAGAGCTATAAATACCATTTGACCCAGCCATCCCATTACTGGATATATACCCAAAGGATTATAAATCATGCTGCTATAAAGACACATGCACACGTATGTTTATTGCGGCACTATTCACAATAGCAAAGACTTGGAACCAACCCAAATGTCCATCAATGATAGACTGGATTAAGAAAATGTGACACATATATACCATGAAATACTATGCAGCCATAAAAAAGGATGAGTTCATGTCGTTTGAAGGGACATGGATGAAACTGAAAGCCATCATTCTCAGTCAATGATCACAATGGCAGAAAGCCAAACACCACATGTTCTCATTCATAGGTGGGAATTGAACAATGAGATCACTTGGACACAAGGTGGGGAACATCACACACTGGGACCTGTTTTGGGATGGGCGGAGGGGGGAGAGATAGCATTAGGAGGTATATCTAATGTAAATGACCAGTTAATGGGTACAGCACACCAGCATGGCACCTGTATACATATGTAACAAACCTGCACGTTGTACACATGTACCCTAGAACTGAAAATATAATTAAAAAGAAACTAATCTTATTGTAGAAATACTAAATTTAACTTTTCCTGTCAAAGACTACTATATTATTAATTACTTGTGCATAATATGCAAAACATTTACATCAAAAAGTGTGTTTTAGTAGAAACACATATTAGGTTAATTTTCAGGAAACTTGAATTGTAATCCTATTTTGAAATAAGGAGATTGATTTTCTGCATAAGTGATCTTCATCTTTATAAAAATTAGTTTATTTACTAAAAAAAAGTAAAGTTTATATGTTTCTAAAATTATTGCCTATAAGGGTACAAATTTGTCTGATAATAATGTTAAATTTCCCTATTAGTTTTTCATATAATATTGATAATAATTAATGATCTAGCTTTTACAGTTGTTCTCAGTTCAATTAAGCCATGTATACATTGAGCATCTGAAAACACAAAATTCAAAATATTACAGAATCTGAAACTCTTTGAGCACCTACAGGATGCCACAAGTGGAAAATTCCACACTTGGCTTCATGTGACAGGTCATAGCCAAAAATTTATTCCATGTGACAAAGTTATTAAAAATTTTGTATAAAATTACTTTCAGGTTATGTGTTAAAGGAGTATAAGTTTTTGAAACAAAAATAAATTTTGTGCTTAAATTTGGGTCTTAGTATCTAATGAGATACTTAGGTATCTCATTTTATATATGTATATGCAAATATTCTAAAATATGAAAAAAATCAAAATCTGAAACACTTCTGATCCCAGGTGTATCAAAGAATGAATATTCAACCTGTATTTTATTCTTTTTGTATTTGGCAATTCTATTATTATACTATTTTATTCATAATCTTTTTTACTTTTAAAAATTTATTTTATTTATTTTTTATAGAACTTAATTATCACTACATGATTTTTCATTTTGTTTTGGTTTATATTTTAGCAATCTTTTTGAGTAACTTAGTTTCTCTAGGAATCAGAAATGTTATATTTCATACATTGTTACAGAGAACTAGGAAGTGTAAACAAGTCATGAATTATTTAACTCTTCAGATATGATTTGCATTTCCTTAATGATTAATAATTTCAGCATTTTTCATATACCTATTGGCCATCTGTATGTATTCTTTTGATAAATGTCTATTCAGATAATTTGTTCTATGTATGTATGAAAGTATCACATGTACTTCAGAAATATGTGCAATAATTATATGTTAATAAAAAAGATACGAGCACTTCCTCTGTCTACAATTTGTCTCCAGAGCAATATTTCTCATATCAGATAAACTAAAAGAGATCAATGTTTGAACATATTAAGGCTAATTTCAATATTTGTACAATTTGTATTCATAAAAGCCATATAATGCATTTTAATACTGACTGTTATATGTTTATTTTTTATTTATAACATATTTTTCCATTTTTAGCAATAGGAACAAACTCTCCAATAGCAACAGACTAAATAGGTGAGCATAGTTTAATTTCTGCTACATATTAATTTTTGAAAATATTATATATAGGCTTAAAATGTGTGAAACCTTCTGTTTTGGAAAAAATGGGCCTACATCCTTTTCAAGATATTAAATTCTCATTAATCTGTATAATCTGTGTCTTAAGGACACCAATATGGAGATCGTGTAACTTAAAACATGGCTCAACCTGATTTTAAGATAAAGATGTCTTTCAAAAAAGAAGAAACACACAGAAGAATCAGCATAGGAAATGATAGCAGGTCTTCCTTCAATCATACAATAAATTTGAAGCAAATGGCAATGATATGTTAGGGCAAAACACACATGAAAAAGAAAGGAGACAGCAGGAAATAAACAAATTAAGACATTTCATGATGGTATGCTAGACTATCAAAAGGAGGAGGAAGTATTACTGTCAGACCATATATACGTACAGGTTTTCCAAATTATAGGTTTGGGAGTAATAAAACATAAAACAGACATGAGTTCCTTTGAGAGGAATGATTTTTATATGAAGAAAACTAGAACACTTCTGAAGAGCATGAGTGTACTTGAAAGTAAAGACTCGCCATCTTTGCATAGGAAGAATTAAAATCACACAGAAGTCAATGATCTCTAACAATTTATGAATTCAAAATACCAATAAGTATTTTTACGGAAGTAAATAAGTAGATTTTGATGTTGCTATGGAAAAAATATATAAGACATTCAAGAAACAAACAAAAACTTGAATCCAACAAGCTTTCAAATGCGCATTCACATTTGCAGAAAATATAGGGATAGAAAAATAAGTCATGCAATATCTCAAGGAAACAACCTGACAAATTGAGAAAATACATCAATCTGCAGGATGACCAGCCTAGTCTGTTTCTCAAGTCTTTGAAACAAAAACTGAGCCAAACAATAAAAATATTCTCCTAGGATAAAAAATGTTAATGAACTTCTGGAGAAGTTGATTGAACAAATTTGTGTACACACAATCACACAAGTACACCACACATACACACACACATGCACACATCACACACATACATATATATATATATGTGTGTGTGTGTGTGTATATATATGTGTGTGTGTATATATATATATTTTAAAGACAGAGACTTAAGGGACATAACAAGTAAACACATATAAGCCTGGATTGAATCTGGCTTAGCTAATCCAGCTATAAAGAATACTTTGGGTAAAACTGAAGAAGTCTGAATCTATAAAGTGAATATATTAACATGCAAAAATAGTGATAATGAAAATAAGCACATTGCAAAACAACTGGAAAGTCTGATCTCATGCATATAATTATGTATACACATATGTAGAAAATTTAAGTATAGATAAGTTTTTAAGGATATTAATAAGGTTTTAAGACTAAAAATACCTGTATGATCAATACAGATTTTACTTGTTTACTTTTGCTTATTATTTTTATGTTTTCACATTCAGAATGCATAAATTTTATAATAATAAAAGGCTACTTTTAGTCTTTTTGAAAAATGCATTTGTTCTAAAATGTTGAAAACACTTCTTTTTAATTTTTATTTTAGGTTCAGGGGTACATGTAAAGGTTTGTAATGTATGTAAACTCGTGTCACAGGGGATTATTGTAGAGATTATTTTATCACTTAGGTATTAAGCCAAGTACCATATAGTTATTTTTTCTGACCTTCCCCCCACTCACCCTCCACTCTCATATAGACCCCATTGTCTGTTGTTCCCTTCTTTGTGTTTATGAGTTTTCATCACTTAGCTCCCACTTAAAAATGAGAACATGCAGTACTTTATGTTCTCTTCCTTTGTTAGTTTGCTAATGATCATAGCAAACTACAGCTACAACCATGTTCCCACAAAAGTCATAATCCATTCTTTTTTATGGCTTCACAGTATTCCCAGTTGTATATGTACCACATTTTCTTTATCTAATCTGTCATTGACAGGCATTTAGGTCAACTCCATGTCTTTGCTATTGTGAATAGGGAGGCAATGAACATTTGTGTGCATGTATCTTTATGGTAGAATGATTAATATTCCTTGGGGTATATACCCAGTAATGGGATTCCTAGGGCAATTGGTAGTCCTGTGTTTAGCTCTTTAAGGAATCACCATACTGCTTTCCACAATGGTTGAACAAATTTACACTCCCACCAACAGTATATAAGTGTTCCCTTTTCTCCATAACATCACCAGTATCTGTTATTACTTTTAGTAATAGCCATTCTGATTGGTGTGAGATGGTATCTCATTGTGGTTTTGATGTGCATTTCTCTAATGATCAGTAATATTGAGCATTTTTCATATGTTTGTTGGCTGGATATATGTCTTCTTTTGAAAAATGTCTGTTCATGTTCTTTGTCCATTTTTAATAGGGTTATTTAAAAAATCCTTCGTTTAAACATTGTGTAATGTCCATTGGTCATTCACCTGAAGAAATATATAGGTATCTTTAACATGTGATTTATAATTCTCCTATTTCACAAGATGTAGTTGTGTATGTTTTTATAAGATTTCAAAACCTGAAGAGGAGCAACTGTAAAGGTCAAATTGTTGCACATTTTATAGGAGAATTTGATTTTGATCTGCATAGGAACAAGAATTCTAGCAGAACTGTTGAAGCTTTTAAAATTCTGTTGTCCTTATTTATTTTCCTCCCACTTTTGTGTTTAAACTTTAATATTTTGAGGGGAGGAAATGATGGTTTTACGCATATTTGAGGTACTTTGTCTTGCTTTCCTGGGCTTCCTGATTTTGTGAGCAGTTTTATCTTTTCCCAGGATTTAGGTCATGTAGTTTGCCCTCATAAATATTTAAATAAGCATTAATAATATTATTCACATATATTTAATAGCAGTGCTTCATAAAAGTAGGGCTGCTGCCACCTATAAATCTAAGCGACACCTTTTGATGGATAGCGTTTTGAGAGGAGCAGTAAAGAACAAAGTAGCAGCCTGACAGCTGCAGTAAAACAAGCATACCTTCAACCCAGGACAGGCCAGTGATTGCCACTGGAGGTACCGTCTCCAGGTGGTTTCATTTATCTCCCTGATACCTTTCAAATACCTCTCTAGCAAAATGCCTCAAGCAAAACACTCAGATTTCCAGGTGTGGTCTTATTAGGAGTATGCTGTAGAGGTGTGCACAGCATTTTCAGGAAATAGTTCCAAAAAATCGTATTTTTAGGGGAATAGTTTAATCATTTGCCTTCTAGAAGTTGACTTCCAATAACTTCAGTTAATCTTGTGTGGTCTGAATCATTCAGTATCCATCAAACATTCAGGATCAAAAGGAAATTATCTTTAATCATGCTTTCCACTCTAAACTTAGAATAACCAGATTACAGGGACCCAGTTTTAAACTTAAATTCTGATGGAAATGAAATGTATCAAATAGTTTACCAGAATTACTTTTATTTGTTAAATGAAACCTGTTCAAACAGAAATCTCCCAGTGCAAACATTTATGGTGCCTATGAGTGTTTCCTCATGTTCCCCCAAAATATGCTCTACTGGTAGCCAAGAATGAAAAGCAAAATCACTACACACACACATGCACACACACACACGAGCGTGCAAATGCACTTTCTCTCCATGAAAGTAACAGGATTCACAATTATATTGCATGATAATTGTCCACACATATTACAGAGAACAGACAGACAAGATCATTTGCTGAATGTAATCCCCTCTAGTTTCTTTCTCTTTCTCCCTATGGATGTGCTCTAGTAGGTGTGTGTTTTGCAGCTGTAACTGCTGCAATGTGGGGGAAGCTGGGAAAAGATATGAAATAACTTAAGGAAGAGAAGGAAAAGGTGAATGGAGATAGATTGTTTCTGTTTTGAATTAATAGAAAAACTAGCAGAGGAGCTTTTCTCCCACCTGTATCTATATCAGTGCCATTTATTCCAATATGGAAATAATCTAAACTGATGTACACAGAGGAATAAAAATGAAAATAAAATAATATATGGCCAGGGAAGTAAAATATTCTATCCTAGTTCAGTCACTTAAAACTATGAAAAAACACACAACTAGAGAAGCACTGTCACCCTTCTCTCTCTTATCTCTGACTTATTTGTCATCTGTATTACGTGTTTTCCCTCCTTTTGTCTTGAATTCATTACCTTACCTTTTTTATCCATTTGCCAATCCTGTGAATGGGTGGTCTTTTTTATGTTTCTAGACACAATATTACTGCTTAGATGTGATGGGTGACATAAGGTTTGTGTATTCAAATACCATTTTATGCACTATTCCACACTTCTCATCCTCAGGATCATTAGCCACAGTATGTGTTCTACTCCACACACAGAACGTCCCAGCTGATAATGACAATCATCAAGGAGCATTTTGAGTCTTTTTATTTTATTAGCAAAGTATCAATATCCCCCACAATTTTTCCCTTGTGATTCTACTCTTTCCAAATTGTAAGTCTTAACATACAAGCAACATTGCATTGATCTCTTTAGAAGTCCCAAAATGTGTTTTAGTAAACTGACAGTTTTTCAGGATTAACAAAAAGAGAGCTTATTTTGTTTAAGCCTGAGTTTAGCGATGAAAAAATTTAAACAGGCTAGAGTTTTCAGATATATTATTACAAATTGATTCCACTTTAATTATGCATGTCATCCACAAAATAGCATAGTGTACAAATTTAAAGAAAGGAGAAAATTACCATAATTAAGTCCCAGGTTTACATGTAAATTATTTTATTGGTATAAATTATTAATTTTTATAATAACAATTAGATAAAATTGTAATACATCTTTGAGGAAAACCACTACATCATTTTAGGGTGATATTTACATAGTCAATAGAAGATTGCCATAGATCTTTATGAAGGCTTCAAAAAAAATCCCAAGAGAATTTAGAATTCCTGGTATGTTGATTTGTTGAAATCTTAAGAATGAGAACATGAAAATTATGCAACAGTGGAACTAAATCGAGATTATAAATTTTAACATAATTTGAAATTCCAGTTTATCAAAAATGCTTTTATAATGTTCTGTGATCTACTTGGCACCCAGCCACTTATTTCACTTGAACAATAGGCATTTTGGTAATGATCCCTCTTGATATTCATACCTCCCCCCAACATTAAATCTTCTCTGACCCCATGTAACTAAAAAATTGTGGCATAAATAATGCTGCATGAGTTTTAGGCTAGCTTTTAAGCTCTGAAACTTCTATCTTGGAATACTCATTTGTTGTAATACACATGTAAAAAGTCTAACAATAATAAAATCACCTGGTTAAAGAGGGGAAGATGCCATGTGGAAAAACAGCTACTTAAGTCCAGGCACAAGGCATGTGAGTAAAAGAAATATCTTGGATATTCCAGCTTCAGCACATCTCAAAGGGAGAAAAAAACGAAAGCTGCAAACTTATGGTCCTGTGCAAGCTGCCCCAGCCATCTCCAGACATTGACCTTTACTATTTTGCTAAGGCCCTAGAAAGAAAGCCATCCTTACCAGGATAGTTTGATTCCTACCCCACGGAAATGTAACCAAAATTAAATAGTTTTTATTTTATGTCACTAAATGTTGTGGGTGGTAGTTCATTATGTAGTGATAAATAACTGTAACAAAATTTGGTTTCTAGATGTGGAGTAGTTGCATGAAAAAAAAATATATATATACACATATATATATACACACACACACATAATGGCCAAGCGGCAGTGGCTCATGCCTGTAATCCCAGCACTTTGGGAGTTGAAGGTGGGCAGATCACCTGAGGTAGGGAGTTCGAGACCAGCCTGACCAACATGGAGGAACGCTGTCTCTACCAAAATACAAAAATTAGCCAAGCATGGTGGTGGACTCCTGTAGTTCCAGCTACTCGGGAGGCTGAGGCAGGAGAATCACTTGAACCCAGGAGGTGGAGGTTGCAGTGAGCCGAGATCACGCCATTGCACTCCAGCCTGGGAGACAAGAGTGAAACTCTGTCACAAAAAAAAAAAAAAAAAAAAAAAAAAAAAAAAGATATAGAAAATGTAAAATTAACTTTCAGGTCAGACTTGGGAAAAAGCTGGAAGAACACTGAAGAAACGGCATTTTAAGCTGGAAACGACTCAAAGAGGCTGTTGGCGAGGCTTAAAGAACAGTGAAGAAAAAGTTATCAAAAGCTGGAGAAAAGGCACAAATTATACTACACAATGACAGAACTTTAGAAACTGTTATCCATGGTAAAAAAGGATTATAATGGTCTTGAGGCTAATTAAGAATATTTCATCACTAAATATCACAAATTATAATCTTTTTTTGATGTGTATAATATAGAAGAGAAAGATGTTTTATAGAAAAAGTTGTCACCCTCTGTTTCTTTGAGTTTGACTTGTTTTAATATACAGATGCTGCGAATGGGGGGATTGAAGAGATGTTGATCAAAGGACACAACATTTCAGTTACACAAGAGAAATAAGTTCAAAAAATCTATTGTATATCATGGTGACCACAGTTAATAACAATACATTGTATATATGAAAATTGCTGAGAGTAGATTTTGATTATTCTCACCACAAAAATACGTGAGGTAATGTGTATGTTCAATAGCTTGATTTAGCCATTCCACAGTGTATACATATAACACACCATCATGTTTTACACATAAATATATGCAATTTTTACTTGTCAATTTTCTTTTGAAAAGGAAAAAGATTTTTTTTTTTTTTTTTTTTTTCAGTTTTTAAAGATAATTTAGAGGACGTGTATAGAAACCAGGGCTTTATGGACTCAAAAAGATCTTCCTTATCCCCACCAAAATATTCTTAAACTAAGAAATGGATGAAGACAAAATCCAAAGTTAGGTTCTTTGTAAGGATTGAAAGTGCTGCCCTATAAAAAATTTCTGCTATTCAAAAGACTTTGTAAGGGTCTTGAGGACATACCTATTGAATATTTTGTTAAAGGCCATTAGGACTTTAGGGGATTTGTACCACAACAGCCTTACATAGGGTCCAAAATAGAAAATGGCACGTCTAAAAGAGACTTGTGGTTGTGGCTTTTGTTTTATGTAATAGACCCCAATATAACAAGAACTTTATTGGAAGAAGCATTGCTTGTTTGACTAAAAGGCCCAGAGCCAGTACAAAATGAAGTGATACTTCCTAGAGAGAGAGGTGACAAACTGGATCTCAGAAATTCCTGCCATCCCAGTCCAGGTGCCATACCCCATGAGTGCAAAAGTCCTCGGAGGTCACAGCCTCAGTCTCCATCTAACTGCAACCTAATTGTATGAGGGACCCTAAGTGGGAATCACCCAGCTGAGCCTGTCCTTCCAGAACTGTGAGTGATAATAATACATTGTTGTTTTAAAACAATATGATTTTGAGGAGGTTTGTTATACAGTATCAGATAATGAGAATGAGAATTATCTCTTGAATAACCTTTACTAAAACTTCATTGAGTAATATAGAAAAATTACAAAATCCATTAGACAGATTTTTTTTTTTTTTTTTGAGACGGAGTCTCGCTCTGTCGCCCAGGCTGGAGTGCAGTGGCCGGATCTCAGCTCACTGCAAGCTCCGCCCCCCGGGTTTACGCCATGCTCCTGCCTCAGCCTCCCGAGTAGCTGG
Organism: Macaca mulatta; assembly: GCF_049350105.2. Taxonomy (NCBI): domain Eukaryota; kingdom Metazoa; phylum Chordata; class Mammalia; order Primates; family Cercopithecidae; genus Macaca; species Macaca mulatta. Next base: position 134,517,346 of record NC_133408.1, on the reverse strand, counting down.
GACTACAGGCGCCCGCCACCTCGCCCGGCTAGTTTTTTGTATTTTTAGTAGAGACGGGGTTTCACCGTGTTAGCTAGGATGTTCTCGATCTCCTGACCTCGTGATCCGCCCGACTCGGCCTCCCAAAGTGCTGGGATTACAGGCTTGAGCCACCGCGCCCGGCCTAGACAGATATTTTAATGCCTACCTAAAACCTTAGTGTATGCAAATTTGAAAATTATGTTTTTCATGGTGTTAGTGAGTTATTCAAAAGCAATAGAAGAGTTCCCTGATTAAGTTTGAATGATATGGAAAGAGGGGAAAGAGGGGGTTGAAATAGCATGAGGAATTTTTTCCAAACATTTGTGACCAACAAAAGCCTTTTTCAAGATGCATTTAATGATTTTAATGTTATTATATGAAATAAACATTAACAAACACTGCTATTATCTCTGGGTCACAACATATAGTGAGTACATGAGCACTGTTTAAAAGCTGGAGATGAAGTGGTATAGGAGATGAAGTCTTTAGACTTAAGTAACTTACATTTTATCAAGGTATATCATGTTTAATAAAAGCTAAATTAACCTTTTTAAGCAAACTTATCAGTGTCAACTCTAATCCTAACATACAATCCAGTCATAAGCTTAAGGAAGCCTTAAAACATGTTAGTCCTACATGTTATAACAGAAAAATGCATATTATGTGTTCTAATTCTGGCTCTATCACTAGCATCTTCAGGTGTCAATTTTACCTATAATATGAGATAATTAGACTAAATTATCTCCAGTATTTCGCTCACATCCAGGAGTTTTAGGGCAACTAGATTTCTATATACAATGTCTGTGGAACTCATATATTTTAATGGCACTAAATATTTTTTTACGGTGGCTGATATTGCACAATAGCATTTAATATTGTCTTTGTTTTGATTCTTTCAAAAAAAAAATACTTTACTATTTATCACAACAAAAAGTAATGTATATCATTCCAAAAGTTCATACCTGCTAATACCAAATGAGCCAGTCCAAAAGAATATTTGCCAGATCAGCCAAGAATCTCCAAAATTGGAAAGCATCAAAATCCCTGATTTTGTTGAATACTATTCAACTATTATTTCATATACTCTACTTCAATTTCAGCATGAATTGCAATGTTTTTGGAATTTGAGTTGAGAATATTAGCCTACATATTAATTATCTTAACCTAGCTGCACAATTTACCTTTAAAACTTGAGAAAAGAATAGACAGAGGCAAGATGGGCAAGACTGCCAATCTGTATGCTAGCCAAACTAAAAAAAGTCTATATAGAACCTAAGTGTAAATGAAAGTAAAAGTCATGTTAGATGGCTATATGTGAAATTTGAAATGCAAAATGTACAGAATGTTTTTCTACACATTTTTATACCAATAGAGTGTTGGCATTTACAGATGTTTTGGAAGTTTCTTTTTATTAAATTTATTTATTTTTTATCATACTTTAAGTTCTAGGGTACATGTGCACAACGTGCAGGTTTATTTCATATGTATACATGTGCCATGTTGGTGTGCTGCACCCATTAACTCGTCATTTACATTAGGTATATCTCCTAATGCTATCCCTTCCCTCTCCCCCGACCCCACTGGGAATTGAACAATGAGAACACTTGAACACAGGAAGTTTTTATATAGTAATTTTTTTTTTTCTCAAATGAAACCAACTTTAGAGTTCAGTATATTCTAAACACAGATTTAAAATATCCCTGCTTTGGTGCTTAATGTCAGATGTCAGATTGACTGGATTAAGGAATACTTAGAAACCTGCTAAAGCACTATTTTTCAGTGCATCTATGAGGGTACTTCCAGAAAAGATTAGCATGTCAGTGTGAGTGAAAAGGTGAGGAAGATCCGCCGTCAATGTTTATGGCACCATTCAACTGGCCTGGGACCCAGAGAGAGCAAAAACAGAGGAAAGGGGAATGTGTCTATCTATCTTCTGGAGCCGGTATACATTCTTCTTCTCCTGTCTTTAAACATTAGAATTCCAGGACCCCAAACCTTTGGACCCCAAGATTTACACCAGCTAGCATTCATTCTTAGACTAAGAATTATGCTATCAAATCCCCCGGTCCTGACTCCTTTGGACTTGGGCTGAGCCATGCTACTGACATCTCAGAATCTCCAGCTTGCAGATGGCCTGTCATGGAACTACTCATTCTCCATTATCATGTGAGCAAATGAGTCCTCAGATCTAGTCACTTTCAATAACACTTTCCTGTGATCTGAAATTGAATGAGAAAAAGAAACAATGTGTTTATCATAGGTATTTTTTTTTATAATGTGCTCTATTCAGTTTCCAAGTAAATATTTTATTCACTTTTATTAGTTTGCAGTCAACTCCAATACAAATAGTTCAACTGGGAATCACTGTGTTTATAAAATCTTAGAGTTGGAAAAGGCTTTGCAGATACTGTTATCCAAATTTCTACTCAGTGCAGCCTTTTCAGTTGCATTACATCTGCATCTCATCATTCTTAGGTATCATGCAAGCCCTAGATCTTTTCCTAAGCATTAGAATCTGCCCCCTACACTACTGAAAAACTTCATGCTAAGCCACTTCATACAAGGTGACTGACAACCTACTTTAAATAATTTACCCTCAAAAGGATCAGGAATCCAAGATTAAGATTATTACCCTTCCCATTTTAAAACCAAGAAGGTTGAGAGATTTGATAACATTCATACTATCTCCTTACATAGTGTCTAAACTTAAGGTAGATTAAAAGTACCTTTAAAAGTATAAAAGTGTTACATTACTAAAATTCTAATCTAAAAGCCCAAGCTACAGTATGAATAATGAAAGAAGAAAAGTAGTAACTGTAAAAACAAATATATTTTCCCTTCTTTTTACTCACTATATTTTTTTCTATTGTTATGTCTGCATTCATTCATTTTCAATTTAGCTCCTTTTCTACTACCTAAATCAATCTACTCTTATTCTGTAGCTTCTATATCATATCAGCATATGACTCTATATTATAACAGACAAAGGATGAAATGGCTCATCAAGTCTAAGTTATTGAAAACCAGAGAATTTTCTTATAAATAAAGAATTGAAAGATGGCCAGGAAGTAATTGCATTTTTGCTCTCTCGTATATCACTCCATTTTTCTTAAGAAACTGTTTTTTATGGCCATAATAATCTGGACTGGTTCATTTTCACACTGCTGATAGCAACATACCTGAAACTGGGTAATTTATAAAGAAAAAGAGGCTTAATGGACTCACAGTTCCACGTGGCTGGGGAGGACTCACAATCATGGTGGGAGGTGAAAGGCAGGTCTTACATGGTGGCAGACAAGAGACAATGAGAGTCAAGCAAAAGGGGAATCCCTTATAAAACCATCAAATCTCATGAGACTTATTCACTACTAGGAGAGCAGTACAAGGGAAACTGCCTCCATGATTCGATTGTCTCCTACCGGGTCCCTCCCACAACATGTGGGAATTATGGGAGCTACAATTCAAGATGAGATTTGGGTGGGAACACAGCCAAACCATATCAATATTATAATGTTTTGGGGATAGTTAACTGTGAATATTTCATGATAACTACACTAATTGCAACATAAAGAACAACAAGTGTGTCCAAAGTACAGACAATTTCACAAACCAGGTCAGCATCTGACCAGGTGGCAATGATTCTGAAATTTAAGTTTACACATTAGCACACTCTTACGAAAACTCCAATTTGAAGATAAGTATAGGAAACTAACTGTATTAATCAATGTTATTGTATTAATCAATGTTAGTATTCTAATAAGGTTATGCTTGTAAGAAAAGCTAATGTATTGGAAAAGTAATTATATATTTGAGAAACTGACTGAGAAAAATAATCTATGCATATGTCCCAAATTTTAAACCACCATTTCTTCTTTCTAATGGATTATGACATCTTCCTGTAGCTCCAGAAACATCCAGTGCCCAGAAATATTAATGTAATCATTACCAAAATATTCTTGACAAGGAACTGAGAGTTTAGAATGACCAAATATTTGTGTCATATCCAATTTTATTGCTTGAAAATGGACATAGCAAGAGCACAATATTAATGTCAGTCTAACAAGATTATATAAAAATTAAAACAAAAATCCTTCATCTGACCATATTTAGTTTATCATTTCTAACAATTGGCTTTCAGGCTAGCCAAATAATTTCCTCTCTTCACCAATATTATGTCCTTCATATTCTTATAAGCAGGTATGTTGTTTAATAATAAGTCTTTCCATATTTTCTTATAATATTTTGTTATAAATTGAATCATCTATTAGTCATTCCATGAGTCCTGTACACATTCGTCACCATTTGTCAACACCAATAAGAATAACCTCAGCACTTTACACTTGGCCTTACCTGGCTTTCATTGAGATTGTCACCTACCTTCCCTGAACTCACAGACCTAGTTAACATGGTATCAAACATAACAAATGGATTATTCTCTTCATATATAATTATCTACCTGCTCTCATTGTGATTTCAAAATCTGATTTTGATTATTATAATGTTTTTAGTATAGAGTATACAAACTATGTATTTTACAAACTTACAACACTTTTTTCTGTTACTCTATGATATCTGTCAAGTTGTTTATTCTAATAATATAAAAGAAAATCAATTTTATCTTAGTACATCCGGGCTGCTAGAACAAAATGCTATAAATCAGTTTGCTAAAAACAAACAAACAAAAAAACAAAACAGCAATTTATTTTTCACAGTTCTGGAAGCTTGGAAGTTCAAGATCAATGTGCAAAAAGATTCAGTGTGTATTAAGGGCCAATTTTCTGGTTCACAGACATTACTTTCTCACTGTCTTTCTCATGGTAGAAGGAGCTAGCTAGCTTTCTGGGGTCTCTTTTAAAAGCACAGTAATACCAATCATGAGGGCTTTGTCCTCTCAAAAGCCCTATCTCCTAATATCATTACCTTAAGGATTAAGATTTCAACATACAAATTTTTTTTCTTTTTTTCGAGATGGAGTCTCTCTCTGTTGCCCAGGCTGGAGAGCGGTGGCTTGATCTTGGCTCACTGCAAGCTCCGCCTCCTAGGTTCAAGTGATTTCCTGCCTCAGCCTCATGAGTAACTGGGATTACAAGCACCCGCCACCATGCCCAGCTAATTTTTTTTGTATTTTTGGTAGAGACGGAGTTTTACCATGTTGGCCAGGCTGGTTTCAAACTCCTGACCTCCAGTGATTCACCCACCTCAGCCTCTCAGACTGCTAGGATTGCAGGCGTGAGCCACCACACCTGGCCTCAACATATGAATTTGGAGAGGACACAGATATTCAGACCATAGCAATTTTACTGACATAAAAGTAGGAATAATAATGTTAAACAAAATTTTGAAAGACCTATAATAGTTAAGAATAAACATACTAACAAAAGGGCTAATACTTGCCTGTTACTCTACTCTCTAAATTTTGAGCATCAAAACTTTTCAAATACCCTTTTATAAAACAAAGAAGGAAACATTGCTACTCAATATATATGTGAAATTCATTTTAAACTAAAACTATCTTAATTCTCACACTAGAGCATTACTTTAGTAAAATGGAATATGATTTTTAAAGCTTTTCATCCATAAAGAGAGAGAAAAAACATTATAGAAAAGCTCTGTTATAATTTCAAATTCATGCAAATGGTAGGCTCTCATTGCTTCACCACATTATGCTCTTTTCTCTTTTTGAATATTTTCTCTCATTCACCACCCACCACCATCTATCAAACTCTATTGATCCTCCGAGGTCAATTCAAATGTTACCTTCTCTATAAAGTTGTTCTGCAATTCTAGCCAGAATAAAGTATTTCTGAAACTATGATTTGATAGCACATTGTTATGGTTATGTAGAAACATTATTCTCCTCTATTAAAATATAAATTCTGTCATTAACAGAGTCTATCCCTTACTAATTTTATAGTTTAGTAACAGCTATCCCAAATATTTACTTACTCAACTATCAGTATATTGCTAGAGCTACAGAGTCAGGGAGAATAGCATGGTTAAGTACCCAGCATAAGAATTAAAAGGGGGAAAAATCCATATCAGGGTCCATGGGTTTGGTGAGCAGGTACCCCTAAATATGTCCCATACCAAAGCTGGAATAAAAGTTTGTGATACTCACATGAAGTAATCTCTACATTTTTTTTTTTTTTGGTCTCTAATACCCATCTCCATTTGATCCAAAATATTTGGCACCACCTTTTCTCTAGAGTAAGATTTGGAACTAAGTAAGTCGTTGATAAAATGCTACTTTAGAGCCACAAGTTTAGGGGGGTGCAAATTATTGATTTCTGACTTTAAAACTATAGCCCATAGGTAAAATCAAAATACTGGAAAAACTATGTAATCCTAGAAAAAATGTCTTGTCCCTCAAACTCAATCCTCAACTTCTCAGATTCTTAAACTCTTGTTGAGTTTGGGAGAGAAGACGGGATTTGTAGACATGAAGGAAAACAATCAGTTTTGAACATGGAGGCTCTCAGATGAAGGCACTCATTCAAGTTTGAGAATCAAAATGTGAACAGGATGTGAACTTCTTATTTATTTCAGAATTTGGCAGCCACACCTAAGGTTGGAGTGACAGCAGTAGAGATGGCAGTGGGTGGATTTAGTCAAGTGACTGCTGAGTGCAGCCCACTGAAATTTCCAGAGACATTCAGTGGCATCAATTGCCATCAAGGTCTACGAGTGGTTCTTTTATAATTCTCTCAGTTGACCGAGAATGAGGGGATACACACTCCTTCTGCTATACAGTGTAGCAACAGATATTGGAAGTTCCAGAGAAATTTTCCATCCTATTTGTCTAACATATTTCAGGCCCACAAGTTGAGTGATGTAAGATGATTTTATAAGGTTTATTTCTTAATCAATGTGATGTTAAAAAATGTTATGATGAAGTTCTACTAATCTGATTTGCAAACCCTCCACAATATGTCTTATGTAGCTCTTAAATGTATGATGGCTAGAATGTGTGTTTTCTTTTATTCCATGAAAAATTACTAAAATGTCAAAGAATGTATTACAAAGATCATTTGCCTTTTACTTTTCTTTTCATCTTTTTCTCTAAATATCAACAATATAGATATATTGAATCCAAGAAACACTGACATAACATTTCTCCACGTGCTTGCAAATGATAGCTAGGGAACAATAAGCATGTTTAGAAATGTTTGGGAAAGCTAGACAGGGACTGGCTGGAAGTAATTTAATGATTTATAAGATTAAAGTGATCTGAAGAGTTTAATAATATGAGTTAGGGAGTGGAATTTCATAATAATATGGCCCAACTTGCTCAGATGCTGTCTTGCATTTCTTGACATTCACAATCTTTACTTTGTCCACTGTAAAATCGTCAATGTTTGGTTAATCAAATGATTTTTCCAAATTCCCTTGGCTCTCCACTATCCAATTATTTTTATAATACAGTGCCTTGAATATCTTAATGGAGTAACTGGCACAGGCTCTCCTCTCTGTTAATATTGGATCTTCAAATACCTTCATTGCTACAACAAGCTTAGGGAGACAATTAGAGTAAATATTTTTGCAGGATGCTTGAAGTGAAATAACTTTGAGTTATTCTTTATATAAACTGATCTATTTAGGGCTTCCTAATGAAAAGAAGGAATGTGCATTGAATATAGAAAAGCAAGCTACTGTTGGGAACAAAAATGTGCTTTCACAAGTGTCATATTTTAATCAAGCTTCTAGAGAAAAATGATATTTTTCTCCTTATTTAAACATATTAGCACACCCACACATGTGTCTGTCACTGTAGAAGATTTCAGTGGTGACTGACTGTTCATTTTGACTATCTAGCCCTAGTGTCTTGGGTTGTCACTCACATGGACAGTATTCTTATTATCTTGGGTAGAAACCACATTTTTTTACTTCTACCAAAGGTCTGGTTATCTTCAAATTGTCAAATGCTTTATACTGTGAAGAATGCTTAGCACCTGGGCTTCCAAACGAAGCTGAATACAGTGCCAGAGAAAGTTGTTATTACTGTAAGAAATTCAGGCTTCAAAATTGCTTTACTGTGGTAAATCATGTTCAAGAACAGATTTTCTATATGTTCCATGAAAGTAGGTGATTATGCATTCCACCTTTATTCATAAAAATCTAGTCTGTTTTACAACTGACAGGTGAAGTTTATCCTGCTCACATTTAAAATTGTCTATAATCAAAAGTTAAATGAGAAACATATTTCTGGCCTTAAATTTCTATAGAAAATTGATGCCTCAGACATAAAAATAACTACTCATTCTATGATTCTATGTTCCTCTTTATCTTGTTTTTTTCTTCTTTGCTTTCTCTATGAGTTACAAACTCAAAAGGGCATATTCCTTTGTTTTTGTTTGTTTCGTTTCACTTTGATTTTATGGTAAGAATGGTTATCTTCCTTAGAGACTCATAAAATAATGTATTCAAGATTTTATAATAATTTCTTTAGATATACTATATTTTAAAGTTTTCAAAGACATTATCTCTTTTAAAAACAGTGTCTCTTTTATTAATGAAATTCAGAATCCATAATTGATAAATTATGAATGATGAATTCAACTAAATATAAATCAAATAACGTATAGGTCAAAATACATTTATGCAAACATATATGAAAAACTAATACAAAATTATTTACAATACATCATAATGAAGAGGTAATGTACTCTCTATATAAAGAATCCTATTAAATAAATTTTAAAAAGGCAAAAGGAAAAATGGAAGATGATTACTTAGTATAATAGTATATGACATATAATAAAATCATTAAATGTTTTATGAAGCAATAGGTAAGGAAATAACTCTTTGCACAACTGTCCAACTATTTCAATTAAAAGCTTCACTTTTTCTGATATATAAATTTTCCCTTTATATTATCACATAAATAGGAAACATAGAATGTCTTTTCCTATTTACAAAAAAGACCAATATACAAGTGTTAACTTATGAATCATATTATCCCATTTTAGATTAAGTTATAGCTAACTTTTATTTGTTAAACAAGAATTAAGAGACATGACAGATGATGAAGATGAAGATAGATGATTACTAGATATAAATTCAATTGTTGTTTTTAATTCCTCACTGCCTTTTTCAGTTAGATGACTTTTCAGTGAACTAGCATGGATGGAGTATATTTCTCCACTTCATCTATATTGGGTTTTGCCCATGGGAATTGCTTTGGCCAGTAGAACATTAGCTGACATGATTTAAGCAGAGAACTCAAACATGCTTGAGTGGTTTGGCATGGGTGGCTTGGCCTCCCATGCTCCTAATGCCTGGATAGCTGCTTATCAACAAGAAATGCAGAAACACATGGAGCATAGCTGAAGCAAACCCACAGCCTTGAGCTGGAACCTGGCCTGTAACCATTATGCAAAATCATGAGCAATGTAACTATTATGCAGAATCATGAGCAAATGTGTGTTTGTTATTACAAACCACTGAATTTTAAGGTAATTTTCTGTACAACATTATTTCAGTATGAGTTGACCAATTTTTAAAAATGGTACTAAAAGTAAAATACTGCCATAAACAACTTTCCCCTGCCCCAAAAGAAAATGGCTTCACACTTTGGTAGGGAGTGTTGAAGCAACTATTAGAAAAGAGTGAGAAAATTGTAACCCATATTGTATGGCAGCAAAATATTTTCATAAAATTGTCACCTGTAGAAACCTAGAAGTCGGAAAATGTATTTAATGAACTCCTGGCACTGGGCAAGTTTGTTGCCCCAATTTGGCAGTATGTTGATATCATAACTGCCTGTTATTGGTTGCATGTTATGGTGTCTCGAGGTATATGAGTTCAGTGAAAAACTCGCCGGTTTGCAAGCAGAATTTCAAGGAAATATAGAGATTCCCTTCCCAACAAGACTACTTTTCCAGATAACCACAGGGTAGTTAGCATTAAGTTGAGAGATGAATGAGAGAGAGAATGCAAAGAAATACCTTATGTTGAGAATTAGTCCTAAGAAATAACTTTTGGCATAGTTACTTGAGAGAAACAAGTAGATCAGAGGTGTGGCACAGTGGCTCACGCCTGTAATCTCAGCAATTTGGGAGGCTAAGGTAGGCGGATCACAAAGTCAGGAAATTGAGAAATGCAAAAATTATCTTGGCCTGGTGGCGGGTGCTTATAGTCCTAGCTACTTGGGAGTCTGAGGCAGGAGAATCACTTGAACCCAGGAGGCAGAGGTTGCAGTGAGTCAAGATTGCACCACTGCACTCCAGCCTGGTGACAGAGCAAGACTCCATCTCAAAATAGACAAACAAACAAAAACAAAAAATCAGAAGTCTAAAGAATTTTTTAGTAAAATGCATTCGAAAAAACCCCATAAGCTTGTATTTTAAAGTCATTTGATTATTTAAGAAGAATAATTGAAATTTTTGACAAACATTAAGTGTCTGACTTTAAAATATGAGGACTATTCTGTAAAATGTTTACAGTACCTGATGAGAAAAAAATGTTTATGATAATTGTTAAATAGTAAGGCAGATCTTTTTTAGGTCCAGCATGATAGTTGTAGGGACCACAGCAGTGGGGTTTTGCATTAGGGCAGAGAGATTTGACTCAGCTGCAAATACAAGGAAAAGTAGAAATCTACAGTGAAGGAACAGAGTGGGGCTCAGTGGGCATAAAATTACTAAAAGAAAATATCAAGGATAAGGAGGGATTACGACTAAAATGACTTAAGAGGATTTTTGCTGAAAGCAGGCCATGGTGATCAGAAATCACCTAGGGGATGGTGGAGGATGAGGAACCCAATCGGATTTGAGAGCGATCAGATAATGAGGGTGTTCAAGGAGAGAACTTTGCGTTGTCATACTCAAAAAGGTTTAATCATCAAAGCCTAATTTGACTGTGTTCATGGAGTATAGTAAGCAAGGAATAATTTTCTAGAACACGAACAGAGGCCATGAAGAACAAAGAACAAGGGAATTGCTCCCAGAGAGCAAAATATGGATCTAATTCAGGAGCTTCCCCCTTGCCTCCTCACCCTACCTTAACTAGGGCAGAATTACCTCCAAGTAAGTAATTACTAACTATATTCTTCAATATCTGAGTAACAATCACCTATATAGTTCTATCTTCAAAACTATATAATACTCAGACTAGTGAGTAAGATGAGAGGAAAGTGATTTTCAATGCTACAAATAAACTTTTATGTATGTTGAACCCTTTGTGTTTAACTTCACCTCCCACATAGCTACAATCTAAGGTAAACCTGTAAAGGAAAAAATTTTATTTACTATCTGGAAAGTCTGAGTAAACACTTCTTCCTAAGAAAAATGTAAGATTTCATTATCTGGTAGCCTTTTAGTATCTACAAATATTTTAGAGATATTTTGACTTCTGAATAAATACACAAAAATATCAAATGTTCTGAATTCAAAATTACCCTGGACTTGCTAGTGAGATAGATTGACTCATTTACATATGCTGTTTTTGGAATAAAAAGCTAAAAGACTTTCTTTATAATTCCTTTTTAAAAGGAGTTTAATTTAATAATTATTATACATAAAGGAAAAGTTTCTAAAAGAAAGAATTAATTGTCCTTCTTTTGATGTTTTCTTACAAACTAATTTGTATCTCAATAGCTTTTTTCTTCTAGAATTTCTATAGCTTTTTGTTAAACTAAATAGATTCAAATGATATTGTTTTCTCAGTTTTCTTATGTTAAAAATAGTCTCACAATAGATATCAGAATCAAAGAATTATACATAATAGTTCATAAGAAAAAGGGTGCTTTTATTTTAGCTTGAGGGAAATTGATTTGAATAAAGTCCAGTTTTTATCAAACTGTATTCAACTAAATTGATTCTCTCTACTTTAAATAAAATTTTCATACTTCCTTTCTCAGTGTCTAAGACATTCACATAGACTGTTTTATAATGCTGATTAAGTTCAATGCTTGCTAAATACTGTGGGAATTAAAATCCATGAAATCTTGTTTTAACTGTTATTTGGGTTTTTTTTTTTTTTTTGGATCTAAATGTCTCCTTCTATGCCCCCCTACACACACCTCATATAAGGGGGTGATTGACATTTTTTTAAAAAAAGAGTCATTTATTTGGGTAATGTTAAGATTCTCTTTTCAAATGTTTTTATCTCAGGCCAAGTGAATGTGACTGTTGGTATAAAGTGCCAAGAGTAAATTATGTTTTGCTCCGTAGAAGGACACCATATTTAGATTTTATTTCACTGAGCAGAATATCCATATCAGCAATGTAACAAAATGGAAATACTTCTCATTAATATTTTTACTACTGTGCAACTAATTTGTATTATTTTATGTCACCCCTTAAAATATATTTAAATCTCAGACTTGTAAGCTATGAAAAAGAGTATCAAAATTTTGTGCTAAAATCCTAAGCTATAGTTAAAAAGTATATATTTTAAATGACTTCGGAGAGAGTTTATCAACAAAAGGAAACAAATGTTTATAGTCATAGTTTCAGATATTTTTAATTTTTTTATATTTTAAAATATTTTTTAAATAGTGCTTTGAAATGCATTGTGAGATTTTTAAAAATCTTCCATCTGTAATATTTTTGTCAGAGGCATTTGAACCAGAGCAACTCCATCTTGAACAGGGACTGGGTAAAACGAGTCTGAAACCTGCTAGGCTGTATTCCCAGACAGTTAAGGCATTCTAAGCCACAGGATGAGATAGGAGGTCAGCCCAAGATACAGATCATAAAGATCTTGCTGATAAAACAGGTTTGCATACAGTAAAGAAACTGGTTAAAACCCACCAAAACCAAGATGGCAACGAGGGTGACCTTTGGTTGTCCTCACTGCTACACTCCCACCAGTGCCATGACAGTTTACACATGCCCTGGCAATGTCAGGAAGTTATCCTATATGGTCTAAAAAGGGGAGGCACCCTTTCTTTAGCATACCATCAAGCAATAACCATAAAAACAGGGAACCAGCACCTCAGGGGTCCTCTGTCCATGGGGTAGCCATTCTTTTATTCCTCTACTTTCATAATAAACTTACTTTTAAGGGAGGAGACCACCCCTCATAATCATCTTATGCCCAATTTCTGCCTCCAAAGAAAGAAGAAGTAAAAACTAAAAGGCAGAAATGAAATCCACAGGCAGACAGCCCGGCGCCGCACCCTGGGCCTGGTAGTTAAAGATCGACCGCTGACCTAATTGGTTCTGTTATCTATAGATTACGGACATTGTATAGAAATGCACTGTGAAAATCCCTATCCTGTTTTGTTCTGATCTAATTACCGGTGCATGCAGCCCCTAGTCACGTACCCCCTGCTTGCTCAATCAATCACGACCCTCTCACACGCAACCCCTTAGAGTTGTGAGCCCTTAAAAGGGACAGGAGTTGCCCACTCAGGGGCTCGGCTCTTGAGACAGAAGTCTTGACAATGCCCCTGGCCGAATAAACCCCTTCCTTCTTTAACTCGGTGTCTGAGGAGTTTTGTCTGCGCTTGTCCTGCTACACTTTCACTTTCTGGACTCACCCTGAATCCTTTCTTGTGCAAGATCCAAGAACCCTCTCTTGGGGACTGGATCAGGACACCTTTCTGGTAACATTTTAATCAAATTCACATGCCTTCTCTCACTGGAATATGTCAGGGGAGGTGTATTCCCCCTTAAAATATTTTGTTTTCCTGCTCAAAATATTATATCGGTCCTGAGATTGCAAAATACACCCTAGCATGATGGGAAAGATGATTTGTTCTCCCTCTGAGAATGTTTATGTTTACCTTAAATATTGATGAGACTTTTCTCTAATAGCTACCAATGGAGCCTGACCAGACTGACACTGTGTGCATGCCAATAAAAAAGAAAACTGGCAGCTAAGATAACCCTTGAAACAAACTTTTCTCTGGCTACGTGGTCTTGCATTTGTCACTTGGATTTGCTAACAATGTTTATACTATACAATTATGAATCATCTACTAGTTTGAGTCTTCAGATAGAAAACAGATGAGAAAACACTCTCTCCTTGTAAAGGAGTTATTTTTGTTCTCTTTGTGATTTAAATATAATCGATGTATACAGAAATAAATAACTTATTGTTAAGAATTTAATATATTCACTTTATATGAGCATAATTGTCTACATTTAGATTTAAGCACATAGAGTTGTAAAATTTACTTTTTAAGGTTCTAGAAAATCAAAGAAGACCAATCTGAAAAAATTTATTTCTTATGGCAATAATATATAATGCTGACCATTACTATTCTTAAATTTAGAAAAAATAGGGAAGACCTTTTATTTTAGCTTACAGTTACTTTGTTGTGCTATAAAATGGTGAAGAGCATGCTATAAGTCAAACATATGTCTGTGTTTCTGTAACACACTGGAAGGAAGCTGAGAATACTCTTCCATTGAGGTACTTGGAACTGAGGATGAATTCAAGCAATAATTCAAGGGACGTACTGCAAAGAGTTACAAATCACTTTCCTGTAGTAGAATGCCAATGCATTTGGAGATACATAGCCAGAGTATATTTGACATGTTTTATGCATGAACACTTGCTCATAGAAGGGGGTTGAAATACATTACTAGATATTAGACATGTTATCTTTTTCTAAAATAATTGTTATTGGAATAAAAGAAAGTACCAATATTACAAGCTAATACAGGTTCCAAAAATATGGAGACTTTGAGTTTTGGAGACACTGGCAGGAATCCTAAGCCTGAAGACGCCACAGAGAGAGAAAATGGTTAATGGCTCTCAGTTCCATGTCCAACAACTCACCTCAACCCTTTGAAAAACCACTAGGTTGCCCAAAAGTGCTTTGGTTGTAGTGTGGGAAGACTTTCAGCCTACAGCAAAAAGGAACAGGGTTCACAAACAGGTACTTTTAAATTCCTTTTATCTATCCCCCAGCTTTCACTGGGCAGCATAAAGTAACCACATTAAACTCAACAGAAAAAAAAAGAAAAAAAAAAAAAAGGTGATATAACTTCACAGATAATCACTTAAGCACAAATAAAATACAAAGTTATTACTTTACTCAAAGTGATTTTGAAGAAAAAATTGCTACAATTCAGGGTACTCAGCAAGTTTACCTTTAGGTGTATTACATAATTTTCACAGAGTTCTATGTGGAAGCATTGACAAGGTTGTTCATTTTAATGCTGTTTATGGAAGAAATGGATCATCTGGGTGCCATGACCAAGGAAATAGGAGAGTCAAGACTGATACATACATGTGCTAGAATACCATTGCAATATTCAGTCAAGGAAGGAATTTCACATATGTCAACATTATAGATCTCAAAAATAGAGTATTTTCAGTGAAAAATAGTAAGAAATGCAAAGTATTTATAATTTATGCAAAGTAAACATGTACAATTTAATTAACATTTTATAAAAATTCTAAATGAATCTACAGAGAGGAGGTTGCAAGAGTGTTCATTTAATATACTAAAATAGGTACCTGGAGTGGGTGAAGAAGTGAAAAATTGTTTTTTTAAAGAAGAATATAAGCAGGATACTAAAAGCAATATCATTAGGTTTTCCTCTGTAACTTGTACTTCATTATTAGTAATTTCGAAAGGAAATTGAAAAGAAGAAATCCCTTGCAGACTAGAAATTTATTTTAATTATCTCTTTATTAGTCAAATAAATGATGTGAAACAAACCTTTGCAAAACCTGAGTAGCTTATAGCAAAGAGCGTTTATTTTTTCTCACTTACAGATTTGCAGTTCGAACTATGCAGCCCTTCATCAGGTTCTACATTGACTCAGTTCGTGACCACACTTAAGGCTGAGTTCAATTCGGCCCACATGTCTCACACTTCTTAAGTCAGAGGTCCCCATGGCATTTTCAGATGATAATATATCACTGGAGTCCGAGAGGTAAATCCAAGAAACGCAAACACTTTAAAAATCCTTGCTTGCATGGTATTACATAAAGATTTATTTAGACAAAGCTGATTATGTGGCTGAGCCCAATGTTAGTAGTATGAGGAGATATATCACTTCATTTTAGGTACTTGAAAGATCCCATGCAGAAGAGAAGAAACGGGAGTGGGAGTGGAAGGGTGGGATTTTGTCTACTGCTGCAAAATTTACTTACTTGGTCCCAACCCCCAGATTTTCATACATTCAAAAAATTAGGCTTGAAGACTAGGGCTTTATGATCTACCTCAGATCCAGATGAAGGTCCTCTTGCTCTGAAAACCAATAAACTAAAAAGACAGACTGTCATCCACACAGCATTGGTAGAATACTTCAATAAACATTCTCATTTAAAAAGGACAGTGAGGCCGGGCACGGTGGCTCAAGCCTGTAATCCCAGCACTTTGGGAGGCCGAGACGGGCGGATCACGAGGTCAGGAGATCGAGACCATCCTGGCTAACACGGTGAAACCCCGTCTCTACTAAAAAGTACAAAAAACTAGCCGGGCGACGTGGAGGATGCCTGTAGTCCCAGCTACTCGGGAGGCTGAGGCAGGAGAATGGCGTAAACCCCGGAGGCGGAGCTTGCAGTGAGCTGAGATCCGGCCACTGCACTCTAGCCTGGGTGGCAGAGCGTCTCCGTCTCAAAAAAAAAAAAAAAAAGGACAGTGAGAGTCACATAGTAACTATTGTTCCACAGAAATTCTGAAATTCTGGAGTGTCAAATGTTGTGAGATGTACCTAACATGTGAGTAGATAAAGATGATCCTTGATCAAGCCTCTTATCTGCTTCCTGAACATAGTTCCCCAGAATATTTTTCCCCCAGGATTCTTGCTTTATTGTATGAGCCGCCCCTTTTAAATTATTGCCCTTGACCATATCTGAAAAGGGCATTGCATTACACATTCTTAATGGCTGAGTGGCTTTGTAAGCTCACATTGTGCTTGTATGAAGTTAGAGGCCTGTAAGTATTTTTTATACCTTGAATATCAAAGGGTTTTTTTTTTGCCAAAAATTTTGAAGTTTTTCTGGGTTTTATTCAAGTCAATTCCATAAGCCACAAGTGTTTTTGAATCATACCTTTCCCTCTGCACTTATTTACTGAAGCTTGGAACGTATCAGGTTCCTGTAAGCCTTGCACTTCAGCTTTATGGGATCCCTTTTGTCCAACTAATAGAATCTGCAAGGTACCACCTTAATCCTTCCAGAAGTCCACTAAAGGTTATGCCAGCTACACTCTTAAGTTTGTTAGGCCCTGAAGCCTTGTCTTAATAGTAGCACTCTGCATATGTTCTTTGTTCCGAGCCGGTTTTTTTTTTTTTTTTTTTTTTTTTTTTTTCTTGAGATGGAGTCTTGCTCTATTGCCTGGGCTGGAGTATAGTGGTATGATCTTGGTTCACTGCAACCTCTGTCTTCCAGGTTCAAGTGATTGTCCTGCCTCAGCGTCCCGAGCAGCTGGGACTACAGGTGCAAGCCACCACATCCGGATAATTTTTGTATTTTTACTAGAGACAGGGTTTCACCCTGTTGGCCAGGCTCCTGACCATGACTTGAACCCCTGACCACAGGTGATCCGCCCGTCTCAGCC
This sequence comes from Macaca mulatta, assembly GCF_049350105.2. Classification (NCBI taxonomy): domain Eukaryota; kingdom Metazoa; phylum Chordata; class Mammalia; order Primates; family Cercopithecidae; genus Macaca; species Macaca mulatta. Next base: position 134,499,858 of record NC_133408.1, on the reverse strand, counting down.
TCCTAAAGTGCTTTGATTACAGGCATGAGCCACCGCACCTGGCTGAGCCTGTGTTTTCATGGCATGAGTTTCTAATTAAAAATACGTATTGTTATAGTTATTCTTGGTGAACTCCAAATCTGCTAGCTGTACGCCTGCTAGTTCAGAAAACAGTTTTACAAAGCAATTGCCTTTGTTTATGATGAATCTCCTACTTTCCAAACTAAGATATCTGTATCTTTACCACCTGCCACCTGACCATTAAGCCTATGGCACATATGCTAATTTTTGTTTATAGCTTGCATCTTCTTCCAGTACCAATTTCTGTATATGTTAGATTAGCACTTGCTGCAGTAAATTCTAAAATTTCAGTTGCCTATCACAATGTTGGCTTTTTTTTGCTGAGGTAAGAATATAGTATAGATGTTCCTGGTTAGCAGACAGACCATCCATTCAGCAGACACACACTTTCTATTTATTGTTCCTTTCTTCTCCAGGGTCTCTATCTCTTCTACCTTCCTCTGAAAGATAGGACATGATTGAGTAGAAAAGACACATCTGACTCTTAACTTGTTTGGTCCAGAAAGAAAATATAGCTTTCACTCATGTTCTCTTGGCAAGTACTGGTTACGCTGCTAAACTGAGTTTTGATAGGCTTAGGGCTGAATAGACATTCACTGTTGGGAAGCCTCTTCTCAGCAACAGTTTTGCAGTACAGAAAGGAGTGCACGCAGCTAGTCCTCTACCATAGTAAAACTTGTCAGTCTTCTGATAAAAGAAATATTATTTACTCTACAAGTGATTTTATATAAAATACTGGTATTATATTTAAGATATCACAAATATGCAAATAGTTAAACATAGAAAAAATTAAGGACAAAATAGCATTGATTGGAATTAGCTTTTATTGTTTCAAAATCATGAAAATAATCTATATTTTTATTATTTCTATAGAAGTTGTTCTTCTTATTCTTTTATTTCAACCTCTATATGTTTACTTGGTCCTGTATCTTATTTCCAAGTTTCCTCATTTGATATTTTTTCCAATCCTTCCAATATAAACCATTTTTACAGATTAGAATATTAAAATGAGGATTTCAACATGTAAAACGTCAACAGGAAACTGAAGATTATAACACTAGCTCCTTTCAAGTCGCCAAACTTAAGGATAGAAACAAAGTCTACTCGTAAAATTAATCCAGCATCTATAAAGTAGTATGATATTAGAACTAACCATGAATAAAATTAATTTGTGTGTTTTGAGTTGATGATAGACATGGTTCTGTGGTTAGTATTATCAGACTAAGAAGACAGTGAAAATAAAGGTAGTGAAAAATTGAGGTATACATATCGGAAAATTCCTATGCTTAGAAAAATAGAAAATGCTGAACTAAAAATATTTGAATACTGATATCTACCAGACACTCTATTAGAACTGTAATTACAAGAATAGATTAAAAACGTGATTATAAGGTGTTCATTAGACACACAAACATGTGTTTCTAAGACACCATGCAATAAATGACACAACGGAATAAAAATAAGTCAACAAAAGGACAGATGAAGAAGAGGAACACGCCTAGGGACTTAGAGTGGATGGACTAGTGTTCCCCTCCCCCCAAATTAACATCTACTGTATTAGACCATTCTCACATTGCTATAAAGAACTACTTGAGACTGGGTAATTTATGAAGAAAAGAGGTTTAATTGACTCACAGCTCCACAGGCTGTACAGGATGCATGGCTGGGAAGGCTTCAGGAAACTTCCATTAATGGGGAAAAGCAAAGAGGAAGGAGTCATGTCTTACATGGCCAGAGCAGGAGGAAAAGAGAGAAGCAGGAGGTGATACACACTTTTAAGCAACAAGATCTCAAGAGAAGTCACTCACTATCACAAGAACAGCAAAGTGGAAATCCACCGCCATGATCCAATAACCTCCCACCATGACCTTCTTCCAACATCATAGATTACAATTCAACATGAGATTTGGGTGAGGACAAAGATCCAAACCATATCATTCCACCCTTGGCACCTCCCAAATCTCATGTCCTTCTCACATTTCAAAATGTAATCATGCCTTCCCAACAGTCCTCCAAAGTCTGAACTCATTCCAGGAGTCCAAATTCTCAAGTCCAAATCATCTGAGACAAAGCAAGTCTCTTCTGCCTATGAGTCTGTAAAATTTAAAAAAAAAAAAAAAAAGTTAGTTACTTCCAAGATACAGTGGGGGTTAAGTATTTGGTAAATATTGACTTTCCAAAAGGGAGAAATTGGCCAAAACAAAGGGCCACAGGCCCTATGCAAGTCCAAAACCCAGCAGGGCAATTGTTAAATCTTAAAGCTACAAAATAATGTCATTTGACTCCATATCTCACATCCAGGTCACACTAATGCAAAGGGTGGACTCCCAAGGCCTCGGGCAGCTCTGCCACTGTGCTTCTGCAGGGCTTATCTCACATGGGTGCTCTCAAAGGCTGGTGTTCAGTGTCTGCAGTTTTTCCAGGGTGCATGATGCAAGCTATCAGTGGATCTGAGGTCTGAATGATGGTGGCCCTCTTCTCACAGCCCCACCAGACAGTGCCACAGTGGAAACTCTATGTGGGGGCTCCAATCCCACATTTCCCCTCTGCACTGCCCTAGTAGAGGTTCTCCATGAGGGCCTCATCCCTGCAGGCATGCCATCTCTTTATGTCCTCTGAAATGTAGGTGGAGGCTCCAATGTCTCAACTCTTGCCCTCTGAACACCTGTAGGCTTAACATCACATAGAAGCTGCCACAGCTTATGCATGTATCCTCTAGAGCAGCAGCCTGAGATGTATCTGGGGCCATTTTAACCATGCTTGGAGCTGAAGTGGTTGGGACACAGGGTACAGTGTCCCAAGGTTGTTCAGATCAGTGGGGCCCTGGATCTGACCCACAAAACCATTCTTCCCTACTAGGCCTCTTGGCCTGTGATAGAAGGGGCTGTGCTAAGTTCTCTCAAATGTCTTTGAGGCATTTTCCCCATTGTATTGGGTATTAACTTACAGATTCTCTTTACTTATGCAAATTTCTGCAGCCAGTTTGAATTCTTCCCCAGAAAATGAGTTTTTCTTTTCTATCACAAGGCCAGGCTACCAATTTTCTAAGTTTGTATGTTCTGCTTCCCTTTTAAATATAAGTTCCAGTTTCAGACCATCTCTTTGCTCACACGTACGATTATACTGTCATGTGTATGACTGTACACTGTTAGAAGCAGCCAAGTCACATCTTGAATGCTTTGCTGTTCAGAAATTTCTCCTGCCGTCTACCCTGAATCATCACTCTCAAGTTCAAAGTTTCATAGATCCCTAGAGCAGGGACACAATGCATCCAGTCTCTTTGCTAAAGCATAGCAAAGTGGACCTTTACTCCAGTTTCCACTAAGTTCCTCATCTCCATCTGAAACCACCTCAGCCTGAACTGCATTGTTCATATCACTATCAGCATTCTGGTCACAACAATTTAAAAAGTCTCTAGGAAGTTTGAAACTTTCCCCATCTTCCTGTCTTCTTCAGAGTCCTCCAAGCTGTTACAACCTCTGCCCATTAACCACTTCCAAAGTTGCTTCTACATGTTCAGGTATCTTTATATTTATATCCCACTTCTCAGTACTAATTTCATGTATTAGTCTTTTCTTATATTGCTATCAAGAACTACCTGAGATTGGATAGGTTTATAAAAGAAAAGAAGTTTTAATGACTCACAGTTCTGCACCCTGTACAGGAAGCATGGCTGTGAAGGCCTCTGGAAACTTACAGTCATGGCAGAAGACAAAGAGGAAGGAGGCACATTTTGCATGGCCAAAGCAGGAGGAAGAGAGAGAATGGGAAGGTGCTACACCCTTTTAAACAACCACATCTGATGAAAACTCACTATCACAAGAACAGCAAGGGGGAAGTCCACTTCCATGGTCCAATCACCAGACACCAGGCCCCTCCTTCAGTACTGCGGATTACAATTTGACACGAGATTTGGAAGAAGATACAGACTCAAATCATATAATCCACCTAGAACCCAAAATGTGACCTTATTTGGAAATAGGGTCTGTGTCTATGTAACTAATTAAACAACTCAAGATAAAATCATCTTGGATTTAGGGTGAGCTGTAAATCTAACGACTGGTCTCTTTATAAGAGAAATAAGAAGGATATTTGGATACTGAGATACAGATAATGTTCTAGAAATGAATCGTGGTGATAGTTGCACAATAATATGAATGTACGTAATGCCACTCAATTACATACTTTATAAGGAAAATATATGATTCTATCTATATGAAGTATCTATAATAACAAAATTCATAACATGATGCATGTTATATATGACATATATAATATATATTATGCTATATCACATATATAATGATATGATATGTTATACATTATGACATATATAATCTATCCCTCATATATATACACACACACACACACACACACATATACACACATATATTAGAAGGCCTGAACAGCAAATCTAAAGGGTCAACAACATGGACCAACAGATGTAAACTACAATACTTCATCAGAGAACATCTTCCTGAGGAGAGAGGGTTGAAGACGCCTGATAAAATTTGGAAGAGAGAGAAAATATTAACTCTTGAGCAGTGTGTTATTAAAATGATTCCTAAATTCATCTCCTATGAACTTGCATCTGAGTCTTGGCAGAGGAGGTGTACACTTAAAGTGTAACTATATATGTTCAGGAATCCCAAGGAGTTAATCTTGGGAGCATTTTGAGACTCCTTTCTAACAGGAAATGCTTATAATTGCTGGGAGGGATCTGAAGGTAACTAAATTCTCACAATTCTGCAGTATAATTTTCAAACTACAATTGTGACACTATTGAATTTTTAGTCTAGTGTGGTCTGAGGAAATACTGGTTATACAAGCAGCTCACATTCCAACTTGTATAATAGTTTTATCAGTAGCACAATACCTTCCAACTTCTAACATAAGGATAAACAATAATAGAAAGGAAGTTTCCCGAAACTGTTGTTAACTGCAAAATTACCTGTTTCATACTCTCATCACACCAGTAATTTCTACCAGGAGCACATTAGTTGGTTCCTCTCTACATCCATAAATCTAGCAGAAAGTTATAATTTTAACATTTTAACAGAGATAACATAAAATGTTCCTCTCAGAATTACAAGTGCTTTTAAGCCAATTGCTTGAGGGAAATATACTCCTTGCATCAACAAGACAGTGAAAGTTGACTGAAAGAGGAGAATAGCTGAGTCTCTCAGTGATTGATAACGACAAACACCTGTATTAAAGGCTAGCCACTAAAAATTATGAGAAGTAATGAAGCAGCAACAAATCTTATGTTCACCATTGATTCCTTGACAACATAATTGTGTCTTGTTTGCTGTTATTTTAATCAGAGTACTGGAGAACACCCAGTTAAACAAGCAAACAGAAAAAGAATTGAAGGTACACGTCCATATCTTTCCATCTATAATGGGGTGTGTGTGTGTGTGTGTGTGTGCGCGCGTGCATATGCACATGCATGTATATGTGTGTATATTTAATTTGGTCTGCATAAATATAGAAATGTCTTTCAATGGTATGCATAAATACAAAAATGTATACTTTTACTGGTATGCACAAATATATACATATATTTAACTTGTCTTATTTTTTAGGAAAAGGTGCAGTAGCCAATGAGAATGTACGGTATTATATATTTCACTTTTATCTTAAGACCCATAATTGCTATTAATTTCACTGGTACCATTATAAAAATAAATTTTAACCTGCCAAAGACATATGACATAAAATGTCACTTTTATCTTAAGACCCATAACTGCTATTAATTTCACTGGTACCATTATAAAAATAAATTTTAACCTGCCAAAGACATATGACATAAAATGTAACAGAAATCATTATGTTCTTTAGATATCTTTGAGCAATAAGATTGCTTTAGTTATAAATCTTGTATAAATGTGTATTCTTTTACTCTAAATATAAACAATGTTATGAATGTTATATTGTTCATGTATTCAAAAATATACATTTAAAACTCCTTGATTTATATTAAATTCATGGAAAAATGGCTAGACCACAAAAGGTACTGTACATTTTAAATTTTCAGAAGTGTTTTTAATGTATTTATTACACAAATATTTTGCTGAGAAGCACAGCCATACGCAAAATCTGCTGAAATTCTACAGCCCCTTGAATATTAGGCATCTATCATGGGGTTAACTTCTCATAAATCTACTTCAACAGATTTCGTAATGGAATTATGCTTCCACTGGGGTGGGAGAAATGGAGAGTACTCTCTATTTGCATACGAAATAACTTTGCATTTTTAAATCAAATTTCTGTTCATTTATTATTCCAAATAGCATGGCCTTCTATAATTAGAATCAAAGGCATTTTAGGAAACTTGTTTTTCTGATTTGTAAGCTTCTTGACCTATTAAGATTTCAACACATGAACCTATCTATAGTAGCAATGGATAGTGCCACTTCTACTTACGGTTTCCTTGCCCCTATCCAAATTGAATCCCTAATGTCTTTTTCTATGTCTCTTACAAGGTCACCAGAAGGGTAACAGAGACTACCTGGACTACTATAGATTTTTCCCAAATACAACACAATCCTAACCTGAGTATGTTTTTTATTGGTCAATATTTTCTTTTAGCAAAATACAACTCAGCCTCGTGGTATGTCTTAAGTATTGTGCTATCCTGCAGTCTATAATAAGGTGAAATCATCAGTGATATGATAAATGCTATATTATTGCTTGTTATTTTTTCTAAATTCAGTAATTTACTGTGTCACAGACAAGTTAATCTTAGCCTTAGCTTTATTTCTCATTTCCATGTACCATTTGACAGACATCCACACTTATTCTAGTTAAAGTTGAACTTCTTCTGTTACCTCTGATGTCTTTAATTTGATCTAGCTTTATTAACTATTGAGTATTTTCCTTGTTATTTTAACATAAATTAAAAGATATGTTGGTAGAATATTTATAGAAAAGAAAATTTTAATGAAAAAAATACATAAGAATGTCCACCCTTTCATATGGCACTTTGAAATAAATGGAACATCAAGTTTTTAAAAATATTCTAATATTTAAATTGCTTTAAAAAATATTAAGATTTCTATTATGCCATCTAGACCTAGGAGATACAACACAAGTTAAATTTGCACTTGGGTACAAGTGCTTTATAAAATTTTTATAATATATTCCCAGGGTTAATTTGCACCCTCCTCCTATTAAATGATGCAAAATACTTTAAACCAGAGATGTTATGCTGTATCCAAATCCAGAATCAAATAGCTACAGGAGTGAAAATCAGGGCCTTAAGGATTGTGATGCAGAAAATACGTTCATCTTAAAGCGAAGCTAGGCACTGTTTATACATTCAAGGCATTTTTACAAGTAGCCTTTCAAACGTTTAGGCAGGTGGCTAGGTATGGCTTTGGTCTGTTGAACAGATGTGTATCTATGCCTAACAGATCGTAAAAACCTAAAGGTTAATAAAGGGATAAGAGGTGCGATCATGAATAGGGCTTGGTATGAATCCATCGTGTGATTTAACTATGAGGTTGACACGGTATATAGAGAGGCACATTAACAAAACCATTTCCTTTCCTCCAAAGAGATACTTAAATATTTCCATCTCCATTGGACTTGGCTAGGTGTAACCCTCTGCTAGATTATTTTCAGGTGGCATGGAGTTGTAATGAAATGAGGCATTAGAATGAAATTTAGAGGCCAATTATTTCCAAAAAATAAAAATAAAATTTAAAAAAACATAAAAATCTACGAACACAGAAGATTTGTTAAATACATTCTAACATAATTGCATAAAGCAGTGTTTCAAATGAAATTAAGTATTAGAGACTTTTGAATTCCCTCTTAAAAGTTGAAGTTTCTTTTTGAAACAAAATTACTTGTAGGAGGTAAAATTTAATATTTGAACACTATAGTCATTGTCCTGATGTTATTGGCATGTGAAATGCACGTCCTCAGAAATGTAATTCTTAATTTGAATTGGCTTAAACTCATACTGATAAGTCTTAAACTAATTTATGAAATATTACTTAGTGAATTTATACTGTAGGAGATGGTATTTACATTATTCCTACACAGCAATTATTTGGAAAGCTCTATCTCTGGAAATCTTTTAAACTGTAATAAATAGCTGTTGTTGAGATGAATATGATTCAGATATGAAACAACAGCCAATATAAGAGGTCTTGTTTTACTAAAATAATTAATAATGATTAGCATAAGGGGGATTTATCCTGAAATTATGAGGCCAGGAAATTAAAATTGTACAAATAATAATCACTTATATGGGAGAGTTTTTTTTTTCCCCCTTCCAAATCTGCATGGAATAACTGAAATAAATTTACTAATATCCAGCACAAAAATATGAAGCACTCAGATTCACAAGGATGGGGGCATTATATATTTTACATTTTAGAAATTATATATAACCTTTGAAGAGTGTTTTTTTGTTGTTCTTCTTTCAGATATTCAGCAACATATAAAGCAGAATTCCAGAAATACAATAATAGTTAAAGCCCAGCTTTATTTCATGTAGTTTGTTGGTCTGCCTTTAAGATGTTAAAATTGTGTTAGAATTTCTATGGGCAACTCTTTGTGCAAAGTGTGATATTGAAAAAAACACACCTAAATAAAAGTTTTCTAAAGGTGAATTTAAGATCACTTTCAATCTCAACAAGCAGTAAAGAAAATGCTTTCCACATGGCTTTCAACATACCACAATCTAGTTATCCTCATTGAAGATCATTTAGAGTGGCAGAGAGCGAAGACACTGAAGGCAGTGTGATTGTAAGTCCAATTTTGTGACTAGCTTTCTGTCTCCAAGAGACTATCTGTCCTGGGCAATTATAGTCAACAAGATTCTGGATCAAAAGCTCAGCCTTTCAGATGCCTTGGGTTCTGCATAATGTTTCTATTTTAAAAGTAAATTTCAGTCAAATTTTAGAATATATATTTGCTAGTATGCAAATTTAATTTGTAATTATAAGCAATTTTAAAAAGCGAGCAGGATAAACTTCAACTGTCAGTTGTAAAATAGACTAGATTTTTATGAATAAAGGTGGAATGCATAGTCACCCACTTTCACAGAACATATAGAAAATCTGTTCTTGAACATGATTTACCACAGTAAACCAATTTTGAAGCTAATATGTAATATTTACCAAGAAATACCTGAGGAGATTGTAAGTACTAATTGCTTCAACAGTGTTTATCTGGTGTTTAATTAATTTCTTAGTTTAACTGAAGACAAATGCTTAATGTTCTAGCTGTCTTTCACAAAGCTCAAAAATATGAAAAACATAAAAAGACAATCTCATTAAATTTCATTTTCCCAATATCTAAAAAATGGGATTGATAATAAGAATGAAATGAAGTGAGGAGTATAAAATGCCTGGCACATATATGTGCTCAACAAATATAAGATATGATTAGACAGTATTTAATTTCATTATTTTTAAAACTTTAGTCCTCATTTTTTAAAAAATTTGGAGCTCTATTTCATAATATTTTAAATGTATAGATAGATAAAACATTTACATGGTAGAAAATTCAAGAGTAACAAAGGATGTATTTTGGAAATTCTTAATCGCCTCACTTGCTTTCCAACAACTGGTTCCTTGGCTGAAAATAACAAATATGATCATTTTTTTCTGTATCTATACAGGTATATTTTATATATTTACAGGCAGATACAAAAGTATTATTCACTTTTAGAGATTTTGTCAGAAAGCATGCTTAACACATTTCTGTCTCTTACTTATATTCAACTTTTGTTATGGAGAGGTTCTCACTTCATTTGACCTTCTTGTAATTGACAGCTGGCTTAGTTGACATTTAGTGCTTACCTACTATCTCTAGGTCTAAGATCTCATCCTACCTCTTCTGACGTCCAATAGAAAATTTTAGTTCTTGTCCTAAAATTTTCCACACACTCTTCTCTCCCATTTTCTGGAATAAAAACTTATTCTAAAAAAAACTTTGGGCCAGGCGCGGTGGCTCAAGCCTGTAATCCCAGCACTTTGGGAGGCCGAGACGGGCGGATCACGAGGTCAGGAGATCGAGACCATCCTGGCTAATATGGTGAAACCCCGTCTCTACTAAAAATACAAAAAACTAGCCGGGCGAGGTGGTGGGCGCCTGTAGTCCCAGCTACTCGGGAGGCTGAGGCAGAAGAATGGCGTAAACCCGGGAGGCGGAGCTTGCAGTGAGCTGAGATCCGGCCAATGCACTCCAGCCTGGGCAACAAAGCGAGACTCCGTCTCAAAAAAAAAAAAAAAAAAAAAAAAAACTTTGGAAATTTAATCATTTCATAATTTTAAAATAATCATTAATATTTATTTGCACCAAAACCCATATACTCTGGTTTTATTTATCTCTTCCCTAATATATAAGGACGTAATGCAAGGTCAGAAAAGTACCAAAAACAAACCTTTTCCATTTCAGAGTTATGATTTGTAAAATATGTAGAGAGTATGTTAATAGGACACTGGAACACAATAGTTGTGAATGATAGCTCTTCTTCCAAACATCTGCCATTTTAAGCAATTCATCTTTCTTCTCTGTAAGTCTATAACATTATCTTTAAAATAAGTAAGTGGAACCAAGTTGGTTCTAAGTTCCTCAGAACTAACATGGTGGAACTTTTGAAGGTTAATTTTAATGTATCAACTAAGTGGGCCACAAGGTGCCCAATATTTGGTTAAACATTATTCTAGGTGTCTCTGTGAGGGTGTTGCTGGATGAAATTAACATTTGAATTGGTAGACTGAATAAAGCAGACTGAATAAAGAGCCTGTGGGTCTGCTCCCCATTTAATGGATTGGATGCAGACCCACAGGCTCCCCTCTGTAGGTGAGCCTCATTCAATCCATTAAATCCTTTGAAGTCTTCAATAAAACAAAAAGGAGGAGTAAGAGAGAATTCCTGCTCTTCCTGATTGTCTTTGAGCTGGGACATTAGTCTTCTCTGGACTTCAGAATTGGGCACAAACTGGGACTGACACTCTTGGCTCTTCTTGGTTCTCAAGCCTTCAGATTCAGGTTTGAACTATACCACTCGCTCTTCTGCTTCTCCAGCTGGCCAACTGCAGATCCTGGGGCTTCTCAGCCTCTGTAACCACGTGAGCCAGTTGATTACAGATGCTCCTCAACTTTTGATGAGGTTACAGTCTCATAAACCCATAGTCAGTTGAAAATGTTATAAGATGAAAATGGGTGTTTGTACACATAATGGGATGCAAAAACACAAAATACAATATCAAAAAATGCTGGCCACACAGCACATTGCAGAGTATTGGTTGTTTACTGTTCCCCAGAATTGAGAGAGAATATTGTATCATGTATCACTAGACCTTGAAAAGATCAAAATTCACAATTTGAAGCATGGTTCTTATTGAATGTGAATCACTTTTGCACCATAGTAAAGTCAAAAAATTGTACGTCAAACTATGGTTAAGTCAGGGACCATCTGAATAATAAATATTTCCCTCTCTCCTCTCTGTGTATACACATATATATGTACACATACATCCCTCTCTGTCATATACACACATGTATGTGTATACACATATATATGTACACATACACATATATTTATTTACATACTTACACATACATGTACACGTATACCTATTTATCTTGTATTAATTCTTTTTATCTAGAGAACTCAGACTAATAGAGTATTTTATGTCTACAAAAGCCTTTTTTGCTACTGTTTCATAATACGAGTGCAATACAAAAGAGACATGGAGAAATAGTGAGAATTTGGATATATCTAGAAAATTTTTAAACCAGTAAGTACCATTTTTTTGTTGTTGTTGTTTTTCTGAAGAATGAGGCTTTCATGTTGGGTTGAAAAGTTGGCATTTCCAATTTTTAACATAGGAATTATTAAAAAGATGCATGTAAGTCATTCTATATTAACTTTTTAAGGGCACATATTAAAAGTATAATTTGTTTTCTCTTCCTTAAATTGTTTAAAATTATCACAAAATAATATGCAAAAATAAAATTCAAACAGGTAAGGGAATGAAATACAAATTTAAAAGTAATGAAATGAAGATGCAATTTAAAGAAACATTGAATATATAAATGTCCAATCCCTTACCCAGCCTCTCAGAAATAACTGCAGTAGCAGACCCTGTTAGTGACACGCTAAGATTCCTTTTCTGAGCCAGTATACCCATATTCTAGATGTTGTGAGTGTGAATATTGGCTGCTGAAGTTTTACAACAAATGCTTAGTAGGTCAAAAAGCACATGTGCAAATTCTGTCGTTTGCTAAGTGCTTTTATTCAACTGTCTTGCAGAACTGGATAAACAAAACAAAACAAAATTCAGTTGAATTTGTGGACCCACTGGTCCCACTTTGAGATGATCTGGAGCCATACCTCTGTTGGTCATCTAATTTCCATAAGCCCCCACTCAGTCATGGGCCAGAGTAGTGTTTGGTGTTCCTGAAATTAGGGTCAATTCACAATCAATGCCTGGAAAAGCTCTGTTCATTACCCCTTTCCAAATTCTCAGTCACTCTCAAAAACAACTACAAGCTCTTTGAAGAAGAAAGAAGATTTATAGTATACGATTTTGGCAGTTAACCCCTTAAGTTCTTCCTTAAGGAGCCCTGGCCTTCCATACATTTCAAGAAGAGTTCTGAGTCTGTGAACTGGATCAAGTACGGGAACTGTTGGAGGGATCGTAACTGTCTATTTTGATCATTCAAGTCAGATATCTACTAACAAGATTTAGAATTTTTTGGAATATGTACATTAAATTAGAATTTTGTAGACTGTCTATGTATTTCAGTTATAGGTAGACCATGATCAATTAGCCAATGGCAAAGACCCTGCAGGTCAAATCATTCTAATTACTGCATTGACTATGATGTCTTTTACAGGAACTACATTCACATTTCCTCTGGTGATTAATTAACACTCAGTTTCTGCAATCCCAGCTACACATCATCTAACTTGAATTTAGGGAGCCCTGTTCAATGGCATTCCCGTTATATTCTTAGCCTCCACAGAGTTCCTCAAGAATTTCTGGGCACTGCTCAACACTGCTTTTTTAAAAAGCTTTGTAAAGGTGTCTTCTATAATCTCCCAGGGGACATAGTTTGGGAGTGACTGAGCATGACTTAAGTGACAAGTCTACTCTAGGGTCCCAGACTTCACAGTCTTTTGTAGACCTTCTTCTAGAGTGTACCAAGGAAGTTCTGCAATTTCAATTTCATTTGCTGTAGACCAACCAGGCAAACTGAGAGAGCCACTCTTATTGCTTGAGCTAATACATTGATCCAGACTATGCTTTTTGACCTCCCTGCTGCCTTACGCTTCAGCAAATTCTTCAGAAATTAAGCTTTCTGTTGGGTCTCCTCAAATATTAACTTTAATTATTCCTTCTCCATAAAACTGCTTAAAGCTTTGCTAAGTTTCTCTTTTACCTTGAAGAGGTCCTTTGGTTGTGACACACCTGTATGCAAAGCCTATCCTCAAAATCACCAAATGCTACCAAAGGAAATAAGATGCATACTGTTAGCTCATGTCTGAATGGTGATCCTATCTCTGGACTGTTAGCTCATCAAGACTTCTTTTCCTGCATAGCTTTCTGATACCTTTAAAAAATATGAACTTTATACCATGAAATTTTGTCTTGCTTAAACTTATTACATCTTACTCAGAAGCAGTGTTCCCCACTTGGTTATGCCAATTAAGAACTGTGTATATTTAGTTGGAACTCCTTGATTCCTTGATGTTTTAGAGTTGAGCAGAGAGTTGGTTATTGTTGAAAGCTTGAAAACCTAGAATACAGGCCTCTTTATTTTGGGACACTACATTCTCTAGTTAACCTGGCAAAATTCATTTATTTCTGTATAAAAATATTTATTTTTTATTCATTTATTTCTCTGGCTCTAAGTTTCTTTGTGATTCTTCAGGATACACATGCTTCTTCCAGGCTGTACTCTAGGTTGTAACCTCCTTCATCGTGTTGTCCGTTAGATAACTTCTCTCTCTTTTTTTTTTTTTTTTTTTTTTAGACAGAGTCTCGCTCTTTCCCCCAGGCTGGAGTGCAGTGGTACCATCTCACCTAACTGCAACCTCCACCTCCTGGGTTCAGGCAATTCTCCTGCCTCAGCCTCTCAAGTAGCTGGGACTACAGTCGCGTGCCACCATACCCAGCTAAATTTTGATATTTTTAGTAGAGACAGGGTTTCACCATTTAGCCAGAATGGCCTCGATCTCCTGACCTTGTGATCTGCCCTTCTTGGCACCATCACTTGGACTTGTCAGAGACTCAAGGGATTTACCAGAGTGGAAAGCTTTGTAATGAAGAAAAATAAATAAATAATAATACTTAAAAGGCTTTAGGTATGCTCTGATTAGAGATTGTTGGCATGGGGAAGCTGGAAGTGGATTAGCTAGAAGTGCGACCTCCTGTCATTTGGTTTAGGGAGTGTATTTGACTTTTACTTGATCCTAAGTTGGGAGCAGGGCAAAAATTTAGGGAAGCTGACAGTCATTGAAGAAAACCTGTTCACTCTGGGGTGAGTGCTGCAGAAGTCCTATTTGACTTCCCTGCAGGTTGGCTCAGATTGTGGGTCAGCGTTTTATCATCATTTATGTTCTGGCCATTGTCTATTTGTACATTCAATTTCTCCATATACAAGGAGATGTTTTTCCAGTAAAAATTTGACCAAAATATTTCTTTCACAGCTTATATCACGAAGTAGGTGAACTGAACACATGAACCATTACGTATTACAGAGAGTCGCACAATCTGCCTTTCCAAGGAGTAATTTTTTTTGAAAATTTCCTTCTAAACTAAAATGAATGAAAGGCTAATAACTATTCAAATATTACTTACAGTTAAAGCAAAGTTCCAGTATGTTATTGCATTACATTAAACAACCTTAGCTTCTTAAGTTAATAAGTAATACTTGATTTTATTTTGTAACTATTTGATAGATAGAAAATGTCCCCAACCCATTAAGCCAGCATAGGAAGTCAAATCATTGACTTTCAAATTTTGTTGTGCTTTTTTCTCATTATTCTTTGTTATTCCACCTCACCAAAACTCATATAATTCCCCCTCATTTTTTTCTGCTATACTGATAGTATGTTCATCATCCAGGCCCAAACCCATTTATTACATTGTCACTGAGTACTTTTTTAAAAATGAAGATTTATTTAAGTCAGAATAACTGTCAATTAATGTCAGACTTGGTATTGTGCCAAGATATATAATGAGAAATGAAATATCCTGTTTGTAATCATCTCCTAAGTAAGCTGAGAGTATTGAATTAAATATAAATTAGTTTGACATTCGGCCTTAATTTAGCAAGAAGACACCTTTCAATAGTAAAATATGAAGAAACATAAAAATACTTTAAAAATTATGGTTTTCTCATGGTTTGTTGATTCTAATTTTATTCATTATGGCTTACAGAAGTCATTTAGTAAATACTGATGACATTTTGCATTTACCTCTTATTAACTCATGTAACAACTGCCTTTTATCATAGGATGGGGGACTACCAAACTCATATGATAAAATTAGAATATAAATAAAAGATATAAAACAGGTAGCAATCAGCTTTTTACTACCCCTACCCAATATATGCTATAGATAATATAGAATATGCCACATTCTTGATTACTGGGTCTTTAACCATAGTCCCTACTGTCTGGGCAATGATCTACATGAACCTGACCTATATCCTGCCCTGCATTACAATTGGCTGGACTCATGTTCATTCCTGACCCTAGGTCAATCAGTTCTCTCCCATGAGAATTTTTAGATCAGGAATTAAGAATTATAGTTAGTGTCTGTTGCAGAATAAAGGAAAAATTATATATGGTAATCCAGTGTATGTAGAAAAAATCAATTGGCAAATTCCATTTTTATTCTTGACAAAAAATTTCAGTAAACCAGAAATATAAAAATATTTTTTGAATCTGATGAAGAGCATCAAAAATAAAAATAGAGTTAACGTCATCATTAATGATAAAACACTGCAACCAACAAAATAGTATTCATTTAAATTCTTCCTTGCACTGACATTTTAGGCAGGAAAAATAAAGAAGCTGAAGGGAAACAAAAGAAGAAAATGGATTGAAAAAGAAAGAGTAAAATTATATTTAGAGTACATTATATTTGAGTGTTCTATTTTTTAAACTGGTTGGCAGATCCAAAAGTTGGTTTTCTCATTATACTTTAATGTATACATGTAATATTATAAACTCTTTAAAATTAATGTATGTTTTTAAAATAATATATAATCCAAGTGAACCAAATCAACAGAGTACTCAACTTGGATAAAGTTATGATAATAACTTTAGAATATTTAAGATAATTACTTATTTTAGAGAGGTGAGCATTGAATTTCATTGTAATGACCACATGTGAAACTTCAGCTCCATACAGAAGGTGAGATTTCATTTGTTCTATCTGCTACTCAGACCATAAAGGAACTGGAGGAGCTCACACTTCTTTCTATTTTACAAATTCCCAAATGAAATATTTCAATCCAAATTTCTATATTTTCTACCTCTCATCTACTCCATAATTTCAGAAAGGAAGCTGTGAAAAGACTGGGCAAGTTGGAAATATCAAGGGAATACTGTTTAAGAAACTGGTGCCTCCATCAGTATGTCGCTTAACAGTACGCAAATGATTTTGCAGTAATACCACCAAGCCTCTCAGAGTTCACAATTTCCATTCTTTCATCTGAAAGTACATCATAGCTCTGCTAACAGTTTACACTATTCTTCAAAATAGACCAGGATAGACTTTCTTTCTTTTTCTTTTCTTTTTTTTTTTTTTTTTGAGCGTAGCTTCTACAGAAAATATATACTTTAATAACCAGTATTTTAGAAAGCTTTACCACAAATTATGTTCTTAGGTACATTTAGGTAAACAGTGTGATTTAAGGGGCACAAAGGAACCCACCCCCAAAACAACAGTTTTACTTAAGTTTAAATAAATGTGAAGTGTCCATTCGTATTATCAATGTACTTAAAAACTTCATTGTACCATGTAGTTTCAAGAAGAATAAATCTAGAGAAATTGAAGCTGAAATAGATATGTAAAGGAAAGAAGAGAGAGAAATAGAGATTACCAAAGAAAGACTAAAAGGGAAGGAGGGACAGAATGCTAGAAAGACAAAGGAAGCAGAGGAAATCAGAGAGAGAGAGAGAGAGAGAGAATTTCAGATACCAAGAGAGTAAAACAGAGAGAGAGAACAAGAAAATTCAAGAGCGGGCTGGAAAGAAACTTTTCTTGGTAGACACATATGGTATGTATATATGGCAGACACAGAAAAGAAACTTTATATATAGTATCCTGTTAAACAAACATACAAAATGAAAGCCAGGTGTGGAAATAATTGAAAGTAAATAAGAAGCTTATTCTATCTATTTCCTGGATAAGAGAGAATCTCACCTTTATCTTCCTGAAGATACTTGCTATATTTCTTTTTTCTTCCTACAGATTGACTTCCCTTTATTCATCAACTCACAAATGGACAGCCAAAAAATGCTGCTTTTAATACATGGTTCTCCTTGACTATTTTTTCTGTTGTGCTCCACAAAGCTAGTTAATTCCTTCTCTGATCCTTCAATCCTCATACCCAAAGTGTTAGTCTGATTGGCTAAACCTTAATCAATTCCCCACCCCGAACCAATTAGTCAAGACTCCAAAGGAGAAGGGTCTTACGATATAAGTCACAGATAGGACTGATTTTCTTAGAAGTGGGATATGAGACAGGCCGCCACCTCAGAATTCACCTGGAGGAATGAATAAAGATGTTGGAACTTTGAGAAAATATAGAGAAACAATTCAATAAAATGAGAAAAACAATGAGTTATCAGAAAGATAAATTTAATAGACTAAAATAATAATAATTTTTAAAAGCACAAAAATTCTAGGCCCAGAAAATACAACGAATGAAATAAAAAAATGTAAGAGAAATTAAGTAGAGCAGGATTGACCAAGTAGAAGAAAGAATATGTGAAACTCAAAGACAGATTATTTGAAAATACAGTCATGTGTCACTTAGCAATGGGGATACATTCTGAGGTGTGCATTGTCAGGTGATTTTGCCGTTGTGCAAACATCATATAATGTGCTTACACAAACCTAGATGGTATAGACTATTACAAACCTAGGCTATATGGTGTAGCACGTTGCTCCTAAGCTATAAACATGTACAGCATGCTTTGTACTGAATATTGTAGGCAATTGTAAACAATGGTAATTATTTGTGCCTAAACATAGAAAAGGTATAGTAAAAATAAAATATAAGAGATAAAAACTGGTACACTTGTATAAATTACTTACTGTGAGTAGAGCTTGCAGGAATGGAAGTTGCTCTGTGTGAGACATGAGTGAGAAGTAAGTGAATGTGAAGAACATTATTATGAACTACTGTAGACTTTATAAAGAGTACATTTAGTCTATTCTGAATGTATTTTTTAAAAATGTGTTTCTTTAATAATAAATTAACTTTAACTTACTTCCCATCCTTTTTGTTATACATTAAGTCACAAACACAAACAGTGGCCTAGGACTACACAGAATCAGAATAATCAATATGATTCCTTCCACCTCCATATTTTGACCCACTGTAACATCATCAGAGGCAATGCAGCTATCATCTCCTATGAAAACAATTCCTTATTCTGGAATACCTTATAAAAGACCTGCCTGAGGCTGTTTTATACATTTAACTTGTTTAAGTAAGTAGAACACATGTACTCTATCAAAACTATAGTATAGCAAATACACAAAGCAGTAACATGATTGTTTATAATTATTATCAAGCATTATGTATAGAACATAATTGAATGTGTTATCCTTTTATACAACTAGCAGTACATTAGGTTTGCTTACACCAGAAACACCACAAATATGTATGTAATGCATTGCACTATGGTGTTATATGATGGCTATGATATCACTCAATTTTTCAGTTCCATTATATTTTTATGGGATCATTGTCATATATGCAATTCAAAATTGATAGAAATATTATGTGTGAATGACCATATGAAGTCAGAAATACATATAGTATATATATTCTTGCCATTACGTTTTTTACTTTTTTTTTTTTTTTTTTTTTTTGAGATGGAGTCTCACTCTGTTGTCCAGGCTGGAGTGCAGTGGTGCGATCTCGGCTCCCTGCAACCTCCACCTCCCGGGTTCATGCCATTCTCCTGCCTCAAACTCGTAAGTAGCTGGGACTACAGGCATCTACCACCACAACCAGCTAATTTTGTTTTTGTATTTTTAGTAGAGATGAGGTTTCACCATGTTAGCCAGGATGGTCTTGATCTCCTGACCTTGTGATCCGTCCACCTGAGCCTCCTAAAGTGCTAAGATTACAGGCATAAGCCACCATGCCCGGCCCTTGCCGTTATTTTTAATGCCCAAAAACCACAATTACTATTGTGCCAACTCTCTCTTTCTCTCTCTATATATATACACACACATATATATACATATATATGTGAATGAAGAAAGCTTATGGGATTTATAGGACGGCATCAAAAGAACAAATGCTTGAATCATAGGACTGTAATAGTAACAAGAAAAAAGTAAAAATATAATTAGCTTATTTAAATAAATAGTAGTAGAAAAATTTTCAAACCTGGAAAGATGTAACTATTCAAATACAAGAAGGTCATTAGACTTCAACCAGATTCAGTTCAAACAAACCTAGCCCAAGACATATTATAATCAAACTGTCTAAAGTAAATGACAAAGAGAAGATCCTGAAAGCAACAAAGTATAAGAAGAAGAAATAAGAAGAAGGAGAAGGAGAAGGAAGAGGAGGAGACATAGACTTTCCCAGATAAACCAAACCTGAAGGAGTTCCTCATCTCTAGAATTGTCTTTTGAAAAATGCTAAAGAGAATTCTTGAAACTGAGAAAAAAAAATAATAAATAGTTACACAAAAACATATAAGGTATAAAAGTTACTGGTAAAAGTAAATACACAGCCAAATTTAGAATATTCTAATACTCTAATGGTGGTATATAAAACATTTGTATCTTTAGTATGAAGATTAAAATATAAAATTATTAAAAATATCAATAGCAACAATAATTTATTAAAGGATGTGTGATATAAAAACATTAATATAAATAAACATGGGCCGGGCGCGGTGGCTCAAGCCTGTAATCCCAGCACTTTGGGAGGCCGAGGCGGGCGGATCACAAGGTCAGGAGATCGAGACCACGGTGAAACCCCGTCTCTACTAAAAATACAAAAAATTAGCCGGGCGCGGTTGTGGGTGCCTGTAGTCCCAGCTACTCGGGAGGCTGAGGCAGGAGAATGGCGTGAACCCGGGAGGCGGAGCTTGCAGTGAGCCGAGATCGCGCCACTGCACTCCAGCCTGGGCGACAGAGCGAGACTCCGTCTCAAAAAAAAAAAAAAAAATATATATATATATATATAAACATTAGTAAAAACACTTAAATTGTGATATTAGAAATTAAAAATGTTGGGGTGAGGAAAGTAGAGTAAAAGTGTAGAAGATTTTGTTTGTTTATTTGTCTGTTTGTTTTTGGTGTGTGTGCGTCTGTGTGTGACCAAATATTAGTTGCTATCAGCTTAAAATAACCTGTTAAAACTACAACAGTTTTTTTTTTTTTTAAGCCTCATGAAAACCACAAAACAAAAATTATAATAGATACATAAAAAATAAAAATCAAGGAATAAAAACATAACACTGGAGAAAAATCACTTAACCATAAAGGCAGACACCAAGAGAGGAAGAAAGACAAAAATGATCTATGAAACTGCCAGAAAACAATTAACAAAATGGAAGTAGTAAGTTTTTGCCTATTAATAGTTATCTTGAATGTAAATGGACCAAATTCTCCAACCAAAAGACACAGAGTGGCTGAATGGATATAAAAACAAGACCCAACTATATTCTGCCTACAAGAGGCTCATGTTACCTATAAGAGTGCACATAAAAATGTGGAAGGATGCAAAAAAGATATTCCATACAAATGGAAACCAAAAGAGAGCAGGTGTGGCTATGATTATATGCTTATATTAAATAAAATAGACTTTAAGTCAAATACTGTAATGTAAGACAAAGATGATTATTACATAATGATAAAGGGGTCAATTCTTCCACAGGCTATAACAGTTATAAATAAATATATATCCACTGAACATCAGAACACCTAAATATGTAAATAAAATATTAATATATCTAAGGGGAGAGATAGAATGCAAAATCCCTTTTTTCATCAATGAACAGATCATTCAGACAGTAAACCAACATCAGATCTAAACTATACACTGGACTAAATAGACTTAACAGACACATACAGAACATTCTATCCAGCAGCTGCAGTGTACAAATTCTTCTGAACGGCACATAAAACATTCTTCAGTATAGATCATATTTTAGGCCACAAAACAAGTCCTACAAATTTAAAATGACTGAAATTATATCATATATTTTTTCTGACTACAACAATATTAAACTGGAAATCAATAACAGGAGAATATTCAAAAATTCATAAATACTTGGAAATTAAACAGCATGTTACTGAACTAATGGGTCAATAAAGAAATTTAAAGGACAATTTAACAAAATTATTGAGACAAATAAAATTGGAAACAATATACTAACACCTGTGGGACACAGCAAAAGAAATTCAAAGATGGAATTTTATAGGAATAAATAGCTACATGAGAAAAGAAAAACGATTTCATATGAACAACCTAACACTGCATCTCAAGAAACTAGAAAAACCAGAACAAACTAAGCCCAATGTGGATAGAAGGAAGGAAATAATAAAGATCAGAGCAGAGATAAATGAAATAGAGATTAGAAAAATTAAAAGAAATATTTAAAAAACTAAGTTGGTTCTTTGAAAAGATAAAATCAATTAACCTTTGGCCCAAAGAACAAAAAAGAAGACTCAAAAATGCAAAATCAGTAACAAATAAGGAGACATTACAACTGATACAACAGAAATACAAAGGACCATAAGACACTATTATGAGCAATTATGCACCAACAAATTGGATAACCTAGAAGAAATGAATAAATTGCTGATGCAAACAACCTAACAAAATAAATTATGATGAAACAGAAAATCTGAATAGACCAATAACGAGTAAGGAGATTGAATCAGTAATAATTCTTTCCATCAAGAAAAGGCCAGAGTTGGAGGGCTTCACTGCTGAATTCTATCAAGCACTTAAAGAAGAAATAATACTAACTCTTCTTAAGCTCACTCAAAAATTTGAGGAGGGGAGACTACTTCTATATTCATATTACAAGGTCAGCTTTACCAGGCACAAGGAAACTATACGTTAAACCAGGCACAAGGAAACTATACAAAAAAGAAAACTACAGGCCAATATCCCTGATTAACATAGAAGCAAAAATCCTTAACATCATGTCAGCAAACCAAATTCGATAGCGCATTTAAAATATCATTTATCATTGATTCATATCAGGGATTCCAGAATGGTTCGACATATATAAATTAATAAATATGATACATCACATTAACAAAATGAAGGACAAAAGTAGGAAAAAAAATCCTCAAATTTTTATAGAACCACAAAATATTTCAAATAGCCAAATCAATTTTGAGGAAAAAGAACAAAGCTGGAAGCATCACACTACTTGATTTCAAAATACATTACAGAGCTATAGTAACCAAGACAACATTGCACTGGCATAAAAAGAAATATATCAACTGTTAAAGAACACTCCTTACTTCTATATTTGAGTCCTTGTGGATGAACTGTAACCTAGCTTAATAGTCAGGCAAAATTGAAAACCTAACTTAATAGTATACACCAGTAACAACAGCTGAGTGTTGGCTAATCCCTGCCGCCATACTTCAACCGCTCATAGACTGCTGAATGTTCAAATTGGGTTCAAATAAGGCAAACACCTAGCTGTAACCAATCCCGCTGTTTCTACACCTCACTTCCGATTCTTGTAAGTCACTTTACCTTTTTTTGTCTATAAATTTGTTCTGATTGGGAGGCACCCCTGTGAATCTGCTCGGATTCTGGGGGCTGCCCCATTCGTGAATCATTCATTGCTCAATTAAACTTTAAATTTAATTTGGCTGACGTTATTCTTTTATCAGATGGTGTCAGAAGCGGAATCCGAAGTGGAGCTTCTAGAGACACCCAGGAGCGCTGAGTGAACACGCAAGGTACCTGCAGGACCCTCTTGTATCCATAGATCTCTCAGAGCCGCTGGGGATTATGGGTAAGCTCCCTCTTGGATTTCGGAGCTCCACAGATTTGTGTTTTGAGCTCTCTGAGTTTCTTTGAGCAAATTTCTGATCCAAACTGGGTTTGGAGTTGAGACAGAAACTGGACTGGGTCCAGGAATGGAATTCATCTGGGAATTAACTGGCTTGGTTCCAGTTAGAGGCCACTTACATCTGACTGGGTCAGAAAGGAAAGGTAGTAAGCAGTGAAAATGCAGGGGTTATAAAATTTGGTTTTTGAAAATTCACAGGGAATTTTTTGCTCTACCCCCTTTGTTTTATTTTTCTTGCCTGCTTAAGTAGAAAAAAAAAAAAAAAAAAATCACTGGCTAAGTTAATCAAGAGATCCTGAGAGTAAAGCCAATATTTTAGGTAAAAATGGGATCCTTAATTTCTGGAAAACTGAGTTTCTTCTGGGTTGTACATTAGGCCTGGGAGGCAGCGAAGTCTTATAGAAACGGCAAAATCATACTAAAGATAACTTACAGTGGAATGTTCCAAATGAACAATAATGCATTGAAGTACATTTAAAAATGAGGGCTCTCGGTAAAGTCCCTTTTGGCTAAGAACAGGTTTGGCACTACAGGATGGCAACTGCTGTTCTCTTTGGAATAATCTGCTTTGCACTCTTTGCTGACAACTATGACTGACAGAATTAGGCATCTACAGGATAGTGGGGCATGGGGAGCTTCTTCCTCCCCAAAAAGGGGAAACTTGGGAGTTTATGGGACTACTAGAAAAAATCCCTTCATGACAGCAGCTGCAGCTTCCTGAACTTTTCAGTACTGCTGAAATGGGTGGGTCTTTCTCTGGCCTGCCTGAGCATTTCACCTTCTCCACCCTGCAACAAGCAATGTTTTTCTCTCTCTTCTTGCCCTTTTTTGTCTTTTCTATTACTCAGGGCAACTATCTTGCCCAGACACCAGGTGTAGAAACTGCTAGTCGGAGGTTTGGTTAAAGATGATGGGACCCATATGAGGGCAGATTTAAGCCTTGCCTGTTCGATATTGGGTGCTAAGCAGAGTAGCTAATAATTTATGTTTTATCACATGTATTTTGCTCTGGACAGAATGGAAAAAGATAATTTTCCTTTATAGTGTGGTTTGGTCCCCTGGGAGACGGTGTGGCAAACTGGGTCACTAGGGCTGCTCAAGAAAAGGGAACCCAGAAGTCTGGCATGCTGGCAAAAGGGTAAGAGAGTTTCTTACCAGTCAGATTTCTGGCTTCTCTCTCTCTATGCAAACGGTTGAATGAATGGTAAAAATCACTGTTTATCTCTTCTGTAAAGTTTTGATTAATGAGAAAAAGAATTCGGAGGCTAGTCTTAAACTGATGTATTTGTGCTATGAATTCGTTTTTCTGAGTCAAAGGGGTTCCGTAGAATAAAACCTGGGCTTAGGAACTCATAAGCTTGCTGCTCAACATGACCCAGCAAGTTGGTCAGTGACAAACTTTGCTGCAGGTCCCTGAAACAAACAAACAAAAAAACTGGATGGGGTCTCAATCTTGTTTTATGTCCTTGGGAGCTTGATCTTGTAACCGCGTGGCAACTTTCTGTTGGTCTCTGCCTTCCAGGGAACAGGAATTTTAGAGTTCATATTGTAGCTCTAAAAATTATCTTGAGTAGTTAAAAGTCTTTAGAAACTCAAAATTAACTACTCTAGACTTCTTCTGGGAAGTTCAATAAAGACCGCCCTATGCTGTAGCTCGGGGACCAAGATTCTGGCCATTTCACAGTGGTGGTCTGGGTTTGATTCCCTGCTTAGGAAGTAATTCCTTTCTCATTTAATATCTGTATAACCTTGTCTAGTCTCTTCTCCTCCATAGTCTATCTTAAATTTTTCTTCCTTGAGTACCTGGGAGGTTACCTTTGGTAAAGTTCAAAAGCCAGAAATATCAGCCGTTTGGCCTGCCTAAAATCAGGTAATCAGAAATTTTAAAAGGTCTTTATTACAGAGTGCTATGCTTAAAAGTCAGCTTCGTTAAAAGTGGATATTCCGGCTTTTAACACCCAGGACTCCTTAGGAAAAACAAGAGGCATGAGAAACCCCTTTCTTGGCCCTGTGCTTGTGAGGACTACACCATAAAGCCAATAATCAGTTAAGAAACTTAAAAACTAGGAAATGAAAAATCTTATAACTACTGTAGTAATCTTATTCTGTCTGTCTCTCTGTGTGATTATATATATGTTGTGTGTAATGTTTATATATAAGAGCTCTAATTAATTGGCTTAAGCAAAAATAAGCACTTAAACCAAATATATTGAAAGCAAAATAAAAACTGCAGTACCTTTTAGTTCATGTAACTTTTGTAATATTGGGGAAATAAAGACAACTTTAAAAATTATTAATAAAATAAAGACATTTTTTCTAAATTATGCAAGTCAGATATTAGGTTTGCTAAGTGCTTTAAGATTATAAACTACTTTGACGTTTGAAAATTGTTCAATTTATTTTGGAGACATTACATTCTAAATAAGGCCTGGGGATATCTGGAATTACCCATGCCCCCTAGCTATGAAAAGAAGGTTATACAGAAAAGAGATTTTATATAAGAAAGAATGTTGTATAGTAAATTCTTGTCCTAAAGTAAAATGAGTGGTTGTTTAAAACGAGGAATGTTTAGGGCAAGTCAGAAAGTCTAAACATGTTGTTCATGGTCTGTGAAAGTCGTGAAATAATTTATAAAAGGGAATTTATGCCAGAAATGTTATACAATTTAACATTAGGCCTCCTAAATGCTTCATAAAATACTAATATGGCTCTTAACTGTATAGTTTGCCTGCTTACAGCTAGCTAAGTCCTGGGACACGTGGAATTAGAGATTGGAAAGAGTCAGACCTTATCTGTATTTCTGTCTGGGTCCCAGACTCCACACCTAGTACATAATTAAAATCTCTTACTTACCAAGATTTTCACCCAAAGTAAAAATTGATAAGAGTTAACATTGTAATATGCAATTGAGACTACTGGAAAAATAGGTTTGCATGCAAGATATATAAGGAGAATGAAACGTGTTTTTGTAAGAGATTATAAGAAACTATGAGAATGTAGATTTTTGCCTAGGTTAGAGAGTTAAAGATTGTTTTAAATTAAAGCTAAAAGTTTGAACAAGTTGTGGAAGGTTTATGAAAGTTAATTATAAGAGATTCTATGTGTGAACATAGTGGCTAAAGTTAAAATGGGATTGTTATTGTTGTTTTTTTCCCCCATAAATTGGACATTGGAATAAAAGCACAACAGAGTTTTCTTAGAACATTGTTCAGCTCTGAGGGAAAAAAAAAATGTAAAGGGTTATAAAAGGTTTATTAAAATCTTACCTTATGGTCAAACTAATTAAAACTGAACAGATTTATAAAATGTTACTAAAACCTAGCTTTATCATTAAAAATACACTAATGGAAACATAAAATTTGGTTCCTCTTTTAAAAGGATTTTTATGTAATATCAAAACATAATGAAAGGGTTTTGTTTACTTCTTAAGTAAACTATAAAAAAGGAGGGAGAAGGAAAGAAAGGAGACAGAATCAGTTGGCCTCATGCTATCTTCTTTGGGTCTTGTTTGGAAAGCTGGGTCTCTTCTCTATCAGAATAATATTTTTTCCTTTAAAAAATTTTTGAGTTATCAGTTTGACCAAATGAATGACTTTTGGTAACTTAAGATTCTATTTTGTAATATCCAATGTTTTAAACCTTTGGTATTTAACCTTTCAAAATCAAACTCTATATTATTGTGCTAAATCAATCAGCCAATACTGAAGTTGTTTAAATATACAATTTGAATGAACTCCCTGGTCTAAGTCGAATTACCTGTGATAACTTATTAGTTATCAGTGCTATGCACCTGAATTAGAGAAACAGCTGGTATTCAAGAGGACCTAAGTCTAATGTTAAGCATGGGCTCATGAAGAACCTGGATGGCCACCTTGTCCTTCCTGAGTCCTTAAAGCTTTTGTTATTAAAGATTCTGCATTGCATGATTCATCATGAAAAAAAAAATAATAATAATAATCCAAATAGATAAATAGCATTGCAGTAAACTAAGAAGCTTCTGTATAGCAAAAGAAATAATCAACAGAGTGAAAAGACAACATATATAATCAAAGAAAATATTTGCAAAATATATGTGATAAGGGGTTAATATCAAAAATATACAAGAAGCTGAAATGACTCAATAGCAAAAAAGCAAATAACTCAATTTAAAAATGGACAAAGACCTGAAATAGACATTTCTCAAAAGATGTACAAATGGCAATAGGTATATAAAAAAATATGTTCAACATCGCTAGTCATCAGGGAAATGCAAATTAAAGCCCCAATGAGCTATTACCTCATACTTGTTAGAATAGCTATTATCAAAATGTCAAGCGATAACAATGGTTGGAGAGGATGCGGAAAAAAGGGAACCCTTGCACACTGTTTGTGAGAGTGTAAATTAGTACAGCCGTTATGGAATACAGTATAAAAATCCCTCAAAACATTTAAAATAGAACTACCACATGATACAGCAATCCCTAATAGGTTTATATTCAAACCAAAAATGAACTCAGTATGCTGAAGAGATATCGGAACTCCCATTTTTATTACAGCATGATTCAAGATAGCCAA
Source organism: Macaca mulatta (assembly GCF_049350105.2). Taxonomy (NCBI): domain Eukaryota; kingdom Metazoa; phylum Chordata; class Mammalia; order Primates; family Cercopithecidae; genus Macaca; species Macaca mulatta. The sequence goes on along the minus strand of NC_133408.1, from coordinate 134,471,958 downwards.
AGTATAGAATTAATCTAAGTGTCCACCCATGGATAAAGGCACAAAGAAAATGTGGTATGAATACACAATGGAATACTATCCAGCCATCATTAGCATTAATCCATAATCATTCTATCATTTGCAACAACATAGATGAACCTGGAGGGCATTATGTTAAGTGAAATAAGCCAGGCATAGAAAATTAAATATTGCATGATCTCACTCATATGTGGACTCATATAAGTAGAGTAGATTGGTAGTTACCAGGGCTGGGGTGTTGGAAGGATGGGGAAGCTGAGGAGATATTGGTCAAAAAATTAAAAAAAAAATTCTTTGTTAGGTAGGAGAAATAAATTTAAGAAATCTATTGTAAAACATGTTGTCTATAGTTAGCAATGTATCATGTTCTTGAAAAATTCTGGCAAAGTGGATGTAATGTGCTCACTACAAATCTGGTAGTGATGCATATGCTAGTTAGCTGGAATTTTGTCATTCCACAACATATATATACTTTAAAGCATCTTATTGTATGTGATAAATACATGAAACTTTATTATTGTATGAACAAAGTGCTTCAAACAATGTTGAGCACATATTAAAAAATTGCTTAGCACTGCCTTTAGTTCAAATTGTTAAAGGACACTATTAAAATGTAAATGTTACCTAGAAAACCATCTATACAAATACATATGCCAGTTTAAATCATTGATTTTTTGGGGGTTGGGGGAACCTCAGCCTGTAGTCCATTCAGATAATCACTGGCACATGAATAAAGATCCCAGCTGAGACTGATGCTAGGACTCATAGCAGGTTTTTTTGGGCAGACAAGAGCAAGAGGCAGGATTTGCATTGTGAGTGTAAGAGGAGATAAGAAGGAGAACACAACTGATAGGAGAAAACAATGAGCAGAAATGGAGGGTGCTGAACTGTGAAATTTATGTTGGAGCACCTAAATCAGGCATCCTAATTTTTCCAGGAGTGAGTTTCAGTTCAAAGAAATAGGAGCTTACTTACTATAAGCTCCTATAATAGTTCAAATGGAAAAAAGACAAGAATTATTAAGCAGTCAGGTTGCAGAATCTCTCTCTCAGTCTTCACTTTCTAAAAAGTTTCACTTGGGCCCTTGCTGACCCTTCCTTGAAATCTCCAGTACCACACCCGCTTTCACATTGGAAAGCATCAAATGTCGGCTCTGTTTATTATTCTGACATGTAATCTAGCTCCTGAATTAATATGCAGCACAGTTGAAATTACAGGAATAATGCTCTGAAATCATGCTAAGCACACACTCTGTATACACGATGACCTTCAGTAAAGATCACAAATGCGTATTTTTGTTTTCGAATGAGAACATTTAACTCCAGGATTACCACCCAGAGAACCATGTTCGCATTGCTGGGGCATGATTAATTTTGAATTATAAAAATAGAACTCTTTTCAATCATATCTTAGATTCCATTCAAACCTGGTATGCAAGCAAGTATAATACACAGAAATACTATGAAGGGTGCAAATTAAAGCCACACAAAGAGGGATTTGGGCCAGATTTCTGGAAGAACAGTCAAACTTAGTTCATGTCACTGTTGTGCAAACATAAACTAAAGAAGGGAAAGTGCCAATATCCTGACCGCGTAACAGCATGAACTTAGCCTCAGGCCTAAAGTCTAAATTACCCATTAATAATATTTTCAGTCTTATTCAAACTGGGCATGATCCTTGGAGCAATACAGGAGAGTTTGATGCTTGGTGAGCATTACTAGCCCACATATGTGAGGTAATAACATTCTCTAGTGGGAGGAGGAAACAGAGGTAATTTACCAAATGGTACCCTACTGACCTGAAAGAACTGATTTACCTCATATGGAGGTTTCATTTTAGCGGAGATTTTATTTACCAGGCTTTATTGTGAGTCTGAGATATTTTACACTGATTAAGAGTGAATTGGAATATTCTTCTTCCCTATGGTCCTTTTTTTTTTGAAGTAGGAAGGTTCAGATTTGGTTTCAGATTACAAAGTGCTGACTTAATATTCTAGAACTGGAAATTGGAGGTATGCTATAGCATATTGAGCTATATTTTCATCTTCACTAAGTCAGGATTACAACTATTGTGGAATTTTAAAACTGCAGATTTACAAAGGAGATTATTTTCTTTTTGAAACAGTCAGCATACATTATTATATCAAAGTCTGAGTTTCTCTGTGTTCTATGTTCTATGGAAAATTACATTTAAATGTGATATATTGGGGGCGTCCTAGTCTTTGGTTTAGGATCAAGTTACTAAAAATTAGACTGTTTTTTTCACTAAAGAAAAAGAGAAGCATCTTGGATAAGTAGGTAAAGTGAAGAATTCACTTATATAGGTAGGTACAAAGACAGGTTGTCACCTTGCAGTGCATGATGTCACTGTAATTTCTGTTTAGAGAAATCATTTTCAGGATAATTTTGAGACCACTCAAAAATTTTACCATCATAAAAAACAAATTCCTTGTCAAGCCCACAAAGTAGAAAACCCAATTGACTTGAGGAGTTAGAAGGAGAAATAATTATTGAAACACAATTCCAAATGCTCCGAGAGCTGCATATCATATTTTGTCCTGTGGGTCTCTAAAGGACTCAACTGACAATAACGCTGTTGCTAACCCCTGTGATACTCCCGCTGCGTCGTTTAGAGTTCTCTCATCATTAAATAACAGACGTTTTGAGGAATTGATAAACATAGTCCTCAACATTAACTAAATAATCCTCCCAATAGTCTGGTAAAACAGATGGAGAGAATAAAACAGAGAAGTTGTTAAGGGGCTTAACTCAGTCCATAGAGAAAATCTTGTGACTTAGTTAGTATTGGACCTCCCTAGTTTAAGTTTATGACACCTTCTCTTCCATTTTTTACTAATAAATACCAACCATGCCTCCAAACCACAGCCATCCCAACCCCCCATCCCTGGTGATTGTCTTTCATTCTTTCCATTTAATTAAGAACAGGACACAGTTCTGCTGCAAAGCAAATTGTAGCTTTCTCTTGTATGTATTTGCTTATGTATATATTCATGAACATTAAAATAGCTTTTAATGGGACATGATTTCAAACAAATATATATATTTTTCTTTTTTTATAGGACCAATTTAGTCTAAAGCACATTGTTTATATCAGCTTCTAAATTAATTCCACTTTTTACACTTTGCCACAATCAACCCCGCTTCATTAAATAAAATCCATTCTCTTTCTTTGTGTTTCCTCTTGATGACAAGCACTGTATGAGGCACCTAGGAGGGCATAAGAGAGTATAATCTGGCTGCAGTCTTGCAGTAAGCCATAGTGGGAAAGAAAAATGATGACTAAACAAATAATTATGGTCATACTAATGATAATGCTTCCTGGAAGTTGACTATGTTCCAGACCGTATGATAAGCATACCTTACTTCATTTGATTCCTTGAAGTAGGAGCTCCATTTTCTGTTTTCACAGACCATGGAACTGAAGTTTGCCAGGTTAATGGCTTTACAGATTGAACTCACGTAAATAACTAGTACCCCATTCTCCCATTCAAGGCTTATCGAACAGTCTTTTAATACCTTTATTTTTTAATATAATTTTCCCACATTAAGCTTGTCTGACAGTTTTGATTCCCAACATAATTAATACTTTTCATTCTAGTTTATATTTTTTCTTGGCTTGAATTCTATTCCTTGAACTCCAATAAACTCTGGGTCAGTGACAAATAGCATTTCAGAACCCACGGAGTTAAGGGTTGTTTTCAAAATTATTATTAGGTCATGCTACCATGTCTTTTTGTGGTTAGTGCTTTTTCTCTCAAATATCAGTTGATCCTAGAAAACTTTTTTGAGTTTCAGATGGATGTAAATGCCACTTTTGTAGAGCCTTTTTGAAGTATCCCTACAGTGTTATATTTCTTTTTCTACCTTATTCATATGATATTCTTTTTCAAATAATATATGCCTTATGACAGAAACTATATCTTGCTAAATTGGATTCTTCAGGGTTGACATTGTATGGTATACAGTGAGTCTCAATAAATATTTGATAATTGAACTGAATTTTACTTTCTTTAAGAGGCCTTTATGATACCTTTATCTTTTCTTTGCAACAACTGTTCAATATTTATGTCTCTTTACCTGTCTTTTGTTTATTCCTTCTCGTTTCAGAGGAGTAGAGAGGTCTCTTCTTTTATCTGAATGTGACACTGACATTGCCTGTGGTCATGACTGATTTATTTTACTCTTTGACCAGTAGCTACTCAGTGTTCGCTCTTCCTGTTTGGGTGCTCTTATAGCTCTCTCTTCTTTTCCATTTAATTATGTCTTATTTTGAATTCTCAAAATTCCTTCCAAAAGGTGCAATATGAAAAGGAGGGGAAAAAGGGCAACTTCTTAATGGATAAACATACCTGACCCTGGTGATCAAGATCAACATCTACAGTGATAAATCATGCTAATAGTATGTACACTTAATAGAAGAGGCACTGTGCCACTGTGGTCTTCCTCCCAAGAACGCATAATCCCACTCTAACCAGGAGAAAAACACCAGACAAATTGCAACTAGGCAAACTACCTGACCAGTACTATCAGGACATTCAAGGCCATTGTTTTAATTTCCTGTGGCTAACATAACAAATTACCACATTCTTGGTAGCTTATGAAAAAAAAAAAATTCCTTACAGTTGTGGGGACTAATAATAGCCTAAAATCAAAATATTGGCAGGGCTGTGCACACTCCTGAGACACCAAGAGAGATTCTGTTCCTAAACTCCTCTAGGTTTCAGTAGGTGTCAGCGTTCCCTGACTTATGTCTGCATCACTCCAGACTCTGCCTCTGCCTCTGCCACTTTGCTTCTTCTCTTCTTAGTGTGTATCTGTTTTCTGTGGGTCTCTTATAAGGGTGGATAAAATAAAATAAGGTGATCTTGAGACCCTTAATCACTTCTAAGAGAACATTTTCATAGAAAGGTTCAAGGAGATTAGGACATGAAAACAGCTTTTTTGAGGACCACCATTCAAACCACTACAGTCATCAACAAAGAGGAAAGTCTGAAATTGTGGCAGCAAAGAAGAGCCTGAGCAGAAATGATGACTCAATGTCACATGGTACCCTGGATGGGATCCTGAAATAGACAAAGGACATTAGGTAATACCTAAGAAAATCTGAGTAAAGTATGAACTGTAGTTAATGATAGTATATCAATATGAGTTCATTCATTTTAAATAATGAACCATATTAATGTAATATGCTAGTAACAGAGGAAAACATATGTGGAGTTTATGGGATCTACAACTATTCTAAGAACAAAGTTAACTTTAAAATAATTCTATGTTTACTCTTCTATAAGAGGTCTGTTCAATAGAAACATAATGCATACCACCTGTGTAATTTAAAATTTACTGGAAGTCACATTTCAAAAAGTAAAAAGAAATAAAATTAATTTTAATAACACTTTAGCCGAGTATGTACAAAATATTATCAGTTCAACATGATTGATATCAAATAATATCAATTAATAATCAATAATTGGTTATTAATATTATTTGGTATCAGGGTCTTTCTCTATAACCAAAACTGGAGTACAGTGGTGTAATTATAGCTCACTACAGCCTTCAGCTCCTGGCCTCAAGCAATCCTCCTACCTCAGCCTCCTGAGAAGTTAGGACTACATGTACTTGCCAGCACACCTGGTTAATTTTTGTTATTATTTGTGGAGATAGGGGTCTCACTATGTTGCCCAGGCTGGTCTCAAACTCCTGGGCTCAAGTAATCCTCCTGCTTCAACCTCCCAAAGTGCTGGGATTACAGGCATGAGCCATAGAACTCAGCCTGGTATAAAATTATTAATAATATGTATTACAGTCTTTTGGTGGTCTGTTCATGTGTAATACCAGAAATAGCAGATGTCTGACGGAACTACGATCCAGTAACAATACAATAGACAATAAAACCATTAAAGTGAAATGTCATCCTACCAAAATAAAGTTTTGTTTAACAGAAAATTTATTTTGCATTGCTTCAGTTTTTAAACTTAATACATTAAATCACACAAAATTCAAAATTCAGTTATCAGTCATAACCATTTTTCTAGTGGCTAGCTCATTGAACAATATGTCCATATGTGTTGTTTTTTTCCATTATCTATTACTGTATAACAAACTATCCCCTAAAACAGTGACTTAAAATAACAACAATATGTTATGTCTCAAGATCCTTTGAGTTGACTGTGTAGTCATTTCTCTCGTCTTGCTTCAGGTTTCTCATGCTTTTAGAGTCTGAGAACTGCTGGGGCTGGAATGTCCCAAGTCTGGCTCCTCAGCAGGGAGAGGTGTATGGCTGGGCTGGTCTTAGTTGCTGGAATGGCTAAGCCACTCTTTTTTGTGGTCTCTCCAGAAGGCTAGCCAAATTTATTGCATGGTGGTTCAGGGCTTCCCAAAGCTCAAAAGGAGAAACTGCGAGGCCTTCCTAAGGCTTAGGTCTGGAACTTGCACAATGTTACTGCTGCTGCCCGCTATTTTTTAATGAGACTCACGTAGCCAACACAGAATCAGAATGAAGGGGAAACACACACACAAAGGCATAAATACCAGAAGGCATGGTTTACTGTGGGCCATCTTGGAGATTAGTGTTCTTGACTGTTGGTTAACTTTTCAACAAGTATTTATTTTTTCAATCTATTTTTTTTAAAACACCATAAAGATCAAACCATGCCTCACTATTCAGTTTTCCCCTAGTAAGTGAGGCAGGTGGAATTCAAATCTAGGTAGTTGTTTGGATTTTTGAGCACCTGCCTTTTTTTGTGAAGTGTTTAAGTGTTACCTTTGTTGACTCAAACAACTTCTAAGCAGTGGGCGGGGGGGGGGAGGAGAAGGAAATGGGTCCGCCGAGCAGTGTTTTAAATCCCTGATGTTATGCTTCTTATGCTTAAATAAGTTCTAATTAACTCAAACTTCCTGCAGTCAAAATTAATTAGATTTGTTGTGAAAAATTCTTTCTCTGTCTTCCTCCCTTTCTCACTCTCTTCATTCTTGCTCTTGCTCTCACTCTTTCTTCTTCTGGGTAACTCCTGACGGTGCCTTGAAAACTTCTGCCAGTTTTACACTGTATTTTCACTTAAAAATCAAAGGGAAACACATTTATCTAATCACCCATTCAGGGCTCTTTCTGCTGACCTTAACCTCTTTCTCCTTGTTTGTAATCAGTGCAGACTCATCAGTGACATTTCCAGTTCCGTATAATCTAATATGTTTGCATTCCATATTTTTCTTAGGCAAAGAAATCAACTCTGATAAAGTAATCACCTCAACATAATTGTCGTTAACAAAAAGGTTACAATGTTCTCAACAGAATAATAGAGCTGAGAATCACTCTGTTTTGTGACTCTACATCTTACTTGGCTCTGAACTCTTTTAACACAACAAATAATCATGCCTTATTAAGCACCTGCTCAATCAAGTTGGGAAATCGGACTGCGGCAGCATTAAATCCTGACCTTTGACTTCTTCTGTCAGATGCCAGAATGATGATTTCTACTGGATCTTGGCTTGACATTAGGGAGCAATTGGCTAATCCTCCGACTTTTCAGACTTGCTCTCTGATCCTTTGCTAAAGCCCATCTTGTTCTGCATCTTAGATTTATTATGATTTATTTACCATGTGGGGTAACAATATCTCCTTTTATCTTTAAAAGGAAGAGCATCTATATGATTTTAAATCCTGATTCTCAAGGGGAGTCAGAAAAAAAGTTTCAAAACTTAGAAATAAGCTTTTGTCTCTTCCTTTTGTCTTCCTTCCTAATATAGAATTTGGGAAAATGAATAAGTGAAGAGAAGTGTGAGAGAAAAAGAGACTGGGTCTGGTTAGTTGAGACTTCGCAATTAAGGGGGACATATTAGAGAAATACTACACCCAGAGCAAAGAACTACGGATTTAAATCACTTTTCCCAAGGGTGGGCCCAACAGATTTCTGTGGAAATGTAATCACGGGGACTTTCGGGTTTTAAAAATGGAGTGTCATTGGCTTTAAGTCACAAATATGATGAAGCCCAGAATTGTGAATAATGTCACCCCAGATAATGTACAAAATGAAGCGAGGAAAAAAAAATTTGGTAGACCAGATAGGAGAGATGAACAGATGTACTCAAACAGAAAATGTAAGTATAATGAAACTCACATTAAACGTCTATTACGTGTCAGGCACTATGCTGGGCATATCATAAACAGGAAAACTCAACAATAAGAGTAGCAGCCTTTGATGCACTGCTGGATTCAGTGTGCCAGTATTTCATTGAGGATTTTCGCATTGATGTTCATCAGGGATACCGGTCTAAAATTCTCTTTTTTTGTTGTGTCTCTGCCAGACTTTGGTATTGGGATGATGCTGGCCTCATAAAATGAGTTAGGGAGGATTCTCTCTTTTTCTGTTGTTTGGAATAGTTTCACAAGGAATATACCAGCTCCTCTCTGTACCTCTGGTAGAATTCGGCTGTGAATCCATCTGGTCCTGGATTTTTTTCGGTTGGTAGACTATTAATTATTGCCTCAATTTCAGAGCCTCTTATTGGTCTATTCAGGGATTCAACTTCTTCCTGGTTTAGTCTTGGGAGGGTGTATGTGTCCATGAATTTATCCATTTCTTCTAGATTTTCTAATTTATTTGTATAGAGATGTTTATAGTATTCTATGATGGTAGTTTGTGTTTCTGTGGGATGGGTGGTGATATCCCCTTTATCATTTTTTATTGCATCTATTTGATTCTTCTCTCTTTTCTTATTAGTCTTGCTAGTAGTCTATCAATTTGGTTGATCTTTTCAGAAAACCAGCTCCTGGATTTATTGATTTTTTGAAGGGTTTTTTCTGTGTCTCTATCTCCTTCAGTTCTGCTCTGATCTTAGTTATTTCTTGCCTTCTGCTAGCTTTTGAATGTGTTTGCTCTTGCTTTTCTAGTTATTTAAATTGTGATGTTAGGGTGTCAATTTTAGATCTTTCCTGCTTTCTCTTGTGGGCATTTAGTGCTATAAATTTCCCTCTATACACTGCTTTAAATGTGTCCCAGAGATTCTGGTTGTGTTCTGGTTGTGTCTTTGTTCTCACTGGTTTCAAAGAACATCTTTATTTCTGTCTTCATTTCCTTATGTACCTAGTAGTCATTCAGAAGCAGATTGTTCAGTTTCTATGTAGTTGTGCGGTTTTGAGTGGGTTTCTTAATCCTGAGCTCTAGTTTGATTGCACCGTGGTCTGAGAGAGAATCCAGCAGCACATCAAAAAGCTTATCCACCACGATCAAGTTGGCTTCATTTCTGGAATGCAAGGCTGGTTCAACATATGCAAATCAATAAACATAATCCATCATATAAAAAGAACTAAAGACAAAAACCACATGATTATCTCAATAGATGCAGAAAAGGCCTTGGACAAAATTCAGCAGCCTTTCATGCTAAAACTCTCAATAAACTAGGTATTGATAGAATATATCTCAAAATAATAAGAACTATTTATGACAAACCCACAGCCAATATCATACTGAATGGGCAAAAACTGGAAGCATTCCCTTTGAAAACTGGCACAAGACAGGGATGCCGTCTCTCACCACTCCTATTCAACATAGTGTTGGAAGTTCTGGCCAGGGCAATCAGGCCGGAGAAAGAAATAAAGGGTATTCAGTTAGGAAAAGTGGAAGTCAAATTGTCCCTGTTTGCAGATGACATTATTGTATATTTAGGAAACTCCATCGTCTCAGCCCAAAATCTTCTTAAGCTGTTAAGCAACTTCAGCAAAGTCTCAGGATACAAAATCAATGTGCAAAAATCACAAGCGTGCCTATACACCAATAATAGACAAACAGAGACAAATCATGAATGAACTTCCATTCACAATTGCTTCAAAGAGAATAACATACCTAGGAATCCAACTTACAAGGGATGTGAAGGACCTCTTCAAGGAGAACTACAAACCACTGTTCAATGGAATAAAAGAGGACACAAACAAATGGAAGAACATTCCAAGCTCATAGATAGAAAGAATCAATATTGTGAAAATGGCCATACTGCCCAAGGTAATTTATAGATTCAATGCCATCCCCATCAAGCTACCAATAACTTTCTTCACAGAACTGGAAAAAACTACTTTAAAGTTCATATGGAACCCAAAAAAGAGCCTGCATTGCCAAGACAATCTTAAGCCAAAAGAACAAAGCTGGAGGCATCACACTACCTGACTTCAAACTATACTACAGGACTATAGTAACCAAAACAGCATGATACTGGTACCAAAATAGTGATATAGACAAATGGAACAGAATAGAGCCCTCAGAAATAATACCACACATCTACAACCATCTGATCTTTGACAAACCTGAAAAAAACAAGAAATGGGGAAAGGATTCCCTATTTAATAAATGGTGCTGGGAAAACTGGCTAGCCATATGTAGAAAGCTGAAACTGGATCTCTTCCTTAAAGCTTATACAAAAATTAATTCAAGATGGACTAAAGACTTAAATGTTGGGCCTAAAACCATAAAAACCCTAGAAGAAAATCTAGGCAATATCATTCAGGACATTGGCATGGTCAAGGACTTCATGACTAAAACACCAAAAGCAATGGCAACAAAAGCCAAAATAGAGAAATGGGATCTAATTAAACTAAAGAGCTTCTGCACAGTGAAAGAAACTACTATCAGAGTGAACAGGCAACCTACAGGATGGGAGAAAATTTTTACAATCTACCCATCTGACAATGGGCTAATATCCAGAATCTAAGAAGAACTTAAACAAATTTACAAGAAAAAAATCAAACAACCCTCATCAAAAATTGGGCAAAGAATATGAATAGACACTTCTCAAAAGAAGACATTTATGCAGCCAACAGACACGTGAAAAAATGCTCATCATCACGGGCCATCAGAGAAATGCAAATCAAAATCACAATGAGATACCATCTCACACCAGTTAGAATGGTGATCATTAAAAAGTCAGGAAACAACAGGTGCTGGAGAGGATGTGAAGAAATAGGAACACTTTTAAACTGTTCGTGGGACTGTAAACTAGTTCAACTGTTGTAGAAGACAGTGTGGTGATTCCTCAAGGATCTATAACTAGAAATACCATTTGACTCAGCCATCCCATTACTAGGTATATACTCAAAGGATTATAAATCATGCTGCTATAAAGACACATGCACACGTATGTTTATTGTGGCACTATTCACAATAGCAAAGACTTGGAACCAACCCAAATGTCCATCAATGATAGACTGGATTAAGAAAATGTGGCACGTACACACCATGGAATACTATGCAGCCATAAAAAGGATGAGTTCCTGTCCTTTTTAGGGACATGGATGAACCTGGAAACCATTATTCTCAGCAAACTATTGCAAGGACAGAAAACCAAACACCACATGTTCTCACTCATAGGTGGGAATTGAACAACGAGAACACTTGGACACAGGGTGGGGAACATCACACACCAGGGCCTGTCATGGAGTTGGGGGAGGGGGAGGGATAGCGTTAGGAGATAGACCTAATATAAATGACGAGTTAATGGGTGCACCACACCAACATGGCACATGTATACACATGTAACAAACCTGCACATTGTGCACATGTACCCTAGAACTCAAAGTATAATTTAAAAAAATTAAATAAATAAAAAATAAAAAGAAAGAAATTATAAAAAAAGAGTAGCAGCCTTTAAAATGGAGTTAGAATAAAGAGGTTGGAATAGAAAGGAGAAAGCAGTATTTTAATAATGAATTTATGACTTGGATTTGCTGAAAACATCTGAATATCCGTTCCAAATCCCAAAATAGGGCACACTAGAGCTCCACATCAAACTATGAAAACTTAAACAGAGGGCACACAGTTTTCTACTTCCAGCAATTAACTAAGTTTTATCAATTCTATGAAGTCTCAAATGTCCTTACAATTCATTCTTCCCCTTTTTGCTTAAGTTGTTCACAGTGTTTCTGTTGTTTGCTGCTATGAAGTGAAACTAGCTCCCTGTCACAGTTGTAGACATTTTATGCTGTCGTTGGTCCATATGTCTTCATTTTGATTCGGGGAATGGATCCCTTTTAAGAATCTGGGATGATGGCTGCTAAACAGAATCCAAGGTCAATACCTAATAAACTGTCTAACAGGAGGGAGAAAAAGAGGATAAGAATACTCAAAAGTCTTTAATGTAGAGAGTAGGGCCTATATCAGGGGCTAGAATGATAAATTATCTAGAATACAGAATTTCTGAAGAGAAACAAGAAGTAGGGAAATGGTGATTGTCAGGGAGGTAGCTGTGAAGTCACTATTGCTTTTTTGTTTTGTGCTGTTTTACATTGATTTAATTTGTTTTGTTTTCAATCACTGTTAGCAAAAAATTAAACTTGAAATTCAAAAAGAAAATAATTTAATCCTATTTAGACATTATAAGAAGTGAAGGAAATAATTTAAAATAAAAATTGAGAGTGGAAATTGTTATATTTGCAAAAGAAAAAGTCTGAAAATGCTGGGTCTCATGCCAGGATCTACAAAATAAGAGAAAAGACAAAGAATAGTTATTAGAAGTGCTTAATCTGTGGTTGACTTCTGCAGTGGCTCTAGTAGGAAAACTGGCTTGACCAAGAACTTGACCAAGTGGACTGAGCAGTATGAAACTTACAAGAAATTCTCAATATTCAAATAAAATTGACCTAAACTGCACTTATGAGACACACATCCATGACCTTTGCCTTTGTAGTATTCAGTTTTCATCTCATCCAACATGCCTGCTCACAACATTTATTCAGTAACAGAGGCACTGACACTGAGATCATCATTATTACATTTCAAACTAACAATTAAGACATCTGAAACTTGGTGTTCCTATAGATTAAGATTTTAGGAGTTATTTAGGACAGTATGGTTGTGAGAGAGAAAGTAAAATTAGGAGGATATTGAAAAAGATGCTTAAAGGTAGAGAAATGTAGGATTCATGGAAGGCCCTTAGCTCTTTTGTTCAGCTCTTCTCCAGAACTAGGCACACTATGGAAACATGATCAGAACTGAGAGACAAAACATGTAAATTGTTCTTGGGCAATGCTTCAAAACTGGGGTAAACTGGGATAAACTGAAGTAGTTTCTTGCAGCTGTAGAGTATTGACTTCTGGGCTCCCAACCTTGTAAGGCCTTACTGGGATGCCCAAATGACAAGCAATCGAGTTCCTGAGAACCTCTCTGTGTTGTGGCCCAATGCATGGAAAGCACTAACCTAACCTATGAAAACTTCATTTTAAATAGACTCTTCTTCAGGTCTGATATTAGCCTATCCTGACCCTTGTACCTGCTGGATTGCTGGCAGTTTTGTGGGGTAAATATGCTCTCCTTCCTCTGGTAAAATGCAGCCCCTACATTGCAATATCTGAGACCTGGCAAGAGGTATGTGAGCTGGATTTAGCTCTTGCTCACTCATCTACTGGGTACCCATGTATAGTATGTCTATTCTATATTCTATTGTCCTTTCTTTTATTGAACTAATTTTATGCAATCTCCAATATAGTGGTCATTGATGACCTTATCTTTTAAATTTATCAGTTATGCTTCTGTCTTCATGAATTCTTTCTTTGGCTCAAATATTCCCTTCTTCATCTAATTATTCATTTACTCAAGTTTAAGAGTTTCATATTCTCTTAAATCTAACCAAAAAAAAGGAAAAAGAAACCTAAAATGTCTCTTCCCTGTCGTCATTTTTGTGTTGTTGGTTTTGTTTTAGTTTGTTTTCTGTCAAAGAAATTCATACCTCATACCGAATCACATCCTCTAATAGTTCAAGAAAGTGTTGAAGCTCACCAGTCATGACGTCCAGGAACACACCTGTAATGTTTGTTTCCCTTGCTGTAGACATGTGAGGTATCTAGAGAAGATGTTTTTAAGAGGTGCTTGCTTATTATAGTACTTGGCTTAGACTGTGTGATTCTAAGAAGGGATTAAGAAAGTAAAGGCTCAGTTTGAATTGAATGCTGTCAGGAAGCTAGAGTTGTCATTGATAAATAGTAAAAAGAAGAACTGTTTTTTTTTGTAAGCAGAATATTTCTATCTCTGTCTTGTTTTAGGTATCATTATGGAGCAGTTTTACCTGTCTTATCCACCACAGTCCACGGGTGGCCAAGTCTGGGTTTTGTTTATATTCTGCAAGGGTTGTTTATATTTAGTTGAAAATATTAGACCTAGCTACTACGTCTCAACTGCCAGGTATTAATCTTTTTCAATGCATAATCTTTTTATCAATATGCTTGCTTTTCTCTATTTGCTCTCACTTCTCTCTAGGTCTTTTCTCATGGAGAGTGCTGATGCATAGTTATGTGGAAAATAGAAGGGATCCTGTCAGATAACAGGGTGAGTCCTTTCCTGAAATCTTCAGACTACAAAAAGAAGAAAAATAGAGCTAATGTGAACTTGAACTCACTTTGCAAATATCAAAGATCTTTGCTGGAGAGTAAAGAGTATATAGGTCACAGGAGTGACAGTACAGAATTTTGCTCCTGTGAAATCATCTAATGGCATAAAGGAATCTTGTCACCATCTGCATTCTACCTTGATTGGCCATACAATTCAAGGATAGCCCCCAAGTATCTACTTTTTGGATTGATGATCCCACCCACTTTAGATTCCCCTTTGTGGTTTCCATCTTGTGTTAGGGAGATTAGTGGGCTTTTGTCAGAATTACCTACAAACTGCAATGATATGAGGGAAATCCCAAGTGTTTCTTCCATACTATACCTTAAATTCATCCCATCTGGCTAGATACAGCAAAAACTCTAAAATGTCTGGAAGGTCTTCAGCAACAGACTTCTTTAGTTTTTACATCTAATATAGCTTTTCCTTATTTTTATATTCTCCTGATAATTTCCATGACAACTGGTGTGAGAAAAGAGTAATTGGTTTGAAAGGTAATTATTTCACTCACTTATCTAGAGAAATGTATGATTTCTAAAGACTGAAACAGAAAAGGTATATTGCCTATGATAAGTATTTAAGTTTTTATATGTAAATGGTTATAAGCTCTGCAAAATTTCATTAATCCAAAATTCTCAGAGTAAGGTAAACTGTATGCCCCATCCTTTCCAAATGAGAGAGAAACAAACTAGCAAGCAGAATTAAAGATGCTTTCAGTACCCTTTGGTAAGGAAAGTTTCAAGTGTCTTACTGCTGTATAACCCAACACTTCAAACATAGACATATCTATCAAAAGGATGACCAGATAGCCAATTTACAAACCTGCTGACCTGTTCTTAAGGAAGAATTCTGTGAACAGGAGTTAGTCTAATGTTAAACCTCAAGTTGACTTCCTCTTGTCATCCAGAAAATCCTAATCACTGACTCTTGAAACCAATGGATGTGTAGTAAAGGAATGTGGGCATTTTATTATTATGTTCAGAAAAACATAATTTATAAGTAAAAAATACTACAACCATCAATGCCTGATAAAGGAAAAATACCTTAAAATTGTTTTTATTTTTGCCATTGCTCACTAATTTGAATGAGATTGATAAGGATGAATTTATTTCTCTCTCTTTCTCTCCTTCCTTCCTTCCTTCCTTCCTTCCTTCCTTCCTTCCTTCCTTCCTTCCTTCCTTCCTTCCTTCCTTTCTTCTTTCTTTCTTTCTTTCTTTCTTTCTTTCTTTCTTTCTTTCTTTCTTTCTTTCTTTCTTTCTTTCTTTCTTTCTCTGTCTTTCTTTCTTTCTTTCTTTCTTTCTTTCTTTCTTTCTTTCTTTCTTTCTTTCTTTCTTTCTTTCTTTCTTTCTTTCTTTCTTTCTTTCCGTCTGTCTGTCTGTCTGTCTTTTTTTGAGACAAAGTCTTACTACGTTTCCCAGACTAGTCTCAAACTCCTGGGCTCAAACAATCCTTCACTGACCTCCCAAATGCTGGAATTACAGGTGTGAGTCACCACACTCAGCCCTAGGATGAATTTCTTTTTAACTGGCATATTATTTAGGTACTTTAATAACTATATTTATAGATTTTCAAAGTGTGAGAAACTTTGGAAGTCATCTAGCTTAGAAAATACTTTAAAAATGTGTTCCATTTTGTTAATTACATAGTCCTTTAAAAAGGTAAATTGCAGCTTTAATTTTTTAGACTATAAATATGCCCTGTGAATTTTCAAGACAGGATAGAAAATAGAGAATTGCCCAAACTAGTCTTATCTGACAACCCATTTTCTGATTCATATCTGTTAAAATTTTCTAGAAAAACATTTTAGGAAGCACTATATACAAAACTCAACATCTGTCCCAACTTTCTCATTTTCTTCAATGAAATCTGACAGAGTTAAGCTAAGTGATATGTCCATAATCTGTTATTGTCAGTTCCCAGAATAGTACCCAGCTTCCTGATTTCCAGGCTAATTTTTCCACTGCATCACAGACTTGCAACTTGTAGGCATATCACTACCAGATGATCATTGTTATACATACTTATCTGTATAAAATTATATTATTTATTCCTTTAGAATGTATTAGTCATTTTATTATTTAGTGAATTTACAGTCAAGTAAATAATTCAAAACTCCCAAAGATGCTATGTTTTAATTTTGTCCATATTTGACTATGCTGCCAAATATATCTGTTTTTAATAAAAAATAAGTGCAAGATTGCTAAAAATCAATGCAAATTGGATAATTTTGTTTAAATCTTCCATTACAGCCTGTAAAATATTGTCAAGTAGCTCATATTGGCCTAAAATATGTTTCTCTTCATTGCCACAGCTGTAAATTAAATCTGAATCTAATGTTTATGTATCTACTGCATACTTAGAATAAACCATGGCTTGAAGTCCCTTTTATAAATAATCAGTTTTGCTATTAATCAAGTTAAACATTTCAATAATATATGAAATACATTAATTTCTTGGAGGAAAGTGTCAGCAGTAAAAGTATCATGGAAGCACTTAGCTCACTCAGTAAACAAAACTAGGGTGGAAGAGTGACTGTAAAAGATTGAGTCAGGGAAAAAATAGCAATGTTATACAAAGGTCTTTTGGAATTTTCCCTTGAACATCTTTTTAACTATGTGCTAAATTGAAGAGCAAGTACAATTTTACCAAACTGGAGAGAAGTTAGGAAATAAAATATACCTAAAATCTGATTATTGCCATTAGTAAGAATTATTATTTTTAAACCAAGATAAAATTTGGATTAATTAACTCTCTTAGACAATAATTGAGTTATCATGCTAAGTGAATATATTTATTAATGTTTATTATTTTAAAAGATCTTTGATTTAAGTGTCACAAACTTTCTTATTTTAATAAAGAAGAAAGTTTATCAAAATCCAGTGGAGAACTAGTTTTTACGTGAAATAAATCTACTTATTTTTCTTTCTTGGAATTCAGAGACATGGGTTTCTGAGTCCTTGGGAAACCTGATAACATGCCATATGAGAGAAGAGAAGCTTATTTCTTCCAACTTTTCCCAAGTGTATTATTCTACAAATGTTTCTCCTCTGTATTGTCAAGATCTTTCTTCCGGATTTTTTTTTCTGTCCCACCTAAGTACAGGTTAAAAATGCCTCCAACCTTTACACATTCCCTATCTCTTAAATCAGTCTGGTTATTCAGCCCTAGGAAGAGTCTGTATCAGAAGTATCCATTGTTATGATTTTCTGCCCTGAGTTCATACATATTTATAAAAACACTTTAAAGTGTAAATTATTTTGAGGTGTTATGCAGGGATCCTTAAGGAACAGTGATAGCAAAATCATCTTTGTGTCCTCAAAAACTAGATAGTGCTTGTGAAGTAATAGCAGTTTGGCAGTTATTGTTTGTGTGAACAATGAATGAACACTAAATTCACAGTCATAATTTACAAAATGTGTTTCACCTTACAATATAGTAGTTTATAAATAGGGTGACCAAGTATCTTGGTTTATCAGAATTGAGGAGTTTCCCAGAAAACGGGATTTTAATGCAAAATCTAGGACAGCCTTGGGCATTCTGCGATGATTTTTCAGCTTATTGGTATATAGAAAATGAAGACAAGGAAGGGGCAATATAAACCTTCACTAGATCTGAAGAAAGCTAAGAATTATTTCTGTATCCTCCCATGCACCCCTGTTTTCTTGGCAACTTGTTTTAAATTTTCCCTTGCCTGGAGGCTCTTGACCCTGTCTCACCACTTCTCTTCCTTCACTTACCCTGGGACACAGTTGTATTCTGGCAAGCTCTAGCCTCAGAGAGTCTTTTTTTTTTCTTTCTGTTCATTGAAACTCACCTATTTTATTCTATTGTTTGAGAGATTATACTCACACTACAGTGAATAATGTTCTCATACACCCTAATCCTGGCATATATTCATTTTCTTTTTACTTATTCAACAAATATTTATGTGGTATCTACTATTTTTTAAGGATTGTTCAGGCCCTGAAGATAGACAATATGAAAGGATAGAGTGACAACCATCAAAAAAAAATACACATAGACGTGAAAACAAATATATATAATTGATACTTATTGCTGACTTTAGTAATGTTTTATAAAGTCACTGTGAACACTGAATTAATGAGTACTGAACCGATGGTTCTAGGGCAAACACAGGTTTAGCTTCCTCTGAGTCTCTAGTCACAATATTTTTGTCAACCAATCAAGATGTAACTTTGTTCTATGTAAGTTTCTGTTTTAAAAGACATTATCTAAATATACTGTAGATTTG
Source organism: Macaca mulatta (assembly GCF_049350105.2). Taxonomy (NCBI): domain Eukaryota; kingdom Metazoa; phylum Chordata; class Mammalia; order Primates; family Cercopithecidae; genus Macaca; species Macaca mulatta. The sequence goes on along the minus strand of NC_133408.1, from coordinate 134,453,305 downwards.
TTAACATTGAACTCATGGCCAATAGCACAACTGATGCCTGAGCAAAGCTTATTCATATGTCTGTGGAGAACTTCAAAAGGGTTGTGAGCATTGATTTGGGGGTTACATATAAATTATAGCAAGTCAGCAAGTTCTCAAATATGTAATATATAAATAATAAGGATTCATTATAATTCAAATAAAGATATTTTGGGAGAAGAGGAGGAAAAAAAAACACACACACACACACACACACACACACACACACACAGAACCCAAGACTGATGAGTGGAAGATTCAGGGCAGGATTCACAAAAAGTAATGTTTAATACAAGACCCTAATGATGTGTGTAGATACAGATATGGGACAGTCGAGATGAGGGAAACAGCATATGTGGAGGCAAAGAAGGAAACCTTCATTTATTGTTTAAATGTAAAGGATGGAGTGAAAGGGTGAATACCATAAGATGAGGCGGAAGGTTAAGGAAGGAGAATTGCTTGAGCCCAGTAATTCAAGGCCAGCCTGGGCAATGTAGCAAGACATTTTCTAAAAAAAAAAAAAAAGCAGGAAGTAAGCAGCCAGCTTAGAAGGGTTTACCATGACATGAAGTGTTTAAACTTTGTGAATCATAAAGAAATACTAGAGGCTTCTGAAAGAAAACCAGCAAAGTGATTAGATTTTCCCTTTAAAAAATTTCATTGGCATCTCTGTGAAGGATGGATTAGAGAGGCATATGACAAGTCAAGAAAATCAGAAAGTAGGTGATAACAATTCAGTAATAATTAGCAGAAAAGTGGAAGTGCCTATATGAAGGCAATAATAATTGAGATATTAAGAAGATGGACATAAAAAGTGATTAGGTTCTTCTTTGAGTTAATAAATAAGAGTTAATCAAAATAAAGTAATGATAGTTGATGTCAAGTTTGAGGCAAAATAGGAGAAAAAGTTTTGGATGTTGCAATCCACCAGAATAAGAAATATATATAAAATCTTGTGTTCAGATTTGGTCAAGTTACTTGCAGTGAATTGTAAATCCAGAAAACAATAGATAAGAGAAATCTTAGCATAAGGGTCTGGAGCTCAGGAGAAGACTCAGAACAAGATACTTATTTGGGAATCTTCAGAGTAGAAATAGCCGATGGAGTTAAAGGCATGAAATAAATTGCCTGTGCAAAAGAACAGGCAAAGCTAATACTTACATTGTATATACTATATTATTGTTGTCACTCCCAATTTATAGGTGGGCCACAGAAAGAATACATGACTTTCCAAAGTCACAAATCTGTCAAATAATAGGGCCTAGATTTCAACCAAAGAAATATAGCTTCAGGTAACCTAGAAACCTCATTGGGGTATGTCAGAACACAATAAATAGATAAGATAAAAAGATGCTAAAAAAAAAAACAAAAAAAAAACAAAAAAAAAAAACACCTTCAAAAAGAATACCAGGGAAGCAGGAATAACCAAAAGATTGATGATCTTCAACAAAGGTGCCAAGAACACACTATGGGGAAAGATAGATTCCTCAGTAAATGGTGTTAGGAAAACATGATGTCCATATGCAGAACCACCCCATATGCAAAAATCAACTCAAAGTCATAAACATAAGATCTGAAACTGCAAAAATAAATGGACGGACCCCAAAAGTACGGGCAACAAAAGCAAAAATAGACAAATGAAATTATATCAAACTGAAACCTTCTGCATAACAAAGGAAATAATCAACAGAGTGAAGAGACAACCTACAAAATGGAAGAAAATATTTGCAAACTATGCATCTGAAAAGGGATTAATAAATAGAATATATAAGGAACTCAACCAATTAACAAAAAGTCCCAAATAATCACGTTAAAAATGGGCAAATGACATGAATAGGCATTTCACAAAAGACAACATACAAATAGTGAACTGGTATATGAAGAAATGCCCAACATCATTAATCATCAGGGAAACACAAATAAAAACTGCATATCTCCTCTCACATGTTAGAATGTTTAATATTAAAAAGATGGAAGATAATGAATTAGGTAGGATATAGAGAAAGGGAACCCTCACATACTGTTGGTAGTAATGTAATAGTATAGGCATTATGAAAAACGGTATGGATGTTCTTCAAATTGTTAAAAATAGAACAACCATACAACCATATGATCCAGCAATTTTACTTCTAGGTATATCCAAAGAAAATTAAATTCATATGCCAAAGAGATATTTGTAGATATCTGTATTCCCATGTTTCTTGTAGCATTGTTCAGAATAGCTTATGTATAGAATCAGCCTAGCTCTCTATCAATGATGAATGAAGTATATATAAATATGTGTGTATATATGTATATATACACACATAATTCTAGATTATAGTTATAGACTATATATAGCATTCCATCATGTATATATATGTACACGTTCTATAATATAGTATCTATAGTAATATATAGTATTCCATTTTGTGTACCTGTACTATTCAGCCTTAAAAAAGAAGGAAACCCTGTCATTTGCAATAACATTGTTGAAGCTACAGAATATTATGCTAAGTGAAATAAGTCAAAGAAAAAAAATATTGTATAATGTCACTTGTATGTGGAATCTAAAATGTCAAACTCATAGAATCAGAGTAAAATGGTGTTTACTCGGGGATGGGAGGTTGTGGGAGGCGATGAGATGCTGGTTCAAGGATACAAAATTTGAGTTAGACAGGAGGGATATGTTCAGGAGACCTATTGTAAAGCATGATGACTATAGTTCATAACAATGTATTGTATACTTGAAAATTGCAAAGAGAATAGATTTTAAACATTTCCACCATAATGGTAAATCATCTGTATGTGAAGTTATGAAAATAGCTTGATTTAGCCATTTTGCAACATATACATATATCAAAATATCATTTAAACCATACATATTTACAATTTTTATTAGACAAATTAAACAATTTTTTTTAGACAAAGTCTCACTCTGTCACCCAGGCTGGAGTACAGTGGTGTGATCTCAGCTCACCGTGGCCTCCACTTCCCAAGTTCAAGTGATTCTCCTGCCTTAGGGCCCCAAGTAGCTGGGATTACAGGTGCCCACTACCACACCCAGCTAATTTTCGCAGTTTTAGTAGAGACAGGGTTTCTCCTTGTTGGCTAGGCTGGTCTTAAAATCCTGACCTCAAGTGATCAGCCCGCCTTGGCCTCCCAAATTTTTGGGATTATGGGTGTTAGCCACAGCACCCAGCCAAAAATTATTATTATTTTTAAGATAAAACAAAAAAGAGCCAAAAAAGCTCATTTGATAGAATTTGAAGGTGAAATTAGTTCAAGACAGTTAGTTATCAGTGCTAGAGGTGGTACATCAATAAATAAAGAGAAAACTAAAATGTATCTGTTGGAACCGAGACCTCCTAGGTCATTGGTTATCTTAGGAAAACTTAAGTTTTTCATGGCTTAAGAAATATAAGGAAAGATACAAAATATATGTAGCAATTTGTAGTACCTTTATCTTGAAACACTACTGTAAAAGAAAGGAGATTGGAAGGGATATAACAAAAGAGTGTAGGCCAGGAAGAAGTGATGTTGAAAATAGAAAAAAAAAATGATTGAAGCAGTAAGTTCTGGTGAAGGCTGAAGTGGATGAGATCAAGAGCACCATTAGAAAGTTATCTTCAAATTCTAAGGCACAGTTTAGAGATAATAAGTGCAGGTACAATATATATAACGGAGAAAGTGAAGAAATTTGTACTAGATGTTTTCTTTTCTTTGAAAAATAAAGCATAATGCATATTGGTATTTTTTAAAAAGAAATGAAATACTTTATCCTTAAAAATCAACTCTACCCATTTCTAATAACAATGTTGTCAGCCATCATAACAGATCAGTAGAAGAGAAGGTTCTTTGGTCAAAGGGGAGTTTATAATATGTCTTCATATATGCCATTGAGATGACTAAATTACACCTGACAATAAGCAGAATCTTGACTGAAAATTGAGTTATTTGGCAGAAAAAGAAAATTTAGTGCTAGGAAAATTTTCTAGTGATGTTTCACTCTATTTATCTTAACAAAACCCGGAGTCCCAGGCTAACAGTGAAGAGCTACTCTTCTCTGGGTACTCCCATGTGTAAGCACAATACACATGGGAATAAAGTTCCATTTGGTTTTGCCTGGGGCTTTGTAAATTAGACTGGCCAAACACCCTCAATCTGTGTTTGGCCAGTCTAATTTCCAGAGCCCAGCTTGAGAATGTAAGATGGCTAGAGGAAAATATTTTTTCATTTCTTACAGTTTTGATGATGAAAATGAGATAGCTGGGACACTTCACTTGCTCCAGATGCAGTTGAAATCTGGGACTCTCTGACAACACCAGCCCAAGATAAATTCTTATTAAAGTCAGCCTCCCGGATTTCTGTCTGCAGGTTGCAATACAGTAGGGGTGGGAAAAAGCCTCTGTCTTCTTTTTTTTTTTTTTTTTTTTTTCAAATTTAGATTAACTGAAGAAAAAATAATTTGCTAAAATTTGTTCTGTGGATTGTGACTTCTGTGGATTTGTTCCCAGTATTTGTTGGTTATTGATCCTTTCTTTCTCGGGGACAGCTATTGCTTTCCTATGTTTCTCAGTTTGTGTCATGAGCACCTGGTTTGACTTTCTGCAAGGTTGTACATGTTGTGGGGCCTACACCTTAAGGCAGTCAACTGCCTGGTTGCAGATCCTGAGAATAGGTAGATGGAGGGGCAGAAATGTGAGATGCACCTCCTTTGTGGCTGATATCCTACCAATTGTTACCAGCTCAGAAGGTTGATTGAAGTCTTTGAGTCTATCTTTGGGAGTGAATCTGGATCAGAAAGACTGACTCTTTTGAATACTCTTTGGAGACACTTCTTAGCTAAGCTACAAAATGACTGGTTTGGTGTTGGGTCACAATTAGAATAGGTATACTTTTGGCTTAAGAGAGGGTGGGGAGTGAACTAAATACTGCCAGGAATATTTACTGTTTGTCATGGTGGCATTTTTTCAGTGCGCTATGGTCAGAAGTTGGCCTAATTCGAGGCAAAATTTCAGAGCCTGAAATGAACTATGTTTAAGGCCTTTCCTCCTAAGCTAAAATGTAACTGTGTACTTAGAATGAAAGAGAATATCCTAAATTATTTGTGGAATGATTTATTGAAGCAGTTCAAAGGCACAAAGTTCTAAGTCTCGAACATAGGAATCTTTTCATTTTCATCTTAGTTGGAACTCCCTGATATAAAGAAGCAAATTCAAGATAATATAACTGGATGAGTGGGTCCACCCTTTGACGTCATTCAGGCTGCAACCCAGTTCTTTGAGGAATTAAAAACAACTGTCCAATCTAACAGTAACAAAGGAGAGAGGAATGAGTGCCTCCATCTGTCCACATGGCTGAAGCCCTGATCTTTGTTTGCTTTCTTGCCCTTAACACAATTCTCCAACCCCTGTCGTGAAGACGTGAGACACAGCATCATTTGACTTGCGTGTTGACTTTCATCTCTATTTTCCCTGGGGCTCTTCAAGCTGACAGGCGTTTCTTTCTCTGGAGTAAAATCTCCATGCACCATAACTCCACAATAATTCATATAATTCTCCCTATATCACTGTCCAAAATACCAGATTCTGATGTTTAAATTGTGCGTTTGTCAGTCTCAAAAGTTGAGTACCATCATTCAAACCTCTGATTTTGCCTTCTTTCTGGTCTTTAATTTGGATTCTTATCCAGGTTTTATTCCCTGTCAAGTTTCTAGCTGTAATCTCTACTACTATTTGGTTTACCATTTCAGTTTTATTTTCTTTCTTATCCCAATACCCTTGCTGTGTTTACTCATCTTCTCTTCTACTTTTAATATTATCATCAGATGTACACATGCTATGTGTGTAACTGTGGGCATAATGTGTAACTAAACATGTAATTGACACCCACTGTTCAGTGCGGGTATTCATGTCCACCCAGGAAGGGCATGGGCCATAAACTGAAGATTTGCATGCCCCAAAAATTCCTATGCTGAGACTTAAAATCTGATGTGATGGTATTTGGAGGTGGAGCTTTTGGGGGTGGGTTATTAGCCCTCATAAATGGAATTAGTGTCTTTATACAAGAGGTCTTGAAGAACTCGCTTGCCCTTTGCCATGCTAGATTATAGTGAGAAGATATCTGTGTATGAGCCAGGAGGCAGGCCCTCACTAGACACAAATCTGCTGGCACCTTGATTTTGGACTTTTCAGCCTCCAGAATTGTGAAAAATAAATTTCTTTTATTAATAAGCCATCCAGTCTATAGTATTTTGTTATAGCAGCCTAAATAAACTAAGATGGCATGTGTAAGTAGGTTGTTGAACATTTGTGACTTGCTAATTTCCGGAGACATGACCAGGAAATATATTGTATAATTTGACCAAGCTGGAAGGAACTATTGAAATCTTGTGGAAGATTATGCCAGGAAGAGGTAGAGATAAACCTCTGCCAACCTCTTAACATACCAAGATTCTCATAGAAAAGCATGGGATTTCCCATACACTTTTTGCTTTCTTTTCCCTGGCTGGATTCAATTCTTGCTTCTCATATCTTCAAAGCAGAAAAAGTCAGAATGATGAGTAAAGATTGCCTATGAACACACAGATACACACCGAATCTGAAGAGTTTAGATTCTGCTTCTAAAAAGATTATTATTGTAATGGAAATATTTTTGATCCTGTTGCTTTAGGGATATCTCCATTTCAACAGTGATGTGAGAACTTTCCACAAAGAGGTCTAAGAGGGAAGTAAAGATACAGTTTGACAAGCCTCTCTGGGAAGCTTCAGTCTCTCTTGTAATATTGGATAATTGTGCAGTATGTATTAATCCACAGTGTGTTCACACAAGTCATTGTCAAATTTTAAGAAAAAAATGGACAGAAGATAATTTGGAATAAAGCATAAAATATTATTTATAACATTATTACTAACCATCTCATATCATGTCTTTTTCTATTTTTTGTTCCTTGTAAGTCAGTCTTAGAACAAGATGTTCTCTCTAGTTCATTGTTTTTCTAAATACACATTATATTAATTGACTGTAATTCTCTTCTAGAATTCACTCTTTGGTGTGTAATCAATGGAATATAATCAGTCTTGCACTTTGGTCAGTTCAGAATATGCAAATGCTGTTCTGGAAAAAAGTACAGCCTGCTCCTACTGATAGTGTTACCTAACTATGTCCTGATTACAAACTTGGCTTCCTGAGGAGAAAGTGATCTATGCCAAAATGGAAAGTGTAATGAAGTCCTCTAAACCTCCGGGAGAGGCGGTTCTGTCTAATATGTCTCTTAGAATGGAGTCATAATACTTAATTTCTAGACGCTATCACTCTTCACTTCTAGGCAGCAGAGCAACATTTGACAAACAGATCCTCCTCAAACTTAGCAAAGAGCCTTTATTTGATATTTATTCGATACTCATTCCAAAAACAGCAATTGGTCTTAGCTGAAAGGCTAATGTTAAAACAGAAAAGTAACTAAATGTTTATGGAAATAAAAGAGCTTTGACTTCACAAATGTGAATGAAAAACTAAGTAGAGTACTATTAACAATTTCTTGACTGTGGTGAAATAACATAGATATTCTTATAACAGAGTTTAAGGGTTGGACTTGAAAGTCAGGGCTTGCTTTGTCAATTTTCAGCCTAAACCAATAGAGAATAAATGTCAGAATAACCAAATTTGGGTTCGAGTCCTATCTTTGTTCCTATGTGGCCTCAGACGAGATATTTAACCTCTCTGTGCCTTATTTTCCTTATCTGTGAAATCTAGATCAAAATGGTACTGACTTCAAAGAGGTTGTAGGAATTAAATGTTGCTAATATTCTTAATACACTTAGAACTGAAACAAACTATGTGTATTAGTATGTGTAAAATAAAATATCCTTGGATAATTAATCTAAAGTGGAATTCTAAGTTTTTTCATTAATAAATATAAATTAAAATGGTATTTACTTTATTAGATTATTAATGGATTAATATTTTGCATTACATAAAATACTAGCTTCTATAATTATTGCCTATTAACAAAAACAAAATTAAATATCCTTTAGCAGTAATAAGAATACTTACTACTGATATTTCCAATTTACTAATGGGCCAAAATATAGTATTGTTATTGTTAACAACTTGGAATTTAGATCAGACCGCCTGGATGTGTATTTTGGTTCTGTCATTTACTAGCTTTGTGATAGCTGTAACAATGTTAAGCCACACATTTATTCTCTGTCAGTCTCAGCTGCTTCTTCTGAAAAATGGAGCTAATAGTTCCTATGTCTAAGGGTGGTTTTGAATACTGAATGAGATTATAGCTGCATAGTAGCTGGCATATAGTATGCATTCAATAATTGGTGGATATTAATAACTTCTTTAGTTTTTATTATGTTCCCAGGTTTGAAACTCATATCTCATTTTTTCCAAGAAGCTGTATTTGAGATTGTTGCCAGTAAGTATCCTGGAAAAGTCCATGGGAGACTATTTCACTGAAAAATTAACTAAAATGAAAGTAACATTCCAGTGGAAAATATAGTGGTCTAAGTAGTTACTTAGGAATTCTGGACTATGGGTACCGTCACTGGAAGGAGTCCTCTTTGTGCGGTAGCATCTGTGGTGGGATCTGTGTCCACAAAGGAGCAGATGCTCCCATGAACAAGTAGCTCAATAGCGGTCCCCTCTCCTGTGGATCTGCACAAACTGCATTGCTATTTCTTTCCCTTTAAAACCTCAGTTACAGAGATTTGAGTTGATTATAGCCCACAGTTCATCACACATTATTATCATTGGTTTGTGCAAATCCACTCTCTTAGCCTAGCCCACTATATTTGTTGGGCTGGGGCAAGAGTATAAATGGAAGACTCAGGCTTCAGGTTCATGACTTACTTCTCTCTGCTCCCTGAACCACAACCAGCCTCAAGCAAATGCCATGTGAATACCCCAGCCTACACATCTGTATTCCATCCTCCACTACTAACTTCCCTTTTGGGCCTGGGAGTGCCACACTGACGAAGACTCTCCTTGATCAAACTTTAATCAAGCTTTCTAATCCCTCCTCTCAACTAGGCTTTTATCTTGAGTTTCAGTGTCTATCCTTGTTGGGCCTGCCTTGCTGAGTTTTAGCAAGAATCCTGTCTAGTTGATGTAGCTAGGATCCCTCACCCTTGATATTTTATCCCCCGATTATCTAATCAAATTCCTCATTCCCAGCATCCCCCAGGTAATATCTGATCACTGGACTGCCTTCAGCAGGAATACTGTCAAGGCAGTATTCAAGGCAGGTAAAGAACCTGCCACTGACCCTGATGTTTCCTCTTAGTAATTTTCCATCCACTGACTACCAAGTGGTTCCTTGGCTACAAAACTCCACTTGTCCATGTTGTATTCAGAATTGAGCCCAGCTCTATACTAAGGTCTCTTTTCTCCTACTGCAGTAATTCCTGAATAAAATCTATTTTTATTGATTTAACCATTGTCCAAGTCTGTTTTTTCTTTAATAACATCGTGGATTACTGGACTCAAGAAACAGAAATTCACAAGCCCTAGAAGTGTGCTTGAGTTTCACTTACGGAGCAGAGGGGCAGAGCATGCAGCTGCCCAATTCCTGGGGTTTTACGGCAGATACTCCACTTTTAATTTCCTCTCTCTCCTTAAACTATCATTTATTTATGTTAAATTTGTATATTTTGAAGTTTAATGACTATATTTGTGAACATGAGTGTTTCAGCTTCATAGGCACACATTGTTAATGTATAAAATGATAATAGGTTGGATATTTCAATCATTTCATTATTAAGTAAAAATATACTGTTCTTTTTCACTTACCTTTCATAGATTAGTTCCTTGTGAATCAATAAAGCACAGTGTAAATGTTCTATAATAATTTTGATTGGAATTCAACTCAATTTATCTTATTTGGAAAAACTTAAAATCTTTTATTATAATATTAATATTGGCTTGTTCAATCCTTTAGCCTAGAATGTCTCTACATTTGTTCAGATCATATTCCAATTAAAGTTCTAATGTTTACTCCATAGAAGTGTATGTATTCTTAGTTAAATCCAAGACGTTTTATAATTTTTCTTATTTTTGTGTTTTAGTCCATTCTCACATTGCTATAAAAATGCTACCGGAGACTGGGTAATTTATAAAAGAAAGAGGTTTAGTTGGCTCACAGTTCTGCATGGCTGGGAGGCCTCAGGAAATTTACAGTCATTCTGGAAGGTGAAGAGGAAGCAAGGTACATCTTACATGGTGACAGGAGAGACAGAGAGGAAGACGGGGGAGCTACCAAACACTTTAAAAACCATCAGCTCTCGTGAGAACTCCCTCACTATCATGAGAACAGCATGAGGGAAACCACCCCCCATGATCTGGTCACCTCCCACCAGGTCCTTTCCTTGACACGTGGGGATTACAATTGAGATGAGATTTGGGTGGGGACACTGAGCCAAACCATATTATTGTGTGATTAGAATTTATTTTTAGTTTATAATTTTATCTGTTAATTCTGTTTTAAATAAATGCTATAATTTTTAGGCTAATTTTATGTTTATATTAATAGATGTTGCTTACTAATTTTCCCCATTAGAAGATAAATGTATCATCTATCAACAATGATGTATTTATCACTTCTTTTCCAATCCTTTTAATTATTGCCTACTTATCTTTCTTTTAATATTGAACATGACTCTCAGTACTATGTTAAACAGTAGCATTGATAATGGGCATCCCTGTTTTGTTCTGCAATCTAAAAGGAATGTAACAAAATTTTGTCCATACGTTTGCTTTATACATTTGATTTATAACCTTTGCCAAATTACAGATTTTTTTTCTACTTAGAATTGGCTAAAGAATTAAGTAAAAAAATCATTGTTTATCAAAAGTTTTTTTTCTTTTTTCCAGTTAGAATAATAGCTAGGTTTAATTCTATGTAGTTGCTGGTAAATTACATTTATCAATTCTTTTTTTTTTAATTTTATTGGGATATAATTCATGTACTATACAATTTACTTGTTTAAATTGTACAACTCAATGGCTTTAATATGTTCGCAGAGTTATAGATTCCTTTGTTACTGAACTATACTAACTTTCTGGGATAAATCCTTAATCAAATTATTATTTGTCATGTTTAATGTAGATTTTATTCAGCTATTAACTATTTATCAATTGATATGTAATGCAAAACTCAAAATTGTGATAAATTAAACTCACTTCTGCATCTGTCTTCCAGATCATGAAACAACGTTCTTAGAACCCCAGAAGCCCTTATTCTCTTCCTGTTATTTCCCTTTCCCTCAGGGAAACCACTATGTTGACTAGAGATTACTTTTGCCCATAATTTCTTTATATAAATGGAATCATAGAGCGTATATTTTTGTGCCTCATTTTTTTTTTCAACCCTTATATTTTGAGATGGATCCATTTGTATGCAGTTAAAGTTTACTAATTCTCATTCCTGTCTGAAATTCCATTTGCATAAATGTACTATAATTTAATTACTCATTCAGCTGTAGAAAGAAATTTGGAATGTTTCCAACTTTTGACAATTAATAGTGCTGCTGTGAACATACTTGTCAGTGTATTTTAAAAATGCAAGTATACCTTTCTGTAGGGGCTGTGCTAGGAGCAGTATTGATGAGTTATAAGATACATCATGCTCAGCCTTTACAGATTTTGCCAAACAGTTTTACAATATTTGCCTCTGTTAGCTATTTTCTTTTTTTTCTCTTTCTTTTTTTTTTCTTTCTTTGAGACAGACTTGCTCTGTCGCCCAGGCTAGAGTGTGGTGGCATGATCTTGGCTCACTGCAACCTCTGCCTCTCAGGTTCAAGTGATTCTCACTTATAATTGGGAGGCAAATTATGAGAACACATGGACACATAGAGGGGAACAACAAACACTAGGGCATTTCAGAGGGTGGAGGGTCGGAGGAGGGAGAGGATCAGAAAAAAATAACTAATAGGTACTAGGCTTAATATCTGGTGATGAAATAATCTGTATGACAAACCCCCATGACACAAATTTACCTATGTAACAAAACTGTACTTGTACCCCTGAACTTAAAATAAAAGTTTAAAAAAAAGAAAAAAGAAAAAAAAGAAATAGGAGCTACGTCTAATGATGAGAGTGAAGGAGAAGTAAAGAAGAGCAGAGATTTAAAAAAGTCTTCATTGAATTCAGATCGCTCCTTCTAGTTATTTCTGGGGTCCAGCCACATCTTTGTCTTTGTATCTTATTATGCATATAACAAATTCCCTTTTTAGCTTAAACTAAAAAATAATAAAAAAAATATTCTTATAGGCTAATACATGATCTATTTTTGTGAATCTTTTATATTTCTTCAAAATGTATATTACCTCTCTTATGAATGTGGTGTTACAGTGTTATATATATGTTACTGTATTCTTCACTTACTCTTTTGCTACTTGTACTATCAGCTCCCAGGAATAATGCATTAAAATAGCTGACTAGGAGAAATAGGAACACTTTTACACCACTGGTGGGAGTGTAAGTTAGTTCAACTATTGTGAATGACAGTGTGGTGATTCCTCAAGGATCTAGAACCAGGAATATCATTTGACCCTGCAATCTCAGTACTGGATATAGACCCAAAGGTTTATAAATCATTCTATCATAAAGACACATGAATACAGATGTTTATTGCAGCACTAATTACAATAGCAAAGACTTGGAACCAACCCAAATGCCCATCAATGATAGACTGGATAAAGAAAATGTGGCGCATATACATCATGGAATACTATGCAGCCATGAAAAAGAATGAGTTCGTGTCCTTTGCAGGGACATGGATGAAGCTGGAAAACATCATTCTCAGCAAACTAACACAGGAACAGAAAACCAAACACCACGGATGTTCTCATTCATAAATGGGAGTTGAACAATAAGAACACATGGACACAGGGAGGGGAACATCACACACCGGGGCCTGTCAGGAGGTGGGGGGCAAGGGGAGGGAGAGCGTTATGACAAATACTGAATGCGTGTGGGGCTTAAAGCATAGGTGATGGGTTGATGGGTGTAGCAAACCACCATGGCACAGGTATACCTATGTAACAAACCTGCATGTTCTGCACCTGTCTCACAGAACTTAAATTTTAAAAATAGCCAACTAAAGTTATTGATCATTTAGATTTTCCTAAGTTAATCATCCAGTTATTGCTTAGATTTTGTGATATTCGATACATATGCATTTTAAGTGAATGTATTTTCTCTCTGTTATGACTCTCATCTGAATTTAACACCATTTTTTGCCCCTTTACATTTGCAAATTTCCTTATTATGCAAATTTTCAAAAATGCACAGAAGTAGGGAGAAAATAAGTTCCCTGCATCCATAAGCTAGCTTCAGCAACTATTGTTTCAAAAGTATATATTCTACTTTTCTTATTCTAAAAATTATCTCATTTCAACTTTTAATGTTTGTCTTAACAGATAAAAATGTCTTTAAATATAATCACTAAGCTGCTTATATTTCTTCACCTAAAACATATTTTGTCAGATATTAACTATTTTTTGCTCATTTTTGCTATGTATTTCTTTCCTTTAAATAATACCCTTTATTATTTAGAGCCGTTTTAGATTTGCAGAAAAATTTAGTAGAAAGTATGAAGATTTTCCACTATCCCCACACATGCATAGGCTCTTCCCACTATCAAAATTCTCTACCACCATGGTACATTTATTACAATCAATAAGACTACATTGACACATCATTATTACCCAAAGTCCATAGAGTGCATTAGGATTTATTCTTGGTATTGTATATGTTCTATGGGTTTAGACAAATGTATAATGGCATGGAGCCTCTCTCACAGTATCATAAGAATAGTTTCACTGGCCTAAAAATCCTCTATGCTCTGCTTCAATTTCATTTAGCTCTGCTCTGATCTTGGTTATTTGCTTTCTTTTGCCGGGCTTGAGTTTGGCTTGTTCTAGTTTCTCTAGTTCCTTGAGGTTTGACCTTAGATTGTCTGTTTGTGCTGTTTCAGACTTTTTAATGAAGGCATTTAGGGCTATGAAATTTCCTCTTAGCACGACCTTTGCTGTGTCCCAGAGGTTTTGATAGGTTGTGTCACTATTGTCATTCAGTTTGATGAATTTTTTAAATCTCCATCCTGACTTCATTTTTGACCCAATGATCATTCAGGAGCAGGTTATTTAGTTTCCGTGTATTTGTGTAGCTTTGAAGGTTCCTTTTGGGGTTGATTTTCAGTTTTATTCAATGTGGTCTGAGAGAGTGCTTGATATATTCTCAATTTTCCTAAATTTATTGGGACTCATTTTGTGGCCTATCATATGATCTGTCTTGGAGAAGGTTCCATGTGTTGTTGAATAGAATGTATATTCTGTTGCTAGATGGAATATTCTGTATATATCTGTTAAGCCCATTTGTTGCTGGGTATAGTTTAAATTGATTATTTCTTTGTTGACTTTCTGTCTCGATGACCTGTCTAGTGCTTTAAGTGGAGTATTGAAGTCCCCCACTATTATTGTGTTGCTGTCTATCTCATTTCTTAGGTCTATTAGTAATTGTTTTATACATTTGGGAGCTCCAGTGTTTGGCGCATATATGTTTAGAATTGTGATACTTTCCTGTTGGACAAGGCTGTTTATCATTACATAATGTCCTTCTTTGTCTTTTTTAACTGCTATTGCTTTAAAGTTTGTTTTGTCTGATATAAGAATAGCTACTCCTGCTCACTTTTGGTATCCATTTGCCTGAAATGTCTTTTTCCATCCCTTTACCTTAAGTTTGTGTGAGTCCTTATGTGTTAGGTGAGTCTCTTGAAAGCAGAAGATGGTTGGTGAATTCTTATCCATTCTGCCATTCTGTATCTTTTAAGTATTGCATTTAGTATTGCATTCAATGTCAGTATTGAGATGTGAATTACCATTTGATTTATTGTGCTATTCATTGCCTGTATACCTTGGTTTTTTGTTTTGGTTTTTTAAATTGTATTTTTTTTCTAGGTCCTGGGAAATTTATGCTTTAAAAAGGTTCTGTTTTGATGTGTTTCCAGGATTTGTTTCAAGATGTAGAGCTCCTTTTAGCAGTTCTTGTGGTAGTGGCTTGGTAGTGGCAAATTCTCTGAGCATTTGTTTGTCTGAAAAATACTGTATACTTCATATATGAAGCTTAGTTTACCTAGATACAAAATTCTTGGCTAACTGTTTTGTTTGAGGAGCCTGAAGATAGGGCTCCAATCCTTTCTAGCTTATAGGGCTTCAACTGAGAAATCTGCTGTTTTTCTAACAGGTTTTTTTTTTTTTTTTTTTTTAATAGGTTACCTGGTGCTTTTGTCTCACAGTTCTTAAGATTCTTTCCTTCATCTAAACTTTAGATAAACTGATGACAATATGCCTAGATAATGATCTTTTTTGCAATGAATTTCCTAGGTGTTCTGTTTCTTATATTTGGATGTCTAGGTCGCTAGCAAGGCCAGGGAAGTTTTCCTTGATAATTTTCTCAAATATGTTCTCCAAACTTTTAGATTTCTCTTCTTCCTCAGGAACACCAATTATTCTTCGGTTTGATTCTTTAACATAATCCAAGACTTCTTGGGGGCTTCTTTCGTGTTTTCTTATTCTTTTTTCTTTGTCTTTGTTGGATTGGGTTAATTCAAAGACCTTTTCTTTGAGCTCTGAATTTCTTTCTTCTACTTGTTCAATTCTATTGCTGAGACTTTCCAGATAATTTTGCATTTCTATAAGTGTGTCCATTGTTTCCTGAAGTTTTTATTGTTTATCATTTATGCTGTCTATTTCCTTGAATATTTCTCCTTTCACTTATTGTATCATTTTTTGAATTTCCTTACATTGTACTTTGCCTTTCTCTGGTGTCTCCCTGATTAGCTTAAAAACTAACCTCCTGAATTCTTTTTTAGGTAAATCAGGGATTTCTTCTTGGTTCAGGTCCATTCCTGGTGAACTAGTGTGATTTTTTGGAGGTGTTAAACAACCTTGTTTTGTTATAGTACTAGAGATGGTTGCTGGTTCCTTCTCACTTGGGTCAGAGGAGAGGTCTAGAGCTGAAGACTGTTGTTCAGATTCTTTTGTCCCACAGGATGTCCCCTTGATGTAGTACTCTCCCCCTTTTCCTATGGATGTGGCTTCCTGAAAGCTGAGCTGTAGAAATTATCTCTCTTCTGGATCTAGCCACCCAGCAAGACTGCAGGCTCTGTGCTGATACTGGGGATTGTCTGCACAGAGTCCTGTGATGTGATCTGTCTGTGGGTCTGTCTACCACGGATACCAGCAACTGTTCTGGTGGAGGTGGCAGTGGGGTGAAAAGGACTCCATGAGGATTCTTAGCTTTGGTGGTTTAATGCACTATTTTTGTGCTGATTGTCCCCCTGCCAGGAGCTGGAGCTTTCCCGAAAGCATCAGCTGTGGTAGTATGGAGAGGAACTAGTGGTGGGCAGGGCCCTAGAACTCCCAAGAGTATATGCCCTTTGTCTCCAGTTACCAGGCTGGGGAGGGAAGGACCATCAGGCAGGAGCAGGGCTAGGCATATCTGAGCTCAGACTCTCCTTGGGCAGGTCTTGCTGTGGCTGCTGTGGGGGATGGGGGTAAGGTTACCAGGTCAATGGAGTTATATTCCTAGGAGGATTATGATTGTTTCTACTGTGTCATACTGGTTGTCAGGAAAGTGGGGGAAAGCTGGCAGTCACAGGCCTCACCCAGTTCCCATGAAATCCAAAGGGCCGGTCTCACTCCCACCATGCCCCGCCCCCAACAGCACCCAGTCTGTTTCCAGTCAGTGGGCGAGCTGGGCTGAGAATTTGCCCCAGGCTACCCACATCCCAGCTGCAAAACCAAATATGGCTTTCTTTCTTCCCCGGCCTGTGGAGTCTGCACACTGAATTCACTCCCTCCGCTGAGTTCTGGCCAGGAGGCTTCTCGATCAATTCAAATTGTTACAAAACTCAGCTGGAGACTTCCTTCTCCCTGTGGACTTTTTCCCGTTCCTCTGGCTGCCCTCCGGAAGGACCCCTGTGAGGCCAGGCAAAAACAGCTTGCTAGGGAACCCAATGAGCTTCCAGGCCTTTTTCTGCTGCTTTCTCTACCGCTGTATTTCACTCAGTTATCTAAATTGACTCAGCTCCAAGTAACGTCAAAGTCTTCTCCCATAATCTAGGCCCTCAGTTTCTTCAGTGGAGGGGTGTGTTCGAGGGTGGATGATCCCCCTTTCCCACTTCCACATTTTGGACCCTCACAGTATTTGGGGTGTCTCCCGGGTCCTGCAGGATCAATCCACTTCCTTCAGGGGCTCTGTGAGTCCTCTCAGACTTGCTGATTTGTTTCTGCATTCATTCTGTAGCAAAAATTCATGATGCAGGCCTCCACACACTGCTCTGGGCATCCGAGTTGGAGCTGCAATCTAGTCCTGCCTCCTGTCGGTCGTGATCCCCGTGGACTCTTTGCTCAGTATTTTTAATATATATTTGTCTTCTTTATTTCTGTATCTTTTTGCTTTATGTTTATTTCTTATTCATAACTTGCTAGAATTTTTTAAGCCTATCTGAATTCTTTGTCTTAATTAATGAATTGAATATTTTATTTTTCCATTTGTTCTACATATCATATTAGGTCATGTTTCCATTCCCTTGTTTCATATTTGATACACAAAATCCACCCTCATTCCTTTCTTTTGTTCTGCTTTTTCCTGGATAAAAATAGTTCTCTTCAATTAGTTTAAATGACGTTATTATTTTATTTCTATAGTGATTGTCCTTAAGACATATATGTATTCACGGTTATGATTTCTTACACTTATTGGTATCTATATTTCCTCACTTATAAAATAAGAATTGAACACTTTTATTTTCATTTGATTCCTATCACCCTTCACACCATCCTGTTGACATTGTCTTTTAGCATTTCTTTAGGGTTAATTGAGAGGGATAAACCAGAACTTTATCTAATTTGCCATCTCGGAAAGATATGTCACAAAATACTTCTCTATGCTATTCACTCCCTTGGTTAGAGTAAATGGAAAATAAAGAAGCGTTGTCTAAGCTGTGTGATTTTCCTTCTTAGATTGCATAGATATACATCTCTATCATATACATCTCAGTTAATTCTCTACATACAGAAATATATTAATTTTTATATTTTTGTTAAATTATTTGTATACTTATATAAAATGATGCTATATGAATGTTAAATAACCAAAAGATACTATTTTTGTTTGTTATTTGTTGTTTGTTGTTTTTATGTAATCACAAAAAAAGCAAAGAGCTACAATTTTCATTAATGACTAGAAATGCTTGTTTCTGAGGAGCTGGTCCAAAAGAGCTGATTTCTGTTTATCAAATTACATGTATCATCCTGGGTTCAAATTCAAATCAAAATTCTAATATATATGTATTTTATTTTAAAAATACATAATGAGTTTTATTGTTACTATTTAAGTCGATGATAGAAATTAACTTTATTATAATAGTTTGTGTAAAAGTAATTGAGGTTCTTATCATTACTGTTAATGGCAAAACCACAATTACTTTTGCACCAACTTAATATTTTGCTGTTAATGGATCAAATATGTAAATATATCCAATATGCCTAATTCAACTACATTTTTGAGACGATATATGATGGTAGAAAATGGATGAGAAACTGTTATAATTTTGGTTTGGTCTCATTTAGTGCTGAGATTTAAAGTTCTAACAGAATTTTTTCAAGAAGACTATATCTAAGACTTTGTGCTCTTTAAAGTAAATCAAACAGAAAGATAATAGGAAAAAATAATTTAAAATATTTTTAACCCAAAACTGTCAGAGAAATCTGTCAATATTTTACTATGCCATGAATTTACATCTTTAAAGCTTTCTTCAAAGACCTCTTCAAAGTTCCTGTGCTTAAAGAAACCATCTATTACAAATTCTATGGGCCCCCCTGTCTATCAGTTTCAAACTGTGTAGTTTATGGCACTGAGTCCACCTGAGTCAAAGCAATTTGACAAAAAAAAAAAAAAAAAAAAAAAAAAGAAAAGGAAAAAAAAAAGATCAACAGCATCAGTTTGTAATTGTTTTCTTTAAAACAGATGAGCATTCAAAATGAAAATAGAGCTTCATCAATTTACTAATTGAATTTAAAAATAGGTACATGGGGTAGGAGTTTTAGAAAATGCTTTCATTTGGTGGAATTTTTTCTTACTAGTTTTTACAATAACAAATCATAATTTAAAGAAAACTTATTTTGCAAAAGTTTTAACTGTTTTAGTTGATACAGATTGTAGTAGATATTAAGAATAAAGATTTAGTCCTTAATAAAATTAGTTTCTGATAAAAAAAGGAAATTCATAAACTTTAAGCTCTTTTATACCTTAGAGACATCGCATTGGGGTACAGAGAAATTAATGTTGACTTACATCAACATATACACTAATTTTAGCACCAAGTTGACCATCCCTTTCTGTTTATGTTCATTGCATTCCCTACTACATTGCTTCTGTCATCTGTAGGCCAGAAACCACAAAATAACCCCAACTTTCATTTTGCCTGAACACCAAACCGATATATAAAACTGCCTACTGGATACTCCTCAAATCTTCTCATACTCATAGAGTTCAATGCTGAAACCATGTTCTCCCAACCCCATCCTGTTTCCCCCACTGTACTTCCTCTTATTTTTAAATGACACTAACATTCACACAGTTGTATACCATGAACATCAAGGAGTCGTTTTAATTCTGTGCTTATTTTTCATATATGAAAATTCTGAAATCTCACTATGCCACTTCTCTGCTTAAAAATACCAAAACGTCTCCCCCGCCTACAGGATTAAATCGCTACATAGTGTGAACAAGAACTTTCTAATAATCAGACCCCTGTCTTCTTGTCAAACTTTCTGTAATTTCCAACACATGAATAAAGTGTGGCAATTCTCACTCTTAGTTTTTGCCATAGCTACTGAAACCAAAGGCTACTTCCAAATATCTTTAAAGACTAATTACAACAGCACAAATTACCACAGGAGATTCAAAGTTTTTTTGTTTATTCGTTTTTCACTGATAAAAATGACCTGCAAGAAAGCTAGAATTGAAACACAATTCAATAGTTGGAGATAATTGTGCAACAGTAATTTATTTCAATATATTAAAAGCGTAGAGAAATATCACCCATTGAACAACCGTTTTCCTGATTCATTCAGTAAATTGGTCTCATTTTCTCCTTATCTATGTTTTTGTACTTTAAACTAATACTCTCAGAATATGCTACCCTATACTTCTAAAATACTTGTTTAAATATTCTAGCTCCGGCGGGGGGTGCGGTGGCTCAAGCCTGTAATCCCAGCACTTTGGGAGGCCGAGACGGGCGGATCACGAGGTCAGGAGATCGAGACCATCCTGGCTAACACGGTGAAACCCCGTCTCTACTAAAAAATACAAAAAACTAGCCCGGCGAGGTGGCGGGCGTCTGTAGTCCCAGCTACTTGGGAGGCTGAGGCAGGAGAATGGCGTGAACCCGGGAGGCGGAGCTTGCAGTGAGCTGAGATCTGGCCACTGCACTCCAGCCTGGGCAACAGAGCGAGACTCCATCTCCAAAAAAAAAAAAAAATTCTAGCTCCTCACTAGCAGAACCCAGTAAAATTGAGAATTTGCAAAGGTCTAAAATCTTGGGCTAAATTTTGACCTATGTCTACACATAAAATTTTCGTTGTGAATTTAAAGTGAAAATTAAATTGATATAGAATCGTTCTTTAAGAAAATAACCATGTGTGAGACCATTTAAAGACATCTAAAGTGATGTAAATATTTCTTCTTTATGCTTCAGGTTACATAAAGAGCATGAGTTGGTTTATAAATTTGATTTGTAAGCCAGGAAAAATAAACTTTATATTTTAAACATTAACCTTAAACAGTATTCAATCTAAGAAAAGGCCAGCTCAGCTGTTCAGAGTCTTCTGGTATATTAAGCAAATAGCTTGATATCCTAGATGTCTTAGGCATTTTCACAACAATATGTTGTTACTTTGAAGACTAGACATTATTCTTGGATCTCTGAGGTCAACCAAGGTCTTAGCTGACATATTTTTAAAATAATCAGGGTGTTCAAGAAAGTCCATGTTTTAAGAGCAACTGGAACTGTATCTACTGTATAGTAGCCGAATGTTTACTATTTCTGTGTTATTCTTTTTTCTCTTTACCTCTCTCTTTGTCTTCAGAATTTACTACTGAGTAATTTGTTCGTTTGTTGAGGTAGAGATACTTTATGTACTTTTTATTTGAACTATTTCAAGCACACAATTATGTTGAAAGTAATATAGAGTACTGAAATTGTAATCTAACAATCAACTTTTTAAAATTCAACTTTTTATTATATTGGGTTTAGATTTTTTTAAAAAAGAATTTTAGGCCGGGTGCAGTGGCTTACAACTGTAATCCCAGCACTTTGGGAGGCTGAGGCGGGCGGATCACAAGGTCAGGAGATGGAGACCATCCTGGCTAACACGGTGAAACCCCGTCTCTACTAAAAATAAATAAACATAAATAAAATTAGCTGGGCGTGGTGGCGTGCACCTGTAGTCCCAGTTACTCTACTTGGGAGTCTGAGGAAGGAAAATGGCATGAGCCCGGGAGACAGAGCTTGCAGTGAGCTGAAATCGCACCACTGCTCTCCAGCCTGGGCGACAGAGCAAAACCCCGTCTCAAAAAGAAAAAAAAAAAAAAAAAAAAAAGTATTTTAAAAGCTATTGAAACAATTGTAGCTCCCTATGTCCTCATCTTTTCCTTTGATACTTACAGGAAAATTTATTTTGAATTTATTACTTAACTTTTCCAAAAATTGTTTTTATATATTTACTACTTACATATGAGCATATGTACCATAAGCGTTATCATTTGCTTCTTTAAACTTGATACACCCGGGACAATTTTTTTTGCATCCCTAGACTCCTTGATTTTACTTGTTTAACATTATATTTTTGAGATTTTTCTGTTAATACATACAACCTTTCTTTTTTTTTAATTTAAATTTCTGTATCTATTTAGTAAGTATATTTCAAGTTATTCATTCTCCTTTTATTGAACATATAGATTGTTTAGTTTTTCTGTTATAATTATCCTGTAATAGAGTTTCGAAAATGTCTACTACTACACATGTGGAGAAGTTTCTCAAGGGTATATATTAATTGTTAAGAGCTTGTTCTTGAGATAATTATACTCCAATACAGTTAAACATATAGATGAGTATTTTTAAATAATCAGACGGCAATCGGAAACTTTTTTTTTTTTTTTTTTTTTTTTTTTTTTTTTTGAGATGGAGTCTCGCTCTGCCTCCCAGGCTGGAGTGCAGTGGCCGGATCTCGGCTCACTGGAAGCTCCGCCCCCCGGGTTCACACCATTCTCCTGCCTCAGCCTCCCGAGTTGCTGAGACTCCAGGCGCCCGCCACCACACCGGGCCAATTTTTTTTGTATTTTTAGTAGAGACAGGGTTTCACCGTGTTTGCCAGGACGGTCTCAATCTCCTCACATCATGATCCACCGGCCTCGGCCTTCCAAAGCGCTGCAATTACAGGCATGAGCCGCCGTGCCTGGCCGGAAACTTTAAAAGAAGTAGTTACTTGTGGTCATAACATTAATCTCAATCCACTAAAATCCAACTTCATTGGATATTGCCAAATCACTCTCCAAGGTGAGTGTTTATGCCAACATATATGTAACGTAAAAGTATACGAGCTTTTGAAACAAACAATAAAGGTATTTTCAACTTCATCTTCTTTGGGCAAGAGTTTTTTTGACTAGTAAAGCCATGTTAATAAAGACAGCAAGTTGTGTGGTCTTTTACATGCTTTCCATTCTCAACTAAACTAATACATTCTTGTTTCTTCTGTCTTGGGAATTACTTAAGTGTCTTTATGTATTCCAACAAATATACCTGAAATTTTCTCAATTATTAATCTTGTATTTCATCTACAGTAAAAGCTTGGACGTGATCTAGTACCTAACAGCTCTGCTATGGTCTGAATTTTTGTGTTCCCTCTTTCTTCAATTTATACATGAAAATCCTACCCCCCCCCGCCCAAGGTGATGGTGTCAGAAAATGAGGCCTTTGGAAGGTGATTAGGTCATGAGAGTGGAACCCTGATGAGTGGGATTATTGCCTGTGTAAAATAGGCCAAGGAGAGCTCATTCACCCCTTCCACTAGGTGAGGACAAAAAGAAGGCATTGTCTATGAATCAGAAAGTGGCCCTAACAAGACACAGAATCTGCCAGTACCTTGATCTTGAACTTCTCTGGCTTCAGAACTGTGAGAAATACATTTCTGTGGTTTATGAGCCACCCAGTTTATTGTATTCTTTTAGTAGCCCAAATGAAGTAATAATTTTTAAGTGTTTTGTGTGAAAATTATTTGTTCTTTTAAAGACTATTAGTGTAATCTTACATTACAAGCTTATCAGTAAAGTCAGAAAACTTGACATTTCTCAACACAGTATCTCTCTATATTATTTGAGTACCATATTTGTAGAACATTATATTATTTATTTGCAAATATTAAATGTTCTTCATGTGTGTCCCAAATTGGCAAGAAATATGTCTGTAAAATAAATTTTAAAAATGTTTTTATAAAGCAAAATTAAAGACAATCCACACCTTACTCTTTAATAAATTATACTCCAATACAGCTAAACATATAGATAAGTATTTTCAAATGATCAGATGGCAATTGGGAAATTTAAAATAAGTAGTTATTTGTGGTAATAACATTTATCTCAATCCACTAAAACCTAAATTAAATCACAATAAAGCTTAGCAATATAATTGTGTCAAATTGGGTGGGACACATTCTTTTCTTTCATAAATGAAATTACTGCGTACTTACAGTGTAAAACACATCTACTGAACATTTCTGAAAATACTGCATCTTATATTTTCTTTAGTCCCATTTTATATAAAAAAAATTACCATATTTGGGGTTTAAAAACAAAATTTGCACACAAACCAGTGGTTTTCATAGTCATAGAACACTAATGTTTATGTTTTATTATAATACAACCAAAATATACATTTAACAATTTTTAATTATTTCATCTACAAGACTACATTTCTTTTAAAATAGCAAAATTATAAATTCAAAATTGATTGCTAACCACTCACAATACTAGAATTAAATTACATGATTAACTATGGCATCTGACAGATTTTGCCCCTTTCCAAAAACCATCTATCTCAAACACTTCCCATAAATACTTTATACTACAAAATATTTAAATGAGAGGTATAAGTCATGTGTACGATCCTGTCTTTGCACTCCTAATGTATGGAATCTGGGAATCTTAGATTGTATTTGCTTTACCTCACTTGTAAGATGAATTATTTAAAATTGTGATCATTTACGATGATAAAAATACATCTCCTATAAAAACACTTCAAATATCTTTTTTTCTCTTTTTTTTGGTTTGTTTCTAAATTATCCATTCCCAATAAGGCTAACCAATTCCAACATGTTTTTGAAGAAAAATGTGACATTCTAAAGGGAGGCTATTTCAGTTTTGATTTCCACTTGCATTATATAAATAAATATGAAATATAACATTTAAGATTAAGAAAATCAGTATTTAATGAATGTCCTTTTTATTATTTTGTGGACAGTTGAATGATATCAAGCTGTTCTTGGAAATTTAATTTTGATAATGAAAAGTAAAAAGTGACTACTGATAACTTATTGTTTAGCTGAGGCTGTAAAATTCAGCAGGAACAAAACATACTAGAATATGAAGAACCAAAATATGAACCAAAAGCAAAATTCAAGAGTAAGATCATTTTGTAGCCAGCATATTGTAAAGAGCATTATTTTAGCCAACAGAATGATGAGACTTTAAGAATTTTAATTCTTCAACTACTGTTGTGCCTTTTGCAAATTACTAAGTTTCTCTATGACTACTTTTCCATTTCTTGAGTAATTTGGTTGGTTTCTGAAAGTGTTTATTCAATAATTTGGATGTAGTGTTTTGAGCTCTTTGGAAAAAAGGACTCTACATAAATTAATTAGACTATTCATTTCTAAATAAAATCTTCAAATTTACAATAAATTGAATGTAAATGAATGCAGACATGCAGGATTCTATTTAGCAGCATAGATTGCTGAAATGAAATTCAGAAAATTCAGAAAAGAACACACAAGGCAGTCAAAGACAAAAGTATTAGAGACAAGAAAAATTCAAAAACATGAGTAAACAGGCATTTTAAGATCCCCTCCATAGAGAATCAATTTCTTAGAATATTTGAAACCATTAATTATACTTTTCTTTTTCATTATTTTAAGGCAAATTTGATGACATAGTCAGTGGTAAGGAAGTATATAGTGTGTTTGTGGATTTAATATATTCATATTCTCTCTAAATGTTCTACACAACTAAAAAGCTAAGAAAAAAACACAGTTTAGATATTCTTTATCTTTAAAAATACACATAAATATTTGTCCTCTATGTTGTTTTTTGTGTGAAATTTTATTTTACCTATAATATTTTTAATATATTTTAACTAATTATCATAAATTAAGAGTATTGTATCCAAAGCAGCCAGAATATTAGAGGTGGTCATAAAATAAGTTTCCAAAATTTTGTTTGAATAACTAGGATTAGAAAGAAGTAATTAAAAAATGGTTTGGACATTCAAATTTGGATAGAAATAAAATTTATTTTCATAAGTCAATCCTAACATTTGAGCTTCATGTAATTTTTCCAAAGTCATTCATATTTACTCTCGGACCCACAAATATTTTGAATTTTTTTTTTAATTAAAAATATTCCCACTTAATTGCTTTGAGCTCACTATGAGTTCTTGGAACATTTTGTCCAAGCAAATCTATAATTACAAACACTGTTGTTATGCTATTCAATTAGAAGTCTGGTCATGCCACACAGTTCTTCTGAATTACTTTTTAAATGAGTGATTTGTTCTGGTTCACTTTTATTAACATTATTCCTTAGGTTTCCTTACAGTGAAACACCTACAAATATTCATCAGTATAATATCAAAAGGGAATACTCAATCTCATATATCAGTTTGACCAGTTTGACTACTTTGAGATAGGTAACCAATGCAAATAAAATAAATATAACAGAGAGATAATGCTCTCAACATAAAGCCACAGATTTTGCATTAAGTTGCCCTCTAATCACATGGGTTTCTCACAGACTTTTCTTTCAAGATATGTAGAATGCATGAGAAACGAGCAATGTCTGTTATTTAGTTTTCTGAAAAGCTGCCTTCCATGTGAGGAAGTGACTAATTTTTCATTTCACACTATAAAGGGCGTGAAAAGGCAAAACCGAGGAAGGGTAAGGGTTCTGTGTTACAGGAAGGAAAGGTGAGTTCTGCTTAAACAGACAGGAAACACATCATACATAGTCAGAGGGAAAGTCAAATTGAAAACATTTGAAAGTACTAACAAAATATGAAAGATGTTTATGTTAATATTGTGAGTTTGGTTCTTTTTACACGTGGCAGGCTTATTTATTGTTAAATTACTAAAACAATAATACTACCATTACAACAGATTAACTCAGCAATGCGAAAAAGTTGCGTGAAGAAATGATGTCAAAGAGTTAATTTAACCCTTTCCGTTGTCAAAATTTTACACTTGTTCTGCTATTCAACAAATATATATCCCCACTCCCCAGCAATGTCATTTTCTTAATTCTCTTTGTGTTATATATTGTTTTCTCCTATTCACTGAAACATAATCACAAAATCCAATATACAGGAAAGAAAAAAGGCAGTAAAAAGAAATAATATACAGAGAATGATAAATATTTTTGAGAGAAAATATATGTTGAAATATCATTGGTTATAAATAAAATATGTCTACCCTTCCTATGATTCTTCAGAAAAATTTATTTTTTCCTCAGACTTTTGCTAGCAGTTTGTTATAATCTAGATTTTTTTTAACAGATGAATTACAAATTGGCAGCTACTTATACTCTAGTGAAAAGAGCTCCATTACATTACTCTCACTTTATTTGTGATTGTTCTTCCTTTTCATGGGGATATGAGTTTTCCCCAAAGACAGAATTTATGGCTGTCTTTCCTTCTGTCTTCTAACAAATCCCATCTGCATGCCTTTCCATCAGGATGCATTTTACATCATTATGTTTTCCTTGTTTTATTAAAATATTTTCCCATATCTTATTAAAATATTTATTAGGCATTCTGTCCCTGTAGAGCTTAGCATATATTCTAAAAACACATAACTAAGCACCAACTTGTCTCTGTGAACCTGTTACTCCTGACTAGTCAATAGAAATCCTGGGGGAAACATTAATGCCCTTCAGTAAATCAATGTTGTAGTACACTAAATTTAACCCCTGTGGCCACAAAGAAATAATGCACCTCTCCAAATTCCTATACCATTCTCCAGGAGCGAATGGCTCCCTGGGAAAGTTCCTGTTGATAATGGAAGTAGTCTTAATTTGTGTCTGACCTCTAATTCTCTACCACAAGGTAGCTGGTTCTCAATAGGAATGATATATCTGTTCATAAGAACGTAGCACAACTGCATGGTAAATTCCATGCTTAATGGACATTTGAGGGAATAAAGCACCTTATATACTATCAACTTTGGTGCTTACTTAGCTCAATTATTTACATGACAATAAATTTCAAAACTCAAAACATGGAACATTTACAAATGTAAAGCCCCTATTTTTAGGATAATTCTTATACTTTGCTGGTACAAGATTTGTTCTTGGAAAACTGGTTCAAATGATTTTTTTGCCCTTTCTTATATTCGCCACATATTGTCTTAATCAGATTATTGTCTTGTGCCTTAGCAAAACTCCATGGGAAGCATTTATGAATTATTATAAGGGATATACAAAACAGAAGACAGTGTTTTTGTAGGTAAATAATTCTTTTCTTTAAATTAAGTAGAAAACTACGTGGCCACAGCTCTAGGGAGCTCATCCAGGTCTCTGTGATGTCTTCTATTTCTTTTCTTCTTCATTTCCTGCATGTGCTTCCACTTTGGGCCCCCCTTGTTTCGCTGTCTCCGCTTCTCCCTGTGCCACATCTGTTCGCAGTACTGGTCAAGGCTGAAGTTTGGGCTGCTAAGGATTTGGATGTAGTCTTTGTATCTCAACCGTGACTCAGCCAATAGATCCTTGACCTGCCCCTCCTCATGCTCTGCCCTCTGGGTATTTTCCATCTGTTCATTCTCAATGACATTCAAAGTCAGCTTCACTATGGTGTGGATGAAAGTGTGCTCCTGTGCTTTGCAGTAATATATCCCAGAATCCTTCTTCTGCAAACTTCGAATCAGTAGCCCATATTCCGTTTTGATGATTCTTTCATCAGGCTTCAACTGCAGAATTGGAAAAATATAGGTAATAAATTAAAAACAGAGAGACCTAAGAGCAAATGAAACCAGGCTACATAGTTTTACTTAGATGAACCTAAAAGACATATTCACTGTCTCTTTGTCTCTGTCATCAAGCATAATATTGTCAGCCATAGTTTAAAAGGGTAAAAAAATTCAACTAAAGTAATCGCCCCCAAACTCTATCCTTAATTTTTCACATTTGTATCTTAGTAAGTCTAACAGCCTTTGGAATACAGTTATTTTTTTCTCCCAATTTACAGATAGGAATGAAAAACTGGAAACCATCAAGTGACCTTCTTTACAGAGATTTCATATACAAATTACTATACCAAGATCATAAATTAGCACCTGAAATGTGGAGCAAGAATACAACATTTATAATCATTGTATAGAGAATGAGCTTCAGTCCATGCTACTACCTATAATGTAGAATAGAACAATAATTCCAAGTGGAATTTACTATTTTCCAGATATCACCAAATAAGCTATGTGAGTAGCATATGAAAGCTGTAAATGATGACGTCTTTAAAGTCAAACTCAAAGGTATGGGTATAGTCTTTTGGAAGTTAGAGCTGTAATTGAGTAGGACTCTAGTCAGAAGGTTAGCAACATTGAAAGCTGAATTTCCCTCTTTATTGTGGATTGAATTTTCATACTGTATGTATACGTGATACTTTCAACTGTCATTTGTGGAAATATTTGCCATGCCTTCGTATACTATTACATGGTAATGTGATTTCAAGTGTGAGAAAGCACAATGAACACAAAGAACTTCAACTGAAATGTGATGCTCTCCAGCCTTTGAAGCAATATTACTAAAAGACAATTCTAACATTAAGCTTGCCTGGCCCATGATATGGTGTGAATAATGAACCTATCTTCAGTCAAACTAGAGGCATGTTTAACCACAAAAGAGCCCTGCTTAATGTGGAGTATTGTTGAGTGGCTCAGCATTAAGTGGAATAACAAAAACAACAACAGCAGCTACAAAGAAGTCTGGAAGATTTCCCAGTTTACACATCTGCCCCTGTATTGTAGACTTTTAGATGATGGAAATCAAGGAGGCATAAAGATGGTTAAATTAAATTTATTCACAGTGGGTGGATTGTACTCTGCATCTTTATGTGAAAAATATGTAGGAAAAAATCTCCCCAATTCTAGAAATATGAGAAAAGGAAAAGAAACATCTCTGGCTACCAGCCCAGTTAACTAACAAGTATATGGCAAGCCACCCTCTGTGCCAGAGAAGTGCAGCTGGCGGGGAACCATTTGAGGCCAAAGGCAGGTCACAGCTCAGATCCCTGGTTAATGAGGCTGAATGGTCTCCAGGCCTGCCTTCGCTCTGCACTGAATCCACACCATCAGAGCTTTGTGTGTTTGTTTCTCTTATGTTGCCCATTTGGTAAGCTGGATGTGGTATTCTTTTTCTTATGGATTTATTCTAAAAGCCCAGACATTTAGAAATGCTATTGTAATACAAACTAACTTTGAATTAATTTACATTCTCAGAAACCATAGGAGTCTCATGCCTAAAATAAATGTGATTTGAATTAGGAGAGTTCTAAATGGCCAATCTTAAACAGAAATGACAATGTCAAATTTAATACACTATGTATAATTATTTTTTTCCCCTTAGATGATTTCACTGTATATATATTTTTTTAATTTAATACATTTTAGGTCTCAAAATACTAGCTTCATAGCCGAACCTTCTGGTCTCTACTCTGTTTCCTATGATGACTCATTTATCTTCCCCCATTGGTCTCCCATCTATCAAGTTGTGGTGCAGCATATGGTGTATTTGGGGGATTAAAAGCGAAGCTCTTTGAAGGTTAAAATGTGAAGTATTATTAGCAACATTACATACTACTGCCATGCTGCTTGAGAGGTAATATTTTGAAGTCTTTATTACTGTAATTCTTTTAATAGAAAATGGCCTGAGGTTATTAGCATGACAATCAAAGTGGATATCTTCAGTTCTAGTTCATCTCTAGATTTCCTTTACATAACTGGTACTCTTGCTACTGTTTAAATTACATTTAATGTGGCTTTTAGAGATTGTCACAGCTCTGACCAGGACTTTTGATTGTTCTCTTTAATCTTCTGACAGGAAGAAATTATGACTTGATCTCACACATATTGTGCAACGCTTCATCATTGCTTTTGCTATTATCTTTTGTATCCTGTTTATGTTGTTGTACTTTGAGGTCTGGTCCCCTTCCATCTTTTTCCCTCTAATTCTGTCCCCACAGGACTCAGGATTCCATAAACACCTGGCATTCCATTATGCGGTCATGATCTTTCAACTTTCTTTTCTTCTGTGGAGTGCTGGATTTGTTCTCTGGTTTTTGACCTACAGATATCATACTTGATTTAATAAATTTTCAGCTTTCTACATCTAACTAATGTCAATTAGATCATTTAACAATTTTTTTCTTGCTAAAATTTCAATAATATGTTTTTAGTAAACTGGCAGCTCTAATAAAAGACATTTTGAATAGATATATTTACAGAGAATGTTTACAATCTAGAGATAAAAATCTGTGACCCAGAAACTAAGTAGTTGATTAACATTTGCCTTTACATTCTCTTTCTCTGTAATGCTTTCATTCTTTGCTGAAATAGGATGCATTATGCAGACTGTATCTCAACAGTGAAATGTCAGCACAGTCAATTTAGAAAATTCAGCTCCTCAACAAAGAGATAATGTAATCTCTGGTCATTGATTTAAACTCTTGGAATTTTCTCCACTCTAGAAGTGATAAGTAAAAACTGCTCAACTTTACAAATTAAAACCACGTTTGAGCTGGGGTCGACTATCCATTTGCCTAATGTGAACAAGGATAATATATCTGGCGTTATTAAATGTAGATCTCCAGTGAAGGGCAATTCATTTAACATGAGAAGAGTAACATGGAAGGGACAAAGGACATTTAAGTATTAAGCAGCAGGTAAAGGTCAGGGACTTTATCTCTTATAATAGCAGTCTAATGGTAGTTCTTTTACAGATAATTCACCTGTGAGTTCTTCCATAGTAAAAGCACTGCACATGCCTTGGAAGAGGTCAGGGCTTCAAAAATATCCCCTTTCTCTAACAGAAAATATTACTAGTGGGAAATTAGGATTAAAAAATAAAGAAAGCTGCTTGTGTGAGAGAATAAATGTCTGCAAAACTGTGGCAAAAATTTTTCTGTATTTAAAAAATACACTGAAAACTTTTATTATTTAATTTGGAAGAAAGGAAAAGGAACTGGAATAGAATCATTTGTATACATGTTTTTAAATTATCAGAGTTTACTTACATGACACTGTATATGATCCATCTATTAATATACCACGAAACCAATAATTCATATTTTTAAGCAAACATTAGAAAAAGGAAAACTTGCTAAACCGATGCTAGAGCAATGAGCTCATTATTAAAAAGAAAAATCAAATATATACATACATAAATAACTACTAGATTAATTTACAATCTTTGGGTACATGTAAATATAATGTGTAAAATATAAATGTAAAAACTCATAAAATAACTGGAAAAAATATATAATTGCTGTCTGATTGGGGAAGGAGTCTTTTTTTTTTTTTTTTTTTTTTTTTTTTTGAGACGGAGTCTCGCTCTGTCGCCCAGGCTGGAGCGCAGTGGCCGGATCTCAGCTCACTGCAAGCTCCGCCTCCCGGGTTTTACGCCATTCTCCTGCCTCAGCCTCCCGAGTAGCTGGGACTACAGGCGCCCGCCGCCTCGCCCGGCTAGTTTTTTGTATTTTTTAGTAGAGACGGGGTTTCACCGTGTTAGCCAGGATGGTCTCAATCTCCTGACCTCGTGATCCGCCCGTCTCGGCCTCCCAAAGCACTGGGATTACAGGCTTGAGCCACCACGCCCGGCCAGGGGGAAGGAGTCTTTAAGCATAACAGGTGAAATATCACAGAGCCATAAATCAACAGATTTGCCTGTATAAAACGAAATGTGTAGGAAAGTCAGAAATTGTCAGAAACAAAAGAAATGTAAAATAAAAATTAAATG
The DNA here is from genome assembly GCF_049350105.2 of Macaca mulatta. Lineage (NCBI taxonomy): Eukaryota > Metazoa > Chordata > Mammalia > Primates > Cercopithecidae > Macaca > Macaca mulatta. The sequence continues at coordinate 134,420,956 of NC_133408.1, read as the reverse complement.
TATAAATGTATAACATTAAATTATTAATATATGTAATATACAAAGGACTTATTACAATTGTTATTAAACAAATATGCCCATATAAAGTAAGCAATGACAGGCAAGACAATTCGCCAAATACAACTGAAGCCAAGAACCAAGACACATAAGAAGGTCAGTTCGCATCCACTAATATGCAAAGAAGTAGCTATTAAGGCAATACAGTTTTCATATTAAACTGGTAAAGATTTTCTTAAATTGTGAACCATAATTTTGCCTCAGGGATTTATAACAGACACTAATACAGTGATTTTTATGTGAAATTGGCAATATGGTGTTGTTTATCAAAATCCACAAAGATAACAAATGTCTTTAACTTATTTTACTTCTAAGATTTTTTCCTAAGAAAATAGTTAGAAAAGCAGAGAAAGACTCAGATATAACAAAGTTCATTATTATTATTTCAAGCAGGAACATGATCTAGTGAGAGAACACCTGGAATACCTATGGATAACTACGGCATCAGGGTGGGATGTGTGGGAGACAGAAAAAGCATGGTATTGACATTAAATGATAATGGAAAATGCTCACAGTGCAATGGTGAGTGGGAAAAAAAGCTGGAATAGACATCAAAATATTATTTATGCTTATCTACACTTAGTGGCCTCATACTTATTTTATGTGTTACAATAATTTTAAAATCATTTATATTGCTTTTAGAATAAAACTCAAATAAGATCGACAAGTGGAATAATGCAAATATTTGAAGATGTTTTAAAAATATTATTAACATAAACAGAGAAAATATAGTACGGCCTCGTTTACTTATTCAGATCCCAAAAGTTCAACAGAAGCTTGGGGACTGCCAATTGACTCGCTAGTTACAGCATAAACATCATCAATTTTAAGAACGGTTTTATAAGAAAGTCAGCAGATAACTGACTCATGACCTCCCGTACAGCACCCAGCTGTGAAACAGCTCAGTAAGGAAATGTTCTCCTCCTGGCAGAGAATAACCTGGTGACAGCCTCTGTGCCACAGGAGATCACGGTCCCTCCTGCAGGCTGTTTTGGAGTGGAGGAAAGATTCCAAACTGTGACCTTATGGGTAAGAAGCAGAAGGCATCCTGCTGGGAAAAATGCTTCAAGTATAATCTGGATATTGCCCTTTTCCTCAGCTCAGGAAGCAGTATTGCATATCCTGGATAATGTGAAACTCTCTATTTACAAAGATAAATGAAAATACCAGTTGAAATATTACAGTGAAGATACTTTTAAGTAAAATTCAATAAATATTTCTGCTCCATTGAAATTCATGGAGCATGGTACCATTATGAATATATAATATACTTTTAAAAGGTAAATTAAAGTAATGCACAGAATTTTCAAGAAAATGCAAGATGTGAATGCAAACAACCACAGGCAAATGTAAGTATCTAGAGCTGAGAGATGAACTCAAGCAGAGGACCACATAATTTTAAAAATCAGATTAAATTTCCCATGAAGAAAAATCCATTTATTAAAGAATTATATTTAACTGAAAAGCAATTATCAAACTTTATTTGCTATGAAATTCAAAATATTGGTTTGTGACACTTAAGATTAAAACATTGCAACATAATAAAAAAATCTGCAAGTTAAAAAATTTCAGTATCATTCTTTCAACATTTCTAGTAAATGCCTTGTATTTTGAAATTAAATAATCATTTCTGTATCAAATAATATTTCAATATAAAGGTAAAAAATTGAACCCTTAAAATAAATATGCAGTGTAAATATGAATCTGCCATAGTCTTAGGACTTATAGAAGTCAGGAATGATGATGTATCTAGTTTTATTGGTGAAATTTGACTTAACAAAACATGAAGTTATTCTTTTATTTATATATTAAGTATGTAAAGAGTTAACACTTAGAAAAAGTTATTCTTGTAGCTGTTAGATGAAGAGAATGATGTTAAACTCTTCATGTAACAGTATAACTATATCTTTAAATCAATTTCTTATGATAAAATTTGATTTTTTTTTACCTGAAGTTTTCTTAACCTCAGCATCTTTGACATTTGGAGTGACATAGATTTTTATTGTGAGGAACTGTGCATTGTAGAATTTTTGGTATCATCTCTGACCTCTACCCAGTACACACCAGGGGCACCCACTTGGCCACCCACCCACCCAGCTGTGATGTTCAAAAATGTCTCCAGACATAGCCCAATGTTGGTACTCTGGAAACAAAATTACCAGAGGTTGAGATCCACTGTTCTGTACTAATATTTGACTTAATTACATGTACTATTTTAAATGTTTATAGACTTGTCAATAAGGCTGATATTTTAGGGAAATTTGATCTACTTATATAAGAGAGAAACTAAGTGCTAGAGAAGTTACGATCTGCTCATGAATTCTCAGGAGTCAAGCCAAAGGTAGAACTAGTATTTTCTAAACACATGATTAGTACTGTTTCCTGATGCACATGTAAAATACCCTCATTAATAGGGTATCTGTAATTTTACATGCATATTTTACGGTTGTGAGAGCCTCTTTATTGAAATTCTACATTCTCATATGCATTTTTTCACTTAATATTATAGTAACTTTTGAATTTATTTTGTTCACTTAGAAAATTGGGGGCTCAGGAACATTACCAAAGGTTTAAGGACCATGTTTCAACTCAAGATATGTAATTCTGAATCCTGTGTTTTTTCCATTATTAATTACAGTGTCCTTAGTTTAACATGTCTGGATACTTATCTAATTTGCTCATATAATTTGATAAACATAGATATTTCTGTTTTGTTTGTTTGTTTGTTTTTAGATGGAGTCTTGCTCTGTTGCCCAGGCTGGAGTACAGTGGCACGATCTTGGCTCACTGCAAGCTCCACCTCGTGGGTTCATGCCATTCTCCTGCCTCAGCCTCCCCAGTAGTTGGGACTACAGGCGCCCACCACCACGCCTGGCTAATTTTTTTGTATTCTAAGTAGAGACAGGGTTTCACCGAATTAGCCAGGATGGTCTCGATCTCCTAATCTCATGATCTGCCCGCCTCAGCCTCCAAAAGTTCTGGGATTATAGGCATGAGCCACCGCACCCGACCAGATATTTCTGTTTTGATACAACCTCAACATGCTTCATTTAATGATCTAAATTAAACACAATGCGAACTAAAATGTAGTCACTGTGCTACTGTGGGAAGAAAAATATGGTGTTCTTGTTATTAGGGATTTGTTCCTAAATATAGGCAATCTATGAAATATGCAATTTGGAAAAAAAATGTAAAAGTCTTTAAAAAATTCAGTCTACTTTTAAATATATTTTATGAAAACATTTGTGTGAAGTTGGCCTATTCTTATCTAAAAGCTATTGTTACTTTTGGTGTTAGTAAGCAAAACCTTTTTTTTTTTTAATCAAATAATGATAAAAGTAGCATACAGCACTAAAAGTTGAACATCTCTCAATCGTACACTATTTCCCTCAAAGTGAGTATTCTTTGATGACAACAGCTTACCTCCTCTCGATGCTCATCCCCTGACCTCTGGATATACCATTTAATAGTTGCTTGTTGGGATTTAGGTATACATTCCAGAAAGGTTGAGTTAAATTCAATGCCAAAAATCACCTTTTCATCAGCAGTTTCATGACTAATGCCTGGAAAGCAAACATGGAATAAGAGATTAACCTTGACCTGATTTTAAAAGCAATGGGAAAACAGACTGATTCAGAACAGATGCCATAGGGAAAGAATCATATACATTATTAAAGAGAAAGGAAATTCATGTTATAATATTGTTACCTGAGACAAATATTACACAATAGATGGATTTTTAAAATTTTATCCCTGTATTGTAATTTTTATTCTTTCATCAATATATTAGCTATTTGCACTTGATTTAAAAAAATAATGTTCATAATATCTAACTCTATATATTGAGATTTTTTTCTTTGAGCTGAATAAATCTTTTGCATCTTTTAGTGCTTTAATACTTTTTTGTTAATATAAAATATAAACAATTTTGTAGATAGTTCCGGAGCAGTTTGCTTTAATTTAAAGGCAATTTCTATCATGAATTGGTCCACAGAGCTGATCAGATAACATAAAATTTTGATATCAGAAAAGTAAGTTATAGTGATCTACGCTTGACAAAATTCTATGATGATGATCATGAGCCAGATGCACTAATACTCAATATCTGGGCCTTATCTGTATTAATCTATCATTTTTATGCTTTTTTATACAGAGGGATATTTTAGCCCAATATACATTTGCTATGAGATAGTTACTGGGATGCTTAAAAGAACAGTGTCTCAGACACCTTATTCTCGTAAATCAATGCACCATCTGAAATACATTCCATCTAGAGTAGCCAAAGGCTGTGTCCCTTGTGTGATCTAAGAGCTCTAGCTCAAATTTGATCAAACAAAAAATGACAGCTGCTCAGCTTAGCCCAAATATGCACTATCTCATCATATATTCAGATATCTCAATTTTACAGATTGGCTTACTTAGCACTATAGAACATCACCTAGAGTAAGGTTTAAAAGACCAAGTGAATCCTAAACCTAAGCATACAAATGATCAGCAATGGCATAAATGCACATATGTTAGTTAGGCTTCTTTTCAAGAAACTTATTTTGAACTTACTTGTGTTTTACCAGCAAGGATTAAGTCAAGCATGCTGACACCATTATGAATTAACCTCATCTAACCTTCAAAATGTGTGGATTCCATTTAAAACCTGTAGTCAATCAACTATCTCCACCAATTCAACAGATTATAGCTGTGATTTTCACAGTTAATAAATTCCTAATGCACAAAAAGATCACTGGTGCCACTTATGGAAAAGAAAGATATGCACCATCTTATAATAACGGATACAATTTTCCTGAGAAAAGGATTTTGTCAACAAAGTAGGGGAGGATGCAGGTTAATTTTTGGGATATGGGGCAAGGGCTCAGGAGAAATGCCATTAGACTGACTTGACCAAAGAATTGGTCAATTTAGTAAAAGATAAATTGGTGAAATCAACTGGAAAAGTGATAGCGAGCTCATTATCTGAACTCTTTTTTCAAATTAATAAAAATAATGTCTGACATCTCTACATCAGTTTCACTGAAAATGAATTTATTGTTACTTCCAACAACGTTTGTTTCATTTCTGAATTCTAAGTTTCCCACTTTAAAAGTTTTTAAATGTATATAGATGTATGCATATTATATACACATACACATATACACACACACACACACACACACACACACACAATCATACACAAAGGTTCTGCATCCTTAATTCAAAAATCTGAAATCCAAAATGCTCCAAAATCCAAAACGTTTTCAGCACAGACGTGAACCACAAGTGGAAAATTCTACTTGATGGGTTGCAGTCAAAAGGCAAGGACACAACATACAGTTTATGTGTGAATAAGATGATGATTGCTTATTGGTAACATCTAAATTCAGAGTCAGGAATGGTGGTGATGCCATACAACCACAGATTGTCCGCATTGGTGGCTAAGAAAATAACACCTTTACTTTCTTATGATACAATGCACACACACTTTGTTTCATGCACAATATTATTTAAAATACTATACAAAATTACCTGAAGGCTATGTGTATCAGGTGTATATGAAATATAAATAAATTTTGTGTGCAGATTTGGATCCCATTCCAAGATATTTCATTATGTATATGCAAATATTCCAAAATCTGATAAAATATGGAATCCAAAAACCTTCTGATCCTAGGCATTTCAGATAAGGAATATTCAACTTGTTTTATTCTATCATGACCTAAATTTTAAATGTGTAAAAGTTATATACAATAGTGTTTGAAATAGTTAAAATAGCTTCTTATGACATGTAAGATAATAGTGGAGTATTTTTTTTTTCTTTCAGATTGCAGTCAAAAAAATTTTTTATAGTAAAATGCCTAGAATACCTCTTTATAATAAATATATAGCTTATCATTGAAGTGCAAGATTGATCTGTTTAATGTTGTTGAACTATTTTTCTGTATGTATTGCTGGTTTTATGTCATCGATAACCATGCAGTTTTGCAGCTTTTAACAATAAAAGCAATAAAGAAAGAAAATAAAGAAGAAAAGAAAAATCTTTGCCCATTATTCAAGACTTGACTTCCTAATAAAATCCAGCACACATTTATGATGGATTAGAGACAAGTCAATTAATTTGTAAATATCTTTACAGTCTCTACTCTAACTCCCACAATTGATTCTCCACCTCTAGCATCTCATATTCCAATCAATGTTTTATACAGGTATCAATTACTTTTATTAAAAAAAAAATTTTCTGAGCAATATGAAATAGCTCCTAGCACCTATAAAGTAAACATAAAATTAATAGAATCATGTAGACACTTTCACAAAGTTTACCCAATCTATGTGAGGTCTTTCTGATTTTAATTATTGTTTCTTCATTACTTTATAAAATCTAACTTTCTCCTGAAGGCATGGCTCAAATGCTATCCATCTGAATATCCCTCTACTTACTTGTCTATTACACAACTGCTATTGTGTGCCTAACACACTAACATCATTTTAAGTGCTAGAATAATATGACAGGATGAATATGAATTTCACTGCCCTCTAGAAACTTACATTCTAGTGACATAGACAAAGTAATCAGGTAAATGAATAAAGAAGTAATATCTGCTACAAAACAATAAAGGAGATTAGAAAATACCACGGGCAAAAAAAAAAAAAAGTACTTTAAATGGGATGATCAGGAAAGGTCTCTCTGAATAATTAACATGTAACCATAGGATTAATTGATGTAAAAAGATGGAGCTAAATAAACATCTGAAAAACGAGTTCCTCAGGTACAGAGGACAATGAATGCAAACATACATAAGGCAGCAACTCATTGGTGCTTTTGAAAAAGAGAAAGCTACTAAGTGAATCTAGCAACAGTGATGTGAAGGAGGGTCAGAGAATATACTAGAGATCAGGTCAAGAATAATCTTACATGCCATAGGAAAGCTTTCCATTTTTTTACCAATTGTTCTAAGAAGCTATTGAAAAATGTTGAGTAAGGGAGTGACATGCTCTGACTGAAGTTTTTAAAAAGATGACTCTGGCTAGTAAGTGGGGTATACAGCTAAGTGGGGTACAGATAGAAGTGGCACAAGTGTGGAGGCAGAAAGACCAGTGAAGCAGCTACTGAAGAACTACTATGGCCTTAGTTAGGCTGGCATTTGTGGGTGTGATGAGAAGTAGGAAAGCTTGACCATGGGCCAGAAGGACTAATTGAGAGGTTGGTGATAGGATGGGAAGGAAAGAAAATATTATAAAAGTGACTCCTAGCTGCTTTTTGACATAAGTAGCTGGGTGAATGGTGTGCAATTTGTTAATAAAGGAAAGTCTGCAGAACAAATAGGTCTTGAAGAAGATAACAAGAATTCTTTCTCAGAATAAGTTTAAGATGCTAATTAGGCCTTCAAGTGGAGCTCTTTAGTAGGCATACAAGTATCTGTGTCTGGCATGTAAGGGTGAGTTCAGAATTGGACTATGAATTTGGGAGGGAAATAGCCTCTGACAGTGTTGAAATAGACAGTATTAGAGAGTGAGTAGACAGAGAATGGGAAAGTGGCTCGGGACACTCCAATATTTAAAAGGTGGGACAAAAAGGAAAGTTAAGGACACTCAGAAGGCACAGTTTGCAAGGTAAGAGGTAAACCAGAAGGATACGGTACAAGGGCACATAGGTATGCTGGAACATCATTTCTCTGAAAACACAACAAAACAACCAAAAAACTAATTTGTAGTGCTTGCTGATTTTGCTGGTGTAAATACTCCCAACATGTCTGACTGATTCAAGCTTTCAGTGGTTTAAAATCAGCTCACAAAATTTCAAAATTTTAAGCAACCAACTTATATGAGGCCACATGAACTGGCTCCAGCACACAAATGCATGGAAGTCAAGAGAAAGTGTTTCAAAAAGGAGGGAGTCACAGCTTAAGTAAAAATGAGAACTGAAAATTGGTCATTGGATTTGGCAAGGAGGAAATTGCCGGTGACCTTCACAAGAATGGATTGGATAGAGTGATGATCATGATGATTAGAAAAGACTGCGTGCAGTGGGTTATAGCATGAATAGGATATGGTAAAGTGAAGACAAAAATTGTGAGTGCCTTAGGCAGCAACTATGTTTTGTGTCAGTTTCTTCATAACATTTATCATTGACATAGCATTTATTTTACTTGTTTTGGTATTTATTGTCTGCTCTCTCCCCTAACATACTCTTGAATATAAGTATTGTGAGTGCACAGATTCCGTTGTTGTTTTCTTTGTTGTTCATTGCTATATCCTCAATACCTATAATCATCCCTGATATATTTCATATGCATGTGTAGAGAATTGCATATGTATTACACAGTAATGATTGGTAACTAAACCAATGGACATCACAATGAATCACCTACACATTAGAACAAGAACCCAAACATACTAATCTGGATGAAGGCTTATTTTTCAGAAGAATTAAGTTATAAGTTAAAAATAACTGTTTTGCTTTTAAATCAAGAAAACACTACCAGACCACCGGTTATAGATTATGAAATCTGGGTTACTTACATCTCTGGTGGGGTGGTCAGTAACATTGTGATGAATGTGCACTTCCTCTACCAGTTTTTTTTGTGTGTGTGTGTGTGTGTGTGTGTTTGGTGTGTATGTGCACATATTTTCTATCTGAAGGTAGAGCTTGAGAGTGGAGAGTAACTGAAGCTCTGGAATACATACTTTTATCGATTTTTTTTTTCTCTGTTTTCAGAATCACTCACCAGGTCTCCTCTCTACTCCCCCACACTGGCCTTCTCCTTCAGGCTTTCAAGACCTTCTATTCTATGATTCATTTTTCTAAACAATACAGCCTCTCTTTCACTAAACTCCCCTATCACTAATTGTGCCTTATGACATTTCCTCAAAGATTCATAAGCTCTCTAAGGAGTTTCTTAGTCACATAGTATACCCAGGACAATTACATGCATATGAAAGTCGCTTAATAAATATTTATTGATTAAGTGAATATATGATTTGATAGGTGAATATAAATAAAGTATAGGCTACCTAAAAACTTCTTTCAAAATAAGACCTACACTTTTACCAGACTTCTGGGAGGTCTATTTGAGTTTACTCTAAATGTCCAAATGTTTTCTGTTATATCCTGTTTTATCTCTAATAGCAGTTTTCAAACTTTATAAGGATGGATATGGTAGTAAAAAGAAACAAAGGCTACAGTTTAGGAATTTTAAAAGACATATGAAACAAATAATGATATAACAAAGGATTATTCTATTAGGCACGTAGACAGGGGTTGATTTATACAATTTCCTGTTGCTCTTCCAGAACACGTGCATTACACAAAATGGAGATATTCCCAGATAATAGATGGTTTAAGTCATATAATAAAAGTACACAAAAGAATGGGCTTAGCATTTTAAATCACAGAAAAAGCATATCGAAGCTGTACTTACTGTCTTCGATGTCCCAGCACTGGGTGATCGGGTCACCATATTTTACGTCTTGGCGTCTAGCTCTCCTACGGAAAGGGGATTACACTGATTAGAACCTCAAGCATGATTACCATCATATAGAAAGGCTACATCTAACACTAACAACAGTAGCAGATGCAGTTTTATGCTTGTCTTACAGCTCAACTTAAATGCAAGTCAATATTCCAATCAATCTAACATTGATTTAAAAAACTACTGGTAGTGAGGTCCTAATAGAAGAAATCCTGTTCAGACAATGAGATGACATGAATTTTATTTAACTATGCTTCTTTTTCTCTGATTTTTCACAAAGTATTCAACAAAAAAGGTTAAATAAAAATATAATCCTGGTTTTATATAATTAAAATGAGGATAGCTACTCTTGTTTTTTTTTGGTTGTTTTTTGTTTGTTTGTTTGTTTTTGAGACAGAGTTTTGCTTTTGTTGCCCAGGCTGGAGTGCAATGGCGCGATCTCAGCTCACCGTAACCTCCGCCTCCCAGGTTCAAGCGATTCTCCTGCCTCAGTCTCCCTAGTAGCTAGGATTACAGGCATGTGTCACCACGCCCTGCTATTATTATTATTATTATTATTATTTTGTATTTTTAGTAGAGCCAGGGTTTCTCCATGTTGGTCAGGCTAGTCTCGAACTCCCAACCTCAGGTGATCTGCCCGCCTTGGCCTCCCAAAGTGCTGAGATTACAGGCATGAGCCACTGCGCCCGGCCAGTTACTCTCTTTAGGAACTCTCTTTTTAGTCAGTCATTGAGAAATAATAATGTATAAAAGAGTTCAGTCAGTGGATAGGAACATATACACAAATACAAAACACCTTGTCATGGAAAGATTCATTATTGCATAGATTTAATTAAGCAACAAACTAAATACTGTAACTTGAAATAGAATTATAAGTTCAATATGGTATAAAAGACTACCTGTTATTTCTATCTGCTGATGAGTAGCTCAAATTGTTTTTCTGGTAGTTATGATAATAATAATATTAAACAATGGCTTTTGTATTACATCACACATTTTCCTTAAAATAAAGTAGTAACTATTTTATAAAAAAGAAAAAGAAAAACAAACAAACAAAAAAACCCTGCTACATCTAAGTAAGTTCTTACACCCTTACAGCATATTTTCATTTGCTTGGGCTATTTTATTTTGTCACTTCAGAGACCAGAAAAGCACCAATAAACGTTCTGTGATATCTAGAGTGTTCCTTGAGGGTAATGCTGAACAGATGACAACAGATGACAAGATTCATCCATTATACACATCTTTTGGCTCACATGACATTATGTTAGGTAAGGGAAAACATCACAGTGGCATGTCTGAAAGATCAGAGATACAGTCTTGGGAAATACAAGAAGAAAAAATTATGATGGTATAAGGTACAAAAGGTCAAGAATGTTTTTAAATCTTGGCTTCTTAAGGAACAGGGTCAATTCATCACACTGAGGTTTATTACCAACTAATGAGCATTCTTGTTTTTCAGCTTTCCAGGAAAGCATTCCCCAAAGACTATAATGAGTATGTTCTTGGCCAAAAACTATAACAAAATGTGGGTGACTTTTAACTTGTAATTTCTAATAATCATATGTACCCATTTCAATTTAATTCATGGATTTCAGGGAATATAAAATGTTTTCTAATTTTAAGTAATATTTGTTATTGCACTATACATTCAATCCGTAATTTCTTAGAAATCAGAATTAGAGAAATCCATAAAATTCCAAAAAGAAGAAAGTGTACATGTGGTAATGAGACTAGCATGTGCCTGTTAGTTTGAAAACAGACCTAAAAATACATTTGCTTACATTTCACCTACAGGAAAATATACTTTGAATACTTTAGAAAATAATGTTACTATAATTGACATTAAACTAATTAATATAATATATTTAGCTAGCGGCAAGCATATCAATGGACATTCAGATTGTTTGCAGTTATTTTGCTATAAAAATAATGCTGAAATAAACATTCTTGAACATAGAACTTTGTGGTACTTTTGCACATGTGTATATAGAACAAATTCCTAGCTTGGAATTGTTGGCTCAAAATAGCACTATTTCTAAGAACACATAAAGCAATGAACTACAAACAGCAAGGAAAATGTTCGTTGTTTAATTATATGAGTGGCAGAAATTGACCAAGTTATAATTATTAGAGTAAAACTAAAATTATACCAAGTCACTGGGCTACACTGTGGGTTTTATACAATCTGTGCTTGTACCATCATATATATTTATATATTATTTGCAAAACAGTAGGCATCAGTATATGCATATTTAGAAATAAGAAATAGGGAAGGAACAATTATAAAAAAGCCAAAATAGTGAATAAACAATTTATTAAAATTGTTTGACGTTCCATATTTCAGAATTTCAGAGCGTCTGTTTTATCCTCCTTCAAAATTAAATTTTATGTAAAAATATAAAACAACATTTTGATTTCAATATTCCTTCCATAGGCCATGTTTGGTATATATTTTCTCTTTAACTTAAACTATAAGACAAGGCATTAATGTGAGATATTCATCTTGTAGAAAGGAAGGCTTTATACTAACTCAATGTGCCTCTTACCTTTTAGAAGTAGGAGCATATCGAGAGCATGCATTTCCATCCCAGGCACAGTAGGGGTCTCTGGCAAGACAACAGTCTGCACAAGCTTTCCCATAAGTGTCGCATCTGTGCAAGGAGAGCTGAACTAATCCATCTCGGGAACCAATGTACAATTGTTGCTGCAAATCGGGTAAAACAAATGAATTAGAAGCATCTTTCAGACAAGTCTTAAGAATTTTCTTTTCTTGAATATCACATAATACATATAAATCTGTTTCTCTGGGTGTCCTGCCCGTTGTAAACACTTGTACAGAAACATAATGAGGAGTAAAATAAGTCAATCATTTCTATTCTGGTTGGATGATAGTTTGAAGATTTTGATGCTGAAATAGACAGCATTCTACAAGCTTGGCAGTAATTTCAGAAGGTCAAAAACCAGCTGCTAGACAGGAATTAAGATGTCAAATTCTTTCTCAATATTAGAAAATGTACTTTGAGAGATTATGTCCAGCACAGATGCTATAGGCAAAGCTCACGGTCTTCCCAAGACTTCCCATGACTCCTTATATAAGAGATGACTGAAAATAAATTTATAAAGCATTCCCCTGGTTTCAGTTAACCATTTCATTTGTTTCATTTGTTATTGAAGTACTGATCCTTGAAAGAACATGAGTTATTAGTGGGAGAGAGAGTATTTGTTATCATTCTGAAAGAAAGTATTAAACAGGCTTGAGGGATGCCATATCAAAAATGCAAGGCTGCATGATACTGAAAAACCCAGCAAATAAGATCACATTCTCAATATGAGTCCTGAAAGTAATGAATTACTTCCCTTATACATTCTTTTGAGTGTCTGTGGTAGTAGTGGTGGAGGAGGAGGGGTGATAAAAGTGAATAAGCCACAATCTGTGCCAAAGAACTCATGGTCCACTCTAGCGGACCATTTCAAGAGTTAAAGGAGGGAAATCCATGTTAGAAATAGGTATCGGCATAACAACATAGTACTCAACTTACAGAAATATATCTTACACCTCTAGCATCCATTAAACTGTCAATTAAGACTTCCTAGTTGCTAAATGCAATGAACACTGTTTAGTATTTGTTTTACTGAAATTCTCTATACTGTTTGACACTAATGACTATATATTCCTTGAAACTTTCTCCACTTTCTATTCTCCCTTTTTATTTCAGATTAAGACATTTGTCTCCTTTGTGATTTCTTTTTTTGCATTAAATGTTGGGTTTCCCTCTTTTCGCTTCTTATTTATTTACCTTTTATATTGTACAAAAGACTTAGACATATCTTGAAAACAGTATAAATATGAACATAATAACCCCCCTAAATCTATTCCTCCTGCCCTACCTTGGAGAGCAGCACCCTCATCCACCAAGTCATCCAAGACAGAAATCTGGGAGTTGTCTTTGAATCTTCTTTCTCTCACATTCAATCTGTCATCACTTCATTTCCATTCTCTCATACAGAATTTTCTAATCTATTTTGTCTCCTCCCTCTCTACCGCCACTGACTTTGTTTCAGTCCTTATCACTTCTTTCCTGGATTACTTGTAAGTGTCCTATTTCTGCTGGCTTTGATTTTGTTTTCCAACAACCACCACCTCTACCCCAGTACCCAATCTATCTTCCACACTGCCGCACCAGACTGATTTTTCTAAAAAGAAAATCTTATTATAATACCCTTCTGCTTAATCATTAATGTATTTTTGTTTGTTTGTTTTCCTTTTCAATGGCTTTTTTCTTTTTTTTTTCTCTCTTTTTTTGAGCCTGGATCTCACTATGTTGCCCAGACTGGACTTGAGCTCCGGGGCTCAAGGTATCCTCCCACTCTAGGTTCCTGAGTAGCTGGACTACAGGTGAGCATTACCGAAGCATCCAGGGGTTTTCACTGTTTTTAAGATATGCTACTAAACTTCTTAGGAGGATATATAAAGATGTGTCTAATCTTGTTCTGTCTTACTTCTCCAGATTCATTTCTAGCCTTCCTGCCCTTTGAACACACATATGATCCATAACCTAATTGTACACACACTTATTACAATAAGCTATGGTCTCTCACTCTTCACACTTTTGCAAAGATTCTGCCCTTCTGGTTGGCACATGCTCTTCCATTCCATTCTCCTTTTAATATCTGGTTAACTAGGACATCCTTCATAATTCAAGTTGTATGTCTCGTCTTTCAGTTATCTTTCCCTGTTCCTTCTGGCTCCCTTTAGGTCACTTTCTTGTCTCTGTCTCTCTAGTATATACCCTATTATTACTGTGCAGTGTTAGCGTCTTCCTTTGACTCTCAGCTCTACTGTGAGCTTCTGGAGGTTAATGGCGAGCTGTGTTATTCATTCATTTATGTACCCTCCAAGCACCTTAGGCCTTCAATAAATAAATGATAAGTGAATAAACAAATAAATGACAAAGACCTGAAGAAGAAAACTATGTAGATCATTTTCTAAAAAAAATCACTCTGCCATAGGAACTGTAATAGATTAAGACAATTTTAGCAACACCTTGATGTTGAACATGTCATATGGCTTTCTTAAATATTGGGGGTGCAAATAGAAATGATAGTGCAGTCTGAATCTCTTGAATCAATTACAGTTTGGAATATCATCAGAGAGTTATGAAATCATGTTAAAGATTATTACTATTATTATAATTAGTTACCATTTACTTTACACTTGTGTGTCTGCTCTCTGTTTAGAACATTACATGAAGCATCCTCTTTAAACTCCCAACAAACTCTGGAGGTGGATATTGTTTTTCTAACTTCACTGTTGAGGAAATTGATTGTGAGAGTTTGATATTATGTGACATGTTGAAGGTTGACTTTTGGGCTGTTTGTCACCACAGTTCATATTCTAAATCCTAGACTCCCAGATTTAAAACCCTTTATAATGGTTAGGGTTGATATTCTACATGAATGTCTAATGGGCTTGAGAGAAGGACATTCTCATGAGACTAGGAAAGTGAGTTCAGTTTTTAAGATCCAAAGGAAGGGGAGAATGCATCATTCAATTAATGAAATTTAACTCAATTTCTCCCAAGGCAAGGCTGAAACAATGCTCTCTAATGAATTATAAGAGAAACAAATAACATTTTACATTTCTTAAAATTTAACTTCCAATTTCAATGGATTGTTTTCCAAATAAAGTTTGATTCAAGCAGCCCATTGCTTTTGTGGTTAACTTTCACACAAAAGTTAAAAAGTACCTGCTTCAGAGACAATTCCATGTTCAAGATGATCGACGAGTGCTGAAAAAAGAAGTTAAATGTCAATAAAGATAATCATTAACAGGTTTTTATATTAAACAATATGTTGTTTTATCTGATGCCATATATCACTGAAGTAAACATCAAGTCTATTACATAAGGAAAAAAAGTTCTTATTGTTTGCTATTTTCTTCAAAATTTAGTGTTTGTACCTTAACAGAAATGATAAAAATCATTATTTATAGTATCCTGTTAAAGATAAGTGACCTAAATACATAAGAAAATACTCTGCATTGAAAATTGTTCCCAGTTACTCCCAAGTGTTCTTCTTCTAAATCTGCTTATCTTAACGGCTTCCATATAAGTCAAACTAGTGTTGACAAGAACATCTCTGTAATTATTTATTACCTCTTTCTGCTCTTACTTAGATCAGTGGTTCAAAAAGTTGTTTTAAGTAGCAGAGTTTTGAAAAGTTATAGTGCTCCTTGTGGATGACCACATTCTTTACGGAACACTATACAATACTGGTGCAAATGATTTCACGATATGAACTAAGGCTAGTTTTATTTGTAGAAAATATGGCTTGATGCATGCAAGATAAAATCAGAAACATGAACAAAAAAGCTACCAAACGAAAAAGGACAAGATGATTTAAAAAATTTCCATCTACCTATCATCTTTCTGCTATTTTTCATTTAGCACCAGCTCATATTTACTAATTGACAAGGACTACCAGATGTTAAAGTTTAAATAAATATGTTAAAGAAAAAATTTCAGTGAGAAAGTTCTATCAAATAGCATTTTTTTGTTATCAATTTTAAAAACATGGCCAAACATCAAATTATATACATAAAATATATTCAGTTTTTTGTTGTATCTCAATTATACCACAATAAAACTGTTTTTAAAATGAGAAAAGAAAACAAAAGCTGGTCATTATGTAATTTTAACAGAAGAATCCAAGTAATTCTTCTTGACCACTGTCTAACACCATTGAATGAGACTTGTTCTAATGCAACTATGTGTGTTACAGGGACTGTATTTTTGGCCTCTGGGTTCACACTTATATTTGACATCTGGCCTTCCCCTAGGAACCACCCAAGATTTTGTTTTGGTAGACACCAGATAGCAGGTCTTGTTCTTGTTAACTCCTTGACCACTATTATCATCACAATGTAAACAGGATCCTGTGGAACTCAGTATGTTAATTAACTTGAGCACCTCACAGAGGAGGGCTTTATTCTCTTTTAAAGCATTAGATATTGACATGGAAACAATCCGTTTTAATAAACAGTCTCAATAAAAATGTTCTAATAGACAAAGCATATTTTTTAAAAAGTTTCTCTAAGCAAAAAAGTATTTCAAATGTTATTATCAGCAAATAATTGTAAACTTAATTTTACCGAGGATTAACAAAACATGCCACAGTTGAGAGTTACTGTTAAAAGTCAAAGGTATTCATTCTCCAAATCTGGAGAACTATTCTTCTAGATCTACTAACTCTTTTTGGCGGGCGAGAGGAATTTAGCATACATGAAGACTTAGTATCATGCAACCTATATATTTTTTTTAATTTCCTTACAGAAAAGCAGGGACACATGATTTATACACTGGTCTAGTTTTCTCAAATTCAATTGGGGAAAAAATTGAAAAGTAAAATTTATAAAGTAGAAAAGCATCTGGATAGTAAAAGAGCCCCCAGGCTTTCATTTAATGTGGCAATTTGTCTGACTATATGCTTAGAGAATGCAGTAATGAGAGGCAATCCCGGGGGCCCTGAATTCAGCGGTATGCTACAGAGGAAGGTGAGTCCCATTCCTAGTCGCCTATAAAACTTTTTCCACTGCTTCGGGAAAAGAAAACTAAGAAAGCTAATTTCAAAGGCTTCTCTGGGAAACGTGATGATGTATTAAAACAAGGGTGCCCTATAACAAGGGCTACTCAGTTTCAACATCTCTTCTCCTGGAACTCTGGACTAAGTCTTACCTTGAATATCTGCAACTCCTCCAGCACTACCTCTTCCATATTCCACTTTTCCTTTGAAATGCTCACAACTTTGAGGACAGTTCCAATGTCTGAAAAAAAAGCATAACGCATGATCCCATTGTTTCTATCTCAAAAATCAGTGGTAAGCATATTCCCAGAAACCTTCAAATTACTCCCCTCCTCTTTAAATGCCTTACAAAAAAAAGATTAAATGAAACATATATGAAATGAAGTTTAATGTATAAGTTTTGTCCTCCTAAAATATAGCTTTTAGCTAGTAGAACACCCATTTATAGAGAGAATATTAAAGGATGCATATTCAGAGTATATTCTTAACAAAAGTAATATATATAATGTCTAATTTAAATATTGTTTGAAATGTTAACAAGGGTAGAGTAAATGTTTTGAACCTTAACTTAAAACGTTAACAATACATTAAAATAACAAGTTCTCTCTCTTCCTTCCATGTAATATATATTTATTTAATAGTTATTATATCCAGTTCATGGAAGACAGATATATATTCTTTTAATAACATTGCCAAATGAACAAAAAAATTCATTGCAGCTATCTGAGGGAAACTGTAGCTCACTCTTCAAATGTATTCCATCTTCAGAATCATTATTAATAGATGAGAAATGGAAGATTTGTTTAAAATTATTTAACGTCAACTTAATACAAGGTTGATAATGCAAACCAAAAATTGACCTTTAAAAGAGGTATCTTAAATACATCATCTTACATTGAAATTCCATGAGGTGTAAGGTTAGTATAGAAAGAAAATTAAAAGAAGAGTTTAGAAAAAGAAAAAACAATCCCACTTTAATTTATACAATATAGGCATTTTTAAACTTCTGAGCACTGGTGTTGGAGTATAGTAACGTATATAGTAAAGATCCTGTTTGCACAAAATAGTCTGAATTATGTAATTGTTTTTAAATAACTCTGGGAATTTTGAAGAATTTTAAATGTACATTTTTCCAAATATCAAAATTAAAAGCCTATCTTAGCAGGTCTAGAATTTTCTCAGTAAAGGTTAGATAGTACCACCTAGTGGCTAAATGACGTTCATTGCAGTGAATTGCTGAAGACCTAGTTTTGGGTGGAGGGTGCAAATTAAGTGTCAAACTTGTGGGAATTAATAGCAACTAATTAATTCTACTTTTGACTCTTTAACTTCTATCTCTGTTGTCTTGGGAATATCCCTTATTTTTCTGGTTTGTGGAATTGCCATCTGGAAAATAATCAGGTTTGACAATCGATGACAAAAGTCCTGCGAGTCCGTCACACACATACTTCCTAATAAACCTAACTTCTATAAGACCCATAATTTTTTAAAATAAAATTATTCTAAAATTGTTTTGAACTCTTAAATATCTATTCTAATAAAAAGTTTTGTTTCTTGAAAATTCTTAATTTTTAATCTTTATGAAATGCTTGATCCATTAAGTTATATAACATGATATGGAATACAGTGCTTTTGTTTTAATGATACATGTTATTTTTACTGCCATTAGACTTTCCATGACATTATTAGTTAATACTTTTACCTTTTTTGAGATTAAATTTTTCTTTTCATAAAAACATTTTAATCATTTCATAGTTATTGAGTTGACATGCAAAGGAAAATACAATGGGCTTAAAAACCAAGTCTATGAAATACATTTTAATGCACAAAATTCAAGAAGAAAGATAATCTCCAAGAACTTTCTATTTAAAGACCTTCACAAAGTAATGCTTAATGTTTTCGAAAATCTATCTTAAGTCAACTAAGTTAGTGATTCTCAAAATCAGGTGAAGGAATCTTTTGGGCATATACTTGTAAAGAGAGGGAAAGGCAAAGTTTGAAAATAAAAATTGCTTTGCCCTACCTGTTTAATTTTAGTTCAAAATCATTCAACAAATATGTATTGAGCATGTAAGGTAGAGCAGGCACATTGCTGTCAAATACATTTTGAAATCTCAAATATGAAGTTCGGAGATATTTATGATTATCAATTAAAAGCTACATAATTTTAAGAAATGTTGACAAGGTTTTATCTAATAATTACTCATTTTGATTTTGAACAATAAATATTTTTGAAGTTTTTCTTCTCTTTGTCTAATAATGAAAAATTCCTTTTGAAAAAATCCTAATCCAGTTTTAGCTTACCTGTCCCAAGAAACATTACATCGTACTGGCCATCTTCTGCAGTGACATGATCCACCACTATCTGTGTCAGTCTGTAATCCACATTGATTCTCTTGAATGTTGGTCCTCCTGCAACTGGGTATATGGACTTATACATCACAGAGTGCCGCTTTATGAAACTGATGACATCATCTGGAAAATCTCGGGTGGATTTAATCAGTGGGTCATAGGTTTTGCTTGGACACTGAAAATAAATGTGGAGAAAAGTAAAGACATTGTTTATGCACCTGAGAAGTTCACACTTATTTCCAACAAAGCTTGTATAGCTTATCATCAATAGTATTAAATGAATGGACAACAGAGTCAATATGGAATCATTTGTACTTGTAAATAAATGCAGTGTGCCTCCAATAAATGTAAACCCAGTTTTCTCCTTCAAAAATTTTCTAAATTATATCTGCATTTTTTAACGTTTCCATAGTGAATTATTTTCTTATGAAGATTATTTCTTCTGAAGATTGTTTCTAATGAAGATATTTGAAATCTAACTTGAAATAACTGTTAAGAAACTGATCTATAAACATGAGAACATGTGGAAAGCCATTATTTTCAATTTCCTTTGAGTAATTTATAATTTCGGTTCAAATGAAACCATGTTTAATTAAAAAATAAAAAAGGAACAAATAAACAGTTCACAAAAATTAATTTCAAAGTATTTAATAGCTTGAAATTGTAATTATGTAGTTTCTTTTATAATTAGTGTGAAGATTGCACTTCGAACAATTCAACAGCTCTTCTCCTAAAGAGTCTGCGAAGAAACCCTTACGGAATTTTATACTTCTGTCTAAAATTGACTTATGCGCCTTTCAGCATCCACTAAATCAATAGTTAGCATGACCTGCCCCCTGGTGGTAAGAGTAAAAAGTTCAAAATGGTCCAAATCAAATGAATTTTATGTGCCTTTAGCCAAAAAATAAAGGGGAAAAAACACTTTATGATTAGACTTTTTTTTTTTCCAGAAAATATCACCTCTCCCACATCCTAAGTCTATTTTATGTTTAAACATATTGCAATTTAGGAAGGTACCTCATATAGAACGGTTCTGTTATAATATTTGAATTCCTAATGGACTAATGCATTCTTTTGGAGTGGAAAACTTTAGTCAATTAATGCAGTCATGGAGAATAAAATGACTGACAGTAAGGAAAGGTTTTTTTTTTTTTTTTTTTTTTTTTTAAATGGTGCCTTTCCTTTATTTCAGTTTTTAGAGAAATTGGAAACAGTCTCCATGGAACTGAACCATTTATACTTGGCACTAATCAGAATCATGCCAAGGCTCCAAAAACATAATGTATTCATATCAAATATTCAAGAGTGTCATTCTTAGGGAGCTGAAGATACTAGAACTAGTTCCAATATTTGACTTTGACCCCAAATTTTATGCCAATAAAATAATAGTGACTCATTATGAATTAAAAGAAATATCAAAGAGGTTTTACTAAAAGTCTGTTAATGTTTTCCTGTAAATACCTTAAGAATATCTTTAACAAAAATTTTCAATGTCTGGTATTAAGAAACTGATACTTTCTTGATATTTACTTATTTGTCCCAGGTCTGCATCAGAGAGCTTAGAAATGTTCTAGAATATTAGCCACTTTGCATTTACTTAACACACTCTTAACTGGATGTCGTTCTAAAGATCTAAGTCTGCAGGTTCAATCATTATTTCCAGCACTTAACCTTCAGCCAAGCGGAATCCGTCAACTCGATAATGGAAGAGCCCTGCATTAAGCAGATTAAGCAGGGACTCAAAATGGATATGGAGCTCAAATGATACAAAGCTCTTGTCCAATTATAGGCTGCGTGTTTGAGGCTCAGTCAAAGACGATTCATAGCAGGCTTATAATGCCTGCGGTTCAATCTGGTTGGTGTATCATTAGAATCAAAGCCAGAGCAAGATTTTGCTTGCACACAATTTTTAAAAAGCCCTCCAACTTAAGAAAAAAATCACTTTTGACTTTGCGGCTGTAGTTGTGCAGTAGCCAAAGTTTTCAAAGAAATAATATCATGACATTCAAGCCATAGTTTTTGATATCAAATTGTTAAATAATTAGAAATTTTAATGTAAGAAAGTATAGCTGAATGAAAATATAAACATTTAGGAAAAAATAAATATTAATTTTCCTCATTGCTCTGACAAAAAAGGTTTAAGTGTAATAAAATCTAAGGGGAAAAAAAGGGAAGGAAAACCTGGTTTCTATTGACTATAAAATGATCTTTGAAAATATGTATTTTTTCTTATGGCAGCTTTTCCTCATGGCATGTTGCCAGTGTTTGGATAAGATCTTTATCCTCTCAATTGCTATGCGTGATATCTCAGGTCTGCGTCTCCACTATGCTTGCACAAACGAAAATGATTTGGTAGAGTTACTCTCTGAGGTTTAGGATAGTACAGTTTGAATTAAATATTGTTATTTTAGTACATTCAAACCCGGGAAATTTTTGCTTTGATATCATATAGCTGTGCTGCACACAGATCTAAAAATAACGAGATGCCAAGCAATGTATGTAGGTAAGAGTAAAGTAGGAAAGAAAAATTCCATAAAGGCAAAGAGACAGTGTAGGGAAATGCTACATCTAAAGCAGATGGTCATTCATATTCAGTTATTTTCCTTTAACAAATTCTAGAAAATTCTCCTATGGCAGCTATACATCTCAGGTATTAGAAATCTAGTGGGTTTTTCTCTGTATGTACGTACTTTTAATTTCTCGGTATTAACACAGCCCACCTGAACATACCATAGGCGGCCATTTATTTCTGCCTTCAGTTTTCTTACATTTGCCAGTTTAGCTACTAGGAGTGTAGGAAATAAATCAGGAAATGTATCTGTGTCTCTACCCACTGTTGTAAAATACTCAAAGACAGTATTCTTCTCTTGTGCTGGAAATTTTAATACCAGAGCAAAAGAAGAAGAGAAAATAGAACATGCCTAGACATACCCTGAGATGAAAGGGAAAACCCGACAGCAACAAGCCCTGGTTCAGGGCCTATCTCCCATGGCTGGCTGCCACAGCTGGCTAGGTGTGATCATGTTATGCTTGGCAAGTCCGTGTGTTTGTCTAGGGCCTTTAGTAGTGGAGTGGGAAGCAATGGATAAGAGGAGAAAAATGGATTTTATCCAATGAGAGAACTTTTCCCCTTGGCAAGACCCCAGATAGCTGCCAAAGGATTTTTCTCCCTGCAGCTTCAGGCTATTCTCTACAGGTTGCAGTTTCCTTTTAAACAAATCAGAGGAATGACTAACGTTGAGGGAAGACATAGCAAAGGAAAGACAGAACTAGGCTTTCGTTTTCAGAAGCTTGAGTTTTATTTATAGAGTAAAAATGCAAATGTAACAGTTGCCATCTTATCCCCCTGCTTATTCATCGAAGAGTCAATCTACAACAGATAAGGGCAAGGAAAGATCCTATATTAAACATCAGAGACAAAGAGGCCTGGGGCAAACATATAGAGGTAAATTTCTGTCCTTCCCTCTC
Source organism: Macaca mulatta (assembly GCF_049350105.2). Taxonomy (NCBI): domain Eukaryota; kingdom Metazoa; phylum Chordata; class Mammalia; order Primates; family Cercopithecidae; genus Macaca; species Macaca mulatta. Next base: position 134,398,037 of record NC_133408.1, on the reverse strand, counting down.
CCTCTCTTTCTCTTTAAGGTTCCCTTTCTCTTAGAGGAATTTCTATGCCAGAAAAAGCAAAACACTATTGAACACAGTAAATAGCCTGGGATTTGAAGAACTTAATTTTAAAAGCAAATTACTTGCCCTCTGGAAAATAAAGCTGAAGCCAGTTGGAAAGGTCAATTCCTGTTGGAAGCCTCTTGACTATCTCCATTTTAGGGAAAAATGGCCTACACACAGTTAAAGGGAAATGACAGTGATATATGATACATCTCCTTTAGTGTCATCTGTTTTAGGAATCTGGACTCAGAATGTCCACAGTCTAGTCCTGCCTCTGCTTCTCCCTTCTAGAACCAAAACCAGGACTGAATGAACAGAACTAGAGATATCCTCAGTAATTTAGAGAGATGATAAAGTAATTGTTATCCAATAAGTGGAAGGTAATGGAGTGAACAAATATTAAAGAGAAAATAAAACTGTGAATTCAATATGCTAGAGAGACATGAGTGAGCTACTGATGCCTAAAATGAGATATCCCCAAAAGTTTTCTGCAGACTTTGAATTAATTAGGAAAGACTTGCTTAAATGAAACAAACAATAACAATAAGATGTTAGCTACATTCCTCAGGCACACAAATGGGAAGATAGTGTGAGACACTATGAGAGAATTCTTGCATCATACTCTGTAGTTTTCAGTGTCCTTTGGAAAGACTATTATAGTCCAACACTAGACAAATTAATAGAAAGTTCTGGATATTATTTTGAATTACATTTTTTTTTTGTTTTGGTAAGTTACACTTATCTTTGAAAGTCAACTGTAAAACATGTCTTTAAAAACTCTTACTTAATAGGATCAGCAAAGTTTACAATTAAAATCTAATGTATGAGGTTAAGAAATACATATATTCTGAGAAACATCAGCTCTTTAGGAAAAGAATGTATTTAGAATCATGCTGAAGCTTAAGTAAAATAGTTTAGGTGGAGCAGGAAGAGAAAACAGGGTAGCTAAAGAGTTTTGACTTGTGGAATCCATGGTTACCTCAAACCCTTGCTGTTGAGAAGATCAACCAAGGTAAAAGTTGGAATTTCTAAGCAATATTCCAGTTCTAGTTGAAGAACACATTATGTACTTCAAGTCCACTATGAAATCCCAATTGTTGATATTATGTGTTATTATCCTATGATCCATCTTCTCCAAGGTTTGCTTTTGTAAAGCAAAATCAGAAACCAAGCTCAGGCATGGCAGTGATGCCTTGATATGTTAGAGTGAAAAAGACCTTTCTACAACAGAAGGGTATGCCAGGACCCAGAGATGGTTCATGGTAGTGCATCTGTAAGATGAATTTTTCAGTGGATCCAGAATCAAAAGAACTTCATAATTTCTCAATGACTCTTACAATGTTAGAAAGTCTAATGATTTGATGGGAAATAAATGATTGTCAGACATATCTACACCTATATGTCAAGTTTGAAGGTTTTATCATATAGCAAAAAAGAGGAACAATAAAGGTCCTACAGCAAAAGAGGAAAGTTTTAGCATTTATATTTGATTTTCTCTAGTGAAAACCAACGTGAGTTGTACATGATGGGGCCTTTTTTTTTAGACAAAGATTTGAAATCTTGCAGAAGGGGACATATTTCATTATTTTACATTGGTGGTAGTTGAAAAAATATATTTTTTTCTTAATAGAGTTTTACAGAATATTCTTAGTCAAATTTTGTTAATCAAGATTTATAGGGTATTTTATTTTCTCACTGAAAGGACATATATTCAGAAGAAAAACCATGGAAGACAATTAGCAGGAAGAAGGACGTTAGCTTAGTGTTTTTGATGTTTTATGTGACTTAATGTTTGTTTTCTCAACATAAAAGAGTATTAAACAAGGGTTTCATTGAACACAGCGGCAGCTTTTAGGGTTCCTGTGTCTCACTTTGCAATCTGAGCTGAGTGTGCACACAAACAACAAATTGCAGGCTCACGGACCTGCAATTGGTATTGATCTTGGCACCACCTACTATTGTATGGGTGTTTTCCAGCAAGGAAAAGTAGAGATAACTTCCAATGATCAGGGAAACCAAACCATGCCAAGCTATGTCACCTTTACAAATGCCAAACAATTGATTGGTGATACTCCAAATAATCAAGTTCCAATGAACCGTGCCAGCATGACTTTTGACGCCAAATGCCTGACTGGATGTGATTTGGATGATGCCATTATCCAGTGTGATATGACCCCCTGGCCTTTCACGGTGGTAAATGATGCTGGCAGGCCCAAGGTCCAAGTAGAGTACAAGAGAGAGACAAAAAGCTGCTACCCAGAAGAGGTGTCTTCTATGGTTCTGACAAAGATGAAGGAAATTGCAAAAGTTTACCTTGGGAAGACTGTTACCAATGCTGTGCCAGCTTACTTTAATGACTTTAATGACTCTTAGCATCAGGACTATCAAAGATGTTGGAACTATAGCTGGTCTCAATGTACTTGGAATTATCAATGAGCCAATTGTTGCTGCTATTGCTTACAGTTTAGAGGAAAAGGTTGGAGATGAAAGAAACATGCTAATCTTTGACCTGGGAGGTGGTGTTTTTGATCCTCACTATGGAGGATGGAATCTCTGAGGCCAAATCTACAGCCAGAGACACCTACTTAGGTGGAGAGTACTTTCACAACTGAATTGTTAACCATTTTACTGGTGAGTTCAAGTGCACACATGGAAGGACATCAGTGAGAGCAAGAGAGCTGTCCGGTGCCTCCGTACTGCTTGTGAACGTGCTAAGCATACTCTCTTTCAGCACCGAAACCAGTACTGAGATCAATTATCTTCATGAAGGAATCAACTTCTGTATCTCCATTAACTGTGCCCAATTTGAAGAACTGAATGCTGAGCCTGTTCTGTTGTCCTCTAGATCCCACAGAGAAATCCATTTGAGATGCCAAACTAGACAAACCACAGATTCCTGATATTGTCCTGGTTGGTGGTCCTAATTGTATCCCCACAATTTAGTAGCTTCTCCAAGGCATCTTCAATGGAAAAGAACTGAATGAGCGTATCATTTGATGAAGCTGTTGCTTATGATGCAGCTGTCCTATCTGGAGACATCTCAAAATGTTCAAGATTTTCTGTTTTTGGATGTCACTCCTCTTTCACTTGATATTAAGACTGCTGATGGAGTCATGACTGTCCTCATTAAGTGTGATACTACCATTCCTACCAGGCAGACACAGACCTTCACTGCCTACTCTGACAAGCCTAGCATGTCATTACCAAGGATAAAAAACTTGTTTGGCAAGTTTGAGCTCACAGGCATACCTCCTGCACCCCTTGGTGTTCATCAGATTGAAGTTACCTTTGATATTGATGCCAAGGGCATCCTCAATGTCTACTATCACTGATGACAAGGGCCATTTGAGCATGGAAAACATTGAGCCTATGTTCCAGGAAACTAAGAAATACAAAGCTGAAGATGAGAAGCAGAGGGACAAGGTGTCATCCAAAAATTCACTTGATTCCTATGTGTTCAACATGAAAGCAACTGTTGAAGATGAGAAACTTCAAGTCAAGATTAACAGTGAGCACAAAAAGTAGATTCTTAGCAAGTGCCATGAAATTATCAACTGACTTGATAAGAATCAGACTGCAGAGAAGAAAGAATTTGAACATGCACAGCAAGAGCTGGAGAAGTCTGCAAGTCCATCACAAACAAACTGGACTAGAGTGCAGAAGGCATGCTAGGAGGAATGTCAGGGGGATTTCCTGGTGGTAGAGCTCCTGCCTCTGGTGGTGATTTTCAGGGCCCACCACTGAAGAGGTTGATTAAGCTAACCCAAGTATAGATGAAGCATTGTTCTACACAGTTAAAGCACCGAAGAACCCAAATTTGCTGCAAATTCTATGGCAGTTTTAAGGTCAAGTTGCTATAATAAATTAGTGGGCATTCTCAATGCTTGAATATGGAACATGTGCACAAGGAAAGGAAATAACATTGCACTTTATAAACATTGTATTGTAAGTGGAATGTCTTAAACAAAACTGTATTTAAAGTTGGTATCAAAAAAAGATTAAACAAAAGAAAACTAACCACAACCTCCACCCCTGAATAAAAAAAAAAAGATTTTGAGCTGAAAATGAGCATTTACTTAGTGTCTCTAGTGTTGGATAGTGGAAGAGGCAATGCTGGCGTGAGAAGTCCAGTCTCTAGGTTTTCTATCCAGGATGTTTCTTACCATGTTATGATGTTCCTTAAATATGGCTTTGTTTCAAATTTTTGAACCAATAAATTTTCAGGAATCCTTAGAATCACCATTTTTCACCACCTATTTTTTTTAAACTATGTAGATACAAAAAAGTAAAAATAAAAGGCTTTTCTCATGGTTGAGCTATTAATAGAAATTATCATGCCTTTATGTTCATCAGCATCCACATAGTAAAACGAACTTATGAAATATTTAAAAAATACTTATAACTACCTCCTTTTATTTCCTACCAAAAAATGGAGACTTAGTTGGGAAATTCATGTGTAAACTTTTATCTGTAAAAGTAAAACTAAAACAACTAACATTTAACACAATAACAATTTGGGAGTAAATAGAATTTAAAAAGGAATTGTTATTTTTACAAAATCAAACATTTAGTAGTTGTTTAAAAATGGTGGCAAAAGGATTCAAGAAAAGTAAAACATGCATTCTTTTTGATAAGGGAATGGTTTAAAACTGAAACTCACTTTTGAGCAAACATTTATTAATACTTTACATTTACACATAAATCTAAAAAATACCTTGACAACACAAAATAAAACTGCAGAGTACATCAGTTATAAAAAATCAACTATCAAATTGGAAATTTTCTGCCTTTACAAATCTTTCTTACATTCTGGGTTTTCTAGTAGTTTGTTATTTTGGGTTGGATTCAATTTGGTTTCTGTCTCTGACCTGTATGATTGATTCACTGTATCATGGACCCTTTAATATTTTATTTCACTTGGAACTTCCTATTACCAAGACCCGGCAGGTCAATAATGATTGAAAAAATCCTCCTGAACAAAATATGGCTTGTTCAAATATTCTATCTGGACAGCAGAGGGCGGAAGAATCACTTGAAGTGAAGGCATTCTGTAATATATCCTTTTGCATCCTTGCATTTCTAGGCTTATTAACATTGCAGAGCAGTGATGTCACGGTTAAGCTAGGAGTTTAAGTTTGACTTTTTGTCAAAGAAGTACAGCATTCTGTCAAAACCAAAAACTTAAAGTAAGCATGGCACACTGCAAGTTGTAGTGTTTATTTAACTGAGTGATAATGTCAACAGAAGTAACTACTGGGAGAACAACTTAGAATTCAATCTTAATAGCAATACAGCTGCAGAAAATGTAAAAACAAATTTTTTTAAAGTAATCTATGTTAAAGCTTTAACTTAAGTGTAATACAGCTTTTAGTAAAGGTTCTAACAATTTCATAGAAAGCAAATTATTCAGCAATACTTTTATTAAAGTAAGATGTGTTCCTCTGAATTGCAGTAAGATAAATAAGTGTAATAAGGTTTCAAAATTCATTATTATTTGTGCAGAGAATAGACAAATCTCTGGAAAAAATAGCATAAGGTTCTGTTTGGTTGTTCATTTGTTATCATTTTGAAGGTAGAACAAAAGGTGGGTTAATGGCTTTTGATTTGGAGTTAAGTAGAGTAAGTTTAATTCCAGTTATAACAATCCATAAGCTGTGAGATCATGAACATATGTTTACCCTCACTGGGCTTGTTTCTTATCTATAAAATTGGGATAATAATACCTATGTGTTTGTTTTAAGAATGTAGTGAGATAACAAATAAGGGCTTATCAGAGTGTCTGGATCGCAAGGAGTGTTAAATCATGACTTTGATCAAAATATGCTGGATATTTAGAGAAACAGAATCATAACTTCATGTAAACAAAAATTACTGAAATTGGGCTGCTTTTAGAAAACAAATAATAAAGAATGCCAGGAGATAATGTAAAATTCAATGCAGCTAATTTTAGGTGGGACATTTGGCAGTATATCAGTGAGATATGTATTAGGAAATAAGTGCATATTAGATAATATTAATGAATAGAGAGAGAAGATTGATCAGAAAATTCAACATCCCTCTTCATTCTGCTGTTTTTCGCAATATGATATTGGTAAAGTTATTTAATTATTCTGGATATTAATTCCCTCCCCTGTAAAATGAGGGTGAATTATGTGGTCTTTATCATTCACTTCAGTTCTTACATTCTCAAATTTTATAAGCATAGTTACCTGATATGCTGTGAAATATAATTTCAATGATTTTATGTGTAGTGTTATTAATGGTAAAGTTAGTTTCTGTAAAGTGTATTTGTATAACAGATTTTCACATCACATACATGATGCTCCTAAATTCAACATCAGTATTCTAAATATAAGACATAACGTAGAAAAGCAGACTAATAGCATTTAATGCTAATAGAAAACAAGATGTTGTAAAAATGACTGAAGAAGCAATGAAGTAAAAGGCTACCTATCTATGCATGATTTTAGACTTTTCAAATTTGGTCACAGTGATTTCAAAGAGAATACATAAGTAACTAGTTATTTGGAAATAGCTGATGTCCTTAGCTACCACAGATTTCTATATAAAGTCCGCAAATATGTTAGTAGAAATGATTGTCACTATTCTAACACAGAACCAATTGGATAGGGTTGATCAATAAAAATATTTTAAAATACCTCAATATTGTTAGTCTCATACTAATAAATTTATATTATGTGGTTTCTACTTATCTAAAGAGAGCATAGATATAACAGTTTAATTCAGTACAACAAAAAGAAAATCCTCCTTCCTTTAACCACGCCTGTAAAAATAAATAAATAAATTTTGACAGTAACTGGCATGTTTAAAATCTCTCTGTTCTATAAAGGGACATAATATTTGATGAAAGAGAGTTTTCTCGGTGGAGTCTTCCAGAGGGAGACTTGGTCTTTCTGTCTCTATAACCGATTATGACCTTAATAGAGGCTACGGTGGAAAGATTCATTATTAGGCATGGTTCTCAGAGCTCAACTTCAGGTGCAAATGCTTTTACATATTTTTAAAGGCATAGAAATTGTCTGATAAATATTAATGTTGAGAAAAAATTGAGTAACAACTCTCTTAAATGACCCTTCTTTAGTCCTAATAATGCTTTTGTTTTCTCAAGTTGTTAGAAAGGAAAAAATAAGTATTTATTTGATGGTTTAGATACAGGCTATTTGCTAAATAATTTTGAACTTTCAAGACAATTTCTTACAGCATAAAGACTGTATTCTGAGTAGCCAGCAGAAGAGACCACTATGTTGAACATAATTTGGTGTTTCTTTTCTCATCAATGAAAGACACTCCTCACTGACATTTTTGTTTTCCTACTTTTGGGGAGTCATTTACTCATATTTCAGAGAAGTGTATGTGTACTTATGAGGACAGTCATGTAAAACGGGAGTTCTCTTTAAGCTTTGCATGACATTCACAGCTGTTCTAGGCAGCAGCAGGGAAAGCGGTGACAACCACCACTTGTAAAGCATCTTAACTTACACTCGAGTTGGAAAATAATGTAACCGTGATGCATCAGCATGTAGTCATTTTGATAATTATTTTCTATTTCTGAGTATTATAGGACTCAATGTCTACATATGCAAATAATTTGTTATTGTTGTAATAAATGTGAATAGTTTCAGCTTCCAATTCATTCTCCTATGATATCTAGATAATTGAAAAAAAAAATGGCCTGAATGGTGACAGTCTTTATTAAAAACAAATAAAAACAAAAACAACCCAAAGCCAAAAAGCTCATGTAGTAAGAGAAGGCTCAGAATGTGACAGTCTATAATATGTAACCCCGAAGTATTAATACCGTAAAATTTACCCAGCTAGAGCCGTTTCCCAATTTTAATCACACACACACACACACACACACACACACACACACACACACACACTCTCCTATGGAAGGTTAAAAATTTTAATTTAACATTTTTATAGTGCAATATCATAGTATAAAAACTAATAACTGGGACTTAGAGTAAGAACAATGACCTTGAATCACAGTAGAAACCAAGAATTTGGAGCTTGGGGTTGAAACCCAGTCCTATTACTAATTAGCTTTGTGATCCTGAGCAAGTTACTGTATCTGTCTGTGCCTGACATTCCTCATCTGCATAGTGGAATTAATGATAATAGCATGTGTTTCATGGGATTATGATCAGTATTAAGGAAGTTAATATTTGTAAAACATCTAGAAGAATATCCCCATATCCTAAGTGCTATATTACTGTTCAAATATAAGTAAATGAAACTAGCAAGTACAGCTATGATATTCAATGAATAAAAAATAGTTAAAAAAGAGAATGACCTAGGCCAGGTCCAGTGGCTCATGCCTGTAATCCCAGGACTTTGGGAGGATGAGGCAGGCAGATCATCTGTGGTCAGGAGTTCGAGACCAGCCTGGCCAACATGGTGAAACACAGTCTTTATTAAAAATACAAAAATTACAGGTGTGGTAGTGCACACCTGTAATCCTAGCTACTCTGGAGGCCTAGGTAGGAGAATTGCTTGAATCCGGGAGGAGGAGGTTGCAGTGAGCCGAGATTGCACCACTGCACTTCAGCCTGGGCAACAGAGCAAGACTCTGACAAAAAAAAGAAAAGAATAACCTAATTAAAAATTGGGCTAAGTACTTGAATAGACATTTCTCCAGAGAAGACATATGAATGGCCAATGGATACGTGAAAATTGTTCATCACTAATCATCAGTGATATTGAAAACAAAACCACAATGAGATATCACTTCACATCTGTCAGGATGGATAATATGGATAATATCATAAAAACAAAAGGTGAGTATTAAGGAGGATGTGGGGAAATTGGAACCCTTGCACACTGTTAGTGGTAATGCAAAATGGTACTACCACTATAGAAAACAGTGTGGCAGTTCTTCAAAAAATTAAAAATAGAACTACTACATGATGCAGCAATCCTGCTTCAGGATATTTATCTAAAATAATCAAAATTCAGATATCAAAGATATATGAAATATTATCACTCTTAGATAACTGCAGCATTATTCACAATTGCCAAGACATGGAAACAACCTAAATGTCTGTCAATAGATGAATGGATAAAGAAAATTTATGGTTGGGGTGTGTGTGTGTGTGTGTGTGTGTGTGTGTTTGCGCGTTATATGTATACAATATATCTGGGATTATATATTATATATCTATATACATATGACACTTGTATCATATATATAAATGTATATATGATACATGATACATTTAGACATTCACACATCATACATATATTTATATATGATATATGCATCATATATGTATATATCTATATACATGTGATACATATATATCTCTATATGTGCATATAGAGATATATATATGGGATGTGTGTGTGTGTATATGCATAAAATGGGACTGCATTCATCCTTGAAAAACAAGGAAATTCTACATACACTATGCAACAACATGAATAAATCTTAAGGACGTTATGTTGAGTGAAATAAGCCATTTGCAGAGAAATAAACACTGCATGATTCCACTTATATAAGGTATCCATAATAGTCAAAATAATAGAATCAAAAAGCAGAATGGTGGTTTCCAAGGGCTAGGAGGGAGCAAAACGGGAAGTTACCAATCAGTGGATATAAAGTTTCTGTTAGTTAAGAGAAACAAGCATTAGAGATCTGCTGTACAACATTGTATCTATACTCAATAATAATGGCTGGTAAATTTAAAAATTTAAGGGGATAGGCCTCATGTTAAATGTTCTTATCACAATATTAAAAAGTGAGAAAATTAAAAAATGACTCCTGAAAATCATGCTATTATTTAAAAAAAAAAAACACGCTTTCACAAACATCGTTATTACTTTATAATCAAGTCAGAAACTATCCTTGAAACAAATTTATATTGAGGAATTATTAAGGGGAAAATAGAGATGGTTGTATAGTATGCTTCCCAAATTTAATTAAGTTATATAACAGGAAGATGGAAACAGAATTCAGAAAGCATATCTACCAGCTGGTTCTCCTTTAAGAATGAACATATGAAAAGATAATATTCAGTAAAACTTGAGGAGTTAAGTCAATATTTTTTCTCAGATATTTTGGTAATCATTTTATACCTCTTGGTTGTAATATTCAGAATAAATCCAAAATGAAAAAACACATTTTTCCTCTAATATTAGGTCAATAAATAATCCTGATGTTAACATAACTTAAACTGTCATAGTAATATCAACAAACGTTTTAAAAATCCTTTTACTTAAAATGCATATAACAGCATTTTGAACTGCAGTTGTTTTTTGTTTTAAACAACTGTATAAACTTTAAAATACATTCTTACATCATTTGTGCTTTAAACATGATTTATACTATTTGAAAAAAAATTTTGACTGAGGGTTGTCTAAAATTCCTTTCCCATTTAAAAAATGCATGTTATTCTAAGGTACAATTAAGTAAAGAAAAGATAAATGCATACCAAAAAAGAGATAAATTAAGTGAACCATTATGATATGGTCTTTTCAAAGTAGAAGTGGGGATTAGAAGACTAGAGCTATCTGCAGAGCTGTATGTGAGAAATAATACTTCTTTGACATTTCCATCTAATTTAGAATAGCTGTCATTCTAGATAACTAAATCTTTCCAGTGATTCTATAAACATAAACATGCTGGGGATAAGCTCCATATTGTCAGCATGGTTACATCCTTATGACATAGTCCATTGTTTCTCAAAGTAACTAAAATTCTTAGTGAAATGTTAAATTTAAATGAAGGATGAAAATGCTAATACATCACTGCAAATAAATAATGGTTATTACAGCACACGTGGCTCTGGTGAATAGCAGAATTTATCACAATTAAATTAGGAATTAAATATGAGCTTAGGAAAATAATTTGATTATTAGGTTGGATACATACTGTACCAGGCCGTGGATAAGGAATTCTCCCATCATACTGCACCCAACGATGGTCTGCACTTTCCTTATGAGCATACGGACCATTAAAAACGGCTCTGATGTCAGCCATGCTATACACACAAACAGCAGAGCCTTTGAAGATGGAGCTGAAAAAATAAGCGACATCATTCAATCATTCACTGATGAATTCAATAAACATTGATTGAGCACATACTACCAGCAGGTGCTGTGGACAAAATTTACTTAGCACATTAAATTTGACGAGCACTGTAGACACAATGTACCTATGTCCTCAAGTGGCTTATAGCCAAACAATTCTAAACAAGGTGCAATAATAACTCCATTGCCAGTAAATATGGTAAGCAAAGTAGAACATGCATGGGTACCCAGTATTGGGCTGCCAACTAAGTTTTCAGGGAGGAGGTGTCATCTAAATTGACACCTAATAGATAAACAGAAATTATCTAAAACAAACCCTGGAGGATAAAGAGGAATATATGCATGAAAGATTGTTATATTTTTCTATATGTTCTTCTATTTTATTTAAAGTTATCATAGTGTAATGCATTTCAAAGAGCTTACAAAATAAAAAAGTGATATTATTTATTTTAAAAATAATTATTTAAATATTTTAATAATAATACTCTCATTTGTTTTCTTACAATGAATGAATATCTATAAACATTATTTGCTAAATTACTTATATGATTTTTATTAAACTGATTTTAAAATGTTGAAACAATCTTTTTCTTTTTGGTCCTCCTTAAATTTATGAGTTTATGTATTACAGCAGCTCATCTGATACTTAAAGTAATTAAAATTACGCAGGATTAGAGAAAGTATTAAGAGGCAAAAAACTCCATAGGAATGTTTTCAAATTTTTGCAAACTAATAAAAATGAACACTAATCAGATGTCTTTTTATTTTGCTTTATTTCTAGAAATTAAAAGATACTTTGAGTTGAAAACTTTTAATCATTCCCATTTTCAAAAATGAGATCACCCTTTATGATCTAAGAAATATATTAAACATCTTAGCATTAACAAGCTAATGATTCTCTAGCATGGAAACTCAATTATTAATATTCTTGGAGTGACATTAATGGGAACCTTTAGAGAGGTAACAGTAAATAGGTAGGTGGGAGAAAAGTAGCTGCTGAGAATAGAGGTGGTGTTGCCACAAAAATCACAGAACCTGCCTAGGATATTTTAAAGGTATGATGCCTCATGCTTAATGGCATTGCCATTATTGTAGGTTAATTATGTCTTCTTGCTGGACAAAGGATGTGATATGCATTCCAATGTCACCTTGGTCTTTAGGATGGCATTAAAAACAAACGAATAAAGTATAAGAAGAACAAAGAACCAACTTGTAACTTCAAACTCTGGGTGGGCAGAAACTTAATAGGAGAAAAAAACGAACTATCTTGGGGCTATATTTTCCTGGCACATATCCGTGCCTTGTGTGTGGAGCACAGTGACTTCAAAGAAAGTGCTGCAATTGGAAAGGTGCCAATGGAACTGGGATTGAGATACTCGACTAGAGGCACTTTTTATACCTTTTTACATTAGGATATAAATTAACAGAAAAATGGAGTCCAAAATAGCAGCTTCCTAGGAAATCGTCTTTATTCTCATATTTAAACATTCACATCCTATATCTTATAATTAACCAAATAGTGTTTTGTTTTCTGATATATTCTGAACCAGCAGTGCATTTCAGTTTATGAATAAGGTATTGTGAACTAAATGAGGATTGTGCCACAGAAAAAAAATTATATTGTGCATATAAATAGATTAAAAATTTATTCACTAGGAGGCAGTAAGACCTTTTCTTCAGTACCAATATCAGTATCTTCAATTCCTTCTATGCTGATGTCAATATACATTGATAACGATTGAGAGCAAAACTGGAAAATATGAAAACTATTTCCAACAATGTAGGCAGTCATAGGGAACAGGAGTAAGGGTGTGTTTTGAACATAGTCAAATTTAAATTACTGAATTCAATAAAATTAAGGCAGGGGGGCCTACATATTATTTGAGAAAGTTTCATAGATGCTAGTACAACTTTTTTTTTTTTTTTTTTTTTTGAGACAGAATTTCCTTTTGTTGCCCAGGCTGGAGTGCAATGGTGCAATCTTGGCTCACTGCAACCTCCGCCTCTCAAGTTCAAGTGATTCTCCTGCCTCAGCCTCCTGAGTAGCGAGGATTACAGGTGCCCACCACCACACCTGACTAATTTTTTGTATTTTTAGTAGAGATGGGGTTTCACCATGTTGGGGAGGCTGGTCTCAAACTTCTGACCTCAGATGATCCACCCGCTTTGGTCTCCCAAAGTGTTGGGATTACAGGCGTGAGCCATCACGCCCAGCGATGCTAGTACAGCTTTTAAGGAAGTCAGAAGGTCTCAATGATAAGTACATGAGAGCATTATGCAAAAAGAAGACAAAAATACAGGAGTAGAAAACATGAAATTATCTTCATTTTCAATCTTTTTTTTTTTTTTTTTTTTTTACTACTTATAGGCTGCTTCTCTTTGAGCAAGTAATGTAAACATTCTTTGCCTAAATTAGTAAAGCGGTGAAATACTCATAATAGCCACACCTATCTTTGTAGGGTAACTGGGAAATGATAATAGGATAGCATGTGATGATGTTTTAAAACTTAAGAGTGTCCCATCTCATGATTATAGCCTTAAAAATGAACTTAAACATTTACCCACGTATTTCCTTAGTACTATCAGTATGACACATATCTTGGAATTACGATGATTAATATATGCAAACAACTTTTTTTTTTTTTTTTGGTGACAGGGTCTCTCTGTGTCACCTAGGCTGGAGTACAGTGGTACCATCATGGCTTACTGCAGCCTCTGCCTCCCAGGCTCAAAGAGTCCTCTGACCTCAGCCTTCTGAGTAGCTGGGACTACAGACATGTGCCTCCATGCCCAGCTAAATTTTTTTATTTTTATTTTTGTAGAGACTGGGTCTCACTGTGTTGTCCAGGCTGGTCTTGAACTCCTGAGCTCAAGTCATCCTCCCCTTGGACTTCCAAAGTGCTGGTATTATAGGAGTGAGCTGCTGAGCCCGGTCTGCATATGCCTTTTGTACACAGAAAATTTATTTTAGGATTTTATCTCACAGATATATTTGTTCCTATGGGGAATGGCATTTGAACAAGATTAGTCACTGAAGCATTATATGCAAAAGTAGGAGTTTGGAAATAACAGAAATGTCCACGTTCAGATGACTGGTTAAATAACTTGTCGTAAGTATTATAGGGAATGCTATGCTGGTGTAAAAAGAAAAAATATATGATTTTTACATTGATATTAAATGATTTTTAAGGAACATTAAGTAAAATGGTAAAATGAAAAAAAAATGTTTACGACATGCTACTACAAAGGCAGGGACAAAAAGATCCTATAACTATAATGGCTTGCATACATATACAATTCTCTAAAAGCATTAAAAGCATTTTGTTGAACATACCTGGTTGTAGTAAAGACTCCGTATACTACAGGATTTCTTTCATCTCTTGTGGGGAGTAAATATATATCTTCTATTAAAGGGAAAAAATAAATATTTACTCTTATTTTTCAGTATTACATTTGCTTTTTTGTTAATACGACTGAAACTCTGAAAATCTAAACAGTTTATAAGATTAAAATAACAGAGGCACTATATTATGCCTTGAGAAATCAAATATAAGATTGATTTTTTCTCACTGACTATGTATAGTATGGTACAATTGATAATCTCTAAGGCAGTTTCCAATTAGAAATCTTTGATTTCATAGAAAATACAAACCAAAAAATAAGTAATTTTTACCCTCTAATGTGAAAAAGTTCTGTCCTATAATTGTGTCGTTAGTAATTAATTTACCTTTTTTTTTCTTTTCTTTTCTTTCTTTTTTTTTTTTTTTTTGATGGAGTCTTGCTCTATCACCCAGGCTAGAATGCAGTGGCACGATCTTTTCTCACTGCAACCTCTCCCTCCTGGATTCAAGCAATTCTGCTACTTCAGCCTCCCAAGTAGCTGGGATTACAGGTGCCCACCACCAGCCCGGCTACTTTTTATATTTTTAGTTAACAGACAGTTTGAACTTCTGACCTCAAGTGATCCGCCTACCTCCGCCTCCCAAAGTGCTGGGATTACAGGCGTGAACCACCACGCCCAGCCTCATTTACTTATTTGGTAACCGTAAGGAAATAGTTACCCCAAAATTAGTGCAGTATTGACAGTAAGTTATGTGCGAATAATATTCTTTAAAAGATTAAGATGTGAATGTGCTTACACACAATATGAGAGGTCATCCATGATTACTCAATATATACTTTAAGCTTGTAAAATACACAATACTGATGAAATAATTTAATGATACAGATTATCATTTATACATTACATGGCAAAAACAAGAACAAGTTCAAGAAGCTAAAAGCTAATAATGCTAACATTATACACAACCAAAAAAGAAAAAAAAATCATTCTAGGACTTGGAAGGAGTTTTTGAGGGAGTGAAGAGGAGAAGTGAAATAGAAAAAGCTGTCTACTGCTTGTGCTTATTCTTTTCATCAACAAGTCGGAGGGACAGTGTTCACCAAGTCTCCTGTACTCGCCAGCAGAGGGCATCCGTGGAACAAGGAATCCAACTTTTCCTACCTATAGAAGGTGGCTCCTTTCAAAATGAAAGACTGCACAGAGAATGGATGAACTTTGTAGTTTCAGAGCTCATACCTTTCTGTGTCTTGCTGGAGTTTTTTTCCTTCACTTACTTTGAGGACTCTTACAAAGAGAAGAGTTACTGCATTACTACGTGTGCCCAAACCTAGAGCACTTCCGTGTACTTTGCATGTGAATTTCAGTAAGAACCACTCCTGTAAGGTTTGCTCAGCTATAATTAATCAGGCCAAATTGGAGCCAAAGGGAAACAAATGCCAAGTTACTTAATTAGGCAGTGAGGCTTTTCCAAGAAAGGAGGAAAGAAGGAACTTACGAAGCTCATCAAAGTAAGTATCTGCCCCATCACTTCCAGGAATTGAGCAAATCAATCTGGCCTTAAGAAAAGTCGTCCACTTGTTTATCAGGCTGCGTTGTCCTCCTACATCATTCTGACATGAAAAAAAAAAAAAAAAAAACAAAAGATAAATATTTACCAGCACAATTCTTTCATTCACGAAAACTGGTAGCTATTACAGGTATTACAGTGTTTTATTGATGCCATTGTTTACAAAGACACGGGATTCAGATATTGAATCCTTGAACTTTAAAATAAGGGAAAAGATAGTATATGCCCTCAATCTTAAATGTTTTTCTCATTGTTAAATGAATTCAATACAAGCAATTCAGCTCTACTGGATGAGTAGATGCATATAAGGTAATAGTAAAGGCAACTTGAAATTAAATCCCACCTGCCAATTTTTTTGCTTCATAACTTGCAAGAGACTATTTTTTTAAGTCTCTACTTTCTCATTGATAAAAATGATAAATCTCTTGAAATATGGTTAGTTAATTTTGTTGTTGTTTTTCAGAGATGAGGTCTTTCTATGTTGTCCAAGCTGGAGTGCAGTAATTATTCACAGGTAAGATCATCGCCTCAAACCCCTGGGCTCAAGTGATCCTCCCACATTAGCCTCCTGAGTAGCTGATACTACAGGTGCATACAACTGTACCCAGCTGAAATACGGTTAGTTTGATGAGTAAATGGGGAAAAAAAAGTCTATAAAATGCTTAGCATAGTCCTAGGCAACTTGAGTTCAATGAATGCTAGTACTGGCTTGTATAGTATTTATAGGATTAAAAACAGTATTTGTAGCCTTTAGCAATATGTCTCTTTATAGACTTAAAAGTCTTTTTCAAATTTAATATCTTACTGATTAAACATCAATGCAACATAAACATATGCATAATAATACATATATAGAAACCATCCTTTTGCCTATAATCACAGCACTTTGGGAGGCTGAGGCAGGAGGATCAGTTGAATCCAGTAGTTCTAGACCAGTATGGTCAACATAGTGGGATCTCATCTCTACAAAAATTAGTCATGTGTGGTGGTGTGTGCATGTAATCCCCGCTATTCAGAAGGCTGAAGAAGGAAGATTGCTTAAGCCCAGGGGTTCGAGGTTGCAGTGAGACATGGTTGTGCCACTGATTCTAGTCTGGGTGACAGAGCAAGATCCTGTCTCAAAAGCAAACAAAACCAAAACAAATCTTTTAAATAATATTTATCTATATTTTCCGTTCTTTATTTTTACTCTGAAATGATTCATTAAAAATGTTCTTTAAGCATTTAGCAAAACATAAACACTTAAATCAATTACACAATAAAAAAGATTACAGGCCGGGCGTGGTGGCTCACGCCTGTAATCCCAGCACTTTGGGAGGTCAAGGTGGGTGGATCACGAGGTCAGGAGATCGAGACCATCCTGGCTAACACGGTGAAACCCTGTCTCTACTAAAAATACAAAAAATTAGCCGGACGTGGTGGCGGGCGCCTGTGGTCCCAGCTACTCAGGAGGCTGAGGCAGGAGAATGGCGTGAACCGGGGAGGTGGAGCTTGCAGTGAGCCAAGATCGCGCCACTGCACTCCAATCTGGAGACACAGCGAGACTCTGTCTCCAAAAAAAAAAAAATTCACAGTATTCAATAATTCAGCATAAAAATTTATATTCTCATTTTTAAATTAATATATACCTGTTGATATGGTTTAGCTCTGTGTTCCCACCCAACTCTCATTTTGTAGCTTCCATAATTCCCACATGTTATGGGAAGGACTCTGTGGGAGATGATTGAATTATGGAGGTGGGTCTTTCCCATGCTGTCCTCGTGATAGTGAATGGGTCTCACGAGATCTGATGGTTTTAAAAACAGGAGTTGCCCTGCATAAGCTTTCTTTGCCTGCTGCCATCCAGGTAAAATGTGACTTGCTCGTCGTTGCCTTCTGGAATGTGAGGCCTCCACAGGCATGTGAAACTGTGAGTCCAAGTAAACCTATTTATTTTATAAATTCCCCAGTTTCCAGTATGTCTTTATCAGAAGCATGAAAACAGACTAATACACCTGTGAACACTGAATAAGTATGATTTTTCGTTCATTTGACTCAACTAGCTCTGCTGTGCTTATGATAAAACTAATTTATTTAAATTACTACTGGAGCCTATCTTTTCCAATAATTTATTTACATTTAAGTATAAATTACAAAAAATCATTTATCCTTGAATCAATCTATGTTCTGTAAAGTTAATGAGAAGTTAACTGTTAAGTTTCAAGTCTGAATATCTAGAAACTTTCTTCTTTTATCTCTGAAATTAAACTAAATTAGAGAAAGGCATTTAAGTGACTACAACAAACAGGAGAATTTGAAATCATATAAATACTATGCATGAAAAAAGGGGGAAGGGAAGAAGGAAAGGAAACCAGAGACCAGAGGTATGTTTATAGCCTTAGCACCTAACACCACGGGCATCTATGGTATGTGATACCCAGAGTGAATCATTTTTTACATTCCTTTCCCACTAAACAAAAGATACATTTTCAATAATAGTTCTGTAAAACTCAGGAACAATTATTATTTTCTTTATTTGCTCCGTAGTTTATAACACACAATTTTAAAATAATAACTTTGAAATTTAAAAGCAACAACACTCAATAAAATATTTCATGTACGAACTAAAAATTGGCACTTAAGGAACAAACTATCACACCTCATAGTTTGCACTATGTCTCACTGTTTTAAATTTTAAATGATTCCAAATCATTATGAACTTACTCTTGGAACATGTGTGTAACTGAGTACATGTGTGCTGGCGGCTGACTATCCTCACAAATATCCATATATACACATATACATATACATAATAGATACACAGTAGTAAACAACAATTTAAAATCTAGACTGAAAAGACTCTTCTATGATTAGCATATTGTCACTGATACTGTTTACAATTACTGGCATGTGGTGATAATAAAAAGCACAATAATTTTTAATTGGTTTTTGAATAATTTTTAATTCTTGCTAGACAATGCACTCCGTAAAATTCCCTCCACTCAACTCCTGATATGTCACTAAATCCCTATCACTGCTGAATGAAGACATGATTAGTAGTTAATACATAACTAAGAATAAAAGACAAAATTGAAAAAATTTTCAGAATGGTATAGACTAAGGGCCAAGGAGTTTGAGTTTCCTCTAAAATTTCATTATAGTGGGAAAATGGCAAAAGCTTCACTGAAGAGTTGGATTTAATGCTCACTTTTTACAATAATTGATGGGACCAAACTACATACGGAGAAATTGGTTCAGAAAAATACACTTAGTGCTGGAAACTAGGGAAAAGGACAATGGGTGGAACAATCCAGCACATCTAGGGAGAATCAGGATAAACTGTGTTTAGTTGAAGACTGAGATCAATTAAAATAGTGAAGGAAAAAGTTATAAAAGTAAATTGGGGTAAGATCAAGGAAAGCTTTAATGCCAGGCCAGAGTGTCTGTATGTTATTAAGTTCACATGAAGAACTACTAAAAAATTTAGTAATTGGTAAGGAAGTTAAATAATCAGTTTCCTTTTAAGAAAATGCATAATATATTCTATATAGTGACTCTCTTATAAAAAATGTCAGTAATTGCTCTTACATTTATATTTTATATACAATAATTTTATTATGAGTATCATTGTTAAAAAATAAAGTATATTTCAGCTAGTTATTGGATGATTACAGATGTCTGCAGATGCAGACAGATTTATCTAGATATGACTTATTTTTAATGCCAATATCCTCAGATCATTTATGAAAAAAAGTCTATACATTAATAAGAATGAGCAAAAATATTGAATCTTTCTCCTAATGTAACAATGAGTTCTGTGTTCACATATAGTAGGATTCCAGTGAGAAGATGTATATCTGGAATTATCAGAAACTAAGATAATTTTAAATAAATTTAAAAATATATTTCCCCATCTATTTCATGACCCTTGACTTAGACCTTTTTAAAGTAATATATTGAATCTTTACATTTTTCATCAGCTTTCTAGTTGTGCTAAGAAGAGCACTGGTAAAAAAAAACAATTTTATTTTAATGCATTCTTATATATTGATAGTATTTATTAAATTTTCTTTGCCTACATTTGTATGTTTTGAGAGGGTCAGCAGTGAATACTGAAAATAGTGTTGATTCAATAAATATAAACAAAGATATCAGTGATCATGAATATAATGCCAGAGACTCAAGTTTGGCTTACCCAACTCAGAATATGTGCTGAAATTATTTTGTTAAGTGAATACATATATAAGCAGAATATCAGCTTAATGACATTCCTTTAACAGGCATACACAGTATTACTTCATAAAAATGAACAACTGTATCCTCTTTTAAACATTTTACTAAGTAAAAGCGACAATAAATGTTCATTTTCAAACATTGCCTCCCTTTCTATTTATAATTATCACTGATATTTAAGGTAACCATGAGAACATTCTAACTAGTAGAATAATCCTATCTAGATTTGAAGGACAGAGAAGGGATTTATACTGTACCTGCATTTCTTTTAACCTGATTTAAAAAAAAATGAAATTTTTTGAATGAAATAATCTTACCTACCCATCCTACAGCCTTCTCTAGCCCCTCAGAAATAAAAAGATAAAAAACCAAGACAAAACAAAACCAAAAAAAATCCAAGCCAAAGATGAAAGCCACCTGTGGTCAGAAGGGAAACAAATACAGTTCCCGAGATAATAGCACTCAGGAATGGATTATAAGCATTTAATGACTGGATAGTAACTCTTACAGACATCCAGAAGCATGACCTGAGATGGCAAAGTTCAACTCACAAGGAGTTGTATTTCTCCTGCAGGGAAATGTCAGTTGGGTGGATTTTGTTGACCAGTTTCTCAGTCCCTGGATTTGTTTGCATATCCACACAATCTCCTCTAAGAACTTTAAGCCCAGGAGAGGGCTGAAAGAGAGGTAACCACTTTTGTACTAAATTGTCACCTCCTTGCTTATTTTTGTGAAGTTCTAAAGAATACAACCATCTCACTAACACAACAGATTTATTATTAAGATGTCAAAATCAGCAGTTCTTAGTCACCAGTCACTTCTGTGAGTCTCTACACTGTTTATCATTCACTTTTTGTAGCCAGGTTTCCAAAAGCCTTGACACCCTCTACTCAAAGATGCAGATGAAAGTAACAAAGAAATTATGTGTAAACAAGCCTGATCACATGTGTTCAATTTGGGTGGTAAGTAGAGAGGCTGCCTGTTTTCTTTTTCCTGTACTTTTCTAGGTGTTTGCAATATTTCTTAATTTAAAATGATTAATTAAAAAAAGAAAAAATAAAGACAAAACAAACCACAATTTGCAATACTTCAGCAGCTTTAAAATATAGTACCTCTGAGTCGTTTGATGGTATGATGGCTACATGTTACGAATTACTAAGATCTTCTAATCATAGCGTCTACTAATAGGTAGATCAGACTTAAAGCAGGGTAATATGGCATTACATTTTCCTTCTACTGTCCCAGAAAAACTCAAACTCTTATAAATCTTACATAGACATGTAAAGTAGCTAGCAGCTGTCACACCTGAACTTTTATTGAGTGTGCCTTTTGACCTTTGGGTCACTATGCTGGGTTCCTCTGTTAAACATGATGTTATCTGTATATACCATCCATCCTCTTCAAGGATCCCTCAGTACTTTATAAACGTTGTCATTTTAACCTATATATTAGATAATAGTGGCTTTTGGAAAATGTAATAATTGACTTTCAGCTCCTATGCTCTTAAATCCTGAAGATTTTATAAAATCAGTTTACAAGATATTTGAAAACAAGTGTTTTGTTAATCTACTAATTTGTATGCAGAGATTTGTAACCCTATTAATGAGTTTAAGTTGAAGGATACTATTTTCAAATCAATAGAAACTGGATAATGACAAAGTTTAAGAACTTTAAAAAAATAGTTGATGCTGGAGTTAGAGGTTATAAATTATTCTTTGCTTAACATTTAGTTATTTTACCTAATACTGCTCTTCTGTATCTTTGTGCAAGCAAGAGAATGAAATTCTCAGACTCTTTGAAAACCATGATATATGCATCCTTTGTGTGCCCCACTCCCTGTTCTACCCATTAGTAACACTTATGCTTATAGATTTTAGTTTGAATTAATACTACTCACCTTCTTTTGAAGCGTGATATAAATACTACAGTATTATAAATTAATAAAAACCTATTCCATTACTCAAACTAACACGGAGGCAAACATACAGGCTTCCTGTTGGCCATTTTTACAAATTCAACAAATAAGATTAGAGAAATTTAATACTTTTATCTTTTTGATTTAATGCCTGTTATATTTCAATCCATCATTAATATTATTTGCTTGATTTGTCATTTATAATAGATCCCACAGCAACTGTCCAATCTACATCTATCTGTGTTGTCTCAATCTTCACTGGGTTATTTCTAGAGACAGATTTTAGAATCTTTCTTTGAAAACTTAGTACAAATGATCTTCATGGGGCTGTATAAATAAATAATGATAAGGATAATCAAAACTCAGGGTGGCCTATTCAGAAGGTTGAAACTATGACCATGACATGGTAGAAACAAAAAGTGAAACCTGTCATAAGCCCCAAGGACACTCATTAGAAGTGTATGCCATATATTGACCTATATTACTATATTGTGAAGAAGATCTTAAATGAGTATATTTCAATACATTAAGTGAACTAATGGAAGATAGTGAAGTTATGCTCATTAAATCAAATGAAACAAACTATGTTGAAATTCACTTTTTAGCCTGTGGGTCTTCTTTTGCAATAGTTGCAATGCTATAACTATGTTTCATGTACCTGGTTCATTGGGATTAAAAAAAAAGGGTCTGACCACTAAAAAGTAAAGGCAAAAATAATAATATGAATTTTAAAAATAAGGTTGTGAGTTTTCACCTAACCATATTTGGCCACCAACTCAGGTAAGTTAAGTTGTAGAAACAAATGTAGAAACAACTATGTAACATAGAACATGTAGAAATATAACATGTAGAAACAAATATCTCTTCACTTATTTTCTTTGGCAACTGAAATTATAAGCATTTTTTAATATAAAGAGAAATTTATGGATACCATTTCTCTTGACTAGAGGAAGATCTATCGGCACTTGCCCTTTACTATTTTCAAAGGTTTTTGTCCCATTTCTGATACTTAGGAAGCCCCCCAAAATTCTTGACATATAATAACATAGAGTCTTTTACCTCACCTACTAATAATCTTGAAATACCTTAGAGGAAATAAAAATATACAAACTCAAACATCTAAGGAAAAGGATAGACAAGAAAAAAAACAAAAAAACAAAAAACAAAACCTTTTGTGGCAGGTATTAAACACACTAAGTTTTAATGGATAAATTCTATAGAGGCTTTCAAGGCAATTATTTTTTTTCTGAAAAAAACACTTCGTATTTAGAGACTACTATTTATGATTTGCTGTTAATGACTAAGCAAACAGAAATGGAGAGCATGTTTTTCTAACTACTTCAGAAACTCATAAAAATTATTGGAAATACAGGACTGGTGTAATACACTATCCTAAACAACTCAGTTTCTAAGATTTAGCACATTCAATTAGGTAAATCTAGGCATGTGAATCAGTCCTTTTCAGGTAGAATCAGAGTTGATTCAATTAAAAAAAAAAAAAAAAGCTGTAGCAAACAGTATAAACCCTTTCCTAGGAATTTCTCAGACAGGAAAACAGATGGAAGTGAAGCAAAAGCACATCTGTAACTCGTGGGCACTAAATCTCTCATGTAGGTTGTAAGTGACATGCTGAAAGTAAGCACAAAAACCACAGCTCAACAGAGATCAATAAATACGGAAAGTGTCATCGGCCTAAAAACACAAATCTTCAAAGGCAGTAATTGTCCAAATAGGACCATATATCAAAATAGACAATGCAAGTGGAATTGAAGCAAAGGGCTATTAATGAGACCCCCAGGCAAGTTATGTGAAAGGGCCATCCAAACTGAATTCCTGGCATGGGGAAAGGAAATACTGAAAAACAAAAAAGAGAATTGGCATAAACTACAGCTGGGATCTGGAGTAGACTCCCGTAAGTATAACGGAGAGCTCTTCCAAAAATGAATAGAATTAAAAAATAATGCAAAACAGCATTGAGGTGAAAAATTGAAAGCAAGTCTCACTGAAGAAACTAGTATTTCCACCCATTGGCTTAAAAGGTGGGGCATGAAGGGAAACACACACACACACACACACACACACACACACACACACACAGAGTAATAAACATCACACAGACATAAATAATGGTATTTTGAAAGTACTAACTTGCAAAGTAAATAGACACAAATCTTTTCATGGGTTCATTTCATGTGGTTTTGGCTGTTCATTCAATTAGCATTTAATACCCCATCACAAAGATCTGTGTTATTTACCATCTACGAGAGCAGTTCTTTGGGGTGTAAGTTGCACCATTTTGTGCTTCAAAATATTGACTGCTTCACAAAATGAAAGAATTGTAGAGCTTGACAAGGACTTTAGAAATCCTTCAAGGTTAAACAATTTATTGGAAAAATAGAGTAAGTAGTTTGACTGGAAAGTGGGAACACTACTAAAAATAATCCATTAGAAAATGTGCTCTACCATGTACAATTATAAACATACTAAGTTTAAAAGACACTCTGTGGATGAAGGTACTTATTCTCCTCAGGCTCTCATTGATCAATATTGCCAAGTAAAATTATCTTTTAAATCAGTTTATTTATTGTGACTCTCTTCATTGATATCCCTTGACCAAAATTTGCATTGTTCAGATCATTTATGCAACTTTGTCCAAATACAGCTCCAAATTACTTTGACTGTGTTCAGAAATAAGATCAATCTTCAAAGCACAAATTCTCTTAAAGAAAAATAATAATGGTAACTCCAGCCTTTAAAACTAATAAAATGACGTATCTTATCTTTGGTAACTAACCTGCCCCTAACACCGCAAAATACACACACCACTACCATGAACACCAACTTCTTCCACTCCTAAGGTCAGGTACACTGATACGGCTCCAAATGTATGTATGATGTGTGTGTGTGTGTGTGTGTGCATGCACGTGCACATGAACGTGTGCATATGTGTGATTGTTGGGATTAAATTCACTGTAGTGTGACCAGATATTTACATTATTTATTCATCAATCTCTTATAGTAAATTGTTGCATGCTTGTAAACTTATATATCTAAGTTACCCTTGTTTTTGGTAACTTCCTCAGTTTCTGTCACATCCAAATTCATATGATCTCATTAAAGCCTTACATTTGTTTGGTAAAACAGTCATGGAAGCAATAGGTCCCTGGTGTCCTCATTTGTTTAGGTTAAGAAACTGAGAGAATGAGAAGTAGAGCAAAATGTAAACCTAGATCTGATTTTAAGTTGAACATTCATATACTCCAGGCAAAGGTCATTGATGATATCTTTACTGCCAAATCTAACACCTAGTCTTTAATCGTAATCTTACTTGACCTGTTTTTGATAAGCGACATTTTTGATAGCTGCTTTCTTCTTGAAGCAGTCTTTTCCCCTGACTTGTGACAACACTCTTCTCCAGTTTTTCCACTCAGCAATGACACCATTCCACTCTGCAAATTGCCTTTGCAGACATTTTTCTCTTCTATTTCTTAAATGTCATTGTCCCTTTGGATTCTATGCTTGCCCTTTGATCTTGCACTACAAATCTGTCTGAGCAATGTCAGGCACTTCCATAACTTCAAGATCTGCCAGTATACTGGTAATTTTCAAATTTATTAGTCCAGAGACTACTGAGCCTCAGGTTATATTTTCAACTGGCTATTGAGTCCCCATATCTCAGAACCACATCAAGTTCTTCATGTCCAAATATAAAAATCTGTGCTCATAATTTTTTTTTGTTATTTACTGTCTCATATCAAAATATGTATCTGTGTACATGTTCCTGGTCCATACTGTATCTTCTAGGAATCACAATTACGAAGAATAAAAGGGTACTTGTCTACAAGGTGGCTATCAAAATCTCTGTGATGGGAGAAAGAGAATTAAAATGCATTAAAAAATTTAGCTCATGAGTCATGCCAGTCATATTTGAAGACTAACATCTACATAGCATGGCTATTGGATAGTGCAGGTGTAGAACAGTACCATCATTACCAGAATGCTCTATTGGTCAGCCCTATGCATACCAGGCAAATAATAAAAGAGCAGTAATAAAGTGAGGACTTTATAGAAATCTACATATACTTTCTACCTGAACTATCTCTTGAACTTACTCTTAGTGCTTATCTCTTTGTTCCTGTTGTCTTTAGGGAACAACCTAACAGATTCTCCCAGTCACAAATATTTCTGGATCCAGATACATTCTTTAAATAGCTGCTAGCTGTATTTACCTATCTTGACACTTCTCTGCTTTAAATATTTTATAATCCCTCATTGACTACAGGATAGAGTTCACACTCACTAACATGGAAACACGACTTCTTATCAACTAATTTACCACTCTAATCTCAAAAGTCATTGCTCCCCAGACACATCCCTTGAATTCCAATTACAACAAGATTTCACTGTTCCATAAACAAAAAATAAAACCAAAACAAAACCAAAAAAAAAAAAAAAAACGGTCACCACGCCGCCTCAAATGCCTGACCTCCACTCCTTAGTGTTGTTCCACTTCCTCATAGAACTCAACTAAAGCACCACTTCCTTCGTCCTTGGGCTTCACCAAATCCTTGAGTTCTCAGCTCGTAACTCTATCACATCACATTATGATTATTTGTTGATATGTCTATTGCCCCCACTATAAACTTTGAAAGAAAAGGGACAGTGGTTGATTATTTACACTAATTGTCTAGTAGAGTGCATTTTGCACAGAAATTATTTCATATTTTCTTGCTGTTGTTGAAAAGTGAGATGATAAAATAATAAACAAAAGAGTTATAAAATTGAGAAGATTTACCCATGTTCTGCGAATAATCCTTTACCCATTTTTATATAATGTTTCCTATTGCCAAAGCCTTTTCCCCACCAATCACAGTTTACTACTTAGACTAATAATAATATCTTTGACAGGTCAATAAAACGAGTTTTACAAGTCAATAAAACAATTGTTTTTCAGTTAGTAAGATGAAGGGAGCTCTTAAATTGTCAGCAGTTCTTTACTGTGCTAACGTATTCAGTGAAACATGAAAACAAATGAACAACTATAACAGTAAGAACAACAAAACCTGAGTATTTCCAAATATGTTCTGTGGGAATATGCTGATGGAACAAATAGAATAAAGGACTCTCATGTTACTAAAAAATCTTTGTCAATTCAGTGAAGCATACAGAGTTTACTCTTAGTTTCCTCTAACGTGATTTGTTCCTTCTTAGATCTTTACTTGTATCTATTGAACTCAATTTTGTTTCACAGCATAGAGGTGCATTCTGTTATTATTTGTCAAAAGAAAAAACAATATTATAATGACGTTGGGGGTAAGAAACAACAGAAAGGAATAATAAGTTTCAAATAATGTCAAAATAATCTTTTTTATGTGAAAATAAGATACCACAGCAACAATGATGCTGAGGTCTTTTTAAACTATTGCTAAAATTGTTATAGTTTTGTAGGACATCTTGTCATATTTTAAATAAAGATTTTCAGTCATTTCTCATGTTGTCAGTGAAATCTCCACTTGAAAGTGTTCACTTTTTGACACAACTTAATCTTAGATTATTAAGTTAGAAACATGGGCAGCATGTGATGCAACTAAGAAACTGCAAGGAAAGCATTTAGAAGCAAAACATTGTAGACATTTGACCAATGGATTATATGTACAGTGAGAAATTCTGAAGAGGTGCTCATTTAAAAAAGTGATTGAGTAGAGATACACTAATTAATGAAGAACCTCTATTTTTTTAAAAGTAAATTCATCCATTATATATTCTTCTTTGATCTCACAATTTGTTAGCTTTTTAACCAAGAACAATAGCATGACAGACTCTTGCTGTGTGGCCTCAGAGGTTTTGTGTGCGTGTGTGTGATTGGAAAACTCATTTACGACAATTTTCTCTGCCTTTCCAGTTCTCTAGGTGTTTTTTTCATAATATAAATAAAATATTACATGTTGATGTTTAGAGAATAGGTTATAATTTTAATATAGGAATTTATACATGGGGCAACTACATTTTTCTTTAATATATTTCTCCACCTCTGAGATTAACTTTCAGTATATTTATACTAGGGTAAGACATTACTTTGTTATAAATACATTTCTGTTAAATAGATTATATTTATCAAGAAATAAGCATTGAACTGGTGCACAAAATATATACTTACTTGCTATGTATGTTCATCAGAAAGTGACTCTTGAAGTTCATTTAATTGATTGTAAATCCCTTATTCTTTATTTAACAGAGCTCATTTATACAAATAATGTCAATCCACAACACAGCTTTTCAGGATCAGGATACTGTTGCTATAAGGCATGCTTCAATACACTAACACACTAGGACTACTCCAAACAACAGGCATTCATCTCTAGGCAAGAGGCTTCAAGAGAAATTACTGTGAATTCTTAGAGTCTGAAAGAATGAGAATGCTTTTTGGAGAATCTGTCCCCTGGGGGTGAGGGGATCAGTGGGAGACAGCATTATTGGCCAGGACACTAGGTAAAGAATGATCTGGGCTCACAAGTTGGCCTCATTCAAAAGCCATGTTTTCATTAGCACTTTTAAGTGCAATGATGGTTTGTATTTCTGTCCCCGAAAGTGTTCGGAAGCCTGAGGGTACAGACTGAAACAAAAACGTGATAGGTTCAGATGGAAGAAAATGAGAAGTTTGTACAAGACCAAATAAAGCTTCCCGCTGAGAGTATTTATTAACAGCTCTTCCCCTTAATAACTGAGTTGATGCTAAAGGTGTATATTTAAGAAAAGTTATTTCAGTGGAGACAAATCTAAGCAGAAAAATAGTATACTGAAGTCAAAGTATGATTATAGTAGCATTATTATTCCATAAAGCTTGTATCAATCAAAAATGGAAGCTTCTCATAGAGTATCTGTACTTATCTATAATTTACATAAAATAGCAAGATTAAAAACTCATTGCAGTTTTCTTCAAAATAAATATTTTTCCTTGTGGTTATTTGTTTTTTCCTCTTTGCTTCATTTTCTCTCAGAACCTAATCTAGATTACAGGTCTAGAAAATATTTAATAGAGTAATAATATAACAAAATTTCAGCTTGATACATGTAATGATATATAATTTTACATATGTGATGTGCATGATGATAAAAATATAGACTATACATCTGATGATACTTAAATTACTCTAGGGATTACATTAAGTTACTTTCATTTAGATTATTTAACATTATATAAAAACATTTTAAGCTCCAGGATCAGGAGAATCAGGACAATGCAGTGATGTTACTGGGAATAGCAATCACTGGCAAAGGAATAGCCCTTCAATAAAAGAAATAAGCTGCCAAAGATATGTAACTCACACCAGGGCAACAGTTCAGGCACTGTTGGAAAACAAACTGTAATGTTTGAAAAATGTGAATTCTTTTCTTTTTCTTTCCTTTCTTTTCTTTTTTAACATTTGGATCTCAAAAATTACACATCTAGGGTAGTATGAATCATACCATTTATGAATAATGGGCATTAACTTTGACTTAAACCTTGCATTTTTTTCCACATATATATGCTTTAAGTAATATATTATGTATATATACTATGTATATATAATGTATATATGCATGTATATAGGTATGTAATATATTATGTATATATGTATGTGTATATACACATACACATATATATATATGCTTTAAGTAAAACATATAAATATATCTTGCCTTACAAACTCTTCCGACTCGAGAAAGAATGGTTTTATCGGAGGTACTGCCTTCTTGAGATGATTCACGAAAGAAGAAATATATTTTATCGTCATCTGGATTGTAGGTGTCTGGTATGGGGAAAGTTCCAATAAATTTTGCTCCTGTTTGAAAGAAAAGAAGCTATAAATTAAGATGCTGAAACAATCCAGTCATCATAGTATGGTGATATTTCCATGTAAAAGCAATTAGCAGTAGGATTTTAAAAAAATGAACTATGGGCAGGATGTGGAAAATGAGATGTTGTATATAAATGAACATGACACAATGTATAAATATGTATCAGCATAGAGGTACTGAACAAGTTCTCCAGGAATTCCAGAGAACAGGTGAGAACATGACTAGATTAAATTACTTGTAGATCTTTTCAGATACGGAGATACTATGATTTTATATTCTCTTTCTATATAATGAAGTTTTTAACCACCATGTCTTTCTTTTTCTTTTTTTCATTAGGAGACTAAATTTTATTTTTAAAACTATTCTTCACAACTTAAAGCTACAACAAAGGGCAGAGGTTGCATATTTCATATTTGAGTGCTTGTAAGGTTACTGTTCTCAAACATTTATTGTCTGTTCTGCTTATAAATATTTAGTTTCATGAATATTCTGGCATCATGGCTCAGTTCCTCTTTTCTCATTATGAGTAGAGGCAGGGTTATGTTAGCAAACATAATAAAAAGCACGTTGATATTGTTGACCATGAGGTTCTGAGGTCCAGGTGGAGTAGGCTCTGTTTATTTCAATTTATTTGTTCACCTACATAAGAGATTCTGTTGCTGCCCCTCTCTGCCTCTCATCCTCCTATCTTTTACTGATGGATTATAAATTACAGTTGGTAAAAGTATATACTGTTGAGTTTATAATCAGTTAGATAGGATGTGTCCTTTGAATTATGTCTCTATTGGTGGGGCATGATAAGATTTCTCTGAGGCAATAACTTTTGTTTTTTAAATATTCTTTTCCTAATTGAGTATACCCTTTATTTCTTTCTTTTGCTGATTGCCGTGGCCAGAACTTCCAATACTATGTTGAATAGGAGTGGTGAGAGAGGGCATCCTTGTCTTATGCTGGTTTTCAAAGAGAATGCTTCCGGTTTTTGCCCATTCAGTATGATATTGGCTGTGGGTTTGTCATAAATAGCTCTTATTATTTTGAGATACATTTCATCAATACCTAGTTTATTGAGAGCTTTTAGCATGAAGGGCTGTTCCATGTCCTTTGCAGGGACATGAATGAAGCTGGAAACCATCACTCTCAGCAAACCAACACAAGAACAGAAAACCAAACACCGCACTCTCCCACCCACAGGTGTGAGCCGAACAACGAGAACACACGGACACAGGGAGGAGAACATCACACACCAGGGCCCGTCTAGGGGTGGGGGACTAGGGGAGGGATAGCATCACGAGAAATACCCAATATAGATGATAGGTTGATGAGTGCAGCAAACCACCATGGCACGTATATACCTATGCAACAAACCTGCATGTTCTTCACATGTACCCCAGAACCCAAAATACAATAAAAAAAACACACCCTAAGAAATCTTCTTACTTAGTGTCCGGCCACAAATAACAATCATATGGTGGCCAAGGTTAGAGGGCCCAGTCTGTGGTCAGTGTTAGGGGTTCAGTCTGGAGCCAGGGTTAGCTAGGTGCCAGGGAACACATTGAATGATTAGTTCAGGTTAATCCTCTCTTAACTTTTTCTGTACCCCAGAAAGGTATTTACTTTTATGATCCACCATCTACCATATTCTACTCAGAGAACACAGCCCTGAGGGAAGCAATCCCTGAGCTGGAAGGTGGAGGGCAAAGGAAGGAGGAGGTGAAGTCAGAAGCAAGTCCAGGCTGGGGCAACACATGCAGCAGCTGCGACTGTGGGAAGCTCAAGTAACCACCATGTCTTTCATAAAAGGCTTAGGAAATAGTAAATATCTAGCACTGATTTTGACATATTGTGATGTATTAATACTTTGATGAATTTTGTGTAATTGCCCTAGGGGTATAAAAATGGAAACAACCAATAGTGTTTGGTTCAAGTTCAATATAGCAGTACAGGCTCTAGGTAAACTTTCTGAGTGTATATCTTTTCTCTGCCACTTATTGGAGTGGTGACTTTTGACACATTATTTACCTTTTCAATGACTCAATTTACTCATATGTAATATAAGACTACCAATGTCATCTACCTAATAAGATAATTTATATTATTACCAAGTGAATTTATATGTGTGTATATATAGCATTTATATACATAAAGCATCTATATAAGCATTAAATTCCTTTTTATATGTGTATATATGCTATATATAGCATTTATATATAGCATTTAATATATATAGCATATATATAGCATTTTATATATAGCATTTATATATAATATATATATTATTTATATCTATATATAAATAAATATATAGCATTTATATATATAGCTTTATACAACAAACATTTAGCTTTAACACCTCCAGTATTCCCCCCAAAACAATTTTTTACAATACAAAAGCCAATGTTTACCAGAGTTCTATAAAATCAACAATGACTGAATAAACAGAATAAGGCTATTTATGGTATATATTAGTTAAAAGGTAAAATAAATAGCACTTCAAAAAATATCCATGCTTTTTCCTCCTCCCACCTCATTGATGTCATACTGAAATGTATATAGCATATATATATACACAGCATATATATATATATGTATAGCATTTAGCATCAGGCAAAGGCTGATTTTACAATAAGTGTTTAATAAATGTGATTTATTATTAAGATAGTTATGGGGCTGATAAGCATTATCATTATGATGACAATACAGAGGGGTTAATAGAAAATTTAGTACATCCATGTACTTGTAAAAACAATATGTCATTATTAAAAATTTACTAGATCTGTATGTACTGAGCTGGAAAGATGGCCATAATATATGTACAGTGTAAAAATGTTTGTAATATGATAAACCTCTTTTCACTGTATCAGTGACAAATCTATTTGGGTTTCTAAATCCTTGTTTAAGAGTTATTGGGCATTTTAAGTCTTGGTTTTAAATAACTGTGAATTAACCAGGTAACAGATGTGTAATAGGACGTTATTAGTTCAGAAATAATTGGATTAAAGCAAAGAAGACAGACAGTATGGTTATTGAGAAATGAAGGAAAGACTTTAAGTAGGAAATGTGTGGCACCTGGAAAGAAGCACAGAGCACTGATATTTTAAGAAGTAGAAGGAAGAGAGAAGAGAAGCCAAAAAGGTTTAAAAGAAAAATAAATTGGCGGGGGGTGAAAAAGATCAATATTGCCTTTTCTAGAGTTTTGCCTAGAGCTCTGATTGCTGTGTGCCCCATGTGTTATGAAAATCACTCTCCTGCAAATGCACAGTAATTGGCCAATATCCCAATAAAGAAAGCTTCACAGTAGCCTTTTTCAATAGACAAAAGTTATTGTTGGGGTTGGGTGTGGTGGCTCATGCTTATAATCCCAGCACTTTGGGGAGCCTGGGGTGGGTGGATCACTTGAGGTCAGTAGTTTGAGACCAGCCTGGCCAATATGGTGAAACCTTGTCTACTAAAAATACAAAAATTAGCCAGGCATGGTTGTGCACTTCTGTAATCCCAGCTACTTGGGAGGCTAAGGCATGAGAATCCCTTGAACCCGGAAAGCACAGGTTGCATGGAGCTGAGATCGCACCAGGTCACTCCAGCCTGGGCAGAGAGAGAGACTACGTCTCAAACAAAACAAAACAAAACAAAACAACAACAACAACAAAAAGTCTCAGCCTCTCTGGGTTGGCTGTGTGTCTCCCATCCAATCTCTTCTTTGCTTTAATGCAAAGCTTTGAAAGGAAAACAGAGGAGGGAAATACATTCATGAACTTTCTTCTCCTTATTCTATATTATTTTCCTGTTTTGTTTTGTTTGTTTTGTTGGTAATTTAGAACTTCAATGGACTTTTTATATTCTTGATAACCCCACTTTGGTATGGTTTTTCAAAAACATATAAAAATAAAACTTTAGAAAATCACATAAAGTATTTATTTATTTATTTTTTCTAACTAATCTCAAATTGTCAAGGTCCATTAACAATTCCATTCAACGTCTCCCCCCACCCCCGCCCCGGCCCTCTTTCAAATTATTAGTAAATCAGAAACACTTGGTTTTAATCACTGAGCAAAGTAAAAATCTTTTTTTTAAATCTCAAACCAGTACTTCAGATTTTTTATTTAAATATGTTTTCTTTTAAAAAGCAACTCTTGGTGTGGCTCACACCTGTAATCCCAGCACTTTGAGAGGCCGAGGCCGGCAGATCACCAGGTCAGGAGATCGAGACCATCCTGGCTAACACGGTGAAACCCCGTCTCTACTGAAAATACGAAAAATTAGCCAGGTCTGGTGGTGGGTACCTGTAGTCCCAGCTACTCAGGAGGCTGAGGCAGGAGAATGGCGTGAATCTGGGAGGTGGAGCTTGCAGTGAGCAGAGATCGCACCACTACACTCCAGCCTGGGTGACAGAGCGAGACTGTCTCAAAAGAAAAAAAAAAAAGGAACTCTTTGTGGGATCAAATTGTTCTATAAATGTGAGATTCGGGTTTCTGAAATTTAAGAAAACAGATAAATAATGTATTTAATTATTATATTCAAGGAACTTAGTGCAAAAAAAGAAAACTATTGAATTAATACAAGAATTAATAACAACTGACACTCTATATCAAACCAAGTATAATCTGGATTAAGGAAATATTGACAAATGGTCAAGACATGGCTAAGGAGAATGCCTAGCCATGATTTTCCCATTGACTTGAAATGATATTACAACAATGAACAGAGAAAAACAACCAACTGTGGGTTCCCACAAACACAGACCAGGGATGAATAAGAATCTACAGAACTTTTTGAATTTACAGATGTTTAAATCCAGTGCTGCCAAACTGGATGGAATTCTCTAGCTGGACTGCCATGTGTATTTCAAACATATACAAATACAAAAATAAATAAAACCCTATGTATACATGGAATGGGAAAAAGATACATTTAGACTCATTAACTCAAGGTCAGTAATACAGTTGTATGGATGGACAGAGTGGTATGGTGACTTAATAATAAATTCTTAAGTAATATAAATGGGAAGATATATAAAACTGAAACTATGCAGAAATTATAGGAAATGATGGGCTTTCCTTATCTTCACAAATATGTGGGATTAAAATTGGTATTAACATTAGTAGAATTTATCGTGGCACTTACATATAATTAATATAGAAATTACACATGCAGCATGATGGCCCTTGAAATTTTAGTGTCCTGTCAAACCTACAGAATGATTGAATTGAATTTATAATTTAAAAAATAACATAAAGGTACAAAGTGTATAGAATCTCCTCTCTAAAGAGAGAGAAAAAAAATTAGAACTCAGTGATTTGAAACAGGAAAACATAACAGTTAAAAGGGATACCAATATGAAGGAGAGAGTCGCTTATAAAGCTTTCCTCAGTCACTCAAATGGGAGAAGAGGTTCCATGAACTGATTTCTGTTCACTTATTTTCACAGTTCAATTAAAAGAAAAAGAGCAGAATAATAAAATAGAATAGAAAGATAAAAGATGTCTAAAAAGAGTATAAATAAATATGGCAATTCATTGTCATATTGTAGAAATGCATAGGACAATCCATTTAGGATATGAAAAAAATCATCCAAGTGTTGACAGGTATGGCTATTTGAAATGGCCAATAGGTAGGCTATGACACCAGTCTACGTTTCAGAAATTTCTGTATGACATCAATGAGGTGAGAGAAGGAAAGAGCATGGATAATTTTCCAAGCGATATTGATTTTACCTTTCAACTAATGTATACCATAGATAGTCTTATTTGTTTATTCAGTCATTATTGATTTTATTGAACTCTCTTTTAAATATTGGTTCTCTTGTCAGCACTGTAAAAAATGTTTTAGAGGGGAATACTGGAGGTGTTAAAGCTAAATGTTTATTGTATAAAGAAATTTAATTATAAGAAAAAGAGTTAGTATCAAATAGTGCTTTATTCTGTGATTTAAACAGGAAACATACTTGAGAGTTAAAAATAAATACAAGTTGCAAGAACAGAATTCCTTTCTTGTAGATTCTGTTGAGGTCCAGTCTTAGAACTCTGATGTTAGTATTTTATGACAGAAGCTCTTCCTGATTTGTTGCCAAATTTGGATAAAAAGAGGTATCATTTAATCAGTGCATACTTGATGAATTCAACAATTTAAAATTATACCATTAGGCACCTGGGCTTTATTATAGCACATTTTCTCCATTTGGCATTTAAGTACATGCCCCAAAAGGAATGCAGTTTGAAATCATGCATTTTCAGATGAACTTCTAGCATGACACCAAGAGGCACTGCCAAAAGAAAATGGCATAAACTCATGTGGCCTGCAGCACACACTACTTCCCTTTCTCCCTATAAACCTCTTTTCACCCAGATGAGCACACTAGCATTATTGAACAGACAGTAAGTTCCTAACTTCCTTTTACTACTTCTTATAGTCTCATTTTCCTATTACTATTTTTTAATGTTCTCCTTTCATGTGGAAGGAGAGTTTACAGACAACAGATCACCCCAAGAGAAACTTCAAATGAAAACTGTCTCCATATGTTAAAAATGAAACTTTAAAACAAAAGTTCTCATCTATTCCAAGAAAGAAAACAAAAACATCTGCTTGCATCTGAGGCGTTATTGCTCTCTTTCATCTTCCAAGTGGTCACACTTCTTAGTTTTATCCTAAAATTGTAACAAAAGCTCAACTGCATTTGAGTAAACACCCTAGTTTGCATCTATATTCCTATTTCCTATATGTTTTAAGATTAAGTTGATAAATCAAAGTGTGGAACCATCAGTCTTCATTTAGAAATGCCCATAAAAGTACTGTAAAAAACACTTTTTACAACTTCAAATGAAAACTGCCTCAAAGATGAAAAAAATTCATCTTTGCCATTTTGTATCCTCCTCGTAAGGTATTTGCTAGATGGATTAGTATCTTAAGGAAGGAATCAGGATTCCTACTTCTTAAATCTTGAAACTGGATTAAACAGTCCTAGAATAATTCTGAGAAGGATCCTTATACTGTTAAGTGGTTAGCTGATCTCACACTGGTTAATGCCAAGTGGGGCACAGAACACAATATGGCATGCACACATGTATCAAGAATTTTAAACTCCCTAAGTGCTTCAGTGATAAAAATGGATTTATAAAAGATTCATGTAGCATCATATTAAAAATGATAATTCTTTAGAAACTGCATCTTAACAGTTAAATATTCAGTTGTCGCAGTTCATCTGTATTCTCTCCACTCCCACTCCTGACTCCAGACAGATGACCCCATTGACTTTGGACCTTAGGCTGACTGTATCTGGAAAATGGCCATTTCTCATAAAGGACAGAAACATCCTCTTAGCAAGCCAATATTTTGTCTAAGTCCATCAGATCCCTCTTCATTATAAGAATATCATCGTTTCTATAATTTCTCCCCTTACTCTGCCCTAGTTTCTGTGGACTGGGGAACTCCTGAATGACTGAGTCTCCTGAAGCATTGTGGTCTTCTAGCTCTGGCCTGCCTTTCCCTCAGCAAACATCTGACTGGCTGCTGCACTTTCCCTGCTTTCCCTGGCTCCAGCCAGACTGCATAGGTCTCCCTCATTGCTTGCTGAACTCCATTTTCTCTATCTGTCCTAATTCCTGCTACCAGACCCACATCCTTGGTTTGCTGTTTCCCTACATGGCATGCACATATGGCCCAGTTTGTAGTGAGGCTGCAAAGAGCTGGGGATATGCCATCAAAAGAGCGGATTTTGAGCTGATGAACTGTATCATACAACGGAAATGATACAATGTCGGGGGCTAGATACACATATTCGAGCTTCAATCTCACCTCTACTAGCTGTTTAACTACGAACTATTATCTGACATCTAATATATCACCAAATGTAAAACAGTGCAAATAGTAATTCTCTCAGGATTATAACAGTCAAATAAAATAGCACTTTAAAAGTGCCAAAGAAAGGACTAGCATGGATATTATATAAAATAAATTTGAATGGGAAAAGAGAAATGGGGAGAGCTGTTAGTAAACAATAAAATGGTGGTAATAAAGCAGAGATGAAGTAATGAAAGCCCTATAGGAAAATAGTAACCATAGAAATAACAAAGTCAGCAGATATTTTCAAAGAAGTAAAAGCTCTTAGCAATAGATTAGATAAAGGAGAGGAAGAAGAGGAAGGAATCAAAGATAGCTCCAAGGTAACTGGGTGGATGAAGTTAAGAAAGTTAAAATAGATAAAAATGAGGAAATGGATATTGAAGGACAGATTTGAAAGAAGAAGCAATATCTATAACATTCACAAGATTTTAGACTTTAGATCCAATTAAAACAAAGGGTCATTAAACCACTTGTAAAAACCTTAAAGCAATTTAACAGCACAGTCAAAACTAAGGCTTACATATCTTGATTTTTATATAAAACAATAATCTTTTTTCTTTTAATCTAGAATGAAAATGGAAGTCATCCAAATAAATTATTTTTAAGCCCACTTAGTTACAGGAAAAGGTTGGAAATACAATTTTAGGAAACACTGGAACACAGGAAACAGTGGAAACTATTCGGATGGATGAGCTCACAGAATTATGAGGTGTAGAGGGAGAGAATGAAAAGACGGTCAATAATACAAAATGCTAAAGAGATGGTAGAGAATCACACGGAATTCAGGTTTTAGCCCCACTTCTACCTCCCACTGCTGCCTTCAGGAATAATAATGATCACGATGAGATTGACATTAATTCAGCTCTTAAAATTGTCTTCTAATAGACTTCCCAATATGATTTAATTTAATCCTTATAATACCCTGTGAATAGATTCTGTTGTTAATAGATTCCATATTTACAGACAAATAATTTGAATGGACATTAAAGTTTGATCAAAGTCACCATTCAGGAATTAAGCACAAATAAATAAATTCCACGGAAACAAAGCTATAATTTTGGTCCAAACTGGGATACTTTTAAGAGTAAAAGAACAGAAGCAAACTGAAAATGTCCTGGGCAAAGTAGGTCATATGATCACCCTGACTTTTAACTGCTAAGCAGTTTGCCTTGAATCTCCTAGAATCATAAAAGTCAGTTTTTCTGCATCATAATTATTTACTTGAATTTGGTCAACTGAGACTTCCTCTACCATTTGTCTTTTCTCCTACCTTCAATTTCTTCCATTCTACTGGCTTCTTTAATTGCAAATTTTCCCAGCATCCAAATCTCTTGAGTCCTGCCTCGTGTCCTTGGATTCTTCTATTTACAAGCCAGTGTATTCTCTCTCAAATATTCTTTGCAGTATATTCTCATGCCCATCCCCACTTCCACTACCTTTGTTGCTGTCCCTTTTTCATTTCCCTAGTTTCATGCAATGGCCTCTTGTCTCTCTGTCCTCATCCTTCTTCAGTCTTCCATTCATGCTATTATAAAACATGCTATTGTTTTTGTAAGTTACCTTTAGAAAAACAAAGTTCTGACTCCTTGATTAAAAAGTAAGCCATCATGATTTCAAGATAATATTTACAGCTTTGTAGCCTTGTCTGCCACTCTCGCTTTATGCTTCAGGCTGAGCAAGGCATTCATCATCTGTGAGGTCAGTGACCCTCCCCTACCTATCTATGCAGGCCACAAGGGTAGAGTAGCACCCAATAGGGTCTCAGAAGTTATTTATTAAGCAAATTGTTAAACCAATTCAAAGGCTTCCTAATCTCTAATCTTCTTCATACAGCACTAAAAATAGCATATCTAGGCAAATAAGAGTTGAATGCATATTTCCTACATTTATTGTATTGACAATGCTGCTGACTTATTAATGAATATGTTACAGTAATGGAAAAAAGTACTATTGTCTTTTAGATGAGGAGAAACGTGATATTTGCCATCCCAATACAGAGATACAATCTTATACTTCATTTTAAGCCATAAAATATCTTTTTACTCAAATAGGTGTCTAAGCTATTCTATAGGTGACATCTAAGAACTTACTCTCAAACCAAATAATTCCACAAATATCTGACAATGCACAAAAAGATAGCTTTGCTTTTCATGTGTGTCAAGAAATTAATGGGTAATCACATAGTCCTGGATATTCTATATTTGTTTTCCCTTTTAAGACTACCTATTAAGGGTACTTTTTTGGCTGATGAGAAACACATTGTTGTATAAACAAATAGATCTGGAGTTTTTGACTAAAGAAATGTTTTCAAAGTGTTTTTCCTTTTGTTTATGTTGTCACTGCTTAAAAGGCACTGAGAGATAAAGAGATAGCCCCTAGGAAATCTCTACCCTGGCATCCTTCACTAAGGTCCAATATTTATTATGGGAATGAAAAATGCCTGCCTGCTTAAATTATAGTGTTAAGTAATTCTGCCACGCAATGGAATAAAGTCATATGTTAGAGAATCATGATAAAATTTGATCTGTTGTAAGGCGGTAGTGGGGAGTGGGGTGGAGTTGAATGCCTTGTAGTGTTCCTTGGATTAATTAAATAAATTCACTTATAAGACTCTTATGTTTTTTTAAAAAAAATAAACTCAAAATATTGTATGATTCTTAAATAAAATGGTAGACAAAAATATGTCAGTATTAATATGCTTAAAATTTTGAAGAGAAGTGTCTTAACCCAAATATATATTATTTTTAAGCAACAGAAGTTACCATTATAATCTAACCCCAGTTCATTGGGCTAACAGACAGTACATGCCTTGGTCTCTACAAAGACTGCAAGAGTAAGACTGCCTGCTTGAATTCTCACTCTGCATCTGAC
Source organism: Macaca mulatta (assembly GCF_049350105.2). Classification (NCBI taxonomy): domain Eukaryota; kingdom Metazoa; phylum Chordata; class Mammalia; order Primates; family Cercopithecidae; genus Macaca; species Macaca mulatta. The sequence goes on along the minus strand of NC_133408.1, from coordinate 134,357,360 downwards.
AAGTTGTAAGACCTTGACCAAATTACTTCTCCGTACTTCAGTATTTTTATAGTATAACAGTTTATGTGTATTAAAGAATAAAATAATCATACATCCCAGATGTCATTGTAAATATGTAAAATATTAATTAGAGCATAGAAGAGTGTTGAGGAATAGCACACACTCAATAAATATTATGTATTACTATATAAACAAAAGGGTTTGGAGATTTTCTTAGCGAGGAATTATTTCAAATGTATTTTATAATGTTGAGCTAAATCAATTATTCCAAAATACATTTGAATGAATAATAATGCACTTCTTATCTATCTTAAACCAAAGGCAAGACAATCAAAAGCAAACAACAAAAAAAATCACTAACCATTGAGCCAGTAATGCTCTGAAATGTCCGTTCTGATGTAGTGGTGGTCATGAGTAGGCCCAAGGGATCGAGTGAATGCAGTATCTTTGCCAAGGAAATCAGAGGCTGTTCCAGAGTAGAGGTACTCATCTGAGAGGGAGAAAAAAGTACACAGAGCTTTTAAGAGTACAGCAGTAGATGCTATTTAACATATACAAATTTTACAGCATGACACCAAAGATGTTTGTTGTTTAATATCAGAATGTATTGTTTCATAAATTTCACATTCAGATTTTGAAAATTTATCTCAGTTGAAGAAAGGATAACTCAATTTACTTTGGTAAGCTGATGCTGAATACTTGAATATAAAACAGGGCAAATTCTTCTGAATTAATAATTGCACATGCATCAGCTTCCCTTTTCAATAAATAATAATAAGCGATTCCTCTTTCTCTTCTCCCCACAAGTAATTCAAATAAGTATCATAATTAAGAGTTCCTCTTTAGAATAGACACAAAAAATATGAAAAGCTATATGCCATAATGAGGAATGGATTGTGTAATTAGTACTTAACTGACACAACCTCAATGACCACAAATTTTCTTTGCCTAACCTCTGCTGAAAGGGAGCTTTCAGCACTGAAGTCATTCTTGGTAATTATAACATGTTGCATTCTTTGTAGCTAATCATGTCTCTAATAGTTCTGATAAACAGGAATTCTTGAAAGGGGAAAGATGTTGCCATTACTGCATACCAAACTTCTTTGTTCTGTTATTTGTGTAAAATGCATGTTCTGTTTCACCAGAGACAGAAAGAAAGAAAAGAGAGAAGGGGAATGTCAAGGAGAAGAAGAGAGAGAAAGGAGAGAAGAACGAAGAAGAAAGGAGAAGGAAAAGGAGGAGGAGAGAAGGGATGGTGAGAAGGAGGAAGAAGGGAAGTAAGAGGAAGAGGGGGAAAAGTGGAGGCAGGAGAAGGGGAGGACAAAGAGAAAAGAGAAAAGGCAGGTTAGAGAGAGGAAGAAGATGGAAGGAAGGGGAGTGAGAAAAACATAAGGGAAGGAGAAGAAGGGAGTAAGGATCCATGTTCCCTAATGTTAGTCAGGATGTTGGGTAGGGGTGGGGGTGGAGTGGCAGGAAGAAGGCTGTCCCTGCAGGAGAATATGTTGTCTCTTTGAGAGGTAAACCTTTACTATTTCAAGAAACTTGTTAGTCAACCACTTGGCTTTACATGTAATAGAACAATGTAAAAAATGGCTAATTCCTACAAAGCATTTAGATTTTATGAAAGCCTAAATATGAGAACAAATACATTGTGTTGTCACTGAAATTTATTTTTGCTCAGAAATATATCTTTAAAATTCTGCCTTGTATAAGAAGGCATGAAGATACTTTCTATAGTCCCTGTTTATATCCATCTAAATAAGATTTCAATGAATGGTCAGGGATAATTCAACCTCAAGAATGAGATAGCTAACTTCTAAAGAAACACAGACACACACACACACACACACACACACACAGAGAGAGAGAGAGAGAAAAAAAAAAAAAAAAAAAACTCCAGCTATGTAAAGTAGATGTAGATTAGGTACTGCTTCCATCCTCTTACAGTATTTCCCTACGATGTATCAGGTAAATGGCAATATTTCATTGTGGGCATATTTTTTAAAAAGAATAAAATAACAACAAAGACATTATTAAAAAGTTTGGTAAACGAAGCGAAATGTCACTTTGAAAACTATAAAATTGCAAGTATTTGAATGTTTTGTTAGGAAAAATATATTTCAACATAAAAATTAGATCTGAATATCCAGGCTTTCAAACTTCTTTCTTGTACCTAAAATTACTTGGAGATTCATAAGGGGTGTAACAACTGCCACCAATCTATTGTTTTGTTTTGCTTTTTATTAAGAGTGTGCCAACTCCACTTCACAAATCAGAATCACAAACCATGTATCTCATTTTCTGAGAATAATGACTGATCATTAGTCACATAATTTTCAAAAAACACAAATACACACATGTTGTCACTTCAAAGCAAAATCACTAGTTTTCACTAAGTGAAAATTAAAATGTCATAGTGCTTCACTCTTATCGTCTATTCAAACATTTGACAGACAAGTTAAATAGAAAGAGACTAAAGTCATGAACCAAACCAAGACAAAAGGAGTCCTTATAATGGTTGATATTCAGAAGTCTTGGCGACATTCCTTGGAGCAGACTTCAGACCACACAGCACTGCTTCTTTGAACAAGATAGCTATCTCATAAGAGAATTTAAGATGTATACAAAGTGAGAGAAGACTAGCTATGCTAGCAGAAATTTCATGTTTCCACTGATAAAATCAGGTTATAGTGAAATTGCAAAAGAAGATGTTATAACATTCTATTATCTGTATTCTATAGCTTGATTAATTTGATTTAATTCACCCACATAGGGAATTGCTAAATTTAATTTCCATACTAAGTCAGATAGGGAGATATTACAACATAAGAAAATCCCCAGACATCTAAATATAAAATATAGAACACATAATTATGTGTTCTTTTACATTATAAAAATTCAATCAGAAGTGCATTTAAAAAGTAACTGTGCAGACACCATGGATTGCTGTGGCCTTCCTTTACTGAGAAGGATGCTCAGTACAGACAAATCTGGCACTAAAATAATGGAAACAAATTGCTGATGGTAGATTAGTCAACAATTACTTTAACTCAATAGGAAAATGTGGTTCAGTCAACAAATGACTCTTAGAAAACCATTTAAGGATAAGAACTGCCTGTCATTGATCTTACCTGTCATTACTGAAGCAAAAGGCTGCTGAGGATCGAAAGGACATTTCAGTCTGCCAGACTCCAAATTATGTGTGTCTAGTTTGAATATAACATCCTGTTATGAGAAATATTAATATCAGTGAGCTTTTTAAAAATATTACAAACAGTAAGAATGTGGGAGATACAAACTGAATTCCAACTCATGAATTTGATAAAATTAATTGAGTATACAGCATGTGCATCATGCTGGACTCCTTAACTTTTTAGCAAACATATCTGGCAAGACTTAATAACCATGTTTTGGTCTCCCTTTGCCCAAAGTGGCAATGATAATACTGAGTGAGTTTTTCAAATGGAAGTAGTAATGTACTCATCAGTACATTTAGTCTCCACCATTATCAATATCAAAATCACCACTAAGAACACACATTTCTTGAGCTTCATGAATAACTTATTAAGCCTAATAAAACCAACTTCATCTTTTAAGAAATAGATTTGCTATAATAATCATACTTTCAGGATAATGATTATGATTTATATAACTAAGCATCTTCAACTATGTCAAATGACTTAAACCTTGTAACAGTTTTTAAAATTACAGTAACATAAAAGTGTTCTAAGGCGGACAGTTCATTTTCAAGTTGTTGATACATCTGGGTAAAAAAAAAAAAAATCCTGTGGTAGTATTTCACTATTACGAAAGCACTGTACACATTAAACCACATAGTTACTTTGGCTGAAACATCTATTTTTATAATAGTGGTCACAGACAGAATGACATTGGCAGACTTTTAGTATTCGGGAAAATAAATAACATCTTAAGTTGAACTTTCCAAGAAAAAATATGAATGTATAATGAATATGGCCCCATGAGATTGAGTGTTTCATAACAATGACAGCACTACCATCCAGCAGAAAGGATGATGACTCACTCTGTGCATGCACTAGTTACAGAAATCCTGCACTTCAGACATTCTGGCTAGGTGACGTATCTATTAGGTTATATCACAGCACCCATGTAATAAAAAGGGACCATTCAGTGCAACTTACGTAGAACACAAGCAACAAAGCAAAAGAGACAGAGAAAATTATGTGTTATGTTGCACTTCAGATCTTTGTTTTTCTTTTGAACAAGACCAATAGTAACTACTGCCTAATTTAAAAAAAAAATACTAAATACTAATAGCAATTTAAATAGCCTGGTTAACAATTTATGGATCATAATTTTAAGTAAACACTTTAATACAAATAATAAGGGTACCTAAATAGGTACTAATCTAATGCCAGCAACTTTATGCCCTTTATCTCATTGAATTCTCACCACCAGCCTAATAATGTAGCTGGTAATACTTTAATAATTCCAGACTTGCAAATATCGCATTGAGGATAGAAAGGGTTACTGACCTTATTCTCTCACATAGCTCGTAAGAGGCAAAACGGAGGTTGAATTAATGACTGTCTCCAAAATTTATCCTCTTAACTAATCTAGTCTCAGAATTTCAAACACATAAATTTAAAAATGTGTTGAAGTTAATTTGTAGACTCACTGTGAACACAACATGATCAAATCCAAGTTTGTTTTGTTAGAATAGGCCAACTAATGAAAAGTTGTAATAGTGGAACTGAGCTATGAAAAAAAGTTTAATGAGAACACATTTAGGGCATGCTTCCCAACTGCGGATGGGGTCAGAGATATGCCAGGGGAAAACAACTGCAGATGGTGACTCGGAAGCATATTTAAATATCATTAAGGGTACATTATTCTCCACAGATCAAATAGATTTATTGACTCAAAAATCTGTAATGGGATATTGTAAAGAGAAAAGTGAACTGAATCCTGATGCCCCAGAAAATTACAGTAAAAAGCTGGAAAAAAAAGGAAGGAAGGGAGGCTGGGGAGGGAGGAACTGAGGGAAAGAGGAAAGAAGGAAGTATTAAAGAAAAAAAAAATACCTGGGAAAATGTAACAGTGGATCCAAGGTACTAGATAAACTCTTAAAATTGTATAGACTTCTGTTTTTGAATACAATATTTGATTAAATGATCCATGGAAGCCCATTATATTGATATTTGTGGAAGCTGAGGACAAGGTCTCCCTTTATAATCTACTGGAAATAGAAGATAGCAAGAAAGCAAGTTTCCTTGAGCCAGTCAAGGACACATACAAGAAAATAGTATATATATATAAAAAAATGGATGATTCCATGTGCTTCCTGAAATAAACTGACTGAATTAATGGCACTCTATATTTTGAGACTTCAACTTTATAAGATTGCTTCTATGAAGTTCCTTATTCTTGATTAATTATGCAAAAAGCACCTGTCTGAGCTATGCAGATGGAAATATGGGCAGAGAAGTAAAGATGATACAAGTAGGTAGGAATGATAGTAAGAAAACATTTAACGATCACAACAGCTAAGCAACATTATTGTCAATATCATGGCAATTTAAAGATAAGATCTGCAGCAGCAGAGGGGAGGTCCCAGAGGAAACGATACCAAGCCAAGTATTAAACAACTTTCAAGGTTTCCCAGCACTGTGGGATACAAATATTATTTTATAGAAATATGTAAAATATACATATTGTGTATATCCACGCCTGTTTAGCTTTCTGTGTTTCTGTTATCTAGAAATGGATGAATGTTAAGTGACTAGAATGAAGCAAGTGCTATGCCAAATAGTATACAATCATTTTCTCATTTTTATTCTCAAAATAATTCTGTGAAATAGTTACTATTATCATTATTTTACTGAATAAGCAGAAGCGTAGAAAGTTTATAGAGTATGCACACAGCAATGGAGTTAGTAAACGACTGGAACCATATTTCAAACTCTGGCCATCTGTCCTCAACTTACTATTAGAAGTTGTTGACAGCAGCACTGACTTCCATCCTAAATTCCAGCTCCAGTTGGCCACTTGGCATGACCTACTGAATATGCCTCAAACGCAGAATGTGAAAAACTAACTCACCATATTTCCCTCAAACTTGCTACTACTCTCACCTCAATAAATAACACCACTCTTCAACTCACTGGCAAAGTCAGAAATCTGGGATTCATCTTAGCTTTTCCCTGTTTCTTCCCATTGCCCCAGCCACACTGCACAGCAGTCCCTGAAGTATACCTTCTTCTGCTCCTTTGGTGTATTGCTGTTCCCTCTTCCCAGCCACCTTAGGAGGAGCCTTATTTATTTGAAAATGGAAGGTCCTTCTAAACTCCCTCTAGAAGTACAATGATTTATTGGGACTAATGATACATTTAAAAAGTTAACAACTTTCAAGCAGGGCTGCCATACAATTACCTGTACGCCAGACCAGCTGAAAACTGGTCTGAAAACCCCTGTTTACTTATAATTCTCTTATTCATGAAACTTGTAAATTTGACTGTCCCAGAGCTTCTTGACAGTCCCAAGCTGCTAATTAGCTACTAATTAGCTCCATCTAAAATCTAAATTCCCTTTCAGCACTTGTGACTTTTTTTTTTTTTTTTTTTTTTTTTTTTTTTTTTTTTTTTTTGGAGACAGAGTCTTGCTCTGTCACCCAGGCTGGAGTGCAGTAGTACAATCTTGGCTCACTGCAACCTCTGCCTCCTGAGTTCAAACAATTTTCTTGCCTCAGCCTTTAGAGTAGCTGGGATTACAAGCACGTGCCACCACGCTTGGCTACATTTGTATTATTAGTAGAGACAGGGTTTCACCATGTTAGCCAGGCTGGTCTCGAACTCCTGACCTCTGGTGATCTGCCTACCTCGGCCTCCCAAAGTGTGAGCTACTGTGTCCGGCCAGCATTTGTGACTTTTAAGAAGCTATAGAACACTATTTGCCCTCCTCAGCAGGTTGTGAGTTTGGCCTTTATCCTTAGGCCTCAAAACACACTCAAGCTGTGGGGCTATATCACATAATTACACCCTATGCTACGAGCTAACGTTATATATTACCCTGCATCAGAGCTAGACAAGAGAGCATTACACCACCAACAAAGAATGATAGATTCAAGTTTCCTAGTCTCCTAGTGGTTCAGAAATTTAACTGTCAGGGTTGCTTTATTTTCAAACAGTTGAGTCTGGGCTGGTTAGACAAGTTGGTTAGAGAGCAAAATCTATCCATCCATAGTTGTGGGTTTGATTTCTGTGTGAATCAGTTAAGTCAGTATAAAGAAACCTTTTCCATAATCCCAGACTTTACTTTCAAAAACACAGCCAATTATCCTGCAAATATGTGTGGTTACTCACAAAAAGTACAGTCATGCATCACTTAAAGACAGGATATGTTCTGAGAAGTACATCGTTATGCAATGTCATCGTTGTGTGAACATCACAGAGTACACTTACACAAACCTAGATAGTATAGCCTACTGCACACCTAGGCTATATGGTATAGCCTACGGCTCCTAGATTACAAACATGTACAGCTCGTTACTGTTGAATACTACAGGCAACCATAAGACAATGGTAAGCATTTGTGTATCTAAATATATGTAAACATAGAAAAGATACAGTAGAAATAGGGTAATATAATCTCATGGGACTACTGTATTATATGCAGCCTGTTGCTGATGGAAACTTTGTTATGATGCACATGACTGTACTTACAGAAACATCAGGATGACATTGCACATCACCAAGAAACAACTGGGAGCACTTATCCTAAAGCTCAGTTGCTCATGCTTGCTCTAGAGTTACACTGCCTTGATTCAATTTGTTGCAAGACCATTTATTAGTTGGGTGATTTAGCATATTATTTATTCCATTGAGACTTAATTTTTACTAACCTGTAAATTGGTAATTATAATGACACTGGCTTTATTAAGAGTGTTGTGAAATTCCAAAGCATTAATCCATGTAAAGTGGATGGCATGAAGTTCATAACACAAGGACAGTAAACTGAATTATTGGTAAATAATTTAATTGCCAAAATATGCATGTTTCTCACTTATTAAAGTTCTAATTGATATCTGGAATACATGACTCCTAATTAATACATCCTTTATTTCCATTATGCCAATTTGGTCCAGCTGAAACAATAAATTCATTGTGCCAATGACTATAAAGTTTTAACAAAATTATTAAAATATTCTTTACTTAGCGTCCACTATTATACATAACAGGTAAACTTTATTAGATGGGAAAATGAAATTATTTATATAATACAATTCCACTACAAGATCTTATGGAAAATGAATTTTTACCAACAGCAACATTCTATATATATATATCTAGTTAAAAAGGAAAGTCAATAGAAAATAAAGACATACATGGAGCCCATAAAAACAAATGCTTTTAACATTTTACACTATTAATTTTGATCATCCTGCTAAAAACCACTTTTAATAGAAAAACATTTTTATTAGGTAGATCAAGTATATGGTGAAAACGACAGTCCATAGAATGGCTAAGAACATGAGTTACTATATTGTTCATAAACTATTCATTTTTTGTTTTGTTTTGTTTTAAAATGGATCTTCCTATGCTGCTTAGGATGGATTTGAATTCCTTGGCTCAAGGGACCCTCTGACTTCATCCTCTGGAGTTTTGGGATTACAGGCATGCACCTCCATGCCTGGCCATATATGTTTCAGTCTTTATATTCAAATCTGCCTCTTTTATGTCATAAGAATTAAGTAACAAGGTATTACAATAAATTATGCTTTTCATGCTTTTTCATTATTTACCTCCTTGTAGACTCCAAGATCAATATATCCACATATTGGATGAAATGCTCCAGTTCCACACACATATATGTGAGTTTTGTTATATGGCTGAAGTACTCTGATGAAATTCGCACATTCTGTCTATTGGGCATAAAAATTAAAAGCATTAACACACAATTCAGGTTTTTGAAATATTATCATTTATGCCACCTGTTTTCCAAGTAGATTAGTCTTCAAAAGTAAGAGCACAAATGAAAAAAGATTTATGAGAAATTCTAGACATCTGTTGTAGCAAAGAAGGCAAGACAAATATAGAAACCATGGGATAAAGGAGTAGCGTTTTACATTTTTGAAGTTATAAAACCATTGAACTAATCAGAATTAGGGTTAATTAGAATGCAAGCCTCTAAAGTGGAACTCAGTGAGGCCTAGAAAATGGATATAAACAGAATGTGAATTAGATGTACATATTTAAAATTTTCTTTTTTAAATTTTTTTAGAGATGAGACCTCTCCATGTTGTCCAGACTGGCCTCAAACTCCTAGGCTCAAGAGATCCTCCTTACTCAGCCTCCCAAGTAGCTAGGACTACAGGCACCAACCACCACACCTGGTATCCTTACTTTCTACAAGAAATACATAGAACACAAAATCTATCATGATCTGTTATTACCACATAATTTATACTATATAGCTACTACTGTGTGCAATGTCATCTGTCTCAGCTACACTGAACAAAACACTGAACACAAACGTGCATCTCTACCTATTTATTCTATTCTTATTGACCAGATGTCCTACCACTTTTTGCCATTTATTTTCCAATGTTTCAGAGCCTTTAAGAATCAGATTATTTCTGGTTAATTTCAATAATCCCTGTTTTTCTCATGGACTTTTTTTACACCGAGTCAAATTTTTGAAGAAATTTTTGTTTCTTTTTGTTTTGCATAAGCTTATGCCTAAAAATATTTCCTTATGTCATCATGATCTTTAGAATTTAATTATTTTATATGCTTCAGATAGCAGTTAATAGTGACTCTCTCTTTTTCAAAGTATTTATTCTTGTTATTACATATTATTTTCAATCTATCTCCTGCAAGTGATACTGTATCTTTACATATTTGTTAGATGCAATTTCTTAACCATGGCTTCATGATTCTTAGATCCAAAGACACTTAAGTAAACACTGGGCTGGAGTACACTTTTATTCTAGATTGAATTTACCCAGGAGACAGGCAAGTGTTGGGTTATTAAGGAAGTTGGTAATCTGATTATAAACCACTGGATTTCACAGAAAAAGTTCAGTTTATTTCTGCCCAAGTGGCCATAGGTTACTCACCAGTCAGGCATGGATCTAATGGTCCACTGCTGTTGTTGGGGTTCCTAGGAGGAATATATTTAAAAAAACAAACAAACCCCAACAATAGATGATAACCTAACTGGTAGGGTGTTTCTTAGAATGAAATAAAATTTTTTAAAAAGGCAGACAATGACTTACTGATAGGATTGTTATGGCTGTTATGTAGATTAAGTGAAATAATATAAATTTAATACTTGTGTATTCCTTACCCTGATTTTGAGCTACAACGTTTCAACTGGCATACACACACACACACACACACACATATTTGTTTGTTGTTTGTTTGTTTAAGCTGCTGGAGTATAGTGGTGCGATCTCGGCTCACTGCAGCCTCCGCTTCCTGGGCCCAAGCAATTCTCCAGCCTCAGCCTCTTGAGTAGCTGGAACTACAGGTGCAAGTCACCAACTCCTGGATAATTTTTGTAATTTTTTGTAGAGACAGGGTATCGCTTTGTTACCTAGTCTGGTCTGGGACTCCTGGCCTCAAGCAAACCCCTAGACGCATGAGCCACCGTGGCAGGTCAATACTAATAGTTTTGAACAAACAATGAAGACAAAGTAATATGAGAAAAGATAAGATAAAAGTATGAAAATGTACTTGATCACCAGGTAAATTTTATTGATGACCTCATGGCTAGAGTAGGAAGTTTTATAATTCAGCCTTTAATTTGCTCACTCATGCTCGCTTTTTGAAAAGACTTTTATTCCTTGTTTTTTCCTGCACAAAGACGTTAGTGCATCGGGGAGAGCATGCAGGGCAGGGAACAGTAAAATCATATGGCTGGAGTGAGGGAGGACTGACTCACCACCAATTAGTTCATTTTTTCAAAAGCTCAGTTAGAATTTAGAAAGTAATTTTGCAAGATTCTGAAATAAATATTTGGATAAAGACATATAACTCCCTTTCCAGATTTTAAATTATGGAGTCAAACAGATTAGAAGCCACCAGTGACGCAGCACTGTTTAAAAAGACAAATATGATCCAGGGTAACATTTTATACACAGTGGGGATATAATTTTGTTGATTATTTAAAAAAAAATTCTGAATCACATCTAAAGTATTTCATTTCCTTTCACTTTTCTAGGAGTACTTTATTAAAATGGTGCTAGTCCTAGAAAGTTGCCTAATATGCCAATTTCCTGACTTGACAAGGCATACCTCAGATTAATTTGTGAAATTCCTCCTTCTGTCTGATTGGGCTGACATGGAATAATAATAATAAAAAAAAGTATGGGTGAATCTTGAAGTATCTGACACAGTTTACAAAAATGTCAGTTGTGCTCAAAGTTTTCTGTAGGGAAGTTGAGAGAGGATGGTTCTCTCAGCAGCCTAGAGGCAATAGAAAGGCCTTGGCTGACTGAGCAAAAGAAACCTGTGAACAGAGATCATGAAAGATAAGGTCTCCCACTTTAAATTTTGGCTGAGGTTGACATTTAAGCCAAACAATCCTTGTTGCAAAAAAAACTTTACAATGACTTCCCTTTCAATTCATAACTTCACTTTTTTAAGTCTCAGAAATCCTGTATTGTTTTATTCTTATACACAAAGTTTCAAAGATTTGTTTAAATAGCATGATCAATAATTAACCTGATTTAATTCACTTAGTGACCTGCAAGGCTATCAATGGTAGTGTAATTCTGTGAGGCATGAAGAAAGATAACTTTGAGAAGCAGCCTTTGTAACTTTCCCTGAAAGCTAATTTGTCAGCTATTGCCCACAATGTCAATCACTGCATGTAACCAGACAACCCAGGGAATAATATATTCAACTTAGGAAAAGTATTGAATTTCTCCTTCCTTCCTTTATTCCTCCTACCTACATGACTTTCCATAGGCCCTACCCTACCCCCACTGGGAGAGAAAGAAAAAGAGAAGAGGGGGAGAAGAGAGAAAGAACCAAAGGAAACGCCAACTTTTTAATTATCCTAAGTAATATTAGATGTTTCAATGTTTTATCTCTCAGACATATTCATACATATATAAATAACTAAATAGACAAGTATAAAGATGAATTCATACTTGGAGAGAAAAAAAGCAAAAACATATTAGTCTATGCATTAACACTTAGAATTTTAATTTCTCCCCAGATACCTGGAAAGATAATAGAAAAATAGAAGTACTTGTAATTCTCAAGACGTACGTAGTGTCCAATAAAATCCAAAACAGCTTTATATCTAGTATGATAATTGACTTACAATAGCTAATTTTAATTTATTTATGTTAAATATTAGAAGATACTAATGATTTAGGAATCTTATCTGGTTTTATTTTTAATGTGTGTTACAGAATATTGTTATCATCAAACATTTTTTGACTTTTCACCTATATCTGTCTCTGTGCTACATGTTAGGCTTGTCTAGAAGTTCTCAGACAGGATCCAGGATGCAGAGATATCAGTTTAGGTCTTAAAATCTTTAAAATAGGGCCGGGAGCGGTGGCTCACGCCTGTAATTCCAACACTTTGGGAGGCCGAGGCGGGTGGATCACGAGGTCAGGAGTTCAAGATCAGCCTGGCTAAGATGGTGAATTTTCTCTACTAAAAATACAAAAATACGAAGAAAAAAAAATAGCTGGGAGCGGTGGCAGGTGCCTGTAATCTCAGCTACTCAGGAGGCTGAGGCAGGAGACTCACTTGAACCCGGGCAGCAGAGGTTGCAGTGAGCTGAGATTGAGCCACTGTACTCCAGCCTAGGCGACAGAGCGAGACTCCGTCTAAAACAAACAAACAACAACAACAACAAAAAACTATTTAATAGATGGTTAACACTTCAAAATAAAAATAGAAAATCTCATATATCACATTTATACTTAAAAATGGGAAATCTAACAGTGAAGATATCTACAGAGCAATAATCAGTTACAGTAAAAGTGCAAAAGAAAACATTTTAAAGAAAAAGATAGAAATGACTATTTAAATAAAGTCTATACATCAAATAAGGTAACTGATAAAGTGATAAAAGAATATGTTTTCATGCATGGAACACAAGGCATTATACCTTATGTATACTCTATACATATTTATGTTATTATATACATCTACATATACGTGTGTATGTGTGTGTGTGTATATGTTTTATAAATCTGTAAATAATCAGCACAAAAAAGGCAAACAGGAAAATTAAAAAAATACAGCCCGCAGGGATATGCTATTTAAAAATTTTATTTTACCGCTATATAAGATGTTTAGAGTAATGAAAAAAATTCAAGCTAAAACAGCAAAAATAATTTTCTTTTTATTGGCAAAGAATATACATATTTTATTCATTCATATGCATTTGTATTAAGCATTAATTGTATGTTGTATCCAATATTAACAATGGTATACTAGGTAAATACACCCTCCGTTGATCACATAATGCTGGTTAGAGCATATGAGCCATAAACTTTCTGGAGGGCGATTTGGCAACATGTTTATAAAAATTTTTATGTCCTTAACTAATAAAAGTCTACTCAATAATCAAAGATGTTCATAATATTTACATAAAAATTTTTCATGTACAGTGTCATTTTCTATAGTAAAACTGGATATGTACCAAACTTCTAACAATAGGGGATTGATGAAATAATACATAAAGAAATGCAGTGTAACTATTAAAATAGTGTTATAAAAAGGAATTTAATGACATGGGAAAATGCTCATGGCAGTCTGTGAAGTAAAAAAAATAAGTGTTTTAAGTGACTATGTACACAATGATTTCATACTGAAAAATAGTAAATAGATAAGATAGAAAAACATCAAAATGTCACCAGTTATCTCTGGTTAGTGTTCATGGGGGAGGTATTTATACATGACTTGTTTTTCTTTTTTTGCTTGTATATAATTTGCAAACTTTCTACAATGAACGTTCTATTTTAGTTTTAGACTTTCTTGAGAGAAAGAAAGGAAGAAAAAAAGAAAGGGAGAGGAAGGAAAGAAGGAAGGAAGGAAGGAAGGAAGGAAGGAAGGAAGGAAGGAAGGAAGGAAGGAAGGAAGGAAGGAAGGAAAGAAAGAAGGGAGAGAGGGAAGGAGGGTGAATATAATCAAAGAACTGAAGTTCCGGAAGACGCTTTAACTCTGTGTAATGTCTGTGTGGACAGGCTGTGCCCCTCTGTGGTTAAACTGACAAACAGCCCGGGCTCCCCTCACCCTGTGGTTTCTTTTGCTTGGAGTAAGCTGTTGAACCCACAATTATATAGTCAGGACTAAAGACATTTCTTTAGTTACTTTCTTTTGAATAACTTTCCACTAAACAGAAGTAAAATACTACCAAATATCTTCCTGTCACCTCTACCCTTCTTTGGATTAAACTGGGGACTATGTTCAACAAAGTGGAATAGTTCCCTTTTGTTTCCTCATCTTCTACTATCCCCACCCCAATTAGCTAACTTTCATTAGGGTAAATAATTCACTGTTTTGCAGTTATATAGTACCTTTGTGTAAAGGGACAGTCTTTCCAAACACTTGTTAATCCTAAACACACTCTTGGGAAGTAGGTAAAAATTACTAGAGAGGAAGGAGGAGAGAGGGTAATGCCAAACATAATAAAAGATGTCAATAAAATCACAGAGCTGTCTCAGTTTTCTGTCGGCCAAAATCTAAGTAATGCTGTTAAAAATGAGGATCTATGTTCTGGTGATATTACGGAGAGAAATAATTTGAAGGATATAGTTTTTGGATCTTATATGTATATTTTATAATGTTATGTAAGAGCACAGACCTTGGGGCAAGACTTTTGGATTCAATCCCTGGCTTTACCATTTACCAGATGCATGATATTGGGCAAGCCATTTAAGATTTTTGGCTTTAGTTTTCTCATCCAGAAAATAGAAAATAATAATAAAATCTAGCATATAGTGTTGTCATAAGGATTAAATGAGGTTATAAATGTAAAGCATTGAAAACAGTTCCTTGAACATGGTAACTGCTACAAAAGTGTTAGCTATTATCAGTAGCTCTAAAATGAAACATTATTTTAAAGGAACAAGTTAAAATGAGGCAAAAATTAAAAATTATCACTACATGATTCAACAGCAAACTATAGACTTTAGCAAAAAGCAAAAAGCTCCTCATATCTTTAATCCTGGGTTAGCAGCAAATGTACTTAAAGGTTAGAGGTGGTTGCTAGCTCACAATTATGACCGAATTGGAACAATATGTTCTATATACAGAATCCTACATGGTCAAGGATATCACCTCCAGAAAAGTTTATCTCCGTTTGCTTTAACTTAATAAGAGAGGCAATTAAGTTACTATGTAACTGGAATTAGTGAACATACCCAAGTGAGAACACTGTCAGAATTTAAACCTTCACTGACTGTTTGACCTTGACTGTTTATCCCTGATCTACTCCATGGGAAAACCAGTTTATTGGAGTCAATTGAAAACATCCTTTTCCTTCTTGCCTCCTTATCGTATACTCAATACTGGTGAAACAGAAATATTAAAATGTTCATGGTGGTTATGCCATGCTTATACTGTCCATTAAATGAAATAATTTGAAAAACTCTCATAACCAAAGTATTTTTTTTTTTTTTCTCCATGAGTGTTCAGTAAAGTATTGGTGCTTTTGCAGACCTGGGTACCTGTTTGGTGTTGGAATATTGAACTGGATGAAGATATCAAAGCCATGGGAGGAAGAAGAATACATTACAGAATAGTTTAATCTCTTTCATCTCTAGTGGCCGAAATGTAAAAACTGTTTCCCACTGCATTTTATGTTAACACTCCCTGATATATTTCTGCTAATATAAATATGCCTGAAAGGATGACATTTAATTCTGTTAATAAGTGAATATAAAATCAGGGGTCACCACAAGTTTGTTTTGTTTCATTTCAATTATTTTGCTTTGTAGTTACTATGTAGAAGTCATCATTTGAGCAAATCTGTATCCCCCATTAGATTGAAAGCTGCATGAGGGCAGATATGATATGAATTTCATATACATATTTAGGATCTCTAAAAATATTTTTTGAATAAATGAGTAAGAAATGAGTGAACTAACCTGTTGTCTGAGATTATTAGCTGTCTGAGCTTCTCCTCACATCATTAGGCATTATGTGTTATATTGTTTTATTTATATCACGTTGATAGAGGATTCTTTATTCATCCTTTCATAACAAACACTATTTGTTATTATTAAATATGACGGTATTACTGAGCTTAATACCCCTGCATTATTGTGGTTAGAGGTACGATTAAAGGATGGTGCAAAAGAAGCCTCAAGGTGTCCATTTTTCTGCCCCAGGTTACGATCTGTTGTCATCTTGGGTTACAACTTGATGTGAAATTTATTTTGCCAAAAAAAAGAGCAATTCTCCCCATTACCATAATGCAAGAAGTCAGGGCAGAAGACAGAATATCTGGCCTGAATCAGAGAACTCAGATGAGGAGAGGAGCCAGTCAGAGTCATGGCCCTCATTGCTGGAGATAAATCAGGTAACACGATTAGAGGGAGCATGCAGGACAGCTTGAACAGTGCAGAAATCAAGGTAGATAAGACCATCCCGCAGACAAAAAGTCATACCTGTTTAAGGGTTTTCTCTGCTCTTCAAGGCAGCTTAAACTAAAAGCTTCTATTAGTACCCTCTAGTTGTCTTTTATGAGTTATTTTATATAATCATTATTACTAATATGTAAATTTCAGAGGAAGTAATTACTAGTTCTTATGCCAGAATTGTCATTCATTATTAACTAATTCTTATTGTTCTTTCCATCATGTCACTACATAAAGGAATTCTTATAGATATTTTAATTTCAACTCAATTGAAATTACGTATCAATTCTGTGTGATGCTAAAATAACTGATGGTTTTATGTACACTTACAAAATACATGTGCATACATGAAAAATATATATTCTTACAACTACAATCTTTTGGATGGTTTATTTTTGAATATTTTAATGTGTTTCTAATCTTTTTTGTGACAAAAAATAATATTTAGAATTAATACATTAGAATATTTCTAGATTTCTTAAATTTTATAAATAATATCATGGCTTTCGGTAAGGTAGAGATATTTTATTCCACAGTAATATTCACATGGAATATGTTAGTTTAGTCTGAAAAATAATACACTAATACCATTAATTCAATAAAGCCCAATATAAATATTTATTCTCATATCAGTAGAAGTTTTACAAAGATAATTGTTAAAGTTTCATACTTACATTGGCATCTTTCCCAGCTAATTTACATAATTCCACCCGTTCCTTTGCAGCAGGCCAATAAATCTGCAAAACATTTCAAAGTATGTTACAATCTGAGTATCTGAAACACCCTAACACTCTGCAATTCTGATTAGAGAGTGATGTGTGAAATTGAAGAATGGGTATTAAGCATGTTGTTAGAGTCAGTGTGGGAAATCTGAGATTTAAATATTTCCCAAAGCCACTCTGAAAGTTTCTAAAAGAAAAGTGTCTAGTACTATCCATTTTTGTTAATCTTCTAGTTTCTAATTTAATGTATGTAACAGTAGATACATTATGTTCAGAGGTCCACAAGCTTTATCATGATGTCAACAGAATTTCACATGAGCATTTGTCTGAATAAGCGGCTGTATGTACCATGTTTTTCTGTGTTTACTCAGAGTAGCAGTACATCATAAACATGTGCCATGAAGTGTTAGAAACAACTCTCTGTCAGAGCATAAGTTCTTTCTTCAAGCCAAGGACCAGTGTGAATTTGTTGACAGTATTTAACATGCTTGGAACTCAGATGCATCTGACACTTAGCTAAATGTTTTATAAGCATTATCTTATTTAAATTTCACAATGACCCTCTGAGATGGCTGTACTTATTCTTCCCATTTTGAGATCAGAAAACTTAGTCACGTAGTCTTTAAATAACATGTTGAGGACCACAACACTATGGCAGAGCCACAATCTGACTCAAAGTCCATCTCACTCCTGAACTGGGGGGTTCTCAACCATTATATAACTCAAGGGTTCCAAACTCATTGGTTGATAGCTTTTAATTATGCTTCACAATCTTGTGTTCAAGCCTTTTCTTTCTTTCTTTTAAATTCTGTCAGGAAGTTTTTGTAGGAATTCTGTAAGAAAGTTTTTGAAAAATAAAGTTTAAACAGTTATGTTACTTCATTAGCTTACAGAAAGAAATGCTCTCTGTTAAGCTATAAGCAAGAAGGAACAAGAAAAGCAAGCTCTAAAATCTTATAATATATGCTCCAGGAGTTCCGGACAGACTTTTATTATGTTTCTTACCAATGGTAGCAGAAAATATTTTAATAGGTGAGAAAAAAAAGGAAATATCCTGAGGGAATATACTGAAAGAGACTTGTTAAACCTGGAATTAACAAAGGATTTAGACGTCATCAATGTTTATATGATATTATCTTTGTGGTGAAATTTTAGGGTTTTATGTCTCTAAATAAAGAACAGAGAATAGCATTCAAAATAGACAAATACAATGAAATTTTTGAGATTTTAAATGGAAGCAAGATTGTTTACTTAGAGAAGATCTTAACACTCACAAATTACAATCCAGATATGTATATAGGCAGGTGGTAGAGACAGCAGGAGGCTCAAGTGATGAGCTAACCTTGATAAGGTACACAGTGAAGACCAGAAAATGCTATTTATTCAGAAATGGTTTGAATCACTGTAGTTCTACTATCACACAACTTTAAATAGCAGCCAGCAGTCAAGTATCAATGAGCTACAGCAATGTAAAGCAATATGAATGGAAATTAGCAACTCAGTAATAGGTCAAAAAAGAATATGTCCTCAGATTGAAAACCGCACGATCTTGCTTTAGATTAAAGTTAAAAGCAACTAAAATAAAATGGTTACATTTCAGGTGTATAGGCGGGTGCATTTAGAAAAATGGCCAGCCAAAATGGGAGACGAGGAGAAGGATGACTTGGTGGTAAGAAACAGGTTATTTATCAGATTCTAGCATTTGTATTTGAGGGTACATTTTCAGGCATTTAATACATAATTAAGAACAAGAGATTAATGTAAGTTAGTAAATAGATTAAAATGGGCAATGCTTGGACCAATGGACAATGGTTAGTCGTAAACCCAGAATCGTGAAGCCATAACTTAATAATCCAGATGGAACACCGCAGTTGGCCACAAACTGGAGAGTTTCTTCCAATGTTGTTTGTTATTTTTGTTTTGGTTGCTCCTTTGTTTTTCATCATTGCTAGCAAAAATAGTGGACTGAGTGCTCTTTTAAAATTGCATTGGCCAGGAGTGGTGGCTCATGCCTGTAATCCCAGCACTTTGGGAGGCCGAGGCGGGAGGATCACGACGTCAGGAGATCAAGACCATCCTGGCTAAAACGGTGAAACCCTGTCTCTACTAAAAATACAAAAAAATTAGCCGGGACTGGAGGCAGGGACTACAGGCGGGAGGCTGAGGCAGGAGAATGGTTTGAATCCGGGAGGTGGAGCTTGTAGTGAGCGCAAATTGTGCCACTGCACTCCAGCCTGGGTGACAGAGCAAGGCTCTGCCAAAAAAAAAAAAAAAAAAAAAATTGCATCTTGAATTCAGAGTCTTTGCTTTAGATATGAGATTATGAGATCTCTGGGTATCCTCTCACTTTTTTCCCCCTCCAATGGTCCAATTTTATTATTATTTTTAATTTTGGTTAAAAACGCATAACATAAAAAATTTATCATTTTAACAATTTTCGGTGTAGAATTCAGTAATGTTAAGTATATTTACATTGCTCTGCAGCCAATCTCTAGAACTTTTTCATCTTGCAATAGTGAAATGCTGTACTTGCTGGTTCTTCAATATTACAGTGATTTTTACAAAGGACAACTTTGTGTCATTGGACTGAAAATAGTACACAGACTACTTATCCATAACCTGTCAATTGATTTAATCTTTTTAATGCACTCAAAATATATTTATTGATGCAGATCTTAAGCCTAGAATTTTATTTTATTTTATTTTATTTTAGAATATTTTCTTTTTTTTTCCTCTTTCTTTGTAACCTTTATTTTAAGTTCAGAGGTACAAGTACAGGTTTGTCACACAGGTAAACTTGCGTCATGGGAGTTTCTTGTAAAGACTGTTTCTTTACCCAGGTATTAAGCCTAGTTAGTACACATTAGTTATTTTTTCTGATTCTCTCCCACCTTCCACCCTCCACCCTCCAAAAGGCCCCACTGTGTGTTGTTCCCCTCTATGTGTCCATGTATTCTCATCAGTGAACTCCCACTTATGAGTGATGAGAACACATGGACACACAGAAGTCCATTTTATAAGTATTTGGCTTTCTGTTCCTGTGCTAGTTTGCTAAGGATAATGGCCTCCAATTCCATCCATGTTTCTGCAAAGGACAACATCTGTTTCTTTTTTTATGGCTGGGCAGTATTCCATAGTGTACGTGTACCTCATTTTCTTTATCCAGTCTACCACTGATGGGCATTTAGGTTGATTCCATGTCTTTGCTATGGTGCTAGATTAATGTTTCTTTGAACCATTTCAGCATGAAAGATCCTGTTCTTTTTTTGTTTGTTTTAGATGACAATCAGGTTTAATCGCAATTCAGGAATACATATAGGGCAAATATCTATAGATTTGTTCAGAATTACATATCATACAAATATTAATAATGTAGGAAACAAAAAATACATAACTCTTTCATATTAAGTAAATGAGTCTTAAAAAGGATAAAGGGTTTTAAGGGTTTTATCTTGTACTTCAAATCATAGTATTGGGTGATTGAGTTAAATTATGAGATAAACGATGCCACCAAAATTAAGTGTGAATATATTCATTAGTAATTCTAAGAGGAGGGGCTTATTTAAAGAATGACAAAATGTGGAAGCAATCGTTTTTGAAATCTAAATCAAGATTTCAAAGTTAGCATCAAGTAGTTACTCTTCATTAACTGTTTGTTCACTAGACATATAATTATGAAGGGCCTTCTGTATGTCAGCCAAGATTGAGGTGCTTGGATCTGAGTCAGGATGGGAGAGACAGAGCGAGAAAAGAGTACACAAGATGAAACCACTGTGCCCAGGGAGCACTGTGGAGCGCTTACTGGTAAACAGCGTCTTTAGCAGTCTCTACTTTTGAGCCTCTGTTTTAAATTACTTGCTCTTAATAGTTTCAACTCTAATGTAATAGTTTGGTTTAGTTAGGTGGTTTCAACTCTAATTTTGTCTCAGGGACTTGACACCAAAATAGCAATTGCACATTTATTCTTTTTGTAAAGAAATACAAATCTGTAAAAGATGCTTTAATGTTTTTGTTGTACATTTTCAGTTATTGCTTATAAGTCATATAATTGTAATTTGAGTTGCATCATCCTAGTTGATGAAGCCATACAACTAATTACAAGCTTCAGAGAATTGACTTTTTGATTAGCAAGTAAATGTTACATACAAGCACAGGGATTCTGAGATGGGATCACAAAGAAAATTTTACTTCTTAACATAAAATTAAAACCTTCAAAAATAACGCTTTATTGAAATTACATATTGGCTTATTTTGACACAATGCTGCCAAGGTTTAGTAATCACAAACAGAATTACCTTAAATAAAAACAACCCATGATATATCTGATTGTCTTTTAGACTCTAAACATTTACTTAGAAGGGAAAAAGAGTCATTATAGCTGTGTTAATATTGAAAAGATGTCAGTTTAATTATGATTTGTGGTGGACTTTTTTCTTACAGACTACCTAGTCATTAGAATAAAGAAATTTAAAAAAAATATTCATTTTTATTTCTAATTGGAAAATAATGTAAAGAGACAGAATTTCCCTTAATTCAATCTAAAAACACAAAAAACAAGACAAATTCATTTTTAAAGATCCACTCTTATTCTTACATAGAATTGGCAAAATTTTCAATAATCTTTTGAAGTGTTATATGTATATATATCACATTATATATAATGTTTATAGAATGCGATATATAATGTACAATGCACGCACATATATAATAGCATTCCACTATTTTCATATTTTTCTAGTCTCTCTCTCTCTCTCCCACTCCCCCCCCCGTGTGTGTATGCGTGTGTGTGTGTGTGTGTGTGTGTGTGTGTGTGTATAGGTGCATGTGGAGGGGGAAGTAAGAGAGAGAAAGTCAGAGACACATACAGTTATATAAAGGGAAAAATAGAGATGTTAACTATAGGGTGACTGGGTATAGAATAAGATATGTTTCACATATAGGCTGAAGTTTCAGCATATTTTGTACAACAGCCCAAGACATACCTGTGTTCCTTGGATTATTTTAGTAGCCTAGTCAGTACACTTTGAGATTGTGTCACTATTAGACAAAAGTCACATGATGTAGTTAAAAAATATAATATCCACATTATCTATTAAATGTCAACCCTCAGGATCAATAGTTAATATGGACAATTTTGAGACAGTGATTATTAATATTCTTACTGTATTTTGAATTCATTGGCAATAAAATGCCTCATAAATCTTCCTGCACTGTAGTGTGTCTTGCACACAGTATCTTGACATATTAAAAGTTGCACGAAACAGCACACAACAAAGCACATGTCCCTGTTTCCAACTGTGTTTGTCCCTTAGAAAGTCATCCACAGATATTTTTCCTTCACTTATCAAAGAGAATCATATCAGAAGCAGAGATGCCATTGCCTAATGGCCAGGTTTTAATTGTTCTGAAATATTCCCACATAACACTAATTCTTAACTAACCTTGTGCTGATGCACCAGATACAGATTTTAAGGATATAATTTTGGTGGGTTGTGGTCTTTGGGACCTTAGAGCCTTGATATCAAGGACTGCAAACATGCAGAGAGCTTACTGTTGCTATCTATCCACGTGCAGGAGACATCAGAAATCAAATGGAGATCTTTTCTGTGGATCCAGAAGAACCTAAGAATTCCTCTCAACTTACTTATTCAGGGTATAATTACTAATTGAACAATTATTAAATAATACTTGCCAATTGGTTTTAATTTGAGTGCTAATTCTTATAGATCTAGTTGATAACAGAAAACTGGCAAACAGAAGTAAATAAATTTATAACATTTCTTCACTTAGAAATAAGAGTTTATGGGTCAACACTGTAAAACAAGTATGTCTCATAAGCCAGTCCTCATATTCTATAATTTACTGACTTACCCATATTACTGTATTTATGTTGCCTTTATAGTATTTCACAGTTGATCATTTGCAAAGGATTAATTTTTTCATGCTAACCTTGGAAGGCTCAAATATTATTGTCTAAACATATATCTGTATATTTTCTTTTAGAGTTGTATAGCTTACTACTACGAAAAGAGACCATATTACTGAAATAAAAATTGTCTTCAGTTCCTCCTTAAATAGGCTTTGTGCAAAAAGTTATAGTTTAAACAGATTCTTAAAAAGATTTAATAATATTTTTTAATGAAAATGTAGTGGAAACTGTGTGAATTTAAAATACAAGCTGTGATCTAGTTATATTGATTTTATTTGCTTATCTCTGTCCAAAATCCAAAACAACTTTTTGTCCTTTTAATATTATTTTTACTTCACTTTGAAAAAAAATACTTAGAAGGGACTCACAAAATATTGCAGTATCCCTAACAATTATTGTTTCATTCATGATTTATATAATTAATGAACAGTCATCTTTTAGTAAGGTGAAAATGTCAGACAATTAATTTTTAATTATTCAGTGTTAGGCAAGTCACAGAAACATTCAAATAATGATAAGACCTTATAACAACATCCAATGGAAATTCTAATTATATCGGCTCTTTGTTTCATCTTTGGAGAAGCGATTTAATTGTCTCAAGTTAGCAAGTGCATGGTCAGTCAAATGCCCCTTGGCCTAATTCAGAGATGTCAAAACAACTGAATGAGACACACAAAAGGAAGTTGAAACTTGTTCATAGAACCTAATTAAAGACAAAAATTCAGAACCCTTGAGATAGTGGCCATCTCTTTCAAAAAACAGGATACAAGTTTTTGAATGTCTTTAAAGAAAAAAAAAGTCACTCTGAGTGCTATATAAGTATTTGAACAACTAAAAGAGCAATGGTTAATCTGGTTTCCCAGGACAGGGAGGTGTTTTCCTATTGCAAAACAAGAGCAACAGCGCCAAAGGTAAAGCTTGCACAGCTTTACAATTTCTGTCTAGGCCAGGCCTAGACGGGAAGGGAAGTTTAAGTTCTCCACTTCTTTTTTTTTAGATTTTTATATAAGGGCAGGCCTACAAATTTTCCAAGAAAATGTCCTTCAATACAGAAGATGGAGTTCCAGGCACAGTCTAAAGTGGTGTTTTCCATGATATTTCTTCTTGAAGCCTTGGGTGACAATTGTCTTTCCCTTTTCCCGACTCAGCTCAGGAGCCTCACCTGCATTTTAGCTTTCTACCACGAACTATCTCTGTCTTCTACTATACTTTTGCTTATCACATCCATTTGGTACTTTCTTTTTCAAAAGTAAGTTTAGTTTGAGACCTTTTTCCAGGTGTAAAGATCAATTAAATGCAGTGCAATCAGAAGATGTGAATGTGAGTCCCTACGGCATCGCCGCTTGATTTGTGACTTTAGGTAGGTGTGAGTCTCAGCTGCCCAGCCTTAAAATACAAATCATCATCTCCACCAAGTTAATACTCATTTGAAAGAAACGTTCAAATGCCAATTTTATTATCATCTCCCTAGAAAGGTCTTTTCTAATAACAATCTGAAGTAGTTTCCCAGGAACACCACACATTTTTTAACATAACACTTCACAATAAGTGTTATTTTATTTGTTTCTTTTTCTCCATTAACTCTCTATTCCCAAATTGAAGACACTATGAGCACAAATGTCTGACCTGTTTTATTTTTCACTATATTCTCAGGATCTAGAAGAGTATCAGGAATATAGTAGAACCTCAATAAATATGTATTGCAAGACCGGGTGCCATGGCTCATGCCCTGTAATCCTAGCACTTTGGGATTACAAGTGAGGTGGGCAGATTGCATGAGCCCAGAAGTTTGAGACAAGACTGGGCAATGTGGCAACACCCTGTCTCTATTAAAAATAACAATAATAAAAGTTAGCTGGGCATGGTGACAAGCACCTGTAGTCCCAGCTACTCGGGAGGCTGAGGTGAGAGGATTGTTTGAGTCCAAGAAGTCAATGCTGCAGTAGGTCAAGATCACATCACTGCAGTCCAGCCTGGGTGACAGGAGTGCGAACCTATCTCATAAAACAAACAAACCAACCAACAAACAAACAAAACCTACCAATATGTATTGCATGAAAGAGAGAGAAATGCTAATATACCATACAAATTAAAATACATTCAAAGAAATTCACAAATGGTCAGTAATTTAGAAGTTGCGGTCCAATTACTCTTGTGGATGGACTTCAAACTTTTGTAGTGAATCCTATTCAATACCTCTAATCCATGACTCACTGAAGTTTAATAAGCACTGATGTCCAGTGTCAAGGAACATTGCTTTTTCTTCCTATCACCTTTAGTACCTGGCACAGAACCTGGCATAGTGAGCGCTCAATAATTATTCATTGAAAAGTGATCTGCAGAGTTTCCCATAGAATTGGACACAGAGAATGAGTTCTTGTCAGAGTTCTGGCGAGGTCTGAGCAGTCTGACAACATCCTGACAGTCCATTACAGTGACCAGATGGGACCTGCACATGAGCACCCGGGCTAGAGAGCCAGCACATCCATGAACGAGTCGATTGTTTTAGCTCTGTGATTACTAGACAGCATATGCTTGGCAGGCAATGGAAACAGATTAATCCCATGAATCTAAGCCGGGTGCCTTATACCGAAGTTAATTTATTAGGCTGTCCACATGCTTTCCATGTGTTTATATTTTCTTAATTTCAAGTATTAAATAAGACTTAAAAGACTGACAATTTTGTTTTACCAATAACTTGATTTTAAGTGAGAAGGTTATTTATTCTATTCTTTTCCCACTATATAATAGACTTCTTACAAGCTAAAGCATTAGACAGAAATGTCTTATTTAGCCCTAGAGTAAGTTAATAGAACTGGAGTCAGAAAATCATTCTGATTTATAATAGTATTTTTGCTTATACTTAATATCAAACAAGCAAGTGTAGAGTCCTCATGTATCAAAAGTCTTGTTGTAGACTTCCTTAAAGAAAGGGAAATAACAAAGCTCTTTTTATGTTAGGCAAAGAAAGGTGTTTAAATAGTCCACTGAAAATTATTATATGTAAAATTATAAACTCATTTAGGTTAGTTATTTTCACAATATAAATGCTCAAACATAAGGGTGTAGTATTAAGGATTTCAAGTAATCTGAGTAATTTTTATGATTACATGCAAAAAGAAAGAAGAAAGAAAAGAGAAAGAAAGAAAGGATAAATAAAGGAAGGAAAGGACGAGAGAAGAAAGAAAGAGAGAGAGAGAGAAAAGAAAAAGAAAGAAGGAAAGAAGGAAAGAAAGAAGAAAGAAAGAAAGAAAGAAAGAAAGAAAGAAAGAAAGAAAGAAAGAAAGAAAGAAAGAAAGAAAGAAAAGAAAGAAAAGAAAAGAAAAGAAAGAAAGAAGAGAGGGAAAGAGAGAGAGGGAGGGAGGGAAAGAAAGAAGGAAGGAAGGGAGGAAGGGAAGAAGGGAGGAAGAGAAGGAAGGAGAAAGAGAGAAAGAAAGCCAACAAATAAATCCTTGAATTATATAGACACAAAAGCAGTACTCAGCTTGGTAAGTCATACGTCATTCTCTTTGTGACCCTTTGCTTTCATACTGGTTTAGAGACTCGTTCCATCCCTGCAGGTCTGAACTGCTTCCAAAATAAGTAACATTTTCATATGGACGAATCCCAATAATTCATTAACTCAGAAGTCCAACTAAGTAACATAACCAAACAGAGAGCATTGGATATATTTTTTTTACCATCAACTATGACTCCATTAAAAAAAAAAAAGAGTGAGAAAGAGGGAGAGGAAGACTTTCAGTTTGTATACATTATTCCTGAAGTTTACATAGAGAGGGCTCTGGATTTTTTATGAATTATTGCTAGGACTACTTAAGGCTGGCTGAAGTAGAGAATGTTCACTTGTAGTCAAACTGACAGTTACTATGTAGTTTCGAATCATTTGTTTGGAAACCATGGGTCCTTAAA
Source organism: Macaca mulatta (assembly GCF_049350105.2). Taxonomy (NCBI): domain Eukaryota; kingdom Metazoa; phylum Chordata; class Mammalia; order Primates; family Cercopithecidae; genus Macaca; species Macaca mulatta. The sequence goes on along the minus strand of NC_133408.1, from coordinate 134,330,209 downwards.
CCATATTGTACAAATGTCAAACACATTCATTATTATAATAGCTACACTGAACAGGCTTCTAATGCATCACTTGTAAATGAATGATAAATAGATATAAATGTCTATTCACAGTTGGCCACCTTTCTGAAGGACTATTAAAAATTCTACTTTTATATACTTCCTCTGACTAAGGAGATGGAGTAGGATGTTAAGGGCTGGGGCAGGAAAATGCAGCTCTCTTAATTTAAACTATGAGAAATCTACATACAATCGCTTCTCAGCCTTTTGGCTAAGATCAAGTGAGAAATCTACATACAGAATAGAGAATAGACTCTCTTCTGCTCCATTTTTCAAACATATATTTCCCCATTCAAACTGAACAACAAAGAAACAGCAAACCCTAAGTTCCAAATTTAAATGCAAACATTTTAAACTAACCAGTTAACATTAATCCAAATTTTACTCATCCATCTTGTGCTAGTTCAAAACCATGAACAACATGTAATTGTTTTCCTCTCTCTAGGTTTCTACCATATGTGATCTGTCTTATTATTTTGGACATTTAAAATTTTCTAACTTTCCTTGTAACTGTATTATGCCTTGTCGCCCTAACTACGATTTAAGCAATGACAAGATCTGAGTTTTATATTCTATTACAATATGCTTAGTGATAATAATAGATACTCAATGGATTTTTGTTGAACCAAATGAAAAAGAAATGCTGGCTCAAGTAGAAGGGGAAAATAAAAAATATTCAAAGTGTAGTCACTTATAAAATATCCCAAGTTTTATTTCTATAATGCATATCAGTTGTTTCGGCTGCAGAGACTGACAAAACCAAACCAATAAAAGCAGCATTATTTTATTTATAATTACACTAAGATATATATTAAATGGTGCTTAAGTCATATTTATTTGATTTTTTTAAAAATATGTTCTCTGTACATTAAATAATTAGCATATAATGCTAAATACTATGATTATAGAATAACATGTAAGTCTTTGAACTAAGTTACAATCTACTCTTTCTCATCAAAGTCAGCCCCCCAAAACAGTCAAAATATTAAAGGGAGAAAACTTACATGATACTACCATAAAAGATTTGCAGCAGACCAGATTTCATGAAGTTTACATTAAATCAAGACAGAGAAAACTTTTGCAGAGGCAAATAAACTCTTGTGAAGGAAAATAATTATTTATGACGATTAGCAAATTTTTCAATTTTTACTACACAAGATGAAAAAACTACATCATTTTTAGGATTTTTACTGGCAACAAATACCTTCCGAGGCTATCTACTGAAAGAATAATAAATTCTTCCAGATAATTTTCTTGTAGAACTAGCTAATCTTTATAAGTCTTTCCAAATAGGCAATATATCCTCTTCTTTTTGTTTGGCTGAGAAAACTTTTATGTTTCCCTTGTGTTACCTGTGTTAAACTGAAAAAGAAAAAGTCAGTCTTCTAAGTCAATTAATTTTTAAAGAAAGTTTATTTTCTGCTCCCTCTCTGTAAGTGTTGTAATCAAAGTGTTTGGTTCCTAAATATTCCTTCAACTTGAGGTGATTGATATAATCACCTTATAGTCACCGTCCTTTCCATGCAAGTTTGAGAGTTGAAACTAATATATTTCTGGCCAATGAGATGAAAGAAAGGGTTTTACAAAACTATTTTTGTTCCTGAAAAAGAGATATAAGTGATTATCTATTTTTCCATTTATATTTCTTTGTCTGGATGTGACCCATGAAAACTGTGGCAGTCATCTTGCTACCAACCTAAAGATAATGCCAACCCCAAAAATGGCTGACAGAGAAAGAACTGGGTCCTCGATAACATCATTAAGCAAATGATATTTTCATCTTTGTAATCACTCAAACAGTGAACATATTTATATTATATGATTGTATTTTCTTAATTTTTAATTGAAATTTAGGTGTCTTTTTTTCTGTTAGCTATCTATTCCATGCTAATTGATAAAAGCAATATAGTAGTTTCTTACTCAAAAAAAGGAAAACTAACAAAATCACAAATTCAAAAAAATTAGAGAAACACACCACTTAGTGTATTTTATGTATCAGACATTGTGCAGTGTGCTAAAAGAGAATCAGAAGTGCATAAAAGATTATTCCCATATTCAAGGAATGTATAATGTGGATGAAGACATACTGACACAAATCAATACCGACAACACTGTCAGCTAGGACATCTGACATTGACATAAATATACAAAATGTTCCAGTAAACGTGAAGAACACTTAAATTTCCCAAGGGTGAGGTGAAGCCTTGGAGAGCAAAAGGTGAAGCCTTGGAGAGCAAAAGAATATAATTTGATAAAGTCTTTCAAGAATGAAGAGCAGTGAAATGAGCAAGAAAGTGAAATCCAGGAAGTTTTAGAAAAGGCACAGAACTTGATAGTAAATTCTTTATTTTGTGAAGAATAAACAGGATGCTTTGAGTAAAGTAGAAAGAGAGGGGTGGGGAGAGAGAAGCAGAAACTAGAGTGCATGTGAGAGAACAATGAAGAATAGTTAACAGTGAGACTGGAAACAGGGTGGAAATGCGCTAGGAAGAGCCTTAAAAGCATTGGGAGTTATACCTGATGTAAATGATGAGTTGATGGGTGCTGACGAGTTGATGGGTGCAGCACACCAACATGGCACAAGTATACATATGTAACAAACCTGCACGTTATGCACATGTACCCTAGAACTTAAAGTATAATAATGGAAAAAAAAAAAAAAAAAGTCAATGCTAAGAAGCCTGGAGTTTATTCAAGTTGCTAGGAAAAACTGCCAGAGTTGTATGAGTGAGTGAGACACATTCAGACTTTTAATTTTGTGACAATAACTCTTATGGTTGTGGTGAACAGATTAGATAGGAGAAAAGGATAAACTAAGTTAAAAATGGTATTATCACTCACACTAGGAAAATATATTGAAATGTTTGCCACATTATCAGCTTGGCTTGTCAGCTGAGGCTTTTGCTGGGACTGTGTCACAGCTCAAATCTCCCTTTGCCTAATACTGCTTCCTAGCTTTCCTCCCACTGGGCTGATTCCAAAAACACTCTCTGATGATATAATCTTCATCTCAGAGTTGGCTTCTGGAGAAACTCAACCTACACAAAAGTGTCAGAAATGGCAAACACCGTTCTAGATCCATGTCCTTCTCTCGCAATGTGATCACTTCTGGGTGGTTCTGATTGCTCCATGTTGATCTAGTATTGGGGGAAGGGACTGTCAAATCAATAAGCATCATCTTTCCAGACCACGTCCCAGAGAAGGAGTCCACGAGTATTCGCTAGCTGAAGAGAGGCCTTACGGACCAAATTTGGAATCGTTAAACTTCGGAATAGTTAAGTTGTGAAGTGTCACATCCTTGCAATGTGTGCTTATACTTGCTTTTAAGTCTAAGTTCCTATAGAAATAGTCCTTTCTCTCAAAAAATATTTCAGAAAAGACAAAAAGAAGGTCATAATCTCATCCATCTTCTTTAAATGCCAGAGAATTTAAAAAACAGAAACAAAAAAACAACTCAGTCTACTTAATTTTTATTTTCTTGATAGTGGAAATGTTCCCCAAAAATCTAATTAATTTTGACTTTCTTCTGCAATCATTTATTTGTCAAATATTTACTAATTATATACCTGCACTATTCACTCTAGTAGACTCAAAATCTCGTCTGAACAACAGTAAAGAGTAAAAAGGTATTATTAAATAATTATTACAAAACGCATTTTGTGAATGATTTTGCTATAATTTCTGGTGATTCTACGCTAAATGCCCATGGCAAATATGAATGATAATGGCCTTTTTTTCAAGAGGCACAGCCTTGTTTGTACAAAACCTCAAAGTTCACATATATTGTAAATTTTGCTAACTTCGAGTATTTTCTACAGATTTTTTTTTTTAAATTTCCAAGGGGAAAAAAAAAACCCCAACCAGTCACTGATAACTCAATTATATGTTGTAGGTTGCTTTAACCCTAAAGAGTACAAAGGACAGCCTTCAGACCCTTAGAGTCCCAACATGTGTGGTTTCCTCCGCAGGAGAGTTTGGATCTTTGCCGAGGGGCACTGAGCCAGTGCAAACCAAGTGTGTCTAAACACTGCTAAAGTACTACATTTTGACACTTATGTGCTACTGTGGAGTATCCTTAGCAATGGAGTGATTTATATAAATTGGAATGGTGGATACCTACATAATATAAATTATTACCTTTGCATACATAATCCCCTTATGAATTATACATTTTATAGAGATATAAAGAAATATCAGTTATGTAGACAACATCTAATTTTATAATGTATTCAAATAACTTTATTTTAATGATATCATAAGATAAATTGATACTTCATAAACATTTACTTTATTAAATATTAGCACATTTCATGCATGAAACATCGCCAAAGAGAGACTTGCTTAAAATAGTCACGGCAGGAAGTTATGCTATAAGAATTTATTTTAAGCAATGATCTAATACACTCAGTTCAGATAAAGGGACTTTTTCTTCCAATCCCTGAAGGCAGAGAACAGAACAAGAACAAATTCCCTTAAAAGTATGATTTGCTTTTTCTAGTATAGTAAAACTGAGACATATTTGGAAAAAACGCCTTTTAAGCTACGTGGCATCTCTTAAAGCAAAATTGCAAAGTTAACTAAGATTTTTTCCCTTGGCCACTTTCATAAAACATGTCATCTCCTGCTAAGATATTTACTGAAAATTAAGATGTTACTTGATGCCATCGATTGGCTCATGCTAGGAGTGTCAGTATTTTTAAAAGAAATTCCTGAAGAAAAAAATACAGCCTTAAGAAAAAAACGGAAAGGAGCTATAATGGTAGATTAGAATGGAGGACAAACTTTCAAATTCTAGTACATAATCAACTGCTTATTTTATTTACATTAAATAATATCCAGGCTACCAGATAACTTTAATTTTTTTAAAGATAATCATATGAGCTTCTTAGTGTGTTTGGATTAACAGAAGTCAAAAACAATTGCTAGCAGTATTTTAGCCCTCAATTTTTCATCTGAAAACACAGATTACATGAAATGTATGTGTACACATTTGCAGAAATGATTTTTTTATTAAGTATGAGCCTTTATAAGCAATAAGTCCTGTTCCTTTAGCAGACCTTAAAAATGTGTGAAAAAACTACTTAAAAGTTAATTGATTAAAAACCAAATAACATTGTTCTATTGCAGAAATTAAGTAAGTAATATACTGCATATTAAGATAAATGTTTTGTGTAGACTAAAGCCCTGAGAATAAATAATTCTAAAATAATTGAGCAACTGATATTTGGCTATTAAATCTCACAATTAGAGAGTTAAAGTGGTCATTGTAGATGAATACTGTATGTAGCTTCAAAGTCTAAAGTCCTAGGATGGCCTATAAACAATTCTCTTTGAAGAAGAACAACTCAATATTGGTAACTATTGGATTTAAACCTTGCAATTGCTCCTAGTCTTTTTTTTTTTTCAATACTTCTGAAAAAGATGGGTTAAAAAGACAATAGAAGATGTCTCAAAGATGCAGAAGAGATCTGATATTATGTAATCTTATTAGCCATTCAATCTCTGCCAGTCTTAGCATCTATCTCTGCTTACATAGATATTGATATTTGCTAAAGTACTAGTTAGTAGACGACATCTAAAGTGTGGCACCCTTTCCTCCGGGTTTCACACTGGTAGTTGAAAATGTAGGACATGGTAGTAATTGCCTTTTGATTTTTAAATTACTAGTGTATGTTTCTTTGTCATGGTAAGATTGTCTTAATGAACCCATAGTTGGGAGATTATTTATCTATACTTGCTGAGAGTGATTGACTTGTAGGAGAAACCTATTCGGATGTGAAATGGGAGTGTGGAAAAAGCCCCATGGTGTTTGTTATTATAGCCACGTTATCATTTGAAAGTATGCTTATTTGTGAACTGAATGTTAATCAAATTTAATTTTACAACTATTGTTATGGATATATTCATTCTTGATGTATAACTCATTTGTCATTTCTTCAATCTCAAACTTTGCATTTCTATTATACAGCCTAATGTACATTAACTAATTTTTGATGTTTTCATTTATATTTTCAAGGTTTTATTATATTTATTCACTCTTAATAAAGAACATGCATATGTACTTAAATCCATAAAAATCCAGAATGTGTATCAGAGGCAATATATTCTTCAAGTATACTACTTTTTGACATGTACATGATGCACTGCATTTGACATTGCGTCCCTTAAAACAAAGCAAAACAAAACGGGAGAAGAAGAAAGATGAAAGTAAATGAATTTAACCAAATGTATACATAAATATACTGACCTTCTTAAAATTTTTGTTTAAGTCAACCAGACTGAGTAGAAAGATGTGGTCTTTGGCTCCCAAGAGCAGCCTGCCTCTTTCCTCATCTAACAGAAGAGTTTGAAAATCCAGTCCTTCTGATGAACCCAAAAAGGGAATACAGCTATTTGAAAGCAGCAAGTCTATGGAAAGCAAAAAAAAAAAAAAGAAGAAGAAGAAGAAGAAGAAGGAGGAGAAGGAGGAGAAGGAGGAGAAGGAGGAGAAGGAGGAGAAGGAGAAGGAGGAGAAGAAGAAGAAGAAGAAGAAGAAGAAGAAGAAGAAGAAGAAGAAGAAGAAGAAGAAGAAGAAGAAGAAGAAGAAGAAGAAGAAGAAGAAAAAGAAGGGAAGGAAAGAAGGAAGGAAGGAGAAAAGAGAGAAAGAAAGGAAAGAGAGAAAGAAAGAAAAAGAAAAATAGAAAGAAAGAAAGAGGAAGGAAGGAGAGAGAGAGAAAGAAAAAGAAAGAAAGAAAAAGAAAGAAAGAAAGAATTAGTAATAAGCAAAATATTTACTTGCCTAAATATACATATTGTCCCACTTTGTAAATGAATACATACAGCATAAAAAGGCCAATATAGCTATATGTAATTATGGTTTTCAACATAATTATTTAGAAATAGATGTAATATATTTGTACTTTAACACAATATTTATGTGTGAAAAATACGCAGTATTAAAATGAATATAAAACATGTAAACACACAAAAAGTTAAATACAAAATATTTTACAACCCTATGTTCATATTCTTATCATTTAAAGCATCTATCTATATCAATATTTGCAAACCTATAAAATTAATGTATACAAAGTAAATATCAAATCAAGTGTATCATAAATCTCTCAGCATTTTTTTTCCTACTTTAAAAAAAATACGCTTCTTTTTTGGAGCGGTTTTAGGTTCACAGCAAAACTGAGAGATACAGAAATTTCCCATATACCTCTTACCCCACACATTCATAGCTTCTCCCATCATCAACATCCCTCACTTCAGTGGTATAATTATTACAATCAATAAACCTACAATGGCACATATTAATCATTCAAACTTCATAGTTTACTTTAGGGTTTAATTCTGGTGTTGTATATTTTATATATTTTGACAAAGGAATAATGACAAGTATCAACCACTGTAGTATCATATAGAGTACCTTCTCTGCCTTAAAAATTGTCTGTGCTCCACCTGTTCATCCTTCTCCCCTACCCCTCTCCCTGGCAATGACTAATTTTTTCTGTCTCCAAAGTTCAGCTTGCTACAGGATGTCACATAGTTTAAATCAAACAATATGCTACCTTTGCAGATTGGCTTCTTTCACTTAGTAATATGCGTTTAAGTTAGCTCCATGTTTTCATGGCTTGATAGCTCATCCTTTATTAGTGCTAGTATTTTATTTCCTGGATGTACCACAGTTTATTTAAATTGTTACCTACTGAAGGACATCTTCGTTGTTTCCAAGTTTTGGCAAGTATGAATAAAGCTTCCATAAACACCTGTGTGCAGGTTTTTGTGTGGACATACTGATATGGTTTGGCTGTGTCCCCACCCAAATCTTATCTTGAGTTGTAGCTTCCATGATTCCCACATGTGGGAGGGACTCGGTCAGAGATAATTGAATCATGGGGGTGGCTTCCCCATACTGTTCTCGAGGCAGTGACTAAGTCTCACGAGATCTGATGGTTTTATAAGGGGAAACCCCTTTCACTTGGCTCTTATTTTCTCTTGCCCGCGGCTGTTGAAGACAGGCCTGTTGCCCTCCGCCATGATTGCCAGGCCTCTCAACCGCGTGGAACTGTGAGTCCATTATACTTTATTTTCTTTATAAATTACCCAGTCTCGGGTATGTCTTTATCAGCAGTGTGAAAATGGACTAATACGCATAGTTTTGAACTTTTTTGAGTAAATATTATACTAAGGAGCATGATTGTTGGGTCTTCTGTTTAGATTTGTGAGAAACTGCCAAATTGTCTTCCAAAGTGTCTGTACCACTTTGCGTTTCCACTAACAATGAATGAGAATTTCTGTTGCTCCATCTTCCTTAGCATTTGGTGGTATCAGTGTTTTCGATTTTGGCCATTCCAATAGGTGTGTAGCAGTACCTTATTGTTTCAATTTGTATTTCGTTGATGATATGTGATATGGAGCATCTTTTCATATGCTTATTTGCCATCTGTATACCTTCCTTGGTGAGATGTCTGTTAAGGCCTTTTGTCCATTTTAAAAAATTAGGTTGTTTGTTTTCTTATCATTGAGTTTTAATAGTTCTTTGTATATTTTGGATTACAGTCTTTTATCAGATACATATTTTGCAAATATTATTTCCAGTCTGCAGCTTGTCTTTTGCCCATACTACTTTTGATAGTATTTAGATTGATGCCTGTGTTTGAAGAACTAAACTTTTTCTATTCCATATGTGCAGAAATAAGATGTAAAGAAAGAAACTGAACCCCAGAAAATGTACTCTGAAAGAGATATGACCCTGAACCAGTAATCCAGTAATATCAAAAATTTAATGCTAGAATGGGCCTTGAAATTAAATTAATGCAAAAGCGTAATTATACAAATGAAGCTCTTTAATCGTTTTGAGGTGAAGTCACATGCCCTAAAGTTATAAAACTACCTAGCAGCAAAGTTGATAATTGAATTGGATTCTGCAGTCTTGATTTTTTTTTTTTTTTTTTTTTTGGACACTTCTCTTTAGGTCCCAATTCTTTGTTTTATTTATAATTGTAATATGTACAGACTCCTATAAGTTATCCAGATTCTGTCACTAGATTTTGCCTCAGGTACTTACAATATCATCTTATTTTTAAATCCTAGAATAATGAATGCTAATAAGGTACTAATATTCATCACTTTATTAAAGCTCTTTATGTGCTATCTGACTTTTAACCAATTCATTATTTAAAAGTAGCTTATCATTAATTGATGAGAAAGATAAAAAAGAGATAATGTCTAGGATATAGGCACCAAGATAATTCTAAAAAGTATCATGGCAGTTTTAACCTCTGTAAAAATGATATTTGAGTCCCTTAAATACAATGGCTTTATATTCCATCTACCAACAATGGGCTTTATTATTATTTCATATTTTTTAGCTTTTCCTTCCTTCTTTTTTCTACCTTATAATGGTTAAATGTTTTTTACCTTAGTTTCTAAGCTGGGTTTTGTCTTAGATTTTACAAAGCAAAAGGCAGTATGCTGAAGAAGACATGATATTTGAAATCTCAAATGAGCGTGACTTTACCGAACATAAATGTCTCACTAACATTTATGGATCATGCTTTGTGTACATTGGATAGAAGTCTGAAATTGATACTAATTATTTTTCTATTAAGCTAAATATAACTTTAATCATTTTTCAGACTAGAGACCCAATGGTGTAATATTTTATAGCAGTTCCGAATGCAGGGATAATATCCAATAAACACGCCATACTGATTGTAAAGTAGAATTGAGAAGAGAAGAATGGAACCAAGACAAAAGGTAAACGAACGTAATCTAAAGCCTTAATGAGAAAATACATGTCACACAAACCTTATTTCAATCAGGCAGTTGCCTTCCATGCAATTTCCCTTATTTAACAAAGACTGAAATCAGCAAAATCAAACGTATGTAAAAGCATTCCCAGGGGTATATTTTGACCCAACTAGTAGAGTAAGTAGTTTATATAATCGAAATCCTTATTGTTTCAAGTGCCTATGAATAATATTCAATTATTTTGAACCATGCATTACATTGTTAATTACAAAATGAAATATTACTTCTCATAATGAGTAAGAGTATGAGCTTTAGGTCCAGGCCACCAGGGCATTATCCTGCCTTCCAACTCACTGGCTGTGTAATCTAGAACGAGTCACTTAACTTCTCTGTGCCTCAGTTTCCTCATCTATAAAGTGAGAACAAAAACAGAAACGGTGTAATAAGCCATGTTGGTGTGAGGAATAAACGAGTTAATACATGATCAGCATTATGAATAGTGTCTGGCACATAGTAAGCGCTATGTATCTATCAGTCATTATAGTGATGATGATGTATTTTTAAAAGTCTATACAAAATGTATAAAAAGGAAATCATAATATTTCCCAACTCACAGTTCTCATGATGATTAAAGGAGGTAATTTATATAAAGTTCTTAGAACCATGCTGGGTAGATAGGAAAAGTCAATAAATATTATTTTGAGTATGATTATTAAATTCTGCTTTGGGCCAAATAAGATATATTTTAAAATCATATATCTTATCTTCCGTTAAATCAGAATTAGTAAGATGAGAACATCTCTGCATTTTTTATGATAATGGAATAATATTAAAATGCTATTAAAGCCACATATATTTAGAAGTATTTAGTGTGTATTAAATGTTGAGTATGGTGTTAAGATTGTGGGATAGGCTGGGCGCAGTGGCTCACGCCTGTAATCCCAGCACTTTGGGAGGCCGAGGCGGGTGGATCACGAGGTCAGGAGATTGAGACCATCCTGGCTAACACAGTGAAACCCCGTCTCTACTAAAAAATACAAAAAATAAGCCGGGCGTGGTGGCGGGCGCCTATAATCCCAGCTCCTCGGGAGGCTGAGGCAGGAGAATGGTGTGAACCTGGGAGGTGGAGCTTGCAGTGAGCTGAGATCGCGCCACTGCACTCCAGCCCGGGTGACGGTGTGACACTCCGTCTCAAAAAAAAAAAAAAAAAAAAGATTGTGGGATTAGTGAGCCTTGTTTGCAAGGGGCTCACAGATCAGTGTGGAAACAGTTATGTATATAAAACACAACATATGTGAAATAAATTCTAATAGAAGTATATATAAAATGTTAAACCTTTCAGATAATCAATTATACATCATCTTCTAAAAGGAGGTGAGATTTGAGCACAGCCTTGAAAGACAGATAGAATTTTGAGAGGAAACACATAAAGAAAAATTTTTTCCAGGCAGAATGAACACTAGGCTGTACAGGCGCACATGTTACTCCAGGTTGCACATACATACTGCACTTCTAATATGTCTCCTACTCTGGAGCGTGACCTCTCTCAGGGCAAAGACCATGGTGTAATTATCTTAGAATTCCCAGCACCTAGCTCAGAGTCTGAGACAAATTCAGTACTTAATAATTATTTGTAGAACTGAGGAAATGTGCTTTGCCGAAATATAGGGACTATGTGGGATGGAAAGAATTGAGACTAGACATAAAGGCAGCATCTAGATGATTACAGCCTATGATGGCACGTTGAAGATTTTGGTTATTATGTAGGTGATTGGAAGCTACTAAAATGTTTTGTTCAGAAAAGTGGCAACAACTCTAGCTGAGTGTTGCAAAGATAAGTCTGGCTAAATTATTCAGGATGGGTGAGAACAGGGAAAGGTGGGGTCAGGAAGACTATCCAGAGGTTCTGAAACATGAGGAGTCCCTGAATTATGGCAATGAGAAGAGGAAGGTGTTTAAGAGCTGTTTATGTCATTTTTTGTCTTTACTTATACAGTGAGAAAAATAAATACAAAGTTGATATAGCCACTTGCTTTATTTTCTTTAATCAAAACCAATTCTATGGGGTTTAGTTTCAAACCAACTTGACAAGAAAAAACAGCTGAAAAAATAGTGACTAACCTGGGGTATTATCATTTCCAAATGATTTAATATTGCCCTGTGACAATGCTAGCAACAAAACGATTAAACATCCTTCAACAATTTGTTGTAGCCAAATTAAATAATTAGATTTAGGCATTACATATGAGAATTTCTTAGGCTGACGCACACATTATGAAAAGACTTTGGGACAGGGATTGGAACAGGTTCCCTCTTTTCCAACCAGCTTATCTTTCTTGCATTTCTGCCAAACCAAGCAAAGACACTTTTGTGTCCACAGGATTATTAACCAAAACTGAAAAAAAAATGATAATTTTAGAGTCTGTATCCTAACACATAAAGCGAAGACACTCAGTGGATTTCATAAATCAGAAATGGATGCTGGCTCTGCTGGGGTCAAACTCATCAAAGTTGAAGACTAATAATTTGGCAATATACTTTGGAGCTTTTTTAAAAAAATTCTAAACTGGAAGTTTTTGGGCATGTGATTTTTGAGATTGTCCATAGTTTTAAAGCTTTTTGGACAGGAACTTTGTTTTGTTTTTTTTTATTTTTCCCCTTAGGTAAAAGGGTGAGTGTGTTGCTTCACACGTGCCATTGAGAGGAGGCCAGCTCTGTGCTTGGTTAAACAGCCTCACCCTTCCTCGGGATGTCAGCAGCACTTACCTGCTAAATGACTCCTTTGTTCTATCTCCCTAAACCTTTGACCTAATCCACCATAATTCTTTTTCACTGTTCCTTTTAGCAGTGCATTCTCCTATTACCTTGTTCCCAGTTTGTAATCTTAATCTCACAGATGTTGAAATTCCCACTTTTGCTCTAGCAACACACTTTTGGAAAAATCTACAGTGTCATCATTTCTAAAATTAATGAAGCAAGGACATGATTTTTTTATTTATCTACTTGGTTAAATATAGAAATCATTGCATATTATGGATTTTGATGCATGGGTGACACAGAGAAGATGTTCTTGACCCATTATCAGTAAACCACCATGGGACAATGAAATGGGTCTGAGGATTGAATTTCATGTAAACAACATGACATTTTCACGTTTGTATGTATGTGTGTATTTTTTGAAGAGTTTCTGCATGTGTCTTTATTAACACCTCTTGATATCTTACCAGAAGTCACAGGGAAAATTATATGTTTTCCACATGTAGTTAATAATCATATCTAAAATAATTTCTCATTGCTAGCACAAGAAAGTGAGCCAATACCCTCCTAAAATGTGACTTTTGCAGGCAATAACTGACTCATCTAAGAACACCAGGTATCTGCACATGCTGGAAAGACACTGATTACAAGTTTGACACACTCCTGTCCTCATGGAACTCACAGCCTAGTGGAGAGAAAATGCTCATCTACAACAAAAATGAAAATATACTTGTGACAAAGGACAACCATATAATGTAGTAGATCAGTAAGTACCTCTAATGGTAAAATGGAAATATCTTTTTATGTATATTTCCTGTAGCAAGTCTAATAAAATGAATCTCCTAATTGACAGCCAGATGCTTCCCTACTTAAGGGAAGGCTAAGGATTAGGTAATCTCTGCTCTTATTTGAAATACTTTTGTTCTAAAAATAATTCTTTGTGTCTCCCTTTTAGTGTCCCTTAATACAATTGTTCATTTAGCCTGAGGAAACATTTGACCCAATGGTCTATATTCTTCCTCTTCACCCCAGAAAGGAAGGGAGTGGTGAGTCATATTGAATCTAATAAATTTAGGATTAAGCAACACAGACTTCCTCAGTATTTGAGTGTTAAATGAACAAGATCCTATAACCTTGAAATCCTGCATTTATTGCCAGAGATCCCGAACTGGGTGGAGTTGTCAGTTTCTCTCACGAGAAGACTACATAGATAAAGAAAAAAGAAAAAAAAGAAAAAAATGCTTCCCACATCCTTTAAAGAACATTTTATGAAAGACAGAAATTCATGGGGCTAAAAAGAAAATCAGCTTTGGAGAAGCTTAAATTCCAATGTATTCCAATCTAAAGAGGAAAATTCCTCAGCAGAGAAATGTTACGACTAAAAATAGATCCAGATCAAAATACAATCACCTTTCCCTGCCATCTCAGGATATTCAGCATATATTCTTGCCCTACTGCCCTACCCACTTTTCTTATTCCTTCAGGAAATAGCAGTTTTATCAATAGGGCTATTCTCAGGTTTCTTTTTTTTTTTTTTTTTTTTTTTTTTGAGACGGAGTCTCGCTCTGTCACCCAGGCTGGAGTGCAGTGGCCGGATCTCAGCTCACTGCAAGCTCCGCCTCCCGGGTTTACGCCATTCTCCTGCCTCAGCCTCCCGAGTAGCTGGGACTACAGGTGCCTGCCACCTCGCCCGGCTAAGTTTTTGTATTTTTAGTAGAGACGGGGTTTCACTGTGTTAGCCAGGATGGTCTCGATCTCCTGACCTCATGATCCGCCCGTCTCAGCCTCCCAAAGTGCTGGGATTACAGGCGTGAGCCACCGCGCCCGGCCTCAGGTTTCTTTAGTGTAGTCAGATCTCCAGTGTGTTCTCTACAAAGCTGTCTAAGTAAAAACGTTTCTCTTTAAGCCTTTCAGCATCCTTTCTACTTCTGCCTTCCCCCTAAATTCAGCATTTCTCCTCTGATCTCTAAAATTCCAGGTTTTTTATGCTAAGTTACTATCAGAGCATCATTTCTATGAAGTGCCTTCAAAGCTTCTTCCCATAACTTCCAGAAATACTACAGCTTTTTGTCCAAGGCAAGACACTGATTCTCCCTTAGATTTAACATTGGGAAAATTAGCTCATCTTAACTTGGCATCAGCTGACTTCCAATATGTTTTCTGAGGCTTGAGATCATGTGAAAACATTCTGGTTATAAAGATAACTCATAATTCACCTCTACCAACACAAAAATACCAATGATTCTCTACTGTGTACATTTAGTCTTTAAAGCTAATCTTTCAAAGCATATGAAGAAAAAATATTAGTCAAACCTAAAAGCGCTACAAAAGACTGCTTCAAAATTGCAGGTGTAGATTATGTTATTATTGTGCTGACTTAGATATCATTATGCTATCCATGCTAACCATTATCTCCTTGCAAATGCAAGTCCAAATCAGAAAGAACACAAACAAATCAAATTTTCTTGCTTTTCTGTGATGGAATGTTATAGATCATTCTGTTCATTAGGTCTTAGAACATTATCTATATCAATAATAAAACAGATGATATCACATAGGGAAACATAAATTAGAAACAAATTAAACTTATTATGTCATGGGGCCTGTGTTCTTGCCAAGACAGGTTGTGGAGTAGGAGTGTGGCAATTATACACGGTTGTATTTCTGTCATATCCATACTTTTAAATTACATTTTCTTCTTATTTGGCCAGCTTTCAATAGTGGATGCTTTATATAATCCATCACTGTGACATTTGTGATGTATAGTTATGGAGTAAATTCATACTTTGAATAAGAAGGAGTCCTTTTACATTTTCAAAAGCTTTGCTGTGATCTTTTTTTCTACTGACCTGTAAAAAAGTTAGTGTTATAAATATCTAGTACATTTCAAGAAAAGCAATGTCACGATAGAATAAACTTCCTGATAAAAAGTTGAGAGTATCATTCTGAGCACGATTGATACTACTTTTACAATTGTTTCGTAGCTTCCTTCAAGTTATTCAGAATTTCTCCTTCTTCAAGTTTCAAAGAATGTTTAAAATGAAGCACCATGTCACACATATTTGGTACTTGTTTCAATCAAGTATATATATTTAATGTAAAAAACCTCGGAAGGTCTTAACTGAATACAACATCTATTATTGACTCTAAATAATAGACAAATATGACAAGAGCAAATATTTCCTCAAGGTAAGATCCCCATAAATTAAGGAATAAAGCAAAAAGTTATGTGTGTAATATAAAACAGATAACACTTTTATAACAATACTGTTTTATAAAATTAATTCGATTAATTGAAGTCAAGTATATGTATATCAAAAATAATGTTAAAAGGTATATGTGAAACTTCTCAATTGTGAGAGTCATAGTTGAGATGTCTCATGCCATCTGTACTAGTCTGTTCTCAAGCTGCTATGAAGAAATACCCCAGACTGGGTAATTTATAAAGAAAAACTGGTTTAATTGACTCACAGTTCTGTATGTCTGGGGAGGCCTCAGGAAACTTACAATCATGGTGGAACCCACCTCTTCACAGGGCAGCAGGATGAAAAATGAGTGCAAACAGGGGAAATGCCAGATGTTTATAAAACCATCAGACCTCTTGACAACTCACTCACTATCAGGAGAATAGCATGGGGGAAACCACCCTCATGATTCAATTATCTCCCACCAGATCCCTCACAGGACATGCGGGGATTATGGGAACTACAATTCAAGGTGAGGTTTGGGTGGCAACACAGTCAAACCATATCACCATTTGTATTTCCAAGCCTTTGAATGTGCCTTCTGTTTTTCTTGGAAGCTGTTCAAATCACATCCTCTCTCTTGCTATTATGAAATTTTAAATAATTTACCAGAATATATATATAATTATATATATCTGTATCTGCATACAGATACAGATATATATAATTAATCATTGATCATACTGGCCACTCAGTGTGACATTTTATCTAAAATTCAATTTTCATAGATTCAAGAAAATTTCACTTTGGCTTTTCATCTACAACAAATTAATGTTAATCATCTGTGAGACTTTTCTCAAGGTTTTTTCCAGATGAAAGTTCTTAATCACTTGCCCAAGGAGCATCACCCTGGTAAAGGTGTGCAGAGAATTTGCATCAGAACTTGCACATATACTTCAAGAGGGAAATTTAAAAATATCATCATGGAATATTGTTCTCAATTTCAGGTACTATTCAGTGGGTATAAGCAATGAAGAAATGCTTTCCATTTATGCATTATCTTCCTTAAATAGTTTCTCTCCCACAAATTGTTAGTTCTCTGCTGATGACTTTAAAATACACAACCACAACCCCATCATCGCTCCCAAGTGTTCCAGTTTAGAATTTGCCATCACTTGCTAGGTATTGTCAGTTTTTCCTCCAATCATCTGATCTCATTGATTTTAATGACTTCAATGAAATTATCTAGTCATGAGGCTCAACATTTCTGAATCACTTTTAGTTTTTCTTCCTTACTCTTCTCTCCCCTATTTATATAATCCATCACTCTAAATCTGTTTAACCCCCACCTCACACAACATCCAGCTAAATTTAAAGCCTTACAGAGTCTATCAAGTAAATTTTCTATTCTCCCTTTTTGAATATTTATTCTTATTGCCTATCATATTACTACTTCTCCAAATTACTGTAAACGGTTCATAAATTATCTTTTGCTACACCCACTCTCCCAACAGCGTCTCCCGCATGATGCTGCCTATTTCATTTGCCCGACAATCACAATTAAATTAGGTCAATTTCATGATTAAAATACTCTAATACCAACATACGCTTCATTGAATAAACTTTAAACTTTCTCCAGTGCTCAAAGTTCAATTTCATCTCCAAATTCTTCTAAATTCTTTTAAACTTTTGGTTTTATTTATACTATGGCACTGGTCTTTTGGCAGTTATTTTGTGTAGTTATTTTGTTCCTTAAAAACACTAGAAGCCCTAGAAGATAAGAATAATGTCAAAATCATTTCTGTATTTCAACACCACCTCTTATACATAAGTCTAATAAAGTTTTAACTCACAATATTTTAAACTAGTGATTTTTGTTTGCCTTGGTTTATCTACTTTCGATATAAATCAGGATTTATTACCATCTTATTAATAATTTAGAGAAGTGAAGTGCTATTTAGAGACCTAATTGTGATAATGTTTTGCAGTCATAAGGGGTTCCTTTTGTAATCTCCATATTTCACATGTATCGCGGGGATCCCTAAGAATTACTTTTCAGGATGTAACATGCATTCAAGGATTCTTGTTAAAATACAGTTATTTTTGTTTAGAAGTCACAGAGTATATCTGAGATTCTGCATTTCAAACAAATTTCAGATTTTGCTGATACTACTGCAGTTTGAACCACACCTGGAGTAGAAAGGTTTAAAATAAATACAGTGTGCGCCTGTTATTCTCAGCTTGCCTGCATTAAAGAGCTGAATTATTTCATTCTTCCTCACACTAGAATGTCTCTCAAACTTTTACCTCATGGTGTGTGTTAATTTATGCAAGGTGGCCAAAGTATTTTTTTTTTCTTTTACAATTCTAAATTGGTCACATTTGTACATCTTTAGCTAGCTTATTCCTTAATTTCTAGAAGTGATCAATGAAATGTTTAGTTTAAACCAATGATATATAAGATTTTTCCCTTCAGCTTTTTTTTCATACAAAGAAGTGAAGTACATTAATTTAACACACATTTACTTGGGGGAAAGGTGTCAAGATGAGTATCCATTGTAGACTTCCATTTCAAATATCTTTGCTGTTATCTGTGGTAGCAAAAATTCTACCCAAGATGCTAAATTACAATTATATTCTTAAACATCTTAAATTTTCTTTATATATTCAATTAATTATAAACATGTATGGTCTGTCTTTGAAATCTGTCACAACCTCCATTTTGTGGTTTGTAACATCTGAGGAACTTTCCCATTTATTATTTAATTTGATCCCCAAGAAGAACTTAATTTCCAGATGAGAAAACCTAGACTCAGAAAGACAATTTACGATTCTAGTGGTGCATAGACAGTTCATGTCACAGAAAGAGCTCAAACCTATCTTTATCTTCTGATTCTAAGCCCCATCACCCATTACAGCTATATTTTATATTTTAATGTTTAGCATTACTTAGATAAACAAGATTCTTTTTCAAAAGTTCTCTACCCACTGAATATTCCAACAGACAGGTTCACTTCTATTGCTTCTTCCACTTCACCACTCCATCGGGATTACTGAAGTATTTATCTTAATTTCCAAACTGTGTCTGGCTCACTGTGGCTTTAGTCAAATAAACCCCTTTATGACCATCTTTGTAAGTAAAAAGGACTTTCGTTCTACTTTA
Source organism: Macaca mulatta (assembly GCF_049350105.2). Classification (NCBI taxonomy): domain Eukaryota; kingdom Metazoa; phylum Chordata; class Mammalia; order Primates; family Cercopithecidae; genus Macaca; species Macaca mulatta. Next base: position 134,311,309 of record NC_133408.1, on the reverse strand, counting down.
TGCCTCTTTTGAATTAGTAGGATTAAAGCAGTATGTTTAAAGGATTCTTACAAAAATGCAAACTGTATATTACTAGTTCTTAAGAAATCAGAGAATTGTTTGTCAAATCTTCTGTTTAAAAAAGACCTAATGACATTATTTTTTAAACTGCCATTGAATTTATATTTATACACATGTATGGAAAAATCTCACTGTGAAAATTCCTTTAATAAGGCTCAAGAAATTAGCGCCAAATTTAGGGAAGTTGAATTGTGAAATGAGCAGTTGCACATAAAAACTTTTGCTCCTCAATAGTTTATAGAATAGTAAACCAGTTGCTTACAAGATCTATTCAAAAAGAGTTTTCCACCAAAAGATAGTTGACTGGATTTTATCGCAATAAAAATTGCCTTTAGACAAACTATGCCCTTTTTAAAGTTATTTCCACATTTATGCAAAGACAAAGACACAACCTAAGTGCCTCAAGGCTGAGCTCTCTTTTACCCTGCTAGGAGTACATAGATGATCACTGTAGCCCTTAGTGATTTTTATCTATCTTCGTAATTCCAGGAAGGCTTCTTGTGTGTTTGCATGGCAATACTGCATCATATATTACCTTATATTATTGTGGCACTCCACCACTCTGTAAAGTTCCATAGACCAGTAATGTTTAGAACAATGTTCCATATACAGTGTTAAATGGATTTCAATTATTATCGTATAAAGAGATTGCATACAGGTAAGTTGTATTAATAATACAAACACTATTTTACTAAAAAACAGTGGATTTAGATCTGAACATCAGTTTTTTAAAAAAATTATCTACTTATGTGACCCTAGCATTATTATTTAATCTGTCTGTATTTTTGTTTCCAAATCTTTACATATTAATCTCCTAAACATATATAGTGCCTACAGCCTGTATCATTATATCGTACTTAAGCATTCCTCCTTGAAAACTTGTTTATGTTTAACCTAGCTTCCTTTCTAGACAATAGTTGCAACGATAATGAACTTTATTATGCAAAATAAGCCACTTTTATTAATACATGTTCTAAATGTACCCTGTTTTAGGGAAAATAATCTCATCAATACTTTCTTCAATAAGGTGTAGATTATGTCTCCTGAATCATCAATTATTATTCTTCTAGATTATTTCAATTAAAATACAAATATGTTGTTATTTCTTGCATTAAAATAAGTCTCTTGATCGCTTTGCTCCTCCAGCTAATGCCTATGTCACAATTATCAAAAATTTCCTTGAGAGAATTATCTATAGTCAGTGTCTCCAGTCCCATGCTCTCAAGAATCCATCCTAATCGGGCTTTGGCTGGCACACTCAGACACTGCTTTTATCAAAGTCAACAGTGAGCTCTGTTAAATTTAATGTTACTTTTTAGTTGTCATCTCTCTAGACGTATTACCTGACTTTGACACCACTGATTATCTCTTTCCTTTTACTTTTTTCATTTAATGCCTTCTGTATTATAACTCCTAATTTTTCTCCTATATACCTGGGCATTCCTCTTCAGTTCACTTTGCAGTTAATTCTTCCTTTATCCCATCTCCTGACTTGGTAGTACACCAGAAGCCAATCTTTTGAATTCTGCTTCATCCCTTAATTATTTCACAGTCTTGTAGATTTAAAAATTTCTATATATTAATGGCCAAATTCATATCTCCAATTGACATCTCCGTGAATTTCAGGGTTATATATGTACTCAAATGCCTTCTTGGCATCTCACTTAGGTGTCTAATAGCCTTCTCAAACAAAATATGTCCACTTGATCTTCTCCACAAAACTATTTCTTCCACAGTATTTACCACTTTAATTAATGGTACCTCCACCTGTAGACCACATCAAAACAAAACAAAACCACAAAAGCCATGGAGTCATCTTTGACTTCTCTCTCACTTTATATTCAGCTCATCAGCAAATCTTGTTGGCTCTATCTATGTGTATCCACTCCTATCACTTTGTGCCACAGACCATTAATTCTCACATGAATTGTTACAATAGCCTCAAATTTGGCTCCCTATTTCTTGATCTCTTTCTTTCTGTGTATTCTCAACATGCAAATTACAATGATTCTATTATTCTGAGAGTCAGATCATGTCAGACTGTGCTCAGAATTCTTCAGTGGATTCCCATAATACTCAGACTAAATGCCAGCAGTAGAAGATCTAATCCCTCCTCCCTCCTGTTAACTCTCTATTTAGTCAGTTTTCTTCTTTCTTCCATCCCGCTATTTGTTTAGCCATACCATCTTCTTTAGGATCCTTATACATGCCAGACACACTTTCACTCCAGGGCCTTTGCACTTGATGTTCTTTCTGCAAAAATATTCCTGATATCTGCATGACTAGCTTAAGCATCTGTGAAAATATTCTCTCAGGAAGTGCTTTCCTGACCACAGTATTTGATGACTGCACTCCCACCACTACTGAGCTCCCTGTCTTGATTCATTTTTCTCCATAGTGCTGGTCACTTTCTGTCTTGGTAAATAATTCACTGCTATATCATACTGAATCCAGATAAAATACATATTATTAGATGTATCAATACAAATCAAACAAATTAGATGAGTTAAATGACATCTCTACTTGACACACATGCTAAATTTCACAGCTAAATAATTTGTAAATTACAGAAAAATATATAGCCTTACTTATTCATTTTTTAGAAAATTCTGATAAAACAAAGAACAATTCTAGAAGATACAGTAATCCCTAGTTATAAGATAGGCAGATAAAATTTCAAAAGGGAATTTTGAAGTTTTTCTTGTCAATGAATATACATCTAATAAATGTTGGAGGTGCACAACATAATTACTACTATCAGAAGTTATTGAAAATAGCTTGATGCTAAAGAAATAATGGTAAAACCTTGTTATTTTTTATATCTTAATATTTATCCTCTTGAAAATGTAATGTTTTCCTCAAGGGCATGGTGAGTTGACAGTAACATGGACCTTGAACTAGATAAATGTAAGCACACAACTTGGTTGGGCTATTTAATAGCTTTTTGCTTCTGGGCAAGAGACTCCTGTTCTAAGCCTGTATCTTATCTATAAAGTAGGTATGAAAACAATGGGTATAAAAACAGTGTTGTGAGGCTTATACATGATAAAGTCTGAATAGGGTACCTGGGCCCAGTCATTCTCTGGCTTTATAGTCTTGATAGCACTTAGCACTATCTGAAATGATATTCACCTGTTTGTTTGCTTGTTCACTGTTTGTCTCCCTAAGTGAAAAATAAGCTCCAATGAGACAGTGACTTTTATCTAAAACAATGCCTAGTAAATAGTGATTCCATATTACGTATTTGTAGAATGGATGAATACATGGTAAATATTAAATGAGTTACTTTTCTTGCTGAAGACTTACACCTATCTCATCTTCTAGAGTTTTCCAAACAAATAACGTTACAGACACCAGTGATTCTTGAGTATAAATATCTCCAACACATTCAAAGTCTATAGTGATGATGGTGAGATAGAAAATACTTATATTATTGTGCAATTTAAGAAGATCGTCTCTCAAATATTATTTTTATAATTGCGGCATGAACTGTAGAAGTCACTATGAGAAGCCCAATTTATAAGACAATATTTATAGTAATAATCATATAATACAAAACCTGGAAATATAGAACATTCTGACCTCCATGATTCCTTACTTATTATTCAAGAAAAAAGTTTAGTAGTCATAAATATGCAAGAATTCACAACATGGACCAAAGGGAAATTTCTTTGCACAACAATGGAACCAAACTACCAAGCTCCTGTGGATTCAGAGGTTCTCAGTTAAGTCTTTATTAAAGAGCATTCTTTGGATAAAATGGTTGCTACAACTCTCTTGTTGTTTAAGAAATACTTTAAGAAATCCCTCAATAGGCCGGGCGTGTTGGTTCACACCTGCAATCCCAGTACTTTGGGAGGCCAAGGTGGGCAGATCACGAGGTCAAGAGAATGAGACCATCCTGGCCAACATGGTAAAACCTCATCTCTAATAAAAATACAAAAATTAACTGGGCTTCGTGGCATGTGCCTGTAGTCCCATCTACTCGGGAGGCTGAGGCAGGAGAATCGCTTGAACCCGGGAGGCGGAGGCTGCAGTGAGCCGAGATCGGGCCACTGCACTCCAGCTTGGCGAAAGAGTGAGATTCCATCAAGAAAGGAAAGAAAGAAAGAGAGAGAGAGAGAGAGAGAGAGAGAGAGAGAGAGAGAGAGAGAGAGAGAGAGAGAGAGAGAGAGAGAGAGAAAGAAAGAAAGAAAGAAAGAAAGAAAGAAAGAAAGAAAGAAAGAAAGAAAGAAAGAAAGAAAGAAAAGAAAGAAAGAAAAGAAAGAAAGAAGGAAAGAAGGAAAGAGAAAGAAAGAAAAGAAATCCCTTAATATTACCTTGCAGCTCGTCCAAGTAGCTAACTCTACTACCATAGACACTGCCTGCATCTTTGGTTTACACTGAGAAGATATGAATTATGGAAAGCAAAGAAAACAAAGCTAATTTTATGTCCATAAAAGTTAATTATTTTTAAAACTAAAATTAGTAGTTTTTTTTTTATTTTGGCTGATTATTTTTAACCTCACGTTCTACCAGTGTATTAGTTTCCAAGAATAACCTTTCAGACTCTCAATACTGTCTAAGCAAAGGATAGTCCCAGCTGATCTCAAGTCAATAAGTTGTCATGAGAGAAAAAATGAAAATGTCAAGAAATGTTGTGGTTCTTACCTCAGAAGCAGGAATCTGGTATGTAAGCAGTTTGCCCCACCAGAACACAAAATTAACGGTAATTTTTGTGTCACAGCTTTTTAAAATCCAGGAAAAGACAGCTTTTAAAAGGTGGTATGTCAGGATTTGAGCTACTTTCTTTCTCAAGAGCTTGATTTTACAGAGGCGGATAGGAAAACTTGAAATTTTTGGAAGTGAATGGGAAATATACACTTCACAGTGCTGAACAATTGTGATATTCAAAATGAATACTCTGCATTCATTAAAATGGTTCAGCATTCCTTAAAATGGTGTGTTGTGAGCAGCAAAGGATTAGCAGTAGTTCTCTTAAGAAAGGTGACTACTCTATTAGCATACAGTCAAGAAATGACTCACTAACAGTAGCCCTGGGGAGCTGGGAGGGAAATATGGGTGTGTGCTGAGGGTGTGTTGGAAGATATCTAGGATTTCTATCCTGCATTCAGTCTCTGCTTCTGATTACCAGCATTTGACATGTAGACAACCTAAAACATCTGAAAAAATTATGAATTTGAAATGAATACTGAATATAAGAAGCATCAAAAGAGTACAGCTTTTTGCATTTACTCCAAGAAAAACATATCAATTATCCTTATATATAAGAATAAGGTGCTGAGAGGAATGAAAATTTAGAGAAAGATAAATAAAACAAGATTTTTAATCCTTATAGAGTTGGCTCTAAGGCCAAAAACATACATTAATACAAGCTGTTATTTTCAGATGACAATTTATACATTTGATTTAATATTAAGACTCACTTTTCTATGAAATTTTGATTATGAAGACAATTTATCACAATCAACTTTTAAAAAATAAGTTTAGCAAATGGCATAAAATCCCACAAAAATCAAATAATCTTTTTGGCTACCCAGTGATCTTAAAGAGTACATGTAATCTTCTTCAACTTCATTTAATGTTGACAATTGAAAATCACATAATCAGTTTTAGTCAAATATCAGCATGATGCTTCTGTAAATTTATTCACTATGACAGGTAAGTGCCTCAGGAAGGAAATACTTCTGTCTACAGTGAGAGAGACTTGGCTAGAATCCTAGCTCTAAGTAGCCTGGGGTTGACCCAGGAGTTGAGCCATGAATTAAATTTGTGACCCTGGCAAATTTCTCAATCTCTCAGTACCTCAGTATCCTCATACATAGGAAGGGGATGATAATACGCATCTCACAGCGAGGTAATGAGATAATTCACACACAGTCCTTATGCCAATGTTTTGTTCATTATGACTCTTTAGTGAATATTATCAATTATTAAAATATATTTGCAAGTGTGATGTTTGCATTACCCATGTTTGTCAATGCAGTGCTTTTGCGATATTCACTGTATTAAAGAAACCAGAGTTTCCCTTTTTATGTCTTCAATTCCTTTAGTTCAAACTTTCCATATCCTTTCTTTATTCCTTGGATTTTAATGTTTGTTTTCTATTCATTTTCTTTTTAAGGCAATATTATATATAGGCAAATGGACAGACCTTACATGTGCAATTTAATAAGTTGTGACAAATCTCTACACTTAGGTATTCAACATCCCTGTCAAGACAGAAAACACATCTATACTCCCAGAAAATTTCCTCTCATGCCCCTCTCAGTCAATCCTCTCTGTCCCCCAACAACAAGGGCAACTGTTATCATATTTTTAAACCATTGATTAGTTTTGCCTGTTCTAGAACTTCAAATGAATGTAAGTGCATGTATAATAGTATAAGAAACTGCCAAAACAATTTCCACCTTAACTCTTACATTAGCAATGTTTGCAAGCTCAAATTGTTCCACAGATTCACAAATATTTGATATAGTCAATGTTTCATGTTTTTAGCTATTCCAACAGATATATGAGTATTTCATTGTAATATTAATTTGTATTTACCCAATGACTCATGAGGGCCAGTATTTTTAAGTGTTTATTGGCCATGTATATGTTTGTGAAGTGTCTGAATAAGTACTTTACCCTATATAAACTTGTTTTTTATTATCAATTTATTTCAGAGATATATATATATAAGAATTTATATATGTGTGTATATATACACATATATATATATATGTATCAACAATACCTCCCATGCCACAGCTCCTTACATATGTGACTTTGACACTACTATGATTGAGAAGTACAGTCTTTGTGCTCTCCTTTTAAAATTGAGTGAAGCTTTCTCATGGTTCAACCAATAGAATACTCTGGAACCAATGCCATGTAACTTCTAAAGCTAGGTATAAAAAGGCAATGAAACTTCCTCTTTGTTTGTTTAAATGTATGCACTTGAGGCCCTGAGCAAGCCCAAACTACCCAAGTGAAAAGACTCCCTCGGAGGAACCTGAGGATACATCAAGGAAGAGATGCCAGCCAGACCCTTACTGTTATAACTCTAGCCGTTGTCTGATTACAATTCCATTAAAGAGTACAAACCAGAACCACTCAGCTAAGCCTTTCCAAATTCTTGACCCAGAGAAACTGAGGGATATAGTAATTGTTGTTTTATTAAGGGAATGAGTTTTATGATGACTTGTTATACAGCAGTAGTTATCCAAATTACATTTTGGTTTTAGAAATGGGCATTGCCATAACAAAACATAAAACCTGTGGCTTTAAAGATTATCTTTTGGCCAGGTAAGGTGGCTCACTCCTATAACCCCAGCATTTTGGGAGGCTGAAGCAGGCGGATTGCTTGAGCCCAGGAGACAAGCCTGGGCAACATGGTGAAACTCTGTCTCTACGAAAAATACAAAAATTAGCCATGCATGATGGATCATGCTTGTAGTCCAGAGGCTGAGGTGGGAGGATTACTTGAGCTTAGGAAGTCAAGGCTACAGTGAGCCAAGATCTTGCCACTGTACTCCAGTGTGGGAGACAAAGCAAGAGTATCTATCTGTCTATCTCTCTCTACATATAGGAGACAGAGCAAGAGTATCTATCTCTCTCTCTCTATATATAGTATATCGAGAGATAGATACTATATATAGAGATACATATAGACACTATATATAGAGATAGATATAAATATATATAGATATAAAGATATATGTATTTTTATAGATAGATACAGATGTAAAGAGATATATATATATATTTATTTAAACAATAGAGCTTCAAAGAATTTAAAGATATCCCATTATAGTCACACAAAGAGCATAAGGAATACAAAATAACTTTCTAGATATGGCTTTGGTTTAATGGAATATGTTATAAATTGACATGTAAAAAACTCAAGGGTTCTTTATATTGGATGATCCCTATTTCTCTATCTTCTGGTTTACTGAATGTTGTTCTGCTATCTCCAATCTGTAATTCATGCAGTAAGTTTTTAATTTCAGATACAATTTTCATTACTAGAGTTTTCATTTAGTTTTGTTAATACATTTCACTTCTCTGTTGAGATTCCATATCTGCTTATTCCTTTTGATAGCATTTTCTTTTAAATTCTTGAACATATTCATAATAGCTATTTTAAAATCTTTGCTAATGTGAACATCTGCATCACTTCAATTTACCTTCCATTAACTACATGTTTACCTTGTTATCATTAAATTTTCCTGTTTCTTTGTAGGTCTAGTAATTTTTTTATTGTATCTGGACATTATGGATATTAAATTTTTGAGAATATGGTTGATTTGGGTTTTCTTATTTTAAAAATTGTTGAGATTTTTTTTTTTTTTCTCGCGGATATTAAGTTTACTGGAAGATCAGTTCAATCCTTTTGAGACTTATTGTCACGTTTTTTAAGGCAGGACTAAAGTATCCCTTACAGTAGGAATAGAATAGCTGAGCTCTTATAATGTGACCCTTGTAAATTTGTTTAAGTTCCTCATAGATGCTTTATATTAGATCTTTGTCAGATGCATAATATGTAACAGTTTTCTCTGATTCTGTAGGTTGTCTGTTGACTCAAGCCTGCTTACTCACTGTCAACTGTTGATAGTTTATTTTGCTATTCAGATGCTCTTTAGTTTAATGAGATCCCATTTGTCAATTTTTGCTTTTGTTGCAATTGCTTTTGGCATCTTCATCATGAACTCTTTGCCTATGCCTATGTGCTGAATGGTATTGCTTAGGTTGTCTTTCAGGGTTTTTATAGTTTTAAATAAACAACACCATTAAAAAGTGGGCAAAGGACATGAACAGATGCTTTTCAAGAGAACACATACATGCGGGGAACAATCATGTGGAAAAAAAAACAAAACTCAACACCACTGATCATTCTAGAAATACAAATCAAAACCACAACAAGATACCATCTCACACTAGTCACTCAGAATGGCTATTATATAAAAAGTCAAAAATAACAGATGCTGGCAAGGTTGTGGAGAAAACTGAATGCTTATATACTGTTGGTGGGAGTGTAAATTAGTTTAACCATTGTGGAAGACAGTGTGGCAACTTCTCGAAGATCTAAAGACAGAAATACCATTAGAAACTGCAATCCCATTACTGGGTATATACCCCCAAAATATACATCTTTCTATTATAAAGACACATGCATTTGTATGTTCATTGCAGCACTATTCACATTAGCAAAGACATAGAATCAACCTAAATGCCTATCAGTGATAGACTGAATAAAGAAAATGTTGTACGTATATACCCTGGAATACTATGCAGCCATAAAAAAAGAATGAGACCATGTTCTTTAAAGGGACATGGATAGAGTTGGAGGCCATTATCCTTAGCCAACTAATGGAGGAAAAAAAAATACCACATGTTCTCACTTATAAGTGTGAACTAACCAATGACAACATGTGGACACATAGAGGGGAATAACATAGCCTGGGGACTATCAGAGTGTGGAGGTAGGGAGGAGGGAGAGGATCGGGAAAAATAACTAATGGGTACAGGGTTTGATACTTGTTTGATGAAACAATCTGCACAACCAATCTCCATGACACAACTTGCCTATGTAACAAACCTGGGCATGCGCCCTTGAACTTAAAATAAAAATTAAAAAATAAAATGACCCTTGCAGCATGTCAACTGAGTGCCCCAGGTTTTGGTGAAGTTTTAAAATTCTGGGTGGACAGAACTGCTATGTCATTCGGCACTCCTTGACCTCCAATATTTCAGCTCAATATCTCGGCTCAGCACACAAATTCCCCGTTTGTCCCAAACCCTTTCCGAGTTGCGCCATTAAGTGTGTGTTTTTTTTTGTTGTTGTTGTTTGTTTGTTTGTTTTCTTTTTTAGAGACAGAGTCTCTAAAAGTGATGCAATCCTAGCTCACTGCAGTCAAACCCCTGGGCTCAAGCAATCTTCTCGCTTCAGCCTCTTGAATAGCTAGGATTATAGGCATGTACCACTGGTAGTTTCTTTCTTTCATCTTTGCTGCCTATTGCTCAATGTCTAAAAATAGTTGCTTCATATAGTTTATCTAGATGAATAGTTGTTTATGGAAGAAGGCATAATTCAGTACTATTTATACTGGCATGGTTAAAAGCCTTGACTTTGTTTTTTATTTATGGCCTAAACCTTGCCATAACTGTTAATGTTCACTTGAAACTAAGATAATTTTAGGGGAATGACAGAAAATTGAATATATCTATGATTAAGAAATGGAAGACAATCAAATACAGGTTTTAGTTATTGATTATGGCCGGGCGAGATGGCTCAAGCCTGTAATCCCAGCACTTCGGGAGGCCGAGGTGGGCGGATCACTTGAGGTCAGGAGTTCGAGACCAGCCTGGCCAACATGGTGAAACTCCATCTCTATTAAAAATACAAAAATTAATCAAGCGTGGTGGTGGGCACCTGTAATCCCAGCTACTCAGGAGGCTGAGGTGGGAGAGCCGCTTGAACCCGGAAGACGGAGGTTGCAGTGAGCCGAGATCATGCCCTGCCCTCCAGCCTGGGCAACAGAATGAGACATCATCTCAAAAAGAAAAAAAAAAAAGGTTTTAATTATTGATTAAATAAGACATCAATAAATTAAATTTCATAATGTGATCAATGTTTCCAGATAAAAACATCCTAGATTACCAAAAAATAGACTTCCAATGCAAATGAGTTTGATACATATAAAAACGTAAGAACTCAAAAATATATAAATTGTTTAACTCTTTAATACATGACATATATTCTGTACAAATACCAACATATAAGATTTGTAATGGATATAATGTGCTAATTCAACTTACTCTTAGATTTAACATCCAACATGCTTTTATTAGTATTTTGTTTGTCTATAAAATGTCATCTTAAAGAGATCAGAGGATATCAAATTGCCAGCATAATTTTTGCCTACCACTTTGAGAATAAAGAAGTTTTATTCTCCCTACATCCCTTTTATTTCTTGAGGTATTAATGAACCCCAGAGTACATCAAAAAGGGAAACCAAAGTAAAAACTATTTGGGCATGAAACTGGACACAGACACACACAAAGATGACCAACCGTAATTCATATAAACTTTGCTGTTATATCAAACATTTAAAAACTAGCTTAGCAGATTTCATTTTTTAGCAAAGTTGTTTCATCTTTTTTGTATTTTAAACCTTTCACATTGTCTTTTTCTATTACCAAATACATATGTAGTTGAGAACTTGAAGCTATCCTGCTGTCTTAAGTTCTTTTTGAAGATATCTTACTGTGTTTTTTTAAAAAATCCCCTCTGACTAGGAATAAACTAGCAATAGTTATGTGAAATTAGTTAACATTTTTCTATTTTTAAGGATTGATTTGTTTTAACACCAAACCGTTTACCACTTGCAGATCAAACTGATTATTATAAATACTGGGCTGAAAAGCATACTTGAATAGCTTTAGCATATTTTTCCTCATAAAAATGAGTGATTGGGCTTCGTGTTCTATAATTCTATTTTATGAATTGATGCCAACATAATAAACATTTCACAGAAGCCAATATGCTTTTCTAAAAAGAAAAAATATAGCAGTCAAAAAAGACATTTAAAAATCTTAATAAACAATTTAGAAAATATGTATATATTTACCTTTGTAGGTTAGCTTGAGTCTTGGAATATTTTGTTTTGAAGTGCCAATGACTGGAAGAAACAACATGGCCATGCTTAGCATCATCAAAGCAGGAAAAAGGTGAAAATCTTGGCTTCTGGCCTTAAGTCTCTCATCTTTATTAGCATTCATGATGAAAACAATGTTCTCTTTCCAACAGTGTTAATTTAAATCTAAGAAAGAGTAAAAAAAAACAAAAAACAAAAAAAAAGCTATTAAGGTATCAGCAAACTGACACAGGAACAGAAAACCAAACACCACATCATCTCACTCAGAAGTGGGAGTTGAACAATGAGAACACTTGGACAGAGGGAAGGGAACATCACACACCAGGGCCTGTTGGGGGCTGGGAGGCTGGGAGAGGGAGAGCGTTAAGGGAAATACCTAATGTAGATGACAGGTTAATGGTTGCAGCAAACCACCATGGCACGTGTATACCTATGTAAGAAACCTGCATGTTTTGCACATGTATCCCAGAACTTAAAGTATCAAAAAAAAAAAAAAAAAAAAACTATTAAGATAGCAGTTGGCAGGTTTTCCTCAATTTACTAAATTATAATTTATTGAATGTATATAGATTTTTAAAAATAATTTCTCCATAGCTCTTATTTTACCCTTACAGAAACGAATCGGAACTGAGGAATAAAATTAAGGACTGGCTTTCTCCAGATGTAGAAATAAAAGCACCACTAGAATTTAAACTATTTTGATATTTAACATTTTTTCCTTGACTAAAGTTGTTTCTGTGTTTTGTTTAAGCAAATATCTCAAGAACCAACTTTTTTTGAAACTTGAATTATTTGATCAGATGAGACCACTTTCACTGATAGAAGCCCATACTTGCCCCATGTCATCCCCAAATAAAAAGGTCCACCAACTAAAACAGACAAAAGCTGTCATTTTGAGACAAGTTATCCTGTTTCTGAGTTTAGAGACATTTAAAAATTCCACTTAAATGTGAGAAACTAAATTTAATTAGGTCAGGGCCCCAGTATAGGTGTTATGCCTGGAACAATGCAATCTTACCTGAAACCTATATTATTCCACACAGGGAAGTAATGAATAGAAAAACAAATTATAAAATATAAGCGTTTATAAGAAAGGGGGTGGTTATTAACTGGGTTGCCATAAAATAGGCTAACTTCATTGTTTTCTGTGAGATGTAGAGTAAATCAAAACACGTACTCTAAACTAAGCCTGGTAATAAAAATTATAAATCATATTTATTGAGCATTTATATGTACCCAATACTTTTTGAAAAGTGCTTTACATAGATTAAATGATTTAATTTAAAAACAACCATTAAGGGTGGGTAATTATTTATCTCACTTCACCAATGAAACAAAATTGAGGTACAGAGTTAAATAGTTCTTCCAGGGGTACACGGCAAGTAAGAGATGGATCAAATCAACGCATGATCAGGACTTTAGCTGGAGTCTGCTTTCTTCGCACCTAAGTCTTCGGGTGCTTTGCATTATGGTAGAAACCAGTGATCTTCAGCTCCTGCTAGAGTCTTCAACTTCTCTTCTATGTTAATTAACTTACTGCCATCTTACTAGGAAATAGGCCACAGAACCCATAATTTCCTTGATGATACATTGCATGGTGATAGCTTTGATCATAATAAAAAAGTATTAGACTTTAAGTAATGTTCTAATTAGTTAACATTCAGAATCAATATTTTATGCCTATATGGTTTAGTTTTAAGAGAAGGCCTAATAAGGGATGAATTTTCCTTAAGTGAGATCAGCTCTTCAGTGTATTAAAATGTCTCCCAGATTTTGAATACCAAGTTTTCAGTTACCTTAAATCTCAGCAGCTAAGTCAAGTCTTTGAAGTAAAATAAAATCAAATTTTGATGTGTATTATGTTTATACATGATAAATAATTAAGGATAGACTTCAATTTTATGCTGAATTTCTTCATGAAATGAAAAGTGAGTGCTTAATAAGTTGTTTCTTCAATCACTTTCATTACATTCAAAGATACCTACAAGAAATACTAAATTATTCTTCGTATATAATCTGTCAACATTTAATTCTTCTTTTAGAAGGTTACTCCATATGCAGATAATCAAGTTGATTTAGATACTCTTTCAATCATATTGTGTTAAATATAACAAACGTTGCATATTTTAGTCACATTTAATTGACATTTCCTGAACGTTTCCCCTAATTAGATAAAATGTGAGAGACAATAGGAATGTATTTCTGATGAAAAACACCTACACCATCAGCAGCCCTTTATGAAAATTTTAGTTTTAAATATTTCAGTTATGCTAATTTTAATATAGAACACTAATAAAGCCTCTTTTAAAAAAAGACATGAAGTCCTAAAAATTATATTATTTAAAGGCCAGTAGGAACACATTAATGCTATTGCCACAAAACAGTTACTTTAACTGATCTACAGAAAAAAAAATCAGATTAGATTTGAATATGAGTTTTGAATCATTCAATCTCAATGCATTCTTACGACTTGTTAGTTTTAAAAGTTAGTTTTAACTTGTTAAAATACCAGTATTCTTTGACTTATAGATTCTTCTTAAAAACTTGCTGCTTTTACACAAATTCCAATACAAGTTTTAAATATTTACATATTTATACGTTAATAAATATATATTTATATAACTTATGATGGTATTTGAATATATCTAACATATTCACTTATATATATTCTTAGCCATTGGCATCATATCTAATCGCTATTTATAAGGTGAGGAAATGAATAAGATTTTTTTCTGAAGGGAATGGTTAATTATAAACAATAAAGTACCATAAAATAAATTTAAAATGGAGACATTTGTGACACGCTATGCAAAATAACTCAAAGGAGTATCATATAGGCTTAAACAAGACAAGTATACTTTCATGGAGGACAGAGAAAAGAGACTGGGAAAGCAAACAGCGACAATTCCAGAAAACAGTGAAACCTTGTTAAGGACTCCTGAACACTGAGGCAGTCTGCATGATAGACTGGGTTATATGGCTATGAGAAGGAAGAGAATGTGGCATAATTCAGGGGCATAGAACAGAAGCACACCAAAGAGAATCTTTGGCTAATTCTTAAATTTGGCTCATGCATGTTCTTGTACCTAATATATTATGACTCGAAACAATACATATGATCACTCCATACTGCCTTTTGGTATTGATCAAGTGTGCTGTTCCACCCACATTCATCAGTGCTTCTCCAATCCCATTACCCTGTTCCTTCCGTTATTTCTTGTATTCACATTATTAGCAAAGCACTGATATCTGATTGCAGCAGACTCACAGCCTTGGCATACAAACATGTATTCTCCCTCCTACCCATACCCTCTAAAAAAAGTGAAAGGTAAAAGGAATGTAGAGACTAAATATATTAAATTTCTCATTATACTTAGTTGTTTTCTTTCTTTTTTTTTTTTTTAGCTTCTGGACATGTGAAATACTTTTTTATGACATGTAACAATGCATGTAATGTGAATGTATGTTTATATACATAGGCAAAAAAGAGGGAATTTTCCATATGTGCATTTTATTAGCAATAATGACCTTAGTGCAGGACATTTCCTGGGAATTAATGACTAGTTGGGGTTAATGGCCCTTGGCTATGCATTGAGATATCCACTCCTCCAACTGGTCATTAATCGCTAAGACATGCCCTGTGCCTCTAATGTCGTAAGTTAAGAAGATTGATGTTTTGGTTTTCAATGAACAGTAGTAACACTGTTCCTTGTAACCCAACTAATTAATATTGTTAAATAAGTTAAAAATCAAAGCCCTGCTTTCCTACTAAGACATTCTGAGAAGTGCCTATGTGTGCTGAACCTGTACTTGGAGGAACAAAATAAAGCAAAAATGGCAATACCTCTGGAACTTAAAATAAAAGCCTTTATATATTTTTCTACTATAAAACAGTCAAGACCTACAATCTGCTGGTCCTGATTCTTTGCTTTTCTTCCCAACAATCCTATAAATTCAATAGTTAATCTTTTAATTCAGATAATTTACGGGTTAGTCTTGCCAACAACCTCCTCCCTACTCTGTTGATATTTTGCTGTCTTCGTATGTGTGTGTGTGTGTGTTATGTGCACGTGTGTGTGTTGTGCATCTGGGATGAATTATGGAGAGAAGTAGGTGTGATTTAACCCAAAGTGGGTGGATTTAGTGAAATGCATAGGTTATACTGCATGCTACTGTCTGTAACAAGCTTGATCTGGAGCCAATTAACTGAATATAATCTATTCCAGATGCTCCCTGATAGAAACAGCACTCTTGGGGATCTTCAGATGTGGAGCCAATAGGGAGTGTTCTGATTATGAGAGACTTTTACACACTGTTCCACTAAATCAGAGATCCAAATGCATAATCTAAACTCAAGAAGACCTTGTGCCATTTCCCTAAGGAACACAAAGAATCCAGAACTTATTAGATGGATGGTAACTTGTCAAAAAATTTATTTCAGGAGCAAGAGATACAAAATTTTATATGTGAACTTCATTGATTTGTCTTATTTATTCATATGCATTTGTTCCAAAAGTCATTAAGCCAGGATCAGGTACTATTTGTGTGAAAAAATAGCTTCTATGCACAGAACAATAATTAGAATATATAAGTCTTCATGCCTGAAAATCTGGAACACTTAGATGTAGGACTCTTTCTCAAGTGTGTGTGTGTGTGTGTGTGTGTATAGGTGTGTAGGTTGGGGAAGGGAAGAAAGGAACCCCTGATTTTTTAATTTTATAAAGAGCTCTTTGTTCTTTATAACTAAGTGGTATGTATAAGGTCGCCTGAGAATGTTTTTTACCCAATTCAGAAAGCACAAGGAAATATGCCTATCTCAATATTAAAAGCAATATCTGTATTAACTCACTCTGGCCAAATTGCTGCTCCTATTTTGAGCTATTGTTTGATTAGATGGTTTTCCTGTAGGGTGCACATGACTGATCAATTATTGGTAACATTGCTTCATGGCATGGCTGTGGACAGAACAACAAAAAGGGATTATAGAAAAACACTTGAAAGCCAAAGAGGTAACATAGGCAAACAAAGAGAAGCTTTATGTTACAGGGGGCTGTTATACATTCCATTGATCAAATGCAATAATATCAAAGTAGGATTCAAGTGGTATGTAAAAAGGTCCACAGGAGCAGAGCTTGGAATGCTGGAACTTTCACTTGAATTTATCCTATCCTTTTTAAGTTTCCTTCTGTGTATTTTCTAATAGGCATGTAAAATATTCTACTACTTTAGTAAGATAGCAAGTATTTGTTGAAAGACTAATTGTCCATTAATGGACTTCATTGTCTTCAGATGTCATGAATTCTCCATCAATTGATATATTCTAAAGGAGTGTGGAAGGCCATCTGACTCCTCAGAGATCATGAAGAGTCTTATATTTGATTAAATGCTAATCAAATATAGCATTTAATTGGCCTCTTTATGATGGCCAATGATATTTCTCCACACACCAAACAAATTATGATTATCATCAGAATTAGTTGTAGAGCTGAGCTAAGCTATTTGTCAGTAAATATAAATTAAACTACCTACATTTTAATTTTTTAGTGGTTTAAACATTATGTTTGCATTTCTAAAATACACTGAGAGTATGTTGTTTTATAATCCTTGTTCAACAAAGCAACACTGTTAACATTTTACTTGGGTTTGCATGCGTTATAGCCATATACTAAAAGCCAAATAAAATTCTGTAAGATCTCACCTCTAACGAATTCAACATACAATAATACAATTGTGAGATTTTAGAATGTATGTGTGTAATCTCTTAGGTTTAATATTGTGAGTTTCTTTTTTTTCTTACCTTAACAGTAACAACAAAATAATGTTTAAGTTGTAAAAAGGTCCCAAAGAAATAAAGTGCCTCCAAGGTCTAAACTGTGTTGAAGTTGTTAACACGTTTATACAAATTTAATAAAATACTACTGTGAATGACTTTATTGATATTAATTTTCCTCATCCTAAATCTCACATCAATTTGGTGTTCAAAGCAGCAATTGATACTTATGAATTTGAAGGGTCAGAGAAAGTACTAACAACATCATCAGAGTTGGCTTTTCTTCAAATCAGATTAATCGACAGTCCAAAGTTTCAATATTTTCCTTTCAAATTCTTACACTCTTGGGAGCATTTTAACTCATGCAACTTTTCATGACTAAGATAATCTTATAATATGCTTTTGGAGAATTATATAACATTTTGTCAAATTTTAATGTGCACACTCGAAACATAAATCGGTTGTTTTTTAAAACTCAAAAGCATCGACCTCAAATATTCTGATATGTGCCTCTTAGGTACTTCTGCTTTTTTTAATGAAGTGACTTGAAAAAAGCAGAGTAGGAATTATTGAAAATATGAAGGCAAAATTATTATATTTTCTTGGAATAATGAAGTAAGAATTAACTTTTATTTTATTTTATTTTATTTATTTATTTATTTATTTTATTTTTTTTTTATTTTAAGACAGAGTCTCACTCTGTCAACCAGACTGGAAAGCAGTGGAGCGATCTCTGCTCACTGCAAGTTCCATATCCCCGGTTCAAGCAATTCTTCTGCCTCAGCCTCCTGAGTAGCTGGGATTTCAGGCACGTGCCACCGTGCCTGGCTAAATTTTTTATATTTTTTAACAGATATGGGGTTTCACCATGTTGATCAGGCTGGTCTCGAGCTCCTGACCTCATGATCCAGCAGCCTCGGGCTCCCAAAGTGTTGGGATTACAGGCATGAGTCACCACGCTGGGCCAACTATATTTTTATTATTGAGATATGCTTATTTCTAATTTAGTCAAGCCCTTTTATTTTTTAGAAATGTCATTTTTATCAAAACTAAACAATATTTTGGCAAATATCCAAAATTTCTCTTTATTCTTTTCTGAAATTCACATTCAGTTATTCATTTAGCTGTTGAATTACATGTCCATTTAACATTTTCCCAGAATTTATAATATGTATCTAATATTATAAGTATTCTACCTATGTGAAGAATAAATGGATTCGAATTTTTAAAAATTGATTATTCACAATAAAATGTACAGAATATTCTGTTTTACAAACCAAGTTAGTGGCTCCATGGTCTCTGTGGCAGCATAAATAATTCTGCACTTGGAAACTTGTTTTTCAAAGCAATACGAGTATTTTTATGATATATGTATATTTCCTTTTTTTTTTTTTTTTTTTTTTAAGAGATAGATAGGATCTCACTCTGTCACTGAAGCTAGAGTGCAGTGGTATGACCACAGCTCATGGTAGCCTGGACTTCCTGGACTCAAGTGATCCATCTGCTTTGGCTTCCTGAGGAGCTGGTGTTATAGGCATGTGCCATCATGCCCAGCTAATTTTCTATTCTGTTTTTTTTTTGTTTTGTTTTGTTTTGTTTTAGAGATAGGGTCTCACTATTTTGACCAGGTTGGTCTGCTCTTGAACTCCTGGCCTCAAGTGATCATCCTGCTTCAACCTCCCAAAGTATTGACATTACAGGTGTGAGCCACTGTCACTGTGCCTCACCTACTTTATTATATTTTAAAATATTATCATGGTGTTTGTTTTAGCAGCACTTATTCTAAGGTAAGAACAATACAGAGATGCACGAAGAGAAGAGCACAACACCTAGATAGGAAAGACAGACAAATGTGTAAAACAGAATTTCTTTTCATTTATTGACGTGTGGTAGTCGTGTTTCCCACAGTCTTCATGTGTATATTTTAATTTTCCAATTAAAAATATTTACTGAAAAATTGGTTATGCCAAAGGAGGAAAAATTGATTTTTTAAAAATTATTTAATACATGTCTTATCAGACTGTGAGATGGGGATTTCATCTTATCATGAAAACAACATACAGAGGTTATAGTTGCCAATATGTAAAACTATATAAGCCTGCTTATACAAAACCACTTATGTATAGGAAATAGCATTTCGATAAGTTCCTACACTGAGACTAAATTATAACATGGGGTTATACATACTTAGTTTAGAATCTTAAGGTTGTAACTATCGGAAACCAGTAAATAATTATGAAGTAATTAAATTACATTTTTGAGATGTATGCTGTAGGACAATTATACGTATTCTTCATAAAAATCCTAACCCTTTTACATAAACAGATAAAGAAATGCCATCAAATCTACCAGCAATGCCCATATTTAATAGCAAACTTTTAATCTAAAAAAACTGCACATAGCAGGAAAACTATGACCTTGAGTTTCATACTCACATATATTCTTCAGGAACACATAAACTGTTGAGATCAAAACACTTATGAGTTAAATGAATCCTATATAGCCTTATTTTATCTTTTTTTTTTTTAACAAAAGATGTGCTAAACACATTAACATTATTTGTTTCTTTCTTCACTCTTTAATGAAACACCTTAGGGAAATAAACACCCTAGGGAAATAGGAGAAAAATGTAAATAATTCACTTCATAAACATAATGCTATCTGGAAACACAAATAGGCAGCATGTAAAAAGAACTTAGCATCACAAGTGGAATTTAGGAACCAAGTCTTCATATCCGATTTGAATTTCATTGTATTTGACCCAACTCATCAACTATTAATAATTAACATTTTAAATTCAACACCTGATGATGACTATGCAATCAAAAAGGCAACTTTTCTTTCAACAAATAAAAGAATGGTCCAGCACTCTTAGCAGTAATAGTTATTTAGTGATCATTGTTTATGTCTCTAATGATGTTATGTCTCATATGTTCATGCATTTCATCTTGTTTTAACATGCTTCAAATGCAATTGTTCCAACCCACTTGTATTTCTAATTGTGTCATTATAAGGTAAACATTGTAGAATACATTTGCACATGCTCATTATTGGGGTCTCCTGGCCCAGAAAAAGCTGGATATCTGGAAAATCTTATCCATAGGAGAAATCTGAATTTTGCCATAAATAATCTACCAGCTTCTACCAGAAATTCAAAAGTTTCAAATCCCTGGTTCAGTAAATATTCCTATGTTTGGTTTAACTCTGCTATTGAGAAAGTTAAAAACAACTTAAAACAAATATATAAGTTTTATAAATAAATTGATATCATAAGTTCCATTATTTGTACCTTATATGACTGCCTTGTCATACAAAGTAAAAGCTTCTTTTAGCTACACTTCCACATATACCAGGTTATATAACTCTTCTGGGACATGTCAAAAGGATAGTAGCACTGTGGTTAAGCGCACAGACAAAAAGCCCAGGTCTATCACTTGCTTTCTGTTTATCCATGGGCGAGTTACTTAACCATACTGTGTCTCATGTTTCTCACCTGAAATTGTGGATAACAAGGGTATTTGGTTCCTTCGTTGTAAGGACTCAGAAACCATAATGTAAAGCGCCACACCCTGCCCAGTACAGAGTAAGTGATCTATCAGTGTTAGCCATTTAAAAATCATAATCAATTTGTCTTAATTTTCTATTAAAACTCGATTTAAGAACAAGAGAAAATTATGGTTTTAAAGACAACTCATGATTATCTGAAAGTACAATTACAGTTTATAAGGCCTTTAAAGCAGAGTTTTCAGGAAAATACTATATAACATCCAAGAGTATGAAAACAAATGAAGAAAATAATTTTAATTATTTGAGATCATAAACACAAATAAACAAGCAAATAAATAAATTTCTTTTCTCTACTTTAAAAGGGGAGAATGAAAGTGATGGTTTGAATCTGATTATGAAGGATATAACATAATTGTATCTGGAGCGCCTCTAATGCTACTCATTTAAATTAAATCACATAATTTATCAAGAAAGAGAAAATAACTAAATACCTGATCAACAATAACTTCATATAAAATTTTAAAATCAAAATAGAATAAACATTGGTGAATATGTGTAGTACTTGACTTGAAGATTTTTACTTGGATTAAAAAGATTAAAAGAAGTATGCTTCCCTGAGTGCCTTCTCCAGAAAGGATACTACCTTCTAAAGGGGAAAACAAATTTTAAAAATCTTGTGGATCCTGTGAAATACAAAGATATAGTACATTCAACAGTATATTCAAAGTATAACGATTATGTATGTCTGCAATTCAATATATTCTTTGTATTGAATCTTAACAGGTTGTAATTTTAAAAAAAATTTATGCATCTATGAGACTTAATTCAGTGTTCTAGTTTCCATTCCCACACCTAGTCTTTAGTTTTACAACTAGTATAGTATGGTTTAAAGGTATAAAGATCTTTAACGAACTCTTATTAATGTCATCTGTTTTCAGCTTTCTTTAAAAAATTATTCTTCATAATTATGATGTCACTTAGGCACCTCACCAATTTATAGTTTTGAACACATGTTTCTGATCATTTTTGAACATATGCCTGAAATTATTTTAAATAATTAATTAAAATAATTTTTACATGAAAAAGTAATCATGTTTAAAAACAGCTATATTGTGTTTATGATCAATTTTTGAAACTAGTTTTACTTACATTAAAATTGTTATGCTTTTACCAAGTATATTTCAAAATTCATACCAGCTTAAAAAACTGTTTTGATCAAATTTCATTTATAATACCCTGTGATTATATATCAAACATAGCGAAACTTTCATATATAGCAGGAAAACAAAAATTATTTTATTGACTATAGTAACGCATAAAACGGTGAAGCAATGTTTCCTAAGTTAAAACATGGCAAAATTGGATATCATATTGAGATTTAATTAGGTTTTGGTAGGTTAAACATACAAAAATACTTTTAATAACATTTTAAACCATTTCACATGTGTAAACATGCCAGTATTATTTGTAACAGTTTTCAAAATTACTGTATTTGTAGCATACCAAGAGTTGAAGTTGTTTCTGCCACAGATTCAAAGAGCTACTATGCATCTTAGAACATCTTAATATTTCTGGTAGTTCTAAGGTGGACTATTAAAAGAACACATCAAAAAATTTATTTCATATTAAATAGTTATTGAAATACATATTTGCATAAGGATGAACTGTTTCTCTAGCATGAACTTTACTGTCCTCAAATATAAATTAATAAAATTAAAAATTAATATCAATATATTACATAATTCCAAATAACATAATAAAATGTACAAATATCATCTTATAATTAATACAAGTTTTATATTATCTATATATATGCCTTCACATGAATTTATTATATTTTAAAGTATGACCTCATAACACTCTTTTAGAAACATTATTTGATGTACTGGACATGCAATATAGAAGCATAATATGGATCTTATTAAAGAGCTTCTATCATTAAAGCTGAATTCATATCTTTTACCTTCTCTTAATGTGTATAAGGGAGCAGTTCCTGGACTAATATATTTGTGTTTAAAAAGTAACTTGCAGTTACCCAGTGCATACGCAATGCGTATAGAATGAGTTGGGGTGTTGTCTTGTAATAGTGAGACTAATAAAGTGCCAGAAATTTCAGCTTCTTTATCAGGCAGTCACACATTTATAAAAAACCTCTCTGGTCTTCCTATGTAGATATGTTTGCTTGCTTTCTTCTTTTTGCATGACTGTTCTGTTGAAGTCATGTGTGGAATATTTGTGCTCCCTCCACCCTTATCACCCTCCTTATCTAGTTCTCTATCAACATAGTAATATCAGTTTCTGAGCTGTGTTTAGTCTCATCCTTATATCCTCAGCTACATCTTAACAACTGGACTTACACGAATGTTAAAAAGTGTCTCAGTCAGGATAAGCAGGGGATTCCTGAGTTGAGCATACAGCTGCCGATGGATATTTCTCCATTTTTATTTTTTACATCTTTCCCTCTTGGAGAAAATATAATACCTTTTACTACAATATCTCAGAAGTTGACTTGAAAGCTAGCACAATGTTCTAAAACTAGCACAACATTCTGAATTTTTAAATACAGAGTTCAACTCAGATAGTCTCTCAAAATCCTCAATAATTAAACTTACTTGTTTTTACCAAGTGTTATAGCAACTGAGATAAAATTCTTGAATTTTCCAGGGATCGCTCAGCCTACTGGTTAAAATTTCAGGTTCTGGCTATAAGATGGTTTGGTTGTAATTTCTATTTTGTTACTTATCAACTTTATCCTCTGAGAGAATTCACTTAATTTCTCTAAGTCCAGTTTCTGCATCTACAAAATAGGATTATCAGTTCTTATCAAATATGATTGTTGTGAGAATAAAATGAAATAATGCATGAAAAGCACTTACTATCTTCTCTGGCACATAACTAGCTCTAACAAATGTTAGCTTAATGGTCTTCCATTTTTACATGGACTATGATAGCAAGTATTTTCTAAAGATAGTAAGTAAATATGAAACTTAAAAGGAAGTCTGGAAACTCCCATATTCTCCTATCATAGTTACAAATGTGTTTGTATAATTTGGCATTAACGTTCTCAACTCTCATTCCACAGTGTACATGTTTTTCAATGCACAATTAGATAAGATCCCTATTGCAGTATTAATAATACATTGTTTTCCTCTAAACTTCTAATTCAATGGGCCCCTATGCACTGCCAAACTGAAATCCTAATAAAAAGAACATACTTAATTGCTTTATTGGATGTGGAAATTGTCAGACTATACAGAATAAAAGGGAGAATGAAAATATTTTTTCTAGAATTTTCTACTAGAGATTACTAAATATGTTTGAAGAAAAAGTCTATGAGGGAGGTCTTGGAGCTGATATAAATGCTTAGAAATGGTTTTGACAGAAAGCCAACCTAAAGTTATTTTTGAAGGCTTATTTAGATATTATAATAACCAACAATGTTTATGCATATCAAGAAATTTAGTTTTAATTATAACTTCTGTACTTTTTAGAGTATTCAAAACATGAGTCCTTTGTTATATCATAATAAAATCACAGTTTAAAATATATTTCCAAGTCATTAGAAGATCATTCCCTAAATCTTGCAAGTTTTTCATTTGTACCTTCCAGAACAAGCATAATCTCCATCTACTGAATCATGTACTTTTTCTTCTTTTGTACCACATGAATTCAGGACATCTATTAAATTTACCACTGTATCCTCAAAGCTTAACACAGTCCCTAGTATGGAGTAAGATATGAGTATTTATTTATTAAATAAATGAAAGAAGAACTCAATCTCCTCTTTCCTTCACCAGCCCACTTCTTTGACATATGATGGAGAAGCTTTTCAAATCTCTTTACAGCATCCTTATGTGTAATATCAGAAAAACTCAAAAACCTTGTGTCTCCCCAAGAGTCCAAGGAACATATGGGAATGTGGGGACTAAACTAGAAAGAGGTATAGATGTTATAAAGATTCATACCCTCCAAAATGGTAGGAATATCTGAGCGATTCAGGGACATTCTTTGTAATTCTGGGTATCTTTTTGCAAGTTTTTAGAACAACACTTTTTTCTAACATCACTTAAGAATATCCTAGAAAACCCCTGCGTGTAGAGAAGGGCCGTGAGATAATGGTAAGCATTTGAACTTTGTAGTCAGACAGGCTTGATTTTGAATTCCAGTTTTACCATTTCCAGGGTAAGATTTTCTTTGAAATTTAGCAGATAATGACAACTTTGCTATGTTTTTGCATTTGAAATAATGTACATTAAAATCTGTACATAAATAGTACTTGCAGAAAAACAATGGCTATTATGACAGCTATTTCTTTTTTGGTTTTTTTGAGACAATTATTTCTTATTATAGATTAAGATAGTTCCATTCCCTCAACTGGGTATGATTTGTCCATGAATCATGTCGGTATTTATAATTCAGAAGTGAGCAAATGCTCATTTAACAATTTGGAAAGTTTTGTCAAGTTTCTCCCTCTTCCTATCCCTGCTGGTTCAGTAAAAAATAAATAAATAAATAAATAAATAAATAAATAAATAAATAAATAAATATAAATATGTGTGTGTGTGTGTGTGTGTGTGTGTGTACATACACACATATGAAAATGATATATTTACTGGTATTATTTACTATCATGTTTCTACTTCTCTTCCTCTCTTCCTGTGAATTGTTGAGTTATATCCAGAAGACAAACCATAAAATTAAGTAGAATTTAAAGACATATTCAAGAATTATCCATTAAGCATTTATCCTATCTATATGATTCCCACATTTCTAGAAAATTCACAGCACGGACCTTTTCCTAAATAAATGCACACCCAGATTAAAAAGAGGATGAGAGAGGAATGTCTAAGTGGTAAAATATGCAAGCTACTCAGAGGAAAAATGTAGAGATGTAGAGATTATTGCTATCTTGGGTAAGAAAGAATGTGGAATTCAATTGTAATAGTTCATGAGTGCGTCCTTTGGAATGTCAATGAAGAGTAACGAATTCTTGATTATAAAACAATGAGAAAAAGATATCTTTCTATACTTGTCACTACAATAAATCAGTTTTCAGACAATGCTTCATTAAACTCTTGTACTGCATTATCCTCATAAAATTAAGAATTCTCCTTTAAAAAGTTGACTTGTGTACTTTACCTAATCATTCAACAAAGACTGCCAACTTCCAGGGATTATGATAAGCATCAGCATTAAGTATACATGGAACTTTGATTTTCCAAATACTGCATTTGATTTATTTAAAACAAGCTTATATCATCTATCTATTGACCAATCAATGTAGTACAAAAGGGTAAAGTAACATATTTAAAAAAACATTTTTATAATATGTAAATGGTATTTCAAGATTATTTCAGTTTAAAACAAACTATACAATTGTCTATAATATGTTTTTATTTAAAATATTAAAGAACAGTAAAAACATTATGCATTGAAAGGCATATTATGCTTTGTCTTGCTAAAAATATGTGTATCAACTAGGAAAATACATTTTTATTTTTTACAATTTACAGATTTTTATTATCATTTAACTTGAACTATTAAATTCTGATGTTTTATATAAGTGTCAGATTTTCCAGTTACTCTTTGATAAAGAATGCAAAGGGAACATGAATAAGGAACCACTATGCTTTAGAGGAAAGTGCTCTGAGTTAAAGGTCTAAAGACATGACTGTAGTCCTGGTTTGCCTCATACAGGACATCTTATTTTCGGGAATTCAATTAGCCACTCAGGGTCAGGGTTTTTTTTATGTAAATTTAGTCTGTTGATATGTCATCAATATTACAGGAATATGACGTACGTAGTTTTAGCAAAGCAAAGTGTCTATGAATATTTTTAAATAATTAACAACATACATAGACTTTTTTCTTTAAAAAGAGATTAACCTTTTTGACTTAATTCAAGTTTACTTTTTTTAGGGATCAATGTTATTAAATCTTATGTACAGCAGAGTCAGATATGAGAAACTCTGATTCAGATATTGCAATTTACTTTTATGAAATAGAGAAGTACCATGTATTACATATGGCATATATGATATACATAAAAGTCATATAAGATGTGTATATATGTGGTGTATATATGATATAGATATGACATATATAGTCTATACATCAGATACATACAGGATATGATATATAAGACATATATGGTATATACATAGGAGTGTGTGTGTATATATATAAATCTCATATATACTCACATACATAACACAGACACTACAGGGATATGGCAAGGGAATATCTGCTCTTTATCAAAGTTGTCATCAATATTAATGATACCTTTAATAATGTACATGTTCTTTTTTACCTAAGATTAATTTTTCTACTCCATTTTCATGCCACTAATGTAGCATCGAGTTGCTCTGATTGAATGCCTGGGTTGCTACAATTGGTATTCCGGACTTGACCCGTAGACTTCAATCCTGGAAATGGATAACTTGTTTTCCATACTTGTTTTCCTCAAATGTTTGCTTTCATAATGCCATCTCTAATTTGAAATATAAACTCCCTAGGTTGGTATCTAAATCCCTTCTTTAACTACACAAATTACTTTCCTTGTTCCTCAATGTGCACCCCCTGTTCCAGGCAAAATAGTCAGTGAACACATCCCATCTAAATTATATTCTTTTCCTTCTTCCTGTGTGTGATGTTCTGCTGTCCTGATCCAATCTCATCCAAAAAGCATTTCTGGGTAAGTTCCAGATCAACACACTCACACACTTTCTACCAGGGTAACTACAGCAGATTTTTTCTCAACTACATCGACTTACAGTCAAATTTTCTTGCATATGGCCTGAATTTTACAAGCCTCTTACCTCTCCAAAAAATTTGGAAAGATGCTTAGGCACAGAAAATGTATACTGTCTTAAATCTACTTCAGATAGCTCATAGAAGCTGAATGGGCTCAAAGTAAAAGCATAATAAATGTTTAGTAGACAGATAAGAAGTCAAACAATTACATAGAGGAAACATAATAGAAATCTGCTATTCTGACTCATTAAACAATTAATTAACTTTAGGAATAAAAGGTTCTGTAAATTTTATAAGAGCAATAACTGATATTCTTTTTTAATTAATAATTTTACTTCTTTTTTTTTGATACAGCCTCACTCTGTCACCTTGGCTGGAGTGCAGTGGCACAATCTCTGCTCACTGCAACCTCTGTCTCCCCAGTTCAAGAGATTCTCACATCTCAGCCTCTAGAGCAGCTGGGATTACAGGTGTGCACCACCACACCTGGCTAATTTTTGTTTACTTTAAACTTTTTATCTTATTTTTTGTTTTGCTTTTTTATTATATAAAACATGTACGTAACTCAAATATCAAAATTATATTACATGTATATTAATATATCCTTTCATCCCTGTGTTCCATTTTGTGCCTCCCTGTCCTTTTTTTAAAATATATATATAATTTAAGTTCTAGGATACATGTGCAGAATGTGCAGATAGGTTACATAGGTATACACGTGCCATGGTGGTTTGCTGCACCCATCAACCCGTCATCTACATTAGGTATTTCTCCTAATGCTATCCCTCCCCTGTGATGTTCCCCTCCCCCTGTCCTTATGTTCTCATTGTTCAACTCTCATTTTGGAGGTTGCTGGAAGATCAAGATTTGGTTTTGTATATATTCTAGCTTTCTATTGGACGTTCACCTGGCAACACTGAGAAGGCAGCTGAATTAAAGTCAGAAGGTGAAAGTAGTAGTCAGAGATAGATGTATAATTTTGGCAGTCATAAGTATATGGGTGGCATTTATGAGAGGTGAGATTGCCAAGGGAAGAAATTCCGATAGAGGAAAAAATGGGTGCAAGGACTGATCTCTGGCACACTCCATTATTAAAAGGTCAGAGAGATGAGGCTGAACCAGCAACTGAGACTGGTAAAAGCTACTTGTGGAGAAGGACAATGAGAAATATGTGAGACTCTGTATTCCTTTGAAATCTTCACAGGAATCAGAAATCAGAGGAAGATAAATGATCAACAGAGCCACCGGATTAAATGTTACTAATATGTCAATAAGGTAAGATCTGAGCACTGATTATTAGATTTAAACAGTACTAAAGAGTTATGCAATGGATCAAAAATATCAAGTTATTCAAATAGATATATACATTTATATATATTTTTTATTTTATTTTCACAATGAAAACATCATTTTATATCAGCAAATGCTTTAAAGTTAAGATGTATAGCATCCTAAAATCCTTGTAATAATATTTCTGTCTTTTTCACAAAGGGACTACAGATGAATGCTATTCTTTAAGAACAATGCTTTTGAACTTATAATGAAAATGTCTCCAAAGAAGGTGAATAAATATTATTTATTATAACTTATTTAATCTAACCTAAGATACCATTTTAATATACATCATTATTTTAGGTGTCACTAAGAAAACAATCTTGTCAATTTAACTATGACATGGCATTGGTTGTAAGACGTCATTGATTTCAGACATTGAAGTGAGAAAAAAACAACCATCTTAAAACTTATGAAATACTATTGTATTTTCTTTTTCTGACTATATTAAGATGTACATTCTATTTCTGTATCAAAGAATTAGACAAATGATAAATACTATTATGTACAGTGCTGTTGCAGAATAAACAACTATTCCCATGACACAACAAACACACCTAATAAATAACCACAGAAAAAGTGATCAAAACAAATTAGATGAAATTAAATTAGATAAATGTGTTGTATGCTGTAATTATTACACAGGCTACTATTAATTACATTAATGTATTAACAATATATTACTGCAGACTACTATTAAGTATCATATAATTTTCAAAATGTTTATATATTAACATATTTACTAATATTTAAAAAATTAACTTTATAAGAGCATTTACTTAATGTTTTTTAACATCAATAAAAATGTTTTATTTTACCCAATAAAAAATAATAATTTATTTATTAAATAAGACTTCTGCATTTTCTCTTTTCCTCAAATATGCAAAACTTTGATTGTGACAGAATGAAAATGCACAGCATTAGAAACCATGTAAGCTAAGGTCTGGTTTAAACCCTGCCAG
Source organism: Macaca mulatta (assembly GCF_049350105.2). Classification (NCBI taxonomy): domain Eukaryota; kingdom Metazoa; phylum Chordata; class Mammalia; order Primates; family Cercopithecidae; genus Macaca; species Macaca mulatta. The sequence goes on along the minus strand of NC_133408.1, from coordinate 134,281,283 downwards.
TAAATGTTGTTAAATTATTCTATTTTTGTGAATTGCAGTTTTATCATCTTTAAATGAAAGGACTAGTGAAGATGGGATTTAAGGTGACTTATTGTTCTGATATGTACAGGATCACTTACATTAAAAAGAAAAATTGAGACATTATTGATCATAGTCACTTCAAACATCAGCACAAATTTCTGTCCGACATGTTACAGCAGAGTTTTATGTATATATACATGATATTTACTCCCTATAATCTACAGCCTACAACCTGCAAGACATGAACACATTATTAAGTGCTTCTGTTAAGGAGTCATTATTAAGAGATAAATCTATTTAATACAAGTTTCTTCTGGTCTCCCTGGGGATTGGCCTAATAATGAATGAATTAATGTATATATATTTTACTGCCGTTTAATTATTCTATTAATAATAGACTGTGATTATTATAAAAGTAGTTTTTTTTACATTCTACCATTAAAAGAAGGTAGGTATGCAAAAAGAATATCAAAACACCATCTTCCTATCAGCACCTCAGTTAGAGATGATCACTGTTAACATCTTCTATATTTTCCCTATTTTCTGTGCATATACATAAATGTATTTCACAACAATGAGATTATATCAATAATCTAGTTTATAAATTACTAATGAGTTGTTTCCACTTTACCCATCACTATGTTTTCATTTTATTTAATATTCAGTCACATTAAAAATTTTAGAGATGTTTCAAAACTGTTTTTATGGTGGATTTGTCCAATTTGGTATCTAATTCTAAGCACACTATACCTACCTAGTTGCAGCACTATCATTTTTAATATAGTACACATATTAACCCCCTCTCTTATTTTTCATGATGTTAACTTGTTGAAGAGGGACAAGTTCAAGTTATTCCTTTTAAAATGCTTTAACCTCTTCAGGAATTTTAACATTGTCAAAAACTTAATAATTTATTTCAAAACCATATGTCAACTAACTGCACAATATGCCCTATTTCTCAGTTTTTAGTGGAATCCAGAGAAAATTAATGATTGTACTATTGGGGATTCTGTCCTAATATTAAAAAAAAGATTGGTCTCTTGATCTTTCTCCACTGGGAGAAGGACATGATGCATGTCCTCCCTAGCACAGGATTACTGCCCTTCATGAATGAGCACAAAGTCTTTCTAAGGATAGTCTTGACTGTTACTGAAATTTAAATCACTTAAGTTCCCTTCTTTTTTATCTCTATAAATCATTTCTGGCACATATTCTTTCACCCATCAGAGCAAATCTAAATAAGAACATGTTCCTTTTGGGCTGAATAGTACCAGTTTACCTAATTAATGTTTATTTAGTATCTAATAATGTTTTCTATTGAGAGGAGCTGGGCTCTGTTTTCTCAAGGTTTTTGCCAAGTCTCATAAATCTGGGAAAAGGCGGTCAGTGTAACCCCTACTAATAACCAAAGTGGCCACACACAGAACAAACAAGGGCCCAGTTTATAAAGCCTTCACTGAAAGACCTTATTGGCATAAATTTAGATTTCTCAGTATTAATTTATGATGTGTGCAATGCACTTTGCATTAAAAAAAAAAAAAGAATAGGAAAAAGAGTTAAAAATGCATTTAACCAAAGCTTTAATGCATTAATGTACTATTTAAATTTAATAGCCAGCAAAATAGAAGGTAAGAGAGAAAAACACAAAACAAGTTTCTGTGAACTATACGGAACTTGGCAATGCATTTTAGTTTTGATGTATTAAAATTTCTAAGCAATTAATAATATATATCAACATTGCTAAAAAGGACAATTTTCTGGGTGTCTGTCTACCAATTTCTAAATTACTTAATTGCTTATTTAATCAAGGTTTGAGATATCATCTCTTTACCAATATAATAAATTTTTGAACCAATAATATCTAGTAAAACACTGAGAAAGTACTTAGCTTTATCTACACATTCAGTATCAGCCAAAGTTAATTCCATATGAATTGTATTGTTTTAAAATCAAAATTTATTTCTCTAGACATGAAATTATAACCTTATTTAAAACTCAATAATAAAATCTTTCTAAAGATGTCATAATTTATTTACAAAAGACACAGATTACACCAGGGAAATAAGGCATATAGCTCATGGTGGTCCTGTTTTTATTTAATCATTCTCCATGGTAATACGGTATTTTCCCCAATTTGCATTGGACATGGATCTCAAGAACAGAATTTAGACAAGTTTTACGAAGAAGAATAAAGGCTTTGGATATTTGTTTTATTTCAGAGAGTCCAGAAAGAGATTCTTTAGAAGAAAGCAAAGAAGGATGGCATTTTTGTGTGTGTGTTTGTGTGTGTGTGTGCGCGTGCGCGCGTCTAAAAAACCCCATCAATGTTTCCTTTAATTTTATGACTCTTCTTGCTTTTACACTAGAAAGATTCCCAGACTAACCACATGATGTGAATGGAATAACCTTTTCTCTCTTTGGCTGGGTGATGGTTTCTCAAAATAAATATAACACATCTTATACATTTTTTTTTCTGAATATGTCTTTCTTGAGCCATGTCCATGAGTTGAAAAGACTTTCTCTGGGAATCCCAAATGCTGAGACAATGCCACCTTAATTAGGAAAAGTAATGTCAAGAGGAATTCTACCTCAGACAACTTACTAAACGTTTTTCTTATCTTTTCAATAAATACGCCTTTCATATGTTTACTCATAATGCAATAATTATTTCTAATAAGACAATCTTAAAAGTAAGTTACTCACAATAATGATAATGAGTACCTATCACATAGCTATCATGATGCCACACATAATTAGCTATGAAACTGACATGACATGGTACCTGCAGATAAAATCAGGTTATATGAGAAAAGTGATTAGCAGAATGCCTAACGTATAAGCTCTAAAGTAAATGTTAATACTTTCATTATAATTCCAGTGATTTCAAAGTTATTAAAGATAAGGATAGCATAAAAATATACAGTCATGCTTTAACAATGAGAATATGTTCTGATAAATTTGTCATTAGGTGATTTCATCATTGTTCGAACATCATAGAGGGAACTTAAACAAACCTAGATGGTACAGCCAACTACACACCTAGACTATATGGTATAGCCTATTGCTCCTGTACGGCATGTCACTGTATGGCATGTCACTGTATTGAACACTAAATCTGTATGGCATGTCACTGTACTGAACACTAAAAGCAGTTGTTACACAATGGGAAGTATTTGTGTATTTAAACTTACCTAAACATAGAAGAGATACAACAAAAATAAAATACTATAATCTTATGGGAACACCATCCTATATGTAGCCTGTCAGTTGACAGAAATGTTGTTATGCAGCACATGACTGTAATATATAGCAATATAATCCAGTTGTATAATATATAGTGCTCTCTAGTAAAAATATAAGGCAAGTAATTTTTTCTTTCTTTTTTTTTTTTTTTTTTTTTTTTGAGATGGAGTCTTGCTCTGTCACCCAGGCTGAAGTGCAGTGGCATGATTTTGGCTCACTGCAATTTCTGCCTCCCAGGTTCAAGCGATTCTCCTGCCTCAGCCTCTCGAGTAGCTGGGACCACAGGCATGCACCACCACACCTGGCGAATTTTTGTAGTTTTAGTAGAGACGGTGTTTCGCCACATTGACCAGGCTGGTCTCAAATGCCTAACCTCAAGTGATCCGCCCACCTAGGCCTCCCAAAGCGCTGGGATTATAGGCATGAGCCACCGAGCCTGACCCGAGACACAGTACTTTAAATTTTCTTGTAGTTATATATGAAAGTAAAAAGTAACAGATAAAACCAATTCTTATATATTTAATCCAATATATAATCGTGTTAACATGTATACAATATAAAATTATTAATCAAAAAACCATTGTCATGCTAAGTCTTCAGATTCAGGTGTGCATTTTACACTTTCATTGTTTCTCTAAGTGGATGCTGAATTTTTATTAGCAATAAAAATTGGTTTGTATTCTGATTTCATAAAATTTACAACTAAAAAAGGAGATTGAATTTACTCAAGTTGTTTCAAGCAAATGTAAAAGTTTTCGGATAACTGAATCGAGTATCATTTATTAAATTTAAATTAATTAAATTAAATAACATAAAAGTTGAATTTAAAGCTAGCTTTGAAACAAAAGCAAGATGTAAATACCTGCAAACTTCATCCTCTTCCCCAGAGGTAGAAAATATATTTTACATGAGATAGAGGGGAAAGATTCTGAGAATAAAGATATATTTTTTGCCTTATGCTTCGTGTAATAGAAAAATGAACACAATTCACTCAACCATCAGGATTTCTGTAAGGATCTTTATCAAGGTTTCTAAGAATGTATACTCATATATACATTTTATTTTTCCTTTGGGAACTGGCCTGTAATATCCAACATTTAAGTCAGCCTAGAGCCCAAAATTAAAGCTGCATTTGTTCTTATTTTTTCTGTTCCCCCTGCCTCTAGTATGATATGTATGAATAGTGTAAAACAAATAATAATATGTCATAGAATTGGATTTATTGTAGATTCCTACTTTAATCCCAGCCCAATGATTAACATTTCAAAGATGGGAGAAATTGGCATTATAAATTAATCTGGCTTTGGTGTCCACTGTATTTAACTAAGGAGAGCAAATCAGTTTTAGAGAGAAATCCTGGAGCAGCTGGATGATATACACAATTCTAGCTTGGATTTTATTTGTGTTTAGTTTGGTTTAATTTTATTTGTTTATAAAGCATGGAGGAAAAATAAAATACTTGAAACCTCATTAGGAATGTTTCAAGGGCTCTGAATTATGAATAGACATGAGAGCATCACAAAAATCGAATTCCAAATTTTTAAACTCTTTCTGGAATGATGCCATTCAAGTATGGGAATTATGTTGACAGTGTTTTTTTAACCCTTATTTGATCCCAGTCTGGCATAATACATGTCTCAATAGATGTGTTAAATTTATTATGTAAAACCAAAGAAAAAATGCGTGAATGAAAAAGTGAAGTCAAACATAAAGTGTAAGGTGACATGGATGTGATGGTCTGAACAATATATCAAAAAGTTTTTAATGTTTTATTGGTTTGGGGGGATAGACAAAAGTACTATACTTAAATAATGACATAAGAAGCAGAATTGGACATATTTTTTTGCTATCATTGTTAGTTACTTTTAGTTATTTGGTATTTAAGTACTATATAATAAATGGAGAAATGCCATTCTAAAAGCTACATTGCTGGAATTTTAGAATACTAAATCTACAACTCATACGTAAGAGCTCCCATTAAAGGAACAGGAAATTCTCAGGAATCACATCTTGTCACCAAGCAAGATGATACAGTATGTTTAATAATACAAAATCTGGTGGAAAAAAAGGATATTTATTGGAGGGAAATTATAAGGCATTTACAAAAAGAAGTGATTTCTTATTCTCAAATACAAAACTTTGAGATTAAAAACACACTGTCGTCCCTCAAGATTCTTGGGAGATTGATTCCAAGATCCTTCTTGGATACTAAAATCTGCTGATGCTCAAGTCTCCTATATATGATGTTGTTTTTGCATATAACCTACTCACCTCTTCCCCTATACATTTTTTCTTCTATAAACTTTAAATCATATCTAGATTACTTATAAAAGCTAATACAATGCCTACACATAATTTCATTCCCATGGATTTGGCATAGAACTTAGTGGGCAGCAAATTTAAGTTTTGCTTTGTGAAACTTCAGATAATTTTTTTCCCAGATATTTTTGATCTGTAGTTGGTTGAATCCACGGGTATGGAGCTCAAAGATACAGAGGGCTAATTGTACATATAAAGAAAAACCAATTGGTGTAAATAGATAATTCAATCTTTCTTATTCAATCAACTTTATATTTGTATGACATCTTACAGTTCTTTAATGACATATATACACATATGTATACATATATGTATTTTTACACATACATACAATCACATTTCACATATACTATTAAAAATCCTTAGCCAGGAGTGGTGTCTCATGCATGTAACCTCACCACTTTGGGAGGCTGAGGTGGGCAGATCACTTGAAGTCAGGAGTGCGAGACCAGCCTGGCCAACATGGTGAAACCCTGTCTCTACTAAAAATACAAAAATTAGCTGGGCGTGGTGGCGGGAACTGTAACCTCAGCTACTCGGGAGGCTGAGGAAAGGGAATCACTTGAAACTGGGAGGCAGAGGTTGCAGTGAGCTGAGATTGGGCCACTGCACTCCAGCCTGTGTGACAGAGTGAGATTCCATCTTAAAAAAAAAAAAAAAAAAACTTTTACTTAACAATTCTGCATTTAAGATATGCAATTGTGCTGGTAAAAAGAAATAAGTCATATTTTTGAAAGAAAATAAAAACTAGCCTAACAGCAGGTATCACAGATAAAAGAAATGGAGAAATAAGATACAAGCGCCAGTCTTCTGTTTACAAGTATATCTTTCTGGAAAAATGTACAGTAAAATCTCCAGATATGTTTGGATGATGACAAAGCAGAAGACTCCAGTGAATGGAAGCAGGCTACAAAAGCATGTCGCAGATTTGTGGGGATACTCAGAGGAGTAGCAAATTTAATATGAACAATTCAAGGGAGTAGCTTCAGGAATAGAAAGTCTAAAAGAAAGAATGTTGGTACAGCAATTAGGAGGAAGTAAGTGAACCAGAAAAACATAGTTCATTCCTCCAGAGAATGGGCTCATCTTTCCGTATACCACAATGTCAACATTAGATGGCTACAGTTCCAGTCACGGAAGTGGAATTTTCTGTCCATCTTTCTTTCTTTTCTTTTTCTTCTCTTTTTTTTTTTTTTTTTTTTTTTTGAGATGGAGTTTTGCTCTTGTTGCCCAGGCTAGAGTGCAGTGGCATGATCTCGGCTCACCGCAACCTCTGCCTCCCGTGTTCAAGTGATGCTCCTGTCTCAGCCTCCTGAGTAGCTGGGATTACAAGCATGAGCCACCATGCCCGGCTAATTTTATATTTTTAGTAGAGATGGGTTTTCGTCATGTTGGCCAGACTGGTCTCAAATGCCTGACCTCAAGTGATCTGCCCACCTGTTGGTCAGGCTGGTATCAAAACCCGACCTCAGGTGATTTGCCCACCTCGGCCTCCCAAAGTGCTGGGATTACAGGCTTGAGCCACGGCTCCTGGTCTCTGTCCATCTTTCTAATGATCCCTATTTCTAATTATCTGTAAATATATCTATTTATAGACATGCTGTTAGCAACCTGGCTAGAAAGCAATTTATACCAATAATGAAAAATATGATGTCTCAATCAATTTAGAAGCAAAATCTTGTGTCTATAAGTATTTTTTTCTGATATTTAGACAACAGAATTTCATGAAAATCTTAATCAATTTTTTCAAGTACCTTATTATTTAAATATTATTTATCCTAATGCTTTAGTATCACTGATATTGTTTCACTTACCTATATATCTACTAATTTATTGTTTTCTGATCTTGTAGTTATATATGAAATAACCAGACTCAGTTCTGGATATACAACATAGGAGAAGTGCCCTTCCTATTATTTCCTAGCAGCATAATTCATTTGGCCAACTTCCTGCCTCATCTCCCTATCAATTTTCAGGAGTCTTTCAACTGGGAGAGTGCACTCTGTCCCTAACATACCAACCCACTCAGCACTAGCTTTGAGTTTCATTCTCTCAAACACCCACTGCCTAGTAAGTGTAAACAATTTCAACCAATGAACAAAAGTTAATCATATTATCTCTGCTATGGTCAGAGATCACGATGACAATCTATTTAAAGGTATGGAAACTTGATCAGCAAAGTAGGTTCTAGGAAATGAAGATTAAAAATAAACATGAAGATTAAAAATTTGAATTTAAAATCACAAGAGTGTCAGAAACAGCTGCTAAGTATCACTATTAATGATGATCATTAATTAACCCTCCCTGAGATCTGTAAGAATTCTCTGTCATCATATCTTGTTTCCCTTTTCACTTACAAAACAATTTATATTTTTTACTATTCATCTTAATATGACTTGTTTTAGTTTTCTGTTCTGAGCTTTCAGTGTGGACACTGATGGCACTCAGTTTACTGAGCAGGAAATGGTTAACATCATCTAGTTCAAGGACTCTCATATTTGAGTTCTCCTAATAATCCAGATAAGATTTCCACTAAGGTCCTTAGCTGAGAGAAAATACACATTTCTATAAGATACTTGTTTTTAAAAGGAAACAGTGTTTATATAGTTAACTGGGTTACTGAAACACGAAAATGAGATAAAATGAAAAATTAGTTCAAATCTCCTTCCTCAGAGCACCCCCGGGTTTATTTGCAGTTAGGGTAGACTCATGAGAAGACAGAGTTCTCCTCTCAGTACAATACATCTCACAGGAATGTTAAAACAAGTAGCTATTCTGAATATAGTTAGAAACTTTGAAAAAAATTAGTTAAATCAGTCTCAGTAATATCAGATAATGTCTCTAATTATATATGTGCAGTGTGTATGTGTGTGTGTGTGAAGATTTTTTTGTTGTTGTTGTGGCTAACAGTACTACATGAAACATTTATATTGCTTAGTATTTGAGAAACTTTCAGGTGATATTAAACTTTTAAATAGGCTAAGCTTTTAACTGCGTTAAATTATTTTAGAACTTTAGAAACTTTTTAAAAAATATTTTATTTTTCTAACATTTACAATAAAATGAATTAACAAGAAACAAAAAATAAAACCATTTGCACAATAAAAGGGATTAAAAGGAAACACAAAATAACACCAAATCTTAAAATGCTATGTCAAAATTTAAAATGTCTTAATAAACACTGATAATATTATTTTCTTAAAAATACAAAAGTAACACTCGGTTGGGCGTGGTGGCTCATGCCTGTAATCTCAGTACTTTGGGAGGCCAAGGCAGGTAGATCATCTGAGGTCAGGAGTTCAAGACCAGCCTGGACAACATGTCGAAACCTCGCTTCCCCAAATAAATAACTAAATAAATAAAAATACAAAAAGTTAGCCAGGTATGGTGTCACGTGCCTGTAATCCCGCTACTTGGTAGGTTGAGGCAGGATTGCTTGAACCCAGGAGGTAGAGGTTGCAGTGAGCCAAGATCGTGTCACTGTGATCCAGCCTGGGTGACAGAGCAAGACTCTGTCTCAAAAAACAAACAAACAAAACAAACAAAAAACAAAAGTAACACTTGCCTTAAACAATGATAGTGGTCCCATTTACCATCACTGTCTAACATCAAATTTTCAGTCACAGACTCTGTGATACTGTAAATCCTAGGAAATATTTGGCGTATTGGACTGAGAAAAATCAGAAAACAATGAGATTAAAGAAGATACTGAGCTTTTATAGTCGCCATACAGTTCCTCCATTCACTTCCACCATGTCAGAGGCTTTTGGACTTCTCAATTAAGATTCAGGGGCTACGATTAACATTAGCATCTAATAGTCTAACACTGTGATTCCAAAACTATGTGCAAGGCACTCTGGAGTAATACAGTGAACTCACCAGGAATGCTGTAAGATATTTTAAAATTTCAAGATAAACACAACAATACTCATTATTTATCAGACACTGTATTAACTACTAGTCAAGCTGTTTCTTAATTTCAACACTCCGGGGGGTTACATTCAAGGGGTCACAGGTATGTGAAGTTGGGTTCTCAGTAAAGCAAGTGTCCTCAAAAGTCCTTGTGGAACAGGTACTAAGGATCGCAATATTCAATCCGATTCCAAGGTTTGAGAAGCTGCACAGTGCCCAACACATATGCACTCCCCATTAGTAAGTAATTCACATGTAATTTAAGGATATTTAAATTTAAAACATGTAAAACATTTTTTTTGTTTTAATTTATGTTGTCAGGACATAAACACTTATTAAGTTGTTTGGCCTTAACTATAAAAATCAGAATTCTTAGTATTTGTTTGTTGGCCTAGAAGTGTGATTAAAAAAAAAAAAAATGAGCTGTTATGGCACTAAGAACTGAAAATTTTGGAAAGATATTTCTGTTCTAAATACTTTTCTAGAAAAAAAAAATATATATATATATTTTTATATATATATATCCCTGTAAATCGAATCACTTCCCAAATCAAACCTGAAACCTGAAGGAGAATTTGGGTATGCAATGTACCAATCGATTTATTGCTTACATCTTAACGTTCATTTTGTCTCCTTTACTCTTCAGTATCTTCCAGCTTTTGCTACATTTATACCCAGAAGATTATAGTCATTGCAGCTTTTCTATGTTTTGGTTCTCTGAGTTTAGGTATAAGGTAATGAAGTAAGTAAGACCTGGCATAACAATGTCCCTATTGTGGTGCCACGATTAAGCCTCACTGGAAAGGATCCAAAGATGACTTTCTTTACGTTGACTTCCCTCTGTGGTGAATGGTGTTATTTTGTGTTTCTTGTTAATTCCTTTTATTGTAAATGTTAGACAAACAAAATAATATTTTAAAACAATGTTTCTAAAGTTCTAAAACAATTTAACTCAGTTAAAAGCTTAACCCATTTAAAAGCTTAATATCACCTGAAAGTTTCTCAAATACTAAGCAATATAAATGTTTAAATAGCACTGTTACCTACAATAAAAAAATCTACACACACACACACAGACACACAAACACACACACCGCACATATATAATTAGAGACGTTATCTGATATTACTGATACTGAAAGTCTAGTAAAACTATGTAAAAAAAGTTGCTGCAAAAACCCTATGTAAAACTGAATAGAGAAAGTGTTGTCAACTCAAGAAAATGGTTCATTTTCTTATTCCTTAATTTGGGCTTGTATAGTCTGTCCTCATTTCTTCTTTCATTCTTCACTTTGGAAATCTTCAAAATAAACCAGCTAAACATCTCCAAGTTTATATATGTATAGAAGGTTTCTGGAAATTTTTCCTAACCCCAAATTGAGACAAAGCAAACAAAAACAGTGTCATACTCTTAACAAACAGTAACACATTATTTTCAAATCAGTTCCAGAAAGAATATAGTTCTTAACCTGAACTAGGGATTAGACAATATATATTTCTATATGGGTTAAACTAGAACATCGTAGTTGATGTGTGAATGCATCTGTGTGTGTGTGTCTGTGATCAAGGTATGCAATTTTCAGTATATTATAGTGTATTTAGTACTATTTCCTTTATATTCTCAAAGCATCTTGTACTGGCACAGCTTTTCGTGATAATATTTTCTGTTTAGTTCATCACATTGATCTGAAGGTTCTAGATAAACTTAAACTATTATATTAGAAGAAAATTTAAAATTCCTATTTAAAAATTCCAAAGTTTAGACTGTCTGAAAGAAAAAAAAAAAAAAGGATTTTTGACCTTACTATGATAAAAATAATGAAAAAGTCCACAAAACTTTTTTGCAAAGAACATCTCTTACAATTGTATTATATGCCTTGAGATGCTTTCTTTGTTTTCTAATTATATAATAGTTAATTATCTTATAGCTTCTATGGCTGAATATATGAAACAAAATTGTTTAAATTTCATAATCATTGATTTCATAACCACTTTATGATATTTTCTCCCTTTGATTTACTAAACATTTACCTCTTCCTTGTTTTGTTTTTATGTTTTATTTTATACCTATACTTACTTGTAGGACAATATTTGTTTGTTCAGAGTGAGGGTTCTTTAATCTTTGGTTTCGATTATTTCAAGTACCTGTTAAACAAATTTTACTGTAATGTGTAAATAAGTAATGACTGAATTATCTATTACTGATTGTTAGAATAAGCCAAAGATGCATGTAAAAGAATCATTGTCAGCCATAAGCAAATAAAAGAGGAATCAATATTTACAATTACATTTGATCTCTTATCACCAAATTAAATTATATGGTAGTCAAAAGACATCATTTTTCTTGCCTGAAAATTAATAGTTTATAATTTGAGGACAACGCTATGTCTAATTTGAGGAAGAAGACAAGTTAGCTAGGATGAAAGTGATCTCAGGCTAAGTGCCTAAAATGTTAATCACAATCTTATAGTAAAAGGAAAATGAGAGCTATTAATTATGCCTATCAAACAATGAAACAACACAACAATAACAGAATATGATGTTGATTTTTGGTATAGTAATAACTCAACAGAGCACTGCCAAGATTACATACAAGCAAAGTGTCTTCAAACATAGATTAATAATCTCATCAAAATAATTTATATTGAAAGAGTTTATTTTATAAAACAAATACACACATGTATTAGGATTAGAAACTGATAAATTACTTGGTGCTTACATGGTATATGTTGTTATTCTATACAACAAATAAAATAGTAGAAGGGACTAACATAATTGTTCATCTTTAGCTCTGGAGCTGAAGCAAAAGTAGTCACTGATGGAAGTCAAAGTCAAGTCTAGCAGCCTAAGGAACTGGGACACTGTGACATGTTCAAATCAAGAAATCACAAGAAAGCTATGTCTGCTAATTCTGAGAGAGGTAAATAACTATTTGCAGGTGATTACTAATGTAATGGCAACATTATAATGTATAGTCATCCCTTGATACACACCAAAGATTGGTTCCAGGATCTCTGCCATTCCCATATGCCCACGTGTGCAACATTCTCCCACAGTCCTCCCTGCAGAACCCTGCTATATAAGAAGACTGCCTTTAGTATAAGCAGGTTTTGCATCCTGAGAATACTGTATCTGTTTGGAAAAAAAAATATTCTAATATAAGTGAACCCACCCAGTTTAAACTCATGTTGTTAAAGGGTCAACTGTATATAACTAACAGGACTCAAAGCATTACAATTACTTTACACTATATTTGTTTTGAGAGTCATTGATACAGCAGAGACCCAATCATTATTTGCATTCCAAGGTCTTGGAGTGATCATGTCTAGAAATAACATCGTATGTAGTGTGGACATAGATGATCCAAAGTTTGCCCTAACGAACCGTCCTGTAGAGTGCTTCCTCTCCAATCACATCAGCCCAAGGACAGTGTATTAGAATTATTCAGAGAAACAGAACAAATAGGAGAATACATGCATCTATCTATCTATCTATCTATTGAGGTTTATTTAAGAGACTGACTCACATAATTATTGAGGCTGACGAATCCCAAGATATGCAGTTGGCAAGGTGAAGATTCAGGAGAACCAATGGTGTATGTTCAAAAGCCTGGGAACCAGGACAGCAGATGTTATAGTTCTAGTCCAAGTGTGAAGGCCTGAAAAACAGGAGAGATAATATTACAGTTCCAGTCCAAACACCTTCAGGTTCCAGGACCAATAAGGGCAGACGTTTCAGTTCAAGTCCAAAGGCAGAAAAATAAATATCCCAGCTCAAGGTAGTCAGGCAAGAGGAAATTACCTCCCACTTGTGGGAATGTCAAGCTTTTTTTTCTATTAGGTCTTCAACTGTTTGGGTGAGACCCACAACAGGAGACACAACAATCTGCTTTACTCAGTCTACCAATTCATCTTATCCAAAAATGCCCTCTCAGACAAATCTAGAATATTTGCCCAAATGTCCGGGCACCCCATGGCCCAGTCAAGTGGACACATGAAATCAACCGTCACAGAAACCCTTAGCTGCTCCTTACTGCTAAGAGTGCTTACTGCTTGCTTCTGCTTGCCTGACCTCCAAGTCATCATATTGCCTGTGCCTGCTAAACCAAGGAATGTTCAGACACTACAGAGAATTCCCAAGTTCCAAACTCTCATCATGCCCAGTTTTCTCAGGGCTGGCTAGAATATACATTCATCATGCTCAGTTATTAATAACTCTTAGTGGTTGATAACATTTACCTTTCAGTAGAAACCTTATTTTATTTTTTAGAAAGATGGAACAAACATGGACGTTCCCATTGAAGGGAGCCTCAAGGAAATGGCAGGGAAGCATACTCTTGGTATCCCATCAAACGTCATACAAACCCTACCATGTGGGGGGGTCTGTCACCTTCTCTGTACCAAGGCTGACCAGACATTTACTTATTAACACCTTGGAAATGAGCATGTATGAAATGCACTTGCACAGTTTGTGACTTTTATTGCAAATGAAGTAATGGTCAGGATGGCAGTGATTTGAAATACAGTAGAACAGATTGTTTCCTTGTTTATAGGAAACTAGAAGTGGAGTATAAAATGCACTTTGTAAATGTACCAGAGAGAACCATAAAACTGAATAAGTGCATTGACTAAAATACAACACAAGGTGATAAGTTTAGGTTGGCCCTAAATAATAGACAACCATAAAAGATAATTAGGTTTGAACACATAATCTAAAGAGAAAAGAGTAAAACCTTTTTACAAAAATATGCAAAAATCTGAAAAGAATTTAGCTAAGCTCAGATGTCATTATTTTTAAAGGTATTCATTTAAAGATAAAGCACAACTTGTCTTTCTACATATAAAAAATTGTGTCATGTTATTACTGTCATCTCCACAGTTTTTCAAATTGATTGCTTTAAAAATAATGTAACGATCTTGCATTGCGAAGATTTTTCAAACATTTTATTATAAAAATTTTCACACATACAGAAAAGTTGAAGTATACAAAAAGCATCTGTATACCCACACCTAGATTCTACAATCACTCTTTTTTTTTTGACATTTGCTTTATTATCACATTATACATTCCTGCCAATCCATCCGACTTAAAATATTTTTTTCAAAGCAGGACAGTGATATCCATATACGTTACCCCTAAACACTCTATCAGAATAAAAATATTTGTATTTTCTCTTGTAACTTAAATATATATGTTGCTAAGGGATAAAAATATATAACAAAATAGATGTCTTACTGTGCACTAAATCTGTTGGACACTAGTTACTTATCCATTGGAGTTTAGTGCTTATGAGGCTATCATCTTAGTTTTAATCTCCCTGAGGGTCCATTAGTTATTTTGTTTTCCATAGGTACATATTAAACCCCTAATAACATTTAGTCATACTGAAACTTAATGTACTTCCAACAGGGGTGTAACATGCTAAAGACACAAATCTTAAATAATAGACAAATCAGGGAACAGGTCCAACTGATGGTGTTAATTAAAGACATTTTACAAATGATTCACTTATACATTTAGATACTATAAAACAAACCTATTATTTAAAAAATATATAATAAACAATAATTTATTTACCTTTTAGAGATGTCATACTTACCTATATTCATGTTTTATTTTAGTTATATATTTATTTCTAATGGGGGTTAGCTCTTCAACAGAGTATAAATTATAAAATGTCTAATATTGCCAGAGATAATATTTGCATTTATCATACAGCAGCAAGTAATGAGCCCTTGACATCTCATAAAATTGTGGCACCTCAGTAAACGACAATTAAATGCTGAGCTCTTGCGAATATGAATGAACAATATGACTTATGTCACACTTACACAATTCCTTTTATTTTAGCTGATGTGCTTCTAAGTCCAAATGTGCACTGGCTTATCCAGTTGTTTTTATTTTTCTTCTGATAATTGTTAGCTTTATCACCTATTTGTTACGTGTGTGTGTGTGTGTGTATATATATATATGCTTAGAAATGTGAACAAAATAATATTTTAATTTATCTTGCATTATGCTGTAATATAAGTGATTTTTTTTTAGATGAAGTCTCGCTCTGTCACCCAGGCTAGGGTGCAGTGGCAAGATCTCGGCTCACTGCATCCTCCACCTTCAGGGTTCAAGCAATTCTCCGGTCTCAGCCTTCTGAGTAACTGGGACTACAGGCACGCACCACCACACCTGGCTAATTTTTGTATTTTTAGTAGAGACAGGGTTTCACCACATTGACTAGGATGGTCTCTATCTATCTCCTGACCTCTTGATCCACCACCTCAGCCTCCCAAAATGCTGGTATTACAGGCGTGAGCCAGTGCGCCTGGCCACAAGTGATTCTTAAGATAATAAAGCAATCTCCAACTTCAATGTATTGCATAGAATTATAGAGTTTGATTCTTCCAACTTAAAGGAATAATTGAATTTTCCAGAGTATAAAGTTATAAAAATCACATTTCAGAAAAATAATATCTCTTTAAGACCTATGGTGTTAACTATATTTTAGTTTGGTATTGAAAAATTTTAAGAATTTTACTAATTTATGAGCAAATTTCAACCCCTTATGAGTTGCTTACATTTTCCACCCAAGTCATCACCTATAAGCCATTTATATTCATGAAATATAGAGGACACACAAAGAAAGAGAGCTGGCACAGATTAAAAAGTAATCTTTTTAACAAGCTCTTTATGAAGTAAATCAACCAGTTTACCAAAAACACCACAAAATACCATTAGCATAACAGACAGTAAGAAGAAAATAGTTATATCAGCAAATATCTTAGCCTACAGACACTTTATGGAAATCACCACAAGAAAAATAACACAAAAAGTAATGGTTCTAAACATGCTTTGTTTGGAATAATGATGCCATTAACACTTGGCACTACAGTGCCCAAATGGAAGTGTGTTTGCATAATGGTTTACTTTACTCTTTATAAAGATAAACACAGAAGGTCACTGTGCAGAGGCTGACATGCTTCGGAAATAAACGGCACTTTGAAATACAGAATGTCTCACTGTTTCTGGCACAAACCTCCCTTTTTAGTCTGATTAAAAAAAAATAGACCTAGGGTTTTATTCTATTTCTTATTTTTATAATAACAATATTTCATCCTTATTTGCTGAGATGGATAAAGAAAGTCAATACTAAAAATGTGGCAGTTAACTAATAAATTATGTTAACAATATCAAATATGGTAACAATTTTGATATCAACGTTAAAATATCAGCACAGTGCAATAAAAATAACTTGTATGAAAGATTCTGGTTGTATTCAAAATATTAACCAAAATATTTTTGTTTCTCCAAGTGAGACTAAATTCCTGAAAAGATGCTTTTATAAGTTGACAATTTGGTACACTTAAACAGCTCCCCATTGTACATTTTATGCGCCTTTTCTTCATAATTTGACCCTTGCCTACACTTTATGTATACTGTCTAAAATGTGCTCACTATAATACTCTGATGTCTGAGTTTTTTGTACCATGTGACAATATGATCTTATATTTCTCTTGTGACTTGTATTTTACAAGGCTTGTAAGTAAATAAACTGCATTAATTTATGCTGTACATACATCAACATTGTTTGGGGAGAACAAAGCAAAACAAAACAAGCCAACAAAGGCTCTGCTGGGCGGAGATGTAGCTCCTCTCAACAACGCCCAGCAGTCCTCACATTTTCACTTCAGTCCCCCAAAGCACACTGATTTGTATCATCAGAATTTTTTCTGTTCCACTAAGATCAGAAACTCAATTTCTGGCCCTTTCTACAAATTCCTCATAGTGACTTATTTCTCCCCTTCTCACCGACTGTGTCTATAGTGTCTACCTGCTTTGCTACCCACATCACCGTCTTTACTATCACCTCAGCTACTGGCAGGACCCAACACCTGTAGTTCCTTAACCCCCTTCGTCTGTTTTTTCCTCTTACTTACCTTAGACCCTGATATTCTCTTATTTTGACAATGACTGGCTGCACTTTCAGCTAAAATTTTGTAACAAGTATAAACACATAAATCAAATGGCAGTGAGGGTAGAGAAGGGTGTTAAATTGCAGTTTCCAGGCCATCATCTTCAAATATTTCATTGCAGCAAGTCAAAGAGGGGTGATAAGGAATCTGGATTAATCATGAAAGCACTCCAGGTGGTAGGACAGAATCTATCCCTTTTTAACAGTCATTGAGTTTAAAATCGGTTCCCAAATCTAGAGTGCCAGACTCAGATTTTCCTCTAACTTTAGTCCTCATCTGTCTTTATTACCTAATTCATGAACCATTACATTATTTTTTATCTTCTGTCACTTCCGTCCTCTGGTCATATACAAACCACATGTGTACTATGAATGTGTTTTGATACAACTGATTTGGTAGGCAATGGGGAGCCATGTGTTGTTTTGTAAACCAGAAAGACAAACTTTTCAAGTGGTCAAGGTTTTTCTCAGTATTATCAGAAAATTTATTATGGCTTTATCTCTAACTAGGCTTCTAATTTGTGAATAAAACGTTGTCTTATTCTCACTTAATCATCATATTGCTGAACTCCACTCCAGTTATGAGTGAGAACATAGTGACAGAATGTAAATGATTTGATGTAGCTGCAGAGCTATTCACTTTGACAGCAGGCCATCTAATACCAGTGCGCATTCTTTCCTTCACACTGTCCTGCAGATGGTAGGATTTCAGTAACCATTACATAACTGGAGGAAGGAAGCAAGAAAGATAGGAAAGAAGGAAGTGAACGAAGAGAGAATGACCAACTAGTGTTCAAGAAACACAAGCCATAAGTTCTACAGTAACTACTCCAGAGATGATATATCTATCACATCTCTCCACAAACTATATCACTTGTGGATAAAAACTGAACTGTTATTTTATTGAACTGAAAATAGTAACATTGAAAATAATATATATCTCAATTCAACTTTGATAAAATTGAATTTTCAAGCCTAACAGGATAATGTCAAACTATTTATTGATCTGATAAAAAAACAAAAAGGTAAGGCATTATATAAAATAAGGAAATATGTATATTTTTTTACCATTGAAGTGTGAACAAAATTGATATGGTTAAGAGATGGATGAACATGCAGTCAGAGTGACAGAGATTACTATCAACACCAGCATGAAAGTATAGCACTGGGAAGATAATGGATCTGATCAAGATACAGAAAAAAAATAAAGAGGTCAATAAATACATGAATAAGATCTGAGTCAGGCAGAATGAGTAAAAATAAAAACTATAAAGAACAAGAGAGACAGAGTCATAGTGAAAGAGAGAGAGAAACTGAAACCGAGATTTCCACGATGGAAAAAGAATTAGCCAGAAGGCAGCTGTAGGCAAATGGGGGCGACGCAGTGTGCCTGACTCTCTGCCTGTAGAAACACGCATCATCATTCTAATGAGAACCTTGGGGAACAAGAAAACATCATAGCAGCACAGGAGGTAATGGGACCCTCCTAAACAGGACTGGTGGGACTGCACCTGGTGTTCAGACCCGGCATCTCGTTATCTAAAAGGTGCAGGGAAGCTGGAAGGAGTTCAGAGACATGATGGAAAAATGATTAAGATACAAAGAAAGATGATTTCTGATGGAAGATTAAAGCACTAAAGAAGCTCAACTTGGATGAGCAACAAGTTGACGGGCAAAGTATCTCTCTACAAACCAGCAAAATATATCAAAATTCTGGAGGAAAAAAGTATTATTAAATTTGGTACTAGGAGAAGAGGTTTATGAAGAATAATTGCAATGAAGCAGAAAAGAAGTCAACCCTAAAATTAGGAAGTGAAGTATAAAAATGCAAGCAATGACTACTTGCATGTATGGAGGAGGGGAATGGACAACATCAGTTGGACAATGTAAATAAAATACAGGCAACTTGACCACACAGAGGGTGACCGTGATTCTGGAAGACAAAACAATCAACATAAAATAAGGAAATATCAGAATTATATTAATAATACAAACTCAATTTTCAAAAGGACGAAAAATTTTAGCTTTATCTTCCATGTTTTCTTGTTACACTAGCCTTCACCTGAAATAATAAATTAATTCAGTAATTTCCAGAAGGGAACTAAATAAAATCGAATAATTGGTCATTTTAACACGGCTTACAGTGATTCTTTGTGTTGATTTGCAAATTAATATTTTAAAATATTGAAATGTGAATAAATCACTCATATAATTAGCAATGGGGGTAAATATAAAATATATAAATAACATATAGATAGATATGGAAATAAATCATAAATATTTTATAATGTTTTAATCATTAAATTATTCCTCCCTCCCCTGCTGTAACTTTGCGGGGTATGAAAAACCCAGATACCCATGGCCTCTGGAGGGGCAAAGAAGACAGGGCTGGAACTGAGGATGGCTGCAGGTTGAGTAGGCAGGGAGAGTTGCAAGAAGCAGGAAGAGAGGAAAACAACTATCATTCATGTAGGAGTGAGGTGGCTCTTCACAAAAGGAAGCAAACAATTCTCAGGTGGGACTTATTTATCCATAATAACACAGGCTGTTGCATGTACATAGAGGTCAATCTGTATTTTTTTCTATGAATCACTCTGTAATACCCATTAGGAAGAAAGTGAACTACCCACACAGGTATTATTTTTGGATTATGATATTTGAGTTAGCAAAACAGGTATGTCATCCACCATCTCGCAACTTAAATATTCACAATGTTGCATACAAATATATTTTTATTAAAACTCAAAGTGAAGATTTCTGCATTTTAAGAAACATCTGTTGCACAATAGAAAACTCTGAAGAAATGAAATTCTCACTCTAGTCAGACTGTCCATTTGTTTGCGTTTTATGCATTTGCTTGTCTGACACTCATCTCTGTGCTTTGAGAGTCAATGTAATAATAAACTGTACCTGTTTTGCAGCTGTTCCCAATTTGTAAAACATGTGTGGTTTTTTTTTTTAATCTCATTTTAATTTCAGCTTTGGAGTTAGATATTGCTCTTCCTCTGTTTCACAAGTAACAAAGCAAGAATCAGAGGGGTTTCTGAGCAGCCTAAGTCAAGTAGAAAGAAGGGCTAACAACAACAAAGACCTCATCCTCCAACTGCCCAGCAAGTGATCCTTCCACTGCATTGTAAGTCCTGAGCAATTCATGTACAAAGTCACAGCATCAATAAACACAGAGTTAACAAAACAGTGATTACTGCATAAAACCACACCCTTATCATGAGTTTGTTGGGAAACATAAAAAGTGCAATTATTATGAAAGAAAAATGAAAGAAGCAGGTGAAGTAGATCAAGTAAAAATTAATAACAAAAGTTATTAGCTTAAGTTTCCAGAATGTGTAGCCATTTGTTTTCACAGAATGACCTTTGTTTTCTAAGTATGACATGTCATAGTTGATTAAAATGCAACTCATGCCACAGTGAAAAAAGCCAGAAATTTCAGGTAGGTTTAAGCATTCAGAACAAAAGGACACTCTAAAGATGGGTGGAGTGGAGCAGTAAATGGAAGGAGGAACAATATGGGAAAGGTGTACTGGGAGGGTGAGGAAAACCTGAGGAAGAATGTGGAAAAAGAGTGGAAGCTCTTACAAGTTTCCAGAAACTGAAAACAAGCATATGCACAAAAAGAAACTTGGCAACGTCTTTCCAAATGCACCAAGGAGCAATCTGCAGAACAGAAGGTTCCAGTAGCTGAGAGGAAATACACTTAGCAGAGGCAAACATCATCTTGGAACTGACTGAAAGGAAAATAACATTTAAAATGTTCAGACTCCTTGGAAGACAGAAGTAAAGGAACTGAGTCAGCGATTGAATGTCATAAGGCAGAGGTTTAGAGGCCGAGGACATCCAAGGAGGTGAGCTAAGGAGAAGGAAAGACAAGGATGTGAAGTAAGAATATAAAAGAAGTATACATAAATCCAAAATATACAGTAAGATTAGAAAGTAAAACAGAATACAAAGAAAAGAAAAAAAAAGGCACTTGGAAAGTGGCCTCTCCATAACAGTGAAGAAAAAAAAAAAAAAGGCACATGGAAAGTCGCCTGTCCATGAAAGTGAGCTAACGCTTGTGCAGCAGTGAAGAGCTTAAACTCTAAAATCCAACTGCCTGGGTCCACATTCTATCTTCACAGCTCAGTAGGAGGAAATTGGGGCAAGTTATTTAATCGCTCTATGCCTCAGTTTCTTCACTTGAAAAAGGAAAAGGTATCACCCACCACACAATAAATCAAGAGAATTCAGTAAGAAAATTGTTATAAAGCAAAGAATACAGTGCTTGTCATCAGAGGGAACAGTAAACTATAATCTTAATTTCCAAAGTCTTGAAAGATTTATAATACTTCAAAGATCAGAAATGGAATCTGAACAAAAAAAGGCTATGAAAATGATCAGCATGATGGAAAAAATAAGAAAAAAAGAATCAGTCCAACAGAAAGGATAACAGGACAGTAGGAAATAATTAGGCAATTTAAAGATGAATTTTTTTAAAGTAATGAATAAAGTGAAAGATGTTACTTAAAATTTATCTGATCCAAGACAATTTACTATGAAAAATGTAAATTCATGGAAAATGGGCAAAGAAGCCCCTTATTTCTGAAAGACCTAATTCAGAAATCCAGCTTCAATCATTTAAAGTGGCTCCCTTATTCTCATTCCCAGAATTGCTTTCAACCAGCCAAATATTTCAATCCTGATTCAAGTAAATAACCAAGCATTTCATATCTGAATGCTTTTCAGAAACAGTAAGGGAAAGTAATTTTTGCCAATCTTGCAAACATAACTTGAACTGAGTAAAGTTACAGACTTCCATTCTAACAGGAAAAGTTTCAATTTTCATAAGTTAAAAATGTTTATTTTGTAAATGGAAACATCAATAACAACAGTAATAATCATCAATCTTTTTAGAATGTTTGCTATGAAATAAACTCTACACATCTTATTTCAGACTCTTTTGGAAGACTTTTCAAAAATGCTAATTAGTTTGCAATAAAGTTGATGCTCAGAGAAGTGTAGTGAGTGCTTCAGGTCTTACAGTCAGTCACTATCAGAGCATGGATTTGAATAAAGGTTTATTTGAGCAAAAGTATGTCCTTTTCATAATGTTGCTACCTGAGAGCCTTCAGTGAATAATAACTTGAATAGAGTCACTACGTAATATCATTGTATAATGATACCATCAATCACGGATTTAAACTAGTTATTTAAACTAGTTGTTATTGTTTGTTTGAACTGAAACCTATCTCTCTATCTGTATGTATCTATACATATATTTATTTATCTAAACTCTTATGAACTTGATAACCAAATTTCTTAAAATTAAAGCAGATAGAGAGCATTTTTGAACTGCCACTATTTAAAAAATATTTTTTTGGAAAGGAAAACTCGATTCTCTTAGTCATTCTAAGTTCTCATAGCCTGAGCATCTCCGCAAGCTGCATTTGATTTTCATGCTTAAAGATGCATGGATTTTTTCATACAACACAGCCTCTAAAGACAAGCTAATTACTTCATCTGGTGCTGAAGTGAAGAAAGTGACTTGACACAATACAGGAAGAAAACTTTCAGTGTTGTAGTTTATTGAAAGACTGAATGTCAGCCACTTTTGTGGCACACAAATTTTGTGTAATACATTTTATATATTACATTAGGATTTGTCTGGATAATGCTGACAATAGTAATTTTTAACTTTAAATATTGACTTTAGAACTTAGAACCTGTATAAAACTCAACTCCATTGTATTTGTAGCTGGTAAATACAATATGGTCTTTTATTCCAGGAAACAATAGGCACTTAAAGATATAAAACATGTATACAAAGAGCTGTAATTTAGTAGAATGAAAGTGCTATACAAGAAATATAGAAGATGAATTAAATAGTAAAAAAAAAAAAACAAAACTTCTTGAGTGAGATGGATGGGAGATGTAGTAGAATCAAAGAAAATTTCACAGTAGAGAGAAATCATTTAAGCTAGAGTTTGTAAGTAGATAATGTTTCCATAGACACATAAGATATGGCATGAGAAAAGATGTGATGTAATAGTTTCATGTGGCTAAGATAAGCACGGACTAAACTGCAAAGTTAGATTACAACCCAATCATGACAAAGGTATTGTGTTTACAATGGATTCTGCCATCACTTACAGTAGGCAGTGAATGACACCAGAGGTATCTAAACAAGGCAGTCACTGTATTTGAGTTTACCTTATCAGGCGAAAATAATGCTTCACCCACAGTAGTTTCATCACTTGTGATGTTGCAATATCTGAGTACATATGCATACCATTTCTCAAAAAGTTAGCAATATATTTCTTTAATCCCAATTCAGGTCATTCCCTTTAAATTAAGAAGGACATCAATTATTCCTTACAATTATTCTCATATAAAATAGGAGCAAGTATGTGGTGCAATCTCCATTTATGGAGAAAATGTGTAGTAGAGAAAGCAATCATGCATCTCAAACACTACAAAGTATTTGCAAAAGTCAGCCTTTTACAGAAATATTCAGAAAAGACACTAAAAACATAAGCAAGAGAAAATGCAGATGGGTTCATATGCCTTAAAAGGACATATATTATTCCTAACAAAATTATATAAATATGTACCTGAGTATATAATGTGCTTCATCGATTTTTTAATAGAGGAAGGTGCCAAGAAGATGGTTAATGGCATAAGCAGGTTTAAAAACCATGAGAATCTGACTTTCTTAGAATGATATTGTTCTTCATTTACTACTATATTTCATATACCTACACACATATACACATTAAAACATACTATATATGCACGTGATACTTAATGTCATTGTTAGTTTTGCTTAAATTATGTATTTTTCTACACGATGTTGACCTTACCAAATAAAGTCTTACTAACAATGACAAAGGTTCTTAAATGCAATATCTTCACTTGATTAGGGCTTATGATGAAATGAGAACAGAAATATGAGTTAGAAAACTAATAAAATAGTTCAGGCAAAAGAACATGAAGGTTTGAATCATGGTGTTGGCAGTGACGATGGAAAGGAGGCAAGTTTTAAGAAAACTTGCTGAAGTAATTGGAAATAAAGAGCAAAGGAAAGTGATAATAATAGTAGCTAACATTTATGAGGTATTACTAAGGACCAGACATTATTCTAAGTTGTGAACACATATTAACTCAATCCACACAGTAATTTATTAAATACTCTTAATACTTCATTTGCAGATGCTGAATCTAAGGCATAGAGAGATAAAGCAAGTTGCCCAAGGCTACAAGCTTGTTAGTGACAGAATCAGGATGGGAATCCAGGTGGGACTAGGTTCACAGGACCTGCTCTGTATTGCATTAGGGATGACTGATGTGTAAAGGTCAAATTACTAGCCGTATGGTGCTGATAAAAACAAAGAAAAGAGGTTCAGTGAGTTGGTGAGGGAGAAAATAAAAATGAAAGCCCTGTTTTATTTTGAACATTCGATATTTGAAGGGCTGAAAGAACATTAAAGTGGATAAGAAAACATGAGTTTGAGGTTTTGTACGAAGGTGATAATGGATTACAGCCAAAGCAACGGATCAGAGGTATTAGATAAATGATGGCATACAGTGAATGTGAAAGTAAATTACCAAATTAAACAAAATTTAACTGAAACAATGTCCTGAAATGAATACAAATGGATTGGCCTTAGAGAAATATCCATTAGCGAAGGTGGCTGGAGAAACAGCAGATATTTCATTAGACACAGGTAAACTGAGACCCTGAAGATCATGAAAAGCCAAAACAATATTATGTTTCATCATGCAGGGAGCTACATCAACTACACTGAAATGTCAAGAGAAGAAATGTTATAATAGGCTGAAACATTTTGCTTGAAATGCCTCATCTGGAGGTCTTGGCTGGTTAAATACAGAAGTGAGGCCAAGAGTATCTGGAAATATACAGAACAGTCAAGGGTGGAGATGTTCTCATGGAAACATAAAGCATTTCAACAGGAATGAAGAAAAGTAATTAGAAAGCTAGAAGGATAGGTGGTTGTGTTATAAATTTTCACCTTTGAATGATATAATTTACTGTGTAGCTGATACTAATGTTGGAAGTCTATTTGTGGTAGATTAGTAAGAATGTGACTTTGCCCATAAAATTATCTTGATTTACTGTGATAAATATACAGAAATATCTTCAGGAAGCATTATAAGCATTCAAGGTTTACCGGTAGAGACATACAATCAAAAGACCAATATATTTAAGAAGGAAGGGTGTATTTTCATGTCAAATCTCCAGTTTAAAAAAATACATCGAAAACTTGGGGAATTATGATTCCAGGAAGGATGGAATTTCCCTCTACAGGAAAATATCTACAACTGAAAGATATAATGCAATAAATAAATACATGATTTAAAAGAAAAATAAGACTGCACATCTGCTTCCTGATAGAATTATGATGAATACATTGGGAAATGTTTCTTTTGGTTTCTATTATTAAAGGTGACCACATCAAGAAAACATGATATTGTGTAAAAACATTATCTTTCTCTTTGTTCACATCCAGATATCAAATGGAAAATGGTAATACTTAGATAAGTCTACCTCCCATAGACAAATAGCTATAAACAAAACACTAGTAGGGGTATTCTATACTGTTCCCATGCATATTTATGATGAAGACATATATTTTGGACTAAAGTGTATATAATAATTGAAAAGTTTGACAGAATTTTATACTTTTCTTATCATAGTCTAATGGCTGAAATGGATTAATCAACCTGTGGCTCTTACTATTTTTTAAAAACAACTACAACTATGTGGGAAATGGCCCATCTCCACCTACAAAGCCTACCCGTTACTTAATATTTGGGTGGCTTGGTGGGGAGAGGATGCAGTCACACAGTAGTCTCAGGAAAGTTTCATCCTTTCTACAGGCTAGTCAGAACAAGTTTTCCAAGAAACATCTAACAGCAAATACCACTTAACTTTTTATCAATGTATGATCTAATTTTAATTCTTATTTTAAAATACCTCTGTGACTTTCAAAAACTTCTTTTTTACAAGTTAGTGTATGAGTGCAAGTTCTCTTCAAAACATGCCTATCCCTGGTTTATACTTCTTGAATGATGATGTCACAGTAAAATTAATAGATAAGAGCAATGTAAATCCAAGGGTACTCAAGCAAGACAAAGAAAGCCAAACAATGATTAACAATTTAAAGTTGTCTGGAAGAATTGTATTGAATAACTTAAGTCAGGGTGAGCATCACAAAGGACACTTGACAACATTTATCCTGTAAAAACATTAATTATTTTACACTTATTGAGAATCTACCATGTATTTATAAGTACCATAATGATAAAACGGTCATCAAGACAGACATGTTCCTACCCTAATAGAGTTCATGTAATAATGGAGGAAATAGAGTAGAAATAGGCAATTTCAAGGAATAAGTGTTATACTTGGAGGAGAAGCATTTGGGTCAGTGTGTGATTTCATGCTATTACTGTCATTATAAGAACTACTTTACACAGGAACTTTCTGAAAGTTGCTGTCTGCAAACATTCTCTTATGTACAATATATAATATATGCAATCATAGATATACAGTATATACAATCACATATATACAAGATAGAATTAGCATGTTATATAATAGGCATTTATGTATACATGCATATACATCGGTATATATGGATAAATAGATAAATATAAATTTGTATAGTGTTAATAAATGGTACACGTGTATAAATGTACTATTGTGATTTTGCTGTTGTTGTTGTTGTTGAGACAGAGTCTTACTCTGTTGCCCAGGCTGGAGTGCAGTGGCATGATCTTGGCTCACTACAACCTCCACCCGCCAGGCTCAAGTGATTCTCCTGCCTCAGCATCCCAAGTAGCTGAGAATACAGGTGCACACTACCATGCCTGATGAATTTTTGTATCTTTAGTAGAGACAGGCTTCACCATGTTGACCAGGCTAGTCTCGAACTCCTGACCTCAGATGATCTGCCACCTTGGCCTCCCAAAGTGCTCAGATTACAAGCATGAACCATGGCGCCCAGCCAAGTTTTTATAAGGAATATATTCTAGGTAGAGACCGTGCCAGCTTTATAGATTTGGGTGCTCATAGCAGAATAGAATCCTTCAGCATCTGATACAAAATTTAATTTGTTCATCTGGAAATGCTCATTTCAATATGACTATTATTTGTCACCTTGCTTTGATATGTGTCAAGAATTCTGGCATTACAGGCTTCTTTCTAAATTAGTTGTCAACCTCAGTAAGAAGCAAAAAGTTTACTCTTGTGGGAATGAAGAGGCTTCAGTTGTAATCTCAGCTCTGTGATAACTCAGTCATGTGCCTCTGAGCACACTATAACCAGTGTCTTAGATTGGTGCAACAGCAATTGCGGTTTTTGCAATTTTTAATTTTAATTATTTTTTGTACCAACCTAAGAATTGGATTATGAATTACTCAAGCCCAGGGCAATTCTCTTCTGAACACTTAGCATTTATTTTAAACTATATATATAGTTTAACATATATATATATTCATGTTTAAAGAAATAAGGATGAAAAAGAGAAAGAAAGAAAGAAAGAGAAAGAGAGAAAGAGAGAAAGAAAGAAAGAAAGAAAGAAAGAAAGAAAGAAAGAAAGAAAGAAAGAAAGAAAGAAAGAAGAAAGAAAAAAGAAAGAGAAAGAAAGAAAAAAGAAAGAAAAAAGAAGGAAAGAAAGAAAAAGAGAAAGAAGAAAGAAAGAAAGAAAGAAAGAAAGAAAGAAAGAAAGAAAGAAAGAAAGAAAGAAAGAAAGAAAGAAAGAAAGAAAGAGAAAGAAAAGAAAGAAAGAAAGAGGCAGTAAAGCATTGAGGCAGGGGAAGGAATTCAAACCAGCTTGTGCTTAGTTATCCATGTAAAATTAAGAAATTAGACTAGACAATATCTCAGTTTGTTTTTTATCCTGAAATACTATGAGTCCATGAGACAAATTAGATAAAAAAATATTTTATCATTATTTTCTTATACTATGAGTCCATGAGATACACTAGAAAA
Organism: Macaca mulatta; assembly: GCF_049350105.2. Taxonomy (NCBI): domain Eukaryota; kingdom Metazoa; phylum Chordata; class Mammalia; order Primates; family Cercopithecidae; genus Macaca; species Macaca mulatta. The sequence continues at coordinate 134,252,814 of NC_133408.1, read as the reverse complement.
AATTATTTTATCATTATTTTATTAATTAGAAAGATTTTCAAATAAATATTCTGAATCCGACAGTTTGTCACACTCATACTCCAATTACATCCAAAACTGAAATTAAACCAAACAAAAACCTTCAGATACTAGTTCTGTTAAACAAGTTTTAACAAAATGCAGCTTGTTGGAGAAATTCAAAAATTACTTAGGGGATATACACTAATTTAATATATTTAGAATAAAATTGAACTTTAGAGACACTGTTTTCTGAACACTAACAGGTTGTCTGCTACTTTCACAGGATATTTTGCTCGTAACATTCTTTTGAATGAAGATAACCTAAAGCGAAATGGACTGATAGTAAGGAGGCAAAATAGAGTACTTAGAACATTTTCATAGCTTATTAACTTAATGTTACGGAGGTTAAAATGTACATCCTTCCATCTAACATATGTTTTAAATTAAATCAGTACTGCCACCTAAGACACTGATTTTGGATATCTTTGATTGAGAAAAGGATAATCTTCTTAAGTCTTTCTGATTCTAACAAAAATTGGAAAAGAAGTGCTGTGGTATCTATTTCATTATTTATTTAAACAAAAATATTTTACTGATGCTACATACAACTCAGGATTTTAGACTCTTTTCTCAAAACTCTACTTACTTTTTTTTTTTTCATTTGCAATTACAAATCAACAACTGTTGATTGCTATGCTAGGTATCTCACAGAATGAATATGAAATGTGGAACTATCAGTTCTTAAGAACTGGTAGATTGCTAGTGAGACAAAGTATCCATATGAAATAGTTTTAAATTTAAATTATTTATTTTGATGTGTGAATGTGAGTTTGTGAATGTAACAATAAAAATAAGTTCAGTATACATGTGATCTGATTTGGTATTCTGATGGATAAAGAAGGTGAAATGTGATTTGGTTTTTAAAAAATAGAATAGCACAAGATTTAAAAAAAAAGAGAGAGGAAGAAGGAATTCCTTTCAGGAAGAACAGCATGAGCAATGCTGGGCCCTAAATATTAAATATAAATGACAACAAAATAAGTATTCACTACTTTATTTCACAAAATAAATATTTAGTAAGATTACCATTGGTTTCTATTTCGAGTTCTATGATGTATGTTTGAAAGTTGCTGCCTGTACAAACCTATTTTCTGTACCTCATTATTTCAGTAGTCTGAAACAGTCATCTTCCTTTATCAGGAAAAAGATCATGAAGTATTTTATATACTGCTAGAATCAAGTCTGACCTCAGACTTCTATGTATGTGGAAAGATATTTCTTGTTCCACGGTGAATTCTGGGAACAATACAACAATCATTTCAAAAAGTATAATATCAATGGAAAGGTATGGATCTTAGGGTATCTAGGTCCTGAGAGGTATAGAAAAAGTTCTATGTCAGGCAGAGTGTTTTGAATATAGAATAGGGCAAAATCATAAACCATATGACTATCAGGCAAAGTCTGCCATAATAGTCTAAAAAATTATTTCTTATAATTTCTCTGGTATCCTTCTTTTATATTATCACTACCATTGCAATAGTCTAGTCCATATCACATATGTGAAAAGGTTAATTAATCTCCTTCAAAATTATTCATAGGTTCGTCTTCCCAAGACACTAATTCTTGGGTTATTTCATTGTTCAAACATATTCAGTCATTCCCTATCAACTATGGAATAAAATCCAAATTCCAAGTCACAGCATTTCAAGTTTCTGCAACCAGCAGAACATGCTTAATATATACTGGTGAGAAGACATCAAAACGCTAGTGTTGACTTTTAAAATAACAATGGTGTCAGGCACCAGAATAGATTATTTCTTTATATATTCTCTTTAAAACTCATTGCATTTTGGATGCAAAATTGTCATTTGCCTCTATCTCAATATATAAGTACACTAAAATTTTCTCAAATAATTAATAGAATAATTGTGACTGTGGCTCAAAATGAGCTTCCTTTCCACCAAAATACAATGTACACACTTGTGCATACAAAGTCACAACCAGTAGAAGACGGCATGTGACGAAATCATAAGAATATAAACCCCTAAGTGGATGATTCACTGCTGTAGACTAGGGCCTACTGGAAAAGCATGAAGGCTGAGAGGTTAGAGTTAATAATTTATGTGTATTTCCCATTTAAATAATAACTGGAATGAGCAAAGTGAGTGGGTCAGTGAACAAAGTCTATAGAGAGAAAAAGAACAGAATATGAACAAAGAGAATGTAGTGAGAGGAGGAGAAAGCAACCGTGATGGAGCTAGAGAGGGAACAGTCAGGGGAAGCCTGGGAATTATGGGGGCCTCAAAATAACCCACATGAAAGCCCTAGGATTGGTCCATCTTCCCTACCTGTGTTCAGTCCTAGGCTATGGACCTGGAACAACAATTGTAACCTTGATCAAGATCAACCTTTTTATTAGTGTCCTGGAACTACCCAGAAAACCCACTGTTTGATAGGCATGTCCCTTAAACAACACCTAAAGTTAATAATTTGAAAAAGGACACCCTGTATGTCTCCCACAAAATAATTAAAAATTAATATTGTTTATCTCATTTACTAAAAATCTCATAATCAAGCCAGCATATTTATAATATGTATCCACTAAAGTAATAAAAGTACATAAGGAATGAATGAATTTATATATAAAAAAGGAAAAATAAAACAAAAATGAACCTTGAATTGAATTGACTTTGGTTTTAGTCTTTAAAATTGTTTCCTTCTCTTGATTTGCTCTAACAAAATTATCCTAAAGGACTCATGGAATAGAAAATTACACATGCTAAAGCGGGGTGTGTGTGTGTGTGTGTGTGTTTATAATATATGTAGAGAGAGACACACACATACATACATAGACACATATATATGAGTAAAGGCTTCTTTTCCCTCTGCACTTGAAAGAGTACAAGAAACATTTTATACCAATTTATCTGCAAACATGGGGCAATATTTAATATTCCCAAGATGAATATTGTAGAATGATTATTTAGAAATCAATAAATAATTATTTGTGATTACTTAGAAAATATTTAGAGTAATTGTTATTTATCCTATCTCTAAAACGTTTCACTTTCTGTAGATAGGGTTTTGTAAATTATTATTAAAATCTGATATATTGATGAGGACCCAAAAGCAAAAGAGACAATTATGGGAATAGCCTAATTTGAAACCATACCAAGAAAAGCACTCAACAAGTATTTTCTCATAAAATAATCAGAACATTATTCAGTTTCACTTCAACTTGCTCAGAAGCTGAAGTGACCTTCAAGTTCAATTTCTGGAAAACATCATCGATTAACATACTTTGCTGTTTCTATTAAACTGTATTCTAGGGAATGGCCAAGCCGATAAAGCAGCATGGAACAAAGATGTACTTTGCACATTAGATTCCCTACAGATGCAGAAGTTACTCATTTATCTCTGGGTTCTCCCTAAACTTGCTTCTTGAAGGATTCATGCTTAGCTTCTATTAGGCAACTTGATTGCACAAGTGCTGTACTGCAGGTTCCTACACAGTCCTCTGAAGCCCAAATTTAGGGAGCAAGCATTCTGGGCTCTCTTAGTAACTAGACAGCTCAAGTAGGGCAAGTTGAGCACTGGTGTGTGGTCTACAAATGATCCTGTCTCTGGGCATGAGACTGCACTATGGAGAATGTTTCTGGGCTGAGTTCCAGACCCTTGAGTGAGTGGATGGTGAATTAGGTCATTTTGTTTCCCCTCACTTTCTTATGAGGGAGACTAAAATAGAATATTCTGAAACAGCAGAATAGTGAGAGCGTTTAACAAAAGATCCCAAGAGCAATACCTGGTTAGAAAAGGCACAAGGAACAAGGCACAAAAGAAACAAGGTAGTGATCACACAGTGGAGATAAACTGGACAAGGAGATGGGAATGAGAGCAGATCCAGCTTGGAAGGCTAAGTAAATAACTATGCATTGTGTTAAAAAGAGAGAGAGAAAAAGGGAGAGAATTGAACAATTGAATACATTGCACATTTGAGGGTGTATAACTGGAGCAAAAAATATGTAATATTATGAATCCAGTAGTAGATAGTTTAAAAGTGAACAGAGAGATGCTAGGAAATAAGTCTGGGAATTCAGAGTGGGGGTGCTTAAGGCTTTTACTACTTGCTGTTCAGCTTCTATAACTGGCTGATTCTTCTGTGGCAACTAGGATTAAGGGTTTACACTGTCCTGCCTTCTTCCTCACATCACTGTAACATGATCCATTGCAATGTGCCCCAAAATTATCCCTTTAAACACACTTCCGTGCCAAAACAGATGGGATATTCAATTCTAAAACACCCTTCTCTTATGAAAGTATATACTTGAAGTAGGCCACCAAGGGGCTGTTCTTTGAATGAGATGGATGCAACTCAGTAGATAAAAAATACAAAGGCAGGAGAATGGAGTGGGAATTTGATCTATTGTAATACACATAGTCTGTATAAGACAAAGAAAAAGTAACATACAGCTCTTGGAATATGCCATATAGCATTTGGTTTCCCTGTATTAAGCCATGTATTCCTCACAATAACTCTATGAGATTAGTGTTTTCATGAACTCCAATTAAAAAATGGGATACTGAGATGTAGAAAGTAACTTGTCTGAATCACAAAACTAAGAACTGACAGAGCTAGGACCTGGACCCAGGATGTCTGCTTTCATAGCCCATAGTCTTAGCCACGACACCACATTCATTTCCATACTTTAAAGCTTCAGTTGAAAGTTAAACTAATCAAGGACTCTAACACTTTTAGTTACTAAAGTGAGTGACTGCCTTTATAACTGAAATATTGAGTAATCAGGACTAATACCACGTGTTGAGCCAGGGCTCCTGGTGTGCTGAAATAGCTGGGACCCAAGAAAGAAGGAAGGGAGATAATATTCTGAACATAACCTCCACATAGATAAAAGCAGGTGAGGATGAAGGCGATGTAATTAAGCATAGGCTGCAGAGAAAAAAGACCAAGACTACAAACAGATCCTGTTGTTGATTTGTGTTTGATACCCTAAGGATATGTGATTTAACCCATGAGGATAAAAAATTCTTTTAAAATTGTCTACTTCTGGGCACTAGCCATGTTTTTTCATCTGTTTTTCATCAGTGACTATTATAGCACCTGGCATGTAGCACGTGAACAATAAATACTCATTAAAGAAAAGACAAAAGGGGAGTTGGAGTTAGGAGGGCTTCAACAGCAATATAAATATATGGGAAATATAGGAGTGACATAAGCTTTGTGATAAGATCCGTAGCCCAAGTTGTCACAAGACAAAAACAAAAAAAAAAAAAAAAAAAAAAAAAAAAAAAAAAAAAAAAAAAAACAGATGCATTAGATTCTAAATGGATTAATTTCAATCAAGTATTAGAAACTGTGCACTCATTTTGTGCAATACTTGGTAATATGCTAAAAGAATATGGAAAAAAGATACCTAGGTAACAACCATTTGGTTTGTATCCTTTAGAAACAATCTTGTGGCACTAGAAGAAGTAAGGGACAGGGCAAGAGCTACTGAGGACTGAAAGAGATCTTACAAAGAAGTGGGTAGATTTGGAATGAAAAAATCTTTTCCAGGTGAGATTAAGTGGGTGTCTGTGGGGTAGGGAGTAGGGGCATCGGTTGATGGCTGGGAGAGTTGGTAGCAATAAAAGCAATAAAAGCAATAAAAGCAATAATGGCCAATCTACTTGGGAAGAAACAGATAACAATGAATTAAGTTATGATGGGGAACTATATAAATATATGAAGAAACAAGTCCAAAGATAGTGTGGTCAAAAGAATGAATTTTGAATTTTAAAATATGTCAAGGATAAAGTTAATATATATAACTGCAAAAATATATAAAGAATTAACTCTCTGGTGTGTAAAGTCAAACCTAAAATCTTGTTAACATTTGAGATGGTTATTTTCATTTACAAATAAAATTTTAAAACTAATACTCTCATTATGATTAAGTATTCACAAGCCATCACGATGATATATATATTGATAAAAGTTTAAAACAAAGAGGTAGACAACATGAGTCTGTACAAAAAAAGTGAGTTGCACAAATTATTCCAGTTGAAAAGGAAAATCATAGCCAGAGCCCCTCAGTGAAAGAGCACAGCAAAACTGTAGACCCCTATGCCTGGTCCATACGGCTAATGCTGGTTTGCTCTGCTTATCAATTTAGCAAATTTACAGTAGATTTTTCTCATCCTAATACACTATCAACTTAAAGCACACACATACTTCAACACTGTTTGTACCCAGTTAGTAAAGGAAAACTCAAAATCTTCATGTACGATTATTTTTTTTTCAGTATTTAAATTATTATTTTGTTTCTGTAACAGTATGGGCTAGATATGTAGAATAATGATTCTTTATGTAATATAGGTATGTACAGATAATATCAACATGCAACAGATTCAGAAATAAAAGTTCTATGCTTTATACTTTCTTTCTAAGAGACCATGCACTCAACTATCTTTCTTCATAATGTCATGTACGATTATTGAATGTAATAAAGGGTTGCAAGTATACAAAAGAATGATTGTTTGTTGATTTGGAGATGATGGTTTTGTACTGCTAAATACTAGGGGAAAGTAAGCCTGAATGCCATTGTGATTTTTAATAACTCGAGTGAAAGTGCACAGGATATGAAATGACTATTCACTGTACACTATTAACTTCTGAAATATGAATCAAAGTACTATTTCCTGAAATATGAAAAGACCCATGTGATAGTGACATAACCAAAGAAGGTTTCTAAACAATCAACATCCAGAGACGGGGGCTGGGATAGGGTGAGGAATCCTGTAATATCTTAACCCAGGCTCTCTGAAGGTTTATTGAGTACACATGTGTAAGCATAGCATTCCTTCTCTTTGCAAGTTATTCTGGCCAAAAACTTGCCCTTTTTAAAACCCGAACAATGAATACTCTCTGCCAAGCCTCATCATAGTGAAGTCTAAGTCAACAATCCCCACAGCTCTGTGAAATGTGCATCGAGCCAAAGAAAGGGAAATGTTATTTCACCCGTCTGTACATCCAGTATAAGTGCTTTTAAACAGCTACTTTACAGGTGATAGGAGTCAATTTCAAAATCTACTACTATAATTTCTTAATTTGTATTAACTTCCATTTCCAAAATTATAAATAATTTGTCTTACACTCTGTCATCATGCAGGTAATTTTGCAGACAGAATAACCTGGCTACTTTTTTAATGGCCAATCTACTTGGGAAGAAACAGATAACAATGAATTAAGTTATGATGGGGAACTATATAAATATATGAAGAAACAAGTCCAAAGATAGTGTGGTCAAAAGAATGAATTTTGAATTTTAAAATATGTCAAGGATAAAGTTAATATATATATAACTGCAAAAATATATAAAGAATTAACTCTCTGGTGTGTAAAGTCAAACCTAAAATCTTGTTAACATTTGAGATGGTTATTTTCATTTACAAATAAAATTTTAAAACTAATACTCTCATTATGATTAAGTATTCACAAGCCATCACGATGATATATATATTGATAAAAGTTTAAAACAAAGAGGTAGACAACATGAGTCTGTACAAAAAAAGTGAGTTGCACATACTTAGTGTGCAAATTAAGTATGCATTTAAAGAATTTTAGTCAGAATATTATATTGCTTCATCCCTCTATTGGATTGAGCTAAGTTGTCAAGACAAGATCACTCTATAAAACATTTTAAATTTTATTTTGTGTAATGGAAACTAAAACCCAAAATCTAAGATTCTAGTAAGAGTCCAAATCATATTAGTCATATTGATCTTAGTCTTTTCAGACACTTGTATTGTTTCAGAAATTTCAGTGGGATATCACCCTTTAGTCACACATTCTGGGATCAGGTTCCATGACATTTTCCAAACAAGTTCTTGAAATGTGTTTTGTATGCTATGACTCATACAAACTAAAACCAGAAATAAAAAAGCATGCCTAAACTTTCAGCCATTGCTCTGGTATAGCACAAATTCAGCAGAAACTCCAGTTAACTGTAACAGAATCAGGTCATTATTAAATAAGTATAAATATAAGGTAAAAAGAGTATGACTTTGGTATGTATAAAAACTTATATAGAAAAGGGAAAACAACTTTGGGTCTGACTGAAGGAAAGCTTCCCGAGAGACAGTAAAACTCAATTAAAAAAAAAAAATTCAACAATTTGGAACAAAAGGAAGAGAAGGAATAATGTGTAAAGTAACATGTATATGCGTGTGTGTGTATATATGATATATACATATATGTGTGTGTGTATGTGTGGGTGTGTGTGTGTGTATAGAGAGAGAGAGAGAGAGAGAGACAGAGAGAGAGAGAGAATTGACATTTAGAGATATATCTGTGCAGTCATGTGATGTATACAATGTTGTATTCAAAAATGGATCACATATATCATGGTGGTCCCAAAAGTATAATCATGTTTTTACCGTATCTTTTCTGTTTAGATATGTTCAGAAACACAAATACTTCGCACTGTGTCACAGTTGCCTACAATATTCAGTATAGTAGCATGCTGTATAGATTTGTAGCCTAGGAGCAATAGGCTATACCATCTAGGTTTGCATAGGTTAATTCTATGATGTTTGCACAATGACAAAATTGCCTAATAACATATTCCTCAGAACGTATCCCTGTCATTAAGTGATACATGACTGTATAAGTGCATGTATTCATACATGGATGGATGGATGTACAGATATGCACATATGTGTGTAAAATGTAATAGGGAGATAGTAAGATGGTAGCCATATTTGCTGCCCATTCTATATTGTCTGGAACACATGTAAGTCTCAGCTTCTAAAAGTTATTTTAGGGGGAGGCAGAAGCCTCTTGGGTATAATTTAATATTCAAAATTGTCATGGTCTATATATTACACATATAACATTTGATGGCAAGTGATTTTTCAAGCACTTAATGTGGTAGACGTTATTGAGATTGAAAGAGAAAAAAAGAGTAAGTAGTCACACAGTAATTTTGGCAAGAATCTTGGAAGCATAATCATCATCTAGAATTGAAAACATCTGGCACTGATGTGTCTTGTCAATATCATTAAAACAGCAAAGACAGAAGTAAAAAATGCACATATTTTTTAAATGTTTAAGATTTATTTATAGAGATGACTAATAAATAGCATTTTTGCATGACAGCCTTTAATTATAATCATCATTTGAATTCTGAATGTTTTTAATAATTCAAGTGTTATTTTATTAGAAAAATAAGTAATTACAAGAACAGCTAATTTACAGTACTATTTATTATGATAGTATTATCAACAGAAAAAATGGCAGCAAAGTAGTAAATGGAAGTAGAGGAAAACATAAGCATTCAGTTGAAAGGCACCGGTATGGTTTGGCTCTGTGTCCCACCCAAATCTCATCTTGAATTCTAATCCGAATTGTAATACCCATGTGTTGTGCAAGGGATATCATGGGAGGTGATTAGATCATGGGGATAGTTTCCTCATGCTGTTCTCATGATAGTGAGTGAGTTCTTATGGGCTCTGATGGTATTATAAGGGGCTTTCCCCCACTTCTCTTTGCACTTCTATCTCCTGCTGCCATGTGAAGAAGGACATGTTGCTTCACCTTCTGCCATGATTGTAAGTTTCCTGAGGCCTACCCAGCCATGTGGAACTGTGAGTCAATTAAACCTCTTTCCTTAGAAATTACCAGTCTCAGGTATTTCTTCATAGTAGCATGAAAACAAGCTAATGCAGTACATTGGTACTGGGTAGTGTGGTGCTGCTGTAAAGATACCTGAAAATGCGGAAGCGACTTTGGAACTGGGTAACAGGCAGAGGTTGGAATGGTGTGAAGGGCTCAGAAGAAGACAGGAAGATGTGAGAAGGTCTAGAATTTCCGAGACTTGTTGAATGGTTTTGACCAAAATGCTTATAATGATATGAACAATGAAGTGCAGTCTGAGGTGGTTGCAGATGGAGATGAGAAATGTGTTGGTAACTGGATAAAGGTGTCTCTTGCTATGTTTTTGCAAAGAGACTGGTGGCATTTTGCCTCAGCCCTAGAGATCTGTGGAACTTTGAACTTGAGAGAGATGATTTAGGGTATCTGGCAGAAAAAATTTCTAACTGGCAAAGGGCTCAAGAATAAGCAGAGCACAAAAATTTGGAAAATTTGCCTCCAGATGATGCAACAGAAAAGAAAAACCCATTTTTAGAGGGGAAATTTAAGCCTCTGCAGAAATTTGCTTAAGTAACTAGGAGCCAAATGTTAATTATGAAGACAATGGGGAAATGTCTCCAGGGCATGTCAGAGACTTCACAGCAACCCTTCCTGTCACAGGCCTGGAGGCCTAGAAGAAAAACATTTCATGGGCTGGATCCAGGGCCTCCCTGCTGTGTGCAGCCTCAGACTTGGTGACCTGTGTCCCAGGTGCTCCAGCCGTGGCTGAAAGGGGCCAAGTTACAGCTCAGGCCATTGCTTCAGAGGGTGCAACCTAAGTCTGGCAGCTTCAATGTGGTGTTGGTCCTGCAGGTGCAAAGAAGTCAAGAATGAGACTTGGGAACCTCTGTCTAGATTTCACAGGATGTATGGAAATGCCTGGATGTCCTGGCAGAAGTCTGCTGCAGGAGAATATCCCTCATGGAGAACCTCTGCTAGGGAAGTACAGAAGGGAAATGTGGGGTGCGAGCCCCCACAAAGTAATAGAGTACTGGCCAGAGCCTCCTCTAGGGGCACTGCATAGTGGAGCTGTGAGAAGAGGGCCACCTTCCTCCAGACCCCAGAATGGTAGATCCACCAACAGCTTGCACTGTGCTGGAAAAGTCACAGACACTCAATGCCGGCCTGTGAAAGCAGCCAGCAGTGGGGCTATACCTTGCAAAGCCACAGGAGCAGAGCTTCCCAAGGCTTTGGGAGCCCACCTCTTGTATCAGCATAACCTGGATATGAGACATGGAGTCAAAGGAGATCATTTTGGAAATTTAAGGTTTAATGACTACTTTATTGAATTTTAGACTTGCATGGGGCCTGTAGCTTCTTGGTTTTGGCCAATTTCTACCATTGGAATGGGTGCATTTACCCAGAGCTTGTATCCCAATTATATTTTGAACTAAATTGCTTTTGATTTTCCAGGTGCATAGCTGGAAGAGACTTGCTTTGTCTCAGATTAGACTATGGATTTGGACTTTTGAGTTAATGCTGAAATGAGTTAAGACTTTTGGAAGGCATAATTTTGTTTTTAAATGCAATAAAGATGACATTTGAGAGGAGTCAAGGTCAGAATGATATGGTTTGGCTCTGTGTCCCCACCCAAATCTTATGTTGAATTGTAATCTGAATTCTAATCCCTATGTGTTGTGGGGAGGGACCTCATGGGACGTGATTAGATCATGGGAGCAGTTTTCCTATGTTGTTCTCATGATAGTGAGTGAGTTCTCACAAGACATAAGGGTTTTATAAGGGTTTTTTCCCTCTTTCACTCTGCACTTCTCTCTCCTGCTGCCATGTGAAGAAGGACGTTTTTGCTTCCCCTTCTGCTATGATTATAAGTTTCCTGAGGCCTCCCCAGCCATGTGGAACTGTAAGTCAACTAAACCTCTTTCCTTTATAAATTACTTAATCTTGGATATTTCTTCATAGCAGTGTGAAAATGACTAATATATGCATTAATCTTATTGACACCAGAGAAAGGTTCACTATTAGTAGAGTTTTCCACTATATAATTTAAATATACATTTAAGATAGTCTTTATTTTTTGAATACTTTTAAGTTTACAGAAACATTGAGAAAATAGTACAGATAAGTCTGCCATAAACCACATCCAGTTTTTCTTATTATTTATTGGTATGGACATTTACATTGGTATGGACATTTTTTACAATTAATGAATCAATAATGACACATTTTCAATAATCAAAGTCCATACATTGTTCAGATTCTCTTTGTTTTAATCTAACTTTTTTTTTTCTCTGTTCCAGAGTCCCATGCAGGATACTATATTACATTTAGTTGTCATATCTCTTTAGGCTTAGGCTTCTCATGCTGTAACAGTTTCTCAGACTTTTTTTGCTTATTTTGAGGCTTTTGTTTGTTTGGTTTTGTCCATTTGCGCTGAGAACTGATGACTTTCTTTGTTTTTGAAGACAGTTGTGAAGATTACTGATCAGGTGTTTTGTACAATGCTACTCTAGCGTAAGTTATCTGATTTTTTCTTGTGCTTAGATTGAAGATTTGAGTTTTGGGGAGAAAGATCACAGAGGCAAATTGTCGTTTTAATGCAGTAATATCAAGGGCATATACTATCAACATGATTTACCACCCACTGCTGATTACCTGGATAAGATAGTGAGATAGGGCTCCTCAGGCTTATCCACTGTAAAATGCTACCCCATGCCAATCTTGCTTTCTAATATTGTTCTCCAATAGAAAGAACCAGTAATTTTTGGAGAAATGGCTCATTCCAGGACTGGATCAGGGTGAGCCTACAGCATCTTGAAATGCCAAAAAATAAAGACATGCTCACAACACACACACACACACAATGCTAGGGGTGTATTGAAAAGACAGAGGAGCCAATTGAAAGAGCTCCCAGAGGCCAAAGCTGGAAAAATTTGAGCAATAAATAAATTAATTAAATTAAGTAGTACTGATTATAATGCAAGTATAAAATAAATAACCATGATAGTATGCTAGTATAAATAAGTGACTGAATAAATTAACAAGTATGGAGGAAAAGACAATTCTTCCATGCACAATAATTTCAAGTAATGTATGTAGCTACTCTGCCCACGAGGAAGAGAAGCCTAACTGTCTACTCCTGAAGTGTGGGCTAAGCATGCTGACCTCCTTCCAAAGAGTACAGCATGGAAAAAGCAGGGGAGAAAATGAAGGTAATCTTTGTAGCTTATTGAGCTTTGCAAATGAGTGAGCAAACTGAATAAATTGACCAGTGAAAGATTAGCATGCTAGTTAAAGATGACCTAGTTGATGGCTATTAAAATTATTAAACATGAACATGGATCTAAAGCATCCAAGATTAATAATGATGGATTGAAAATCATCACAGTTATTAAAATGCAAATATAAACAGTATAGTTCATTACAATGTCAGCTTTTTAAAAAGACTTACCTATGTATAGATGTTTAATTGTTTATATTATATATAAATGTCTACTAATCTTAGTATCACTCAAGTTTCAAAATAATCTCAAAAGTGTTGCAATTGTTTATCACTGTATTTCTTGGTTGCAGTGAATTATTCTTTTCTTTTATTTTTTTTAGTTATTATTTAGGTATTTAAAGTTAGGATGAATTAACATGGACATACATGATGTATACCTATCTTTATTAATGGGATCCTTCTAAACATTACAAAAAATAATTTTAAATAATTTTTAACTATTATTTTTATATACTCTATCTGATCTGATCATTACACTATTTCTGTATGTTATGCATTATCATAAAACTCCCAGTCTCTCACAATTTTTTATGAGGGGTAAAATCCTAATATTATAAATAACACTTTTTGCTAAAATCTCAGAGAAAGTAAATTATAAACTCCAAAATCTTTAGTTTGACTTTTACAGTCAATAAAAAGATTCAAAATCACTATTACCTATTTAAACAATTGGTTATACTTCAATAGTATTTAGAATTTGTTCAGCATTGAACAACAGGAAGGTATAAAAAGTTAGGGAAGACAAATTCCTACCCTCAAGATTCTTTATTACCTAGTAAGGGATCATAACCACAGAAAAAGTAAAGAAGAATACAAATGTTTGAAAATAGACTATTAGCTTGAAAGGTATGGAAAATGTATAAAATTAAAAAGGATTTTGGCTATGTTTCCTGGAGAATGGGAATTGTTTTAAAACCACGTTTTCAGGCAGGAAAGAATGTGATCAGTGTTATTGCCCATAGAAAATCATCATTACTGTTATTGTTATTATGACTTATTCCACAAATGTGAATATTTGTTTCTCCTTTCAAGGATTATGTTATGGAGTGTTGAAATACTACTTTACTTAAGTACTCTGTGCAGCTCCAGGTGTTTAGAGGAAGAATAATAAGTTTTCAAAACCAGCCTATGGCTACTCTTGTTGATGAAGAAAATTATTTATTAATTGACAAGGATGATTCTCAAGGAACATGTGTCAGCAATGTAGTGAACTGCCCAGACAGAACAGCAAAGTTCAGAGTGAACATTTGCTTTTCCAAAATAATGAAGCTATAACAAACAACCTGAAGACATAATACTCATTAAACTAGCACCAATTAGAATGTCTTCCCCTTGAGATTGAGAATTTGATATTACACAGGCATAATAAAATTAGTAATGAGTTAGCCCAGTAGCTCTATTAATGTAGTAAACAGATACTGAGACACAGAGAGGCTTGCCAATCCCTGAAGTTATCTTCAGAGACACCTCTGGTTTATGATAACTCTTTTGATAGTTAACAAATAAATGTCCATGCAATGGAATGAGAGCACAGTATGAAGAATAACTGGAGACTATGAAACTTCTTGAATTAATTTAACTTCAACCCCAAGCAATATCCTTCTTAATTTTGGAAAAGAAAAATATGTGGGAGTAAATCAGCTTGGTGACTCAAGTTGAAACCTGAAGTCCGGTCTGTTACCCTTTCGGAAACAGTAGAAGATGTGCTTCCTCTGCCTTTCCAGTTGTTTATATTCCTGACCTTCCCTGCCACCAAAAATAATTCCCATTCCCACGCTTACTAGTCCTCCCCCTATATAAAAGAGTGATTACAAATTCAGTTTTTCTTTGTGCATTTTCCTTCTGCAAAATATAAAGCAAATCATTAGTAAAGACATACCTATGAAGGCAATTCTGGTGAAAGGCAAAAGAAAGCCACAGCAATTACTTTTCTATCTTTTATCATTAGTTTCTGCTAGTGTTGATTATAGTTTCCTGATAATTCCAAAACATTTTACATTGCCAGATACTTTTTCTTAACCTCCCATCTCAAAATGTCAACAGGAAAGTAACCAGAGCAAACTACAAAAGTGAACCAATGGTGCTGAAATACGAAGTAAATTCTTAGGTATTCAGGTTATGAGGACAATAAGTAGACAGAGGAAAACTTAACTAATCTCAGGAAATGTTCTTAACATAACCATGGGATTTCTATTTGATAAATTATTTTCTTTTTTTGTTCCCCTTTATGGACATTGTTAAAGAAACTAATAATTCCTACAAAGGAAAATGAAACCTATAGGTATGAATAGATCTTTAATATCACATACATATGATTCTGGGCTTATCAATTTGATGTGGTTCATTCTCATTCTCAACCATGAATTGCATTTAAATTTTTGAGTGTCCTCCACATGTAAATGATAACAGATACAGATACAGCATCATAACTGACCTCAGAAAGTCCTCCCATTAAGTAGGGTCACGACAACTTGCTTGAAGTTTCTGAAAGGAGACCCACACCCAGGTAAAACAGTTCCTATCTCAGCCCTGTCCCTTACTAGCTTATATTTGGGCACATCAAGCAACATTTTTGTATCTCATTTATTATCATGTCTAAAATAATAACTACCTAGCTTATTCCCCCATCAACACAACTTTTTAAGAATTATGATTCTTTGTTAAGAACATAAAAGCCAAAATGGGACAATACCCATTTATAACTCTTTATGTCTCTGGTTTTTTTTTTTTCTTTCTTTTCTGTTCAAAAAGAAAAGAAAAGAATAAGAGAATAATAACACTTGTATCATATTGTTGAGGATATTTATTAATTGTGATAAAGTTCACAGCATCTGAAACATGATAGGTGTTTGATAAATGTCTCTTCCCTTCTCTAGCAATTTTCCATTTCACAATTGGGCAAATTCCATTGGAAATGTTGGCAATCCGAATCAGTACTGTGTTACTGTCTCTCAGCCCTTGACCCGACTCTTATCTCGTCCCACATCACCTTCCTGTATTTCCTGGCCTTTCCCTTCCAAGAGCCAAGGTCTCTTCCCATCTCCCTGACCAGGGTCATCACTTTGCGCCTGTCAGCGATGGCACCCCTGACCAGCCTTAGCTGCTGGGGCGAGTCTCAGAGACTCTTAAGACCGGAGTGGGTTAAAGCAGTGGCCAGCTGGGGCTGATCACTCCCAATCCCGATCTTCTTGCTCATTCTCCTTGCTGTCTGGCCTCGGAGAAGGAAAAGGAGAAGGGAGGGCATCACGGGAGTGATGATATGTGTGTCTTCTTGCTCATCCTCCTTGCTGTCTGGCCTCAAAGAAGGAGAACGAAAAAGAGAAGGAAAAGGAGAAGGGAAGGCATCACTGGAGTGATGACATGTGGCTCTCTCCCTTCTCCGCCTTTCACATGTTTCTTTCCACGTGCAGGACTGGGAAGGCTCTGACCGCCCTTGCCCCCGCGGTTGTCATGGTTACACAATAGCAGCAGCACCAGACCCAGGAGATGTCTCAGACCTCTCCTCTACCTCCGCCTCAACCCTTCCCTCTCTGTTAGGAAATCCTCCCCCTCGTCTCCGCGCGCCCCCACCACGCCATCCCCAGCTTGCGCACACATTCAGGAGAACCCTTTTTAGGCTAAACCATAAACTTCAGATCCTCTCCTCTCTTCTTTGGCTTGTGTAAATAGCACTAATTTAAGGGAGAAGTGGTGGGGTTTTGGTGATGAAATAAGAGTCCACGCAGAGAAGCTTGCATTTTATTACCGCTTCGCTCGAGGCGAAATCGCTGAAAGTTCGCCCGTTTAACTCCTGTCCCCATAACTCGGAATCCCGGACATTAGCGGCCCCAGCTGCTGGCGCGGCTCTGGTCCAGTACCCTGGATCCAAGAGCGCCCTGCCAGAGCGCGGTGTCTCCTCCTTCTGTCAATTTCCTTCCTTGCACTGGGACGGAGTCAAAGCAACTCAGCCCAATAGGTTGAACTCAAGTCATCAGAGGAGGAGAATCAGCGCCGAAAACGGCCCGTGCGCTACCAGCGTAGCCCATTAACGCATTAACTCCGGGCTTGTTGGGCGGAAGCCGGGAGGAAACACCCGGGGGACCGCACTCCTGGTTAAATGCCCAGCACGAGTCAAATCCGGCCTTTCCAAAGTGAGCCAAGCCCACTACTACAAAGGGATCCCCCGAGTGTTTTGCCTTAACCACATTTCAGACAGCCAGCTCTGTGGCTGCTCTTTGACTCCAACTTTCCCTCTAAATCTAAAAGGATGCACACTTCCATCAGACGGAGCGTCGCGATTCCCCGGCGAGGAAAAAGGCGTCGCCCATTCCTCTCCCAAAATGCTACAAAAAAAACCACCACGCTTCCCTTCCGTCTTCCTTGCCCCTTTCGCTTCCCCCTAGACCAACAGCGAAAGGAGCGAGCGAGGGCGCAGATGCCCTTTGGTCAAATCCTCCCCGGATGTTCCCGACCAAAGCGTCTCCAAATGAACCTGCAGCCGGCGGAAGCCCGGGACACGTTCATAGGCGCTCTCCGCTGCCCAGAACTGGAGGGGTGGTGGGGGAGCGAGGAAACCAGGGAGAGAGCAAAGTTCCTGGGTGCGTCTCGGGAGGAAAACTTTGTGCAGTGCTGCCAAGCGGAGGCTTGGGAGGAGTAGGCTCCGCAGCTGCTGAGGCGGGGTGGGACTGCGCCTCAGGGGCCGCGCTGAAGCCGGTGCCGCGCTTACTGCGCACCGATTTCGCGTCTGCTCCCCTGGGCGCCCACTCTCTGTCCGCTCGCGGGAGCCTTCTCTGTCTCAGGACGGTTCCTTATCTCCCAGACCCTGCTCATCCACCACTTCGGACACAGCCACCCCCAAATCCCACTACCCTTGCTTAGCACCGCGGTCTCCAGCACACACTCCCACTGGAGTAGCAGGTGACCCAAACCAGACTTACCTGCTGTGAACTATTCTCTCTCTCTCTCTCTTTCTCTCTCTCTCTCTCTCTTTTCCTGGTGGCTTTTCAGGGAGAGAGGAACGGGATGCAGGCTGAGGTCCAGCGGCGCGGCGACCCGGGACACCGGCGCGCGTTCCTCTGAGCCGCAGCCCTGGCTGAGCAGCGGAACCGCCAGCAGCCCTGGTAGAGCCGGGAAGCTGCGGCCGCAGGGGCCAGGCCGGGAGGCAGGGGGCGCTGCTGCCTCCCCGAGCGCCGCGCTGGGACAGGCGGAGAGCGAGGCACCAGCTGGAGCTTTGGGGAGGCGAGGGTGGCGAGAAAAGGCACGCTCCAAACAGGAGGGCGGCTTTTAAGTTTGTGGTGTGACCGCAGCAGCTGTCCTGGGAGATACTCAGTCTTTCTAAAAAGAGGATGCTGAAAACGCCGGGGATTACCTTTCCCCTTCCGATCTCCTCCCCCAGCCCCCGCCCCCCTTCCACTGCGCACGCCAGAACTCCCAAGCGTGCAGAAGTTCATCTCTGCTGCGCCGAGGCTGCCAGTAGCATGGATTTAGAGGTAGCCCCGGTCGCGCTGACGGATGTTTATCAGGACAGGGCACCCTAAATGTAAAGCAACCTCCGACGTCTGATCTTCCTTCTAGGTGGTTTGAGGACCTCTTTATTTCCTTCTCTATACCATAAAACCTGTTAAGGGACCCCGTGAGGAAGAAACAGAGAGAGTGACCACAAGCACCGTCCTAAAAATGCTAATCCCACAAAACAATATCTGCGTTCCACTATGTAAAACCTCAGTCCATAGTTAATAGCCTTGACAAGGCAGGCATAGGGATGAAGAACAGGGATCAGCCCTCCATTAAGGGGCTGGCGCCCAATAAAGACAAAACAGAAAAAGATAAAAACGAGTAGAATGTAATCCTTTCTTCCTCTTTCCCTTACACCAGACCTACAAAGAGATATGCTTCATAATCTTTGTCTTCGGGAGGTTTTTTTGTTTTTTGGTTTTTTGTTTTGTTTTGTTTTGTTTTTTTTAGATTTTTGCACCCGTTATTCACATAATAGGAACTTAGAAGTATATGACGACAAGGAGAAGATCTAAGTTTTGATGAACCTGGAACCTATGCAATTTGAATGCAGGATCCTCTTTAAGAAAAAGTAATGCAGAAATATCTCACTTCTACCTCTTGAAGCAAAAGTAACACAGAAATATCTCACTTCTACAGATTCTGCAAAAATATATGACAATGTGAGCTCATGAGGCCACCGTCAGGGACATTATAAAAAGGCCTGTGCATTTGGTGAGCCCTGTAAGTCAGGCATTTTTAGCTGCATGGTAAATCCTTTGTGATGGGAAATCCATGTTTATAGTCACACACCTTGCCCTTAGTCCCAAACATAAATCTGACATGAGGTAGAGACATGGAAAGAAAGCAGCCATGGGATCCTTCGTTTGTCAGCTTGATTTAAGAACACAAATCAAGGGTCCCAAAGCTTCCTTAGCAAGTAACAAGAGATGTCTTGATTTGGAGATGGTGAACAGAAAAATGCAGTAATGGAATAACTGAAAGGGGTAGAAGACATTCTTCATTTGACCTTTTATCTGTGACAAAGGGCTGAGGGCCACAGAAGCTAAATGAGTCATTCTAAGTTATAGGTGGTTGATGGCAGAGTCAGGCTAAGGAAAGGCTCAGGTTTCCCAAATCTGACCAAGGCTCTTTCTTGTGTCTCATGCTGCCCCACTCTATAACCTTGGTTTGGACTCACAACCAATCAACCCCATAAATACCCTCTTTGGATAGAGAAAAAAATTTTAAGTCCTCATGGACTATTTCAAACTATAGCAACTTTTATTTCATTTTTTTCTGAATGCTTTATATTTAATGTTACACCACTCATTATGCACCTAGTCATGCAATTGTTTATTGTATTTTTCTATGTTTTTATATTATTTTCATTTGTATATGTCATTGCACTTCCCTCCAAACTGCAAGGTCGTTGTGAAAACAAAATATCTTTTTGTCCCCCATATATGGTGGGTCTATAGTAAGTAGTTTTTGATTTAAAAAAGAAAAACATCTCTATTTTTAAACTTTTAAATAACTTTGTCAGTTTATTGGCCAGAATTTTGTGTGTAACTAGAATTGTGGTAAACTTTGGATTTCCCATTTTCCTCTTTTCTCTTTTAAGTTGTAGCTTAATATGCTTAAACCAAATGACACCTTCCTTTGCTACCATTCAATCCTTTCAATAAAGCCCCTACAGAATTAATCATTCCCTTCTGTTTTCCCAAAGCACTTTGATTTCACTACTATAATAAGCTCTTTTCATGTTATATTATAATTAGTTATGCATGTGTCCGCATCCCTTACAAAAGTGTTGGCTGTTTTGTGTCTTTGTTTCTTCAGCCTCTAATATAATGCCTATTACATTGTATTGTAGTGATTTAGTTTAAGATGTTCAGACTTCAAATTTAGACAGAATTTACCAGAGTATCCTGAACATACCATGAGAAAACAACATCTGGAACGTGAGTTTTGTGCTTTCCTTCCTTTTAATGACTCTGAGCACAAAGCAGACAGAATCAACTGTTAATATATTGCCCAATGTGATAAATGGCCTCAGCTGTGTCCATGGCTCCGTAATCTTCAGGCTGCTTCCCTGAATGTCTTGAATGTGCTAGGTGTTTAACCAATATTTGTATGTTAAACAAGTTAATAAAAAAAAAAGTAGAAATAATGTTAATATTCAGTCACTGGATTTATTTCTCAATTTCTAATAACTGTATAGGGTCCCACCAAGATAGCTTTAACAACCCTTTCTAAGAGTTTGAGATTTACCTTCATCAAAAGCAATTTAGTATTCTGTCCTATAGGGGTAATACCCTATCTAAATTCTTAAAATAAAACCCAGTGGGGGAAAAATATGTTTTACAAAAAATATAAGGTGTGGTTTAGTCTTCAAGGGTGACTATTCAAGATTTAACAAGTGAGCCTTAATTTCACTGAAAGCGATGTGTATATCATCAGTTAAAACCACCTAATTGCTGCTTGTATGCCTGTTTCAATCCAAGGGGAAAAATACAAACAAAAAGAAGAAGAAAAGAAAACAAATAACTTTCATGTTCTTGGAAACACTATTGAATAAATAAATTGTGTGCCTTGAGAATCTAGGCTATTCTGAGACATACTACTCCTCACCCATCTCTATGCAGGCTCACAGATATAATATGAATAAGTAATTTTCATTTTATGGTAGTAATTTGTGTTAGGCAATATGAAATACACTATTTCTCAAAGGATCAAATTTGATGCCAAACAAATCCAAAGAATAAAATTCTAATTGTATAATTTCAGTAATCATCAATCTATGTTGAGAGCCATGGGAAAAGGCGGCAGGGATGGGTTAGGGTAGAATAGACATATTGTAGGCTTCTCCAATTCCACATATAGCTACCTCTGCCCAGAAGACAGGAGAAAGGTAATTACTGGGTCCAGAGCTTAAATCTAGCAGAAAATTTGGCTGTACTCTCAGCAGAAGATACTAAATCCAACAAAATCTACGATCTTAGTTCTCTCTGAACAGTTTTATATTCACAAATCAAATGAAAACTTGGTGAACGTGAAAGAAAATTATTGATAAAGGAGACCCCAAAGTTTATGCACAGAGGCAAGCAAGGAAAATTGGGTTAAAAAGCATGTCATTTTAATGCTTACTTCTCTAAAACTAGTCATACCTTAGCCATACACAAAACCTCTCTGTCTTGTAATAAATACCAATAAATACCACTTTACAAATGTTTTCTCATATATCAATTTATCAGCACTGACAGATAAGGAATGTTGTTATCCTCATCCAAGAGAATCGGCATATATGTTAAATTACATCTAATTGGAACAAGTGAGGGCATGAATTTAAAGCAGCTCATCTAGCTCCTTATCTTCTGTTAGCTATTTTCTTCTTATAAACTCCAGGTATTTTTTCCATCTACTTCATGTGATCATAGCAATACACTCATCACTGGATCATTAGATATTTACATTATAAAATCATTTGATGTGTTTAATGGTGGGAAAAAACACACCTGACTTTCATCTTTTATTTCTGTATTAATTATACATACATAGAACTCTCCGAAGTAAATGTATCCCTGCTTCTCATCATCAGATAAAGACAGAAAACAGTTTATGTTTAGCTAATTGGGATGTAAAACTGTCCAAACATTGCTTCATACTTTTAAGTTTTAAACTCTTATAAAATCATAAATAATCATAAACATTCAAAGTTAGAAGACACCTCAAAACCTTCTAGCCCTCATGTTAGACACAAGGAAACCAGGGCCAAGGAAGACATAGTTATCACTCAGCTCCTTGTGAATTCTGCCTCAATGCCCTCTATAGAATATTTCACCTTTCTATAGAGACTTTTCTTAAAAAGAAAGAAAAGAAAAGAAGAAAATTAAAAAAAAAAAAATCGGCTATTTTTCAAAACTGTCCAAGCCAGAATCTTAAGGCTATATTTACTTAGCTGGATTGGGGTGTGCTGAATAATTAAACTCAGCAGGAATGTACTTCAAAATAAAAATAAAAACACAGTCCAGCCTCTTTGGCCCAAATCCTGAGACTTCAGAAAAGAAAATCCTCCTTGACTATGAACATTCACTAGAAGTTGGAAAGGCTTTCCATGCCTGATATAGGAGTCTACATGGCTATTGCAGATTGGTAGAATTTAGTCAGATAAATGACTCTTTGTGTTTGATTTGTAACAATGTACTTATATCAATAAACAATCCCCAAAGAAGGACTTTAAGGAAAAATAAACAACTTTCCTATGCATAATATAAAAAATCATATTTAAGTTTGCTTTTTAAAAATACCTTCATACCACCATCATTCTACCCTTAGAGCATATTTTAGACGCAGTGTATCCTTCTAAGAAAATGAGGTTGAAGAAGGAATTCCTGTGATACCCAGCTGAGGCAAGCCTTATTTGTATATGAGTGATGAAATAAAGAAAAATATGCCCTCTTGTGGCTTATTTGTTCTGGTTCACAATTAATCAACAGTACTCTATTATTTCCTGAAACCCAACCATACCTGTATTCCATGTGGAATTAAACTATTTCTCTGTGCAGTAACTGGCAAGCGCAGGTCCACACAGACAGCAGGAAGGCATTCCAAGACTTCTGCTTTGTTCAAGGTCATAAGCAGCTGCTTAGCCACAATGAAATCAGTATCCCTGAAAAGCAAGATTTTCCAAAATAACCCATAAATTTGTATAGATGTTATCAAAACCCCTTCCAAATAAATGCATTAGATAGAGTTTCTTTGCTAAAAATTGAAGTTTATTTTGGATAGACTTAAACCATCGGTTTCCACAAATGTGAGAAAATTCATGATTCCTTTTCTACTATATTTGTGCCTCTACCATTTCTTTGACTGTAAGATGTGTTTATTTTTCCACTACAAAAAGTGAAGTATATAATGAAGCAATTAAGAGAATAGTGATTTTCATTCTTGCATATTTTTCTCTCCTTTTGCTCTACTTTACTCAGAAATAAGGATGTAACAAGTGTGTTACATATTGTGGGCTGTAGATGTAATTAATTTTATAATATCACAAAAATGCCCACCATGTTTTTCTAAAACAACACAAATTTTGTGTTAGTGTGAAACAGTTTCTGATCAAGAAAATGACTTTCATACAAACTCTCGTTTAAGTAGCTCAGTAACTAAGTGAATGTCAAAGGCTTAAAACAGGCCAGGTTGCTAAATTTTTACTTCAACTCTATAATAATCACTATTATTATTTTTAGTATTATTATTATACAGGTAATGAAACTTAAAGATAAGTGACTTAAAAATAAAATATTTACCATCTGACTATATCTCCTTTGTTCATTAAGTGAGCTAGTAGGGTACTTCTAATCTTCACCCTTAATTTAGCAAGTTACTACCAAACTAGACCAAATTCTGTCTTACTAATCAGAAAGAATAAATGCAGTTTCTCAAAGTGTCCAATTTAATGTCCAGAGTTACTGCTTTTCTAAGGCACACAATAACATAGAATCATGTTGCTTTAAGTCTATTTAACATAGTGTACATTTTGACCTTTGATGCACAGATGTACTTTCATTAGAATTATTAGGAAATAATATTCATAAAACAGTTTAGAATTTTTAATTTCATTTTATTGTAGTGAATAATATTGTGTCATCATAATACTATTAACAACTTGTATTCTTTTTCTATTTGCCACTTCAATAAAATTATGTTTTCTTACATCAAGCAAAGTTTTAGTTTCCAACTTTTATTCCTGAGTTTGTCAAAAGCAAGTCTACATTAGGAGTCTATGATAACCCATTTATTTTTTAAAAATCTCTAATTTTACTATATTTAAAACTTACAATTCTAAGAAAAGAAGATAATTACAAAAGATGATAACATAGCCATTAACTTCTGGGTTTCAGTCCAGCATGTAGGGAGATTAGCGGCCAGCACTTCATCCCAACAACAAGTAAAAAAACTGAACAAAATGATGAATCAACAGTTCTTCTTGTATCGCTCAGAGAAGTAAGGTCACAGGGCAAATTCTGTCCACCAAATAGGAGAGAAAGACAGGGGGGCACAGTATCACAATTTACCAGGACAAAAATCACAGGAACCTTCTTTAGGTGGGAAAGCCTGAACAGAAATTCACAAATTAATGGAGGCTCAGAGTGGACAATTAAAACATTCCAGGGAGACCCAAACAAAGGATGATCCCTACATTTTTGTGAGCTTTACATCCTGGAGCTGTACCTGGTCCTCACAATAAGTATCAAGAAAAAATATCCCCTTGGCCTTTAGCAGGGAGAGGGAAAAAAAAGAATCATTTTAAAAGACTCTGGAATATTCTGTTCTTGTTGGCAAGGCTACCCTCAGCAGAAACTATATGACCAGAGACTGACCTGCTGGGATTTTATCAGAGCCTAAGTGACATGGGAGAAGGGATATACTCAAAGCCAACCTGCTCTAGCCTACCACTTTGCAAGTAGAAAATATTCAACTCCAGCCCCTTCTGGTCATCCTATCCCACATAATGGAGGGGGAATCAAAACAAAACAAAACAAAACAAAACTGAGAAGCAAGGATGAAGTTCACAGTTCACGTGCACAAGTTTAATAAAAGACTGGGATCTAACCATAGGACTGTAGGCTACTTCCTCTTCTTCTGGATCTTACCACTACATTGCTAAAGTTTTATTGCTGCAGTTGTTTTTACATAGTATTTCATGTTCATCTTTCAACAATAACAACAAAAATTATAAACCATACTGAAGGAAAAAATAAAACACAGTTTAAAGAGACAGAGCAAGCATCAGTACCAGAGTCAGATATGGCAGGAATGTTGTAATTATCAGACCAGGTACTTTAAAAACCTGTGATAAATATGCCAAGGGTTTAATGGAAAAAGTAGAAAACCTGGTAGAGTGATTAATTTTTGTAGATAAGCTTTATACCATGCAACCTTGCTATAATGCTCGTTAGTTCCAAGATAGTTTTTTTTTTGTCGATTCTTTCAGATTTGCTAAGCAGATTATTACGTCACCTGCAAACAAAGATAGTTT
The DNA here is from genome assembly GCF_049350105.2 of Macaca mulatta. Classification (NCBI taxonomy): domain Eukaryota; kingdom Metazoa; phylum Chordata; class Mammalia; order Primates; family Cercopithecidae; genus Macaca; species Macaca mulatta. Next base: position 134,227,368 of record NC_133408.1, on the reverse strand, counting down.
TATTTCTTCTTTACCTATCAGTATGTCTCTTATTTCTTATTCTTGTCTTATTTCACTAGCTAGGAGTTTTAGTACTTTGTTAAAAAGCAGTGGTGAGAGGAGATAACATTGCTTATTTCTGATCTTAGTGATAAAGCTTCCTATTTCTCACCATTAAGTATGAAGTTAGTTCTAGGATTTTTGCAGGTGTTCTCTGTCAAGTTGAGGAATTTTGCTCTATTCCTATTTGCTGACAGTTTTCATCATGAATGGGTGTTGGATTTTGTCTAATCCATTTTCTGTATTTATTGATATAATTGTATAGTTTTTTTTTTTTTTCCCCCTTTCTTTTGACTGTTGCTGGGCAAGCAGAAAAAAAATAGCTTAATTGTTTTAAGGTAAACTCTGTCAGTAATTATTCAGCCATTTAACATTTTAATCATATCTCAATCCAGGGTTCTACCATTTTTTGCTTTCTCCCAATGGTAGCATTTAAATTCAAAGAGGGCTTAAATAAATCTAGGAGTGGAAGGAAGGTATATTGGGTTTTCTAGAGCTGCCATAATAACTAACACAGATCAGGTAGTTTAACAAGAGAAATTTATTTTCTCACATTTCTGGAGGCTATAAAGTCAAAGATCAAGGTATCATCAGGGTTGGTTTATTCTAAGTTCTTTGTAATTGGTGTGTAGATGGCCATCTTTTTTGGTGTTTTTTCATCATCTTGTGTGTGTGTGTGTCCTAATCTCCTCTTCTTATAAGGATATCAGTTATATTGAATTAGGGCCCACCCATTTGATCTATTTTACCTGACTTACTTTTTTAAAGGCCCTATATCCAAATACAGTCACATTCTGAGGTGCCAGGGTTTAGGACTTCAACATATGAATTGATGGAGGTCACAATTCATCCCACAAAAGGAGTGAAGGGAATTTTTTGTTTATAGACATTTTCTTTCTTCCACTGGCATACACTAAGATGAATACAAAGTTCCCTACTAGGATTTATCTTGTTTTCCCATTGTGTCTGTGAAATACCTATAGTTTAGTTACAGCATCCACTTATAAATCCCCCTTAGTCTGCCCTTTATTTTAAACACTAGGTTCCTTTGGTTAAATGCTGGTAAAGGACATTAGTACCTTGCTTCTGGGCCTCTGCAGCCAGCAACCTCACAGTTGTACCCCATAAATACAATGGGGTAGGTTTAACCAAAGGTACAAGATATTCTATAATCCCCAGACTTTGCCAAACATTGGGAAACTGAAGAAAACCCACTAACTTTTTCTTTTTCATTTTTTTTTCTTTTTTTGAGACAATGTCACTCAGAGTCTAAGTCGCTGTCACATCCAGGCTAGAACTGGAGTGCAGCATCACGGTCACAGATCACTGTAGCCTCGACCTCCCATGCTCAAGCACTCTTCTCGCCTCAGCCTCCTGAGTAGGTGGGGCTACAGGCATGGGACACCACACCCAGCTAATTTTCAACTAATTGTTTTACTTCTCGTCAGCTCAGCGCTGATTTTTCCCAGAATGTTCAAACTTCATATAGCCCTAAGTAGGGATAGTCTTGTTTTTCACCTATTATCTTTCTTAACTCTTTTTTTTATGGCATATACTATTTTTTTTTAGAATTTAGAAAGTTGAAAACAAAGAGACTTTTTGGGAAAATACCAACCCTTCAATTTTGAGATACTGCTAAGCATTTAAATAAGTCTATTTGGAAATCTTAAAGCTGAAAGTTGGCTTTGTTTTATTCAATTCACTTGTCTTCCTTTCAGTGAGTGATCACATAGTTCATGGAACACTTAGTTACCCAAAGCATGACGAGTCCTGAGGCAATCAGGAATTGCTGGGATAAAATATTTGTACCTCAAAAATGTTATCTCCAAAATGTATGGCATATATAACCAAAGATACTATTTAAAATCTGTGAGACAAAGAGATATAATCAATAGTTTTAGAATAGAATGATTAATTAAATATTAAGAAAAGTTAGCAGCTTTTTTCCCCACAACATTCCTCCAAGTAGAATGCCTGCATTAACATTTGGAATGTAAAAATGAACTGACATGCTCAAGGAAAACTGGAGACCGCTATTACAAATATAATAAAAGTGAATCTAAAATCCTACTTCACACCCAAACACAATAATTCCAGAGGGATTTGATCTAACAGTGAAAGGAAAAACAATATCATTTAGAAAACAACAACAGCAACAACAACAACACCACCACATGGAAGGACATCTTCATGAGCTTAGAGTAGAAGAAGGAAGTTTGAACAGTACACAAAAAACGTTAACCGTAAAGAAAGAGCTTCATAAATTTGACTGTATCAGATTAATAACTCTGGTCATCAAAAGAAACACTTAAGATAGTAAAAAGTCAAGCCACAGAGTGAGCGAAGATGTTGTCAATCCGTATATCTTCACATCCTTTACATATACAGAATATGTAAAGGATTTATTTGAGTGAATGAGAAAAAGGCAACCTAGTAGAAACAGGGAATAAAGACTTAAAAAGAATCTTCATCTAAGGGGTATTCAACAGTTATTAGATATCCATAACATATTTTTTAAATTTTAGAAAAGAAGATTCAAAAGGCCAACAACTTGTGCAGTGATCAAGGAAATGCAAATAAAAACCACAATGGGATTCTACTACATACCCACAAAAATGACTAAAATGAAAAAGACAAAATGCCAATAGTTGCTGAGGCTGGAAGTATCAGAATTCTCATACACAGTGGGTGGAAGTATTTGTACAACCACTTTGGAAAACCCTGAGGACTAAACTCTGATTTTTTTTTTTTTTATCTTGCCCAAATTCCTATTTAAGAGGTCTGTGGAGTCATGCCCTACAAATCATGAATTTTCATCAGATGTTTATTTTTTTATTTATTTTTTTTAACGCTGTGTAATGTGACTTACTTTCCAACCTGACTCTGTCATAACATTACAAGACAAGGAAAAAAATCAACATGTTTTATCCAAAAACATGTTTCTTTGCCATATTTTGAAATGGTCCTGCAAAGCTGTCATTTGTGGGGTAATATTTGCAACTGGAAAGAATCTCTATTAACATAGCTAGATCTTTTTCTTCCAGGCCCTCCCAATCCTAAAAAGATTAACTAAAAGCCTAGCACCTTTTAAATATCTGAATAGGAAACAGTTGTCATCTATTGCCTCTAAGGGCAGCCACTATAAGACTTCAAACTATAAGACTTCAAAAGAACCTTGGTCTCCACAATCTTTTATCTTAATCTGAATGTTTCCTTTCTGTGATCCCAGGTTTTTAGATAAACCCAACCAATTGTCAACCAGAAAATGTTTAAATGTACCTATATTTACTTATATCACCTATAGCCTGGGAACCCCCACCACCCCCGCCACCTCTGCTTTGAGTTGTCCCGCCTTTCTGGACCAAACCAATATATTTCTTAAACGTATTTGATTGATGTCTCATATGTCCCTAAAATGTATAAAGCCAAGCTGCACCCCGACCACCTTGGGCACATGTTCTCAGGACCTCCTGAGGGCTGTGTAATGGGCCATGGTCACTCATATTTGGCTCAGAATAAATCTCTTAAAATATTTTACAGACTTGGACTCTTCGTTGGCAAGCCTTTGGCAGTACAGATTAAAAATTAAATGTTTTAATAACCTATAACCCTGCAATTCTACTCATACAGCCCAAGAAATATGTTTTCAACAAAGAAATGGACAATAATGTTCATGGCAACACTCTTTGAAATAGCCTCACATTAGAAATCACCCACACTATTTTCAACAGTAGAATGGATGAATATACTGTGGAAAATCCACGCAAAAGAAGGTTATACAGCAACAGAAATAAATGAACTATAACTACACCAACAATGTACACGTCTTTAAGAAAATTAGTAGTCATTAAAAGAGGACACACTCAGTACGATTTATGGTTATCACCATGCAAAGTCTTCTCATTTTTAGGAATAAACAAAATGATGCTAAGATTCATATAAAAAAATAACTCCATAACATTAGGAGAATTGACTCTTTTTGATATGACTCTTCCAAACCAATAATAAGAATTTCACTCCATTTCTTCAAGTTTCCTTTTTGCCTTTCAAAGATGTTTTAAAGCTTTTTCCCATATAGGTTTTGTCCATTTCTTAATGATATCATTACTAGGTATTTTAACTTTCTCACTGATACTGTAAGTAAAGCTTTTCTTTCATTATATTGTCTCACTAAATATTGTTTTTGTATATAAAGCCTATTGATTCTTGTATGTTAGTTTTATATTCTGCAAACTTTTGGAATTATTTTATTGTTTTCCTACCTTTATCATGGATCCTTTGAGATTATTCAGGAATACTGTTATATAATTGAGATTAGCTTGGGTTTAAAGGTTTGGTGTAAATCTTTAGTAACTATTTCTTCTGTAGAAGTATAACTCTCTCTATACTGGGATAAATTTAGATAAATTATATTTTCCTTTGAATGTTATCTATTTTATCTAGTTTTATCAATTTATTTGCATATTGTTGGGCAAAATCATTTTATGTTTTCATTTTTTCATTCAATAATTATTACCACTGGTAATTTATTATGTTTATGTTTTATGTCTTTTATGTTTTAATTTGTTTATCTAATAATTATTTTACTTTTTAAAAGTTTTTTCATTAACTGGTTTAACTGTTTTTCCTTTTTAAAATTTATTGACTTTTTGCTTGTCCACTAATTATTTTCTTTTCGCTCCTGTTTTAAAGGATTTTCTATTTGTTCTTTAACTTTTTTGGGAAAATTTGCTTCAATCCTATTCCTTCTTTGATTTGTATTACTATACATATAAATAGCCATACATTTTCTTATGATTACTACTTTATATCGTTAGTATCTCAAATGTAGTGTTTTCATTAATATTAGTTTTCAGAATTTTATTTCCTAATTCCTCTTTCTCCTGTGTATTAATAGGAGAAGTTCTTTTTTTTTAATTTCAGGATAAAGAGACATCATTATTATTTTTAATGTCTAGTTTTTAATTGTGTTATTTTCTAAATCTATTGTAGCTCTGTGAGAAAATGTTGCTTGTAATATTCGTGGTAAGTTTGGGGATTTGAAGGGCCAAATATATGTTTAATTTTCATTACTATTTCTTGTGCACTTGAGATTAAGGCATTTTTCTGTTACCCTGTGTATTTGCATAAGATTATGTTGCTTAAGTCTTCTTTAACATTATCATTATTATCAGTATTTGCTCTACTTGAATTTTGTACGGAGAATGGTGTGTTCAATTCTTCTACGTTTAGGTTTTTCAGTTTCCTTTGCATCACTTGTAGTTTGTACTATATAAAGCTAGTTGTTTTGTTAGTTGTTTAGATATTCATAATATTGTATATTGTGGTCTTTAGCATTATAAAGTATATATTTTAATGCCTTTTGACCTACTGTACCTTGTCTGTTATCAGAAATCCAATCCATTTTTTCTTATTTACTTTTTTGAATACACCTTCACCAATTCCTTTATTTTTAGTATTTTAGAATCACACCATTTTAAGTTTGTCCCATGCGTTCAGCGTATAATTGAGTTCTAGATTGTGAGTTAGTTTGAAAATGTTTATCTTTTGTTTTATCCTTCACTTTTTTCTTGTTGATATTATTTTGAATAGATATGATTTTCATCAGCTGAAATTGTTCATTCTCATTTTCTGCTTTTTTTTCCCACTGAGTTTGATATGGTTTGGGTGTATTCCTACAATTCCCACGTGTCGTGGTAGGAACTAAATGGGAGGTGTTTGAATTAAGGAGGCAGGTCTTTCCTGCGCTGTTCTCATGAGAGTGAATGAGTCTTACGAGATCTGATGGTTTTAAAAGAGAAGTTCCCCTGCACAAACTCTCTCTTTCCACCACCATCCACGTAAGATGTGATTTACTTCTCCTTGCCTTCAGCCGTGATTGTGAGGCTTCCCCACCCATGTGGAACTGTATGTCCATTAAACCTGTTTCTTTTGTAAATTGCCCAGTCTAAGCTATGTCTTTATCAGCAGCATGGAAATGGGCTAACGCAGTAAGTTGCTAACAGTAGAGTGGGGTGTTTCTGAAAAGATACTAAAAAATGTGAAAGTGACTTTGGAACTGGGTAACATGCTGGGGTTGGAACAGTTTGGATGGCTCAGAAGAAAACAGGAAAATGCACAAAATTTGGAACTTCCTAGAGACTTGTTAAATGGCTTTGCCCAAAATGTTGATAGGGATATGGACAATAAAGTTCAGGCTGAGGTTGTCTCAGATGGAGATGAGCAACTTCTTGGAAGTGGAGCAAAGGTGACCCTTGTTATGTTTTAGCAAAGAGCCTAGTGGTATTTTGTTCCTGCCCTAGAGATTTGTGGAACTTTGAACTTGAGAGAGATGATTTAGGGTATCTGGCAGAAGAAATTTTCTGCAACAAAGCATTCAAGAGGAGACTTGGGTGCTGTTAAAGGAATTCAGTTTTATAAGGGAAGCAGAACATAAAAGGTTGGAAAATTTGCAGCCTGACAATGCAATATAGAAGAAAATCCCATTTCCTGAGGAGAAATTGAAGCCAGCTGGATAAATTTGCATAAGTAACAAGGAGCCTAATGTTAATTGCCCAAACAATGGGGAAAATATCTCCAGGGCATGAGAGAGGTCTTCAGGGCAGCCCCTCCCATCACAAGCCGGGAGGTCTAGGGGGAAAAAGTGGTTTAGTGGACCAGCATCAGTGTCCCCATGCTGTGTGCAGCCTAGGGACTCGGTGCCCTGCATCCCAGACACTTCAACTGTGGCCGAAAGGGGCCACAGTAGAGTCCAGGCCATGAAAACAGACTGATACACAGTTGCATATGGGTTTTATTTTATTTTTGCTAATTTATCTTCTGTTTGAATTGTCTCATATTTTCCTAGACCAGCAAAATAGGTAATTTTGTAAGAGAAGTTTAGGTATGTGGATTCTCAAGTTTCTTTGTTCCACAGTATCCTCTTCTTTTGATATACCAAAACGTGGTTTTGTTCATAGATATCTGTCTTCATCTCAACAGAGGAAAACGATTAATGGGTCTTCTGATTTTGCAATTCTTTCTTGTTTTCATAGGATGCTTGGTTTCCAACATTTGTTCTCTTCTCTTTCACCAGCCCCAATTTCCAAGGAATGCCTCCTCCCCAGAAGCTGTGCTTTCTGAAAACTACTAGCTTTGATCACCTACACTTTTAAGCCCCTTCATTACAATTCCCCAGTAGTCCATGCTGTGACTCTTCTCAGTAACTTCCACCAAGTATGGAACTCTCTCTTGAGTCATTTAACATCTCCTGCTATTGCTAGGCTTCACCACCATCTCCTTTCTACTCAATTTCCTTCTTACTCTTAGCATCAGCTTGGGTTCCAGGTCTGACCCTACTCATTTTGGGGAGTTTATTTTATTATTTATATGTAAATTAGAGATTTTAGTAATTTCTGTCTACTAGTTAATCTCTAGATCTGAGTTAAGAGTGGTTTTGTGTGTGCTCTCTCTTGTTCTATGTGAGTTTTTAGAGGCTGTGTGGAAAGATTTCAATTGCCACTATTCTATGGAAACCCAGAACTGAGTAGGCTTTCCTTTTTCATTTCCATTATTTATTTATTTATTTTTTCAGAGAGAGTCTGTCTCTCTCTCTCTCTCTCTCTCTCTCTCTTTCTCTCTCTGTCTTGCAGGCTGGAGCTGGAGTGCAGTGGTGCAATCAGGGCTCACTGCAGCCTTGACCTCCAGGACTCAAGCCATCCTCCTGCCTTAGCTTCCTGAGTAGTGGGGACTACAGGTTTGTGCCACCATGAATGGCTAATCTCTTTTTGTAGAGAAGGGGTCTCACTATGTTGCTCAGGCTGGTCTAGAATGCGTAGGCTCAAGTGACTGTCTCACCTCATCCTCTCAATGTGCTAGGATTACAGGTATGAGCCACCACACTAGTCTCTATCTTTTTTTTAAATATAAAAACAATTGCACTACATTTTTTTTGCTGATGAAAACTATATAGTGGAACAAAGGATACTACATGATTCTAAAGAATTGAGAAATAACTTCTGGATGACATTGTTGCATAGGTAAGAGAGGGTGAGGTCTAATACCAAGTTGGAAAGTTTTCATACTAACAGGAAAGACAGTTAATGTGTGGTAAAATGAAGTAGGACAGAATAAGGTTCCTGCAAAGCAGGTTGACAGGTAGATAATTTTTCATGAGATTTTAGCAGTTCTCCTCATATTGTCTCTCTTTTCTCAAAAATACAGGATTAAGCTCAGTAGCTAAAGTGAAGATCGGAGAGGATGTAATGAGCAGAGAGCAGAAGTATGCAGGAGATATCCAGAAGAGTGTGGGTGTGGTAGTCATCAAGTTAGCATCTTGTATGTTTCTATCTTAATTTATTGTAAAAATGTAAATATGTTCTTATAACATGTTAAATGCTCAGCTGCATGTGTTTATAGACTGAGTAGAGGAAGTGTTAGATTTAACTAGAATTGAAGTTTTTGCCATTTGTTTTGAAGACAAAAATATTATTTTCAAAGAGACTAAACCTAAAGTTTTATTGGAGTTCAGAGGAAAAACATGTAACCGGACATTGTGCAGAAGACAGTACAGGCTGGAGTATATGAATAGAATATTGTTAAGAGGGATTTTGAGCAAGATCTTGCATGATGAACACCTGGAAACTGTGTGGGTGGAAGAGGTTGTAAGGCGAGGCTATTTCCTGAAAAATATTTCATGTGAAGCAACTCCTGATATGAGAATGCCAGCAGTGTTAAAAGGGAATCTGAAAATTTGCAATTTTTCTGGAATGAGGATCTATCAAAGAGTAGGAAACGAGGTTGTAAAAGTAGTTGTGGAAGAGGTTATGGAAGGTTGTGGATGCCTGACAAAGAAATGAGGACTTTACAGATTGAGCTAGAGAAATATTGGGTGGAAAAAAACAAAAACAAAAACTTTGAACCTAGTAGTAAAATCAATGCTCTTCTCTTTAAGAAGGCTAATCTGCCAGTACCATATGTTAGAAGTGGGAGATACTGGAATAAAAAATTCTTTCTTAGAGATTATTCCATATTCCAAGGTAATAAAGATCTGAATATAAGCAATGACCCATGGAATGAAGGGAAGATTCAAGTATGAGAAATATTTTAAAACTACATGTACTATATATTCTAGATTAAAACGTGAAAGCAGATTTTAAAATGAATACTTTTTTATATTACTAATTTATAAAAAAACACTTTTGAAAAACTTTGAGCTCTTAAAAATGAATACATAGTTTAACATTGGAAAGGAAGAGACTCTTGCTAGACCAGAATAGACTATTACTTAATTGACCTTTTCTGCCTTAGTCATATGAGAGCAGTGACTTTTCCAACTTGTAAAAGGCATTTGAAATCAAATGAGCATTACACCAAAGAACTTGAATGAATAGACCTTTTAAACTGCAGCTATTGATCTAATACCGTAAAAAAAAAAAAAAAAAAAAAAAAAAAAAAAAAACAGACTCTAGGCCACTTAAAAATACCCTTCCAATGTCATTTCTTGATTTAGTTATACTTAAAAAATTGTATTTCCTAGATTCAGTTTTTAGCTGGTAGTTAGTTCTCCAGGCCCAACCCAGTGTAAACCAGCTTAAACTTACTACATAATAACAATTTTAGTGAGGAGGCATTTTAATTCTTTCAGTGTAGGATGATGAGAAAAGGGCTCATGATAGGTATGGGAACTTACTCCCTTCTATATTGTTGATTACTATGTTCATCAACAAGGAGAGGCTTCTTGCACAGTGGTCAAACTAAAAGGGAGCTGAGGGTACTGAATAGAAGCTTTTAGAAGTAGAGATCTTTGGAACCAATGTTTCCCAGTCTGACTCATTTTCTTCCTCTAGCCTTAGGAACCAACCTCTTGCATCCTTTTTTTCTATTATCACTCTGACTTCCATTCTTTCCAAATATAGTAAGAACTCCAACACACCACTACAGTTTTCCTTGGAACACTCTATACCTTGAAATAAACTCAAAGATATTTCAAATATCCTAATAAATAGTAACATCAGGAGCTAGAGAAAAAAAATGGAGCATAAAAGTTTTCTTTTTGATAACAGTGATTCTAATATACTTGAGGTGTTATCTCAATGTGGTTTTAATTTGCATTTCTCTAATAATTACATATTTTGAGCATTTTTTCATAAATATGCTAGTCATTCATATGTCTTCTTTTGAGAAATGTCTATTTAGATTCTTTCTCCATTTTTTACTTGAGCTATTTGCTTTCTTACTATTGACTTGTTTGAGTTCCTTGTATATATTGAATATTAGTCCATTAGAAATATGGTTTACAGATATTACCTCCCACTCCCTGGGTTGTTTCTTTACTTTATTAACAGCATGGTGACTGAAGTTAATAAGAACACATTTGTATATTTCAAAACTGTTTAAAAAGTAGATTTTAAATGTTCTCACCACAAAATAATGGTAAGTAGATGAAGTGATGGATATGCTAATTAGCTTAATTCAATCATTATACAAATATCAAACATCATTGTACCACGTAACACTTGTAGAATTATTATTTGTCAGTTTAAAAAGTGCCCTTTAACTTTTTTTTATCTTTCCCTTATTACTTTCTATTTTTCCTTCTTCTTGACCCCATCATTTTTTCTGTTCCTTCCCCTTGACATCCCTTAGTTAGCATCAATAATTTAAATATTCCATTAAGTAGTGTTCAGTCTCTTGGATTAAGAAAAATCAAAACCTGGGACAATTTGTCCTTCTTTTGCTTCTTTCCCCTAAATCATGACCCAGTGCAGTTAAGCACCAAAGCAGCAGTTAAGCACCAAAGCCCTGGGGTGTGATGTCTTCAGCTTCTTCTGTCCTCCAGAAAAATATGCCTTATCCATGTGGGTGTTGCTGGCCCTGTTAGTTTCTTCACTAAAGTCCGTAATTGGAACAACTAGTGATATTTTGGTTTCATAAGGCCCAGCAGTGTTTCAAAACTGTCTCAGGCTTGTCTCAGCCCTCGCTGTTTCTATGAAACTCTCTGAGATCTGCCTGCTATGCCCACATAGTCACAGGTCAGGCAGTTTCTTCTGCATGTCTCAAAACAGTTCCTGCTATGACATTCTGACCTCCCTGGCAGTCTCTCCGAACTGTTAGCTAGGTCTCTTTAGCTGAGTCCCGTGAAAACTAATGTTTCTGAGGAAAATGACATCTTAGGACCTCCCTTACAGAGATCACTGAGTTGATGTGAATGCGCCAGGTTGGTGCATGGTTAGGGACATAGCCTTCTTCCACACTAACTTATCTGATGAACTTTCCCCTCATCAGGTTTAAATCGGGATACATTTGACAACCTCATGACTCTGCTTTCATTCCTCCTTCTCCTTTCTATTCTCCATGAGATGGAAATTACAAATATTTTTCTTCTTTTTACTATTTCCAAATATGTGAACTTACCATACATAAAACTCTTTGGTCCAGCAGGCCAAGCTTGACTCTGAACATATTAAAGGATAAGGGGAAAAATAGACAATTTTCTTTCAAGACAATCCTGCATCACAATACTGCTGCTTGCTGTAAAATCTTATTGTTGAACATCATATGCCTATTGTAGTTCTTTTCCTAGAAATTATTTTGAAAACACTCCAGGGCTCTAGGAAACAGACACTGCCGACAGACCAAGACATTTGCCAAATTTCCAAGGCATTTAGAAAGTGAGAAGCACATGAAGAGCTTTTAAAATTTTAGCATGAAGGACTGTTGAATTTTGTCAAAAGCCTTTTCTGCATCTATTGAGATAATCATGTGGTTCTTGTCTTTGGTTCTGTTTATATGCCGGATTATGTTTATTGATTTGCGAATGTTGAACCAGCCTTGCATCCCAGGGATGAAGCCCACTTGATCATGGTGGATAAGCTTTTTGATGTGTTGCTGAATCCGGTTTGCCAGTATTTTATTGAGGATTTTTGCATCGATGTTCATCAGGGATATTGGTCTAAAATTCTCCAGCCATCTGATCTTTGACAAACCTGAGAGAAACAAGAAATGGGGAAAGGATTCCCTATTTAATAAATGGTGCTGGGAAAATTGGCTAGCCGTAAGTAGAAAGCTGAAACTGGATCCATTCCTTACTCCTTATACGAAAATTAATTCAAGATGGATTAGAGACTTAAATGTTAGGCCTAATACCATAAAAATCCTAGAGGAAAACCTAGGTAGTACCATTCAGGACATAGGCATGGGCAAAGACTTCATGTCTAAAACACCAAAAGCAATGGCAGCAAAAGCCAAAAGTGACAAATGGGATCTCATTAAACTAAAGAGCTTCTGCACAGCAAAAGAAACTACCATCAGAGTGAACAGGCAACCTACAGAATGGGAGAAAATGTTTGCAATCTACTCATCTGACAAAGGGCTAATATCCAGAACCTACAAAGAACTCAAACAAATTTACAAGAGAAAAACAAACAACCCCATCAAAAAGTGGGCAAAGGATATGAACAGACATTTCTCAAAAGAAGACATTCATACAGCCAACAGACACATGAAAAAATGCTCATCATCACTGGCCATCAGAGAAATGCAAATCAAAACCACAATGAGATACCATCTCACACCAGTTAGAATGGCGATCATTAAAAAGTCAGGAAACAACAGGTGCTGGAGAGGATGTGGAGAAATAGGAACACTTTTACACTGTTGGTGGGATTGTAAACTAGTTCAACCATTATGGAAAACAGTATGGCGATTCCTCAAGGATCTAGAACTAGATGTACCACATGACCCAGCCATCCCATTACTGGGTATATACCCAAAGGATTATAAATTATGCTGCTATAAAGACACATGCACTCGTATGTTTATTGCAGCACTATTCACAATAGCAAAGACTTGGAATCAACCCAAATGTCCATCAGTGACAGATTGGATTAAGAAAATGTGGCACATATACACCATGGAATACTATGCAGCCATCAAAAAGGATGAGTTTGTGTCCTTTGTAGGGACATGGATGCAGCTGGAAACCATCATTCTTAGCAATCTATCACAAGAACAGAAAACCAAACACTGCATGTTCTCACTCATAGGTGGGAACTGAACAATGAGATCACTTGGACTCAGGAAGGGGAACATCTCACACAGGGGCCTGTCATGGGGAGGGGGGAGGGGGGAGGGATTGCACTGGGAGTTATACCTGATGTAAATGACAAGTTGATGGGTGCAGCACACCAACATGGCACAAGTATACATATGTAACAAACCTGCACATTATGCACATGTACCCTACTACTTAAAGTATAATAATAATAAATAAATTTTAAAAAAAAATTTTAACCAGTTACATGTGCATAGGAATTAATGAAGTGTCTTGGGGGTCTAAAGATTAAAGAAAAATACTCAGATACTTAAAATGATTTCCCAATTTGGAGAAGATGGCCAGATGATTATCTAGGTCACTTTTCTCTGCCAAAATGTGGGTGCATCTTGACATGGGACTGGAGTGGAGGAGGAAAAGAATGGGTACATTGTGTGGTCATTAAAGTGTGTAATCAGGCTCATTGTTTGATGAAAACATACTGCTTATCAAATGCATATATCCACATGATTGCTATTGTTGCTGAACTTTTAGACAATCAATAGTCCTATAATTAATAAATTTTCATCATATCCAATGCATTTGGCTTCTGCTTTAATTCTTCATTAACAGGATTAATAAGGAATTTGATATGGATTTGATATCAGAAACTAACACCATAGTCTATTTAAAGAGATTTATGGCATGGAAAATCAGTAATTGCTATATACTTATCAACTTGTCCTAGACAATAGAACAAATAGTGAAAGCTATGATTAATTTAGAAATTAAAAGTTTAAAAGGTTTTTTTTTACATCCTTTATTTGTATTTTTGGCAAGTGGTTAATGTGACATGTGACAGAATTACTGGTCATAAGTAGAAATCTATCGGGGTGTTTTCATCTCCTTCAGCCAAACACCATAACAGAGGACAGGCTTTGTAACTGCCCTCTCATCTGTTTATGCACGATGTTTCAATGGGGTAGAATACCAGTTTTCATACATTGACAAGGAGGTTTCAATAAATGTCTAAATACTGTATTTTTAGGTAATAAATATTTAATAACATCCAATGGTTGATTACAGAGAAAATAGTTTGCCAAAACCAGCTGTAGAAGACATTAAAATGATATTCTTTCAAAGTGCAAATGTTTCCCATGATATTTACCGTGAATGCCCCGCTAATCACTCCATTTCAGGAAATTTGTGGAACGAAAGGTGTATTAAAGGAAAGTTAAGACCTGGGTGAAAATTCAGAATTTTAAAAAATTTTACATGTCAATTACATTGCTCTGTTGCCATATATCTAGATTGACGGATTGCTAATTTTTTTCCCAAGTGATTTTGTGAAGCAGCAGGTATTTTAAACATAAACAAACATATAAATTAGAACAATCATGTTAATTTCATGAAAATATTCGCAAAGGTTTTCTTTAATCATTAAAAAATTAATCTGTGGATTGCTTCCGTGAAATTCATCCTTACCACTCTTCAAGTTATAGAGCTTACATGGAGATAGATCTTTATCTTGGTCATTTATTAGAGGAAAAAAATCATTTAATGCATTAGTCATAACATTACTATCTGTAATGCATGCTGTCAGTTAGATGAAAATATCTTGTTGCTTTTACTGACTTCAGATGATATTGAGCATGTCTTTCAAAATTTCGATTTCATTTGTTTAAATAATATGCTAAATGATTCCCAATTTACTCACATTCAATTTTAAAACTTGCATGTGATAATTAACAAAAGAAAGTTCAGCAACTGTTAATTACAACATACCATATACCTGTTAATTTACATAATTGCATTTATCACGTAACTACCCTAAGTGTAAAATATTGCTTAATTAAAAATTTAAAATATTTTAATATATAATATCAACACAAATTGAGACACTGCTTACCTTATTTAACCGTTGTATAATGAATAAAATTTAAACAACTCTGAATGCCTAAGATTGACACAGCAACAGATATAATATTTGATCATCCATATGATATTGTAGATTTATAATACAGTACCTGCAGGAATAAAGAAGCTATAGTGTTCAGAAATTAGTGCACCATAATGCCAAACTTGAAATAAAATTAACTGTTTGATTTTTAGCAAAATAATTAATTTTAAATATTTTTTTCTTGTTTTCTAGAAATTCATTCTATGCTTGTGAAATTTAGATTTGGTTTCAGGTTCAGTCGAATTTCGATTTTGCTACCTGCTTATTTGGCATTTGTCAAAATATAAATTCAGCAGATCCTTTGTACAAAATCCAGACTTTGGGAATTTGAGCCTGGAGATGCAGCACTAGTAACTTTGAGGAAGTGATAAGCTTCTTTGCACTCGCCTGCTCTATCAGATCTCTCCCTGCCCTGCCACTGGAAATGTGAGAAGGGCGGGGTGGCAAAGAGAGTAGGTAAGTCAAGGCAGCTATGAGCTATATCCTTCTCTCACATGCATTTATGTTTGTTTATTTATATATAGCTTTATATAGAAAAGAAAATATACACATTACTACAAACAATCTAGATATGTTCATTGAAAGAGGGTAACTTAGTTTTAGATTTGAAGAGATCAGGACCACTGAAGGAAGATAAGTATAAGGCATGTGTCCATTCCAGTCAAGTGTAGCTAAGGACAATTGACACTTTTATGCCTTGTTAGCCTTATTTAACCAGAGACTAAAGCTACAACATTGCATATGACCAGATTTCCAAGTTAATAAGTAGCAATGACAAAATATATTAATTAAAATCAGTTTATAGCATATAGCATAGTATGTAGCACGAAATTTGACAGAATGAACTCAAAATGTATCTACTGACATGATTTATAGCAAAACCAATTCTGGTATAAGTGGTAAACTACCACACACGTACAACCGGTGCTGTAGAACTAAAGCTCTGTGCAAATTATTGTCATCAAAGTTTACATACACAATCTGGTCCACTGGGTAAATACTAATTAGGCAAATGTGAATCAGGAAAAGGCCTCTGAAGGGATGATGGGGAGGAAGCAGGACAGTGGGGACAGACTGAACCATCATAATGCATCACCACTGATTAGATGCTCTGTTTCTCACTGATCGATTACTTAAAAGCTTTGAAGAGCAAAAAGAATTATTATTCTTTATTGATTACCTCCTTTCTTATCCTCTGATTCCCATGTTTGCTTTGATATTTTGTAGTGATTTACTTCCTTCTTCCCAAATACAATTTTTA
The DNA here is from genome assembly GCF_049350105.2 of Macaca mulatta. NCBI lineage: Eukaryota > Metazoa > Chordata > Mammalia > Primates > Cercopithecidae > Macaca > Macaca mulatta. The sequence continues at coordinate 134,211,096 of NC_133408.1, read as the reverse complement.
TATAAAACTATCAACCTGTAGAAACTAGAAAACACGCTGTCCAATGCAATACATTAAGACATTTTCAACAATAAATAATCAACTAGTTTTTCAGCTCTTAAGCTTGAAACACTTTATATGCAACATGTATGCACAGATTTAATCCCCACAAGGTCAATTAAAACACGTTTTTTTTTAAACTTTGACAAAATATAGTCTTCACTGAAGTTGTCAGTCTTTGTCTTGGTTATTATTAAACCTTGAAAACTATTTATAATGCCTTCAAAAATTTCCAAGAACACCAGTTGTGGATTGATAACTCCTGGGTCTACCACAGAAAACAGTGGAACTCTAGGTTTGGAATGTATTGATCCAACCTCCTCATATACTGATGAATAAAGTAAGGGTCAGATCTGTTTGACCAAGGTCACACCATTAACTAATGGGAGGCTCTGAACAACACTCATGTTTTGCAGATTCTATTATAGATCACAGCCTCTCTCAGCAGATGCTAATTAAGTAAAACCATTGCAAATCTTCCTTTGGTCACAAAACCTTGGTCTCTACATTAGGGAAGATAATCTATTAGTTCTTCTTTCCTTTCTTTTTCTTATTCAAATGTTCGTTTATCATTATGTAGTCATAACAAAATTAATTTTTAAAATGAAAGGTTATTGTTAAACTACTATAACTATATAAGATACATTTTCTTCTTTTAATTTAATTTATGCTTTTAGTGAATTCCTTAAATCATTATTTGATATTCCAAAGGTAATTGGAAATTACCCATATGTGCATAAATATTTTAGGATTATTAGGAGATTTCACATAGGAAAGGAACAATGATGAAGGATTCTATGTAGCTAGACTCAAAGCATAGGTCTTAAATGAATAAAATTATATCAAAGTCCATACTTTGTCCTACATTAGCAACATTTAAAAAGTTACTGTCTACAGTAGATATACAAACATTCAGCAGGATTAAAGGTGATAAAGCATTCACTAGGATTAAAGATTGAAGATACTATATTTAGAAATGGAAACTTGTTTATCTATTGTAGAGTAACAGAAGGCAATAAATTCAAAGTTGCTATGTTAGGCTATCCCAATTATTACTGTCTAATTTGTGTAATCTTCAACACCATTCGATCTAAGAAATATATAATATTCAGGCTATTTGACTTATTACTTACTATGGTCTTTAGTAGGATTAGGCTAAAGTATTCTACTATAACCTCCTCTCTTTTTATTCATTTATTAATTCATCAAATATAATTGGAAAGTCTATTAAGAGACAATATTGTAGATGCTGGAGAGAACATGGTAAATAAAAATCATCTTTCACTTTATGATTAATATGGGGAGACAGTAGTTAATATGGGGAGACAGATCTGCTGTCAAATTAACTACAAAATAAATGTAAAAAGATTCTCTGATTCTCCACAGTCCCAATTTAATATCTCATAAGAGCAATTATCAATGCTATTTAACCAAAGAGGATGAATGGGCTTAAACGCGAACAACAGTTTCTGAAAAATTAATTTAATAAGGTAAATGGATTCCCCAAAGTAGATGTAAATATAAAGAAACATGTGACCCAATTCTAAGCATTTGTTAATTCTGTTTCTATTCTTCGATTTTCCTCTTCTACTTGCTAATCTCTGTGAGGACATTTTCCACATTGAATTCTCAGTTTTCCCTCTGTCTTTCCCTTTGTTGATATGTATTTTAGAGAGGACTCAGGCAGCCCACGCTGTTAGGTGAAGATAGAAAACCTGAATATTTTATTTTATATTGATACTTGAATTATGAACATAAGAGCAGTTCAGCAGAACAGAATTATGTTTGCTGTTGAAACTTTTTCTTCATTCATTGCTATGTTTGAGGCATGTATAGCAAAATACAAACTAACAATAGAAAGACATACAAATTTATTTAATATAAATTTTAAATGCATGAAAAGCTTCAGAAATAAAAGCCTAAATAGACAAGAGAACTGTCTACTGTTGATGCTTGAACAACACAAGTTTGAACTACTTGCGTGTGCTAATATGCGAATTTTCTTCTGCCTCTGTTACCTCTAAGACAGCAACACCAACCCCTCATCTTCCTTCTCCTCAACCTATTCATAATGAAGTTGAGAATGAACATCTTTATGATGATCTACTTCCAGTAAATTAATAACTATATTCTATCTTCCTTATAATTTTAAAAATAACATTATCTTTTCTCTAGCTTACTTTATTGTAGGAATATGGTATATAATACAAAAAACATACAAAAATTTATGTGTTAATCAATTGTTTATGTTATCTGTAAGACTTATGGTCAACAGTAGGCTGTAATGATTAAGTTTTTGGGCAGTCAACAGTTATCAGTGGATTTTTGACCATGCCTGATGCCATCACTAATCTCCTACTTGTTCAAGGGTTAACTTTTTTTTTTCTACTTAGGCTTAATAAATACTTGGATAGTCATGAAGAAATATACTTGGACAAATGAGGTATGATCTAATAGTACAAATGGCATAGGGGAATTTAGCAAGGCCTGTTTGTTCAGATTATTCTGTGTTTCTGTGTCTTCAGAAATAAAATATTCCTTTCCTTCCAGTATAGGGAGGGCATCTCTCAAACGAGGGTCTTATGATTTATTTCAGGGGAGAAGGGCAGGAAAAATCCAAAGTGACTTTCCTAGATTTTGTTACCTCCTTCTGATTCTTTCTCAAATGCCGACATGCCATATTTTAGAGTAACTTGTCTTGAACCCCATCACTGGAAAACCCTTCAGCCTCAAAATAGCAATGTGTACCTGTTAAACTTGTATTTTTCCTGAAACAAATTACAGAGCTGATCAGTTATTCTTCAGAGAAATATGGTACCTATGTAGTTTCTTCCACTTATCAACTTTGATATCCACTTAGGTTAAAAAAAAAAAAAAAGTCTAAATGCATGAGCATGCACCTGTGTGTGTGTGGTGTGTTTGTATTAGATGTGAGAAAAAATATTTCTTTTCAATATTAAAATTTTATAACATTGAAATAAATTAAGCTTTGTTTAATGATTTACTATGGATAAATTTTTGATATTAAAACTTCAACTCTGGTAGCAATGTTTTCTTTTAAAATCTAATTTACACATTTATATTAGTATCCTCAAATAATGAAGTATTTACTCTTTATTTCAGGTATTTTATTTCCACTCAATATATAGCAGTTTTATGCCAAATGATTACATTTCAGGCAAAATATCTGCTAAATGAAACTTCATGCAATAATGACTCGTACAGTGAATTAGATTAAATGATACACTTAGCTAAAATATTGCCCAGAAGAAAACTTATTTTGTCAAATATTAAAAGAATTCATTCAGGTTTATTCTAGAATTTATAAATTATCAGTCTATAAAAGTATATTAGAATAAATTTAGGAATTGTTACTGCTAGCACTATTGGATGATTAGTTTTCCCAAGTGTTAAGCAATGCATAGTGCTGATTTTCATCAATCACAACAATCACAATCATTATATGTTGAACACACTACTTATGGTCATTGCCTTTCTCACAACCTATTTTATCAGTAGGTAACAAATAGAGATAGTGTGCTTAATTGATAAGCACACACACAGAATTAAAAATTGTCTCTATTTGCAGTAGTATAATTTAAAAGACTTTACTAGATTTTTGAATAGTTTCTACAAATGCTAAAAGCATCTAAAGGGATGTTAAGCTTTAATAGTTGAAATTTATTAAAAAGTATAGTCTTTTAGAATCCAAAATGGTATTATTCACTTCATTTAAATGTTATCAGATGGACTAAATATTAATTGCAAGAAAAAAAAAACTACTTTACAATAAGTTTTAGGTAAGGCCTTTGTTGTTGTTATTATTGATTGATCACTTACTTGTTTTTATACAATTATCTCTTAAATTCTGTGTCTCCAGGGAATGATTTTCTAATTATTCAGTGTGTTGATGGCTGTCATGCATCTGCCAGGGTCTGTATTTCTTCAGAGATGGACAAAGGGAATTCCCTTCGGTTCTGTGTGATCCTTTAAGACGACAAGAGGGGACAGTTTCCTAGGGCATTAAACAGAAGCTGCTGTCTCTTTAATGACTTAGTGTAAGTGCATGAGGTCTTTCACCTCTGTGACCCACAGTATTTGATTAGTACTAAAACTGCATTTGATAAGTGTGCTTTATTTTTAATTTTCATTTTGTTTGTGCATTATTATGCTAAATTTAATTTCGTTTACATCAGCAACATTTCTAGATGTGGCTCTCTTTGGCTGCCTTTCAGTCTCATGGGCTATATAAAAAAGTACATAAATTATTAAGTTTAGCATCATTGAAAACATGTGCATCTATGTAAAAATGTCATACATTCAGTGTGGCTACCATCTGTGGTTATGGTAATATAAACCCATAAACGTGCACAATCCTGTATATTGATTCAAATAAACAAAATCCACTTGGATCCATAACCTGATATTGTGGTTTGGGTAGGTACCATTTTATTTTGTCAAACATCAAATGGGAAGAGTAATGAAATACACATATTGTTCTGGTTAGTTGACACTTCCCTTCTCTAACAAATGGGATCCACTCTTTAGAGTGAAATAACTAATTCAGCATTGTGGATCAATAGCACCAAGGACTTTTCCTTGGTGCTAACACTGGTCATCATTGGAAAATATGCTTTAGTTGTACACATATTGTAATAAAATGTTCCCACTATATTACTAATTTTACCTACAGTGACATCTCTATACCATTTACATTAGGGTAGAAGGTAGAGAAGAAATATATGACACATAGAGAGAAAAATATTTAATTTTAGCTGGAGGGAGTGAGATGTGTATTTCTTTATTAAATTATTTTAATTAATTAATTAATTTATTTATTGAAATGGAGTTTCCCTCTTGTTGCCCAGGCTGGAGTGCAAAGGTGTGATCACGGTTCCCTGCAACCCGGCTCCCCGAAACCTCCCCCTCCAGGGTTCAAGCGATTCTCCTGCCTCTCCTGAGTAGCTGGGATTATAGGAATGTGCCACCACGCCAGACTAATTTTGTATTTTTAGCAGAGTTGGGGTTTCACCATGTTGGTCAGGCTGGTCTCGAATTCCCAACCTCACGTGATCCACCTGCCTCGACCTCCCAAAGTTCTGGGATTACAGGCATGAGTCACCACTCTCGGCCTGTTTTTGGCTCTTATAATGATGATTTCAATGGTTATTTCTACATACAAACCCAATATCAAGCATTCTAAGGACTGGTCAAATGATGTACATATGTACATTTTACTTGGGTTCTTTTTGGCCTCTTCATATGGCAATGATTTTGCAGTATTTTTCCTATAGAAAGAGTAAGAAAAATATTGTTTCCCTATCAAGTTCCCTATCAAGGTTATTTAATGTTTATATTTTGTCATTGATTGCTTAGGAGAGGTCCCTTTAGCTGTATTATAAAATTTAGGATTGTTGTCAAATTTGCAGTAAATTCTACCTAGTCTTTTTTTTTTTTTTTTTTTTTTTTTTTAATAAAAGCTTTCAGGTTTCTGGGCATTTCAGATTTTCTTGGACTGTGAAGAGTAACTAATCTCAATTGCCCTACACTCATTAACTAGGGCTTTAGAAGTTGCCTGTGCAAATCACAGGGCTTGAAAAGTAAATTTCATTAGTTTCATGTTGCATTCCCCTCTGGAAAGACCCTATGAAATAGGTGTTATTGTTGTTATATTAGAAATAATGAAACTGAGACTTGGAAGCATCAAGAGATTGTCTCTTAGTATCACAGAGTTAGTTATCTGGAGCAGCTTGAATTCAGGGCCAATATATTTAATCTAATTTCAAGTCATTTGTACTAAACTACTTTGTTCTATGCCCTCCCCAAAACAAGACCAGGGATCAGAGCAAGAGATGGAGAACTGCAATATTTTTCTCCCTCACCTTCTTCTTTGAGTAATAGTCCTCAAACTGTTAATCTCAGGATACTTTTCACTCAAAAAATTCACCAAAGGTCCTAAGCTTTTGTTTCTGTGGATTATAACTACCATTACAGAAATTAAAATGGAAAAAAATTAAATATACATTTATTAATTCATTTGAAAATAACAACAGTAAATTCACTACATGTTAATGTATATTACACTTTTTATGAAAAAAAAATATTTTCCAAACAAACAAGACATTTAGAGAGAAGAGTAGAACCATTTTACATTTTTGCAAATTAATAGCCTTTTCAGATAATTATAGATTATTTTCTTTAAGACTACACTCAAACCTGAAAAATAATAATTTCATGTAAGCTAGTTGCAATGAGAAATTTAAAACTATTGGCTTATTTTGCACTTTTAAGATTCTTTTTCATAATACATAACTTTTCCTCTGGAAAATATTGATTCTTTGAGTTATGCAGACCTTCCAAATGTTAACATATTTTATTATATAATAGCAAACTATTACATTCATTAATATTTTCATTGATCTCATCAGAGATGTCTTAAAATTATTGAGAAGCTGTCAAGCTCACAGTGTGGATATAATTTTTCCAAAGTCCTAATTTTTGCCTGAAAGCTCATTTATCAAAGACAACACGTTATTTTTATTGAGGTTACAAGTTTACTTCATTCATTTTTGAGAAAGTATAAGCCAAACATTTAACTCTAAAGTATACTTTTTTTTTGTTTTTGTTTTTGTTTTTTTTTGTCGGTTGTTCTTTCAAGTAAAGATAATTTTACATAAGAAAAAGAGTGACCAGTTCAACTTGTAAAACAAATACGAGTGCTTTTTTCGGTGGGGGGGTGTATGTGTGTGAAAATCATTGTAGTTTGTTGTGCAGCAAAATTGTTTTGTGCAAACTTCCCACTTTATCACACACAATATTTAAAAGCATGTATACAAGGGTTGAAATTTAGTAAAATTAATATTTTTTACGGTATCACCGAGGAAATTCTGAAATTAAACTGGCTTTTTTTTTTTGTAAGTGCAAGCTGGTAAAGAACACAATGACTGCTCTTGGAACTTGACATCACTGTTTTCATTTATGCTAATGTGCTGGTAGTTTTACCCAGCATTGCTTTTGTGTTATCAGTGCTAATAATGTCAACTAAGTGGGACAGATAAAAATGCAAGAAAACAATAGTGTTAATTAATAAAATATGTTATTTTTGTGGGTTTTACAATGGCTATGAAATTTGTTGTTTTCTGTAATTGTAATTTATTGAATTTTTTCTCATTCTAAATAAATATTTAGTTTTGTGCTTAATTTAATATTCTTAATACTGAATTCTTAAGATGATCTCCTACCCCCAAATTATATAAGCTTCAGGCTCCAAAAAACTTGGATTTGCCCTTGAGTCTCTGTGGTCATTAAATTAAGTAATCTATTTAAGATTTTAGTATGTTGTCTGATAAAAAGCATTTTATATAAATGTTAAGTATTTTATTATTCCTAATGCAAAATAGAGCCACATGATTATTTAACATTGAAAGTTTAATAGCTTCATATAATTGCACATAATATATAAAGATGTAATACAAAACATTATAGTTCTATACATAACATCTTTATTATTTTCTACTTATCTGCACTTCTCTAACTATAATGCTGTGACTGCTTATTATTTAGAGGCCTTCAGTCCTTAGGCCAAACTTGTGCTTATTTGTGTTCTGTTTAGCATCCCCCTCAGTGATAGTTGCATATGCCTGTTTCCAAGCCAGACTCATATATTCAGTCACACATTCATCGAATATTTATTTGGCATTGGCTACATGCTTCAGTAATACTCCTGGGCTCAAAAAAGATAAAGGTGAGTGATAGAAATATGACCCTTGTTCTCACAGATCTTATAGTTTAACAAAAACAGAGTTGGGAGAGTATAAACAAATAATTAAGCAACTAAGATATGTATTCTGGACACTTAATTCAAGGTACAATGACGGATAAGTGAAGAAAAGTTGGCATCATGAAAAAGTGCAAGATTTAGCCAATGGACTAGAGGATAGGAGAGTGTTCTAATTCCCAGGGACCAGTAGATAAGGGCCCTTTTGTTGTGATGTTTCTTTGCTCAAGAATGCCCTTTGCCAATAAGTGCCAGCAAACACCCAATTGCTTATCAAAGGCCAACAATAATGTTCTGTTTTATGAAGCCCATTAGAACTCTACCAAGTAATTTGTTTCTTTTATATAGGTGTTTTCCTCATTTATACATGGAGATAATTGCCTTTGACAAATGTTTAGTGCAATGCCTGTCACAAAGCTGTCATTAAATTATTGTTGTTATCATTTATATCATTGTCATTTACATCAATATAGTTTAACAATCTCAAGTACTCTCTGGTGTCATCATTTTCAATGATCGATTGCAACATTCACAGCATTGTATGCTTCAATAATTAGTATTAGTTAAATAATCATTTTGCTATTTACAGATATGTCAACAAAAGTGAAAGTTACTCCTGGTCATGGCCGAGTGCCTGATTAATGCCACGAGGGTAGGAGTCTCAAATAAACATAAATTGTTCATTTGAGATGAAAGGATATTCAATTATTTTGCATTGATTGGGTTTCTGAGATAAGATAAGAAATGTATCATTTCTGAAGAAAGATGTCCTTTAATTGGATAAAAAAGGCAGGAAACTGTTACATATATGGTCCACAGACTTTTCTAACTGTATACGTCTTTGAATAAAAACTATCAAAATGTATTCTTAATATATGTATATTTATTTAAGTGATGGGCATGTACCAATACATTGTACACATTATAAAACATTCATACAATAGGAATACATATATAAAATAATTACTAAATAAACCATATTTTGATGTACTGTCTTTTTAATTTTACTATTAAACGTGTACCATTGCTTATCTTTGATGAGATTCTATATTTCAAATAGTCTTGAAAATTTTGGATATTTTTATATAATTTCTCATATATCTTATGAGATTATACCTGACTTTACATCACAGTGTGCAGAGAAGGTAAATCAGCTCTTTTTTGTCTGTTTCATTTGTGTTTGTATTGGTAGTATATGCATCAGTCTGACCTTTAACAAATAATTTATTTAATTGGCCATTTATTTTAAAGAAAAATTAATACATACAAGTTGTAATATTGTATTTCTATCACAAGCAAGCCAGTGATGCCTACCTTTTTTGGAGACCAATGTCTTAGAATTTTATTTGTCATCTAAAATTAGAAACTATATTATGAGATTTCAAAGCAACTTTTAACACTCTGCAGGCTTGTTTAAATAATGTGGGTATTTCCAGGTTTCAACTATCACAGATCCTGATTCAATAAGCCCCCAGTGAGCTAAGGGATATGCATATTCAATGTATTACTCAAGTTATTCTGATACCCACTTAAAACTGAGAAGTAGAAGATCAAGCTTCTAGAAATGGGCTATGTACCTATTTTGAAAACTTTTCCCTTTGTTTCTTAACCATGTTTAGTTGTAGAACTTTTAAATAAAAAATGGCCCATGTTCTCCTCTTGGGTGGCAGCAAACAATGGGTGTACAGCTTAGATTTCCACATCCTCTGTACACCCAGGCTTGTGTGGTGAAGAACCCTAGGGGAAAGAGTTTGTGGTGACATCTGCCAGAGGAAGAGAATGGAGATTGCTCTCCAGAGCCCACAGAGTTAAAAAAGGAAAGAAAAAGAAATAAAGCCAGGAGTCCTTTGGGGAAAGAAGAGGTACCTATGACTAAAATATCAGAATTGGTTATGCTGGCTTCACTGACAGTGCCCTTGATGTATTATAGCTAAAAATGAACATACTTAGAAAGCTAAGTATGTAATAGCTTATATTATAGTCACTCACATGAATCAATCGTATTTTACTCAAGTTTATATATCAGACACAATTTTTTACCTGATTTATGTTATTAGTACATTAATACAAAATGAAAGTCATTTTATTTGCTTAGCAATACAATATATTACCAATTCTATAGTTAATCTTTATCATATGGTAACTGTATGTGATTTCAACTTACTTTATAGAGGGAATATATATAGTAAAATTAATTAGATTATAACATCTATTTTAAAATAAGATTTCTAATAGTAGTATACAGAGTCATAAGAGATGAAACTACATACAGGCACACACTCACAGGAGAGCTATTGTAGGTCGTGTAGGAGTCTTTCAAGGATATGGTTATGATCAAAATATATGCTTGCCATTGAAGAGATAGTGATGCTGGTGAAAGATTGTCCATAATTCTAAAATTATACATGCAAAGTATGTTATTTTACTCCCAGCAATATGGTTTAACAATATCAAACTTTGTGAAAGAAAAATCAATAAAAAGTAATTGTGTGAAGTGTTTTGAATTATAGATTATTCACACAGCAATATAGAACCTATGTAAGCCACCTACAATAGGCTTGTAGAATGTTTTCATTAATATTCCAATTTTGTTGGTAGTAAATGTTAAATAAGCAATGCTTAAATATGCTATCTGATATTAGCAAATTGTCAGTCAATTTGGAAATTGTCAGTAATTCCCTCCACAAATGTTTGTTTGCTCCTAACTGTAATAATAATAAAAAAAATCAGTACTTTAAAATATTCTACTTTATTTTTCCTTTTTCTTCAAGGTGTTATATTCAAATACAACCGGTATTCTGTCCTAGATGTTCTGAGTCAGATCTGGATACCATGTGTTGTGGCTGTGTATCTAAACAATTCATTCTGTTACCGACACTTTGATTTCTTGGGCTATGTCAACAAGTCAGCCTAGAAAAATTTCCATAAAAAATACATATGGGTGGCAGAGGTTCAGGTTCTTCTTCGTCTTCTTCTTTTTTTTTTTTTTTTTTTTTTATCTCTACACAAATTTCTATTTACCAATTTATGTTAAAATTCTAGGCACATCTCTTCCCCAGGGGGAAACAAAAAAATGTTTATTGGCACTCTGTCTTCTCTCATTTCAATTCATAGTTTATGAATGGGTCAGTCCTATGATTATTGGGAAAACTGATAGTGGTCTCTGATTTAAAAAATTCTGAGATTATAATGTCAGTTCTGCACTGTGCTTACTGTGTAACTTTGGGCAACTAATTAAACTTCTCTGGATTTAGCTTTCTAGTGTGTAAAATTAGGAAAGTAATAACACCAGTCTTTAAAAGATAATATATTTATTATGGGCTTTATCAACTCTAAAAAGACTATAAATTTAAAAATAACACATTGCTCTTGCCTGATCAAGAAACAGTGCTGTTTGAAAGACAACTATCAAGACAGTATCGGCAGAGAAGGAAAGCAGCTCTCATTGTTTCTTTGATCCAAACAGAGTTATCTCTTAAATCCATGGTACAATCAGTTGGTTCAGGTCAGAGGGACCTGACCTGGGCCCAACTACATAGAATCATGTTGCACAAACTGCAGGACAAAGAGTTCAACACAAAAGTGGATCAGAGCAGTGAATAAGTCGGAGTAGCATACTGAACTTTATTTTTTTATCGAGTTGGGGTCAGATATAAAAGTGACGAGGGAGTCCACAGGACCTTGGCCTCAGATCCTTTCATGCAGACATGTGCTCCAATGTCATGACCCCAGAATAGAAACAGACAAAACTAGCATAGATCCCACTGAACCATTAGGAAAGGAATGAAGAGTAAATGTGTAAACTATCCATTGTTCAACTAGGTAATTTTATTTTGGACAGTGTTTGCCTAAACAAGGGAGAGAGAATAAGGAAAATATAAGTAAAAAGCCACTCAGTAAAGAATATGATTAAAAGGCATACCAAGATGCAAAAGTAGGGGAAATAGAGATGTAGGTAACACTCTATTGTTTGAAGTAGAAACTGCCTCTTCTTAAAAGTTAAGACTTCAATATATCCTCACTTTACCACTGAGAAAACCAAACTTTAAAATAATAGATCAGATACTAAAGTTCACATACTGCCCAGTATTCAAATACATATATTCTTTTCTGGTATTGAACACTGTGTTCCTGAAACCTGTGTTATAGTATCTTAGATGATTATCAAGATGTTCTCATTTGGTGGTCACCAATGATAGTGTTTATTATGTTTAGTGTTCTCAAAATACAAGTAAATATAAAACAGAAAGCTAAGTATATAATAGCTTATATTATAGTCACTCACATGAATCATACACCCAGCCACTTAACAAACAAACAAGATGTCTCATGCAAAATGTCAAATAATGTTATGGGTATCTTTAGGAGAAAGAAAAGGAAAAATCTATCTTAAAATAAACTTAACAATCAATGCTATGAATAGCACAAAAATGTGAAGGATTAATAGCATTGACTTAAATGTCAAATTATCCTTTGATAAAAAAAACCATAGTGTCTAATTATAGAATTTCAATCTAGATTGTTTTATGACACTCAAATTTATCACACATAGGTTAATATGTATATTAACCTAACTTGCTATTGAGCAAGTCTTTTAGGAAGGCAAGAAACACATAATAATCATTGCAGATAATAAAATTGCTGAAGGCTGCAGTGAGGTTTAGAAATCCCCAATCAAATTTAGCTGTCTGTTCTCAAGATGTGTACATTACTAGACCAATTTTCTTAATATATGTTTTTACTTCTAGAATATACACCCTTAAAATTAGCAAAACATCTGAAAGTCCTTATCTCTTGCAAACTTATTTTGCTACCACTTACTAACCCTGCGAAGTTAAACATTTCTTGTATGTTTGCTTTTGAAGGTGGTTTGATATTTTATTTAAATAAAGCTATTTTCAAAGTAACTAAAGGTAAAATTGGAATTTTGCATTTAAATTTCAAATTACTTTAACATGAAAAAACATCTAAGCTGGGTGTCTGGTAATATGCAGAAAACTAATCATTCCAGTGCAACTTCAGTCAATATATGCATGAAAGACTATAAAACACTATACACATATTACATGTATTTGTGTATGTACATAAATATATGTATATAGTCTGTTATTTTCCATGTTTGTTTTTGTTTCCTACTATGTGTTTTGTTTTAAAGATGGATTCAGGTAGTTTACTTTTCTGTGTGTGGAGTATATTCACTGTTTTAAAAGTATGGACAGAATTAATTAATTTCCTTAAAGTTAACTTGAGAAAATATTAATCTCCCCAACCTCAACTGGTCAAGGCATAAGCAACCCTCCGTGTCTGCCTCACAGAAAGGAAGGCATTGCCCTGCACTTCAGTCTTTAGCAGAGTCTTTAGCATCATCAACAAAGAATGTGACCCTCAGCCAGGACCTAGGAGATAACTATGAATTTCTACTTCTGCGGTCTCCATCACACTATTTAGTGGAGATGAGGAAAGGACTTATGAAAATATCAAGGTCTCTTAAAAATTATTTAAGGGTCACAGAGTGGGAGAAAATTTTCACAAACTATGCATCAGACAAAGGACTAATATCCAGAATCTGCAAGGAAAACTAACAAATCGGTAAGAAAAAAACAATCCCATCAAAAAGTGGGCTAGGGACATGAATAGATGATCCCCCAAAGAAGATATACAAATGGCCAACAAAAATGAACAAATGCCCAACATCACTAATTGTCAGGGAAATGCAAATCAAAACCACAAGGCAATACCATCTTACTCCTGCAAGAATGGCCACAATAAAAACATAATAATAATAGATCTTGGCATGAATGTGGTGAAAAAGGAACCCTTTTACACTGCCAGTGGGAATGTAAGCTAGTACAACCACTATGGAAAGCAGTATGGAGATTCCTTAAATAATTATTAGGTTGGTGCGAATGTAATTGCGGTTTTGGCCATTTTAAAGACAAAACCACAATTACTTTTGCATCAACCTAATAAAAGAACTACCATTCAATCCAGCACTCCCAGCACTGGGTATTTACCCAGAGGAATATAAGTCATTGTATGAAAAACAGACTTGTACAGGCATGTTTATACCAGGACAATTTGCTATGCAAAAATATGGAACCAGCTCAAATGCCCATAAGTCAATGAGAGGACAAATAAAATATTGTATGTATATTTAATGTATATATATGTGTGTTTGTGTGTGTGTGTGTGTGTGTGTGTGTATACTATGGAATACTACTCAGCCATAAAAAGGAACAAAATGATGGCATTCACAGAAAGTTGGATAGAGTTGGAGACTGTTATTCTAAGTGCAGTAACTCAAAAATGGAAAACCAAACACTGCATGTCCTCCCTTATCAGTGGGAACTAAACTATGAGGATCCTAAGGCATAAGAATAATCCAATGAACTTTGGGGACTCAGGGAAGGGTTGGAGGGGGTGCGGGATAAAAGATTACACACTGGGTACAGTGTACACTGCTCAGGTGATGGGTGCATCAAAATCTCAGAAATCACCACTAATGAACTTATCTGTGTAACCAGCCATTCCAAAAAAGCTGTTGGAAAAAAAAAAAAGTCTCTAAGAAATAATGCAAAGAAAAGAACCACACACTACAATTCCAAAGCTGGCAGACAAAGGCAGATAGACACAGGAAAAACAAACTGGAAACAATTTGTGTTATATGTTGTCACATGGCAGTGCTACCTTGTTGTAAAACAAATATATCAATTTTCAAATGAAAACAATTATTCAAGGGTCAACAGTTTATTTGTGTAACTTCTTGATAACACTTTATAAAGAAAGCTACATTATTTACTTAGAAGAGCACTGGAATTATTTTTGTCATTCCTGTAACACACACACAGGTCTGTTTACAAAATTGCTGAATATTAGAGCTTGAAGGAAACTTAGAGATGATTTTACCTTAGTTTGTATTTGTAGGTGAGGGAACTGAAGTCCAAAGAATTTAAATAACTCTTCTGAACACCTGCAGCAAATCTTGAAGTCCTGAGGCCAACTCCTAGTGCTGTATTCCGCATTCCAGAGCACAATTCATCTTCTTGGATAAATGGTAGTCCACCTTGCCACTTAGATCACATCACATCATTTGTTAATGGAACTATGTAATAGGAAAGTTATGGCTGAAATTATTAATTCACCTAATGGAATTTATTGCCTTGTAGGTAAAAAAAGTGAGGTCAAACAAAGTTATGTAAAATAGAAAGGAAACTGCCTAAAGTAACAGTGTTAGATGAATGTGCATATTTTATATACTAGTTCAGCATTAGCTAGATTATGTAACAACCTTGTCGTATCTAGGCTCATCTTTTTGTTTTGAATTATTTAAGTGTCATCTTCCTATCTTTCACTAGAAATGGTCATCTAATTATCTTTCACCCTACAATACTAATAAACATATAGTCAAATAAAGATGGCAAAACAGCCTTTAAAAGCAGAGATGCCTTGCTATCCTCCATGGCAATATTTTTAAAGCCTTGTTTTATATTGATAAATATAAAAATCTCATTTTCTTTCTTCCTTACCACAAGATGCCTATATTGATCCAAGAAGATTTTGTCCAGTTTCATTTTGAATCGTTTGCATCATGAAAACAATACATTTGTTTCATTTTCGAAATACAAAATTATTATGTTGGCTATGCTTTTCCAACCATAAAATCTGTGGAGTTTCCTTTTTGAGAATCTAGTGGAAATCAGAACAAGCTGTGTTCTTCTGATCTGTGATCCTTCCTCTTCCTTTTCCTCTTTTCCTGTTTTCTTTACCCCTTCTCCTTCCTCTCTCTCTCTTCCTGAACAATTCAGCCCTCCAGTCTTTAGGTGATACGGGGCACAGTAAGAAAGGTACACGCTCACTTGGAGATGCAGCCTGGTGAGGGACGTTAGAATCCTATGTTTAATCAGGAGGTCTTCCAGGTGGAGTGGCTAGAGTGGCCTGGTGAGTAGGGCATCAGTATAAAGTTTGCTGAGTTGGCTATTAAGAAGTCACACTTATCCAGATTGAAAAGTTAAAAGATTTTCTAGATAACTATCGCAATTTTGATTTAGGTACATATTCTATCTTAATTGCCAGAAAAATTGTGATGAGCCGCCTACAGACGGCTAAATTAAAAGAGCACCCTATAACACACGCCCACTGGGGCTTCAACTGTAAACATTCACCCCTGGACACTGCCGCGGGGTCAGAGCCCCACAGCTCCCCGCCTGTATGCTCCCTACAGCTGGGTGTTGAGGAAGCAAGCCACACCCCTCATCACACCCGGCCAGGGGGTCAAGGGGACCTTTCTCATTTCAGTTTCATGTTACAAACATCATTTCTTAAGAAAGATTACATTACCTTGAAAGTTTTGCATACTATCCTTTACAAATACAATAATATACAAATAAAATATATAGGACTATAAAGCCTCCACATTGTACTAATTTTCTAAATTACACTTAATGGCTTCTCTTTCACTAATCCATCATTAAGCGATCAAAATCCTTGTTTAGCTCCTCCCCATCAAATTCCCATTTTTTTTTAACAAAAGCATTATTAGTACATTTTCTTATAGTATTAAGTCTGTTTAACATTCCAGGGCTTTCATTTGTTTTATTCACTTTCTCCACTGTAAATAGTCTTTACCAGCTTGAATTTATATGACACATCGTTCAACAAAACCTCTTTTTTTCTTTTGCTAGTGTGCTCATGAATTTACTTTCAAATGAACCTAACACATACTTCTTTCATCCTTGTTTTTGAGGTTTGATAAAATGAAACTGCAACTTCATGTTGCAGGTAAAAATACTAATAACTTGAACGTTTTTTCAACTTCAATCCAGAGATAATGCAGTATCCATATTTTTTATAAAACTAGCGTATATGCATGCTTATTAAATGACATATTCATTGTATGCTTGGTAAGCTCCTTTTTTTACTTAAATATGGAATTAAACTATGAAAGATAGCAAATTTTACTTTGATTTTTGTGGTTGTGGAAACACATTAGATAACATATTTGCAGGTTTTGTGGTACTTGTGGTAACAACAGGATTGTGAACTCATAGTTTGCTTTGGTGGATAGTCACATTCAAGAGAAAGGCAGTTTTCCAGTTTCAACATTGAAAAGTAAGATGAGGATTTTTTTTTTTTGTTAGTCTTCATATATAAGAAATGTCTTTGTTGCAACAAGTCAAAGTTGCATAAAAATAATTAGTATTGTTTAAAGTGAGGGTTAAACACAGCCTCCTTTATGGAATAGAAACTTTACTGACTACAAGGCGGATATTTTCAAAGTGCATGCCACATACTTCTTTACTGAGTTTATATTGTGGAAATTTATGGTACTGCAAAGATTTATCTATATATCAGTGGATAACTGATGGTAAATGAAAAGCTTTGTGGTTTCTTTTAAAGCATGTGCATTAAGCACAGTGACCTTTATGTGCTTTCAAATAAAAATAAGATTGAATTGTAAAAGCAGTAATTGAGATCCCTTTCCATGGTTTATTTTCTTGAAAAATGATATTGAGTTAATTGACTCTTTTTATCCTTCGTATTTATATTTTTTGCTGAATAGTATTTATTCTGCTGGAAAGTATTTCTGTAAATATTACAAATGTACTTTCTATGAAATATAAGGATTAGGGCTAAACTGTATGAACGTAATAAAAATATTCACGTCACTATTCTTTGAAACATTGTAAACCTACATGATGCCATGGTCTCAATGTTTGGGTCTCCCAAAATTTATATGTGGAACGGTAACCACCAATGTCATGTTAGGAGATGGGAACATTGGGAGGTGATTGGATCATGAGGGCAGATCCCTCATGACTGGGATTAGTGCCAGTATAAAAGACACCCCAAAGAGCTGCTTTGCTTTTTCTAACATGTGAGGGCACAGAAAGAAGGCACCACCTATGAACCAGGAAACAGGCCCTCACCAGATGTTGAATATTCCAGTAACTTAATCTTGAATATCTCAGCATGCAGAACTATAAAAAATAAATTTCAGTTGTTTATAAGCTACTCAGTTAATAGCATTTTGTTATAGCAGCACAAACAGACTGAAATATGTGGCATTTAATTGGAAAACATGAATGACAAATATATAAAATATATGTAATATATGTATAAATATATTTGATGTCAGGTCTGCAGAAAAAATTACATTCTTTTAGTAGAAAACAAATGTATGATGAATTTGATAAATTAGAATTCTGTGTACTATTTCATTTTGAAGAAAATTTCTAAATTGGACCTTATTAATCATAGTGCAATTTCTTCCAGATTGTTTGTACAATATTATAAAAATGTCTCACGCCTGTGGTCAATCATATTTTTCCACAGCAAATCACATTGGAACAAAGATTAACATAGGCAATAATTACATGACTCAAGTAATTTAGAAAAAAATAAATTGTTCTTCCTCTGTTAGTTTTTATATCGATCAACTTGGTATTGAGACGAAGAAAATCTTAGTTTCTAATATTTGTTATCGAAGTATATGACAGTGACCAAAAGCACAATGTTAGGCTGTACTTTTTATAAATTTTATGAAGAAAAATGACACATATCTCCCTTCAAACTGTGACTTGTGTATCTTTTACTTTTTATGTGTTTGTCATACTGACAAATATTTTGTTGTTTTCTATTCTTGTTTTCCTTGTCAAACATTTGCATGAAAAGCGAGTAAGTATTCTGCACGCTACAAAATCATGGTTAAATAAGTTCAAACTGTGCAGATAAAAATTGGGAAAGAAACACAATCATTCAGATGTTTTCTACACTATGCCAATTTTCTGAATGGTAATTTCATTTTCATTTTTTAAAAAAGAGTTTATCATTCACTAAGTGGTATGTTTATTAAAAAATAGAACAAACCAGAAATAGGAAGAGAGATATGTAAGACTTCACAAATACCTACTGGTACACAGTGGTCTAATATTTACTTCCAATGTAAGATCTGGAAATCTCATCAGATAACCTATGTTGATGCCCTCCAGGCCATCGAGTCAAAATTCTGGTCTTTCTTTGTGTAATCTCTTAATTGTATTCCTTCCTTGATCACATACATTTTCTGCATTTGTTTTTCCCCAAAACAGCTGGTAATCCATAATTTTTCTCACCCTTTATCTTATCTCCTCTGTTTATCTTATTGTTTTATGCCATCTTAAAACTGCTATTTTGTGATTTCATTGTTCATGAAAGTCATAAGAGAATTATGAAAAAGACACAGAGAGAGGAAGTCATGTACACATTTTGTAATTCATTGCTCTGGGGTAAGAAAGAAACAACAACAAATAAAACCTGTTTAACGTCTCTGTCTTGTGGCCTGTTGTTTTACAATATTGGTAATCCCAAAGGACAATTAAATAACCCAGTTTATAAAATGCCTTACCTAGCACAACATACTCTAGAAGATTCCATAAAGTGAAAGAAGAACTTCTAGACATTGTTTCACTGCTTTTTTTTTTCTTTCAGTCCTAAGTAAAACAAAACCTCAGTTAATCACCTTGTCTCTGAAAATTGCATTTCTTATTTTCATTGTATTTATTTACCACAAGAAGACATACTAAGTTGTAAAATAGAGTCTTTGCATATTTAATAAAAAGAAAATATATGACACCATATTTTAGAAATCTTGAAACTACATATAATTGTAAGCTTTCAGAAGATAAACAACTTAAAAAAATTATGAGACAAAATCTTTGTCTTAGATTTTGATATTTCTCTCAGAGTACTCCAAATGCTTTTAAAATATAATTGAAAGGCTATATCAATAAAAAACACTGTCTTGATCCATTCCTATGTTTCAAAATACCCTCCAATAACTGAATATTTTAGTTCAATAAAATTATTTTAAAAATTCTCCATATTCAATAAGAGCATTTCATGGAATTAGGGCTTCTACACCATTGGATCTTACCAACAAAAATGTTCATGGCTCTAATAACTGTTTTTTATAAAAACATTATTACTAAACTCCAAAAATTACATGTACTGTTTGTTAACAAGTGTTGAACTTTAATATGAGTGTATCTTTAAGTGCTCTTGATGTAAAACCAAAGGCAATGAATAAAATTTCATAGTCTTATTTTATCTTAGCAACATTGAAAACGAAACACTGGAAATGATTAGATATAAATTCCCTTCTAATAATAGAACTTTGCATATTTTGCATATTTTATATTTTCCCCTCTACTCTACTAACGTGCCTGATCCAATTTATTTTGAATCCCTTGCTTCTCTTTTTCCTGTTCTTCATTCTGTCTCAACTACCTACTTTGCCAGCCTTCTACTTACTTTTCATTACATCTTTTTGAACCTACTTTTAAATGTAAGTAAGCTCCAATGTATTTCTACTTTTCAAAACAAAAGAGAAAAACTCTTCTTAACTGCTTTAAATAAAACTCAGTTTTCTGGAATGGTGAAACTCTCACACCTTTTTCTTCTGCCATGTATTTAATGACATCCAATTAGAATGAATATTTTGTGCCTTGCCAATCCCTTACTACTTCCAGATAAATGTGCAGCAAAATAGCTTTGATTATATCCATATTTCTACATTTTAAGCAATACTCTCCTTTCACATTGTTCACTTCTTCCATTCTCTTGAGTCATATTTTTGCTACCGTGACATTTCTCTGTGTCTCATTCAGCCACTCTTCACTCAGCTTTTTAGAGGCTTTCCAGAATCACATGCCTCTGCTTACGACCAGCCATTTCAATAATGGCATTGCTTGAATACTTAGAATTTACTATTGTGTTAATCAACTTTACTCATATCCAAAGTTGGGATATCTCTACAACATGTTTCTGTGTTGTTGATTTTGAGCTGCACTTTGGATTCAATGCATATACATGGGATCAATCCTTCAAGGATCCTCAGGGTTTACAGTTCCAGGAGTGTTTCACATAATTATATTCTAAAATTATTCTTCACCCTCACTAAAACAGTCAACATATCTCATTTCCTGCATTGCAGAGCTTGAGGTCTTCTAATACAAGGTGTTTTCATTTCCCTTTTCCTCGGTATCTTTCCAGTTTGAATAATTAAAAGTATATCTCCTATTAATGTGCTGAATCCTCCTTGCTCACTTATTTTGAATTTTAATTTGTCGATATCCATACTTCTTCCATGGTCTTTAGATCTCCTCTCTTACTTGGCTGTTTGCTGACTTCCTGAATGTATGCTTAGTTCATCCCTTCATTAAAATGCCTTCTACTTTCTCGAACCTTCTACTTCCTCATGTAACCATTAAACTAGTCTCCTTCCTCTCCATGTCGAAGAATATAATGGAATAATTTCTACCTGCTTCTTCCATTTTTTATATTTTCATTCAACTTTTCTTTCATACCCAGTTGCCAAACCAACAAACTCAACAAGAACAACAACTTCCCTCTGATAGTGGACTTTACTCCCAGTTCTTGAACACTTTGAGCTCAGTTTCTGTAATAGTTTACACTTTCTTGTCTTTGAGAAATGTGTTTTCTTGGTATATAGATGTTGTTTCCTTAAAACATTCTTTTCTAGTTCTCTCGGTGTGACAGTTTTTTGTTTTTAGTTTTCATTTGTGTCTTCTCAGGTCTCTTCCTTTCTCTGTCTTAAATGCAGACAGTCCCAGGATTCTATCCTCGACTTTCTCCTTTCTATCCAATCCTTTTACTATGCTGCAGCACTGTAGCATCTACTTTATTGCTCATATCCATCTTGATATGTTATGATTACTGACAAATCAACATCCACAATGACAAATTAATCATTAATTTTCCTGAAATGGATATTCCATTCTTTATTTTTAAAACTACTGTATGTATTTTAGAAAGTATCCGAGTGTTGAAATATCCAAATCATCATTGAATTATTCCAACTCTTCTCGTTAAAACTAAGTATGAAGTCTCATAAGATCAATCTTTACTGGGGTTTCTTATATAGCAATAACGTGTTAAAATTGTATTTTTTGCATTTTTCCATCTTTTGTTTCATACAAACTTTCTTCAAGTCAGTTAGAGGCATTCACATTGGCTAAGGGAAAAGTGGTACTGTTTTAGGCAGAGTGAAAAGAGGAAAAACATATTTTTCTTAAAAAATAAGGTTTTTGTGTATCAAAAGGAAGATTAGAAGAAAGTAGAAAATAAAGTTTATGCAAAAATTGTAAAATTAGAATGAAAACGAAAAAGATTCATCCACTCTACTTAATGGACTAGGAAATAAGTGGGTGATTACCAGGGTTGGGACAGAAAAGTAGATATGGAAATATGATCTGGAGGCAGGAGTGTTGACTACGAAAAATGAGTGCATTTGGCATTGGGAGGAGTGAGTTGGCCTCAGAAATTAACTGTCCCTCAGACTATCAGTGCTGGGGAATCACATGGAAGCTAGGCCAATATTTTCTTGTGCCATTATGTCATTATGCATTATGTCATTGCTTGTTAGCTTTGCAAGACTAATTGTTGTGGAGTGTGAGCTCAGGATTGAAAGTTGTCTGCAAATCAACATTACATCATCCAGAAGAACAACCACTTAGTCTGGAACACTTGGCTAACACTCGGCTAACACTCATCTGAATTGTCCTGTTTTTCTAGTAATTCAGTACATTTGTAAGAACTTCTAACAAATGGTTGACAGACTTCCACTAAAAAAGGTGGTGGCAGTGTAGAAAGAAAAATCTTGGTATTTATGCTTGAGCAAGGTGGGATGATATCCTCCTGCATACGGACTATGATACAACCATCATTACTCGTGAATCTTGTGCAACTAAGTTTTATTGCGGAAAAAATAGCACCCCTAAATAAGAAGCAATACTCTCTTTTTCTCTTTAATTGTTGTATCATTTTTTTTTTCAGGGGATCCCTGGATTGCCATGGGAAAGAGTTAGGTTTGTCCTGAAATATTGATAGTAGGAATACCTACTAGCTAAGAGTGTACAGGTGAAGGTTAGAAATTTCCTTAAAATCAAACTAGATAAATGTGAAACTATTCTAAAAACTGAAATCTACTGAAACAAATAA
The DNA here is from genome assembly GCF_049350105.2 of Macaca mulatta. NCBI lineage: Eukaryota > Metazoa > Chordata > Mammalia > Primates > Cercopithecidae > Macaca > Macaca mulatta. Next base: position 134,188,283 of record NC_133408.1, on the reverse strand, counting down.
ACAAACAAGTAAACTAGCTCTCTTGGGAATATCTACTGTGCTATGCTATACCAACTAAATCGTGGTTCTAATGAAACTTCATGCATTTATATGCCTGGCCATGAACACTTTATGAGTCCTATTTCTGAATGGAGAGGAAGGGACATAGAAAATCATCCTTAAACTTGTCCCTACCCTCTAGCAACATCACACAATCCTCTTTAAATCCTCTTCATTCCCCAAGAAGGGAAAGAAAATCCACATTTAACTTATCAAATTTAATGGTAGACCTCTGCTCAGTGTCAAAAATATTTTCTGACCAAAGAGTAAATATGATTTAATCATGAGGACATTATTTTGAGGAAATCACTTTTCTTATTACTGAGAAAAATGTGTTGATGTTATTTTTAGAAAAAAACTCTTCAATGCCAGGTGAAATGGTTTTGAACAATGGCTAATGCAAATGGAAAAAAAAAAAAAAAGATGTTACTTGAATGAAAAGTCAATTTAAGAAACAGAGCACACTGTTGGAACGCTGGAATGGCTCAGCCTTTGAGATAATTAGTACCCTCAAATGAAACTGGTTTCCAGTGATCAAGTTAGAATGTATAAGTAGCCTTGAGTAAGTTTCCATGTATAGAATTAGAGAGTAATACTGCCTTACTTCTAAATCCTTACCAGAAGGCAAAGAAAGTCTGCACATACTTGTTTAGGCTAGATAATCCCACGAGAAAGCACAGAGCAGAAGATGAGTAGATAGATAAGTACTCTGGAACCTCAGTTTAGTCTGCCATTCACATTATATTTCCCTGGACAGCAAGTCTCCTTGTGGAATTCCTGCCCTCCCTTACTTTGTTGTTATTAACAGTGGTGTCAAAAGTGAATAAAGATGGTGTTTGTAATCATTTTGGATGTGGAGATCAGCCTGGTTTTACTAGTTTTATCTGATTGTTGATGTTGAGTAAGAGATACAAATACAAGCAAGAATAAAAACAGTAATAAAAGCTTCTCCTACAAAACAATATGCCAACCTTCAAAAATATTTTCGTTGTGAAAGACAAAGGAAGGTTTCAGAGCCCTTCCAGATTAAAAGAGACCAAAATGACATGGCAACTGATAGCAACATAAGAGTCTGAACTGGATCCAAATTAGGGGAAAATGCCATTAATGATGTTATCAGGATGACTGTCTATAACCTGAATGAAGGAAGCATATCAGACAATGTAATTCTATCAATCTTCAGTTTACTTAGTTTGATAATGTTAGAGAATGTGTTCTTGACTTTTAAGATTACAAACTGAAGTTTTTGGTGGTAAAGAGGAATGCAGTCTACAATGTTTCTCTTTATTGTTTCCAGAATAAAAACAAAAAAGCTTCCGCTGAAGCTTTTCAGGGTTTTGGAAGCAGAGTGGGTATGCTCCCTGAGACACCCAGAAATGTCACCTGCCAAGATGAAAGGCTTAATAACTAATTTTTATCTGTTATCTTTGTAGTGCCCCTGGAAAATACTTGAAGATTGCGAGAAAGAGATCACAACTGGATGCACCTTCAGTAAAGTATTGGAAGAGATAAAAGACCCTAACTTTCCTGAGAGAAACCAAAGTAGTTTCCTATCATCCTGTCCGCTAGAATATTTTTCCTCAGGTCTGCTGGGGCCAGGCTGCAGGCAGCTATGAAGCACAGCCATTGGGAGATAAATGAGAGATTGGGACATCAGCGGTCTTATTGCAAATGACCACAGTACTGGCGTTGCTCACGAGCAAACATCTGAGCCATCTCCACCAGCAGTTGCTTGAGGGCCGCACCAACAGAGCTTTTAAGCTCAGAAAAGCTCAATAAAAGCTCAGAAAAATTTATGAAAGGGTTATAAAGTGAAAACTTTTTGCTCCCAATCTTGCATAGAGAGAAAAAGATATCCAGTGTAAAATAAGTTTTCCGAAGAATAATGATAAAAGAAAATAACAGGTGTGTTAAAGGAACTAAGATGATTTGGACAGTTCTAAGAAATAATGAGGCAAATAGTATCATTCACTTTAATTACTCCATTTAGGATTTATAGTTTGGCAAAACAAACTGAAAAATAAGGGAAGGGAGGAAGATTCCCTTTGCATCACTGCCCAGGTTTCTGTCAGATATATCTGAGCACAGGCTTCCTCACCCAGGGCTGGTTAGCAGCCCTCGGGGTTTCAGATAAACACTGATTCCTAAGGAATTTCTCAGCTGCTTGGGGAGTGAGCTGCTTGCACTGGAGCTGACACAGGTGTGTATGTCATTAACCCCAGCAAGATCTTCAGACAGAGAAGCCATATATAACTGCCCAAGCACTGCTCAGTAGCACCTCTGGGCATACTAAGGAAGAGAATAATAGTGTTGGTGTATGGCATTATTTTCCCTTTCTAGAAAAATTTCCTATCTGGGATTATCACAACTCTGCTACTATCAGAAAACATATATGTATATATATATATATACACACACACACCTATATACACATTATTTCTCTTACAAATTTTCTTATAGTGGTACATTCTGAATGTATAAAAACAACTTTTGTCTAACAGAATTTGAGCGTCTTACCAAGTGTGTTGTGGGGGGTATTGATAAGGCAAATATCGGGTGCTCTTGTCTTATTCATCAGCAATTTAAAAATCTAATTTTTCAGAAGATCTAGAACACTGATTAGTGGACATGAGATCATTAGTTTGCTGATTTCACCATAAAACTAAGCATTATCAACTGAATGACTATTTCTCAGAGGGAAAAGGAAGGTAATGTGTAAAAGAGGATGTTACGTTCAAGGGAATCATTTTTCTTTATTCTTGACATCTGAACAGAACCCAGCTAAGGATTTGGAGCTAATTGAAATGGTAAAATGTATAATATGGGTGAAAGATAAAGCAATTCATATTCATAAAAATATTTTAGAAGAAATAGAGGTCATGATTTTTAAGCATAAGTGGAGGAACTATCCTAGAATGATGTGTGTGTCAGAAGCTGAAAATTGTGACTGTGTAGGTACAATTTCATGCCAAGTATCTGTTTTCTGCAAAGGGAGGAAGGGAATACCACTGCAGGTCTGAGTGCAGCCAGTCTTAGGAGCATGGCAGGTTGGAGTTGAAGGGAATAGGAGAGGTGGCTGACATTTTATTTATAGAAACATCCTAATTTTGTCAATCTCTAAGCTTAAAAATAACAATTTTCCTTTATTAAAAATCTCAGCACGCAGGGCCCGGCAGCCCCCAGGAATCACGGATAGGGCTAAGGTTTTCACCTTAACTGTGAAGGCAGGAGGAATAGGTGGCTGCCTCCTTCCGCCCTTCACAGAGCTTATACTCACTGTCCCTTCAGTCCAGGGGGCCAGGGCTCAGGAGCCATGACCGGGTGTCTCCTGCCCACCCTGGTCCCAGGTAAATGTGAATGGAGACAGGTGTGAGAGCCCGTCCTTGTCTTTGATTCCCCCCAACCCTACCTCGGGCCTCACAATGGTGCTACCTAAGAAAATCTTCCCTCCCACCCGCCGTTAACCTGGTCAGTGGTCAGCAAATTGGAAGAAGATCCGATGGGAGTGTAAATGTGAGACACAATGTCTTGATTATACCTGTTTGTGGTTTAGCTTTGTATTTAAACAAACAAGGAAATAAACTTGAAAATTATTTGTCATCATAAAAATGAAACAAAAATTAAAATATTTATTTCTAGGCAAGGCCAAAAAAAAAAAAATTTCTTAGTTTATGAGTTACTTCCGTACAACTAAAATTTTGTAAGGCCCTCTTTGAGACCTTATACCATTCCACTTTATTTATCCCCAATTTTCATATGTAACTTCAGACATCCCCGTAGTTAGGTATAAGACCCTTCTAACTGGCTTTCAGATGCCAAATGAGCTACCATGAGCAGAATTATGATCATTTCAAGCTGTTTCCTAGTGATACTACCTGCAACCCAAGAACTCCTTTTTGTAGGTCATTATATTTATCAAAACACTTGCATTTGTTGGCTAGATGATTTAATATTTTATTTATTTATTTATTTATTTATTTATTTATTTATTTAGAGACAGAGTCTCACTCTGTTGCCCAGGCTGGAGTGCAGTTGCATGATCTTGGCTCACTGCAACCTCTAACTCCCGGGTTCAAGCAATGCTTCTGCCTCAGCCTTCTGAGTAGCTGGGACTACAGGCACGTGCCACCATGCCCAGCTAATTTTTGAATTTTTAGTAGAGACGAGGAATCAACATGTTGGCCAGGATGGTCTCGATCTCTTGACTTTGTGATCTGCCTGCCTCGGCCTCCTAAAGTGCTGGGATTACAGGCATGAGCCACTGCACCCAGTCAATATTTTAATTTTTTAATGCTTTGTTTTGGATTTTTATAAAATTATTGGTATATGGAAAAATAAAAATAATGTCACTAGTTTTAAAAATCATCTCATAAACTTAATATGATAAGATAATGCAGAAATAATGAAACAAATATTTGGAGTTTTAAATAGTGAACCTGTAACTATCAATTGAATTCTCATTTGAATTAAGCCAGATAATGTACAATTTTAAGTCAAGTACACAAGCTAATGAACAGGCACAAGATGCTAGAGCTAAAGAATTAAAATAAATGTGTAAAGGTGGAGGGAGTATTAATAAACTTTAATTTTTATGTAATTATATATTAATATGCATTTGAAATAGTACAGAGATTTATTGTACTTTTTACCCAGTTTCTTCGATAACTTTTTGCAATAATATACTACAAAATCAAACCAAGAAACTGACATTGGTGAAATTCATTGGCATTATTCAGATTCCAACAGTTTCCATGCACTCATAATTAAGGGATTGAATAATTCTTTTTAAAATTAATAAATTTTTTTAGAGCAGTTTTAGGTTCACAGCAGTATTTAGCAGAACATACATGTAGAATTTCCATATACCCCTGTCCCTAAACACCACAAACTTCCTGTCAACATTCCCAAACCATAGTGATAAATTTGTTACGATCAATGGAACAACATCTACAAATCATTTTCAAAGCCCAGAGTTTACATTAGGATTTACTCGAGATGGCGTACATTCTATGGATTTAGATCAATGTTATAATGACTCCTATCCACCACTGTGGTATCATACAGAACCGTTTCTCTGACCTAAAAATTTTTGCTTTTTCCATAATGTCATATAGCTGAAATCATGCAGTATATACACTTTTAAGATTGGTTTCTTTCATTTAGTAAAAGGCATTTACATTTATTTCATATCTCTTCTTGGCTTGATAGCTCATTTCTTTTCATTGCTGAAAAATATTCTATTGTTTTATCTATTTTTTTATCTATTCATCCTACTGAAGGCCTTCTTGGTTGCCTCCAACAATTGACAATTGAGGATAATGCTCCAATAATAAACATCCATGTAATAGCTTTCGTGTGAGCGTAAGTTTTCAGTTCATTTGGGTAAACACTAAGGAATGCAATGACTGGACCTTATGTTTATTTTGTAAGAAACCACAATCATGAATTACAAGGGAGCTGCACTACTTTTCATTCTCATCCCCAACGAATTAGAGTTTCTGTTGTTCCACATCTTCACCACCATTTGGTATTGTCATTGTTTTGGACTTTGGCCATTCTAAAATACGTGTAGTGGGATATCAGTGCTGTTTTAATTTGAAATTCCTAATTACATATAATGTTGAACACCTTTTCAAATGCTTGCCATCTGTACATGTTCTGATGAGGTATCTGTTCAGGTATTTTGCACATTTAGTTTATCCATTGGTTTGTTTTCTTATTGTTGAATTTTAAGAGTTCTTTGTATAATTTAGATAACTTCCTTTATCAGATGTACCTTATTCAAATATTTTCTTTTGGTCTATGGTAAAGTATACCTTATCAATTCTTTCTTTTATGCATTGTGCCTTTAGTGTCATTTCTAAAAAGTTATTGCCATACCCGATGTCACCTTTATTTTTTTCCATTTTATTTTCTAGAGGTTTTACAGTTTTCTTTTTACATATAGGTCTATGATCCACTTAAAGTTAATTCTTATGAAGGGTATAAAATCTGCATGTAGATTCATTTTATTGCATATTGAGTCCAGTTGTTCCATCATCATTTGTTGCAAAGACTGTTTTTATTCCTGGATTGCCTTTGTTCCTTTGTCAAAAATAAATGGACTATAATTATTGTGTCAGTTTCTGGGTTCTCTATTCCGTTCTATCAATCTGTCTCTTCTTTCTCCAATACCACACTATCACTATTACTGGAGCCTTCTAGTAGCTCTGGAAGTCAAGTAGTGTCAATCTTCCTACTTTGCTTTTCTCATTCAATGTTAATTTGGCCATTTGGGGTTTGGGGGTTTTCCATATAGACTTCAGATTTAGGTTGACAATATCCACAAACTAACTTTCTGAGCTATTGTTTGGAATTGCATTTAATCTGTAGATCAAATTGGGAAGAACTGGCAACCTGACAATATTGAGTCTGCCTGCACATGAATATAGAATTTCTCTTCATTTATTTTGTCCTTCTTTTGTTTCATCAGAGTTTTGTAGTTTTTCTTTCATGGATCTTGTACGTACTTTTTTAGATTTATACCTCAGTATTTTATTTTGGGCAGTACTAACGTAAATAGTACTACATTTTTAAAAACTTTAAATTTTTAAAATTTTATTTATTATCTTTATAAATGTACTTAAAATTATTTATTGCATTCTCATTGTCATCAGGTAAAATAAACACATCTTATTAACGTTTATCAATTCTATTATTTCTATTTCAGTGCTTCTCAAATGTTAAAATGCATTAGGAATCACCTGGGCATCTTGCTAAATGCAGATTCAAATGTAGTGTGTATTATGGTTTAAATGTATCCCCTCCCAAATTCATGTTGAAACTTAATCCCTATTGTGGTAGTATTAAGAATGAGGCCTCTTGGGAAGTGATTAAGTTGTAATGTCTCCACCTTTGTAAATGGATTAGTGCCTTTTAAAAGCTAAGGAACTAGCTTAGTCCTGTTTTTTGTCCCGCTTTCACTGCTACATGAGGAAACAGTGTGGCATCATGTTGAAGTAGACAGCAGCCTTTGACTGATGCTAAACCTGCTGGTGCTTTGCTTTTGGACCTTCCAGCTTCCAGAGTGATGAGAAATTCATTTCTGTTGTTTGTGAATTATCCAGTCTGTGGCATATTGTCATAGCAGCACAAATTAACTGAAACAGAAAGTCTGCAGAGACACCTGAGATTCGACATTTCTATGAGCTCCTCGGTGATGCTGACCACTTCTGAAATCTCAATATATGCTTCATAATAAACTAAGGAAAATTATGCTGTAACTGTACTGACAAACATTAACATTCAGTTGGTCTGAAGTTTTTTCACAAGTTCACTGAATGGTTTGAGCCAGTTGTAGTTGATAACTACTACCTATTTCACTTTTTGCTTCTTTTAACTTACATTGTGCACTCTGGTGTTGTATCTTTAATTTCAAATTCCACTTTCTCATTCCTTTATTAAAGAAAGTGATTGTCTTTTGTATATTAACTTCATATTCTGTAATCAACCTGTAATTATTTATTAGTTCCAGAAGTTATTTTCTGGATTCTTTTTAATTTTCTACATAATCATGTCTTCTACAAAGACAGTTTTATTTCTTTTTTCCTGTTAGGTCTAACATTCATTTCTTTTTCTTATCCTATTTGATTAGCTAAGACTTCCAACAAAATGTTGAAAAGCTCTGATGGGAGGGGACATCTTTGTCTTTTCCTTGATCTTAGGAAAAATGCTTTAAATTTCTTATTAAGTATGATGTTCACTATAGCCTTTTTGTAGATGATCTTATTCCAGATGTGAAAGTCCCTTTCTACTCTCAGTTTGCTGAGGGTGAGTGTTAGATTTTTGTCAAGTGCATTTTCTGCATTGATTGATATGATCATATGATTTTTTTTTCTTTTAGATTGTTGATGTGATGTATTACATTACTTGATTTTCCAATGTTGAACCAGCCTGCATGTCTGAGATGAATCTCATTTGGTTGTGGTCTATTACTCTTTGTATATATTATTGGATTTGATTTGCTAATATTTTGTTGAGGATTTTTTCATCTATGTCATGATAGACATTGGTCTGTAGTTTTTCTTATAAGTTTTTCTTCTGGTTTTAATATTAGAGTGATGGTTACCTCATACAATGAGTTTGGAAGTATTCCCTCTGCTTATAATTTCTAGATTAGACTGCAAAGAATTGGCATAATTTCTTCCCTAAATATCTGGTAGAATTCACTAGTGAACATATCTGGGCCTGGTGTTTTCTGTCTTTAAAAGTTGTTAATTATTGATTGAAAGTTTTAGAAGATATAGACCAATTAATATCTATTTCTTCTTGTGTGAGTGTTGGCAGATAATTATGTCTTTCAAGGAATTGATTCATTTCACCCAGTCTATCAAATTTGTGTGCATAATTTTGCTCTTAGCATCCCTTTATTATCACTTAAATGCCCATGGGATTTTAATGCTGTCATTTCTCTTATTAGAAATTTGTAGGGGAACATCACGCATCAGGTTCTATTGTGGGGAGGCAGGGGAGGCATAGCATTAGGAGATATACCCAATGTAAATGACAAGTTAATGGGTGCAGCACACCAACATGGCACATGTATATGTATGTAACAAACCTGCACACGTTGTGCACATGTACCCTAGAACTTAAAGTATAATAAAACAATAAAAATACAAATTAAAAAAAAGAAAAAAAAAGAAAAGAAATTTGTGTCATCTTTCCAGTTCACAGAGTTGGAGAAAATCTTCACAATCTATACATCTGACAAAGGACTAATATCTAGAATCTACAATGAACTCATAAAATCATCAAGAAAAAAAATCCCATCAAATAGTGGGCTAAGAGTATGAATAGATGATTCTCAAAAGAAGATACACAAATGGTCAACAGACATATGAAAAAATGCTCAACATCACTAATTACCAGGGAAATGCAAATCAAAACCGCAATGAAATACTGCCTTACTCCTGCAAGAATGGCCATAATCAAAAAATCAAAAAATAACTTACATTGACATGGATGCAGTGAAAAGGGACACATCTACACTGCTAGTGGGAATGTAAACTAGTGCAACGACTATGTAAAACAGTATGGTGTTTCCTTAAAGAACTAAAAATAGAGCTACCATTTGATGCAGCATACCATTTGATCCATATAATGGGTAGCTACCCGGGAGAAAAGAAGTTATTATACAAAAAAGAAACTTGCACAAACTTGTTTATAGTAGCACAATTCACAATTGCAAAAATATGGAACCAACCCAAATGCCCATCAATCAATGAGTGAATAAAATTTCCATATATATGTATATTTAATTAACGGAATACTACTCAGCCATAAAAGAAATGAATTAATGGCATTCGCAGCAACCTGGATGGAATTGGATACTTGTTTTAAGTAAAAAAACTCAAGAATGGAGAACCAAACATCATTATGTTCTTACTCGTAAGTGGGAGCTAAGCTATGAGGATGATACAATGGACTTTGGGGACTTGGGGGAAAAGGTAGGAAGGGTGTGAGGGATAAAAGACTACACATTGGGTTCAGTGTATAATGCTCAGGTGATGGGTGCACCAAAATCTCACAAATCACCACTAAATAACTTACTCATGTAACCAAATACCACCTGTTCTCCAAAAACCTATGGAAATACAAATGAACAAGTAAATAAATAAACTACAATGAGATATCTCTCCTCATTTAAAATGGCTTTTATCCAAAAGTAAGACAATAACAAATACCTGCCAGGATGTGGAGAAAAGGGAACCGTTGTATTGGTGGTAATGTAAATTTGTACAACCACTATATAGGGAGAACAGTTTGGAAGTTCCTCAAAAACTAAAAATAGAGCTACCATATAAAAAAAAATAAATTTGTGTCATCTTTCTTTTCTGCTTAGTTAATCTGACAAGCAAGTAATTCCTCTTACGGACCTTCTCAAAGAATCGGTGTTTGGTTTTGTTGATTTTCTGTATTGATTCTTTGTTTTCATTTTCATACATTTCTAATGTTATTATTTATCTTCTTCTGCTTACATTGAATTTAATTTGCTTTTCTTTCTATAGCTTCCTCAATGAACACTTAGATAAATAATTTTATATTTTTAATATATTTATTCAGTGCTATACATTTTACTCTCATCACTGCTTTTACTGCATTTCACAAACTTAGATAAGTTGTATTTTCATTTTCACTTACTTCTATACATTTTTAAATGTCTCTGAGATATTTTTTATTGACCTATATGCTCTGTATGCTATAGAAAGGTATGTGATTTAATCTCCAAGCATTTTGAGATTTTTCTGGCTATCTTTCTATTGTCTCTAGTTTAATTTCATTGTGGCCTTAGAGCAGACATTGTTATTTAGTGGTACTGTTGAGTTAAATTCTGTTCCTACTGATTTACTGTCTGCTGGTTCTGTCTATTTCAGATACAGGGATGTCATGGTCTGCAACAATAATACTGGATTTATCTACTTCTACTTATGGCGATACCAGTTTTTGTCTCACATATTTTGATGAAGCTCTGTTTTGGGTGCATAAACATTAAGGATTGTTAAGTCTTCTTAGATTATTGACCAAATCATCAATATGTAGTTCTCTCTCTTTATCCATGACAATTTTTCTTTCTCTGAAGTATGAATTTCTATCTGAAATTTTTAAAAAACTAATTTTTTACCTTTAGTAAGTCTTGTAATTCTGTCATCAACCACAGACATGATGTAGTAGAGAAAAGGAACTGTGGTAGAAGGCTTTAGCAATATAGTAGTAAGGTTTGTGGGGAGGGGAAGTGTTGTATAGTTTTATGGATAGGTGCCAGGCTTTGTTGAGCCTGTAACTCTGGACTATAGTCACCAGTTCTGCTTCAGTCCCCCACACCACCAGGTGAGGTGAGATATGTAGATTGGGCTTCAGTTGGGTATTTCCTTTCTCCTAAGTCAGTCTCTGATGGAACTTCAGCAGGTTAAGTTCTAGTAAAATAATTTATCCTGAAGGCGAGCTTTGTTTCTGGTGACAGGATGTAATGGCATATTTCAAAATGGTTTGCTTTTCCCTCCTTCGGCTGGAACCACAAAACATTTTTTTTTCTCTGTTATTCTCTGTGGGTCCTGTAAGAGCTCCTGAAGGTAAAGTTCACAAAAGTGTAGGGCTTCTCATGAGTGGAATTTTTCTCTCTCGTATTTGTTCACACTAATTCTCCAGCAACTTGTAAATTCCAGTACAGGTTTTTCTACCCCAACACTGGATCGTGTGGAGGTGTCTGTTTGTGGATTTCTGCTCTGTAAGTTGTAATTCTTGTATTTGCCTGTCTGTCTCAAATTTTTGGTGCAGCATTTTGCCCTATGACTTCATTTCCCTGACAAATTTAAAAAGAGTTGCTGATTTTTTAGTTTGTTCATCTTTTTACTTGTTGTTAAGATGGAATAGCAATTTCTAAGCCCCTTATCTGCTGAACCAGAGCCCAGAAATCTGTACTTTATTTATTTATTTATTTATTTATTTATTATTATTATTATTTTTTTTTTTTTTTTGAGACGGAGTCTTGCTCTGTCACCCAGGCTGGAGTGCAGTGGCCGGATCTCAGCTCACTGCAAGCTCCGCCTCCCGGGTTCACGCCATTCTCCTGCCTCAGCCTCCCGAGTAGCTGGGACTACAGGCGCCCGCCACTTCGCCCGGCTAGTTTTTTGTATTTTTTAGTAGAGACGGGGTTTCACCGTGTTAGCCAGGATAGTCTCGATCTCCTGACCTCGTGATCCGCCCATCTCGGCCTCCCAAAGTGCTGGGATTACAGGCTTGAGCCACCGCGCCCGGCACTTTATTTTTTAACTACAAAAAAGTGGAATTTTCAACGTGAAATGTGAAGTCTACAGACCGTTTTTAATATTTGACTTGCCATTCTTTTCAGAAACTCATTATATTGGAAAGTGTAAGAATAGCTTTATTCTGAATTTATTTTAACGTTTTCCCACCGAAGATGTCGCAGTTTCAGAATTTCTTATTTTGTAAATCACATCCACACTATCTCATATTGACAATAAGAATATTCAGCTACATTAGTGTTGTTTACTGCATTCAAGAAAATAATTAATTACTAGGTAAGTTATGGGGATATGATAAAGTTACAGTATATATCTTGTTTAAGTATCTGATATACTCACTGTATGTTGTCTTGGTCCATGTAGTGTTGCTATAAAAGAATACCCAAGGCTAGGTAACTTATAAAGAAAAGAGGCATATTTGGCTAAGGATTTTCATGGTTGATAAGTCTAAGGGCATGGAATTGGCATCTGCTTAGCTTCTGATGAGGACCTGGTGCTGCTTCATAACATAGCAGAGACGTGAGCAAAGAGAGATGCACTAGAAGCTGCATTCACCTATAACAACCTGCTCTCAGAAAAACTAACCCATTTCCACAAAAGTGAAGACTCGCTAACTCCTGAGAAGTGGCATTAATCTACTCATGAGGGTGGTACCCTCATGATCTAAACATCGCCCACTAGTAATCCCCACTTCCACCAACACTGCCATATTGGGAGTCAAATCTCAACATGAGTTTCAGAGGGGCATAATCAAACTGTAGCATATATTTTCTCCATTCTTTGTGATCATTTTGTTTATATACTTATAAAACATTCCTTGCATTGGTGCAAGCCACATATCGTTGAGTATGAAATAAACTGCAAATCTCTAGGTTGTGATAGTCCAGGAGGTATGTGTCAGCCTAAAGTAGGAAGCAAAAAATAATGACAGGAGTTAGAGGGGTAATATTTTTATGTAGTTTTAAAATCTAAATTATTTTTACATACTGTTTATTATTTAGTATAAAGCTAGAGGCAAAAATAATTTCAGAGAATTATTAATAACTTAGTCCCACCATGTGCTCCTGTTTTTTATACGTGACCAAGATGCCCATGTAAACGCTCACCTCAGAGATGTAGTAAGCTCCTACAGTTCAAGCATAGGGTAGGAAAGGACCTCATTTTTATTTGCTACTTCTTGTGTTTATGCAGTATTTGTTGTGGCTATTACTACATTTTTAACCCAAAATTTGGTGTCAAAATTTATGATGTCAAGTTTCTCCCTCTGCATTGTGTTGTTATCTTCACCTAAGATGAAAGAAACTAAGAGGTAGCCAATAAAAACAGATTTCAGGTATATACTACTGAGTATCTCCGCAACCCCTTTTAATACAATATTAGTGGCTTTAAGAAATATATCATCTAGTTTAAGATCTAGAATAGCACAGCATGATTATTTAATAAGGAGTAAATTTTATTTTTAAAGCTGTTCTACTTTTACAGCAAAATTGAGCAAGAAGTACATATACCCCCGTCCCCACAGATTTTCCCACAATCAGTATTTCGCAGCACAGTGGTGCATTTGTTATGCCAATAAGTCTACACTGACACCATGATCAACCGAAGTTCATAGTGTAGATCCAGGTTCCCTCTTGGTGTTGTACAATCTATGGATTTAACAAATGTATCATGAAATCATTCACCAAAATAGTATTATAAAAAATAGTTTCAGTGTCCTCAAAACCTTCTATGCTCCACCTATTCATCCCTCCCTACTTGCTAATTCCTAAGAACTGCTGATCTTTTTACTGTCTCCAAAATTTTATTTTATCTAGAATGTCATATAGTTGGAATCATATAGCATGAATGTTGCCTGTTTAGATTGACTTATCTCACACAGTAAAATGCGTTTAAGTATTGATAGAATTAATATTTTGATATTAATTACATTGTGATGTATTTTCCCCTCAAGATTATCAACTGTGTATTTGATAGCAAATATTAAATCGTTACCAGTTGAAATTGTTGGTTATAAATGTGATACGAATTGTTTCACAAACAGAAAACATGTAAAGCAATATTAAAATTTGGCCAACCCCCCCCCAAAAAAAAAAGAAAAGAAAAAAAAAGAAAAACTGTAAGGCAAAGTAAAGGAATTCAGTTTCAAATTTGACCCAAGACCATCCCCACTCTTCCTGCTTCTTTAAATACTGCTCACAAAACAAACTCAGGACGTAGCAATATGAAGCTTAAAGGAAAGTCAGTTCACATTTTTAAACATTTACTTTCTTTAACCGAGGATTGTAAAAAGCCAGTCACTGATATTAGACACCTGGGAATTATATTTGATGCTTCTGCGCTCTCCCTTCCATTATCAAATTATCACCAAATCCTGTATCTTCTACTTATCTAGCAGGTCCCCTTCTCTGTAGACTAACTCTTCCTCCTGTAGTTCAGTTTCTCATTTTTTTTTTTTTTTCTCATATAAGGGACATAATTTCATTACTCTAAATGTTATTTCTTTCTCCATGTATTTTCCATTTCTATCTTTGGCATTGCTCTTATAGTTAGTTAGCTAAAAATCAAAGCCAATATTGTCACTAACTTAAAAAAATAGCAAAAAACATTAGCATAATGTACAATGTTCTTAATAATTTGACTGCTTTGCCCTTCATTGTTTATATCCAACCCTTATCTATAGACATATTAATTTGCCTGAGGTTTTAGGATATTCCATGTTCGTGAATTTACATTTGATTTTAATGTTAAAATGCAAACTTCATTCCCTTTATCCACTTAGTATACTCTCATTTATCAAATATACATTAATTCAATTAGTCAACAAATACTTACTGAAAACTTGCTCTGTGCCAATCACTGTCCTTTTCCTGGGGCTACCAAGATGGAATAAGACAGCACGAGATTAAAAACAACAACAATATTAAAATAATGGTGTTTACATTCTAGTGTGGGAAACAAAAATAAATGACAGTAAAAATAATCATATAATTATATAGTTTTATATAATACTAGAGTCACTGAATCCTGTGATAGAGCATATCTGTGAGCATATGAGAAACTATATTTGATAGAATGGGAAAAAGCTTACTGTTAATTGAGCTTACAGCTAAATAATAATAAAAAAGCCCCGAAGAATTGAGGGACAAACCATATAGGCAGACAGAAATATATAGACAACCGCAATACGCAGGCCCTTGATGCATGAGGGGGTCAAACTTGTGCTAGAATTGAAGACGTGCTGTGACTGGGTATAGCTATGGAGGGGGAGTAGTATGGGGTAAGATTATAAAAGAAATCAAAAGAAAGATTATGCAAAATCCTGTGGAACAGCATAAGGGATTTACATTTTAGTTCCAACTGCAGATGAAAGCCTTGGAGACCTTTAGGGACATTATGATCTGATTTATATGTTAGTGGATATTCAAACTGATTTATAGAGAATGAATGGAAGGTGAAAAAATGAGGAAATCAGTTTGTAAGTGATTAAAAGTAGTTTAAGAAAGAGATAGAAATGACTGGAGCCGAGGTAGTGGCAGCCAAGATAGAAATGCATATATATGAAATATTTTACAAAGGTAGATATTAAAAATTCTTATGGTGCCATACATCTGAAAGATAATACAGAAGGTACGTGGTGGCAAAAGATGAATTATATAAAAAAATAACTCTCAGTTTTCTGGGTATGATAAGTGGGTAGACTATACATTATTTTTAAATGAGGAAGAATGGAGGAAAATCAGGTGAGTTTTAATCAAGAGTTCTGTTTTGGATAATTTAACTTTTAATTTCCTTTAAGGTATTCTACTCAAAGTATCCAAACAGCAGTTAATTCTATAAATTTGGGTTTCTCAAAGGAGGTCTTTGTCAGAGAAGGAAAATTGCAAGATACTAGCATGTAGCTGTTATTTAAAGATGTGGGAATCTCTCCCAGGTAGAGAATGCAAATAAATATGACAGGAGGTCAATAATATATTTCAAGGATATCTAATATGTATAATTTGGAGGCAAATCAAAAGTGTATACTATAAGAGAGAAGACAATCTCAAGAAAGAACAGAAGGTCAAACTCTGTTATGTATTCCCAATGTCAAAGAGGATGATGACCAAATAATGTCATTTGAATTTGTGAATAAAGACATCATCAGAGGCTTGAATAAAGACATCATCAGAGGCTGTCACCCCAGTGAAGTTATATAAACTGAAACTAGACTTGGTTGTGTTGAAGAACAAAGGAGAAGTTTTAAAATCTGTTAAAGAATAAATGAGAGTTAGTGAAAATGAATCAAGATGTATGAGGCACATTTAAGATAATTTCTTTTTGAGAAGGAGATAAAAATCAGCACTATCTGGAGGATGATACAGATAGAGAGAAATATTTATAGAAGGTCTATGCTGTCATAATAGAACTTATGGTGTATGCTAATGGTATTGCCTCACTAGAAAGAATAAATGTGAAAATTCTGGGAAATATTAGTACAAACACATGGCCTGCACTTTCCTTTGTTGGATGGTGGGGTATTTCCCACTTGGAAAACAGGTAGCTGCATGTTGACTTACAGGTTTGGTTTTAAAAAGATGAAGGAATTCATGTTTGAAGTAGAAAGCCATTAGCCACAAGGTTGAGTGATAAAAGGGAGTGTTCAAGGTTCAGAGACATCATTTTGATTATTAAAGAAACTCTTGAAATTGTTTAAGGTGTTGATCTTGAGTGTACAAGAGGCATGAGGAGAAGAAAGAAAATATAATCTATTTACCTTAGAGCGTGGGAATGTAAAAGCTCACGAAAAAGATGCAGTAGGACCTCTGGCTGGTATTGTTGACCAGAGGCCCTGGCAGTGACCTCCGAATTTCAAGAATAAAATTTATGATCATGAATTTAAAGTAAAGTCAATTATATCAGCTTCTTAACTTTTCTCAAGAATTATTTAAAGTCTAAGATGTAAGCCCAGAAGAGATGGATAATTTGGTTCAGGCTCAATTGGGTTTCTGTTATATAAAAGGAAACAAAAGCATTAAGACTATTTTCAATGTTGTGATTATATTAACAGATCATGGAATTTGAAGCTGTGCAAGAAAAAGAGGAATTTGATGAATTGTGAAAAAAATTGTGAGTTCAAGATCATGAATATCTGAACAACTACGGTACTGGGGAGTGCAAGAATATGTGAACTGAAAAAATAAAATTACTGGGTCAAATAATAGGATGAACAATTGAAGATCATAGATATGATATAATTTCTGATGATAATGGTTTTATTAGAGATAATGATTAAGTGGTTATGGCATAGAAACTAATGTAACACACCATTACTTATTATCCCTTTATTTCTTTTGATGATAAGCCCCCCACTTTTCTCCAGAGCACATGGAAGCCGAGCTAAAAACCTGTTCTTCAACATCCTTTATGTCATTCTTTGATCTTGAAAATAATTTTGTGTAAGGTACTATGAATAGAATTTATGTGGACAATTTCAAATAATGTCTTATAAAAAGAAAACTCTCTGCCCTCTAAGTACTAAGTTTCTCCCTCCCTATGGATTATTACGGGGACAAGGTACTAGCAGGTAAGCTTTGACCATGCCAAGTAGGGCAAAACCTAAGGTATGGGAGGACAAAATTTAAAGAAATTTGGGTTCTCATACGATATTGTGTAATTGAGCCGTAGTGTCAGTTGTAACTCTTACATGGGGAAAAAAGATTCAAACTTTTTTGAGCTGTTGTATAGTATGGAAGAATGAGGCAGCTTATTCAGTCAGGATTTACATTTTGCAGTGAAAGCAGCATCTTGATCAAGTTAATGGATAGCCAAGGAAGACGAAGGAGAAGGAGAAGGAGAAGAAGAAAAAGAAAAAGGAAGGGGCATCTCGAGGTAGAAATCTGATGGGGTCTTGCATAGTAAAGTCCGCCTAAGAATATTCACTCGCTCCTACTCTGCATGATCAATTCAATGGCTACTTATTCCTTGCTCTTGTGGTCCTCCCAATATTACAGGTGTCAAGAGTAGTAATTATATGTTTGCCTGTTTGTACAGTGATGTTGTGTGCCATTCAGGGGCAGAGACCCTGCCTGTTTTTCATCTTTGTAACCTCAATGTCTAGCAAATGAAAAGAGTGATTCAATATATGTTTAAGTGCCAGAAATAACATAAAATTGTGCTAATTGTTGAAATAAATGTGAATGAGACAGTGTTTCTATCCTCACAGACTTTACAGTGTAACTACAAAACCATGAGTAAGGGCAGGCAGGAAGTGGTGTAGAAGACCAGCTCAGAAAAAGGTTTATAATTATGTATGATGAGAAAAAAGGAGCAACTATTAATACTGAGGAACCCTGGGATCCATACTCACATCCCATTCATTGCGTAATGTTACGGTTTCCCATGACATCGCACATGCAGCATATCACTCTCAATTGCGTATCCCCTATTTCAGATGATGCTTGAAACATCCAACTTTCTTCCAAAAGAAGAACTTGGCAGTCACACTGGATTCCTCCAACTCTCCCATCTGTAGCCACTCTGGTTACTTAGTTTTGTAGTTCTTACCTTACAGATACTTTATAAGTCTGTGTGTGCCCTCATGCTTCATTTCCAACACCACTTGTTCAGTTCAGGCCCCTAATCTTTCTCCTGTAGATTATTTCATGTCTCTAGTTTCTGGACTCTATTATTTATCCTCCAATCAACTCCCCAAATTAATTTTTCACACTATTCCAGAATATCATATCTAAAATGTAAATATGACCATGTTGATCATCTGCCTCACAACTATAACAAGTTCTTGGTCAAATGACATATGACATTTATGATCTTCTTTGATTTAGCCCCCATTCAGCTTCATCTTTTCCCAGTATCTCTGGTCAATGTTTACATTTCGACATTACCGAACTACCCCCAATTACCCATCATTATGTCCACGTTGTCTCTTTTGTTCTACATCTTCCTGGAACTTCTTATGGTTCCCAGCAGGCTTCCTCACTACTCCTATACTTGGCCTGCCTTACTCTTGATTAAAGCATTTCATTTTCCTGAAAGACTTCTATGTGCTTCCACAATATCCCATGTGTCTCACTATCTATTGAAATGTATCTGAAACTATTTGATTACATACATGTCTTCTCTTCTAGAAAAGCTCTTCAAAGTGTGTACATCGTTTATTCATTGCTTAAATATATCAAATAAAATGTTTTCAAGGAATTGAATGAAAATATTTAAAATTCTTCATATGGCAACTTTGAATTACAACATTAGATAAGAATTTGTGTAGGCTCATTAAATTTCAATGAAGACTTTTTATAAGGCGTTTTCTAATGAGACTTTAGAAAATCTGGTTAGTAATGTTTCTATGGTTTTTTGTGTTGTTCTTGTTGTTAAGTTCTACATTCATTAAAATTTTGTTTAGAAAGAATCTTAAATCACATAGTTTTAGAATGCTGGTATGCAAGTATATTAAACTGTGATTTCTAACATGAAAATTCCCAAAGAAACTAATATGTCTATTTTAGGATTTTTTGTCATCATATTTCATAACACAAGGAGAAAAAATTTTGTTGAAAATATTTTTCGACAGTGTATTTTGGATGGTAAGGTAGCCGGTACAATACTGAGCAGAGGTAAAATTAAATATTGTCGTTATGCTAAATGAAGCAAGTTGATCCATGAATAAGAATACATAAATAGATTTTCCTCTATATGCAGAAGGGGGTAGGAGGAATGAATTAAAACTTTCAGGAGGTGGGATTGGCTTGGGGGCAACACCCTGCATACCAGACATTATTTTACAACGAAATCTTTATTTATGCTTTACCCTTGAAAATGTGAAATCCTTCTGCACCTTTTGGGTACAGAATGGCATGCCAGTCGAGCCCTGCGACACTGCTAAAAACACATTAGTAAAACAAGTTCTTGCTTGTTATGCTGATAAAATAACAACTTTGAGTGATGACTAAATGTTTCATTTTCCTTTCAAATATTTTGCCACTAACACACCCTTTTCTGAACTATGTCACCACACAACAGCACTGCGGAGCAACAGCATACTTACATGTCTCTTAAAGGGGGAGAGTGACCCCTTGTCCTCATTCTCAAAGAATCAACAGCACCTATTGAAATGTTAAACTTTATCACTGACTGACAAGCTTCCACTTAAAAAATCTGTCTTCTTCAAATGTAAATATGACAACATATGCCCACTCTCCTGCCTGTCTCATAGTCCTGTTGTGTGAAGCTTTCTTTATTCAAAAGAAATTAAAATATGAACCCAACCATAAAGAACTGTACTCACATATATGATCAATGTTTCTGTGTATACTAATAAATTATTAGATTATTGGATTAGAATTGATGTGGAATTATCTCTTACAATGCATATTTTCAAAAAGCTGTATCTATATGAATTTTTACAAAGACTATTTTTTCATTGACATAATCAAATGAGAATTTGAGGTAACTGTTTTGCCTCATGGATATCTAAATGTCCCCAAGTCATCCAAAGTACTCCTTAGATAGATGGAGAAATATCATAAAGCAATGATTCACCAAACAGAGAAAACCCTCAGCATCAAATTAAAACCTATAAGGAGCAAATGGTTCCTTAGAAATATGCTAATTAAAACGATGATAATTAAATAACCATGAGGTAACAATTTTTTCATTAATTACATTGCCAAAGGAAACAAAATTCCATAATGTTGGTGAGATTCTAATTAGACAGCCCTTGTAAAAAGCAATTTGCTAATATAAAACAGACATTAAAATATTCGTATTCTTAACCAAGTGATTCCAAAAGTGTTAGCTCCATCCTAAAAAAAAAAAAAAAAAAGAAAAAGCTATGCTATCAAAATGTTAATTACAATGTTAATTATTGTATGAGGGAAATGGAAATCAAACTAGGCAGGATGTCTTACACCTGTAATTTCAGTACTTTGAAAGGCTGAGGTAGGAGGATCCCTTGAGACCAGGAGTTTGAGACCAGCCTGGGCAATATAGTGAGATCCCATCTCACAAAAATAGAAAGAAAATAAAAATTAATTTTAAGGCCCAAGATTGGAGGTGGTTAAATTTGTTGCCCAAGAATTTGAGACCAGTCTGGGCAATATAATGGGACCTATTCTCTAATATATATATATATATATATATATATATATATATATATATATATAAAAATATTTAAAATTTACCCAAGTGACTTGGTATGCACCTGTAGTCTCAGCTACTTGGGAGACCAAGGTGAGAGGATCACTTGATCCCAGGAGGCAGATGTTGCAGTAAGCCAAGATTATACCCCTGCACTCCAGCCTGGGGGCAGAGCCACACCCTGTCTCAAAAAATAAAATAAATAAAACAAAATAAAAGTAATGCAATGAATCAATTCTCTACATTCTCAAAGTTATGATGGATGGTAATGGTACATGTTTAATAAGAATAAATATTAAACAAATAATATAAAATATAAGCATAGTTAATAGAATGCAAATTTAAGGAATTAATTAACAGCATTTAATACATAGTCATAAATGAATAATGACTATGATTAAGTAAAACATATCTATGATGATGTGATAGCATTTAATCATCACTTATTTGACTTAACAAATTTTACATCCTTTTGTCAAATTCTGAGAAGATCTAATTTTACAATGTATTCCTTTGTTTTGAATTGAATGGGGAGAATAGAGCTAAACAAACTTCATCATCAACTTTTAAATTATATGTCCCTTTTATTTTTAATTATTTCTATTCAGTCTCTCACTTTTTCTCTTCCTCTGCCTTTACTTGCTTATTCTCTGTAGCCTGTAGTATAGTTCTGAAAGACTTTTACGTTCACACTACACAGATAAAGAAATTATTATACTCCTTTGGACGATACTCAAATACCACCAAATATTGTCAGTAAAATATTACTTAAAAGCTTAAGTGTGTTTCTGTTTTTGTTAATCAGTTTCTTTGTCTTATAGTTTAGCTGGAAATGTTAGCTTTCTTACAAAGGTGAAATAATGAGAATCAATAATATGCTGTACTAAAATACATATTCTAACCCATAATCTATTATATCTTCACTTACAAGACTTGATATTTTGAAAACATGCATGAGGGAATATTTTTACCAAAAAGTGCTTACTGCTGGGAAATACAGTAAATGCTCTCCCTGTTGTTAATGTCTGCATTTTAATTTTGCATATATCCACCAGATTTATGTTTTTGTTCCATAGGGATCTCTAGCAAGATGAAAAACAATCAGATAATATCGATAGCTGTGTTTATATTCACTAATCTCAAGATATCTAACTGTTCTTTCAAAGTTCTTTAAGAACTCCTTCAAGATATCAGAAAGTTCACATTTTTTGCTTTGATGAACCGTGGCAGGTTATTGGCCATAATAAGAACCCAGTGTAGAATTCGGTGATCTACTCCTAATTTTAGGGAGTACATTTCACATCATACCCTATTTACCTAAGCCCAGTCTCTCTGGATCACAAGCCAAAGTATCAAAGAGTGAGATTTAGTTTCTAAGCATCTTTGAAATGCATACTTGTGTCCAGTCATTATCTTCATAGACCTACAGAATGTAGGAGTTAAAGATTATCTAGATCAATCTACCATTCAACAGACAAAAAAATTAAAACTCAGAAGAGGTGAAGCTTGCTGCTTTTTAATTAGAAGCTATAAATTTTTATTTGAAAGGAAATACATTTTATTTTTTAAATGAGTGCTTTAGTATTGTTCTCCAAATATTTTTTCCTAAAAATATGTATTTATCTAAGTAAGTGATATAAACCACTTGAAAGAAAACTATTTCTCACATAAAAAATTTAAAAAGTAGCACAAGGGTCAACCATCTATTTTCTGAGTTCTCAAAGTTAATGACTTAATGCATTATCATATTTATGATTGTAGTCAGCATCTTTTTTTTTTTTTTTAATCTATCCATTATCTATTATCCATCCATTATCCAAACTTATTTATCCCAGTTAGATTCAGTCTTGGCAGAGGGTTTGTCATGCCTCTAAAGCTAAGCCAATTTGACTCTTTTTGGAATTTAATTCTCATGTTATTATCTTGGTAAAAGGCCATCATTTTTTCTCCTCAGGTGCTCACTTCTTTACCTCACCACAACTTTATATTGAGTAATAAGTCATGTATTACTTCCTGTGTAGTGTCACTTCTCAATTCCCTAGGAAATCTCTTTCTGTGGTACTTTAAACATCCCACTTTATCCCCAGCTATTAACAGAAACTGTTAATTTATAATTATTGTAACTGTGATGTTTCTTCACATTTTCACGATTCAATGCGAATTTCACTAATTAATATCTTTATGTTAATACTTCTCAATTTATTGATGTTTTCAATTTTCAGAAATGTTTCTCCAATTTGAGACTTAAATATTCACTTCAGGTGTGAATTTACTAACACCTACTTATGAGGCTTATGTTTAGTTAATTCAGAAAATGTTAATGATTCATAAAATAGCATAATTTTAAATAATTGTAAGGTGTTGATAAAATAATCTTTATTAAGTATTTTAATATTCAGTACCTCAAAAATAAATACGTGAAAGGAATTCAAAATGGCTGAGTAGGTGGATCTAGTAATACCCTCTTCCACAAAAAGAAAATAAAATAACAAGTAAATAACCATACTTAGAATAGATCATATCAGAGAGAACACTGGAATTCAACAGAGAAGTGACTAGAAGCACTAAAAGCCAGGGAGGAGAGGAAAACAAAGCAGCCTGTTTAGTCAGGATTAGCTGGGAGTCTGAGCATCTTCCTAAATTGGGGAACAGGTATGTGAATGATCCCCAGAAACCCTTATTCTCACCCTTTAGATATAAATAGTGAGATAGATTCCAACACCATAATACTTGGTGTCTTTAACACCCCACTGTCGGCATTAGACAGATCATCTAGACAGAAAATTTACAAAGAAACATTGGATATAAACTGTACATTAGACCTAACAAACATTTGTAGAAAATTTCATCCAACAGCTACCAAATAGACATTCTTCTCATCAGCAAATGGAACATTCTCCAGTATAGACCGTATAGTAGGACACAAAACAATTCTCAACATATTCTTTTAAAAATCAAAATTGTATCAAATGTCTTCTAACACCACAATGCAATAAAACTAGAAATCAATAACAAGAGGACCTGTGAAAACTTTATAAATACATAGAAATTAAATAACATTCCCCTTAACAACCACTGTGTCAAGAAAGAAATTAAGAAATAAAAAAAAAATTTGTAAATGAAAATTGAAAAACAACATACTAAACCTATTCAAAGCAGCAAAAACAGTATTAAAAAGTCATAAATGAATACATCAAAGAAGAAGAAAGATTTCAAATAAGCAATGTAATTATGAACCTCAAGGAAATAGCAAAGCAAAAACCAACTAAACCTAAAATTATTAGAATAAAAAAATGGAGTTGAACCAAATGAAATTGAGACAAAATAATACAAACAATCAATAAAATGAAAAGACTTATTTTGCTTTCATAATTTCAATTTTTATTATAGATTAAAGGGCACACATGCAACATTGTTACATAGGTAAAACACATAGGGAAAAGAACGTTTTTTGAATAAAAAAAATTGATAAACTGCTTTCTGGACAAATGAGAGAGGGAGAGAGAGAGAGAGAGAGACAGAGAGAGAGAGAATATCCTAATAAAATCAAAAATGAAAAAGGAGACATTCAAACTTAAACCTCTACAACACAAAACATAATCAAATGCTATTAAGAACTCTGTATGCATAAACTGGAAAAACTAGAGAAAATGGGTAAAATGAATTATGATGATTAAGTCAGGAAGAAATAGAAATCCTGAACAGACCAAAAATGAGATAGATGCAAAAATTCTCAACAAATAGTAGCAAACAAAATCCAACATCACATCAAAAAAACAACACACCATGACCAAGTGGGATTTATCCCAGAGGTGGAAGAATGGTTGAAATCAATAAATGTGATACAACACATCAACAGAATGAAGGACGGAAATCATATGATCATCTTAATAGAACAGGAAAAAAAAAAACATTTAATAAGATTCAACATCCCTTCAAAATAAAAACTCCCAGCAAACTAGGCATAGAGGGAACATACCTCAACACAATAAACACTATATATGACAAACCCACAGCTAACATCATATTGAATGGATGAAAGTGGAAAGCCTTTTCCCTAAGAACTGGAACAAGACAAGGATACCCACTTTCACCACTCCCACCCCACAGAGTATTGGGATTCCTAACCAAAGCAGTCAGGCAAGAGAAATAAACAAAAGGCATCCAAATTGGAAAAGGGAGACATCAGATTGTCCCTCTTTACTGATGACATAATAATATTATATCTAGAATAGTCTAACAATTCCACCAAAGGACCTCTTAGATCTGAAAAATAAATACAATAAAGCTGTGGGATACAAAATCAGCATATAAAAACTAGTAGTTTTCTATACATCAACAACGAACTAGCTGAGAAGAAAATCATGCAGGAAGTCCCATTTACAATAGTTACAAAAAAATAAAATAACAAATACCTAGGAACAAATGAATAAATTTAACTAAAGCAGTGAAAGATCTTTACAAAGGAAACTATAAAACACTAATTTAAAAATGGAAGAAGACACAAAGAAATGAAATGACATCCCATGCCCATGGATTGGAAAAATTAATATTGTTAGAATGACCATACTTTGGTTGTATTGGTAGAAGTGGAAAAAAAAAAAAAAAAGAAGAAAAACATACTATCCTAAGCAATCTACAGATTTATTACAATCCCTATAAAATAACCAATGTTATTTTTTATAGAAATAAAAAAAATACTGAAATTTATATGGAAACAAAAAACAGCCCAAATAACCAAAACAATCTTGACCAAACAGAACAAAACTGAAGGCATCACACTACCTGATTTCAAAATATATAAAAGTCTATGGGAAGAAAACAGCATGACATTGGGATAAAAACAGATGCATAGGCCAATGGAACAGAATAGACAATCCAAAAATGGGTCCATATATTTAAAGCCAACTGATTTTTGATAAAGATGCTAAAAACATACATTGAGGGGACAACCACTTCAATAAAAACCACTTCAATAAATTTTGCTAAGAAAATTGGATACCCACATGGAGAAGAATTCAACTGGTCCCCTATCTCTCACTGAAGTTAAAAAAAAATCTCAATATGAATTAAATACATAAACATATGACTTGAAACTATAAAGAAAGCGCAGGGAAAAAAACAAGGTAAAACCTTGGTCTAGGAAAATGTTTTACGCCTAAGACTTCAAAAGTAGAGACAATCAACACAAAAATGGAAAAACAGGTCTATATTAAACTAAAAAGCTTCTCATAGTAAAGGAAGCAATCAATAGAGTGAAGAGACAACATACAGAATACGTAAATAGTATTTGTAAACTATTCATCCTACAAGAGACTAATATCCAGAATATCAAAGGAACTCAAGACAAGGATATTCAACACGACTCAAAAGTAGAACCTGATAATCTCACTAAAAGGTAGGAAAAGAACATTGACAGACATTTTTCAGAAAAAAAGACATACAAATGGCCAACCAATATATGAAAACATGCTCAACCAATATGCTCAAACATGCTCAATGTCCTTAACATCAATAATCGTTAAGGACATTCATATCACATCCATAATGAAAGATTATTTTACCTCACTTATAATGCCTACTATTAAAAAGGCCAAAAAAAAAAAAAATAGCATGCTAGCAGGGATTCAGAAAATAGGGAACTCTTATACACTGTTGGTTGAAATGTAAATTAGTACAGTCACTATAGAAAGCAGTATGGAGGTTTTTCCAAAAAACTAAAAGTAGAAATACTGTACAATCTAGCAATCCCACTGCTGATATTTATCCACAGAAAAATAAATCAGCATACAACAGGGATATCCGCACTTGCCAACACTTGTACATTTGTTGCATCACTATTTCCACTAGCAAAGATATGGAATTAGCCTAAGTGGCCATCAATGGAGAGATGGATGATGAAAATGTAGTATATATACACAATAGAATATTATTTGGAGATGGAAAAGAATGAAACTATGCCTTTAATAGCAACATTGATGGAACTGGAGGTCATAATGTGAAGACAAATAAGCCAGATACAGAAAGAAAAACTTTGCATGTTCTCAGTCATATGTAGGAGCTAAAATGTTGATCTCTGGAGTTAGAGAGTTGAATGATAAGATATTACAGATTGGGAAGTACGTGAATATTGGAGGAGAGGGTAAAGAGGCTGGTCAATGGTTACAAACATAGTTTGATAATAGGTATAAGTTTTAGTGTTTGATAGCAGAGTAGGATGATTATAGTTAGCGACAAGGTATTATATATTTCAAAGTAGCTAGAAGAGAGAACTTATAATGACCCCGAAATATATAAATGATAAATATCCCACATACCCTGGATCATTACACATTCTATGTGTGCAATGAGATATCACATATATCCCACATATATATCCCATAATATATCCCACATATATATATCCCAAAATATATCCCATATTTATATATATGGGAGATATATAACCCATATATGTATACATATATGTGTATATATACACACATATATACACATATGTTATAAAATTAAAAAAATAAAAAATGTAAAAAATTAAATTTAATTAAAAATTATTTAATTAAAAAATTAAAAAAACTCTGTCCACAGGAAATTTGCAATATAGGGACATAGTATGGTAATTTCTATGATAACAATAATTATAAAATAGCATACTTTTGTTTTCTATACTTCAAGGTTTTGAAAGTCACTTTAGATGTACAGTATATGTTTTTATCTTCATGCTGCCAAAAAAGGTATTCTATGATACTATAATTATTCTCATATTATGGGTGGGGGAACTACAATGTTTAAAAATTATTCTAGAGATTGGTGGCAATTTTAAACTTTTAACCCACACTAGCATGACAGCAAATCTAAGGACTTTGTCTCTAGTCAAAGAAGATACAAATTTGAGATAAGGAAAATAAGATGAACTTCAAACTGTTAAATTTAAAACAATCCACATAGCACTTATATGATTAGACATCTGAAATAGTAAATAAACTAATCTCTGCAAACTCTAATCAAGACCATCAGGGAGTCAGGATTCGCATGAATGTAATTAGTTAGTCCTAAATATTGCGTTTTTGAAAGAGACTCTGTAGGGGGAATGAAAAGAGGTAGTCAGCCTGGAATAATACAAAGAATCCCCAAGTGGATAGAAATTAGAAGTGCCCAAAGGGGCTCTGCCAAGAGTAGAGGGTGTCACATCAAAGACAACTTGTGGAGACAGGTGTATAAAAATATTCAAGCCTGCTGCCTTTAAACATGTGAATTACATAACTGATGTCTGATTCCAGGCTCACATGGAAACTTAATTATGTTTTCCACGTACTATGATAAAAAACAAAATAAAACAAAACAAAACATCTGGACTGTTTCTGTTATAAATGACTGAAATGTAATTGAAATTGGCTTAGGGAAAAAGAGAATTAATGGATACATGGAACCAAAACATCCAGACAAGTAGAATAGCTATAAATCTGGATGAGTTCAATCACTCAAAATAAGTTATTAGGACTTTATCTGTCCACCCCTGGGCTTTGCTTTTGTCTATATTGGCCTCATCTCAGGCTGGTTTCTCTTTGTTGTGGCAATAATGTCCTTTGACAGCTTCAGAAAGTCTTAGGATCGAAGATGCCTTCATCTGTCTTAGGTCATGTGTCTAATTATGAAGGCTTTGTCTCTGTCTCTTCCAAAGAACTATTAAACTTAGTGTTCTAAAGTAGAACTGAAGTGCTTTAACTAAAACCAGGATGAAAGGAATAAATTTAGACAAAGGCAAAATATGTTCGCTACAGCATGACAATTTTATTTTTCATTATGATTAATAAAACGCTATTGTGCAATATGATCACCCATTTCAATGAGCAAGATTAGCATGATTATCTGAAAAATGAAAGTGCATTTAAGATATCATCAAGATCAAGTTGGGTGCTGTATCAAACAATTATACCCCATCTCCTATCTTCTTAGCTCTCTGTTTACTCAAATCATTGGTCCTTCTGCTGCATTCTGTCATTTGCTTTCTGTTCTGGGGCTTCATTGACATAAGGTCTGTGAGATCCCACTGGTCACTTTACATATGTGAACCTGGAAGTATAAAGAATGTAACTCCCCAGAGGGCATCCTTGAGCAATGGAGCAGATTAACACTACCCTCTTTTGTCCCTCACGTGGACAATTCTTAACATCCCTGTGGGACTCAGCCCAATTACCACCATGGTGACAAGTTTTTTAGTACACCCTTGTTTTGATTGGCGTTCCCTCCAGTTTCATTTTTCCCATTTTCCCCACTCTTGTTCCCTGGGATCACTTCCCAAAATAAACTACCTTCACAAAAGCCCTTGTTTCAAGTTGTTCTCTCTGAGAGAAGCCAAGACTGAAAGAGCCAAATGTTAAATTTTGCAGTAAGCCTTCACAGACTAAACATAGGTAATATTTATATAGCACATTCATGGTACCAGACTCTTACCAAGCACTTTGTATATTGTATAATCACTTTTAAACTTAAAAAAACAAAACAAAACAAAACAAAAACCCCTTCGAAACAGATATCATTATTCCCATGGTGAAGATGAAGCACTATAGTTGAGGAAATATTATACTCACCAGCAAGTGCTGTTGTGAACATTTCTAGTTTTTCTCATACCAAACCAATGATAGGATTTATTTCCCTGCACTTTGTGAAACTGGGCATGGTCATACTAAGGTTGGAAGACATTAAAAACCAATTTCTGAGTGTCCATATTTGCTTTCCTCTGCCACATTGCAGAGGTGAAGACTCTATTATTCTGAGTGTCACTGAGTTGAAAGAAATAGATCAGAGCCTCTAGATGATCTGCTATGGGCATAAAGTATGACCTAACAAATGTTTATTGTTTATGGCCACTGATATCTGCGGATTATTTCCTTAACTTAGATTCTCTTGAATGGTGTAGGAGTTCAAACCCCAATAATCTGAATCTAGAAATTATTATATCATCTTAATAACCACATAATGTAATAACTATATAATTCTTATAAACTTTGAAATAAGCATAACAATGTAAATAAAATTTAAGTGGTTAAAGAAGAGACTTGAAAATGTTCCCAAAAGATGGACTAGTACAGCGCCAGACCAGAATCAAGAATGTGGCAAGATTAGTTCAGAAAGTTGATTATACAGGTGGAGCTAAAGGTTTGTTTAGCGGAGTAACTAAGTTATGCTTTGTGAGATAGGATTGGAGCCAAAATAGGAAGGAAATTGGATGTCAGACTAAATTTTTTTTTAATTTAGTAGTTCACGTGAAGCTACTAAAATATGTTATGCAAAAAACTAAGTATTGTGAAAGTATTGAATCTGTGTGAGACATGATTGAAGAGAGACTGAAGAAAATTCACTCGACTCTAATGCGTAAAATGGACCAAAGAAAGTAAGAGCAAATACAAAGAGGAAGAGAAGAGATGAAGAAAAAGAAAAGAAGAGCAGATACAATGAGGAAATGTAGGAATAAAGTCTGAAATATGCTTCTAGAAATTAGAACAAAATTATTTAAAAGAGAAACATGATGTTGCTTTTCCATTGAGTAACTATGGGAGAAGAAAGGTGGCCACAAATTATAGATGACTCAAGAATTAAAACTACATGGTTAGAAGTCAAGGGCGTTATCATTACAAACATTAGGATCCTAGAAGGAGGACAATAGAGGATTAGAAATGAAATAGCTTGAAAATTCTCAATTGAAGCTCAGGACAATAGTTAAGACTAGAAGTATAGAATGGTTATTTTTTCACACATTGACACAGTGTCTGGATTTGGGGACTATAAATCTTATTCAAATGAGGAAAGTAAGAATAAATAAAATCAGGTAACTT
Organism: Macaca mulatta; assembly: GCF_049350105.2. NCBI lineage: Eukaryota > Metazoa > Chordata > Mammalia > Primates > Cercopithecidae > Macaca > Macaca mulatta. The sequence continues at coordinate 134,157,475 of NC_133408.1, read as the reverse complement.
TTTTGAAGAAAGAACTATTTTGTTTCCCATGAACTCTGAAGGTATGAAGTATGATGTACGCTGTTAACAGACAGAAATGGTTTTCATGATTTGCTCGTGGTTGTCTCTGATTTCTAATTTCAGGTTAGCATAAATATAGGTCTCAGTCATTGAAGACTGACAAAACCAAAAAGCAACTCTATTTTTTTTCCTACTACAGCAACCATAAACCATCTAAAATTGTAAGAATTCTTCATATTGAAAACTATATCTTAATTGTGTAAATGTCATAGCTATTTCTTGGTTATTTTGTATTTAAATAATATTTTCTTTTTCAAATTTTATATGAGGAAAAATCCTGCTAATACTTAAATACTTTTGTAGTCAGAGTCAGTCTTAAACACTTGAAAATTATATTAGCAAAAAATAAAAGGATAACAGAGTGTCAATACTAGTGGACTGTGGGAAGAGGGATTGAAACAACACAAACCCATACAGGAACTCCTCAACTGAAGCTCAACATACACTCCTTTGTTTTCCCTTTGTCCTGTGAGGGGCCAGAAACCTCACCTCCCATTAAACAGGGAATTGCACGTGTCTGGACACAGGCTCCATAGATCTCCCGAGGCTCCTTTCACATTTGTCCCTAGGGAGAAAAACAATAATTACACCCTGCTCAAACAGGCACCCATTAATCTTTCCTGGAAAACAGCAATTTGCAATCATCAGGTGCACACTGAAATCTTATGTAAGCAGTTTTAAAACATATTTCTGGAATCTCTGGAAAAATATTATCATTTGGATCTTCCTTACTCTAATTTGATATTTACTTGAGTAGTCATTTAAAAAGGTAAGGTGCAGAGGAAGTTGAATGGAGTTGTGTTTTAGAAAAATGGGACTATTTTGCCTCTTTAAAATTACCTAGTTATATCTAAAAGACAAGAAAAAAAAATTATGTCTAACCTTTCATATGCCAAATCATAGAGAAATTTGGTCAATAATTCTCAATAATTTCTATTATTGAGACAAGAAATGGGATTGCAGAAGCCAAGGGAAAATTCCCCCTTCACTCGCTGAAGATTCACAGAAAAATCAACTCAGAAAATGTAGATTAATAAGAAAAAAAGAATACCATTAATAAATGCATACATGAGGAGCACCACAGAGTCATTAGTCACCCCCACAACGTGGTGCAGAAGCTTGTGTACCATCTTGAGGTTACAGAAAAGGTGGAGTTCAAAACATGACCCAAAATAGATTATGATGATAAATCTGGTCACAGTGGCAAGACAGGAAGGGACAGAAGAGGAGCACCTTGGCTAGCAAAGGAGGTATTATTATGTAGATGAAACCTCACAGGTAGCAGCCCTCAGAGAGAATAAACAGCAAATGTTTCTTTCAGATTTTAAGGTGTCAGACTCTCTGATCATCTTTCCTACATCTGCCCAAGTAAAGACCTGGCCGCATCAATACAAATTCGTACAGATGCAAATTTTCTCTCCAAAACAACAGCTTTGCAGGGCTATTTTTGTTGGCTGGTCTTAAACTGCCATCTCAAAATATAAGGTAAAAGAAATATATTTTGGGGTAAAATATTTTTATTTCCTTCAGGATAATTGTACAAGGTGCTAATAATACTGAGATGAGAGAGGATGATACTCTCTAACCCTAAGACTTAACAATGAAGAAACATAAGGTCAGGGCTAAGAGGCTACCAAACCTCACTCAAGGGAATTTATGTCTCTGTTCTAATATGTTTCATCTTTGGTTTTACAATAAAATTGAAGGAGGAAAACATTCACTGAATAAACTTATATATCTTTTAGTGCATCAACTAGTACCTACAGTTCAAATTTAACATAATTATTCCAAAGTTACATGGCAAAAGAAACAAAAATATTTGACCCTAAAATATGCCTTTTTTTGACGTATTTCGAGATGCCTATTCAGAGACCTTGCAGACAACACTAGCCTAGTGAAGCTGCCTTTCATGGAGGAAAACTGCACCTGGAGAGGAAACAAAGTGAAGTAAACAGGCACAGCTGAGATTTCTCTGAGGCCCATCCCGCATCTGGATATAGGAAAGATTAAGTGAAAGTCTGACATCTCTAAAAATCTGACAGAGAAACAGTAAGCAGAGGTCACTATCTATTGTTTCTGAGGGCTGCTGTCTATGAGGTTTTATGTTTCTAACAAGATCACCTTTTCTACCCAAGCCTCCTCTTCTCTTCCTCCAGTAACCTGTCTGGCCACTATAACCTGACAGGCTTCTTTCTGAGCCCTTATTCTTTCTGTAACCTCTGGATAGTATAAAAATATCAACTATTTGCCTTTCTTTGAGTGTTAGTATTTTGTATAACTCCCTTGCATATGTGTGCGCATAAAATGTGTGTGCTTTTTTTTTTCTATTAATCTGTTTATTATCAGTTTGTTCTATAGACTCACCTTATCAAACTTTCTGGGGAAATATTGGAACTTTCCTGCAAATGGTCAAGTAGGAGACATACCAGAGTGGAGGCTTGAGATCTTGATTCTAGGTGCCATACAAAAGACCAAAAGACCATCATGATGGCTAAATCATAGAAAGAAGAGCTTTTTTGGTGATATTCGTTTGAAAACCATGAAGAAAAAGTCTTTGACATAGGCTGAAGGTGCTCTCTTCAAAAAGGGAAAGAACAGGTTGGACTTCATGCTTCATAGGGCCTGTATCACACAGTAGAGCCATACATATGTAGCAAGTTTGGGGAGAAAGTTATATGTCTTTCTGAGGGAAACCAAGCACATGCACAATGAGTAAACCTAACTATGACATACTTTCCATGTTCACCTTAGAGCAGAGTGCTGGCATAAAAATGGATGAAATGTGTCTCTTTATATCAAAAGGTGAGCTATAGGACACAAAGACCGTTTGTGCACAGACCCTACAAGTTTGTTGAAACTGGTTTAAGGTCTGGTATTGCTTATCAGCAAAGATTATAAGGCCAGTTCTCTGTCTAATCTAGAGTTGTGGTAGTGGTCTGGGTTATAAATTAGAGTTAGGAAGAATGTGATAGCTCCTATTCTTAAAGAGTTTACAACTGTAGACATTTAGGAATTTGCCAAGCCAGCTAGGCCCTAATTTTGATCTCAACTCACATAAGTTTCCCTCTGCCATATCTCACTATTTCTGTTACCTTAAGCAAGATATTTAAAATCATCTCACCTTCCTGGGAGTGAATTTCTTCACTGGAAAATTTATATATGTGTGTGTGTGTGTGTGTGTGTGTGCGCGTGCGCACATGCATGTGTATATATATGTGTGTGTATACATCTATGTGTGTATATATGTATATATATGCATAAATATATTATAGATAATATGTGTATATAATATATATAGACACATATATGTGCATATATCTATGTGTCTGTGTGCATATATATGTGTGTATATATGTCTATATATATGTGTGTGTGTGCGTGTGTGTGCATATATATACTTTTTTTTTTTTTTTTTTGAGACAGGGTCTCACTTTGTCACCCACGCTGGAGTGCAGTGGCCTGAATAGGTCTCACTGCACCCTTGACCTCCTGGGCTCAAGAGTTCTTCCCACCTCAGTCCCCCAAGGTGCTGGGAGTATAACTGTGTGCCACCACACCCAGCTAAATTTTGTATTTTTAGTAAAGATGGGATTTAGACATGTCGCTCAGGCTGGTCTCCAACTTCTGAGCTCAAGTGATCTGCCCATCTTCACCTCCCAAAATGTTAAAATTACAGGCATAAGCCATGGCGCTTGGCCCAGAGATTTATATTAAAGTGATCACATATATTTTTTTCTGCTCAAAGAGCCAAATATTATGTTATTTTATTGATTTTTTTGACCATGTGTAATATTTGGGATAATTTTGGCTCCCTAATCAAGTTGCAAATTCTTAAATAAAAAATTGAAAATAGGACCAAAAAAAAAAAAACAACCTAGTAATTTCTTAGTACAAAATGGAAACCTTTTCTTAAATATCTACAACAGGGATGTCCAGTCTTTTGGCTTCCCTGGGCCACATTGGTAGAAGAAGAATTGTTTTGGGCCACACATAAAGTATACTAATGATAGCTGATGAGCTAAAAAGAAAAATCTCAAAAAAAATCATAGCATTTTTAGAAAGTTTATGAAGTTGTGCTGGGCTGCATTCAGAGCTGTCCTGGGCCATATGTATGTCACCCATGGGCCATGGGATAGACAAGTTTGATCTACTTGAAGAAAAAAGATGATTCCAGTAGCTCTTACTAAACACTTCACAAATAGGAGAGTATTTACCTGCAAGAGACAAACCAAACAACAACAACAACAACAACAACAACAAAAAACAAGGAAATGATGTGAAGTTCTCTTGCCCTAGTGATTTATTTTATATTTTATTTTACTTTATTTTATTTTATTTTACTTTTATTTTTTGAAATGGTGTCTCACTCTGTCGCCCAGGCTGGAGTGCAGTGGTGGGATCTCAGCTCACTATAACCTCTGCCTGCCAGGTTCAAGGGATTATCACGTCTCAGGCTCCCGAGTAGCTGGGATATTGGCACTCACCATCATTCCCAGCTAATTTTTTAAATTAATTAATTTATTTATTTTTAGTAGAGATGGAGTTTCACCATGTTGGCCAGGCTGGCCTCAAACTCCTGAACTCAAGTGATCCACCCGCCTTGGCATCCCAAAGTGATGGGATAACAGGCCTGAGCCACCGCACCCTGCCCACCCTAGTGATTATTAAAATGACACATTAGCAAGAACAAATATAGTCTTCCTGTAGGAAAAAAAAGAGATATTTGTCAGACCTAACTTAATGTGTGATTATTTGATGGGTTTCTTACTAAGCTAAACCACAGGAAGAAAAAAGAGTATCAAGGAAATTAATTCACCACTCATATTATTCTCCTAGTGTTTCCTTCTATGTCGACAAATCTACTGTGAAGTGTAGAACAGAATATATCCAAGTTTAATGCAGAATTTTAGATAACAATACAAAATTTGATAGCAATGAAAAGTTAATGTAAACATTTTTAAAGGAGTCTGATTTGTTACGATAGTCATGGTACCACTCAGTGAGGTTTACCATATGAAAATTCTGCACTTGCCATTTGAATTTTGACAAGTGCTTAAAAATATGATTTTTTTTATGACTACAATTCTCATCACTTCTGGGTATTTTAACCTTGTATTTCATTATTTATAATGACATGGGTGGCTACATAAACCAGAAACATATGAGAGTCATGAGCTCCAAAAGAAACTACAACTCTTAACATAGGGTTATTTACTTCTATTGGAACTAAGTTGCAAGCACGCCCTAGCTTGGTGGTCTCTAAAAAAGGGTTTTGGAGCCCTGCATTTGTTTTATGAAACTCATATAGAATGTCAGACAATATTACCAAACTAAAATATTAGAGTCTTTAAGCAAAAGTTAGAGTTAAAGAAGGCCAATTTGGAAATTAGGGTCTAATGGGACTATTTATATAGCTTGGTCTTTTTGTCCTAGTTACAAAGGCTTGTAGAAAAGGTACTCACCAATGTATCCAAACACAGAGATCAATCAAGCTACAAGAACATATTTAATATTAGCAGATGTGTTATTATTTAAATATTGGAAAATAAGATACCTGGGGAAAGAATTATCTGTATCTATCTATCTATCTATCTATCTATCTATCTATCTACCTACCTACCTACCTACCTACCTACCTACCTATCTATAGTATTTAGGCAAAGATATATATATGTGTGTGTATATATAATAACATATATATACAGTATATATACTCATATATACATATATGCACGTATATATACGTGTGTATATATATACATGCATATATACATACACTCATATATGTGTGTGTATATACAAGCACACACATATACACACAGACATATATATGCACATATACACACACACACACACAAACACATATATATTAGTTAGGCTTACTTGAAGTTTCCTCAATCAGTCATCCTAATAAAAAAAGTCACGTATTAACTAACATTGCACTTTTCTTAACATGGTAGAACTACCAGTAAGATACAAGCACACACATATACACACACACATATATATGCACATACACACACACACACACACACAAACACATATATATTAGTTAGGCTTACTTGAAGTTTCCTCAATCAGTCATCCTAATAAAAAAAGTCACGTATTAACTAACATTGCACTTTTCTTAACATGGTAGAACTACCAGTAAGATGGAACTTGGTTATAAGGCAGTTATAATTGGGATATAGATTAGTTTCAAAGTCAAATTAATGCTAGAATAGTAGCCACATAGCTATGGTGAAAATTTACAGAAAAATGGTTGCTCAAATTACAAAGTAGAAACTGAGAAGTTAACAGTGTAACCACTCAGATCATTTACCTTGACACTCAAAGGCATCATTAATTGGACTAAATAATGAATAGAGAATATGCCAAAGTTTTCTAGATGACCATGTAAATTTTCATGGTAAAATAATTTCAAAGATAAAATGCCTATTATAACTAAGACATATATTGATAAAAGCAAATAAAATGAAATATTATATGATTAACCAATGAATTTTTAAATCATCATACCTTAATTATTCATTCAACAAATAGTCATAGAAAAACTCTTGTGTGACAAGGTGCTATACTAGTTTCTGGGGATAGGTACAATTTATATCAATAACTTTTTTTTCTGAGAAACACTAACATTTGTGGAAAAAAACATCTTACAGCTTTCTACATGGGTAGAAAGAGTAGTCTGATATAAAAAGTGTAGTCATAAGATTGAGCACAGTTAGAAACAAGGCAACAATCTATCCCGTAAATGCCAAATCATGTTCCCAAAATAGAAACAAGACTAGATAGTCCCTCAGAACAATGAAGACTGACATTTAATACTTTTTGAAGTATTTCCAGCCCTGTAGCACCTTGGAAAGTCGTATTAAAAATGGCTTTAAGTGAACGAATAGTACAGGCAAGACATGGTATTATTGATCTCAGTGATAAACAATAATTGTCAACCAAAATTTCTTTCCTTTTTCTGAATGAATGAGAATGAACAGAAGGAGGAGAAGTAGATAGTGGAAGGAAACAATAGGCTCTGAGAAAGTTTATCTCTGCCCTACAATAAAAAGTGAAATACTTTGTTCTAAATTCATTGTAAATTGATTATATATATATAAAACTTTTGTATATGTGTATATATGTATGTATATTCAGATGAGTATGTTTATTTCTATAATAAAGACTTCCCAATGAGAGAGATATGATTTCAACTCCTAAAATTCTTACCAATCCTATTTTCAAAGCACTGAAAAAATTAAATTACTGTTTTATTTTCAGATAAAGACTAGAAACAAATGGTTTACTGGCATGATCCTATCAGATTTACGTTTTCTTTTCAGACTTCTATGTATATACCAGATATAAGTAGAAAAGGTCCTGAACCAAACTAAATAGTAAGTCAGAAGGTTTTCCTGTAGGAAGACACAACTACGGTTTGTTTCACTAAAAGTCTTCCTACTCAACAGTATATATTTTTAAAATCAGAACTCTTTATTAATAATAGCCTCTTTCCAAAAATATTTTTTTTTCTTTCTATGTCAATTCTAATGCTTTGTTATGGTCAAAGGTCAGTCAAGCATGTGCTGAGCCATGAAAATACTGAATAACGTTTTTTTTTTTTTTTTTTTTTTTAATGTTGAAGATTTCTGTGTTGTTATAAAGAAAACTAATCCCTTTGAAAGGTCGATTCTATGCCCCATCTCCTGTCACCACAATACTCTAAAGAAGGGAATGGAAGTAGTTTAAAAGCACTGAAAGTTTTTTGTTTTTTTAAAAATATAAATAGAAATTTGGTCTTTATTGAGTGAAAAAAATTCCACTGAAAGTCAAATATTTTCATAATGAAGGAATAAAAAAGTGATCATTTTACTGAAGGGGTGTTTTATTTGATGGCCGGGAAGACACCCTTGATATTTATTTTATTCTGGTAGCCACATCCACTGAAGTCAATGTCTCTATTTAAAAGCTCATTACTACTACCGAAACCAAATAGAAATAATGAACAGAAAGCACAACCCATCAGAAATTCCATGTTTCTGTTCACAGAACACACTCTTTTGTCACTATTTCCCCGTATGGAAAATGAAGTAAATACTTAATGGTAAAAACACATTTATAGTCTCAAATGATAGCTACTGGAATCCAGAGGAACTGATTATAGATCCAAGTCTCTAAATGACAGTGCCTTGTAACTACTAGCTGATTATGTTGTGCTGATTTATTTATAATCAGAATAATAATTTGACTCCCCAAAGAACTCATTATCTAATAAGTAAATGATGAAACATTATCTAATTGTAAATGACCACTGGAAAAATCTCTCTCTGCAACTCTCCCAGTCTCTACCATAAAGTCTTGTCTTATAAATTCAGAAAGATTAATAAACCATGTCTTTCATTAAAAGACTTGCTATGTTTCATGTGGAAAACCCCGTATGCCCTGGGGAAAGGCTAGAGTTGTAGCTTGAGATTTGTCTAGGACAATGATGCAAAACTGAAACTTTAAATTAGAAATTTCTAATATCTCAGACAAGTTAAAACATTATCCTGCCAACCACCACCCTTTAAAAAATTTTCTTAACAATACTATCATCTGTCCCTGGCCTAGAGTGTCACAGAGAATAGGAAATCTAACGTTCTCTCTCATTCTTTGCTCTAAATTCTAGCGGTACAAAAGAATGGGGAATCTATATCTTTTATTAGGGTGGGGGAATGTACAAATTTGTAAATAATGTCCAAAAATCGTTATTCACTCAAAATACACAAAAACTACATCATTTTAAGAGTAGAAAAGTTAAGTTTGGCATACTGAAAGGCTAAACAACCTCAACAATCTGAAAGCATCGTTTAAATTTGTGTGTTGCATTCACTTATAAAGAAACACACTGTTGTCTAAAGCCTATTTTTGGACTTAAAATATACTAATTGTTTTATACACCCAATTTGGACTAAAAATTTATTATATATACATTAGTTTATATATTTTCATATTCATTAAAAGGATATGTTGAATACATTGCCTCCATCTATAATATGCAATACGTGTGTTATGAATATATTTATTATATGTATTATATATTGGTGTTACATTACATAATAGTGCTACATATATGTAAACAATTTAGTAAAATTATGTTTGCATCCTTCTGCTAGTAATAACATATATTAAATACAAATACATATAAACAAATTTTTATGGCTACTGAGAAAAATCTTACATGATTTTTTTGATAATCTTTTGCAGTAAGATGAAAATATCACTTTATAGAAAGAAAAAGTATCATTAAATTTCTATATTATTATAATATTGCACAGAGAAGTCTAATATACTTTAAAATTTTAATTTAATATTTGCTATATTGACAATGCAGATAAACATGGCATTAACTATTGTACTTCAGAAATTGCCGAAAATTTAGTAATAAATTATGAGAGTAGGCTTAATTGGATATTCTTTCAGACAGAAAAGCAAAGGCTTATTTGTCTTATTTAAATTTTATCTTAGCCCATACCTCTATTTTTTCTAGAAGATACTATCATGGAAAATCATCAAGAGAATTTCGCTATTCATTGAAAAGAAATTAAGATAAGTCTCTTCAAGTACAACTGAAAATAATGTAAACTTTTCTGATATACAAATCCCATTTAATTTTTTTTTGTATATTAAATCAAAATTTTGTGGCGTAGGTGACAAATTGCTATTTCGTGACCCAAGTGGCCAGGATGGAGTGCAATGGTAAGATCTCAGTTCACTGCAACCTCCGCCTCCCGGGTTCGAGCAACTTTTATGCCTCAGCCTCCCAAGTAGCTGGGATTACGGGCACCCGCCACCACACCCAGCTAATTTTTGTATTTTTAGTAGAGACAGGGTTTCACCATATTGTCCAGACTGGTCTCGAACTCCTGACCTCAAGTGATCCTCCTTTCTCGGCCTCCCAAAGTGTTGGAATTACAGGTGTCAGCCACTGCCCCTGATCGAATAACAGTTAAGTTTTTAAAAACTTTTCATTTCTGAAGTTAAGGAGACATATCAATTTGTTATAAGCTAATTTTATAAAGCAATTAGAAAAGCTAAACTTTGGGTTCTCAAGATTGATTAATTCAATAATTCCACTATGTTTGGTAATAATTAAAAATTTGATGAAACAAAAAATTTGAAGTATGCATAATACCATATGTGGTATGTAGTAAACAATTTGTAAGTATTAGTTTCAATAGAAAAATGGGTCTTAAATCTGGCTGCACATTAGAATAAAGGGAGCTTTTAAAAGATATTCACATCTTTTAAAAAATATTCATACCTGGGACTCATCTTCACAAATTGACTGCCTGATCTTAAATGAGAGAAGTATCTTTCTCCAAAAAATTCTGATGCATAACTGGAGAGTTAAGAACCATTGACCTTGCAATAGTAGAAATCTACTTTTAATGTAAGTACATACTAAATATCTTCCAGAGCACATACAGTTAATTAAGCAGTATATTGCATAACATTTATTTTTTCACCACCTTAAGATTTAATGTTTCCTTAAAAAGTGCAATATGGGCTGGGCACGGTGGCTCACGTCTGTAATCCCACTACTCTGGGAGGCCGAGGCAGGCAGATCACTAAGTCAGGAGATCAAGACCATCCTGGCCAACATGGTGAAACCCCATCTCTACTAATAATACAAAAGTTAGCTGGGCATGGTGGTGTGCGCCTGTAATCCCAGCTACTCAGGAGGCTGAAGCAGGAGAATCGCTTGAACCTGGGAGTCGGAGGTGGCAGTGAGCTGAGATTCTGCCACTGCATTCCAGCCTGCTGATAGAGCAAGACTACATCTCAAAAAAAAAAAAAAAAAAAAAAAAAAAAGGCAATATAACAGAAAACTAAATAAAAGAGGCTAAGGAAATTCAATAGTTCTAGCAAAAGAGATGGGATGGAATTCATAAATACAGTCACTAAAAGAAATATACAGAACAAAGAAATGGCTTTTAAGTGCTTCCATTAAGCAGTTTTTACTAAGTTTATCTCTAATGTTTGCTGTGGAATCTATCGCTTCCCCAGGCTTTGAGAAAAAGGCAAGTTCTGGGATGTTGATGTGCTATCCACAATGTGTTACAGGAAAGTAAATCGCTTAGTAAACATTAAAGTAAGTTTCCCAAATAATTTTGGTTGCTCTTTTGTTGTCATAATCATGTTCATAAAACTATTTGTATCAGACATATTGACATTGTTTCCAGTATACAGACAGATTTAAAAGTGAAACACAAATCCTTCAAAATATTCTATTAAATATAGATTAAAAATTTGAAAATTATTTCCCCTAAAATATTATTTCTTAAAAGTATATGTAAAAATATATTTAGAAGACATCATAGCCCTCTCTAAGATTTATGAAAGTAGGTATTTGTGCATGAGGCTTAATGCATAAGTAATTTGGAAAATACTTCTTTTGTCATGAAAATCTTTTTCCTTCTTAGTTCGACATTCCTTCCATGAAAAACAAACAAACAAATAAACAAAGTACATCAGATATATAAACTTCTGCAGTTGATAAATTTCAGTCAGGAGAGCCAAATCCTCTGTGTCAATTGGATACTCTTAGTTGCTTATATTCAAGGCCCTCTATGCGGGCATAAAAATGCATGAAGTGACTAGTCAATTAGTCTTTCCTCTCAGGAGGTCTGGTTTTGGCCAAGCATACAATAAAAGGACTCTATTAACTTAATTCTATCTGCAATTTGTGTACATGACCCAAATCACCTCAGAGTAAATTATGATTAGTTGTTCCAATTCATGAAAGAACTAGGACTAGAATCACACTTGAGGTCCACAGGGGGATGGTGAAACTATGAAGGAATTGTGTGCAGCACCTGCCCATACCATGCCCTGCTTAATCAACTGCCTCTCCATGGGGCACTGGAAAGAAGGCTGGAAGATCACCAAGAGCTGTTTACACAACTGGAACCATTCCATCTCAACTCCAGTGAAGCAAACAACAGTGAAAGGGTCCCCTATTCCAATCATCCAATGAAAACAATATGAAGTGGACATCTTGGGAAGTAAATCACCAGGAACATTAAGACATCAGGCAGAGAACATTTTTTTAAGTAGTTCAATTAATCAATTTTTACTGTTTATCTCTAGTGTTTGCTCTGGGATCCATTGCTTACCTAGACTATGTTAGACAAAATGTTGATGTGCTATCCATAAGAAAGTGAGAGAAAAATCATATATGGGTTACAACACAGTAAAATCTTCTTTTTCTCATTACATGCTTCATTGAGTAGGCACTTCTTTACTTATTTTTATAGCCTTCTATAGCTGTGTGTGTCTAAAGTTTCCAAACACACTAATTATTTAATCTATATTTCCTATATAAAAAGAGGTTATATAGCATCTGAAATGGATATATTTTCTAAATAAAAATTCAGTTAAAATGAGGATTTTGGACTGTTTTTCAATTCTACTTCTAACTTAATTTTCCATGATATTTTTGTCATTTGGATCTTTATAATTCTTATTATAAGCATATTCTTTGTTAATAATGTTATTTTTTAAGTGGACTGGGAATAATGAAAGGATTTTATGCTTGTCTACTTGGGAAAACTGTACCTTGACAAACAGAAAACAAAGGCAAAATTGTACTGTACTAAATATTAAACTTTATATCCAACACACTATTTCAAAAATGGAAAAATAGTTAAAAGTTAGCTATCTCCAAGTAGGTTATATATGCCAAAGATGAAGAAAGCAGTTGGAAACTCTGCAGCTCTGAAATGCTGTTGTGATTAGCCGGAAAACACAACAAAATGCTCACATCAGTGTTCCTTAATCAGTGACTCAGAACAAACACGTTGGCCATCAGATTAACAGACTTTTCCACAGGCAGATCCAGTAAATATAGAAGACTGAAACTATCCTAAGATAAACTATAAAACTATAAATTGCTGTATGTGGCCTCCAGTTATTTTATTCTCTATGCTTGCTAGACTATTTACCAGGATTTTTTTTTTTTTCTTATTAAGGGAAGAGTAAGCAATACATCTCTGAAACATGTGTCAGTTGTTTAAAAATGTTCAAAGGCAAGGCAAAAGTGTAATTCCACTTCCATAGAGAAAAAGCATGCATTTCAAAGTTACAAAAAAAATTTCAGCCATGTATGAAACTTTTCACCCAGGCATTTATTCTTGCCTTCTCATTCCTCATATATGCATGCATAACATCATCAAGATTTTTTTAATGATAGGCATATACCCTATAATTGTTTTCATAATGTATTCTGAAAAACATGCTTTTTACTCTCATATGATTCCTCAAGCAACAGTACAAATAGATATACTAGGAAATCTTAACATAACACAGATTGCTGCCAAATTGTCAGCTGTTGCTGGATGAATGGTGAGACTGAGACACATTTTTACCGCCTTGGGTTAACCGTTTTAGGTGACACATCTGTATACAGTTGTCCAGTTAATATTAGTATAAGTCTTCACTGTGGTCATAAATAATATAACTAAGAAAACTAGAGGTACAGTGATGCCTTTCCTCTGGAATGTAATGTGAGGATTATAACCAGGATAGTTACCATGTTGATCAGTCACAAAGCCTAAGCTAGTCCCTGGGGACTGCTGAAAGCATTGCTAATTCTTCATGCCTTAAGTATGGAATCACATCCTAGAGACTTCAGTTACATACTGATAACAATTGCTTCTTTTCTACAAGGCAAACCACACCAACCTTAGAAGAGGAGAATTAAAACCTCTATCCATAAATTTCATGTGCAAACACATGACAATAGTTGCATTGAAGGTTGTCATCTGCTGCCATTGTCAGTAGTCTCATCAAGGGACAACTGCTAGTCGTGCACTCCAGAGGCCTTTTAACTTTTAAATTTATGATTTCACACTTGAGACAAATCTATTGTCATTTAAAAAGACAAATGCAGATTCTAAAGAATTAATTTCCCTCTAAATACAAATGAAGAGGTATCCTTAGCCTCATGATTTTGTAGACTTTTAAAGAGGATCTCCTAAGATTACTGGAAAATTGCAAGTAAATGTGATGGTAGAATACATAAAAATTCCAATTTCTTGAAATATAGGTTAAATGAGAAAAAATAGTACTATAAATTATATTTTGTAATGCCTTTGCAAATGCCACTGTATGACATTTTCATTCATGTACATTTCTTATAAAATAAAATTGAAAGCCTAGCCCTCATAGAAAATTAAAGTGAAAACTTCCAGTCTATTATCAGAAAAAATAATTAGTTAAGGAGTTTAGGTAATTGTGATTTGATTCTGGATGATTTCTATAATTGTGTCAGGTTATTTTTTTTTAACCCAAAATTTATGTTCAACCAGTTCCTATAAAACATCAACTGTTCTTGGTAAAATAATTCATAATAAAGACAAATTACCATATTTTTCAGTGACGTGCCCATAACTTTGCAAACTAATTTAAAATTTATTTAATACTGGTAGCAACCATACAAAATAGCATAACTTATGAGTTCCTGATTTTTATATTAAAATTTTTATTTAATTTATTGTACCATTATTGTTATATGTGAACATGGCTTTTAGAGATTTTAGGCTTAATTTTAAACTTAGAAATAAAGAAGGCGGTATAATAGCCATATTTTGAAAACACAGAGATTAGGAATTCTAATCTCATCCCTTCTTTGAAAAAGTCTCTTTATTGGTCTTTACCTCAGTTTTTACATCAGTACTATAAATAAGGCATTAATAATTTAACTTGGCATTTTTTAGCATATTCACTTACCTGATTTACAGACATTTTAAATACAAAATTTCTTTATAATAACTTACTCATTGTTTATGAACTAACAACCAATGTAAAATAAAAACAGATCCATTAGAAATAATTCTTATTTGAACCATCATGCTACATAAATCGAGTAATAAATGTTAGCACTTAGAAAGGCTAAGTAGGGACTGAAACTCTACTTCCAGATGGGCTGACATTTATTTCTATTGATTTCTCATTTTTTCCTGGCAGTTACTCTTTCCTGTCACTCCTACTATCAATGTCATCAGACCTACTTCTTTATTTTTTACCTTGCTCTAAGCCTGGTGGAAGAGGAGTACTTTTGTAGCCAATAGGGAAGTAGCATCTTCAAGTACGCATCACTCTTTGTATTAAGTGTATCCTCAGCCCCTAGCCTCTCCCATCACTGTCCATCCTCCAGCTTTTCTCAGCTTTTCATATCCAAACCTCTAACTACTGCCCCTTTGAGGGAAATGTCCATGTTAACTGCAGTTGGTTTTCCACATATGTGCAGATGAAAGTCCTTTAGCATTTTGTGTACAAAACAAACAGCACCAATGTGTAACCTTTTATTTTCTTTTGTTCCTAAAAGGCTTACAGGAAAATAAAGTTGGGAAGACAGGAGGGCAGGCAAAGTTTTACTTTTATTTCTTCACTTTTAGTTGTTATTTACTCTGAGAGAACAAATTCTTTTTTGTTTGCTTCAAACATCAAAGTGTAAGAGGGTAAGCAAAAGTGTGTTTGAATTCTTTGTTGGAGCAGGGAAGTACAGAAATTTTTTTTTTTTTTTTTTTTTTTTTTTTTTTTTTTTTTTTTTTTGCACATGGGTGTTGAAGTATAGAGAAAGGGGATTCCTGTAGTTCATAAAAGGGAATAAAAGAGTCATTAGCATTCTGGTAAGCACTGCTGTCTCCCAGGTACATGAGATAAAAGGAAGACAGACATTAAAACTCAAGAATGAATCAACTACCTTTATTCCTTCCCCATCCGTGTGTCGCACATCAGCCTGTTATGTGACGAATGAAACTCTACTCTTCAAATACCCAAAGGTAATTCTTTTTCCTGAGCATTGGCTACCAGCACCTCAATATGTCTCCTAGGCTTGCCTGGCTGGAGCTCCCATGCAAAGGATTTGAGGACCTTGTTCAGTGGTTTTTAGTGGGGCTTTTCTATTTTCTGTTGCTCAGAAATGGAGGTGGTAGGAATGAGTTCCAGGTTCAGTCATAATCAGTGGTTCATGTGTTCTCATTTTCCAAATAGGTATTCAGTTTCTGATAGGAAAAGTGATAAAAAAGGAGATCAATGACTGGAATTTGCTTCCAATAGCAGGCAGGATATGCACTAAGTTAAACAACGTATTTCAGGCTGAATATCTATACCATTCACTACCTGTAAGTTTGTTTTATGAGAGCTTAAAATTTCTGATATAAAAACCTTTAAAATCCAAATGTCTTGTTCATTCATGCTTCATTTACCTAGAAAATACACAGTTTTTTCATATACTTTATTAGCCATCTTACATAAAATTTTCCAAGTGGTCGAAAAAATAAATTTTAATTAATTAACTCATTAATGTATTCATAAACATTGAATATCTTCTGCATTAGGTGCTCTTTAACTTTATTTAAATAGATAAAGGACTCTTCCATGAAACTGCAAATATTTTAATATATCAGTAATATATATTGGTACTTTTTAGCATACATTTCTTTTCACCTTTAGAGGCTCTCAAAGAAGATGACATTCTCCACAAAAGATAATAGTTGGAGTTAGGAATAGACATCTTGATATTTTTCCTTTTTTCACCTGGCCTTTCAGAGCTGAAAGGTCATTGAAAAGGCGGAAGTACTTTTAAGTGTATCCTATGTCTTGTGATCTCAGATTATTTAAATAAGAAAGCACAAGAAATGGAGAAGTTGCTTCCAAGAACAAGGATGTTTTTCTTTCATATTGCATTACACATAGACAGGTTCTCTGGGGCCTGAAAACTGCACAGCTGTGTGCATTTGTGTTCAAGATTAGGTTTATTGTGTTTAGCTTGCCTCTTCTTTTATGGTTACTCTTCCTCAGCTGTCCATCTTTCCATCTCACTTTCACATTTCAACTCTCAAAAAAATGTGGAAGGTAATGAAATGTCTGGAATTTCTTTGGTGTATGGATTCAAAGTAATAGTGAAATAGACGTGCTCTGCTGGACACTGTCATTCATGAAA
This sequence comes from Macaca mulatta, assembly GCF_049350105.2. Classification (NCBI taxonomy): domain Eukaryota; kingdom Metazoa; phylum Chordata; class Mammalia; order Primates; family Cercopithecidae; genus Macaca; species Macaca mulatta. The sequence continues at coordinate 134,140,434 of NC_133408.1, read as the reverse complement.
TTGTGCAAAATCTGCAAATAAGCATTCGATTAACTGCTCAGATCAATTATAAAAAAAATTAAGGAAAGTTTAGGAATTAAGAGAATAGGAGGGATTAAAATTCAAATTGTTCAATGAGGCAAATTTCTGACCAAAAAATCTTACAATTTTGAATATGGACTATTTCTTATAAGAAATAACCTTTTCCCCTTTCTTCCCCCCATCTCCCAATCTCAAGTTTTCTGAAATGAATCCAAATGACAAAATAACACAATCCTCACATTCCTATCCTTGGTTTACTTTTCCTTATTATCTGATTAATAATTAAATTTTATTTGCCTCATATTTATTAATAATATATATTTACACAAATGTGCATATTAAATATGTGTATTTAGTATCTTAGGAATTTTGAAGTAAAAAAACAGAACATCTTTGGGCCTTCACCTCTGTGTTGAGTAATTTTAGCTTGTTTTTTGACTTTTCCCCCCAAAAAGGAAAGGGAAATTTCTACTTAGTCTCTTGTTTTTACAGACACTCAAAATCTACTTGCTTTCTCATTCTTAAAGAAATTAGATTTTCTGTCAGGCAAAGATGTCCTGTGATCAAAATAATGTATCTCATGCAAGATTTGAAAACTAATATGTGATATTTCCCAGAAATATTTTGGTTTTTATCAGACACATTTACTAATAGATTTCCAAGCACTAAAAAGTTAAGGTTAGTAGTTATTTCTGGAAGATCAAGGATCTCCCTGTGCTTGGCAGTCAGAGCTCAGAGGAGGCAGTATGCTCCTAGGCATAGGTCCTGCACCTTCCACTTGGGTGTGACTGACATGTTAGAGCAAAAGAATGAAGCTGGAGATTGGTCATGGTCCAAAACCAACTCCAAACTGACAGTTACAGCTCTGAATCTGTAGTTGCCTTGGATAGTGTTGGCTCTTGGATCCCAGTATGAAACAGTTTATTTTTGCTTTTTAGACCAGACTTTGGGGTTCTTTTTAACTTGATTTGTTCATCTCAAAGTCTGAAAAATCAAGATGTATGAAAATTATAAAGCAGTATAAACTCTCCTTATTGTGTACTTCATTAACATTCCTATTATCTTAAATATTATTATTTTGGATTTTGCAAATGTGATGCTCTTAGTTTTCACTATTCCATAACAACAAAAGTAGTTCAGAAAAAAATAGCTAAATGTTCAGAATTAATAAAACTGCCACTGTATACCAAGCATAAAAAAAATTGTTGCTTTTATGAAGTTCAAAGAACTTATGGCTTCTTGAAGTCTCCTAAATATTGTTTTGTGAATTTTGTATGTGTTACGCAGTAAATTGTGTTCCCCCTTGAAAAAGTTTCATTGTGAAGTCCTAACTTCCCCCAAACATGACTGAATTTGGAGATAGGATGTTTACAAAGGTGATTAAGTTAAAATGAGGTCATTAGAGTTTGCCTGAATCCAATTGGATGGGGGCCCTTGTGAGAAGAGGATATTTGGACACAGATTTGTATAGAGAGAAGGAATGTGAAGACAAAGGGAGAGGATGGCCATCTCCAAACCAAATAGAGAGTCCTGGAATCAATTCTTCCTGTGGCCTTCAGAAGGAACCAATTCTACCTATACCCTATTGTAGACTTTTAGTCTCCAGAATGGTGAGAAAATAAATACTTGTGCTTTAATATATTTGATCTGTGGTACTTTCTTATGACAGGCTTAACAGACTAATGTGGTTTGAAAATTATCAATTTCTTATAAGAAAATAAAACATATAATTGGAAAATGAATTAAAATTAGTAATATGCATAACTATATATATATATTTAATTGCTATATTATCCAATTAATGTTAACTTGGTATGAATGCAGTACTGTGGTTTTAATCTTGGCAAATGTACATTAAAACATATTATAATATTAAAACGTATATGGTAATAAAACAATACCGTAAATAATCACTAACAGAGCTTGATTAATCCGTGTATTTGAGCCTGGTTTACTATAGTACCTTTTCATTACAGCAGCTAGAACTTTTATTTATTATAACTCATTAACATTTCTTTAAAATTTCTTTTTTTTGGAAAAGTATTTAGTTAGAAGTTTTTAAAAGGAATATTTCCAATAAAATATTTTCGTCTACCTATAAAATTAAGAAATGCAAATTCCTTCTCTAATTTTAATTTTATGTATTAACACAGAACATAAATGGATTTAGTCCTATCATTTTATAAATAAGTAGTTTTTCTTTGTACTTAGATATTCTTTTTAAATCAATGCGATGCTGTTGTGAAGCGTGAATTTACAAAGAATTTTAATCATCGATGTGTAACTGTATGGATTGCTTGGGTTGCTAAGGTGGCATTAACAATAATTGCAGGAACTACTCACTGCCTTCGTGATATTGCTAACTTTGACAGGGACATAGGCCTTTTCACAAATGGAAAACAAGACTTGAGTACGAGACATTTAACAAAGCAGTTAATGATTAATTGCTAAACAAATCATATACAATAAATGCGAGTTAGAAGGAGTGAACACTGGGAATATAGTGGTTTTGAAAGACTACTTAATTGCATTGCTGCTGCTGTTTTTAATCAACTTTACCTTAAATACTAATATTCAGAAGTAGTTACAAAGCCATTTTTTTTTTTTTGTCAAACTGAAAGTTTGCGAAAATTTGGAATTAAATAAAGGAGGTTCCTTTTGAGGTTAAGCTGCCAATTGTTAGTTTCAATTTTGATGAAATGCATCAATGCCTCTAATTTTTCATCAAAACATAACTCACTGTTTTTTTTTGTTTTGTTTCACTAGAACAGAACTCATGTGTGTTAAGACATAGTATTTGACCCATCTCCTTTCACTTAGTTTCCCTCTTGAATGGTATTGTAGGGCTTACATAGACAGTTCATTGACACATGAGTGAAATCATCTGTTTGTGTGTTCATTATTTGGCTTGCTGCAAACTCAAAATTTTGGGTGTTTTAATCTCTGCTGTGCTAACTGTAGCAATTGCTACAACAACATGAATAACACGTTAAAACAAATTATCATAAGTGATCATGAGAGATTTTTAAAGACAAGTTTGTTGAACAGTCAATGACACTCTGAAATTAGAAATTCAGGCAGAAGGGGACTTGTATTAGTTTCCCTGAGGGTGCTGTAATACACAAACTGAGTAAAAGATAAATTTATTGTCTTACAATTCTGGAGGTTAGAAGTCTGAAATTAAGATGTCATCTTGACCATACACCCTCTAGAATCTATGGAGAAGAGGTAAAGAAGACTTATTCCTTGCGTCTTCCAGCTTCTGGTGTTTGCCAGCAATTCTTAGAGTTCCTTGACTTGTAGATGCATCATTCTTCTATTGTCACATGGGTGTTTTCTCTCTTTTCTCTTCTTATAAGGACACCAGTCATATTGGAATAAAGACTCATCCTTGTCCAGTATGACTTCATCTTAACTAATCACATCAACAACAGTAGTATTTCCAAGTAAAGACACATTCTGAGGTGCTGGGATTTAGGACTTCAACATGTTTTTTGGGGAAGACACAATTCAACATATTGAAAATGATCTCAAATGTGAGTAAAAGTTTACCAAGCTGAGAGGGTTAGAGCCAGGAAGCCAAGAAGTATAAGTTTCCTCAGAAACTAGTGGGGCTTTGTCAGAGTGGAAACTCAATAAATATTTATAGATGGAAGGAATGAATACAGGCATGGAGAAGAGCCCGTAGAAATGCGGAAAAGGCATATATTAGGTTTCTGTTGCTGCTGTAACAAATTACCACAAATTTAGTGGCTTAAAACAACATTTATGTATAATTTTATAGTCCGGAAGTCAGGAGTCTGAAATACGTCTTGCTGGACAAAATTCAAAGTGTCAGCAGAGCTGTATCCTTTTCTGAAACTCTAGAGGAAAATGCGTTTTCTTGCCTTTTCCAGCTTCTAGAACCCCCCTGAATTCCTTGACTCCTTACTACTTCCTCCATCTTCAAGGCAAATAATGGCTAGTTGAGTCTTTGTCTCAGTGACACCTCTTTGGTTCTGACTCTTCTGTTTCTCCCTTCTTCATTTAAAGACTATTGTGATTACATTTGTCCCACCTGGATAATCCGGGATAATCTCCCTATTATAAGGTCAGCTGATTGACAGACTTAATTCCATCTACAATTTAACACCTTCTTGCCATTTAATAGAACTATTCTCAAGTTCAAGGGTTTAGGACACAAGCATAATTGAAGAGCTGACTATTGAGGCCCATTAAAACTTCATTGTTCTTGATAGAAAATTGGTTTCTTCATAAACTGATAACAGATCTTTTTTTTTTTTTTTTTTTTTTTTTTTTTACCCAGACTGCCTCTTAGTTTACCTGTATATTAGTTTATGCATGGATTCATTTAGAAATGCCTGCTATGCAACTAGAAACTAGGCAAGACTAAATTATTCCATTCCATGACCTCCCGGTCTAGATAGGAAACTAGGAAACTACAAACACACACACACACACACACACAATACTTGCAGTACAGTGTGAATTGATTTAACTCAGGTTCATTTATAGTTGAATGACAGCACAATGGAAGAACACAAACATTTTTGTAAAAACAACAGGATTATGTAAACTTCATTAAAAAAACTTGGCAATTGAATACGTTCTCAAGCTTGGGTAAAAGTTTACCCAAGAAGGTATATAATTATAAAAGGTAAGATCCAAGAAGCCAGAAAGGAGAAGTTTCCTCAGAAACTAGTGGAACTGGTGAGCCTTTTTCAGGGTGGAAACTCAATAAATATTTACAGATGGGAGAAATGAACATAGCCAGGGAGAAAAGCCTGTAAAAATGCAGAAAGACAAACAGTAGAAGAGTATTTTCTGGGTATTATAAATGGTACTTATCTCTTGGAGCAAATGATACAAAAAGGGAGGAGGTAAGTTGGTGTTGGAAAGAGTTTAAATTCAAGGAGGTGGGCTTGTATGTCAGCCAAGGGAACTGAGACTTCAGACAGAATGATGTTTCTTACCCTTTACAGGAAACTAACCCTCTTAGAATCTAATGAAACCCTAAAATCTCTCTCCTCATATATATGCATATATGAACCTTCTATATGTAATTTGAAAGGTTATGAAGATGCTAATTGAAATCTATAAATCTTATCTATAGCCTGTAGAACTCAGGGTAAAAACCAAATGAAAGAGACAATGAAAAAGGATAAAAGAAAATATCTGCTATAGGCAATAAGTATAGGAAGTTACTACCAAACCATGAAGAAGTTTGTAATCTAACTGGAATTATGTTCATAAAAATCACATCGTCCTGTTAATGAAGTTGAAAAGGATAAGATTGGAGACAGGGGAATAGGAGACTAATTCTCAAATGTCCAGATGAGAAATCCAATGGGCCTGGACTAAAGCAACAGCACTCTATTTTGCTGTCTTAAGATAAACATTTTAAGAAGGTTCTTAGTTATTTGGTATACCATTTAAGAAATTGGGGTATAGTAGGAAATGATAAAGAATGGATGAAGAGGAATAATACCAGTAAGTACTACAATTCTGGAGTGCTTTAATAATATTAATCTGGATTCACTATTTCCAATAGATTTTAATGGATAAAATACAGGTTTACTGAAAGCAAACTATAAAAAGGCATAGAGAGAAAACACTATGGCATCAACAAGACAAGAAAGACGTATATCAAGCAAGACTTACTTTTAATAGTTTTACTGAAGTATTATATAACATACATACCATAAAATTCACGTATTATAAATGTACAATGACTTTTAGTAAATGGGTAGAGCTGCACAAGCTCCACCACAACCCAGTTTAGAACCTTCCTATCACCTCTGAAAAGTTCTTCCATATTGTGCTGACACCTCCATATAGCTAATCCCTGCTTCTAATTAGTGCAGTTAGAATCACACTAATGTTTCTGCCTCTAAGAATCTACCTTTCCTGGACATTCTATATAAATAGAATAAGGTAGTATGTAGTCTTTTGCACTTGGCTTCTTTCAACTAGCATGTTTTTTGAGAGTCAACGCTGTTGAAGCGTGTATCAGTAGTTCATCCTTTTGTTAATACAGTATTTCATTTTATGGACATGTCATATTTGTGTTATTTATAGATCTGCTGATAGAAACTTGGATTATTTCCATTTCTTGGCTTTTATAAATAATGCTGCTATGAACATCTCATGCACATGTCTGTGTAGACATTTAAAAATGATTTGTATTTATTTTTATTATTATATTTTTAGGGACAGGCTCTCACTCTGTCACCTAGACTGGAGTGCAGTGGTGTGATCATAGCTCACGGCAACCCTAAACTTCTAGCCTCAAGTGATCCTCCCACTTCAGTCTGCTGAGGAGCCAGGAGTACAAATGTTCGTCACCACGCCCAGCTAATTTTTTCCTTTTTTGACAGAGTTTTGACAAACTCTGTCTCATTTTGCTTCCAGGCTTGTCTCAAACTCTTGGCCTCCAGAAATCCTCTTGCCTTGGCCTCCAAAATTCCTGGGATTACAGGCATGAGCCACCACACTTGGCCTGTATAGCCTTTCAAAAATTTACTTTGATGAAGTCCTAGGAGTGTAATTGCTGGATCATATAGTCATTTAATGTTTAAAAGTTTAAGACACTATCAAACTGTTTTCAAAAGTGGCTGTGAAATTTTATATTTCCACAGACAATGAATGAAGTTTCCGGTGTCTTCACATCCTTGCCACCCTTCCTATTGGTATAGTGATCCCAGTCTGTTTGTAGTGGTATTTCATTGTAGTTTTAATTTGCATTTTCTTGATTATTAATGGTGTCAAACATTCCTTAATTTGATTATTACCCATCTGAGTACCTGCTTTAGTGAAATGTCTATTTAAATATTTTACAAATCTGTAATTGATTGTTTTTGTCTTTTTGAGATGAAAGTGTTCTTTATATATCCAGCATAAAAGTGTTATTTCAGATTTTAGTTAGATATTTCTTCCCAGTGTGTGGTTTATCTTTACATTTCCTTAATGGTATCTACTAAAACATGGTTTTTAGTTTTGATAAAATTCATTTTATCAATTATACCTTTCTGTGCATCATGTCTTTGGTGTCATTTAAGAACTTTGCCTACTCCAAAGTAGTAAATATTTTCTTTACTTTTTTTCTAGATGTTTTATAATTTTAGCTCTTACATTTAGGTCTGTGACCCATTTTGAGTTAATTTTTGATGAATCAAAATTTTCTCTTTAATGTCATTGTTCTATTCAACCATTCAACCATTTGTTGAAATTATCATTTTCTCATTAAATTGTTTGAGAAACTGTCAAAATCAATTAACCATAAATACAAAGATTTACTTCTGGACTTTGAATTCTCTTACATTAATCAATAGCCTTATTGTTCCATCAATAGTTAACTGTCTTCGTTACTATGACTGTATAGGATATTTTGAATCAGGGAGTATAACTCTTCTATCTTTGTTCTTTCTCAAAATTGTGTAGCTATTTTAGGTCCTTCTCATTTCCAACAGGTTCTGGAGTCTGTTTATTTTTCATCATTTTTCTTTTTTCTTTGGTCTTCAGATGAGATCATTGTAATTGATCAATTTCAGTGGTTCTGTCTTCTGCACCTTGAAACTGCTTTTGAGGACTTTTTCATCTAAGCGGTAAAATATTTCATCTCTAGAATTTCTATTTTTAAAAATAATTTCTATATTCTTGAGAAATTTTATTTGTTGGTTTATTTTTTATTATACCTTCCTATAATTCTTTAAATGTGGTTGCCTTTTCTTTATTTGTAATACCTGTTTTAAATTTTTTTCTGCTAAATCCAACATGTGACAATGCTCAATTTCTATTATTTCTTTTTTTCCCAGAGTATGGGTGACACTTTTCTATTTCTGTGCATATCTCATAATTTTAAAAACAATATAAACAATATAATGTAGCTACTCTAATTCAAATTCTGCCAACCACCCTTCCCCAGCAGTGTTGTTATTGCTGGTTTGTTTCTTAGTATGTCTGTTTCTTTGTTCAGTAATTTGTTTTGGATAAATCTATCTCCTCCTTGGTGTGTGGCCACTGATGCTTTCATTTAACGTTTTGTTTTTAAATCTGACTTTTCAGGATTTGCCCCTGTCTCTATACAGTAAAATTGTCAGCCAATAATTAGAAAAATGTACCAAACATCTGGAGCCAAGAACATTTTTTCATTCTGTTGAATGGTCTATATGTGGGTAGGAGGGTGTATTTAAGTTCAGACTATGTCTGCCCTAGCTTCTATGCCACTGTAATCTTTTATGCCTCTTTTACACATGCATGCAGCCTCAAGGTTGGCTGAGAATGTATGGCTGGTTTGAGTCCTCTTAGGTCTCTGCTTTGCATGTACACAGACTCAAGCAAGAGTATACTTGCTTTGATCATAACCAAAATGTCATTTCTGCTGATAATATCATTGAATTTGGTCATTGCTCACCATTCCAATTTGAGTGGCTTCCTTTGACAAGCAGCCAGTTCTCATGGACTGTCTCATGATATCAGAACTTTCATGGCTACTCAGCCAGGAATGGGAATGGGAGCAACCCCGGGCCAGAAATCCATGGGTTCCTACTGTTCTTATCTCAGTTTTAGCAGTTTTGCAATTATAAATGTGTCTCTGATAATTGTATGACTTTGCTTCATTTCCAGAACATGGAAGTAGTTGGTTTTGTCTCTTATGTTCAGCTTTGCAATTGGTTTATGGGGAGGAAATTTGCTAATCTCCTCCCTTAAGCAAAGCTGGGAATCCTACTACATGCCATGAACTGTGCCCAGAATAAAGAAATCAGAATACAAGGTTGAATTCTAGTAATTTTCCAAATTTCTGACAGATTTCCCATTTTTTCTTCTTTATGAAAATACAATGATCACTTTTAACTCTTCTTTTTTAGTCCATACAATACTATTCTGCACTGTTAAAAATAAGAGCTCTTTCTTTATTGAAAGCTTATTATGTATCAAGAAAAAATGCTGACTACTTCACTTGCATTAGATCTTAATAAACCTATAGCTATTCGTATTTTTGTCTTCATTTTATAGATGAAATATTGTGGCAATAAGTTGCTTATGCTCACAGGTCTAAGAAATGGTTAGATAGCTTAGTTAAGATGACTAAACTAAGTAAATGAATGAAATCCAGTCATTTGCAACAACATGGATATAACTGGAGATTATTATGTTAAGTGAAATAAGTCAGTTACAGAAAGATAAACATTGCATGTTCTCACTCATTTGTGGGATACAAAAATCAAAACAATTGTACTTATAGACATAGAAAGTAGAAAGATGCTCACTAAAGGTTATGAAGGGTAGTTGGGGATTGGGTAAAAAGAAAGAATAAATAGCATCTACTATTTGATAGCACAACAGGGTGACTATAATAAATAATAATTTAATTATACATTTTAAAATAAAGAGTATAATTGGATTGTTTGTAACTCAAAGAATACTTGAGGGGATGGATACCTAATTCTCCACGATGTGCTTATTTCACATTGCATGCCTGTATCAAAACATCTTGTGTACCACATAAAAATATGCACCTACTCTCTAGCCACAAAAATTAAAAACCGAAAAAGACCACAAAGTGCATAAGCAGCTGAGTTCAAAACTTAACAGAAGCCCTTCTCATTATAAGTCTTTGCTTTTCTTCTTTATTTCCAATGTACATGTGTTAATGTAGTATGTAAATTTCATTAAGCTGCAGTAAATCATCATAAAGTAACTTTGATATCTCATGAAATAGAATAACATCTAACAAATAACACACATCAATGTAAATTTAATGGAAATACATTGCCTTTGGGTCAATGTACAGATCCAAAGTTAACCGTTCATATATTTTGATGTGGTACTCTATATGGCTTCTGGTCCTTTACAGATAAGATACAGCATTTATAAGAGGAGAGTATTATAAAACATTAATTTTTTGTTTCCTTTATATTTATTGAAATTATTTTAGAAGCTAATATTATCAGAACTTTCTTTCCACTCTCTCTTCCCCACAGACAACTTATTAAGATATCAAGTAACATTAGCACTCTATGAAACACACCTTGGAGAAATGGAAATACATTAATATGAAAAACAAGAGAAAGATCAGGTTTGAAATATTGAGTTAAGTTATGGTATATGAGAGCATTAGGGCAGACAAAGTGTAGAAGAACAATGTAGTCTTAGCTAAGAGAAGCTTTAAAACTCACCCTGAGGTTTTCATACCTTATAAGAATATTATAAATTCAAGAAGGTATTGAGAAATGTGGTTGTCTGAGGAATAAGAAAAATATTTCTTAAATTGCTGTCCTAGTAATGTAGTCTAGCAGTTGATTCGTGAAAAGTCATGCTAAGACCAGAATGAAGGGAATGAATCAGAAATTTAGCTAGATCACGTAAGACATTCATAGAAAATCAACAGAAGTTCATTGGAAAACCTTCGTCCTCTCTTTCTGCCCCTTTAGTCCCCTCCTCATTCAGCAACACACACATTTGCACTGTTTTCAAAGCTTTTTTCTAGTCTGTTTCTCCATAGTTACTAGACAAGAAGAAGGGGGACTTTAGAACAGAAGAAATAAAATTAAAATGTGTTTGTGTGCTTTTTACAGAGATGGCAGCTTAATCAAGAAATTGGGAAAAAAGAAAAAAAAATTCTAATCTGTATTCAGTCAAGCAGAAGATAAGTCCAGGTGAGATAAAGGAATTACGGAAATCAGAAAAGAAAATATGTGCATCAAGTAGTAACGCCTGTTGGAGAAAATGGGCAGGAATTGGGAACAAGCTTATAAACATTATTTGAATGGAGATGCAAAATGTCCCTTAAGATGTTCTGCTCTTTATAGGAAAGTCCTAATTCATCAAATGCTGTCTCAATTAAAGACTTCTCATTTCCAAATCTTCTTTAAGTGTTCCCAATACATCATTTAAAAAAAATGATAATTCTTTTATTTAGTCTCATGACACTTTTCCTTTCAATCTCTTGGCTTCAGACATTTAGGAATTTCCAAAGAGAAATCGCTGATACAATCCACAACAGATGTGAAGAGACTGTAAAATCTGTGAACAAGAAATACCTTTCCTATGAACTTTTATTGCGTTGTACACTAAGCACTCCATGCCACAAAGGCTGGCTTTATTTTGTTTTCTGTTTTAAATCCAGAATGGAGGAAGAATATGTCAGTGTCTGCTATAGGCATAATAAAATTAATATTTTTTTCAGCTCTCCAAGGAAAATACAAAGCAAATTGAAGGTAAAGAATTGCGGAGACATTGACAAGATGAAAGGAATTCATATCACTTTAATCAAAATTTAAAGCAGAAGCACAGGGTAGTAGCCATGGGCAATCCTCAGATGTGTCTGGGGATTGAGAAATGTGTATAGTTTATGTACCTCTTTCTGTCTAGGGTTCTTCAGCACATCTGTGTGTATCTGGAACAAGTCAATGTTACTTCTTTATTTAGTTTATGTTATATGAGTCCCCATAATATTAATTTTATCCACACATTTGATTCGCTTAGTACTCTTGTATTCTACATAGCCACATTCTGTTTTGATTCATTTTTGTACTATGCCTTTCTTTTCTTCTGCTGAGAGTCCATAAATAGAATTTGACAAAAGTCTGATTTCTTGTGTCATCTCTCTGAGGAGCTATTTGTGATTGTAAAGGAATGTTTTCCTACAGTAATTCTTATGCTTTCTCCATCAACTAATCGGATTAGCTTTGGGCTCATATATTTTTGATAACAATGTCCCTGGTGAATGGTGAGGTTCTGTTAAAAAGCTTTCACATATTGACATTTTCTTGAATCCAACTATGGTTTGTGTTTTTCAAATGTGCTATGAAAACATTTTTTATCAGCGTATTTTACTAGTTTTATTACTCTACCGTATAAACAAAATTGAAACCATTGAAGAGAAGGCCAGAAACAAATATGTTAAAGAATCACACCTATTAACAAGAGGTTTCTGACATAAGAATTTCATGGCAGCTTTGAAAATCCCATTATGTGAGATGTGTTCCATTTGATATCAGTTTAGTACTAAAACCAACATTTTTAAATGTTAAGATATTTGGCAAGCGTAAGGTTTCATAACTCTCTATAAACCAATACTGATATATCCTTTACTGTTGACTACATTTGCTTTTTATTTGGCAACCAAAAATATGTATTCTTTAGAAAATTATAAAAGGCAAAATAAAAACTGGGGTAATTGCTTGTTCAGTATAAGATTTTTCTCCTAAGACTTTCTTGTAAAATATAAATAAAATAAATTTACTGAACAGCAAGTGTTGGATCAAATAACATTAAAATATTTATTGTCTTCTGTATGAAATAGTTGATCCAACGTCAAGTTTTACTTAATTTCATGGGGCTTATCCTGGGACAAATGGAGAACCTGAAACCACATATGATCCTTCAATGTTCATACACTTCTCTCTTTTCTGAAAATTAACCATCAATTGTAAGGCATAAACTTTTTTAAGAACACATTTTATTTACTGTCAATTATACGGCCTATGTTAAAAAATTTATTCTTCTATTTTTCTTTATTTGAAAAAGAAACTACTTCACAATTGTTGAAATTGATTTTTAAAGTCCTAATTCAATTATTAACTATATTTCTTAGAGTTCATCTCAATACCACTTTAAATATAGTCAGTATTTACTAACTTATGCTGTTGAATCAATAAATGGAATGAAAAAATTGCATATCCTTCAAAAGTGTCCCCAGAATACAAATTAATTCTGTTCCTTTATGTGATGAATCTAATTTTGTTTTTGCCCACATCCCATTATCTTAGCTATGAAACAGTATGAAGTATCTTCTCATGTCTGCTATTTATGAAATAAAATGTTAGCTATAGAACTGATTACTTATCTAAGCTTCAAGTTCCTCTCTGAAATGTGTGGTGGTGTGTGTGGGTGTGTGTAGTAGCAGGAGGCAGGGGAAGTAACAATTTTGGTACCAACTTTACAAGGTCATTGAGAGGATTAAATGAGATAATGTATAAACGGGACTTACAACTTATAGCACAATGCCTACACATATTTTTAAAATCTCCTTACAAAGATTAGTCAGAGAGAGAGAAAGAGTGAAGCTCAATTGTTTTAGAATGGGCAGTCTAATACATTTGAGTTACCTTATTACAGTTAAGGATCAATATAACACCTAATGTGGCTCATCAACTTTCATTCTTCTCTGGTCCATTTTTTTCTGGTTTTAACAGCCCTCAGCCTTTCAAGGTATAGTCCATTCTAACCTCTTCATCTCATAACCATACCAAGTGGAAGAGTAATTACTTTTTGAACTCATACTCCTTTATGTTCTCTGGTTTTTACTTCTATCGTGCATTGCAATGACTCTTGCTAATACCCCTTACTTCAAACTGCTATGTCACAATCAAAAGAACATATTTGAATTCAAATGAGGTGACATTATCATTTAGAGAGAGAGAGAGACAGAGAGAGAGAGAGAGAGAGCTTGGAATATATTTGACTCTTAAATGTGGATTGAATCAAAATGAAAGTTTTGATGAATAAATGAGTTAATGAAATAATTACATATGATATGAAAATGTAATAAGTGCTAATCATTAATATTTTACTAAGAAATAAATAGTGATGAACAATTTTCTCCATTATTTATAGTACTTACTGGCTTAAACACCTTTTCTTTTTTTCTCCCTTGCTCGTATGTCAAAAGATATAGAAGTTCTAATCCAAAATCACAGATGTGATCCGGCTGATATATATCCTGAAGAGACAGCAAAAGCTTACATAGTTACCTGGACAACCTCATGACCCAGGCAACTGAAGGAAAAAGGCCTGGAACAGTAGGCAGTCTTCATGACCTTATTTTGATGGTACGGGCTACGCAGATTGTAATTCTTTTATGACATGCCAGAGAGGTTGTTAAATTTTTTGAAAACTACACCGGTGTTTCAGGTGCTTGGTGAGCTTAACAGTTGTAATTGTTTATGTCTATTTGCTGTATTGTCAACCTCTTACTTATAACTTAAAGGCACTTCTCCATTAAAGTACTCAGAATGTAAAGGGCTCATTTTCCATCTCCTCTACTCTATCAGAAGTTTCCGGGAGGGGAGAACCCTATCTTATTCACCTTTCTTAATGGCCTGTCATTCAGCATATTTCTTAGCAGATGGAAGGAGATCAACAAAATGTATTAAATAAGTAAGTAAATGAGGACATCACTAGTGTGTTGGTCCTTTCCTACTCAACTGTCAGGAGATTCCACCACCTCCTTCTTCTGCATCTTTTCTCCTATTATGGACAAGTACAATTTCTTGCTGAAAGATTAAGAAAAATATTGGACTTTTTGCCTTATTTTTAACGTGGATTATAGGCAACAACTACTACAGTTTGGCAATTAGTACTACATTGCCTTTCCTTGGACATATTATCATTAACCTAGGCCCTGGAAAGTAGTGGAAAACATACAACTGAGCTAGTAAATAATATTCCAAAGAAGCGTGGTACAAATCCCCCTAGCCCTGTTCCTTCTTCCAAACAGGTTTGAAAGTTTTGAAATTTGTAGAAAGATTATGGACAGGTATAAACTGTCATCCAGAAGTAACTATTAACAAAATTAAAAGTACATCATATTAAGTAGCCAGGACTTAAAGACCTAGTTATAATATCAGTTTGATGGAACAAATCCATCCCAAGCTTTAAACTTCAATAAATAGCTCTACAATCCGCCTGCAACCTGATATGAAGCCAACTGAATGTTTTTAAATTAGGTGTCATATTTATCCTGAATTACCTTTTAAAATGTGGGTTCTTTGAAACTACAGTTCAAATTTGAGCTTCTAAGAAACTTACCAAGAAGGAAATGCTTGTTCCCTTGATTTTCTTAATAAAAAAAAAAAAAAAAGAAAAGAAAAGAAAAGAAAAGAAAAAGAAAGAGAGTTGAAAATGATGGGGCTTATTAAATCTGAAACCAAGCTTTTAACAAGTTACTACCAACCTTCAAAGCATTCTTTGAAATGTTTAGTTTCTTTTTGGACATGGTGGTTATTATTGACACTAAAGTAGTGTTTTCTTAATCCACCATCCATCATTACCTTCTTCTTGACACTTATGTTAGTGTACCCGAACATTCCTTTGAGATCTAATGAGGGATTTTAAAAGTGTATGGTCAACATTGGAAATATATATAGTTTTCTCTTCGGGGAATAGAGATAGTGGACTTTGAAATATGTAAGTGACAAGCTCTTAACGTTTTAGAAATATGTGGCAGTAAAATTAAATACTGGTATCAAGTAAATCATACTTTAAGTAAGATACAAATTTACTTTTACTAAAAATTCAAACTTAGAATTATGTAGGCTAATGTAAATGAAAGAATTAATTAGGTAAAATTTAAACAGCTGGCACATGAACTGTACTTAATGAAGCATTGACTTAAAAAAAATCACAGAGTGAACTTAAAGGGAGTCATTTCCTTAATTCATTTGTATAGTGTTTCCTTTGTTGAAATAAAGGCACAAAATTACTAAGGCACTATTCAAATATCAAATAAGCAAAACCATCACAATTTTATTCCAAACATTTGAGTAACCCTTGTGATGGGTCAGTTCCCTGCTCAGTACTCAGATATCAGCCTGTGCCATGTCCCACTTTGGTTATGCATAGTTCTTTATTCAAAGTGTTTTTAGGAGTTGGTATTCATTACAATATTTACATACGGTAGAATCAGCCTCCCAAGTGACTTATAATTACTTTTTAATGCAATCTGCTACTTAGCAAAGGATTATTTTCCAAGTTTAGTAACTTTTTCCCCATTAAGAATATTTATCTTTCAACACATTAGCTATGGGGTGTTGGCTTTGGTAGTGTTGCAGAAAAGACCAAATTGCTTCCTGCCGACCAGGCAGCCATCCTAAAGTAACAACTTGGACCAGTCTGATTCAGGCAGCACTTTGTTAAGTGTTATGAATTCTCTTATTTTAAGCATATTCAAGTCAAGTAAATTGTTTACATTTGTATTTTTATTATTCTTAAATTTACCATTTAAATTACAAGTCATACTTCATAGAATTTTAGAATTGGGAAGGACCTCCAAAATCTATAAATTCATATCTAAATATACTCAAATAATAATGTTATCAAAATGTAATCATTAAGCAGAAAGTCATATATCAGAAGGCCTCTTGTATATAATCTTCAGTCATTCATTGTTTTTACAATATTTTGAGAACAGGGATTTGGGGTTTCTTTTGTTTACTATCTTAAGCACAGTGCCTTTGACAGTGCCTGGCTCACAGTAAGCATTCATAATGTTAAGTAAATATGTTATTTGTATTTACAGTGGCTTCAAGACACAACCCCGTTTAATAAACTATTCAACTTGTTTTAATAAGCTAGAGTAATAAATGAAAAATCTTGAGCAGCTTCAGATAACAATAATCTTTAAATAAAGATGGACGTGGGGAAGATAATTAACAATTATTAAAAGTTTACTTTGTGTTAAATATCACGTTAGAAATATAATATGCTCATTTTTTTTTTACCATAAAAGCGTTAATATCACTTAATTACACAGAATAAGTCATCTAAGCTTAGAGAAGTGATGTGCTCAAAGAAATGCCAGGATTTAAACATTCTAGGTTTTCTAATTCTAAATGTACATACATTTATTTTTACTATAATTCAAACTATGCTGGCATTAGCGTTACATTTGCACTGAATGTTATAATTTATTTCAATTTACTCTCCACTTGATATTAATTTATACTGAAGTTGATGGTTTATACAATATTTTGCTATAGAGTAGTTTATTTGCTCTTAATGATTAGTTGTGGCAGACACTGTTGATGTCCCACCTATTTCTACTTGGACATCACAATTCTTGAAAGTTTCTACTGTAGGATCTGTAGCTCTATCCCTGAGGGTTTTCTTTGGCCACTAGAACCACCTAATGGGTATATATAGGACAGGGCAGAAGAGGCAGGAAGGTAATGTCCCTGGAAATAGCTCTCCAGCAGTGACTAATAGGAATTAGTCAATAACTAGTCCAGTTCCCTATCTATAAGCAATAGAGCAACACTGCACATGCTCTATAGGGTTTCCTATAGTTCCTCAGGTGCCCACAGCAGTCATCTGCTCCATAATACATCCTTTATTGGCTCGTTCCCTTTCCTTTCTCACCTCCTATTCCAAACCAGTGCTTCCCGGCATTATCTCTGAAACTAGCTTTCACTTAAGTGCTTATCTCTAGTTTAGAATACAACCTCCCCAACAAATGAGGAGAGACTAAGGTTAAGAGATTATTTATCCTTACCCATTAATGGGGAATCAACTATCAAGTTTAATCTGTGTTTTCTGTCTCTACAAGGATCTTACTTTCTGTGACAATTTTCCAGTTTACTTTCTGGGCCTTCCTAGTATGGGTGGGGGTGGTGGAGATCGGCTCTCTGTTACTGCAGCTGTGTAATAGCTTCTTTCTCTATTCCACATGCACAAAAGCAGAGAGGCCAAATCAGTAGTGTTGGTCTCAGCTTGGGACAAATGTACATTCCATATGGACTTTATGTTCCACTTGGATTCAAACAGTTTGGTTACAGATAATATCAGTCTGGGGATTTTTAATTTAGGCTTTAAACAAGGCAGAATTTTTCTGATTAGCATGCTAAAACTATACTCACTTGTAATAAACAATTACTAAGGGTAAAATATACAAACACTACAACTGTGAATTGTATTTTACTCAAAATATCTCACTCATTCAAAAGCACATTGTGGGTCTAAAGGGATTAAGTTTATGCCAGTCATTGTTTTGTTCCCATTTTTGCTCCATGGCACTCTGTTTACAATGGCTGCAGTTCCCTCTTTCTGTCTGCATTAACAAAAAATGCCTTTTGACTCTCCCCTCACATAATGCAATGCCTACTCCACAATCATTATTATTCCTAGACATGATGCTTTGGTTTCGCTGCTTCCTTTCAAAGTTTTAGTCTTTTATCTTTGTGTGTGTGTGTGTGTGTGTGTGTGTGTGTGTGTTCCCTCATTTTATCTCACCTGCTCTTTGGGCCTTTGTATGTTCTGTATACTCCATGAAGTGGGCTATCTTGGCCTGCTGCTTCCTCTACTGAACATCCAATTGAACCCTGTGATCCCTCTCTCAAAACATCACCAACATCCAAAATCAGGCTCTACTTATGATTTTAATTTTTTTATTATTTATTTATTTATTTATTTTTGAGATGGAGTCTTCTTCTGTCGCACAGTCTGGAGTGCAGTGTCGCGATCTCGGCTCGCTACAACCTCCACCCCCTGGGGTTCACGCGATTCTCCTGCCTCAGTCTTCCAACTAGCTGGGACTACAGGCACTCACCACCACGCCCGGTTAATTTTTTGTATTTTTAGTGGAAACAGAGTTTTGCCATGTTGGCCAGGCTGTTCTTGAACTTTTGACCTAAGCCTCCCAAAGTGCTGGGATTACAGACGTAAGCCACAGTGGCCAGACAATTTTTCAATTTTTCATGTTTAATTTTTTGTGTACACAGTATATACATATAAATACTTACGGGGTGCATGAGGTGTTTTGATACAGGCATGCAATGCATAAAAATCGCATCTTGGGAAAGGGGGTATCCATCCTCTCAGGCATTTATCCTTTGTGTTAGTTTGAAGGATTTTGTTTGTTTGTTTTTGTCTCTAATTTGTTTATTTCGGTATCCAGCTTGCTCTCTCTCTAATCATATCACTCAGGATTTATGTTGATCATTGTACTTATCATTAACTGACATCAAATTGTTCATTCACCAATTTATTTATTTTTTCTTTCCTGCTGTATGTGAATCTAAGTTCCAGGAGAGCAGGAATGAGATGAGATGTTTTGTTTATTGTTTTCGATTCTATCCTGAGGTCTTGGCCCATGTTCTGCCTCAAAGTAAATACTCGAATATTATTTGAACAAAAACGCCTCTTGCTTGGGAAAAATTAAATAAAATTTTAATTTTAACATTTAAATATTAATATTAAAAATTTTAATTTTAATATTAAAAATCTCCTTCTTAGAAAATACTGCCCTTTGTATTTGAGCATTAAATACTGGCTTCCTAGGCTGAGGTGGTGGATCGCTTGAGCTCAGGAGTTTGAGAGCAGCCTGGGCAACATGGTGAAACCCTGTCTCTACAAAATATACAAAAGTTAGCAAGCATGGAGTCGCATGTCTGTAGTCCCAATTACTGAAGAGGGAGGATCACGTGAGCCCCAGAAGCAGAGGTTGCAGTGAGCCATGATTGCTCCACTGCACACCAGCACAGAGCTGGACTGCTCTGCACAGAGTAAGACCCTGTTTTAAAAACAACAACAACAAAAACTAAACAGAAAAATGAATTAAAACAAAAAAACTGGCTTCCAGAAAGCCAGTGACTGAGAGGACAAAGCAAGATCTGATCAATTGCAGCTCACTATAGATAACTGTTAAAATTTACTTCTTATAATATGAAATTATTTTTGCAAAGATTGAAAAGATTCTTATTTTGTAAGGTGATTCCCTGGTTTTACCAAGAAGACAAGGGTTTATGAAAGCATTCCACAGAAACGGAGCTATAGTTTTTTTTTCCAATACATATTTCTCTGCAGCTAATATAGCTAATAAACTGAACAAGTATAATTCCACCTATGTTATTATAAAACAGTGTATTGTTTTATAAGTATTTGAACATTGCTCAGTGGGCTATTTAACCCTTGCACCTAAGTGAAAACAGAAACAAAACTAAAATATCTCCTGATTTCTCTAATCACTATTAAGTTTTAACAAGTATTTTAATCAATTTCAGTTCAAGATATAGTTTTGTTTCAGAATTAGAATATCCACTTACGTGTGATCTCACACTGTCCAACTATTCTAAGTTGCAATTACTTTCTCCTGTTTAGAGTCTATTTCTGTCCAGATACCTGTTGCAGAGAAGGGAGCAAGGTCTGCTTCTTTCTCAATTATCTTGTTCCCCATCTTCTACGGGTGTTAACCTCCTCAGAGTTTGAGGACAGTTTGGGGAGGAAAGCGGTGGAGAATAGGAAAGATCTCACCGGACTTAAACTGTCATATACTGACTGCTCATTGACTCTAATGGAGCATGTTCATGGGCTCTTTGGAGATAGCCCCCTGCCATTACTCACAGCTGGGCCTCTCTCCTGTAGTCACACTGATGGAGGTGATATACTCTCCCCTAGCTTTTTACTGACTCTTTTCAAAGTTCCAAGTAATCTTTAGTGCCCTTTGCTGAGTCCTGCTCACTCTTCAATCTAAGACAGCTCCATTGGCTCTCTCTTGCACCTAACTTGTATCTGGTTTGTGGGTAATTTTCAGACATCATTTCATCAGTCCTAAGGAGGCAACCACTCCTTTCTTCATTCATCAGCAGCTAGCCAGTCCATCCCTTGCTTTTTATATTAATCGAGTGAGGGTCTGACATCAGCCTCTTTCACCAGACTTGAGGTACAGAGAAGCTTTGAGTAAGTTTGAGATTCATAGCAAAGCCCTCTGCCAAGGCACCCACAAGTTCTTATATTTTCTTGCTCACTTTCTAAAGCTCTCAATGTGACATATTTTGAATATTGTAACTAGCATTTGTACAATAAATTTTTCACTTTTATATTAATAACCTGTTACACACACATAAAAAACGCTCCATTTCTTCTTTGTCTTGTATTTTCATAGTAAAATCATATTAAAATATAATGGCTGGGCCGGGCGCGGTGTCTCACGCCTGTAATCCCAGCACTTTGGGAGGCCGAGGTGGGCGGATCATGAGGTCAGGAGATCGAGATCATCTTGGCTAATACGGGGAAACCCCGTCTCCTACTAAAAATACAAAATCATTAGCCGGGCGTGATCGAGGGTGCCTGTAGTCCCAGCTACTCGGGAGGCTGAGGCAGGAGAATGGCGTGAACCCAGGAGGAGGAGCTGGCAGTGAGCGAGATTGCGCCACTGCACTCCAGCCTGGGTGACAGAGGGAGACTCTGTCTCAATTTAAAATATATATATATATATATATATATATATATATATATATATATATATATATATATAATGGCTGCATAACAAACCAAATAATTGTTTACTAAAAATGTGTCTAGTTCATTTAAATAAAGCAAGTGTTCTTGAGTTTGGTTATTAACCCAGAGGCCAAATCTGTGTTTCCTTATTAGACTATAATACTAGCTAATGTTTACTGAGTTTTTCTTAAGTGCCTGGCACCTTGCTAACTGTTTATATAAATTGTGATTTGAAGATAATCAATAAATAAGATTTATAGAGTGATTTTTTATATCAAGCACTCTTCTTAGTACTTTATGTGTATTAACTAATTTAAACCTAACAGCAAGGCCATGAAGAAGATGTTACTAATGCCATTCCAATTTTAGAGACAAGGGAATGAAAGCACCAATATTTAAGCAATTTGTGTAAAACTACCTAGCTATAAAAGGTCATCTTTCCTATATTTTACAGTACAATTTAGGACTCAAAATGTCTTGTTGAAATATCTATTTGTGTCAGTTCTACTCTCAAGGTTATCAGCTTTTCAAAGGAACCCACCAAGCGTTATTTAATCTTCTATTCCAAGTACTTAGTTCACAATAGAGATTAATTTTTTTTCTTGCAGTTGAATAATACTTTCGGTCTTGGGCTTTCTAATTCAAATATTTTCAAAAATATTCTTAATTTCATACAATTAAGAAAATAATCATTAGATATCCTTTCAAATTTTTGGTTGAATAAGTTATAAAACAAAAATATAAAAGAAACAAGTATTCTAATTGTTTTATATTTAGAAATTACCCCTCTCTAAACAATTGCCAGTGATGAATATTTTTTTAGATCCTTACAGATTCCATTTTAAGCAAAATAATAAAGACTTCATCTTCACAGTTCTTACTCTCTCTTTACTTTTGAGCAAAATTGGGCTCTGTCTTTTCTAAGATGTGTACATTGTCCAGATCCCTGGACTTCTTGGTATTCTCAATAAAACTGCAGTTCTTTAAGGAATAACTATTGAATACCACATTTTTTTCTGATACTAATCATAACTACATGAGCAAACAAGAAATTTAGTTTGTGTTTTTTTCTATTACTCTACTCTCAAATTAAAAGTGTTACATTTCTATAAGAAATTTACATCTTATTAAAAGCCATTAGTCTACAAAAGAGGTTTACCTTCAGATCCCCAAATTGCACTTATTACATTATTTTATATAAGTCCTATAATTATAGTAGAATGCCTTAATAAATTACTTGGCTTTGAGAATGTAAGAAGATTGAAAGGTAAAATATACTAACTCTACTTTGAACATTAATTGGATTTGGAGTTCTAGCTTTAACATATTATTTAGTAGTTAATCTTATAAACCTTTCTCACCACCCCACCTCTCCATTCTGTCCTCCCAAGCAAGAAAACACAAAGGTCATGTTTGTATAATTATACATATGTCTACTTACACAATAAATAACTGATGTTAGGAAAACAATTCTATAGTCACATATTCTCAAGTTTTAATCATAAGAAACATTGACTGAAGAGAGTCCATCTAACATCAGAAGCATATATAAAGGAGAGGGTTTTTTTTTTTTTTCTTCTAAGCAACTGAACTTTGTTTACATGTGTAAATGTTCTAGATTTCCTAAATAATGTAATAATCTTAGTTATAATTGCCAAAAAAACTACATTCAATTTTTAAGCTTATGTGTATAGCAGTTTATACAGTAAGCCTGGTAATAGGAGTTCAGATTTAAAAAAAAAAAAAAAAAACTTGTAATGTGATAGAACATAGACTATTAGATTTGAAAGTGGTCATAGGGATCATTAGTTAAATATCTCATGTTTCAAATAGGAAAATGAAAATCCATCATAGTATATCTTTATAAGGTGTCACAGTCACTAATAACAAACTAAGTCTGGAATACAGACATAATTATTTTGCATGAAAATTAGAATAGATTATCAGTGCTCAATAAATGTTCTTTCAGTCAGCTAATCTATCAAGTTCTAGTACTCATTTGTAAATGCTAAATTTGCAAATTACAATGAAGACAGACAAAAATTTTTTCTCCAAGAAGAAAGAACTACACGTGAATGTTCTTGTGAAATGGGATCTTTTTCGGTGTAAATGGAAAACATCCCTTACAAAAGTGATAATAGACCAAAGAAAATTGAGTTATTCAGTGGTGTAATTCTAGGATTACATAGAAAAGAGCAATTCATTAGTTTAAGTTTAGCCAAATTGGGACCAGAATTGGCAATTTCCTCTGCTCTATTATTTTGAGGGGAACATCAAGATTCTATTTTGCCTGAAATATTCCGAATAAGCCTTTGTATTTCCTGAAGCTAATTTTGTCATCACTTTTAAAGAATTAAGCTATTGCTGACAAGGAGTTAGCAAATCACATCCTTAACTAAAATTCTTATCACCACCACCAGGAGCAAAGGAGGGAATAAAACCTCAGTTTGTTGATGAAGTCAGAAGTATGAACTCATATTCAGATCCTGTGTAGCATCAGGATGGGAAGGTATGAGTAGCAGATACACTGGTTTCTAGAAGAAAGTTCAGGAAGTTGCCTAAAAGGGGAATAGAGGAATGCAAAAGAAAAAAAGTTGCCTAAGATAAAATTGCACTGAGTCAATTCAAAACAACATCAATAGGAGGTATGTGGTGATGTAACTTCGGATGGACACAGATTTAAATGAGATCTTATAATCTTTCATTGTACATTTTACTTTTCTTCCACAGCGCTTGCCAGGGCTTGTAATGATATATTATAAATGTGATGATTTAACTCTTGCCACTCCTAAGTTTCTCTCTCTCTCTCTCTCTCTCTCTCTCTCTCTCTCACACACACACACACACACACACACACACCCTACATACCCATACACACAAATGCATGACTTATTATGGGTATTGAGGGCAAAGGATATATTTCTTTACTACTTTGTCACCAATGTCTAACTTGGGACTTGACACACAAAAGTTGCCAAATAAATATTTGTTAAACGAACCTATGTGAAGGAATAAAAAACAGACAATTCCATATTGTCTTTAAGACAGTTGTTTGATGTTATCTAATGTCACTTAAATTATTTAAGTCTGACTAGAAAAATCAAGCAGCCATTATGGAAGGAATGGAGCAAGAGCCAAGCTATAACAAAGTTTATGCCCACTGGTAAATGCCACAGACTTAAATGTCAACAGTTGCCAAGGGCTGAGGGAGTTTGTGATGGTTTGGGTAAGGTTAACTATGTAAAACCATAAGATATTTTAAGTAATTATTGCTTATGAGATTCCATGGCTTTTATGGAAACAAGGTTCTGTAAAATATAGAAGTGATTTTTAGTCACTTTTAATATTATCGTGTGAGCAGTAAGCTGTGGCCACTGGATCGGAATCCAGAACCACAGAGGTGTTGGCTTGACTGCTGAGGGCTACACCATGCTTTCTTTCACGTGCTCTTCATTATATGTGTATATATGTTGAAAGCCAGCAATATGTGGAAAAGAAACTTCTGTTCAATGATTATTTACTTTGGGCTAAAAATGAATACCACAGCTGGATTCTTTTTCCATTTTTTTTTTTCTCATTTTGACCACTGCCTTGGAGAATAAAGACCTTGGATTGTTAAAGAATGTTGAAGAAATTTAAATTTGACCTCTCTCTACTTTGAAAGGCTAGAGAGTTTCCCTTACTTCCCTTTTCTTCCTTCCTCCCCATTTATCCCCTCATTTCAGGAACTCTTTTACCTATGATAGGATCATATTTTATTTTGGGAGAAGGGACATCCTTAGGTTTCATGCCATCCATGACCAAACACATTCTCTCATGTCCTCTGTCACTGTACCAGTGGAAGCATAATTCACTTTGCAACTCAAATTAGAATTCCACAAAAACAAGTGCAGCAATGACTGGCACACTGAATAAACCTTAGGCAAATTTCAGCTTTGACTTCTAGGCTCCATGATCTAAACTTACCATCCTCATTACTGGAGTGATTTTTTTTTCTTCCACCAAAACACATGTTTTACATCCATTGAAACATTATTTCTCCTTAGGAAGCTTAGAAAGCCAGCCTGCTTAAATCTGTATTAAATGGCCTCAGTTGACAAATGTTTTGAAACTTAGAAGTCTTCATATATTTTGAAACTTAGAAGTCTTCATATATTTTTAGTGTCTCTAAGACTAAAAATCCTCTATTATTGACTTATTCATAAACTGATTTTAATATCAGAAATAAAAATGATATTGATAATAAGTGTAAATTGAGATGTTTATTTTAATGCAATCTTCTGTTTTTTATAAAGGAGGCTTTTTTTTGTTTGTTTGTTTTCCAGGCTGTTCAAGGATAGGAAAAGAATTACAATTTGAAACAGAAGCTACAATTACTCTTGAAAAAACATCTGAGCAACTGCTAGTTCTATTTTATTACAATCTAAAAAGGAGCCAAGTTATGTTTCAGGATTTCTGTCACTTTTAATGTCCTTTGAAAAAATAGACAGTGAGCTATTCCAGCCATCCTCTTAATATGCTCCAGTGCTAGAAATTATTGTCTCGTACATAAAACTACTCAGTAAGTTTAATTTAATTATGCTTCTGTAGTTGAAGATTTGAATCCTTCTGCATAGGTAAATGCTTTCCACCAACATGACTCCATTTGTTTTCATAAGCACTTATTGATACCAGATACTTTCCATCATAAAACGCTTAAGTTATAATTAAATTTCCCAATGGCTATTAAATAATGATAAAGTGACAGTTTTTGAAATTAAAGTTTAAAACATTTCTGAATTGTATATATATATGAAGGAATAAAAATATGATGAGCCATATGATTTTTATCTGTTGATAAACCACCTCTCAATCACTTAGTAGCTCTTAGCATGGGAGTACACATATATAAATTACAAAATAATTTAATGTGAGTCACAGATTTAGTTTGAGGGTTTAGCTATGTTTTTATAAATAGCAATATAGACCAGATCATGTATATATTAGTATGTTGGACACTCATAGCCAATTTTCATGATCAGAATAGAATTTGTCAATTATTTCAGTCATCAAAAGATCCTGAGAAACAGAAATAGAAACACTTAAATTTTTTTTCCATGGTCTATTGTATTTCTTTATTTTAAATACAGTATTATGGATAGTTGAGCTCCTAATAATATTTGACATTTATAAACTTTGTGTGGAAGGCTATGAAGAAAATAAATAAAATCAAAATTTATGTAGTATTCTAAAAGTGTTATTACTACTCAAAAAGTAAGGTAAATTTCTCTTCAACTACAATTCCTCTTATGTGAATTATTGTGATGAGAGTGTCTTAGTCAGTTTGGGTTGCTGTAACAGAATAGCGTAAACTGGGTGCCTTAAACGTCAAACATTTCTCACAGTTCTGGAGATTGGAAGCATGAAGTCAGGGTTCCAGCATGATTGGGATCTTGCAGAAGGCGTTCTTTCTGTTCTGCAGATGGCTGTTCTCTCGTTGTACCCTCACATGGATAGCAGAAAGAGGGAGAACAAGCTGTCTTGCATGTGTCCTTCTACGGGCAATAATCCCATTCCTAAGGGTTTCACACTCATGACCTATTTACCTCCCAAAAGATTCCATCTCCAGATACCATCACACTGGGAAACAGGCTTCAACATATGAATTTTGAGATGACACAATCAGTTCATAGCAGAGGGTTCTCTTCTTTGTGCCTATTTGACAGATAGAATAAGTCTGGTCCTTGTATTTGCATATTGTATAAATTGTGACTCACTGTACTTGGAGATCATTAAAAC
This sequence comes from Macaca mulatta, assembly GCF_049350105.2. Lineage (NCBI taxonomy): Eukaryota > Metazoa > Chordata > Mammalia > Primates > Cercopithecidae > Macaca > Macaca mulatta. The sequence goes on along the minus strand of NC_133408.1, from coordinate 134,113,635 downwards.
AAGAAGACAATAGGGATCACAAAAAGTTAAGATCTGAAATATTGACAGCACAAAAAAAGTAGAAGTGTATACGATGCCGTTTTTCAAAGACTGAAGGAAGATGACAAAAAGTAACTCTGGGCACAGCAGCTGCACGTCCCTGGGATCCACATCTCTTCCAATTTGCAGCGTAGCCCGAGTCGGTCAGCGCCACAGGACCTCAGCAGCCATGTCGAAGCCCCATAGTGAAGCCGGGACTGCCTTCATTCAGACCCAGCAGCTGCATGCAGCCATGGCTGACACATTCCTGGAGCACATGTGCCGCCTGGACATTGACTCACCACCCATCACAGCCCGGAACACTGGCATCATCTGTACCATTGGCCCAGCTTCCCGATCAGTGGAGACGTTGAAGGAGATGATTAAGTCTGGAATGAATGTGGGTCGTCTGAACTTCTCTCATGGAACTCATGAGTACCACGCGGAGACCATCAAGAATGTGCGCACAGCCACGGAAAGCTTTGCTTCTGACCCCATCCTCTACCGGCCCGTTGCTGTGGCTCTGGACACTAAAGGACCTGAGATCCGAACTGGGCTCATCAAGGGCAGCGGCACTGCAGAGGTGGAGCTGAAGAAGGGAGCCACCTTCAAAATCACGCTGGATAACGCCTACATGGAAAAGTGTGACGAGAACATCCTATGGCTGGACTACAAGAACATCTGCAAGGTGGTGGAAGTGGGCAGCAAGATCTACGTGGATGATGGGCTTATTTCTCTCCAGGTGAAGCAGAAAGGTGCTGACTTCCTGGTGACGGAGGTGGAAAATGGTGGCTCCTTGGGCAGCAAGAAGGGTGTGAACCTTCCTGGGGCTGCTGTGGACTTGCCTGCTGTGTCAGAAAAGGACATCCAGGATCTGAAGTTTGGGGTCGAGCAGGATGTCGATATGGTGTTTGCGTCGTTCATCCGCAAGGCAGCTGATGTCCATGAAGTTAGGAAGGTCCTGGGAGAGAAGGGAAAGAACATCAAGATAATCAGCAAAATCGAGAATCATGAGGGGGTTCGGAGGTTTGATGAAATCCTGGAGGCCAGTGATGGGATCATGGTGGCTCGTGGTGATCTAGGCATTGAGATTCCTGCGGAGAAGGTCTTCCTTGCTCAGAAGATGATGATTGGGCGGTGCAACCGAGCTGGGAAGCCTGTCATCTGTGCTACTCAGATGCTGGAGAGCATGATCAAGAAGCCCCGCCCCACCCGGGCTGAAGGCAGTGATGTGGCCAATGCAGTTCTGGATGGAGCCGACTGCATCATGCTGTCTGGAGAAACAGCCAAAGGGGACTATCCTCTGGAGGCTGTGCCATGCAGCACCTGATTGCCCGTGAGGCAGAGGCCGCCATCTACCACTTGCAATTATTTGAGGAACTCCGCCGCCTGGCGCCCATTACCAGCGACCCCACAGAAGCCACCGCCGTGGGTGCCGTGGAGGCCTCCTTCAAGTGCTGCAGTGGGGCCATAATCGTCCTCACCAAGTCTGGCAGGTCTGCTCATCAGGTGGCCAGATACCGCCCACGTGCCCCCATCATTGCTGTGACCCGGAATCCCCAGACAGCTCGTCAGGCCCACCTGTACCGTGGCATCTTCCCTGTGCTGTGCAAGGACCCAGTCCAGGAGGCCTGGGCTGAGTTCGTGGACCTCCGGGTGAACTTTGCCATGAATGTTGGCAAGGCCCGAGGCTTCTTCAAGAAGGGAGATGTGGTCATTGTGCTGACCGGATGGCACCCTGGCTCCGGCTTCACCAACACCATGCGTGTTGTTCCTGTGCCGTGATGAACCTGAGAGCCCTTCCTCCAGCCCCTGTCCCACCCCCTTCCCCCAACCCATCCATTAGGCCAGCAACGCTTGTAGAACTCACTCTGGGCTGTAATGTGGCACTGATGGGCTGGGACACCAGGGAAGAAGATTAGTGCCTCGCTGAAACATGGCTGTGTTTGCAGCCTGCTCTAGTGGGACAGCCCAGAGCCTGGCTGCCCATCATGTGGCCCCACCCAATCAAGGGAAGAAGGAGGAATGCTGGACTGGAGGCCCCTGGAGCCAGATGGCAAGAGGGTGACAGCTTTCTTTCCTGTGTATACTCCGTCCAGTTCCTTGAGAAAAAATGGATGCCCAGAGGACTCCCAACCCTGGCCTGGGGTCAGGAAACAGCTAGAGAGTTAGGGGCCTTAGGGCAAGGGGCTGTTGTTCCCTTGAAGCTGACTCTGGCCCTGGCCCTTACTTGCTTCCCCAGCCCCCTGGGCCTCCCCAGTTCGCACCTGTCCCCGCCCTCCACTCAGCTGTCCTGCAGCAAACACTCCACCCTCCACCCTCCACCTTCCATTTTCCCCCACTACTGCAGCGACTACTGCAGCGCCTCCAGGCCTGTTGCTATAGAGCCTACCTGTATGTCAATAAACAACAGCTGAAGCAAAAAAAAAAAAAAAAAAAAAAAAGTAACTCTGACTTAGGTTTGCAAATTTGTGACATTTGTGAGCGAGAGATATGTAGATGGATATGGTGGAAGGTGCAAAGTAGGGAAGCAGAAACTTATGCATCTGATTCATACAATCAAAAGCCATTGAATTTATTGATAGCCATTCAGCCATGGAATAAAATATGTGTTTTCTTTGACAAAACTATGAGACTATATGTAGCTGGTTAAAATTGTAGGAGAGGGAAATTTTAAAATTTTATTTTGAATAAATGTGATAAAATAAAATAAAGTAGAATTGAATATTTTAATATAAGTTGAGTAAAATGTAATTTATCCTGACTCTTTTTTATTTTAATTATGATTTTTAGTTCTGGGGTACATGTGAAGGATGCACAAGTTTGTTACATAGGTAAACATGTGTCACGGTGGTTTGCTGCACCTATCAACCCATCACCTAGGCATTAAGCCCAGCATACATTAGCTATTTTTTCTAATGCTCTCCCTCCCCCCTCCCTCACCCCTACCCACTGACAGGCCCCAGTGTATATTGCTCCCCTCCCTGTGTCCAGGATAAATAAAATGTGATGCATATACACCGTGGAGCACTATGTAGCCTTAAAAGGATTTGAGATCATGTCATCTGCAGGGACGTGGATGAAGCCGGAAGCCATTATCCTCAGCAAACTGACACAGGAACAGAAAACCAAACACTCTATGTTCTCACTTATTCCGGCTCTAATTTTCTATGTTAGTGTCTTGTTTTGTCTTAAAGAATTTCTAGAATTTTTAGTGGGTAATAATGTTTGGATAAATCATGTTGCCACATATTTATAAAGTTGATAAAGTTGTAAGATTTAGCAATTCTAGTCTGAATCTTTTCAAAAGTGAATTTTCTTACCTTGAGTTTTGTAGGAACTCCTTGCAATTGGGAGATATTTGCTTAATCAGTCTTTCACTTTTCCTCCAGCAATTTATATTCCAAGAGTAAATGAAATATGGATATATATTATATTATCTACTTTTTGTGGTAGGCATCATGTGTTTAATGGGATATTAGATAACTTCAAGCTTAAAAGAACGGTAGGCACTGTGAGAAAGGTCAGGAGTCTTAAAAGAAACTGATTTATGAATATGCATCTCTACCATGTATAGCCTACTAATTTACATTTCCCCCCAAATCAACAAAATACCATAGTGAATGCTAAGTGTGACAGTTCTTCTAATGATATCATGGAGATGCTTTATATGAAAAATAATCCAAACAATATATAAAGGAAGTAAAAGCTAATTATTATAAATGTGGCAGATATGTGAGACTCTGAAATTTTTCTAGGAGCTTTCAGGGGTTCCTGTAAACCAGATTTCAAGAACCATTTTCTTCTGCCTTATTCTTTCTATAAGTCTTAGAATCATTACACCAGAGAGGGACCAAAAATAAATAAATAAATAAATAAAAACCCTAAAAATATGTGATCTAATTTCTTCATGTTGCATATTTAGAAACTTCAGATGTAATACAGCTTATATGTTGAAAGTACATTTAAATTTCCCTCTAAAAATATCAAAGGAAATATCTCACTTATGTGAGTTCTATGTATGTAAAGTTGACACTTGAGTTATCACAGCCTCAATTGAAGTTTATTTTTCATGTGCAACTTAAGTAAGACTGTGCCTCTCAAATGACCTGTGGAGCAGGTTCTTGGTTGTTGTTGCTGTTTTAACTTTTGAAAACATGATAAAAATTAATTACTAGATAAATAATCAAGCAGATTTGGGGGCAATGTCTCATTGCTATAAACATTTACAGTATCTTGCTATCATTCTGGATTATCTTGTGATAGATCAATAGAAGTTTGTGGGCTACATACCATAATTTGTAAACCAATGACTTAAGAAAATAAAATTTTGAGAGATGTTATGGAAAATAATTTTTTTTTTTTTTTTTTTTTTTTTTTTTTTGAGACAGAGTCTCGCTATGTCGCCCAGGCTGGAGTGCAGTGGCCGGATCTCAGTTCACTGCAAGCTCGGCCTCCCGGGTTTACGCCATTCTCCTGCCTCAGCCTCCCGAGTAGCTGGGACTACAGGCGCCCGCCACCTCGCCCGGCTAGTTTTTTGTATTTTTTAGTAGAGACGGGGTTTCACCGGGTTAGCCAGGTTGGTCTCGATCTGCTGACCTCGTGATCCGCCCGTCTCGGCCTCCCAAAGTGCTGGGATTACAGGCTTGAGCCACCACGCCCGGCCGGAAAATAATTTTTAAAATCTGTTTCTGAAGCTCATGACACATGAAAATATTGGGGACTTTTGACAAATACCCTAATGTGCAGGCATAATACCATTGCTAGTACACTTTCATAGAAATTCATCAAATAATTAGTACTATTTTTCCATTCTAAGCCTCAGCTTGTCATAGCTAAATAGTCATAATAATTTTTCTAGACCCATAAGGATGTTCTGAAGTTTGAATGAGGTAATCTATATACAGTTGAGTGCTATGGGTAGGCTTAGTTGCTATTATTTTTATTGTTGAATATTTGGTTTTTGTTTGTTTGTTTGATTGTTTTGGGACAGAGTCTTTCTCTGTTGCCCAGACTGGAGTGCAGTAGCATGAACTTGGCTCACTGCAATCTCCACCTCCTGGGTTCAAGCAATTCTCCTGCCTCAACCTCCTGAGTAGCTGGGATTATAGGTGCCCGCCAGCACACCTGGCTAGTTCTTTTGCATTTTTAGTAGAGACTGGGTTTCACTGTGTTGGCCAGAATGGTCTCGGAATGCCTGATCTTAAGTGATCCACCAGTTTCCACCTCCCAAAGTGCTGGAACCACAGGCGTGAGCCACTGCACCGACAATCAAATATTGTTGAATATTTGATTAGTGCTCTTTGCTTTCTATCTCATCTTCAATTTCTTTCTTAGTACTTTCTGAGAAGCATTAACATTGATACGTATTTATTTGAAAAGCAGCATTTTAACAAATGTGTAGTCAGTGTTTGCTTCCGTAGAGAATCCCAAATTCTCCATGCAATCCAAATTTCCATCTACCACACACAATTGAATTCTTGGGGCTCAGTTTTTGAAAGATTCAGTCGTGGGGATTGGATTTTCCAGAGCATGAAGATAAGTGGCACTCTCTGTGATTCATTTTTTCAATTGAGTGTGTTGCAACACAATTATCAGAAATCCCTTGAGACTATGAGAATTCACCTTAGGTCAAGGGCACAATGAGTGATATTTAGGGTGAATGCCTCAAATGTGAACTGTGTGATTCCACAGTGCTGTACTTCCCCAATACTGTGCTTTAAGTCAGTGCTTAAGAAACCCTTCTTCAGGAGAGCCGATTAAGAACATAGTTGCCACCGAAAGGGTCAGCAGGAATTGAATTCTGCCATAGGCTATTCTATAGAAGATAATTTTGGATTAATCCAGTGGTGAAGGTCAGCAAGTCATGGGAAACGCTTCTGTATCAAAGTGATTGCTGTAAGCCACTGCTGATGGAAAGACTGACCACTAAAAGCTCACTAGTAACCATCCCCACTACCAGAGCTACCACCACTGACTGCTATCTGGATCCTACCAGATAGTTGCAAATGCTAAGTGGAACCGGCAAGAAGTACTGCTAAAAATTCCCCTCTCATGTGCTCTTTCTTGTATGATAGTCTCTGTCCAATCTTACCTCATAGCCTGTAATCTCTGCTGAATTTCTCAGATATGGAACTTCAAGGTCTTCATTTCTATATCACCAGTACTTAGCCTAGAGGCTAAAATATAGTAGAAGATAAATAAACATTTAATAAGGAGAGAAGGAAGGAAGAAAGGCAAGAAGAAAGGAAGACAAGGAGAGAGGGAGGGATAAAAATATGAATTAAAAAGAAAGAGATAAATCAGTAGGTGAGAACCGTCAATGAGATTAGAAAATTGTCAGTTAGGGTGAAACTGAATGTCAGAGAATCCTTTCCCTCTCACTGTGAATTACCCTTGTGTATGGAGAGTGGGCTGGAGTATATAGAGATTGCTGAAGATGATGGGTTGAGATGGAGGAAAAATAGTAATTGTTGACTTTTTAAATAAGTATCTCAATGTGAGGAAAAAATAATATTACTCACTAGTAAATCTCATGGTGTCGAAAGTCCAGAATTTCTGGGATAAATAATGAAAATTTAAATTGTAGTTTTTCTTAGTATTCTTAGTAGATGGCTGTAAGTGGGAAGTATTAAAGAAACTTTCTTAAAAATTTGGAAAGAAAGCAAACACCAGGATCAGATAGCGGGTATAAGTTACCTTTTGTTCATGTAGAAGAGAAATATGCTGGCACTCATTTGTCAAGGTTATCTTATAGGAAGAAAAAATTGAGGCTTATACTCTATAAATTTCAATGTGGACACAAAGTGTGGGAAGATCAAAGCGGAATCATGCTTGTGAGAGAAACCAACAACAATAAAAGGATGCAGTAAAACAGTGATAAATGTAGAATTTATTTCGAAGTTCAGCCAAGGTACATGTCATTCTGAGAGCCTGAAGGAACTGAAGTCTTCAGTAATATTCTTAAGATACTTCAGAGCATTACAAAGTATGTACTTCACTTAAACAAACAAACCTTGACTTCATGATACTGATAGTGTTGTGATGACACACTTTAAGTCACTTTAAAGTATGTAGGAGAAAAAGCAACATTTTTAGGACTCTCAGCATGCCCAGGCAGTCACTGGAGAAGTTGTAAAATTGTGTTGATTGGGATGTTGACTCACCTCCCAACTGATTTGATGTCCGATTGTGACCTAGGGTCATCTATCAGGAGAAAGCAAGACAGAGGTAATGAGTAATGCATCTAAGAGAATGAAGGAGCTTGTAAAATGTTCATTTTGTCGGATAGTAAAGCCTGTGGGTGTCAAATGTGTTGGCTGAGAAAATACGGAATTCTGATTTTTACCTTTAAAATATGGAGAGTTTCTTGGGACTCTATGATATATAAATTTCCAAGTTTATGAGACAACTGTGATTGCTCATTAATCAAAATATGTATACATAATCAAAAGAGCTATATGCTAGATTCTTATTCTTTTGGATTATATAAAGGTGGGTTTTTTTGCGAAGAACTAACCATGGCTCCCTAATTCTCCATTTAAAAATAAATTTAGTAGTCTCAAAAGCAGAAAATTTTAATAAAATAACTATAGAAAATTTCCTATGGTATAAATTTTTATAATTTCGATTACATTTCATACATTCAAGCAATATTTTAAAAAGCAGATGGTTTGGAGTAATAGTTAAACATATTTAACTTTAGGGCCGGGCGCGGTGGCTGAAGCCTGTAATCCCAGCACTTTGGGAGGCCAAGACGGGCGGATCACAAGGTCAGGAGATCGAGACCATCCTGGCTAACACAGTGAAACCCCGTCTCTACTAAAAATACAAAAAAAAACTTAGCCGGGCGAGGTGGCAGGCGCCTGTAGTCCCAGCTACTCGGGAGGCTGAGGCAGGAGAATGGCGTGAACCCGGGAGGTGGAGCTTGCAGTGAGCTGAGATCCGGCCACTGCACTCCAGCCTGGGTGACAGAACGAGACTCCGTCTCAAAAAAAACAAAAAAAACAACAACAACAAAAAACAAAAAACATATTTAACTTTAATTTAAAATTTTAATCCTCCATTTCACTTCCCCTTCTTTTTTTATTTTCTATTCATTTATTTTTATTTATTTAAGGATGGAGTCTCCTTCTGTTGCCCAGCCTGGAATGCAGTGGCTTGATCTCGGCTCACTGCAAGCTCTGCCTTCCCAGTTCACGCCTTCTCCTGCCTCAGCCTCTTGAGTAGCTGGGGCTACAGGCACGTGCCACCGCGCCCGGCTCATTTTTGTATTTTTAGTGGAGACGGGGTTTCACCGTGTTAGCCAGGGTGGTCTCAATCTCCTAACCTCATGATCCGCCCGCCTCGGCCTTCCAAAGTGCTGAGATTGCAGGCCTGAGCCACTGTGCCCGGCCCACTTTCCCTTCTTTATTGGGTTGCTCCTTTCTCACATGCGTAGGTTCTTTCATCATACTATCCCACTATTACCATCTGTTTTCCAAAGAATTTATTTTTATTCTCTTTGCCTTCAGCCATGCATCTTTTGGGACCCAAGCAGCTTGGCCTGTATTTCTCATATCACATAGTATGGCAGAGCACTTTCACATCTGTTTAGTTCCATTTCACACACTCATTGTAACTGAAGAGGCATTTTTTCATAGGCCCTTGACAAATTTGACAAATGTAAAATGTGTCCTTTTCACACTCTCCACACACTTACACTACCATGGTTTGCACATAGTGTATTTTTAATAAATTATGTTGGCCATTAATGGAATTGACTTTTTTCAGCTCTCAATCTCTTCCTGAGACCTCAATGTAAGTGAAAATTTGAGATATCTTTCTCTTTCTTTTTAGTACGTGACCTAGTCCTCAAACTCCACCTGTCAGTAATTTCAAAATGTATTGATTTAAGCCTCTGCTCTTTTTCAGATTCATGAATTTCATATTCTTCAATACCACACTGCCTGTACTACACCAACAGATCTTATATCTCAGTGGAAGGGGAAGTAGTACATTTCTTCATGGAAAGGGACTAGTGACAAATAATAATCAACTTGCTCTGCAGTCTCTTGCTTTTTCTTTCTTTGGTTTCTTTAAACTAGATTAATCCATTCATGTGTCTCGTATCAATCAGGGGGAGCTTAATCAAGCTCCTCTCCCTACACAGTCCTGCTTTAAGTCAGGAACTGATTTCTATTTTCTGTGTCGAGTCAATTGAGAGTTAACATTTGTTGAATGCCATTGAATAGGCCTCACTGAGACTTAAAATACATTTCTTTTTTACTCTTTTATATTTGTTGAAGGAAAGGTAGGGCTTACAGAGATTAACTTGCCATGAAACACTAATAGCTGGCATATTTATACCTGTTGGTTTAGAAATAACACACCACAACACATGAGATTTGGTGCCCTACTTGTAGCAGATGAGTTACGCTATGACTCATTAGAACTGAAGCACAAACATTCATATTGTCACAAATTATATCTCTGTCTCTTAATACCCCTGACTACCATGTTTGCACAAGTCATACAATTGAACTTCCAATTTATGCTAAACTCTTTGATTTTAGCTAGATACTCTGTTTTCTGTAGTCCAGTGTTAGAGCTGAAGCTCAAATTTAGTAATTGGGCATCTCGATTTCCTAGCTGATCTTATCAGTCAACCATAAAACTTTATCCTACTATTCAAGTCTTAACTTGTAACCCAGGCTGGTGGCTGAGAACATATTGCCTATGGATAGATGACAATTACATTTATCAGCCTGAGTATCAACTGTCGCAGCAGTTCTCATCTTTTGTACCTCATCTATTTAACCGAATGTCCGCACGGTCCCCTAACTGCCACTCTAGGGAATGCTTCTTTAGCCAGGGGAGCCAACGGGTCTCTTTCATGGTACACAATCTTACACCAGAACCTGATTTCTCTTTTAGTTTTATGAGAATCCTTGAATCCCTCTTACTCTAAGATTAAGCTGCAACTGTACTGGTTTAGTATAGTATATCTGGGTAAATAAAATTATACTAGGGAGATTTTCAGTAATGACAGTAGTTTACTGGGGAGTTCGTTTTGGGGCTGAGTCAGTTGATATTAGTTAGTTACTATTATTCACACACATATTAGTATGGTCTGAATTTTGGTGCTACTATGAGTGATCTTTGAGATTACTTTTTTGCTCCTTTGTCCTTTTAAATTTGGAGGCTCCATTGATGTCGCTTGATACCTGGGAATGCTAGAGACAAGTTGACAAGGAAGTCATTTACTTGGACTTCTAATTTTCTTAAGGTCTAATAAATTGATTTTATAGTATATGTATAGTATAATCAAATGACAGTTTTCCAGACAAATAATCTTATGATTTAGTGTAGAAGTAATTTTTATAATTCACATTCATTATTATTTAGGATTTTATTAAAGAATAAGAGTTCATTTATTTTATGTATAAATGAATGAAATAGATAAATTATTTTTTTAAAAAACTTGTAGAATAAACATTTTTTTTTTAAATTACCATTTCTTGTGAAAAGGAAAAGTAACAGTCAGGTGTTTGTTGGTATTTTTCATACACAAATGTAAAGACTAATACTCCATAAAAATTGTTTTCCTAACTCTCAAACTAAGTTATCTTTTTCTTTTGATGATGCACAGTGTATTACTTACATCTCTTACTTGAGACAATTAAAGGAACTCATCCATAAGTGCAGCTCTAGCTTGGTTAACTGGGTTTTTCTATATAGCCCCAATGGCTTCCTTGCATGGTGCCTATAAATTAAGTTGTTGTTCTGCTAAAATGTGTATTTCAATTAAGTGCTCTTTAAAAGAAAAAAAATGTTGTTTTATTTCTGCAGTTAAAAAATCAAAATGTACAGCACATGAAATATGAAAGTTAGGCTTATGAGATAACATTTCAAATTATGATGTCTTTTCCCATGGCAAATGCATAAAATGCTTTCTAGGACTATTTGTACCATTTAAACAAGATTCAAATGTGAGATTGTTTTTCTGTCCCCATCACCTTATTTTATTTGCTGCAATTATTTGTGTGTGATCAAAGTACTAGTACATAAAGTACATTCATTTTAAAAAATATGTAAACAAGTATCTATTTAATTCAAAATGTACCCTGAACAAAATTAACTGAGAACATTTTAAACTCCAAAATTAAATATAAGTCTTGGAAAGGAAAACTACAAATACAAGAGAAAATATTTCAAATCTTCAGGGAATATTTGTATAATATTTGCACACAGAAAATGGGGAATTGGCTATATATCTTTTGAAAAGTCTTGATTTCATTCAAGGTCCTTACATCAGTCATGGAGATATATCATCTTAGAAAAGGATAACAACTATAGTTTGCGAATATTAAAGATGTTAAAAATGATGAATTACAAGATTTTATTAAAATGAATATCACTCACGTTCACAGTAATTAAAAAATGTATAATTTTTCCCTAGGGAGAAAAAGTTTATGTATTCATGCAAATATGATTTTATAAAATCATATCTCAAGAAATGTATTTTAAGGTTTTCAATGGTCGACTCCTCTGGCACAGATTATACCCTCTAATGATGTGCATTTCCTTTGATAGAAGCTTATGTCCCGGGTATCTCTCTGTAATAATGTACATATTATGGAAAGTATATTTTATATAAAGCACAACATGTATCAGTAGAGAAAAGCTATTTAAGTAATTTCTCTTGATAAAACTAGTCATAGTTAACATATAAACACACATGTCTTCCATCCAGACATGGAGTTCCTACAATTCCATGATGCCACGAAGGCATCTTCTCATAGAGAAAATATTTATCTCTGGGAGAACTTTTATGACTCACCCTCCCCTACATAGCAATTAATTTGTAAATGCTGAATTCATATCTCATTATGTTTGAATTTGGCTATTGTTTTTACCATTTGGGCTATTTGCTCCTGAAGAGCCCCAATCCTGTCATTGTCTTGATCTTCACATGACAGTTATGACTTTAATATTAGATTTCCAGGCCACAGATCTCCTCAGGTTTGACAAAGATCATGCCAAAATTAGTCCATTTCACCCAGCAATACGCATAGCACCACTGTCACTTTTTAACTCACCTTAATATGCCTTGACCTGGGCTCAGTAAAACAACAATTAAAAACAAATGAAACACTCAAAGTAACTGATGAATCAGAAGCAATGTACTGAGGAAATAGCATGATGAGTTTGAGACTACAGGATTGGATTGTTTCTAGATTATCATTCCAATGTTTATCCATTTTATCAATGTTCTGGTGTTGGCTATACATAGAGGTAAAGTAAATACAATAATAGATTTTGCACTCAGCAAGCATATAATTTGATAAAAACATAAAAACAGAAAATGAGTGAATACAAGAAAGCAAATAGATTTCAAAAGAGAAAGAATTTTTGAGTTCAGCATGAGATATGTTGAGGTTTGAGTGCCTAGGACACATTGCAACAAGTATTGTAATTCATAATTTTGAACATTATGGATTAATAGGATCAGTGATCTGTATAGTCATTCATATTTGTATTTAGCAGCTTAAATCATTGGAATGTACAAACAACTTAGTGAGGATTTATAAAGTGAAAAAAAATGAGACTCAATGACAGACTCTAAATAATCTCAACATTTTATTGAGTTAAGACATCAACAGTGTCTTAATAATATATTGACCAATCCATCTATTAATCAAACATGGTTATTTGCAAGTTTTGTTCTGTTCATATTCTTTGCAAGACAGCAATATATTCTCTTTTAGCGGTTCTCATTCCGTTTAACCTTTTCATCTGGCAAAACGGAGGAAATTCAGAAGTTGAAAGGTATTTCAGAAGTTACTCTCATAATGAAGGATAATTGAACTAAAATTCACTACAGACTTTTAATTTATCATGAATTCTAGCCTTCTTAATCTTATCATAATTAAAGAGTGTTTGATTGACAAAGATGAATGTAGAAAAAATCAGCATAATATTTTAATGGCTAATATTTTCCATAGTTTTTATCAAAATCATATTACTAAAAATTATAAAAAGTTGATAAAATGCTCTGCTTATTACAAAGAGAAAAAAAGTAAAGTTTTTGCTTTTTTACTTGCTGATATTCAGCCCTCTTCTGACCTGAACCTCATTTATCTCCATTTGCTTTACATGAAGACATGTAATGTTTCACGCTGTGAATAGCATTACCCTAACTTTTTCTTCTTCTACTAAATTTATAGAAAATCAATTCCTAAAGAAAATCAGAGGGGTTACCTTTATTCCAGTGTAAAGCAATGTTATTTCAGGTGTTTTCCTTAAGGAGCAGCATATTTGTTAACAATTTTTTTTTCCCAATATGACATATGGCACTTGGATCAATGACTACATCTCTATAGAGCTTTCACAAAAGAAAATTGTGTCATTTTATATCTAATTGAACTTACTTCCTTTTTTATGTTGAAGAAGACTAAAGGAACCAATTTCAACTGTTTTATTTGTGGCATTTTTTTAACAGAATAACTTTCACGAGTAGAATATTTTAAAAATATATTGTTAGAGTAATTATTTAAAACACTTTCTAACTTACAAGCAAAATTTGCAAAACAAATAAAAAACACTTTTTAAAAATTCTTTTAATGTATGTTTGAATAGAGTAATTTAATGGCTACCTTAAATAATGGAAAATAATAAAATGGTTCTGAGAAGCTTACCACTTAGTGGGTCAGACTAAAAAGTAAGCAACAAATGACAATATGTAAAGTGACAATTACACAAAAAATTATATACAGTGATAGGATAAACACAGCCAGCCTGCATCTCTTGTTCCACGGGGGAAGTCTGAGTTTACGTAGGACTATGTGAAAACAAGTATTTTCTATTTGTTTACAAGGATCATGGGCACAGCATCCATGATTTCACCTACAGTGGTTAAACACACATAAATTATTTTTATACAAAATGACTTTGTTTGCCTAGAATGATTTTATGTGGTTGATTCAAATGTTTCTATTCCATACATATGCTTCATAAATGATCATCTCAGGAATGCTGGAAGTAGGTCAAAGAGATATGTACTGTGACAGAGGATATAGGGCAATCATAGCAATCAGTTTTGGAATTTTATAATAATTGTGTAGTTGACTTTGCATTCTTCTCATGTTAAATCTGTGCTTAAGTCTCAATGAATATTGTCGCTATAAAAAATTCAAGAGATGTTAGCCATAATAAAATTAATTTGTCATGCCAACTCTCATCCAACTTCCCATAGATGCGGGGGACTTCATCCCACAACCATTATGAAACATGTCCAGCATATTTATTTTACAGATGTGGACATTGAGTCCTACAGTTAATGGCTTTTCTAGATTTCTATAAATGATAATTATACAATCTTCATTAAAAGTTAAAATATTAACTCCATATTTATAAAATAAGGAACCACTGTAAAGAGGGTGATAGCTGTCTAAAAATGGAGTGCGTGGTAATCTCTTTCTTGACAGACCTTCCCTCTGAGAGCTGACTTAACTGCACATGTAAAAATATATGTTCTTTATAGAAGAATAGGCATACAAATGTATTTGATCATAGTTTTATGTGGCACGAGAGCCTTTAGAATGAAGACCCCACACAAAATCTTTCATTTAAAATGTTTAGTTTGTGTATTTCTTCATTCTTCATAGTTTTCAACATAAGTACTCCAGCCCCAACCTCTCACACATCTCTACTTATCTCATGATAATTAGCCTTAGATGTCACCTGCCATCTTACTTTTTTGATGGCTCAGAATAATTCGTCTCAAGTGTGTGAAGACAACTTTTTGAGTTCAGGTATGAAGCCTGGGTCATTTATCTTAATTCCTGGCATGCTCCTTTTGTTTAGAAAAATCATGTTAAAAACTTTTAGTGACCCTGTGCATGGTATTATGATTCTCTGAATTCTTGGCCTAGAACATGACAAATTATACATCAGAAACTCAAAAAAGTTGTACAGCTGTTTTTCTTTGCCATTCCACACCATCCACAGTTCATCAATTTAATGGTGAAGCAAAGCACTCAGAGATGTTCTTATTTTTTAAAAAATTGTTTTCCAGCTGTGATAAGAATACAATCATATGTGAACACAAACTGAAAAGAATACTGAAATGAATTGTAGACTTGAAAGCAAAATATAGAACAAAGTGATACTGATAAATGTTTAATTTTGTTGTTCATTGCAGTATTAAGTATTGTAAGCTATTCAAAACATGATGAACAATTTTCCACATCTAAGCCAACATTTCTGTTACAATTGATAAAGGAAGTGATTCTAGAAGAGTGAATTGAAGTGTATCTCATCTCCTTCCCAGTAACAGTATGTAGTTACTGTTTCACGAGTTTCCTCCAGACCAAATATTATTTTGAAGAATGTGTCAGCCCACGGTAAGCCTTACTGGACCAGGACCATGTTGTGAAACTCTTTCCAATTCAATAGTTGAGGGTCACAGAATCTCTTGGCAAGAGTGGATGAGGGTAAGGGAAGGGTCACATAATATCAGTGAATATTTTCCAATGTCTTCTGAGAAACAAAACAAAAGCAAAACAAGACAAATGGCAACGATTTGTTAGGAACATTGCATGAGTCCAAATTAATGATAATGGAAATAAAGCCTTCTGTATCTTCTTTTGTTTTAGTAACATTTCTTCTTGAATAATGTCGTCTCTACCAATGGATTTACCTTGTCTCTGCATGTTGACTATATTTCCTAACTCTAAACTCCAAAATTTCAAAATCTTCTGCCTAGACATATCTCCAAAACCCAGGCATCTAAAAGTGAATAGATATCACCAACTCATCATCTCAAAACTGAAGTAGCTTTTCAAGTTACCTACTAATAGCCACTTCTTCCTGCATACGTAGATGATCATTTAATTCTTTTTTCAATCTGGGGCACTTTTGTGAATTCAAAGTGCTTCTATTAATAATTACCAAGTCAGTATGCATATAGAGGAAGAGTCCTGGGGAAATCAGAATGTATGATTATCCCATATATGTTGCATTTAGTTAAATCCTCCATGGAGTCTAAAACATTGAAAATAGTAATCAGTTTTTTTCCTTTATCTCACCCCTTTTAAGGAATCATAAGGTCTTATCAAGATTACCACCATTAAAAAAATAGCTTTTATGACCAGTCACATACTTACTCCTTATTTAAAATACTCATACTTTTTTTTTTTTTTTCCCCCTGAGCATGAAAAGATCCTAACAGATGATTTCAGCATCATCTCTTTACAATATTCTCCTCATTGCTTATCAGGATTTTTCAAAAATAAAAATCTAGCCAAGTTATTTTTCTCTCAGCACATTTTCATTATTCCCTTATGCCACTTAAATGCCTCTTGGGATGAGAGCCTTTTTAGCTTTATGCTTCAGCTGATACAGCTCACCTCCCTGCCACCTGTTGTTAGAGCCATGTGCAACCATTCCTTGTTTCCCAATTCAGTGCACTTTTGACATCATGATGTCTTTATACAAGTCATACCCTACTCATGAAAAAGCCCTGTCATGTCTTATGATTAAGGAAAGCTTAGAGTTTCTCAATTATCTTTTAATATGATTTTATTTGAACAATATAAAGCACAGAATATTTTCCTTTCCTTCCTTTCTTCCTTTCTTTACTTGGAATTCACCTGGATAGGCCGGTTGTGAGGTAAATGTTGTCTATTTATCACCTGAACAACTACATAGAACATTTTCACTTTAAAGGTAGATCAGTAGACAGAGAAAAAAAACAGGGACAAAATTTGCACACTACATTCGAGTATTTAAAAATAAGTTTACTTTTGCATTTTATTACTAATTTTATCTGCAAAATTGGAATTACTGTTAGTGAGTAAAAAACAAAATACCCATTTTGTCTATGATTAATGGAAGTTATATTAATTGTTTTCTGATATGTATTTTTGCTGACAAAAAGTCTAACTTTCTGGGAGTTAGTTGAGCCTTTATTTTTCTTAGTATTTGATTTGTTAGTTAAATATGATGATTCAAGTTTTGCTTATGTTTTGTAAGCTCTTAGGAATCACCTATTTCCAATTCTCTATATCCTTTTCTTCTGGAAATCATATTAGATATAATTTGGAGAGGCTTAGTCTTGCTTCTTTATCTGTTAACCATTTCCTCTTTGTGCTAAATTGTATGTGATTTCTTTATTAAATCACATACAAGTTAATCACATACAAAACACATAAAAATTAAATATATTATTATATTCTAATACAATAATTCTGTCTTTAGTTTTATCTTAGAAATTGTTCAGTTTTCTATTGATGTATTTATTTCAATAACACATTTTTCACTTCTGCAAGTTGTTGATAGTTTGCCCATGTAGATGTTTCTAAATCTTGTTTTTTTATTGCTTATATTTTTTACTTCATTTATTTGAACTTTTTAACATATTTACCTTTCTTTCAGATAAATTTCATAAGCTGTATGATTACAAATCTCTTATTGTTTTCACTGGCACACTTCTCTAACATTTGTTTTCCTTTCATGCTTTATAGTGTTGAACAGTGACCTTATTGGAATGGGTTGTTATCCAAATGAATTTGATATACCCTGAGTTATAGAGATTCCTTATGTGACTGCTTTGCATTTGACTTAACTAGTTTTGGGTAAATTTTCATGGCAATTGCTTGCCTTATTTCTGAACCCTATATTTACAGGCATGAGGTTCAAAATTTCACTGGTGATTATCTTTACCTATGTTCAGTGCTTCTGTTCTAATTGGGATAGTGGGAGGATTTTTATTTTATTCTTCATTTTACAGGTGGTTCCTAGATTTAGGTTGAGATATTAGTTCCAGATTCACGTATTACTTAGGCCTGTGGCCTCAATTTCATGGGTTTTAACACCTCAATCCCTTAGGCACATTTCATTATGATGCTCTATGTGCTATTTGCTTTACTTCTCATTTATCCTTATGGCTACTTCTTCCTCTTTTTTCTACTGTCATCTTAAAAAACAAAACAGAATAAAAACTTTCTTGCTTTAGAATTTAACTAAGTTAAAAATTTTCAAAATAAAACTAAACAATGTTTGTTTAGCATTTCTATTCAGTGTGAATTGAGAGAAGAGCTTCCTGTATTTCCTCTCTGTTTTTGACAAATATAAATCTTTTGCAATTTTTTTCTAACTCAGATGACATCTTGATCTTCTCTTTGCCTCAGATCTTACCGCAACCATTTCTAATATTCTGCCTTGTGAAGTTACATGCAGTTCCTCACTAAATGTACTTGCAATTTTTCAGTTTATAACCTGGGAAGTGAGTAAGAACCCATTCCTCCAAGATTCTCTTAAGCATATTTGAACTTTCCTTAGCACCCGCTTCCCCCAGGAACTTTTCGTAAGGCTAAAGAGGCTTTCCATTCAATGCTGTACCAGTAGAAGTCTGCATGATAACTGATGGCTAGTAAGCACTAACTAAATGTTGTTAACTGAATAAATTCATAAATGAAAAGAATAAACCAGACAACTGTATCTAATTCTAGCCTATGTTCTATTTTCCTCAGTCCTCTGGATTTAGGAAGAGCTTCCCTCTTATATTTCTTGTCATACACAGTCTAAATTCTCTCTACCCAAGGTTTACATCAACACTTTAGCTCATGTTAGCCTGGCTTCCTTTTAACCATATGCATATATATATTCATATATATATATAGAGAGAGAGAGGTTTCAGAATATATAAAAATATATAATATATAAATATACATAAATATATTTTATATAATATATAAATACATAAATATATAAAATGGTATATAATATTAAATATATAAAAATGCATATTAACAATATAAAAAACTTAACCATCCCTGTTTTTCAGAACAGTAGTCTGCAAATTACGACTATTCATTTACTTTTTTATTCTACGTAGTTGATACCACTTAGCTCTTGGGGCTATAAACTTCATTTCCTAGTCTTAGTGCTAGAATTTACGGGAAGGTATGACTTACTGAACAATGGAAACTCCACAGTTAAATATTTTCAAAATCTTATACCTATTTCCATGGAGAAGTTACAAAATTCCAAAGTTATTTAAATGAATTTACAGAGGTTCCCTATTTCACAAATAGTGATAACCTTGAAGAGATTAAAAACTGTAAATTGGACATTTTAATCTTGATAGTAGAATTCACTATATGTCCTAAAGGAGGTATAGAAGACATAAAAACAAGTGTGCCGGGGATCCAACAGATAACTACACCTCTGTGGACCCTCTCACTTGTAATACTGGCTATACATATTCATCCTGCCTCTTGCATACATAATCCCCTTTGGTTACTCTTCACACTTCAATCATTTTTTTAAGATACATCAAATTTCATCTCTTAGACATGGACATTCTTGACAACTTCCTTCTTCTGTAAGGTCTAATCTATCCTCCTTCACTATTTCTTCCTTGTGTATTTTCTGCATGTTTATCTCTGACCACTAATGAAAAATATTATTATGATTATTTACTTAAATGCCTTTCTTTTCTTTTAGATTTGAGCTCCTCGGTGTTCTGTTTCATAAGAATTTTGTGTAATTCCTATAATACAGTAGTGCTTTATTATGTTTGAATGGATAAATCAAGATGTAAGTTTAATGTTTTGCTCTCCTTTTCTCTTCCTGTTCCATCTCCATGACTCTGATTCCTCACTTCTTTCTACTGCATTAAACCATGAACTTAAAGTGAATGAACACTGAGCTTGCATCTACTGAAAGCTAGCCTTTAGTGGATCTCCACTGGGTAGAATGAATGGAGAAGAATGATTTGTGGACTGATAGATTTTTACATGGGCTCTCTCTGATGTCTCCGGCCTGTGTCTTGGATTGCTCTTGAGCAGCCACATGCAGAATCTTCAGATGGGCAGCAGGAATAAAGAACAGATATTCTTTAAGACATGCAATTGTTTCCCACTAACCAACTCTTTCGTTATGTTGCAAGACGCATTTAATCCCTTGGGGATACATAAAAATAAAACTTCATTCTTTTTTTCTAGAGAGGGAGAGAGCATGTTTTTGGCACGCCAAGAAAACACAATCAATGAAAGACTGTCTGAATCACCAGAGTTTAAATTTTGGTAAACTCAACGTTTAGAGCTGAATGTACTTTATCATATTGCATTTTGAAATTCAGTAATCCATGTATGGCATATGTATCCTATATGTATCCTTGAATTGCCTATAATTTTCAGTTAAGCAAACCATGGCATTCTTCAGACATTACAAATAAACATAGGTTATTATGTTTTTCAATCATGCTGTTTTCAAACATTTTTTTTGTCTCCTTCCTGTAACACTAAATCTCTTTTCATTTTCAATTTGCCTTCTTCAAACCGGTGCCCCATAGGATGTGCCATGCAAAAATGGCAAGTCTTTATTTCTGCCAAGCCTAATTTAGGTACCACTAAAGCGTTCAACAAACATATGTGGGAGAATGAATTTGGGAAGAATTGCTAAAGCAAAATGCCTCATACCTGTAGCAGTTTGAGAAAAGGGTAAAAGTTATTAAGAAATAAACTTCTACTAAACCAAAAACAAGAATAACGATGCTAAAAGTATGTAATTACCCTGAGTAGAAAATGAGTTTGGATAGCTATCTAAAATATATAGGTTAATTGAAAAACAGTGTTTCTTTTTGAGCATGATATGGCCTTGAGTTAATGAACCACAGTATCCATGATATGCATTTGTACTGTAGGCTAGATTTTAAATGAAGCTTAAACAAATAAGGACTCTACATATTGCCCCAAGCAAAACTAAATTGTTATTAGGTTTTACACAGCAGGAGGTAAACATTCTTGAAATAATTGAACATGATAGGATACTATTCTTACTTTTTTTTTTGAAAGTCTTACACAAGACATATCTCATTTCCTCTAAATTGGTTCTGTAGACTGAAAAGGACAATGATCTGATTTGCGGCATGGAACAGAGCCACCTCTTTATAAAAAATATTAATTATCATAACAAAATACTATTGAAGTAGAGGCAGAGGAAATTACAATGGATTTTTAACTTGATAAAGGTAGAACTTACTCCTTTGAATTATTCATGAATATTAACTTTATCAGTAAATGTTATAATGCATGTACAAATAAGAAAAACATTTTAAATTAAAAAATATATCACATACAGGTGCTCCTAAACCAAAACACAGTTTTCATTATTTTTTTAATTGAATCTTTTTTTTTTATTTGAAAAGGGAGACATGGAGATGGGGCAGGGCCAGGGAAGTAACGCAGTGTCTTTAAATATGTATACATTAATAAATTATCTTCACATATTTATAGTGTTCTAAAATAATCAAAATCTTTAAAATTTACAGCGTCCAATTTCCCATTCTAGAAACTGAGACCTAGATAGTGAAAATTATTATCTGTGTTTTTAACATTAGGTAATATATTTTTGAAATTGAAAACCCACATTAATACAAGTAAATTTTAACTTTCAGAAAAATGCATAAACTAATTAAATAGAAGCTAATCAATATTTCAAAAATGATGTCATAAAAACCACCTTGAATCTTGTGTAATAAAATATATGGTTTGGTTTTACAATAATCTATCCACATTGTTGCTTAAGGTAGTGTTTCTCCAGAGCCAACTTTTTTACACAGTAAGAGAAAGCAAATATATAAGAACAAAGTGCATATAACCATACTGCCAATTTCTGAAATCTTAAGATCAGGTGACCAGTAATTTAATTAACTCAGAAACACCTTTAAACCTTCCCATAACCTTCCTCCTGTTTCATTAGGATAGCTGTTGGCATCAGCATTAGCATTATGGAATGGCAGTAATACTCTAGGACACTGTGTTCTGACTACAGAGAAAACAGGTTATATGTTAAAGGGGCGGCACAAAGTTAAGTTAGAGAAATGGAAATGGCAGAAAACCCATAGGATTGCGGAGCACCATCAAGGCAAAAGTACCCTCTCAGAGTAAGAGTCATGGTAGAGATCAAATCCACAGAAGGCCATGTTGAATTCAGTTCAGTCCTAGGCATCTTAGTATTAATAGTTAATATGGAGAACTCAGCCATCCTTACTTGACAGTATTTAGAGATGTCTTCAAAGATTTAGGATGCTAAAAGTGGAACAGAATTATTAGATAAAACGATAAAAACAACAAATAAACAAACAGAAACAAAGATGCTGAAAGGAAAGAATGCAGGAAACTACTATTGAGAAAACAGTGACAACACGAAGCAGACAGGGAACCAGACTGTGGTGGTGGTGGTAGTGGTGGTGGTGGTAGTTAGCTATTCTGGGGAAAGGAAACAGATATTAACATTAGTACAAAAGCCACAGACAAAAGATTAACCTAACAGAAAGCCCTGCCTTCTCCCAGAATTACTCATTAGGCCTGTCCCTCCATCAGATTAGGTTATTTTCTTCTGGGGCATAGGGGTCCTAAATACATTTTTGTAAACTTACTGGCCTTCAGAATGATAGCTACTCCTCTGCTACACTTCTGGTTCACTGGGTTTCCCAGAAGAGATGGTGAATAAGGGAAACTTTTTAGAATTATCCCTACTTTTTTCTCAGATGTTAGTTTCATTGTTTGTCAAATTCTATTGATTCTACATCTACAATATTTTTTCCCATCTAAGTCTCAATTCCATTTCTACTTCTGGTGTCTTAATTCCTTCTTTTTTCTTCTATACTCATCTCCGCTCCTTTGTATCTTTTTTTTTTTTTTTTTTTTTTTTTTTTTTTTGAGATGGAGTCTCACTCTGTCACCCAGGCTGGAGTGCAGTGGCGCTATCTCAATCTGGGCTCACTGCAAGTTCCACCTCCCCGGTTCACGCCATTCTGCTGTCTCAGCCTCCCCAGCAGCTGGGACTACAGGCGCACGCTGCCAAGGCCGGCTAATTGTTTTGTATTTTTAGTAGAGACGGGGTTTCCCCGGGTTAGCCAGGATGGTCTCTATCTCCTGACTCGTGATCCGCTCGCCTCGGCCTCCCAAAGTGTTGGGATTACAGGCGTGAGCCGCAGTGGCCGGCCTGTATCATCCTTTTTAATGTATTCTGCATGGTGCTATCAGAGTCATCTTTCTGAAATGTCAATCTAATGGCATCTTCCCTAGTCAAATTCATGTGATGACTACCTGCTGGAGAGAAAATAAACACAAGTTCCTCAATATAGAAATATGACTATTGCATAAAAGATTCTCCACTTAGATTTTATAATCACACAGAGTGACATGTTCTTAGATTATACTCTTCCTTCATTGTTCCTCCATTGTTTTCTTATGAAATCTCATCTATTCCCTTGACAGTGCCATCTCCAGTCAGCATGATCAGAATCACTTACTTAAAATATTCTCTCCTCCTGAAACCATAGCATACTGTTGAGATCTCTATCATACTGTATATTACAACATATTTTAATATTATTTATCTTTCTCTTCATATGAAGAACTACCTGGAAAGGAGAAAACTGAGATCAGGATCTATACCAATTCCTGGGCCAAAGGGTAATGATCCAATGGGATGTGTAGTGACTTTGAAGGGGTAAGAAAGAAATATTGAAGATAATTCAGTTTAGGGAAATTTATATTGATAAAATTATTAAAATGGGCTCAGATCAAGAGAATAGTTGTGTTTTATTTGGATATTTATTTGTAATAGGTATGTATGTAATAATATGTAATGCATATTATTTGTAATAGAATGTAGGAAAGCACTTTGATGTAGGAGAGCACTTCATATTGTGAATATGATGACCTACTCTATAAATATTGATCAGCTTCTGTCTCTAAGTAACTCATTGTTTTTAAATAGCTTCCTAAGGAAAGTGGTTCCAGCATTAGGCATGTAGGTTATACACATGTTTTCAACAGGTTGGATTCCTCTTTATCAAAAAGACATGGCTTTTACCATGGCCAAGAGACTAGTTTTCAATTGACTAAAACGAATCATTGATCTCCAGAATATTTCCACAATTCACAGACTAGACAATTATGTTCTAAGAAATTGATTGCACTGAATTCCTTACATTATTAAAAGAAATGTGCTGGATGGAAACTATCTCAGTCCATTTTGTGCAGCTATAACAAAATGTCTAAGACTGCATGATTTACGAAGAACAGAAATTTATTTTCTCACAGTTCTGGAGACTGAGAAGTCCAAGATCAAGGTACCAGCATCTGGTGTCTGGTATGGGCCCAGTCTCTGCATTCAAGATGATGCCTTGAACACTGACTGCTTCCTTTGTTGAGGAGGAAGGCTGTTCATTACAAAGGGGCAGAAGATACAGAACCCACACCAAATAGCCCTTTTGATAGCAGCATTAATCCCTTCATGAGGGTGGATACTATATAGCCCAAACACCTTTCAAAAAATTTCTTTTCCCAATTATCTTGCATTGGGAATTAATTTTTCAATACATGAATTTTAAGAAATACATTTAAACCTCAGAAGGTATCTATTCTGAAATCAGATTTTGTTTCCTTGTCTTATGTCCCTGCTAGTACCATAGGCTTAGCAGAGCTCTCTTTTATAGAGTTTTGTATTTGTCATCCGTTGTTACTAAGAGAATCACTTCACATAAAAATGAGAAAATTCCCATAAGATTTACTGCCTTTATCTTAAACTCAGAAACAGTTGACTGCACAAAACAGTGAAATATCTATTTGAGGCTAATGTTTTAACTAGGAGAAATTAACTTTTTAGGTAAGGATTTTATAGGAGCCAATGTATGCTATGAAATAACAAATAATATACATATGGTCCTGCTTCATTTAAATCTTATAACCCAAATTCATTGGTTTGTCAAGAAGCCAAAAGTAGAGACTATGTGTGTATGTATGTTTGTGTGTGTTTTGTGTGTGTGTGTTTGGGGGAGTGGGGTGGAATAGACATCACAGCTCTATTAGTTATAACTAAAAATGTTGGCTTCTCATCTTCATTCTTTGCTTTCTGCTAATTTCAATGTTTATTATACATAATATGAGTTGATTGAGTTGAAATCTGAGACTGTCTTTTGATGATTAGGAGCTTCTTATGCTACCAGGAAAATAGTAAAATAAATGGGAGAGGTTTCAGCACTAGTGGAGGCGATGAGTTGGATAATGTGTACTGTCACAAAATGGGGACAGGGAAAAGTAAGACTGGAATTGTTTCAGTGTAAAGAGAGAGGTGTTTTTTTGGCTATCCAAGGGCATGCATTACAATTCACATCCATTTTGCTTTATCCTTGACTTCTTTTCTTTTGTCTAAAGTGATGTACTTTATGTGGTTTGTGTTGAGGTATAATTTACATATAATAAAGTGCACAGATCAAGATTGTACAGTTTGATAAGTTTTGACAATTGTATATATCCATGTAACCACCACCCAAGATATAAAGCTTTTCCATCATTCGAGAAGGTTCCCTCGTACCCCTTTTTAGTAAATCCCCCCACCTCCCATTAATACTAAGAAATCACTATGTAATTTCTATCAGTATAAATGAGTCTTCTATATTCTTGGATTTTGTCTAAATGAAATCATGCAGCATGATTTGTGTTTTATTGCTTTTGCTCAAAATTAGGTTTTTAAGATCCATTCATTTACTAGTAAATTTGTATTTTGGTTTGGTTCTCTGAGTATTAGTTCACTGTGTAAATATACTATGATTTGTTTATGAGTTCTATTGAACATCTGGGTTAAGTTTTAGGCTTTTATGAATAAAGCTTCTATATACAATGTATATTATTTATTTTCAGTAAATTTTAGCAGTGGAACTGACACCAATACTTGATTTTGCTTTGAGGACTTTGCATGTAATTTAAGTTTAAGACATGTCAGTGGGTTAGCATTTGAAATTCACCTGGAAGAATGTTACTTGATTGAAGAGTCTCAAAGATACAAAGTCTCAAGAATAGAAAATGAAATGGCATCTAATGAAGGGACAGTGTTTTAAAGACTATAGCTTCATAATATCTTTTCATATCTGGTAGTGTTAGTCCCATGTCAATGCATTTTTCCATTTTGGGAAGTAGAATTTCTGTATTTTTAGTAGAGACGGGGTTTCACCGTGTTAGCCAGGATGGTCTTGATCTCCTGATCTCATGATCCACCCGCCTCGGCCTCCCAAAGTGCTGAGATTACAGCCGTGACCCACTACGCCCGGCCGGGAAGTAGAATTTCTACAGAAATATTTTTGCCTGTTCATTTATTTTTCATGTGAACTTTATAATCTGCTAATTTAGTTAAGGAGAATTCTTACTGATAAATTATAAAAATTGTATTGAATTTTTAGATTAAATTCAAGAGAGTTGATATAATACTGGGTCTGAGTCTTCAGATCCAAACAAAGGAAAGTTTTCCTTTTTAGCTCTCATTAGTATTTGAAAATTATCTTAATGTAGATAATACCCATTGCTTCTTAAGCTTAAATCTAGCTATTAATAAGTTCTTTTTTTTTTTTTTTTTTGCTAGTAAATTAGCCAGGCCTGCTTTCTGTCACCTGTACTGAAACAGGTAAAATATAAAGTAAGAAGGTCTCTATTAATCAATGGTGGATGGGGGGTGAGTCTCTAATGTGATTTTTTTTTTTACAGATGGATAAATGCAGTACTCTTTAAATTTACAGTTTCAACGTTGTTGGTTGAATAATAGCAAATTGTCATTGTAGGCTATAATCCTTTTCTTGGGAAACTGGATCAAGAACTAGGTTATGTTCTTTTTGATACTTAACATTAGACAATTCAGATAAATTTTGGCGGCCCCAAATTAGATCAAATGGCAGAAAAAATGCCCAGATATTTAGAAGCAAGATGTTTT
This sequence comes from Macaca mulatta, assembly GCF_049350105.2. Lineage (NCBI taxonomy): Eukaryota > Metazoa > Chordata > Mammalia > Primates > Cercopithecidae > Macaca > Macaca mulatta. The sequence goes on along the minus strand of NC_133408.1, from coordinate 134,086,854 downwards.
AACTAGTGAGCCAGGACCAGTGCCAAGACCAGAATTATTTTGAGGATGGGCTGCTGTCAGACAAGTGAATTCCTTCTCAATTGTTCCTTTGGCATGGTGTGTAGGTTCTTGGAGGAAAATTTGGTATGTAAGTGTGTTTTTATGGGCATCTGTGAAAATCAGAGGGAGAAGCAAAAAGCTAGGGAGAGAGAAAGAGAGAGACAGAGACAGGCAGCTAATTCATAAAGCTGTAACATGGAGCATACAGGAGAATTTTAACAAATAGTAGTTGCAGGGTTTATCTACCCTTATCGCTAAGGACATATGTTGCTATGGACACATGAAAATTTTACATGTGATCATGAGAATATTGTGTAAATTCAAACTGAAAAACTGAGGGAAGAACAATCCAGACTGAACTTATAAATAATAGTAATCTATATAATTTTTAAAAGTAAGATATTTTATATCTGAAGATGAAATTTTGAGATCTATTGATAGCAATTGTATATGGAAGTTTCCTATTTTATTATTATTAGATAGTTTATTAAGTAATACATTTTGATTTATTATATTTTTAAAGTTAGTATAGTATTAAAAAGTGATTTCTATACAATAAAATATAGGAAATAAAATATGCATGAAGTAAGGAAATTAAACCCATTCTTAGTGACTCAAACTAATGTATTAAAGGTACCCAATGTTAGCAATTTTGTGAATCTTTTTAATATTTATTTCATCTGTATATTTAATAAGCATATGCTAATCTTTTTTTTTTTTTTTTTTGAGGGGGAGTCTGGCTCTGTCCCCCAGGCTGGAGTGCAGTGGCCAGATCTCAGCTCACCGCAAGCTCTGCCTCCTGGGTTTATGCCATTCTCCTGCCTCAGCCTCCCGAGTAGCTGGGACTACAGGCGCCCGCCACCTCGCCCGGCTAGGTTTTTGTATTTTTTAGTAGAGACGGGGTTTCACCGTGTTAGCCAGGGTAGTCTCGATCTTCTGACCTCGTGATACGCCCGTCTCGGCCTCCCAAAGTGCTGGGATTACAGGCTTGAGCCACCGCGCCCGGCCGCATATGCTAATCTTATATATGACGTCTTGAACATCATTTTTGTTACTGAAACTATCTCATGAAAATTTCCACTTCAGCATACATACATCAATCTCTTTCTAATGATGTTTCATATTGTACCACATTCTACATTTATTACACTATATGTTTAGTGCTTTTATTGAATTAAGTACTGAAATACAAAATTTCTAGATAAAATATTAGTAGATTAATGTTCATTACAGAAACTATGAGAAGATCATAAAATGTTGGTAGTGTTTGGTTTTCAAAAATTGAGTCTTTCTGTCTTTGATCCTATAATCAAGTGTCTAGTCCCATATCCAAATCTATAAGATCAAAATGCAAATATATAGAATTTCTGGCAATCAGTCAGAGGTTTTACTCTTCGTATTTCCATAACTACTTGATTCTATTCCCAACTAATGTGACTCTCATGTTCTGTGGATCTTAGTCTCAGTTCTGCATCTTGCCCACTATATTTAAGATACGTATATGGTGTCTTCAGTATTTGACACTTTCTAGAAGAATATGACTTAAATATTTGGATCAAGGCTCCATGCTACAGTGGGAAGAGTAGCAATCACTGACACTTTATTATTCAGGAATCTTTACTGGACTGGTGCTTATATCACCATGGGGGAAGGTGAGAGAGTTTGGAATTTCATATGGGCCATACACAATTTAGCAAATGGAGAGTCAAGCTGGGTTTGGGGCTTTGAAAACAAGGGTTAATATAAGGCGCCTTCATGTATAAAAGTAATAAGCCTATTTTTAAGTCTTTCTTGAATAAGTAATTTTAGCTTAAGGATATTGATAAAATACTTTCATTAGGTTCAAAAGATAAATCTAACTATGTTGGATTCTAGCAAGATAATCCTGTTGGAGTGAATTAAATTACTTTGGTTATTCTGTCAAAGTTTCTTTAAAGAGATAAATCCTGAGCCATGTTTTAATGCTGAAGGAATGATCCCAGATTCTAGTGGAAGTTCCTTCCATGGAGCAGGTATGGCATGTGTGATGATATCAAGACTTGTGTGTTTATTAGCATCTGCTTTCTAAAATGTTTTTATATGCATATTTGTAGGGAAGAGAGAGGCTGAACAAAGACAAAGAAGGAGCCTGCTGGAATGAGTTTAGAAGATAAAGAAAAAAGTGCTGCAAATGGTTTTATTGGTTTAAATTTATATAACCTTTGTAAGGTTTTTCATTGCTTCACAATGTGGAAATGTATGTTTCTGCCATACATGCATGTGTCACTTGCCATGCCTATTTATTTCTGTATGAAATCATCATTTTGGTAACTCCTTCAGGGCTCAAAGTGAATTTGAGATGCATTCATAACACTATTTTGTAAGCTTTAAAAATAGTCTAGCTCAAATGTTTTAGGCCACAAACAATATTTTTCTTCAAAGTAAATCCATCACTGAATAAAATTCAATATAAGTATTTCCAGGTCATTTTTGAAAGTTCTGCATCAGTGGTTGTAATATTTTGTACCTGTAATTTCTGTATTTGAAACATTTAAGAGCCTCTTTGATTTGGGATGGCTGCTATATATGTATATATATGTAGTTGGACTTAAATTAGTAAATACTTCAAGATGAGATTCCATTTTTATCCAAAAGGCAGACAATCAGTAAGTAGATATGTCCTAAAATAAACCAAAGTCATATTATGACCTAAATGAAATAAAATACTGATTTATATCCAATAAGCTTCTAATTTATTTTCAAGATTTAATACTAGAAATGACATCCTAGCTATGGATGCCAGAGATTAAAACAATGGGTGTATTTGATATTTTACTTCCTCCTAAAACTCTGCTCCAGGTTTTGTTTGTTTGCTTGCTTTATTGTCAAAAGAAGGCCGAAAGGGATTTATCCTGTGGATAAAGACTCATGCATCAAGCACATTCTAGCGACATGTTTAGGAAACATTTTTTAAAATAAAATTTAAGTGATAGTTTTCAAGCAAGCAGGTTACACAGTATTCAATGTATTCGTCAAAAGACTTAAAATGATTAAAACACTAGTTTTTTTTTTTTTTTTTAGTAAGTAGACAGCATTTAATATTATAGGTAAATATCATTCAAGAAAAAACAGTTCTACAAATAACCAAGCATGAATATAATCTCTAACCTGTTTCTGACATAATATATTCATGAAAAAAAAATCTCCTGAAACTAGATATATAACTTGCAGACTATTCAGAACCTGTCTGTTTTCATAAAGATTCCTAATGGCATTTTGTACGATCTTTTTGCCTGAATACTTTCCAATCAAGTGATCTCATGAAAGAATACAGAAATTTAGCACTTAGAAAGCTCCTATGTTGTTCACAGTACATATATGTGTCATCAATTGGATGTCAATTACTAACTTCGGTTGTTATGAGAACTTTTGAGCCCAAGCAGTTTTGAAAGATCCATTGTCATTGCTGTTGTTGAGGTACACACTTATCTATAGATACTTTCCTGAAAGGCTTGAAACCAGAGCAAAGAAAAGCATTTGCAATTTTCAGTAGGCTCAGAAATAATAACAGAGTCTGAATTTTCACTGAAAATTGCTATCTTACCATTTATTTGACATATTATTGATTCAAGGCAAATTATTACTAAAAAATATAATTAATATTTCCTTTGTGAAATACTAATAATTAATGGTTATATCTAAGCTTGCATCTATATAAGAAGAACAATATAAAAACTGTCTTAAATCAAATGGCTAATTTGCCAACATTTTATGTCCTTACACTTTATCATTTCACAATTACAGAAGAGTTTCCTTAATCTCCCTCCACTTAACTGAGTTTCAAGATGAACCAACATTGTTTAACAATGACTGGTGTCATTTATGCACATAGGCTCAGGGTTCCCTAACTATATTCCAGAGCGCATCACTTACTTGTTCCCTCAACAATTAGGTTGTATCAAGAAGCGATTGTGGGATTGGCAGGGTGGTTCATGCCTGTAATCCCAGCGCGTTAGGAGGGAGACCACAATGGAAGGATCACCCAAGTCAGGAGTTCGAGACCAGCCTGGCCAACATGGTGAAATCCTGTCTCTAATAAAAATACAAGCAAATAAGCTGGCGTGGTGATGAGTGACTGTTATCCAAGGTACTTGGGAGGCTGAGGCAGGAGAATCCCTTGAATCTGGAGTGGAGGTTGAAGTGAGCTGAGATGGTGCCACTGCACTCCAGCCTGGACGACAGAGTGAGACTTTTGTTTGGAGTATTTCTATAAGCATCACATGTTCAGATGTCATATAAAGGAAACTTATTATTAAAATTTGACTTTTCCAGTTTCTCTCATATTTAAGAACAGCTCTAGGTACACGTGACTACCTCTTCCAGAGACTTACTACAACAGGGGAGTAAATATCTGGTAATGTTTGTACTTATTTGAAAAAAAAAAAAAAAAAAAGATTTCCATTCTGGAACTTTAAGACGTTGAGTTATTTGAAAAATTACTGTGGAAAAACAAAAAACAAAAAACAAAACAAAAAACAAAAACAAACAAAAAACAAAAAACAAACAGGAAAAGATCACCTTATCTTACATGTTAGATTCCTGATTCCTTGCTAGAACAAATCCTTGCTAGAACAAATGAGATACAAATTAGGTACCTCAGAAAAGGAAATGTCAAATAAAGGAGAAATCTATGGGATCAGAGATGATGGTATGTTTAAATTTTTTCCATTAAATTTTCACAAAAATTTGATTACTTATTTGTCTCACAGGTACAATAAGCTTTTCTCTTTTGAAATTAGCTATTTATAGCTTTTCACCATATGGGAAGAGTGTTTGTACAATCCTTAGTCATTACTGTTTTAAGATTTGAGGTTTGGCTGTACTGTTTTAACTATATTGTTTGATATATTATAAAATAGGAAACAACGGATGAAGTTGATTATTTTTGCTATTTTATTATAAGTGAGCATTTATTTAAAAAGAGATTCTGGCACCAAACTAAGTAAGGTATATTTTATAAATGCTAAATTTAGTTATAATGTTCAATACTGCCAGCATACATTGTCTTTCAGGGTAGTATAAAAATAAGACCCTCTTGTTAGGAGTTTTCCAAGGGCCTGAATTTTACACCTTTTATACCATTTCCACATGAGGATAGTCTTTCCACTTTATAGTGCTAATAACTTTTCTCTGGGGAAAAAGTAATAGGTTTTAGTCATGCTTCCAGGAGAAATTTTGTATGTTCAGGTAAAATTTAACCTTTGACTAAACTTGATTTGTACTCTAAAAGTTAAAAAGACAGAATCCAGATAAATGAAAACAACATACATATAAAACACTTCTTTAAAAAAATAACTAATATAGAAGTAATACAGAATGTGTAATTGTAGTGTTAAATGCCACTCATTATTTTAAAAACTAAGAGACAAAAAGGGTCACATAAACATAAAAATAATACAGTCAGAAAACATTGCCATTGAGAAAATTTACACATTAGCTACAGGCATTTAATCAATTACATGAGACCAACCTTGTACATGCAGTTTTGGGTTGCCCATTGAAAACATAGGAACTACAAATTTTAGAATTGGAAGTGGACTCAGAAATTTACCAGTAGAACATTCTCCACCCAACATAGAAATCATTCAATGTAAAAATAAATCGAATAATATACTTAATAATGCCGTCCCTAATTCTTCTTGGATTTTCCAGTGACTGAAAGATTCTCCTCAGAAAATATTCATTTATTATCTCTAATTTTAAAATATTCTCTCTCATTCCTGTGAAAATTTGTTGGATGCAACTTCTACCCACTGATTATTAGTTTAATTTCTGCATATCTTATTCAACAAACTTTTGAATGACTAATTTTTATTAGGCAACATATTTCTTTTTATATACATCTGACGAAAAGAAGGCAAATAGCTCAGGAGACTCATTGAGGCACCATTCATAGGAAAGAAATAATAAAGACAGGAAAAGAGGTGTTAGGGTTATATGTTGCCTACCATTATCTGAAGCAGTGCAAAGCAATGCATCAGAGATGGATGTCAGATTCCAGGAAGGTGATCTTTACAACTCTTCACTCCTTTTCTGGAGTGATTAGGGGATGGGATATAATACTAAGTCCTCTCTTACCAACTCAGTGTTCAGAGAAAGTGACAGTACAAGAGGTACCACTCTTCCTCTGAAGGGAGGGTAGTCAAGCTCCAAGCCAAAGGTTACAGTAAGATTTGCCATGTTTGTGTTTATGATTAGGGGGCTGGAAGTTCTTGACTATGGTAAAAGATTATTTTAAGTATCTTACTGGGAACATAACAATTTCTCACAAGTTTTATAGGAGACCAGTTTCTTTTCTCTGAGACCAGCCTTAACGGAACCAGGCTTGGAAAAGTTAAACCCTATCTATCAAAATATTTTCAAATATTTGATGGCAACTTGCATTTTCCTGTAAGCTTTTCTCTTTACTTAAATGCACAATCTGCTGCAAGCCTTGAACTCTTTGAGTGCAAGGATAATTTTTTCATCCCATTATCAAGCTCAGTTTTGTTTTATAGCGTGCACTTAAATGTTTGTAGAATGCACGGATAATCATAGCCCTAATCCAGGGTATTGGTTCAGCATGCTTTCCATAACATTGAAGTTTATGGAGGTTCCTCTTAAAGTTGGTGCCCAAAACCAGGAACCATCTTCCAGATCCATGTGTTTAATTTTCTTTTATATTGCCATATGTAAATTAGCACAGTCCAAAAGTAGATTTTTTTTTTTTTTTTTTTTTTTTTTTTAAGTATCAGGGTAACACTTTTGGCTCATTTTGAGATTGTGGTTATATAAAATCTTGGACCTTTCCATGAACTCTTGTCATTCCAGAAGACCAACCCATATATTACGTTCAGAAGAAAAATGGTCTCATCTTTGAGCAGTCACATCCTGTACTTAGAAAATTATCTTTTGAACTTAAAATCAGGGCCATATGTTTTCTCCTTTAAACTTCATCTTGCTGCTCTAAGTTTATTTCACTCTAACAAGCTCATTTTGCCTTCTAAATATATCACCCTACATATCATCAACCCCACATTGCCTTCTGAAGACTTGACAAACATATCTTTTTAACAGTAAACAAAAGCAATCATTTACAAAAGAACAAGTCCCTGTGGCGGGTACAATCAACTAGGTTTGACATATGCGTACTCATCACAATTAGTTTCATTGTTTTTTTTTTTTTGTTTAGCAACTGTAAGTTAGAGCAACCGACATAAAACAAAACAATATGAAAAATGTGCAGCTATCCTATTTTCTTAATCTTGCAATCTATCATCATAAGACATAGAATGTGGAGTGAAGAATTAAGAATGAGTTTGCAACTTAGATTCAGATATCCACTCCAACACTCCATAGCTGTGTATGTTCAGCATTAGCCACTCTGAGTTTAACTTTTCCTTATTTGCCAAAATGATGTTGGTGTGAGCATTGAGATGGTATGTGTATTGCACCAACGCAGGTCTGAGACTTGCCATAGAAATGAATTAAATATTGAATTCCTCCTCTATACAGAAAGGACACAAGAACATTTCGAACTGTAGATATTATAAACCCTTTGTTATTTGTTGATTGCCTTGTCTTTATATTTTATTTGATCTCAATACATCTGAAGCTTATGGGTTTTTAGATTCCATATCTTAGTTTTTAAATATTGGGTTAGCTGTACACCTCTATTATTCTGGACCTGTGTTTGTCCAGGACTTCTGAGAAGCAGATGCCAAGATGGGATTAAATGTGCAAGGGTATTATTAGAGAATCAACTGTGTGGAAGAAAATTAAGAGGGAACAGAGAATTTTTGAAAAAGCTTTGGAACCTAAGTGAAAGAGAGGGAGAAAAAGTTGTATAGAAGTCCTCTAGACAGTTGAGCAGGCTAAGGAAGTGTTAGTAAAACCATCAGAGAGTCCTTCTCAGTCTGTGTCTCCTGGCGGCAGTGCTGTCTTTGTATGCTTTCCACGCTCAGTCATAGGCTGGGGGCACCATGTGGGAAGCATGGCTTCAAAGCAAACGCCAAGATAGAATAGAGAGCACTGTAGCATCAGTCTTAATCAATTAAACCTCCTGTTGTTGGAGGTGTATGAAGCGGGGCCTCTTTGAAAAGTCTGAGTCTTTATTAAAGAAAAGTGTAAATAGTGTATAGTATAGATCATGATCAACTGTACCATAGTAAGGATTTTTTTAAGTAACATTAGCAACATGACTTTTTGGAGGTCTTGTTATAAATGAGCATCTGCAAAATACAAAGATAATAACCCATATTAATGTTTATGACCTCAGGTAATGTAAATAGGGCTAAGCACGATGAAAAGGAACAAGAAGAGAAGAAAATGGAAAGGAAGGAAGAGAAGTAAGAGAAGCAGCAAAATGCTCCCACAAACAACTCTAATACAAAATATCACCAAAAGCTATGAAACATATGGTGCATTATAAAGCACCTTGGATATTGCCCAATACAAACTTCTCATCTTAAAAATTAGGATACAGAAGCAGAGATTTAAGTAATTTGGTCAAGGCTATTCAAATCCTTGGCTCTGTTCTTTATATTGTATCACTTGAGTAGCTTAGTTACCAAATGGTAATTATAAAAGATTCTAAAACATAGTAGGCAGATTACCTGGCAGTGTAGGATTGAATCTTATTACAAACACATGGTCACATAAAGCAAATAGATTTAATGCCACCTATAATATTCATATTCTAGAAAAGCAGACATTGTTGCTGTTTTCTGAAGAGCTAAAGCAGAATCTCAAGTACAGTTTGGCAGAGACTAACAAAACATTTTCTGTCATAAACAAGGGAATAATTGTGAATAATAGAGCTCCTTAATTACAAAAGAGTTCATTGTTAAAGCTATGATGTCACACTGATAATGCAAGTGCAGTTCTGCAAACAGGTGAGTGGAAGATGAATGGAAGAACTTCACAGTTGACATGGGACCCAGGAAAAACTAGCACCCTTTCTTTGATATTTTTGCAGGGCTATTTAGGTGTCTGCTTTAGAGAGGGTAAGGCTAGTTGGCACACCAGAGCATCAACTAGACTGCCAATTTGGGATGGCAGATAACTTCACAAAGGTCCACTTTCAAACTGTTAATTATAAATATTTTTAACCAAAAAGTGCTTCCAGTGTAAGAATTTTTCATTAATCCAAGTTCATCCTTAGAATTTAATCATGAAATAAGCAAAATAAAGAAGCAATAATAGTAATTTATACTTTAGAAACTCACCAAACAAAATATAATCTTTTTTATTACAAATTTTAAAATGGTGAGTAGTCAAAATCATTCAGATACAGAATTATGGGGTTTGCTTGTTTGCTTATTTTTTTTACAGAATAACTCTATCTATAGTTACATAGTTTTAAATTTATAATGTCTACAAGTCGAATTTTTCTTTTATTCTAATTTCTGAGAATGAGCAAATGAAAATAATACTGAATATACTTAAAGAGAATAAATATAATGCCACAAATATATTACTATGTAAAATGTATAAATGGAAAGTATGAAATAAAAACAGTGAAAAGTTGACTCACAAATTGTTTCTGATAAAGTTATTAAATTGGTGTTGCAGAGACCACATCCCCATTCCATTCTACACCTGTCCACATCCCCCATTTCTGTGCTCCACTGCAAGGCAATTCAGTCTTCCGAGGTTTATACTCCGCAGTTCTTGACAACAGGAGATAAATCCTGTAATTTTATTAATCCCCACTGAAACGTTGGTATTACTGCCATTTGACTCATAATGTAAAAAACTAAGCAACAAAAATATATTCAGCAAAATATATCCAGGAATTATTTCAATAAAACTGTTAACTATGGTTTGTGTTAAATATATATATATATAGAAATATGAGAACACAACAGCCTCCATAAACTGAGATTAGTGTTCCATTACAAAACCAGAAGGTACTATGAGTTTTGGTATGAACTGAGGGAAAAGGGGCTTTAGTTGTTATATTTTCCAGTGAAAATTTTAGCTTTAACCTAAACCATTATAATGATAAGCATTGAATTATGTGTTTCCTTGTCACTAACAAGCAAATAATAATATCTCATTATATTATGTATTGAACGATTCTTCTTTGAACTCAAAAAGAAGAGAAAGCCGGACAACACATCCACTTTAAAGAATATAAAATACTGAGAATGAGGAATTTTCACCACTCATTCAGTTTTTAACACCTTTAATTATGAATTTTATCACTCAGCATTATGGACCAACTTGCCTATGACCATGGTGGCAAACCTACAGAAGGACAAATAATCTACAAATTCTTGATTTTTACTTCATAACCCACAATAATAGGCCACCCAGTTGCTGAATATTTGTAAACATTAAGAGAAACACCTAAGGGTCAGTTTTGGAAGACAAATGCCATCACAAAGTTTAAATTATCAGGAAACAAAAGAAAATAATAAATAAAATCAACATGTCTTCATGAAGGAGGCAGTTTTCCTTCCATTTCTAGACACAATTATTTATATATAAATAAATTTCTTTTTAGTTGAGTTGCAGGTGCTTTTACAGCTACAAGCTGATGACTGAAAGTGACCATGGATATCACTTACTCTATTCCCTGACTCCCTAAGTGGCACTTAAATATTCCTATGCAATAGATGACTGTACTTCAAGTGACTGCCAAAGAAGGGGATCCCTCCTCTCTCAGTTGGAAATTCAAAGTTGCCTTTTGTACAAGGAGTTATAATAAAGTAACCTAAATTATTCTGAAGTGTTTAGATTTAGAGAAGACTTAGTCATTATCCTTCTTCGTAATAACATTAATATTTTTGAAGTGAGTCTCTGTATTTGATCTTCCACACTCTAAGAAAGCTGGTAGTGTTTCCCCAGTTCTAGCATTCCCACTTGACAGTCTAGTTCCATTTGAGTTTTTAAGATTGATATGGTGACTTTTGATTTTTCAGTTGATGTACATTGCCCTTTTCTAGCCTTTCTACAGCATCATAGCATAGAAGCAAAATATCACTTAATAGAATTAAGTTACAGATTTAGGTGATGGTAGGCATTGCCCCTCCTACCGACTAGGTACCAATTATCTGCAATGTCTGAACATCACTACCTTAGAAATTAGAAACCTATAGTTGACCTATTATCAGATTGATGATTATAAGACAAAAATAGACATGAAGACAGATAAAAGTTCTGTGTTTCTTCTTTAACAAAATGAACATCCTGCCTTATGGCTTTAAACCTGTAAAAATGCCAGGGGAGTTTTATTCTTTTCCTTATCTAGCAAACCAAAATTTTAGTGCTTACAAAAATCTGCCCAAGGACATAAAGTCTGGCTCAATTTATTGTAATTTCTTTTAATGAGAGGAAACCAGAAAATGTGCTAGTTTGGGTCAGGTTGCTAGATTTGCTACAAGAAAAATCAGACCACATTACCAAGATTTATCAGATAATTATGTTTTATTTAACAATAAACTAACAACTGAGGATTTATAAAGGATTGAGACAGAGACAGAAAAAATACTGAAATTCTGAATCTTTTTTCAAAATCATATTCAGCCTTCTAAATAAGTAAATAAATGTCTTCTCCATTTCAAAATATGCAAGGCTCAGGGAAATGTGCAATGGGTCAAGGAAGAGCATTGCTTCAAGAAGAGGATTATAATTATAGTTCTGCCATAGATTTACTCAGACAAATCACTTACATTTGATAAATGGGATTGACAAATCACTTACATGGGATACATTCAGATTAGCTGGTTTTCCTCTTTGATACTAAAACATGGTTTCTTCTGTAAACTGCAAAACAAAATTTATAAAAAGAAAGAAGACAAATGTTTTTATCAACTGATGATAATTTCTTAAATATAATATGCTTTGCTAAAAGTACATTATTTGGTCAAAATGAGAGTTAATTCTAGCACAGTTAAGAATTTTCATATTGTCAAGTGTCCTGTTTGGTTTCACATAAGTACCTGAGTGTCTTTCACAATGTATATTTATGCATCTGGTCAAATGTTATTGAAATATCTCTGTTTGTTGTTGTTTCTTTGTTAGTAGATAGGCGATAGGGTTCATTGAAGAAATACGTATGTATCTATCTATCAATCAATCAATCATCTATCTAGCTATATATCTAGCTTTGATCTATCTATCTAGCTAGCTAGCTATCATCTATCTATGTATCTATCCCTCCTCCAGTTTCTTGAAGGATAATTTCTTATACGTGGGGAAATATTCTTGAAAATATTTGGATGTAGTTTGCATATGTGTATATGATTTCATAACAAAATTAATCTGTAGATAGATTTTATATATATATATCATATCAAATCATATCAGGTAAGTTATATATATATTTATATATATTACTATATATATTATTATAGATATATTTTTATATATTACTATTTATATATTACTTACCTGATATGATTTGGCTGTGTCCCTACCCAAATCAATTCTTGAATTGTAGCTCCCATAATCCCCATGTGTCATGGGAGGGTCTCGAAGGGAGGTAATTGAATCATGGGGTCGGTTACCCTCATGCTGCTGCTCTCATGTTAGTGAGTGAAATCTCAAGAGGTCTGACGGTTTTATAAGGGGCTTCCCACTTTACTTCACGCTCATTCTCTCTCCTGCCTCCCTATGAAGTGGTGCCTTTTTCAGTAAGTTTCCTGAGGCCTCCCCAAGCCATGCAGAACTGTGAGTCACTTAGTCTTCTTTCCTTTATCAATTACTGAGTCTCAGGTATTTCTTTATACCAGTGTGAGAATGGACTAATACAATAAACTGGTATTAGCAGAGTGAGATACTGCTATGAAGATACCCCAAAATGTGGAAGTGACTTTGGAACTGGGTAACAAGCAGTGGCTGGAACAGTTCAGAGGGCTCAGAAGAAGACAGGAAAATATGCGAAAATTTGGATCTTCCTAGAGATGTGTTGAATGGTTTTGATAAAAATGCTGATAGTGATACGGACAATGAAGTCCAGGCTGAGATGACTCAGACGGAGATGAGAAACTTATTTGGAACTGGAGCAAAGGTGATTCCTTCTATGCTTTAGCAAAGCAACTGGTGGCATTTCACCCCTTCCCTAGAGATCTGTGAAATTTTGAACTTGAGAAACGTGATTTAGAGTATCTGGCAGAAGAAATTTCTAAGAAGCGAAGTTTGACTTGAGTGCTCGTAAAAACATTCAGTTTTATTCATTCACAAATATAAGCTTTGGAACTGAAACTTATATTTAAAAGGGAAGCAGAGCATAAAATTTCAGAAAATTTGCACTCTGATGATACAATAGCAAAGAAAAACCCATTATCTGAGGGGAAAGACAAGTCAGCAGCAAAAATTTGCATAAATAATGAGGAGCCAAATGTTAATTGCCAAAACAACGGGGAAAATGTCTCCAGGGCATGTTAGAGGTCTTCACAGTAGCCTCTCCCATCACAAGCTTGGAGGCCTAGGGGAAAAAATGATTTTGTGAGCCAGGACCAGGACCTTGCTGCTTTGTGCAGTCTTGGGACTTGGAACCTTGCTTCCCAGCTGTGGCTAAAAGGGAACAATGTACAACTCAGGCCATTGCTTCAGAGAGCACAAGCCCCAAGCCTTGTCAGTTTACTCATTGTGTTGGGCCTGTGAGTGTACAGAAGTCAAGAACTGAGGTTTGGGAGCCTCCTCCTAGATTCAGAGGATAAAAAGAAATGCCTGGATATGCAGACAGAAGTATGCTGCATATATGCAGCCCTCATGGAGATCCTCTACTAGGACAGTGCAGATGGGAAATGTGGGGTTGGAGCCCCCACACAGAGTCCTCACTAAAGCACTGTCTATTGGAGCTGTGAGAAGAGGGTCACCATGCTTTATACCCCAGAATTCTAGATCCACTGAAAGCTCACATTGTGCACCTGGAAAAGCCAAAGCCACTCAACACCAGCTTGTGAAAGCAGCCAGGAAGGGGGATATACCCTGCAAAGCTACAGAGGCAGAGATGCCCAAGACTATGGGAACCCACCTCTTGTGTCAGTGTGACTTGGAAGTGAGATATGGAGTCAAAGGAGATCATCTTGGAACTTTGAGATTTGAGTGCTCCACTGGACTTCAGACTTGCACGGGGCCTGTAGCCTCTTAATTTTGGCCAATTTTTTCCCATTTAGAATCGGTATATTTACCCAATGCCTGTACCCCCCATTGTATCTAGGAAGTAACCAATTCACTTTTGGTTTTACAGGCTCATAGGTGAAAGAGACGTGCCTTGATGAGACTTTGGACTTGGACTTTTGAGTTAATGCTGGCATGAGTTAAGACTCCAGTGGACTTTGGAAGAGTGGGATTGTGTTACGAAATGTGAGGGCATGATGTTTGGAGGGGCTAGGGGTTGAATGATCTTGTTTGGCTGTGTCCTCACCCAAATTTCATCTTGAAATCTAATTACCATAATCCCCATGTGTTACGGGAAAGACCTGGTGGGAGGTAATTGAATCATGGTGACAGTTGCTCCCATGCTGTTCTTCTTCTCTAGTGAGTGTGTTCTCACAAGATCTGATGGTTTTATAAGGGACTTGCCCCTTTGCTCTCATTCTCTCTCCTGCCAGCCTGGGAAGAGGTGCCTTCCACCATTATTGTAAGTTTCCTGAGGTCTTCCCAGCCATGTGGAACTGTGAGTCAATTAACGCTTTTTCTTTCATAAATTATCCCATCTCAGGTATTTCTTCATAGCAGCATGAGAACAAACTACTTTATTACCTAACATACAATGATAACTTTTGCAGATTAAATTTTAATTATTCATCACTACATGTGATCCTTACTTGGCATTATAGAATACTATGTAGTCCATGATGTAAAAATGATTATAATTTTGAAGAGAGAACATTTATATATTATTAGATCAGTACTTGCGTGTGTATTAGAGAATAAATATTTCTTATCTGGTTATTTCCATCTACATTGTTTTGTGACTAGACTTGGAATGTATCACAAAATCAAATCAGTGGTTATGTACACAACTTTGGTCATACTATAACTTTGTGCACGCTTCTGTTGACAAGATTTCAGGCCATTCATCCTTTTCTGGGTTATATATGTGTTCATCTCAAATTCCTGTTAATGGAAGCCTTCTAAATAAAACTAATTCTGTGAGCCTCTATGAACCATACAAATGGACAGAGTTTAAACTACCCAGATGAATAATGAAGTTAATAATGCTATAAATATTATCTGAAGATTGGTGAATATAGTTGATTTGAATTAAAAAATAAAACAAAAACATTAATCAGAGTAAGATCTGAATTATCAAACTTTACATTCTTTTAGAATCTGTAATAGAAGTATTTTCATAAAATACATCCCTGAATTAAACTTACTTCTCTGTGAGCAAAATTTCACTTTTTAAATCAGTTATAAATTGTTAGTACTTATTCTCTAGTATCTACTTTTAGGTTAAATAGCTGTTTGTTGTTTATATGAAAGAGTAAGGAGATGAATGGTATCTTTATAAGGAAGAAAAACATCTGGAACCACAGAGTAAACTCCACATATCATTATAGCCTTGTCCTGTGGAAAAGGCAGATCTTTTCAAATGTCTTGAAAACATTATGGTGAGGCTGGTTGCTCTTGAGCTATCTTCTTGTCTTCCTGGTTACTGGCTCATGGTCACGTCTGTTTTTCTGATTTCCTGATGGACTTTCTCTCCACATTGCTACATAAACCACTAGCCTGCACTCTCAATCACATTTGGAAATGTTTTCTGAGATGTGGTTTTGGCAGTTTTGTTTTGTTTTTTTTTCTTTTTTCTCTGGCAGTCGATTCAATTCTGGCTAATCTTACCTCTTTTGTTGTTGTCATTGTTGTTGTTGTTGTTGTTGTTGTTTCTGAAATAGATTTCTTGGATTCGGCTCTCTCCTTTGGTCCTGATTTGCTTAAATTTAAATATAGCTGGCAGTTATTAAATAGAAAGTACTGAACAAACTTTTGTTTATGTTTCCAAAATAATTCCTAAAATTATCTTTTATTTCGACTTAACTGTAATATGGATGAAAGCAAGTTAATACTTTCTCATCATTCAAGCTGTTATAGATTTTCTTTTCTTTAACAAGCATGTAAGTTTCAAATTTTGCTTGTCATTGCTCTTCTACAGGCATGCAATTTTTATAAAGAAAACATACTGTTATTAATGTAAAAATGACACTTAAAATATTCTTACAGTATTTGCCTAAGCATTTTGCACAATGTGGTCATGTTTTGCCAAAATTTCTTTTGTGTGTTTATTTATTTTACAAATACAATAGTACATATTAAATGTGTATAACATGTTGTTTCAAAATGTGTATACATAGTGGAATGACTACATTCAGCTAATTAACATATGTATTTGTTCACATACTTAAAATACTTTTGCGCTGGGAACACATAAAATCTACTCTTCTAGCAATTTTCAAGTATATAATATTTCGTTGTTACCTACAGTCATCATGTTGTACAATAGATAGCTTGAACTTATTTCTCCTACCTAACTGAAATTTTGTTTCCTTAACCAACATCTCTTAACCCTTTTCCCCCCACCCCCGTCCTCTGATAACCATTATTCTATCCTCTACTTTTATGAGGGCAACATTTTTCAATTTCACATTTAAGTGACATCCTGTAGAATTTATCTTGCCATGCCTAGTGTAGGTCACTAAACATAATGTCCTCAAAGTTTATCCATGTCATAAATGACATGATTTCCTTTTTAAAGGCTGAATAGTATTCCATTGTGTGTATAATACATATTCTTTATCCATTTATTCTTTGATGAACACTTTGGTTGGTTCCAATCTTTGCTATTGTGAATAATGCTGCAATGAACATGGAAGTGCAGATATCTCTTTGATATGCTGATTTCATTTCTTTTGGAAATATGCCTAGTACTGGGATTGTTGGATCATATGTTAGTTCTGTTTTTGATTTTTAGAGGAACCTTGTTTTTGTTTTTCATAATGGCTATACTAATTTACATTCTCACCAACAGGGTTCAGTGTTACCTTTACTCCACATCCCACCAATCCTTGTTATCTTTTCCCTCTTTGATAATAACCATTCTAACGTAAGTACAGTGCTAAATCATTGTGGATTTGATTTGAATTTCTCTGATTATTAGTAATATCGAGCATTTTTTTCAGATCTCTGTTGGCCATTTGTAGATTTCTTTGAAGAAATATATATTCAGATTTTTTTACCAAGTTTTAATTGGGTTGTTATCTTACTATTGAATTATTTGAGTTTCTTATATATTTTGAATATTAATCCCCTTTAGCATATATATGGTTTACAGATTTTTTCCCATTCTGTAGGGTGTCTCTTTATTTTGATGGTTTCCTTGGCTGTGCAGAAACTTTTTAATTTAACAAAATCCCATGTATCTCTTTTTTATTTTGTTTCCTATGCTTTTGAGTCCATATCCAAAAAATTATCACCCAATCAAATGTCATTGAGTTTTGTCCCTATATTCTCTTCCAGTTGTTTTAGAATTTCAGGATTTACATTTAAGTATTTAATCTATTTTAATTTGATTGGCATGCATATATGGTATATGACGAGGGCCTAGTTTCATTTTTCTGCATGGGGATATCCAGTTGTTCCAGCACCCTTTATTGAACAGACTATATTTTCCCCATTGTACAGTCTTGGCACCTTTCCTGAAAATCAATTTACCATAAAAGCTTGGACTTATTTCTGGGCTCTCTATTCCATTTCATCAGTCTGTGTGCTGTTTTTATACCACTACTATGCTGTTTTGATTACCATATCTTTGTAGTCTATATTAAAGATAGGGAATGTTTTGCTTCCAGTTTTGTCTTTTTTGTTCCCGATTACTTTAGATATTCAGAATCAATTGTGACTCTTTACAAATTTTATTTTTTTTTACTTCTATGGAAAATGTTATTAGTATTTTGATAAGTATTGCATTGAACCTGTAGATCACTTTGAGTAACAGAGATATTTTAATAACATTATTTCTCAAAATTTGTGAACATAGAATATCTTTTCATTCATTTGTGCCTTCTTCAGCTTCTTTCATCAATGTTTTATAGTTTCCAGTGTAGAAGTTTTTCATCTCCTTGATTAATTGTTTTCTAAGAATTTCCTTTGATAACTATTATAAATGGAACTGTTTTCTTTACTTCTGGTTCAGATAGTTTGTTGTCAGTATATAGAAATGCTACTGATTTTTGTATGTTGATTTTATATATTGTAACTTTACTACATTTGGTTTTTGGTTTTATCTCTTTTGTCAGTTTTTAAGGTTTTCTATATATAAGGTCATATTATGTGCAAATAAGGACAATATAACTTCTTCCTTTCTAACTTACATGCCTTTTATTTCTTTATTTTTTCTAAATGTTCTGTCTACAACTTCCCATGCTACATCAAATAGAAGCGGTGAGAATGGGCATCCTTGTCTTCTTTCTAATAATGGAGGAAAAGCTTTAGAATTTTCACTATTAAGTATGATGTAGCTGTGGGTTTGTCATATATAGCTCTAATTGTGTTGAGGTATTGTCTTTCTATATCTAATTTATGGAGAGGTTTTATCACGAAAGATATAGGATTTCATCTATTTTTTTCTGAATCTATTGAGATAATCATATGATTTTCTGTCCTAAAATTTGTTAATGTGGCATATCACATATATAGATTTGCATATGTTGAACCATTCATATATTTCTGAGATCAATCCTACTTTATTGTGCCGAATGATTCTTTTGATATTCTGTTGAATTCAATTTCCTACTATTCTGATAAGGATTTTTGCATGTATGTTCATCAGAGATATTGGCCTGTATTTTCTTTTCCTGTAATGTCTTTATCTGGCTTTGGTATCAGAGTAAAGATGGCATCTTAAAATGAATTTAGAAGTATTCTCTGTTCTTCAATTTTTTTGGAAGAGATTGAGAAAAATTGATATGAGTCTTTTCTGAAATGTTTGGTAGAATAAAGCAGTAAATCCATATGTTCTGAGCTTTTAATTTGATGGAAGATATTTTATTATTAATTCAATCTCCTAACTAATTGTTGGTCTCTTCAAATTTTCTATTTATTCATAATTCAATCTTGGTAGTTGCATGTGTCTAGGAATTTATTCATTTCTTATTGGTTATCCAATTTTTTGGTGTATAGTTGTTCATGGTAGTCTCTTATAATCATCTATATTTCTATGTGAATTGTTGTAATGTCTTTTCTTTTATTTATAATTTTATTTGAGTCCTCTTTTTTAGTACTTAGTCTAGCCACAGGTTGGCTGATTTTGTTCTCTTCAAAAATTAAAAAAAAAAACTCTTTGAGTTTTGTTGATCTTTTATTATTTTTTTCTGTCTCTTTTATTTATTTCTATCATAATCTTTATTATTTTCTTCACTCTGCTAGTGTTGAGCATAGTATATTTTTGTTTTTCTACTTTAAGTGTACTAAAGATTGTTTATTTGGAATCTTTCTTCTTTTGGGATATAAGTGTTTATTACTATAAACTTTCCTGTTAGAACTGCCCTTGCTGCATCTCGTTAAGTTGTGGTATATTGAGTTTCCATTATCATTTGTCTCAATATATATATATTAATTTTCTTTTTAATTGCTTCTTTGATTTATTGTTTTTTCCAGAAGCATGTTGTTTAACTCCCAAGTAGTTTTTAATTTTCTGAATATGCTTCCATTATTGGTTTCTAGTTTTATACCTTTGTGGTCAGAAAAGATACTTGATATAATTTCAATCTTCTTAAATTTTTTTAAGATTCATTTTTTTGGACTAGCATATCATCTATCCTGGAGAATGGTCCACCTACAGTTAAGAGGAATATGTATTCTGTAGCTGGATGGACAGTTCTGTATATATCTGTTAGATTCATTTAGTCTAAAGTGTAGCTCACATTTGATGTTTTTATAATGATTTTCTCCCTGGAGAATCTCTTCATTGTTAAGAGTAAAGCCTTGAAGTCACTTACTATTATTGCATTACAGTCCAATTCTCCTTTTATTAGTATTTGCTTTATATATTTAAGTGCTCCAATGTTGGTTGTATATATATTTATACTTGT
Organism: Macaca mulatta; assembly: GCF_049350105.2. NCBI lineage: Eukaryota > Metazoa > Chordata > Mammalia > Primates > Cercopithecidae > Macaca > Macaca mulatta. Next base: position 134,066,752 of record NC_133408.1, on the reverse strand, counting down.
TGCATCTTCTTCCAGAATTTATCCTTTTTTCAGTATATTTAGCTGGACCTAAAGCTTATTTTATCTCATACAAGTATACTTATTGCTCTCTTTTAGTTTTCATTGGCTTAGAATATCTTATTTCATACCTTGATTTTTAGTCTATGTGTGTCCTTACAGGTAAAACAAGTCTCTTGTGGACAGCATAAAGTTGGGTCTTGTTTTTCCATCTAGTCAGCACTCTATGCCTTTAGATTGAATAATTTAATCCATTTACAAATAAGGTGATTATTGATAGGTAAGTAATTACTACTGCCATGTTAAAAAATTGCTTCCTGATTTTTTTGTACCTCCTTTGTTTCAGTCTTTCTCTTTTGTTTTCTTACTTTGTGGCTAAGTAATTTTCTCTAATGAAATATTTTGATTCCTTTATTTTTATCTTTTTGTATTTACTATAGTTTTATGCTTTGTGGTTATGGTGAGGCTTACAAAACACAATCGTTATAATTATATATATAAAATATATATATAGTATATATAGTTATAATAGTTATAAAAAACAATGTTGAGCTGAATTTATATTGATTTAATTTAAAAACTACATTTTTACTCCATCAGTTCTGATATTTTAACTTTTTGATTTCACAATTTAAATGTTTCTATGTTGTATATCACTTACCAAATTATTGTACCTATTATTTTTAATAATTTTATCTTTTAACCATCATACTAAATATATAAGTGATTTACATAGTATCATTACACTATTAGGGTGTGTGATTACTTTTTCCAGTGAGTTTCATACTTTCATGTTTGTGTGTAACTATTTAACATCTTATCTTTCAGTTTGAAGAACTTCCTTTATCATTTTTTGTAAGATGGTAATAATGAAATCCCTCAGTTTTTGTCTGCAAAATGTTTTATTTCTTCTTAATTTCTGAAGAATAGTTTGTAGATACAATATTCGTAGTTAACAGTTATTTTTTCTCTTCAGTACTTTCAATATATTATCCCATTTTCTTTTTGCCTGTAAAAATTGCTTCTAAGAAATCTGCTGCTAGTCTTATTAGAACTCCCTTATATTTAATTTGTTTCTTTTCTCCTAATGTTTTCAGGATCCTTTGTTTGTCTTTAATTTTTGACAGTTTTATTATATCTTGGTGTAATCTTGTTCCAATTCAATCTGATTTTAGACATTGAAGCTTCTTGTATTTAGATATGCACATCTTTCTCCAAATTTAGAAAGTTTTCTGCTATTATTTCTTTAAATAATCTTTCTAATCATTTGTTTGTCTTCTTCACACAGCCCTATAACTCAAACATTTGTTTCTTCATATAAACAATGATAACTTGAATATTTGCTCTTTTAATGCTGTCTCATAAATCCAGTAAGCTTTCTTTAGTACCTTTTATTCTTTTTTATCTTTTGTCTTCTGACTGTATTTTTAAATAACCTGTTTTCAAGTTCACAGGTCTTTCCTTCTGCTTGATCAATTCTGATGTTGATATTCTCCTGCATTTTTTATTTCATTAATTTTAGAGGTTTTTTTTTTCAGCTCTAGAATTGTTTTTGGAGTTTTATTTTAATTTGTCTGTTAAATTTCCAGTTTTTATATTTTAGTGCTTTCTTGATTTCATTGAATTGTTTCCCTCTGTTTTATTGAAGTGTCCTGAGCTTTAAAATAATTATGTCCATGGTGGTCGTGAGGTCTCCTGCTACAGGATTCCAGGGATCTGTGGTGAGAGCAGGCCAATCCTCACGTACTCAATTCATCCCTTCCCCAGGAGTTACCAGAGGCCAAGAATGTATTCCAGTGTGGCACAGCCCCATGCAGGGATCCCAGCTTCTTCCTCTTTCAGACCAGCATCTGTTTCCTCCTTCCATCCACTCTCAATGCCTTCCTTCCAAAGATGTGCTCAGAGGTTGCCAGTCTTCTGGTGTCCCAGTCCCTCAGTGGCAGATGCTCCCCCAAGCTGCATCTAGTTGGACATCTTGCTTCTCTGCTTTTTTGAAAATACTTTAAAGGTGAAGTCCAGAATATTTTCAGATGGATTGGATATTGGTATAAAAGGTATTCAGACTACTCGAATATTGTAAACTGCAAGCCTACATAAGATCACCAAAGGATTAATCGCAGATTGAGAAGAGGACTATGTTAGTCTATTTTGCATTGCTATAAAGGAATGTCTAAGACTGGGTAATTTATAAACAAAAAAAATTATATATATTTGGCTCATGGTTCTGCAGGCTGTAAAAGATGCAGGCATCTTCTGAATTTCTGGTGAGGACTCAGGAAGCTTAGAGTCATGGCAGAAGGCAAAGGGGATGCTGGCATATCACATGGTGAGAGCAGGAGCAAGACAGGGAGGTGGAAGTACCAGGTTCTTTTAAATAACCAGATCTCACATAAACTCATATAGCGAAAGCTCATTCATTATTACAGAGATAGCAGCAAGCCATTCATGAGGAATCTACCACCATGTCCCAAACACCTCAATATTGGGGATTACATTTCAACATGAGATTTGAAGAGAACAAAAATCCAAACCATATCAAGGACCAAGATTGAGCACTAGAATATTCTAAAATTAAAGGGTCAAGGAAAAAAAGAGAAAGAGCAGAGGAGACACAGATAAGCAAGAAGAAATAAAACGGAAGTGATAACTTGGAAACCAAGGCAGGAAAATTATATAAAAACAGCAATAATAATCAAGTGTTTTAAAATCAACTATTAATCTACCATGGCTCAATCAGGAAAGTCGAACCACTTTGAATATTGTACAATAAGAAATGTATTGCTTATACAATGGCAGGAGGAGCTGAAAGCAAGATCCAAAGAGGGAAGTTAAGAGTTCAGGGAAAACCTGCCAAGCAGCCTGCTGAAAGCATTGGTATGAATGGATAATTTAGTTTGCAGAGAAATTGCAAGGAAGCCTGGTCATTCCAGCTGATATCGTAAGACTGCAAAGAACAGCTAAAGCAGAAATCTATGGAAGGATATTCTCTCTGCATACAGTGGTGCACTTGGCTTAAAGAGCTGGTATTTGCAAAGTAAAGCTTCGAGCAGGGAAAGGAAGAGGAAGGACAAGCTGAAATCCACTGGCATCTTGTGTCTACTTCAATTCTGCCTTCTTAAACTTGTGAATATTTCCCTTTTGGGCAACTCTAACCCAACAGAAGTATAAAGGGAAATAGATTCTAGGAATTGTAGTTACAGCTTAGCCATGTTGACATGAAACAAAATTATCACAGTCCATCAGTTTTCAACCTGAGAGCTATATACATAGGTTTAAAACATATTTTATTTTCACATAATGACAATAGCAAAATCTTGTTTCAGCCTAACCTGATACAACTGTCTCTCATACAAATGAAAACAATATGTCTTTCAAAAGAAGATATAAAGTTCATATACCACAATATCTCTATATGTATTTGGGTAATGTTCAGTACTTTTCTAGCCAAGCACTACTCCTCCCTGATATCCTGTAACTCATGCACTGAGCTATGACTTTCATCATTATATTAATGTGATAAAATTATAACATCTTACTTTAAATATTAAGAACATAAGAAATAGAAATACAACAAAATTGCCAGAACACAAACATATACGTGTCAACGTAAAGAATAAATGCTCATAACTACTTCAGTCTTCATTTCTACATGTGGTCACATGGTCATAGCTGCAATTTGTATTTTCCTTTTTCCTTTGCCTGCAATCCATATTCCCTTTGCTCTTAGCAAGAAATTCAACTAACTGTGATTTCTTGGTGGTGACTCAGCCTTCATTTCTAAAGAATCTGTCCCAATAACAATTTTGGCTGTATTGGCTGTTGTACTTTTTAAATTAAATTTACTTCAGAATATGATATAACTAAAAGATATCTCAGAGGATCTTCTGCATTCTAGTTTCACCCCTCCTTACCCAGTTCTATCAACATGATTTTTTTCCTGATAGAATCAATTCTCCAATCTGTACAGTAACCTTCTTTCCCTGTTAGTACACTGGCATAAGAAGCCCAAGTAGCCAGGTGGCAGACTCAATTTATGGAGAGGATGTGGAGAAATAGGAACACTTTTACACTGTTGGTGGGATTGTAAACTAGTTCAACCATTATGGAAAACAGTATGGCGATTCCTCAAGGATCTAGAACTAGATGTACCATATGACCCAGCCATCCCATTACTGGGTATATACCCAAAGGATTATAAATTATGCTGCTATAAAGACACATGCACACGTATGTTTATTGCAGCACTATTCACAATAGCAAAGACTTGGAATCAACCCAAATGTCCATCAGTGACAGATTGGATTAAGAAAATGTGGCACATATACACCATGGAATACTATGCAGCCATCAAAAAGGATGAGTTTGTGTCCTTTGTAGGGACATGGATGCAGCTGGAAACCATCATTCTTAGCAAACTATCACAAGAACAGAAAACCAAACACCGCATGTTCTTACTCATAGGTGGGAACTGAACAATGAGATCACTTGGACTCAGGAAGGGGAACATCACACACAGGGGCCTATCATGGGGAGGGGGGAGGGGGGAGGGATTGCATTGGGAGTTATACCTGATGTAAATGATGAGTTGATGGGTGCAGCACACCAACATGGCACAAGTATACATATGTAACAAACCTGCACATTATGCACATGTACCCTACAACTTAAAGTATAATAATAATAAATAAATTAAAAAAAAAAAAAAAAGCATATTGTAACCACTGTTGTGTTTCCTGATTCTAGCTTTCCATCCTCAGGAACAAAAACCTCTATACCAGAAAAGCACAGTGTTGCAGGAAAAAGAAACAAACATTTGTAGTACATAATAAAGGGTAAAAGTGATGTGATAGACACTACTGTCATGATCAACCCTTGATTCAGTGACTCCTGGATATGGCAGAAACAGTCCCATATATTGATTACTGATCCAGAAGATACACCATGTTCTAAAGAACTTTACTCTGTCTCACAATAGCAATGAATTGTTACCTGGTGGCCACCATTTCCAAGTCTTCCAAAGAAGATTCTACTTCAGGAAAATTTGGAAAAATCTTGCCTTTTTTCCAGTTTCTCACAGATCTCACTTGGTACCTTAAATCCTAGGACTTTCTGGGACTTGAATATTGTTCTATGTTTGGAAGAAATGTAATGGGATAGTGATAGGCCCTCAGGAGGGTCACCCTGCTCCTGAAAAGTAACCACTTTAATAGATGTCATTATAGGTTTTTAGGGCAAGGAGAGGGAGATTTGCTTTCACTGTTGAAGTTAACAGAATTTAGGGATCTAGGAAGGACAGCATCATTGAAATCTGTACATATGTCATCATACTAAATTTTAAAGTTTCTCTTCTCCCAATAAATGATATAACTTTAAGGTGAAAGTGCAATATTGCAAATTCAATTTACATTGTAATGTAGCTACCCACAGAATTAGACTTTTGATTTGGTTTTCAGAAATTTAAACACTGCTATATGAGATAAGTCTTGTAGGGTAATTCTGGGAGGCCAAATATATCAAGATAACGGAGTAGAACTACGAAGAATATCTGATGGACAAGTCTATTGACATTGCTGTTGCCTTTGATAAAATAGACTAACTTGCAATCAAATCTCCCATTTTGATAAAAGAAAGAAGAGAAACATCACTTAATGAGCACCAGTCCAAGCATCATAAAATATTCTATAGAGTAATAACATCCAGATTTCCTTTTCTGGTAGTGGTGTGAGTTTTATGCTCACCTGCTCTTATTCTGCTTTCTGTGAAGATCTCCTGTTATTTACACGATAGGGTCACTTCTGAAAAGGTTTACTGAGGAGGAACCCTGTCCCTGAAAAATGCTCACTTTTTTTTTTTTTTTTTTTTTTTTGACAGAGGTTTCCTCTATTGCTCAGGCTGGAGTGCAACGGTGTGCTCCCAGCTCATTACAGCCACGAATTCCTGGGCTCAAGTGACCCTCCTGCTCATCCTCCCCGGTAGATAGGATTATAGGTGTGTGCCACCATAACTGGATGATTTTTTAATTTTTTTTTTTTTTTTTTTGCAAAAATGGGATCTATATATGTAAAATGCTCATTATTTCATTCAACAGTGTGAGTTTGTGAGCCAGAGACTGGGGAATGGGTGAAGCTGTTCCAGGTCTCATAGTCTCCTTTATGATTTCTGAGAAAAAAAAAATGCATCCCTTAAAATATTAGCTGGGTATCAAATCCCAAACACTAGTAGGCAGAGTTCAAAATCAATGAAGAACCATACATCATTCAAGGTTCTGGCACTGGAATTTCCATAGAAAACTCTTTGTATCTCTCTTAACCTCAGATCACAGCTTAGGCACCTTTCTCAACAGATTCTGAATTACTAATCAGAGATAAAGATGTAGAAATAATCAGCCCTCATACAAAGACTGTGGTTCTAGTGGATACTGCATACAGTGGGAGCAATTACTACCTCTGCCTAGATGAAAGGGTATGGCAGACAGGTGTCTGGAGAAGGGATCTGAAGGCAGGGATTATCTCTCAAGTTGTCATATTACTTTCAGCTTTGTTTCTATCCTTTATTCTTCTGCTGAACAAACTTTAGCTTAAAGCAGAAAACACAACTAGTTCAAACATGTGAAGCTCAAAATTATTTAACTCTTATTCAGTTTAGACTTCTGTTCTCAGGAAAAAGGAGCTGTTCTTGACTAAGTGGTGTTTTGCCTTCTTTTATGCTTCTATGTAGTTCTGTTTTAAATACAATGGAAATATGACTTTAGTGAGGGTCACAGAAATAAATTTACATAACACACATACTTTTCTGTTTCTTGACTTCATAATTTACAGTTTAAATCCTAAGGTAAATAGGATGCAGTTCAAACAGCTGTTTTACATCCATACAAAGACAGTCACTTTCCCCTAGCCAAAGAAAAAGGACACACATTTTTCTCCAGTTGATTCTACATTGTAAAGTTTTAACTTTGCACTATTCCTCCTCTTTCACCATGTTTCATATACTCTCCACTTTTAGTCCAACTATTGTTTTAGCAAATAATTTGTGAAGGTATAAGATAATGAAACCTCACATGTAACACAACTCATGTCTCCTCTTTTTGGCATGAGTCACTTCGGTAAAATCCATCTTGCAACTAAGGTTGTGAAATCTAGAAATATAAGGGAGTTAACACATTCTGGAGAAATGTCTGGATTGATGGAGATAAGAGGTGGGGGATGAATATTCCCCTTTTTGGTCCTTCGGATCGACAATTCTGAGCATATATATACTTCAGTGTTCTTTAGGAGGTCCTTGTAAAATTGCCCTGCTTTAAACAACTCGGGAACGTATCTTTGTGTTAATTTTCCCTCTTTCTTGGTTCTTTCATGTATAGAGCTAGAACCCTTATAGATCATTCAAACTTTTTTTTTTTTTAACTGAACAACTCAGGAAAGTATCCTTGTGTTATTCCCTTTCCTGGTTCTTTTTTTCCCCAATCTCCAATCCTAATTCTGGGGATAAATTCACAAAATACTCCACCTGCCTTTATATACTTGTCCCAGGCAATTCTTTCTGGAGAACTCAGGCTGAGGTAACTCCACTTCTGTACATAATTATTATTTGATTTGGATTGTCGTTAGTAGTCAGCAAGTCCGCAATGCTTCAGGCTAGCTGAATTCAAAAGTTCAAATAAAGACCATGAGCGGTGGCTCACGCCTGTAATCCCAGCATCTTGGGAGGCCAAGGTGGGTGGATCATCCGAGGTCGTGAGTTTGAAACCAGCCTGACCAACATGGATAAAACCCATCTCTACTAAAAATACAAAAAGTTAGCTGGGTGTGATGGCACGTGCCTGTAATCCCAGCTACTCGGGAAACTGAAGCAGGAGAATTGCTTTAGCCTGGGAGGCAGAGGTTTCAGTGAGCCGAGATTGCACCATTGCACTCCAGACTGAGAAACAAGAGAGAAACTCCATCTCAAAGAAGGTAAAAAAAAAAAAAAAAAAAAAAAAAAAAAGTTTGAATATTCTAATTCCATGCATATGCTTCCACTCATATAATTTCATTCAGGCAGACAATTTCATACAGTGGCACAGTTACCACCAGCAGCTCTTAGTTCTTATCTTCTTTTCTAAGGGAGTTTAATTAGAAATAAAATGCCTGCATCTTTTCATCCAAAATTGCAATATTGTGTCCAGTTGGTCTGGCTTACATCACATCAAAGGCTCAATTAGTCACTGGCCAGGGTATGGAAGGCTTTGACCTCTGGAATAATTGAAAGAGGAGAGGGAGGTATAGTTCCTCAAAGAAAAATAAGTTTACTATTCCAAAATAACAACAGATATTTAATATTCGTTACTTCTCCTTATCCTGTTCCTCTTCTTGCTCTTCTCTGCTATTTTAGCAATATGTACTTTTACAAACGATTATTACTATACAATAAATTGGCTTCCATGTTTATTATGGTTTACCTTACCTTGCAAAGGAGAAAGACCTTTTTAAAGAAAAATAATAAAGTAAAATATGTTAAAGAAATTAAAATAAATAAAAAATAAAAGAATGTGAAAAAATATGAAACCATGAGTTAGAATAGATATCGTAGGTACCCTCAGCTCATATTAGAGGGTATCCACAAACTTGACTGTAAGCTTTCTAGTGCTTACTGTGATCTATAAAATGCAATTAGTGAGAAAAGTATGTGGTTTCTCCATGCCAAAACAATATAATTATTCAGGAAAGGGAAGAGACTCCTTTTATCAAGACCAGAAGTTCCTGCAGTAAGCCTCACCAAGAAAATCCTGTACCATTAACAAGATGCACATTCAGCCACTTATTTGTAGTAAATATATTGAAGTTAATTCATAGAACTCTCCTTCTAAAGCCCCTCGGTATAAGCTTAGGACATCATACTAAACTGTAATTTAAAAGAAACAGTTATATGGATGTTGGATCTGTGTCCCCACCCAAATCTCATGTTGAAATGCAATCCCAAATCCTGGAGGTGGGGCCTGGTAGGAGGAGATTGGAAAATGGGGGTAGTTTTTCATGAATGGTTTGGCACCATTTCCTTTGGTACTCCATCTCTCATGATAGTGAGTGTGTTCTCATGGGATCTGGTTGTTTAAAAGTGTGTGGCACCCCCTCTTTCTCCTGCTCTGGCAATATAAGTGCTCACTCCCCCTTTGCCTTCTGCCATGATTATAGCTTTCCTGAGGCCTCACCAGAAGCTGAGCAGATGACAGCATTATGCTCCCTGTACAGCCTGCAGAATTATGAGCCAATGTCTTTATAAATTACCCAGTCTCTGGTATTTCCTTATAACAATGAGATAACAGACTAATACAAATGTCAATCTACTGTAATCTGAGTATGTGGTTCTCTAAGAGTTTGACTTAATTTAGAAACAAAATGCCAAATATGGAGACCAGATTTTTCTTAGGTCTGGTATAGTAGACATTAATCCCTAGCAGCCCTTTGATGAAACAAGACAAAATGAAAGTCATATAATCTCAGAAAGCACTAAATATTATCTTAGAATTTAAAAAATCACATTGATGTATTAAATTTTTTGAGAGAATTTACAGTACATAAACGTTTATATTTATTACTTTTCATGTATTCAGCAAATAGTACCCACTGTGTTCAATATGTGCTAAATGTTGCGAATGTGATGGTGAGCAAGTCTAAATACAGTGGATGCTCTCATAAAGCTGAGAGTCTAGTGGAATCAATTGACATCAACAATCACACTTAAAAAGATATAATTACAAACTAATGTAAGTGCTCTGAAGAAAATAACTTGGCCCTGGTGTCTGTGAGGACTCTTCTAAATATTCATGCATACGAATCAATGTAATACTTTAGTTAACCCTATGAATTAGGCATTATGAGTATCCCCAAATTACATATCAGCTAGCTAAGACACACAAAGCAAAAACACATAGCTACTAATGATACTTCCTGGAGGTGAACATAGGCAAGTCTAACTCCAGAGTCAGCCATTTTGTTCCTGTAACATGTATTACAGTTTTATAAAACCATATAAAAACAAATTGTGAAGAGACCAAACTATCCTTATTTTCAGGTGATATAATCTGAAAAAATAGAGTTGCCTGTAATTGATAAGTCATCCCCAGCAGGATGGCATTGGCCAAATGATTACATCTACCAGGGCATCAGCTATGCTTCTTCTGCTAAGTCACCTGGATAAGTGCTCATGTGGGGCAGCCCTGCTCCCTGTGCCCCCAGTCTCCTCCCCAAGGGCAGGATTTGAGTCCAATCACAACATTATTCACGCATTACACTGACATTCAGGGCTAGGTTTTCTCTACCTGCCCCAACGTCAGAGTTCCCCCAGCAGTGGTCACTCTTCCAGCAATGAGCTTATGCCAGAGTGAGTAATACACTTTCAAATTCTTTATTATCGGCTTCAGTGGTGTGCTTTTTAAAATCTCAGTACTGTAAATGGGAGAAAATGATAAAACATGCAACAGGTTAGGCCTTGCCTTAACATAACTATTATTAATAAATCATCTACTGGTTCCAATAAAAGAAAGAAGAAAGATCTCACATACTACCAACTTAACAGTAAATGGTGTTCCTGTACACCATCAGTAACTAAAAGGAAAGGAAACTAAGATAGATTAATTTTCAAAGTAGCAAAACAAAACACTCCTCCAAAACAATCAAACAAAAGAAAGCAAGCAAGTAAATAAAAACAACCTACAGACTATCTAGTAATTACCTGTAAGTAATTTAGAAGGCTGTCATAAGGTAGGTTGTAGCACAAGATTTAAATAAATGGAAACTAATACAGTATTTCTGAATGATATGATTTAATATTGTAAAGATTTTAATTCTTCACAAATCTATCTATGATTGCAAAATAATTCCAATAAAACTCAGAGTTTTGGAGAAACATGAGGAGGCTATTTTTAAAATTTACGTAAAAGAGGCTGGGCATAATGGCTCATGCCTATAACCTCAGCACTTTGGGAGGGTGAGGCAGAAGGACTGTTTAAGCCCAGGAGTTTGAGACCAGCCTGGGCAACAGAACAGGAATTTGTATCTACAAAAATTTAAAAAATCGGCTGGGTGTGGTGGAACACACCTGTAGTCCTAGCTACTAGAGAATTTGAAGCAGGAAGCTCGCTTGATCCCAGGAGTTTGAGGTTGCATTGAGCTATGATCATACCACTGCATTCCAGCCTGAGCAACACAGGTCCTTTCTCTAAAACAAATACATAAAAAAGAATAAAAATGTATATGAAAGAATAAAATTCTGTTGCTTACTAATAGTATCTTTAAAAGATAAAATAGAGAAGAGGCCTCATGCTACTAGATATTAATCCATGTAATCCATGTTAGAGAACATTATCATGGAAACAGTGCATTCCTTATATAGGAACAGAAAGATACATTAACAGTCTTGTATACAAAGACACTAAGCATAGATATAAAGAGGTCCCAAACTTTAGGGGAGAAAAGATGGATGATTTAGTAGAAGGCATTGCAAAAAATGGCTCATTTTTGTGGAGAAAAAAAATTGTGCCTCATTTTATATAAAAGGTAAATTTGATACAAAATAAAGACTTGAATATAAAAGGCAAAATATAAAAACTAAGAAAAATATTAATAATACAATATGAATTTAAATGCATAAATACTCAAGTTTTTTCTTAAAGAAAATGTTTCAGAAACTTAAGAGAAAATATTTGCAATGCTTAAAACAAGAAATTTACAAGAAACTCTGCAAATCAAAAGGAAACCTAAAAAAACAAATAAAAATGGGCAAAAAGCATAAACAGGCAGTTCACAGCAAGGTTGAAAAGTTGCTCTATTACATCACTAATATATTAATTTAAACAGAAACAATACCAAGATTCTATAAGACTGGAATTAGAACTCAGAAAAAATGCCAAGTATTTGCAAATACATATGAAATGAAACCTCTTGTGCTTTGTGCACTGTTGTTAGAAGTTTAGACAATTGCAGATATCCAACAGTATTTAGGGAAATTAAGCAGGCTTGTTTTTTTGTGAATATATCTTTGAAGTAGTAATTTCACTCCTTATTGTGTACTCATTATATATTTGCTAGTTCATATTGAGTATTGATTTAGGAAAAGAAGAGCTACAATTTACCCAGGTATTCAGCCCAAGACAATTGGATAATAAAACCAGGATGAGTTCAAACCATGGAGTAGCAGGAAGCTTTCAAAAGCAGTGAATATGAGATTCATACACCACCCTAGAATGACTGTGAAACAGAGTGGAGTGGAGAAAGTCAGGCAGAAATTCTTAGCATAAGATCATTTATTTTAATAAAAATAGATACATATAAAAAACAACTGTTAATGTTCCTTATGGATATATATTTATCCAAAGACACATGTTAAACGGAATTGTGTAGCTGGAAAGAGAAAGAAAAATAGAGTGGCAATTATGGCTCAAAGAGTAAAAATAATAAATAATGAGATAAAGCCAAATACACCTTTGTCTTGGTTATTATTATTGCTGTGAAACAAATCCTTCCAAAGTTTAATAACATAAAACAATAGCAAAGACTTGTAACCAACACAAATGTCCATCAATGACAGACTGGATTAAGAAAATGTGGCACATATATACCATGGAATACTATGCAGCCATAAAAAAGGATGAGTTCATGTCCTTTGTAGGGACATGGATGAAGTTGGAAACCATCATTTGGAGCAAACTATTGCAAGGACAGAAAACCAGACACCACATGTTCTCACTCATAGGTGGGAATTGAACAATGAGAACACTTGGACACAGAGCAGGGAACATCACACACTGGGCCCTGTATGGAGTGGGGGCGGGGAGGAGATGGGGGAGGCATAGCATTAAGAGAAATACCTAATGTAAATGACGAGTTAATGGGTGCAGCAAACCAACATGGCACATGTATACATATGTAACAAAACTGCATGTTGTGCACATGTACCTTAGAACTTAAAGTATAATAATAAAAAAATAGTATTTATCATATTCATAGATCTATGAGTCGGGGCCTCAGAATGGCTATGTCTGAGGCCTCTGCTTAGAAGATTCAGATGGCTGCAGACATAAACACCTGGGGCTATATGATCCACTTCCAAGATGATGTCTGCACTCACATGTTTCAAACCTAAGTTGAGATCTTTTAAAGACTGACCCGACTGGGACTGGTCAACAGAACACTTATACATGACTTCTCTGTGTGGCTGAGGCTTGTCACAGCCCAATGGCTTGGTTCTGAGGGGACATCCTAAGAGGGTCCTCCATTGAATAGGTGTTCCAAGTAAACCAAGTAGAGGTTCCACGGTTTTTGGTAACCTACTCTCAGAAGTCACAGTGTCAACACTACCATACTCTATTGGATGAAGAAGTCAAAACCTCACTTTGATATAAGAAGTGGAGATGCAGTCTCCACCTCTTGGTAGGAGGGGTGGTAAAAGAAGCATAATGAAGGACTGGAGATATTGTTAAGGCCATCTTTAGAAAATGTAACCTGTCACATTTGTGCACAAAAAGAAAGTGATAATGTCTCATGAGATGAGCAATATATTAATCACTCCACATCTCAGGTCTCCCCCACCACACCCCCACACACATGAAAGGAAAGAAAAGATGTCTGATCTAAACGGCAGGTGGAAGTGATCAGTAAATCTTTAGCTCTTGAACTTAAAGCTAAAATGTGTGTAGGAATTAGATGGAAAAGAAGGAAAAGGATTTCAAGTGTAGGAGGCGGCATGTGTTAATGCATTGCAGCAGGAAGGAGCCAGGATCATGGCATATACTAGGGAGTGAAACATGGTCAGTATGGCTGGGACTCTGTCTCAGCCTGTCCATGCTGAATTTACCCTCCTATAATAAAATACCTGATACTGAGTAATTGATAAATAATAAAGATTTAATTCTCACAGTTCCGGAAAGAAAGTCCAAGACCAAACTGTTGGCATTCAGTGTCTGGTGAGGGCTTTTCTTGAATCCTCTGGATGAGAGGAACACTGTGTCCTCACATAGAAGAAGGGACCAACCCTGTTCCCTCAGCCCTTTTGTAAGATCACTAATCTTATGAGAGTTCTGCCTTCATGACTTAATCTCCTCCTAAATGCCTCACTTCTTAATACTATTATACTGTTGTTTAGGTTTCAACATATGAATTTTGGGGGACATATTCAGATCACAACAGCAACCAAGAGAGAGAGAGAATAGGGAGGGAGGTAGAGTCCAAATAATGTAGGTAACATAAAAAATGTTGCAGCTCATTTTAATAAGAAAAGGGAGCAATAGATTTTTTTATATTTATTTATTTATTTATTTATTTATTTATTTATTTATTTATTTATTTTAATGACATGATTTTAACCAGATTTGAACAGAAGAATGGCCACTTAGCCCAGGTAGAAGTAGATGAAGTGTTTGGTTTCATGTGTCAGGTAACTACCATAGTTCCTCCCCACCATGCAATGCCAGGTGGGATTGTACTTCTTGTCAAATTCCTTCTTGATATGAGCCGCAATGTCCTCTATGTTCTCTACGTTGTTTTAATCCAGTGCCTGAGTAGTGCACTCCACTGTGTCCTATTGCATCTCTTCCAACATGTCCGCATTTTCGATCACGGCCTTTCGGTCGCACATGGTTACCATGGAGAACTGCAAGGGTCTTTCAGGGAAGGTGCTAGCACCCCTCAGGCCCCGCTGGAGCTGCCGTGGCTACCGAAGCCGTGGAGCCACACACCTAGTGATCCATCGAAAAACAAGGACTGCAGCCTAAATTCCAAATACCAGAGACTGAAATTTTCAGGCTTGCTAAGGGAACACCTCGTTGTTTGAACCTTTGCTGTGTTTTGTACAGGGCATTCTCTGTACTAGTTTGTGGTGGTTATGAAACAATTAGCAGAATAGCCTATGTTTGTAATTATTTTCTATTCCATATTCTGCCCCACGTTTTTTTCTCTCAAAATCCCTTCCTTTAAAAAATAAATCTGTTGCAGATGAAAAAAGTAAAGACATAAAAAGACATGATTAAATGTGTGTTTTGAAAACAATTCTATTTCTGTAGTGTGGCAAATAAACAGGAGGAAAGCCAGAGTCAATATAGGAAAACCCAAATTTAGACTAATAAAGTGATCTAAAGAAAAGATAAAGCTTGCTTGAAATAAAATGAAAACAGTGGAAGTGGAAAGACGTATACTTGTTCAGAGCAGGAATCGCAGTGAAAATGCTAATAATTTGGATATGATAGAGGAAGAAGTAAGAATTATCCTAAACTAAGCAATTGGATAGACTCAACATTTTCTGGGAGAGGCAAAGTTGGTTAGGGTTATGCTTATAAATTAAAGCTTGATCATGGATTTTGAACACAATATCTGTGCTCAGATTTTTCAACCGAAGTAAAATTTCGGAAACCATTACATAAGTTTAATTTGCTATGAGTATTGAAAAAATTATTTATGAAGGTTATAAAGTTCAATCAAACCAATGTTTTCTAAAAATATTTGTTGAGAGTCCTTTTTAAAATCATTTATAAAATCATATTGAGAAACTGAAATGAACAAATATTATAAAACATTCTTTTAAAGAAGATGGACGAATACATATCTTTCAGGAAGCCCAGCATAGTTTCTTTTGACCCCTATTTTAAATTGTTTGAAAAGGCAATGTATCTGAGGTGAAAAACAGTATACAATTAATGTACAGAGAATGATAAATTTGGGGTCACATTTTAACAAGCCAGCAAAACTGGGAGAGAGACTAATGTCACGTTGAAAACATTGAGCTAACTGATATTAATTTCTATAGCTAATTGTATTGAATCTGCTTATGTGCTTAGCACTTTACATGTTTATCTAATATATTCATAACAATTTGATGAATTAAGAAATAGCATTATTTTTATTTCAAAGACCATGAAACAGACTCAGGAGAGTTATATTTCTTACAAAAGATTACCTGCAAGTGCAAAAACAAGAATATAAATTTGTGTGGTTTCTATCCATCTCAAAGACAACCCAAATCTCCATGAAAGGGAGACACAAAAATATTTATGAGAAACACTGCCTTGTATTTTATGTTTCTGTTCTACAAAATGAGATGTTATACAATAAGATTTAATAAAATATAAAAAACTAGAAAACTGCAAAGTCTAATAACTTTGGATCAGACTTTCAAAATTAATCAAGTAGAGTATTTCAGATGATTTTTCTCTATGTCACCTGGAATAGGTGTGGAGGATTGGCAAACTGTGAATTATTTGGCTATGACATGATGAATAATATCTGAGTGAAAAATATCTAGACATAAGACCCTAGCATGTGCTTCTTAATCACTTTTTGGCAGAATTGAAGCTTCTCATTTGTTTGCTAGCCAAGACTCTTAAGATTGGGTATGGCATCATTATGCATTAGAATGCTTTTATAGCGTATTTCTTGGAAGGATTTTTTGAGAAGCCTTACATCTTAGCAAATGGAAACATAGACCTTTTAAGGTAATGTCCATGAATGAACTCAACGTAATTTTCCATTTTTTAACAGCTGCTGTTCAAGGAGATCATATATATATATATATATGGCATATATATATATGGCAAACAAATAGCACTTTATAATGTTTACAGGTAGACTTTTTGCTATATTTATTAAAAAGTAAAATTAAAATGCTAAATGGTAGATATTAATCAGACACAAAATAATGCATAGGTTCCACATGAATGAGTTGGTTTTGATGTCGTGAAAGAAAGTGCATTTAAATGCTTTGATTAACTGACATAACTAAGAAAAACTCAACTTTATGACCAACCTTGGAATAATCTTTGGTGGAAAGTTGGCCTATAATTACTTGTGTCGTATTTGCCTCTGGCCCTTTTTTAAATTTGGCTTTTATACTGCTGTTAACATTTTTTAGCCTCCGGGGACATCAAGTTTTCCAACATTCTACCAGTAAGGAGAAAAAATGCTCTGAAAGAGTCCTGATATTCAGAGGTTCTTATACAGAGTCCTTGGGACACTTTATGAAGTCACTGGTCCACACAATTGAGCTTCTAGTGATACTAATAATAGAATTATAAGAAAATATTGAGTGTGAATTTACTTTCTTTTCTTGGCTCTCTCTTGTGTGATACATATTTGGTATCCCTTTCTCCTATGTGGTTTCTATGGAAAAACAAGGTCTGAGGTTTTAGTATTATTATTATTTTATTATTTTCTTAATAATGTAAGCATTCACCTCTCCCCTGAATGATCAGCAAAAACGAGAGTGGAGGCCAACAACAATAGCAAAAATCCTAGGCTGGCTTAGAGTTTCTCTACTTCTTTCTATCTTATATGCTGTTATTAATCATTTATCAGTAGAATTTATATGATCTAGAAGAAAAAGATTATGGTATAATCCCAGGGAAAATACACAAAAAACTACCACTGTATCTGTCTCTAGTTAGCACCCTAAAGTAAAACTTCAAGAAAGGCCCTAGAGAATAGTATGTGATTTGGCCCAGCTTACAAAGGTAGAAACCCAAGTACGATTTAGAATCAAGTGCTGGGTAGAAACAAGTATTTGCCTTGAGCATTGTCTTCAATGAAGGCAAAAACAATTTGGATTTTCATACTTTCGATAGTGGAATAAGTCTAAGACAATAAGTCCTATAAGATATTGGATTACAAATCTTAGAATCACATTTCATGAATACATTTTCCTCCCTCGACAAAATTCTGTCAATCTATATTAAACCATTAAGACTCAAATGGTTTTAAAAATTGGCAAGTAAATAAAACAGTCATAGGGTTTTATTGGACTCTAAGTTCTCACATTCCTTAAATTATACCATGGGCAAACATAAGTTTACAATTTATCTGTCTTAACTTTGCCCCTATATTTTGTGAGGTGAAAACATTTCAATTTCAGTAGCTAAGCAATTTCAATATCCAGTCACTTTGCAAAAAAGTCTACTTTGTCTGACTACCTGAATACACAAGTCCATCATTCTTAAAACAAAATATTTGCCTCAACACTTCTTTTGTTGGCTAGTATAAACTAGTATATAGCTACTAGTATAAACTAGTTAGTTAATTTTGTCAGCTCTTGTCTTGATAATCTACTTTACCTGGGACACTTATACCTTCCTCTAAGATTTGAATCTCACCCTGTCCTTACCAGTATTTCTTAAAACCTTAACAATGTGCCCTCAAAATCCTGTCCCAACACTGGAATCTTGAAGCCTGCTGTTGGGCCCACTGACACTATTCACTTGTCTAGATCTTTGAAGCTTATTGATCCTATGTCAAACTTCCCTACTTATCTGTTAAAACATTCACTAATTGTCTTTGACTGAATTTGTCCTATTTATTACCAGTTACTATTCTACCCAAATTCAGATCCTGTTTGTCCAGCTGGACTGGCTGTGGTGTATGAAATCACGAATCTTGGTTCAATGCTTAGTCCTGATAGTGACCTTGCTGAATTTGTTAATGGAATTAAGCTTTATTTTCTTCTCCTTCAATAAGGGGACAGAGTTAAGCATCTATGATTTTATATCTAATTAATATAGAGAGAGGATGGTCATAGATATGTAAAAATTATATAGATAAGTATGTAAAATTGATTCAACACTTATTGTATAAATAAGCACCGTAACAAGCTCTTTATTGAAATGATAATAATCTAGGGATTGCTATGATTTCCATTTAAGTGACTTGATAAGATTTCAGACTTTATTCTGAATCCAATACATAATGACTATTATGACTTAGTTTATACTACTATTTTAAGAAATAGAGATAAAGCCCTTGGCATTGTCCCTGGTATTTAAGTGGCAACTCCACCTGTCCTTGTGGCTGAGTTTAAGACAGACAGGAGTCCTGATATGGTTTCGTTGTGTCCTCACCCAAATCTCCTCTTGAACTGTACTCCCATAATGCCCACGTATTGTGGGAGGGAACTGGTGGGAGATAATTGAATCATGGGGGCGGTTTCCCCCATACTGTTCTCCTGGTGATGAATATGTCTTATGAAAGCTGACGGTTTTATCAGGGCTTTCTGCTTTTGCATCTCCCTTATTTCCTCTTTGCTTGTTGCCATCCATGTAAGATGGGACTCGCTCCTCCTTGCCTTTCACCATGATTGTGAGGCTTCCCCAGCCACATGGAACTGTAAGTCCAATTAAATCTCTTTCTTTTGTAAATTGCCCAGTCTTTCATATGTCTTTATCAGCAGCATGAAAACAGACTAATACAAGTCCCATCATTCTCTGAGTGTGTAATATTCACGTCTAGTGTCTTTGACCTAAGTTAACAACACACGTGCTGCAAAGCTATCACCAACTAATGTTGCCTCCCTTGCACTGCATCTGTAGCTTCTTTAAATTTTATTTATATCCCAGCTGATTACTTCCTATTTTCTACCCAATTATTTCTTTAACAAATCATAAAGATATTTTTTAAAAATCCACTACAGTATGTATATTGCAGACACAATTCTGTTTTGGGTAATTGTTTTAACCAATAGTAAATTGTTTAACCTGAAGTAAAATGTAATGTAACTGAACTAAAATTAATGTGAACTATAAGATAAATTAAATAAATTGACTGTATCTTGCATGAGCTACATGACTGTCTATAAAATACCTACTACATGGAATGATCTTTGTTGCTAACAATTAGTAGACAGAAAGTTCTTAAATTGTTTTTAAAAGTCAGTTTGTCTGAAGACCTTGGAATGAAATGAAATATCATTGACTGACCACACAAGTTGGTGCTTTTGGAACTTAATTCTATCACTATTAGATATAGAAGAAGCAATTTGCTTAAATTTTTATTAAATAGAAATATTGGTATCGAAAACTGTGAAGCATCTGAGCATTTACCCTAAGTCATTGCTGACAAAGACAGAAGACTCGTGGTCACATATTACTCCTGGCACAGCAAATAGTATGAACTTTATGTTTGTGTTGGCTCTCACCACTCTGCATGTCCTGCAGGGGTGACACAAATAGGCGTAGGTGGATGTCTCATAGGTAGTAGGTTGGTGTCACAGTTGAGAAATGTCAAGCTTAGAGAATCTGAGTCTTTTATAATGAATTGCAAACCTGCCTGATCTTGGCCTTTGAAGGGGATGTTATCTTTATTATGCTTGACAATACAATAAAATGGGGGAAACACTCTGCTCAAGAGAGAGACACTTTTTCTCCCTTCCAAGGTTCTTCACAGTATAAATATCCTTGACAAGATTGTCCAGGATACAGGCTATCAGGACTTCTTGCAAGATGTATAGAAATGCAAAAGATTCATGTAGAATTGTCTCCTAACAGTTGATTAACTGACACATTCTTTGATTAGATTCTAAGTTATGCTTTAATTAAAATTCAACAATTCTTGCTAGTAATATCGAAAGTGAAGAAATTGATTCATCCTGGTTTTGGGGGCTCAACTCACATGGCTATTTCTGTGTATCCACAATATTATTTTATACTATTCTGAATAACTGATTCCAGAAAATATAATCATGCTTTTGGTACTGTGAGGAGTCGATTTCATTTATAAAATAGTGGTGGTGGTGCTGCCAGATGAAGTCTGTGGCGATAACTACTCCAGAATATTTCTGGTGATAGATATACCAGAATATATAGAGGAAGAATCTATAGAACCAGACAAAATTTCAGTTTTTGTAGTTTTCATCCTTCACATTAGTTCATTCACTCAACCTATATGCCTATTCTATATTTAAGATATGACCAGCATAATTGTATGTATGCTAGAAATATTGTGGTGAATAAAACGGAAAAAACGTTTCCATCTTTTGGAATTTAGAACCTAGTGGCACACTCCATCTTTTCCAGGTAAATCATGACTATTTAAGATAAACACAGTGAGTAACTGCCTGGTAACTATCAATTAATGTTATGCCCCCATTACTATGCAATTAATAATTAAGAAAGTCAATATTAGCACCTTTGACACCCAAAAAGATGAAAAGCATAGTTACTTTGTCCTACGAACTGATTCTCTTTCTATTTTATGCTTTATTTCTCTTCATAGTTGCTAATAGCCTGTGTGTGGGTGTTTATCTTATAAGCAAAACTTATTTATTTGCAAATGTTTATTTTCTACTAGAATGTAGGATGCACTACAATATAAGAAATCAGGGATTTCTGTCTGTTTTATTCAGTGTTACATACAGATAAAATAAAAAGTTCTGACACAGAGTGAGTACTCAATAAATATTTGTTGACTAAGTTAAATGGATGAACAAAATAGATTCCCAGGGAGCAAAGGGTTCCCTAGATATTCCCAAGGGTAACTGGAGTTGAAGAAGAAAAGTTCTCCATTTGGTATTAGATGTAGCATATCTTTGTATTAACAGAAAAAAAAAATCCTATGTGAAACTTTGTTGGAGGTTGTAATTAAAATATAATTGGGGTTGGAATTAAAGTATAATTGAGGTTGGAATTAAAGTATAATTGGGGTTGGAATTAAAGTATAATTCATTTAATACTGAATATATATGAAAATAAGAAAGTATATTTATTACTTTTAATGGAAATATGTTTATACCCTCCATTATAATGTGGCCTGGTGAAAAATGGTTTCATATATAAAAGTCATCATGAAACTTCTTTTGAACAGAAAACAGATCTAAAATTCACCAGACATAAAGAAACAAGATATTTTCTTAAAATATGACTTGGTATGCAAAGACCAGGGCAATCTCTCCATATTTAGTTTTAAATCCCAATGGAAGGCAATTAATTTAAGGTGTATGAAAGGATAAATCTACAAACATGTTTAATGAAGACTTTGCTATGCCAAGGATGGTGATTATACCAATTGCAAATGATAGATTTATGTTTTTAGCTTTTCCCTCACGTATGCCAGCTGGCCTGGAATAGAAGAATCTGAGTTAAAATACATTTCACCATTGTACTAAAAATATCATTTTGACTTGAACCTTAGGACTGAAAAGCCTAAGATAATAGTCTTACTTGTAATGCATACCTTTAGAGATAATATTTTAGACAGTTGCAAATAGGACAAAAGAGATGACCCTTTAAAAAACGTATAATGAATTATTGACATTTCTGTAGTTTGGCTAAATCCAGTGTAAAAATGGTTTCAGGAAGTGAGATGTTTTATATAGTTTCATTTTATAAATAAGAATATGTGTGTTCTTTTAGTTTAAAAAGCCCCACATGCAATAACTATCGTTCAGACTGCTTTTGCCCGCAGAGGAAAACAAATTCTCATCTTGTTTTATTTATTTCAATAGTTTTTAATTCAGAAAATCAAGTTTTTTTTTTTTTTTTTTTTTTTTTTTGAGATGGAGTCTCGCTCTGTCGCCCAGGCTGGAGTGCAGTGGCCGGATCTCAGCTCACTGCAAGCTCCGCCTCCCGGGTTCATGCCATTCTCTTGCCTCAGCCTCCCCAGTAGCTGGGACTACAGGCACCCACCACCTCGCCCGGCTAGTTTTTTGTATTTTTTAGTAGAGACGGGGTTTCACTGTGTTAGCCAGGATGGTCTTGATCTCCTGACCTCGTGATCCACCCGTCTTGGCCTCCCAAAGTGCTGGGATTACAGGCTTGAGCCACCCCCTCCTCGCCCAAAAAATCAAGTTTTAAAAGTTATGTTTATGCCTTGAGAATATCCTAAAGTATTTTTTAGAAAGCAGCCATAATAAAGTAAAAAAAATCTATGAGCAACAAGCTAAAAATGAATTTTATTCATAAGCAATAAAAATCTCTACGTGATGATACTAAGAATTTTTCAAACTCAAGGAAAAAAATGACTCAAATCATTTCACAGGTGTCACAGGTGTCACACTTAGAGAGGAGATAGCATCATTTATTATCAAAGTATTACTAAATCAGTAAAAAGATATTTTAAAATATCTAAGCCCTCTATATGTTTTAGACAATATTTATATTTCAATCTACAAAATAGTGAGTTATGTATTAATATTTGGAAAGCACAGGAACCCATGACCTGGTAGGACTTCTTTCTATAATTTTAATTGCTAAATTTAATTCATAAGAAAAATAAGGGGGGGCGGAGCAAGATGGCCGAATAGGAACAGCTCCAGTCTACAGCTCCCAGTGCCAGTGACACAGAAGACAGGTGATTTCTGCATTTTCAACTGAGGTACTGGGTTCATCTCACTAGGGAGTGCCGGACAATTGGTGCTGGTCAGCTGCTGCAGCCCAACCAGCGAGAGCTGAAGCAGGGTGAGGCATCGCCTCACCTGGGAAGTGCAAGGGGGAAGAGAATCCCTTTTCCTAGCCAGGGGAACTGAGACACACAACACCTGGAAAATCGGGTAACTCCCACCCAAATACTGTGCTTTACCAAGGGTTGTAGCAAATGGGCAGACCAGGAGATTATATCCCACACCTGGCCGGGAGGGTCCCACGCCCACGGAGCCTCCCTCATTGCTAGTACAGCAGTCTGTGATCTAACGGCAAGGCAGCAGCGAGGCTGGGGGAGGGGTGCCCGCCATTGCTGAGGCTTAAGTAGGTAAACAAAGCCGCTGGGAAGCTCAAACTGGGTGGAGCTCACAGCAGCTCAAGGAGGCCTGCCTGTCTCTGGAGACTCCACCTCTGGGGACAGGGCACAGCTAAACAACAACAACAACAACAACAAAGAAAAAGCAGCAGAAACCTCTGCAGACGCAAACGACTCTGTCTGACAGCTTTGAAGAGAGCAGTGGATCTCCCAACATGGAGGCTGAGATTTGAGAACGGACAGACTGCCTGCTCAAGTGGGTTCCTGACCCCTGAGTAGCCTAACTGGGAGACATCCCCCACTAGGGGCAGACTGACACCCCACACCTCACACGGTGGAGTACACCCCTGAGAGGAAGCTTCCAAAGCAAGAATCAGACAGGTACACTCGCTGTTCAGCAATATTCTATCTTCTGCAGCCTCTGCTGCTGATACCCAGGCAAACAGGGTCTGGAGTGGACCTCAAGCAATCTCCAACAGACCTACAGCTGAGGGTCCTGACTGTTAGAAGGAAAACTATCAAACAAGAAGGACACCCACACCAAAACCCCATCAGTACGTCACCGTCATCAAAGACTAGAGGCAGATAAAACCAAAAAGATGGGGAAAAAGCAGGGCAGAAAAGCTGGAAATTCAAAAAATAAGAGCACATCTCCCCATCCAAAGGAACGCAGCTCATCGCCAGCAACGGATCAAAGCTGGATGGAGAATGACTTCGACGAGATGAGAGAAGAAGGCTTCAGTCCATCAAACTTCTCAGAGCTAAAGGAGGAATTACGTACCCAGCGCAAAGAAACTAAATATCTTGAAAAAAGAGTGGAAGAATTGATAACTAGAATAATTAATGCAGAGAAGGCCATAAACGAACTGACAGAGATGAAAACCATGACACGACAAATATGTGACAAATGCACAAGCTTCAGTAACTGACTCGATCAACTGGAAGAAAGAGTATCAGCGATTGAGGATCAAATGAATGAAATGAAGCAAGAAGAGAAATCTAAAGAAAAAAGAAGAAAAAGAAATGAACAAAGCCTGCAAGAAGTATGGGATTATGTAAAAAGACCAAATCTACGTCTGATTGGGGTGCCTGAAAGTGAGGGGGAAAATTGAACCAAGTTGGAAAACACTCTTCAGGATATCATCCAGGAGAACTTCCCCAACCTAGTAGGGCAGGCCAACATTCAAATTCAGGAAATACAGAGAACGCCACAAAGATACTCCTCGAGAAGAGCAACTCCAAGACACATAATTGCCAGATTCACCAAAGTTGAAATGAAGGAAAAACTGTTAAGGGCAGCCAGAGAGAAAGGTCGGGTTACCCACAAAGTGAAGCCCATCAGACTAACAGCAGATCTCTTGGCAGAAACTTTACAAGCCAGAAGAGAGTGGGGGCCAATATTCAACATTCTTAAAGAAAAGAATTTTAAACCCAGAATTTCATATCCAGCCAAACTAAGTTTCATAAGTGAAGGAGAAATAAAATCCTTTACAGATAAGCCAATGCTTAGAGATTTTGTCACCACCAGGCATGCCTTACAAGAAACCCTGAAGGAAGCACTAAACATGGAAAGGAACAACTGGTAGCAGCCATTGCAAAAACATGCCAAAATGTAAAGACCATCGAGGCTAGGAAGAAACTGCATCAACTAACGAGCAAAATAAGCAGTTAATATCATAATGGCAGGATCAAGTTCACACATAACAATATTAACCTTAAATGTAAATGGACTAAGTGGTCCAATTAAAAGACACAGACTGGCAAACTGGATAAAGAGTCAAGACCCATCAGTCTGCTGTATTCAGGAGAGCCATCTCACACACAGAGACATACATAGGCTCAAAATAAAGGGATGGAGGAAGATCTACCAAGCAAATGGAGAACAAAAAAAAGCAGGGGTTGCAATCCTAGTCTCTGATAAAACAGACTTTAAACCATCAAAGATTAAAAGAGACAAAGAAGGCCATAACATAATGGTAAAGGGATCAATTCAACAGGAAGAGCTAACTATCCTAAATATATATGCACCCAATACAGGAGCACCCAGATTCATAAAGCAAGTCCTTAGAGACTTACAAAGAGACTTAGACTCCCATACAATAATAATGGGAGACTTCAACACTCCACTGTCAACATTAGACAGATCAACGAGACAGAAAGTTAACAAGGATATCCAGGAATTGAACTCATCTCTGCAGCAAGCAGACCTAATAGACATCTATAGAACTCTCCACCCCAAATCAACAGAATATACATTCTACTCAGCACCACATCACACTTATTCCAAAGTTGACCACATAATTGGAAGTAAAGCACTCCTCAGCAAATGTACAAAAACAGAAATTATAACAAACTGTCTCCCAGACCACAGTGCGATCAAACTAGAACTCAGGACTAAGAAACTCAATCAAAACTGCTCAACTACATAGAAACTGAACAACCTGCTCCTGAATGACTACTGGGTACATAACGAAATGAAGACAGAAATAAAGATGTTCTTGAAACCAATGAGAACAAAGATACAACATACCAGAATCTCTGGGACACATTTAAAGCAGTGTGTAGAGGGAAATTTATAGCACTAAATGCCCACAAGAGAAAGCAGGAAAGATCTAAAATTGACACTCTAACATCACAATTAAAAGAACTAGAGAAGCAAGAGCAAACACATTCAAAAGCTAGCAGAAGGCAAGAAATAACTAAGATCAGAGCAGAACTGAAGGAGATAGAGACACAAAAAACTCTCCAAAAAATCAGGGAATCCAGGAGTTGGTTTTTTGAAAAGATCAACAAAATTGATAGACCGCAAGCAAGACTAATAAAGAAGAAAAGAGAGAAGAATCAAATAGATGCAATAAAAGATGATAAAGGGGATATCACCACCGACCCCACAGAAATACAAACTACCATCAGAGAATACTATAAACACCTCTACGCAAATAAACTAGAAAATCTAGAAGAAATGGATAATTTCCTGGACACTTACACTCTCCCAAGACTAAACAAGGAAGAAGCTGAATTCTTGAATAGACCAATAGCAGGCTCTGAAATTGAGGCAATAATTAATAGCCTACCAACCAAAAAAAGTCCAGGACCAGATGGATTCACAGCCGAATTCTACCAGAGGTACAAGGAGGAGCTGGTACCATTCCTTCTGAAACTATTCCAATCAATAGAAAAAGACGGAATCCTCCTTAACTCATTTTATGAGGCCAACATCATCCTGATACCAAAGCCTGGCAGAGACACAACAAAAAAAAGAGAATTTTAGACCAATATCCCTGATGAACATCGATGCAAAAATCCTCAATAAAATACTGGCAAACCGAATCCAGCAGCACATCAAAAAGCTTATCCACCATGATCAAGTGGGCTTCATCCCTGGGATGCAAGGCTGGTTCAACATATGCAAATCAATAAACATAATCCAGCATATAAACAGAACCAAAGACAAAAACCACATGATTATCTCAATAGATGCAGAAAAGGCCTTTGACAAAATTCAACAGCCCTTCATGCTAAAAACTCTCAATAAATTCGGTATTGATGGAACATATCTCAAAATAATAAGCTATTTATGACAAACCCACAGCCAATATCATACTGAATGGGCAAAAACTGGAAAAATTCCCTTTGAAAACTGGCAGAAGACAGGGATGCCCTCTCTCACCACTCCTATTCAACATAGTGTTGGAAGTTCTGGCTAGGGCAATCAGGCAAGAGAAAGAAATAAAGGGTATTCAGTTAGGAAAAGAAGAAGTCAAATTGTCCCTCTTTGCAGATGACATGATTGTATATTTAGAAAACCCCATCGTCTCAGCCCAAAATCTCCTTAAGCTGATAAGCAACTTCAGCAAAGTCTCAGGATACAAAATCAATGTGCAAAAATCACAAGCATTCTTATACACCAGTAACAGACAAACAGAGAGCCAAATCATGAATGAACTTCCATTCACAATTGCTTCAAGACAATAAAATACCTAGGAATCCAACTTACAAGGGATGTAAAGGACCTCTTCAAGGAAAACTACAAACCACTGCTCAGTGAAATAAAAGAGGACACAAACAAATGGAAGAACATACCATCCTCAAGGATAGGAAGAATCAATATTGTGAAAATGGCCATACTGCCCAAGGTAATTTATAGATTTAATGCCATCCCCATCAAGCTACCAATGAGTTTCTTCACAGAATTGGAAAAAACTGCTTTAAAGTTCATATGGGACCAAAAAAGGGCCCACATCTTGGCTAGCCATAAGTAGAAAGCTGAAACTGGATCCTTTCCTTACTCCTTATACGAAAATTAATTCAAGATGGATTAGAGACTTAAATGTTAGACCTAATACCATAAAAATCCTAGAGGAAAACCTAGGTAGTACCATTCAGGACATAGGCATGGGCAAAGACTTCATGTCTAAAACACCAAAAGCAACGGCAGCAAAAGCCAAAATTGACAAATGGGATCTCATTAAATTAAAGAGCTTCTGCACAGCAAAAGAAACTACCATCAGAGTGAACAGGCAACCTACAGAATGGGAGAAAATTTTTGCAATCTACTCATCTGACAAAGGGCTAATATCCAGAACCTACAAAGAACTCAAACAAATTTACAAGAAAAAAACAAACAACCCCATCAAAAAGTGGGCAAAGGATATGAACAGACATTTCTCAAAAGAAGACATTCATACAGCCAACAGACACATGAAAAAATGCTCATCATCACTGGCCATCAGAGAAATGCAAATCAAAACCACAATGAGATACCATCTCACACCAGTTAGAATGGCGATCATTAAAAAGTCAGGAAACAACAGGTGCTGGAGAGGATGTGGAGAAATAGGAACACTTTTACACTGTTGGTGGGATTGTAAACTAGTTCAACCATTATGGAAAACAGTATGGCGACTCCTCAAGGATCTAGATCTAGATCTAGAAGTACCATATAACCCAGCCATCCCATTACTTGGTATATACCCAAAGGATTATAAATCATGCTGCTATAAAGACACATGCACACGTATGTTCATTGCAGCACTATTCACAATAGCAAAGACTTGGAATCAACCCAGCAGTGACAGACTGGATTAAGAAAATGTGGCACATATACACCATGGAATACTATGCAGCCATAAAAAAAGATGAGTTTGTGTCCTTTGTAGTGACATGGATGCAGCTGGAAACCATCATTCTCAGCAAACTATCGCAAGAACAGAAAACCAAACACCTCATGTTCTCACTCATAGGTGGGAACTGAAGAATGAGATCACTTGGACTCGGGAAGGGGAACATCACACACCAGGGCCTATTATCGGGAGGGGGACGTGGGGAGGGATTTCATTGGGAGTTATACCTCATGTAAATGACTGGTTGATGGGTGCTGATGAGTTGATGGGTGCAGCACACCAACATGGCACAAGTATACATATGTACCGAACCTGCATGTTATGCACATGTACCCTAGAACTTAAAGTATAATTAAAAAAAAATAAATAAATAAAAAAGAAACTAAGATCTGGTATAAAAATAAGATCTGGTATAAAAAATGACAGCTTTCAAACTGAAAATAATTAAAAAAAGCAAAATTGAAAAATCAATTTAGAGATAGAATATGCCAGAATTGTTAAAAATAATTTTGTAATTATTTGTTTGAAAGTAAATATTTACATTTTAAAGGGATTTTATGATATTATTATCATAAACGAACAAGCATTCATAGTATTAAATTTTTCTAAAGAGACATAATATATCTATTAACCACAAATATGTCACATGTCAAGTACTATTCCAGATGTTTGGAATTTTTCTCTCTCCTTCATGTCTCACTTTGTCTCTTCCTGTCGCTCTTTTTCTGTCTCTTTCTCTCATTCTCTCTCTCTCTCACACACACATACGCGCACACACACACACACACACATACACAATCACATATACACAAAAAATCTTTACAGACAAAAGGAATGTTTACAAAGCTTTTATAATCTGTTCAAAGATGTGAGCATAATTTTAATATATTTATTACATAGCAAGTAAAGAGTGGTGACAATCTGATTTACATTATGAGAAGTGATATGAAGGGTCACAACAACGGCACAAAGGACACTCAGCTGGCAGGTGCATGTATGTCAATCTTATGACTTAAAAGAGCAGTAACCATAAGTATATCTGAATATCGTTTTAGCAATAATGCTAGTTTCTAATAACTGCATTGACACATGATGACACACACTTAATTCTTCTAAATTATGAGTTGATATTCTTAAATTATCAGGTGAACTATTTAGGGGAAATGTTAATGGTAAAATGGAATAAAATATCCAGGTAAAAAGGATTATGCAAAGCTTGATCCAAATTCTGCATTTGATTTTAATTAGTGAAATAATCTGAAATAGTGTTTTTTAAATATTTTTTAACATAGATAACTAATCTAAAATAAGTATTTTTAAAATTGTGGTGTTTTAATGATCAAATGTTTGTCATAAAACTATCTTAATTTATAAAATGGTCAAAATCAAACATCAGGCCAATACCCTTGAGGAATATAGATGCAAACTAAAATCCTCAACAAAATACCGATAAAACAAATTCAGTAGCACATCAAAAAGCTAATCCATTACAATCAGGTAGCCTTTATTCCTTGGAAGCAAGTTTGGTGCAACATATGCAAATCAATAAGTATGATTCATCATATAAACAGAACTAAAACCAAAAACCACACAATTAGTTCAATAGATAAAGAAATGTCTTTCTTTAACATTCAACATCTTTCTGTAGTAAAAACCCTCAATAACTAGGCATTGAAGAATGATATCTCAAAATAATAGGAGCCATCTATGAAAAACTCACAGCTAACATCATACTGAATGGGCAAAGACTAAAAGCATTCCTCTTGAAAACCAGGACAAAATAAGAATGTCCTCTATCACCACTCCTGTTCAACATAGTACTGGAAGTCCTGGCCAGATCAATCAGGCAAGAGGAATAATAAAAGGCACCAAATAGGAAGAGAGGAAGTCAAACTATCCCTGTTTGCAGATGACACAATTCAATTCTATATCTAGACAAACCTATAGTCTTTACTCAAAAGCTCTTTGATCTGAAAGAAAAAAAAAAAAAACAACATAAAACCTTCAGCAAAGGTTCAGAATACAAAACCAACACACAGAAATCAGTAGTATTCCTACAAACCAATGACATCCACACTGAGACCAAATCAGGAACTCAATTTAATTCACAATTGTCACGAAAAGAGTGAAATATGTAGGAATACAGCTGCCCAGAGAGGTGAAAGATTTCTACAACAAGAATTATAAACCACTGCTGAAAGAAATCAGAGACAACAATACAAATGGGAAAACATTCCATGCTCATTCATAGGAAGAATGAATATTGTTAAAATGGCCATATGGCCCAAAGCAGTTTATGGATCCAATGCTATTCCTATCAAACTAAAAATTATATTATTCGCAGAATTAGAAAAAAACTATTTTAAAATTCATATGGAACCAAAAAAGAGCCCAAATAGCCAAGACAATGCCAAGTGAAAATAACACAGCTAGAGACATCATGTTAACTGACTTCAAACTATATTACAAGGATACAGTAATCAAAAGAGAATGGACTTGTACAAAAACAGACAGAGCAATGAAACAGACTAGAGAGTCCAGTAATATTGCTGCCCACCTATAACCAATTGATCTCTGACAAAGTCAACAAAAACCAGCAATGGGGAAAGGACTTCCATTTCAATACATTTTGCTGAAATAACCTGCTAGCCATATGCAGAAGTCTGAAATTGAACCCCTTCTTTACACCATACAAAAAAATCAACTCAAGATGTATGAAAGACTTAAATGTAAAACTTAAAACTGTAAAAACCCTGAAAGATAACCTAGGAAACACCATTCTGGATATAGGACTAGGCAAAGATTTCATGACAAAGTTGCCAAAAGTAATTGCAACAAAAACAAAAATTGACAAATGATACCTAATTAAACTAAAGAGCTTCTGAACAAGCACACCATAAACTATCAATAGAGTAATCAGACAACCTACAGAAGGGGAGAAAATATTTGCACACTACCAGTCCCACAAAGGTCTAATATCCAGAAGGTATAAGAAACAAGTTCACAAGCAAAAAACAAACAACTCCATTAGAAAGTAGGCAAAGGACATTAACAGACATTTTTCAAAAGAAGACACACATGTAGCCAGTAAGCATATGAAAAAAAAAAAAAAAAAGCTCAACATTATGAATCATTCAAGAAATGGAAATCAAAACCACACTGACATACCATTTCATACCAGTCAGAATGGCTATTACCAAGAGTCAACAACAACAACAACAACAACAACAACAAAAACGGGTGCTGGTGGAGTTGCAGAGAAAAGGGAACACACACAGTGCTCGTGGTAGTGTAAATTAAGGTAGCCATTGTGGAACTCAGCGTGATGTTTCCTCAAAGAACCTGAAACTTGATCCAGCAATCCCATTACTGGGTGTTATGATGGTTAATATTGAGAGTCAATTTGATTGGATTGAAGGATGCAAAGTATTGTTCCTGAGTCTGTCTGAGAGAGTGTTGCCACAGAGATCAACATTTGAGTCAGTAGACTGGAAGAGGCAGACTCACTCTCAACCTGGGTGGGCACCATCTAATCAACTACCAGCACGGCTGGTATACAAGAGGCAGAGAAACATGGAAGGACTAGACTGGCTAAGTCTTCTTGCCTCCATCTTTCTCCCGTGTTGGATGCTTCCTGCCTTCAAACATCTGACTCTAAGTCCTTCAGTTTTTGGACTCTTGGACCCATTTGCCAGGGGCTCTCAGGCCTTTAGCCACTAACTGAAGGTTGCACTGTCGGCTTCCCTACTTTTGAGGATTTGAGACTAGGACTGACTTCCTTGCTCCTCAGCTTGCAGACGGCCTATTGTGGGACTTCACCTTGTGATTGTGTGAGTCAATACTCCTTAATAAACTCCCTTTCGTATATACATCAGTCCTATTATTCCTGTCTCTCTACAGAACCCTATTACAGGTATATACCTAAAAGAATATAAATTCCTCTATCATAAAGATATATGATCACATATGTTCATTGCAGCACTATTCGCAATAGCAAAAACATGAAATCAACCTAAATGCCCATTAATGATAAAGTGGATAAAGAGAATGTGGTACATATGCATCATGGAATACTACGTAGCCATAAAAATAAATAAGATCATGTCTTTTATAGAAACATGGTTGGAGCTGGAGGCCATTATCCTTAGCAAACTAATACAGGAACAGAAAACCAACTACTATATGTTCTCACTTATAAGTGAGAGCTAACCAATTAGAACACATGGACACAAAGAGGAGAGCAACAGACCTCTGGGCCTACTTGAGGATGGAGGATGGGAGGAGGGAGAGGAGCTGAAAAACTGTCTACTGAGTATTGTGTTATTAATTGAGTGTGAATTAATCTGTACATCAAACCCCCATGACACACCATTTGTCTATATAACAAACTTGCAAATGTATCCCTGAACCTAAAATAAGAATTATAATTTTAAAAACTAAAAATAGCAAAATTGTCAAATTCTACTTTAATTTCTTTACCTCTCACTTTTTAATACACAACTTTTTTTCCTGAAATTTAATATGCTTATTATTTTTTCTGTTATGTTAGAGAAAAATAAAATGTAATTATTAAAACAATCTTGATAAAGGAATTTTTAGACATTTCTCAATTTTGCAAAAGGAAATAACTTCAATATTAAAATTGATTTAAAATTATAAAACACGTTTTTATCTTTAAATATTAAAAAAACTGTAAGTAGCTTACTGATTTGTAATTAAAATTTAGTAAAACCACAATGGCCATAAAACAAAATGACAAAAATCTTTGAGCAAAGAATTACTAATCTATTAAGAAACTTACATTTTTCATGCTGTGGTATTGGATTATTGTTACTGGATATACAATAATTTCCATTTTTTTCTGTTTGCTTTTGCTTTAGCCAATGGTAATAAAATACTTGGTACTATTTGGTTGTTTTTCTTCTGTTTCAACTGAAAATATTATTTAGAGACCTCATGTAGCCAACTAAAAACATTCATTTCTATATTTATTTCTTCTTTTATGTTGGTCCTATACCAGCATTTGAAATGAAATTTTCCAGTTTGCTGCCTTTTATAAACCATGTTTCCACCATCTACACATTATTTTACTAAGGGAAATAAGTATAGAAAATAGAAGTAAATATTTCCTTATGAACTATGATTTCTACTCTGGTTATAGAGACTACAGGTGAGATTTTATTGATGTCAGGGAAATGCTTCACTTAAATAGGGATTATATATTATGTGTAAATGAATTGTAAAGCCACTTTGAAGGCTTATTAGGTTAGGTGAATAGGTAATTCAAAATGGAATTTATTTCTAATTTCAACTTTATTTATTGATTGTTAAATAGAGGAATGTTAAAACTAAAATGATATCAGGGATCACTTAGTTCAATCTCCACAAATTAGATATTTAAGATCTATAAATGTCCTAATTTACAGAAAGCTGTACAACCGGTAAGTGACAGATGTAACATAAAACCTCGGCCTCCTGAGTTTCGGGGAAATTTAGTTTCCATTGAAATATGCTGTATTCTCAGTTGTTATTACATGAGTGTAAGGCATTGACTGTGTTGAATACTTTTTTATAAAATGTTTATGAAGTTTTTAGTCCTATTCAAATGTTTATTTAATCGGATTCTAGTGTAAAACATGTGTCTAGGGACTATGACAAATTGTAGTCCTTGGAATCAGGCAAAACTATTTTGAGCTAGTTACTAGCCAGCTGTGCACTTTTGTCAAAACTCTTAGCTTCTACTGCCGCTATACAAGACTGCTGTGGGGATTATATGTCACCTAATGTGTTTCCTGGCCTGTTTTAAGTAATTAACAAATAATAACAATCAGGAGCAGATATATTGTTTGTGAAATTTTAAGATTTATTCCCGAGATTTAAGTCCATTTATAATCCACGGTAGGACAACAATTATTTTAAATTAAATAGTATTAGAAAAATGCGGAGCAATTACAAATACTTCATCTAGGAATTTATGTCAAGGCGGAGTTGTAACAATACCAACACTTTCTTCCACAAAGTAGTCTTTTCATCTGTAAACTAAACAAATGACTACTGAGATTTTTATCTCTAAAACTCATAAATGATATCAGGGATCACTTAGTTCAATCTCCACAAATTAGATATTTAAGATCTATAAATGTCCTAATTTACAGAAAGCTATACAACCAGTAAGTGACAGATGTAACACGAGACCTCAGCCTTCTGAGTTTTGGGGAAATTTAGTTTCCACTGAAATATGCTGTATTCTCATAATTCCATAAATAAGCTTAAGCATATATCATTAAAAGAACAAAAGCAGCCAGAATATGTAAAATACAGTATATGCTTTGGGGAAGTAATAATTTAAATCAGACTTTTGTATAAAAGTAAAAGATTTCAAACTAATGGTAAAATAAATCATTTTAATTTTTAAGATTATTATATATCATATTACTCTAGACAATTTAATTGTTGAGAAAATTAAAATTGATATTTAAATATAAAAATAGTACTAATTATTTTAATTTATTTTCATACTTATATTTATAATACAATCAGCAATATAACTATAATCCCTGTGATCCTGGGCATGTCACTAGTATTTTTAGGTATTAGAAAATGAAAATAACGACTATGTTGTAGAAGCTCTAGGGAAACTGTCATCATACATGTACAATGGAAGTCTAAATTGATACAACTTTTATGAAAAGTCAGTTGGCCATATTTATCTACAACATTACTAGTTAGTAGCCTTACCTTGTGTCCAAATGATAATTCTACTTCTAGAGAATTCCATGGAGGAAGAAATGAATAAATATATACTAGGATAACTATCACATTTTTATTGATTATAGTAAAAAATAAGAAATAATAAATATTCAAAGTAGGAAATTTGTCAAATAATTTATAGTACATTATTATAATTAAATATAGTAATCATTTTAGAGAAATATAGCATAAAAAATGATGAGGAATATATTACTATATAAATGATAAAAAATTTAATTGCCAACTTTAAAGTTTCATTAAACAATTCTATGTCTATATATTACATGCACTTATATAATAATTTATGTGGAATACATATTGCAATGTTTTTACAAATCATCCCTGGCATATTGGGATACAGATTATTTGGTTTCATTCATGGTTTTAAATTAAATGGATCATTTCAGTCTCACTACCATGTAGTTGTTAATAAATTGATTGTCAATTTAATGGCCAAAGTATGCAGACATTATAGAATGGAAGTCAATTGTTTTATTTATAATAATACTAAATATTTATAAAATAAATATACAAACTCTCAAGCAAATTATTTTATATAAGCAGAGCTAATATTCAACTGATAGCTACCCGTGCAGTTTTAATGGCTGTTTACGGCTGGTTCTCATTCTGATGGATCAGGGCCTGTGCAGTTCTAGTTGTTAAACATTTAAAATTTTTATTTGTCTGTTACTAAATGTAAATTGGCAGATAGTGATTTCAGTAACTAAATTTGAAAAGCAGGAATAAGTCTGTATATCGGGGAGGGGGAAATGTATGGGGACATAATCAGTGAAAGTTCTAGATCAGTTGATTTTGAGGTATCTAAGGTACCTGTGGAAAATTATACTTTACTAAATGGCTACAGAGTATTTCTTGTCCCTCCTGTTCATCAGGATCCCTTCCATTGCCCCATCAGAAGATGAAGTTCATATCCTTTCACCTTAAACATAGGTGGGTCTTTGTGATTTCCTTGACTAAAAGAATATGGCAGAGGTAATGCAATATAACATCTGAGATTAGGTAATAAAAGGCAATACAGCTTCTTACTGACTGTCTTGAAACACTAACTCTTAGGATTCATCCGCAATGCTGCAAAGAAGCCCAGAACAAATGCAGAGGCACAGTTAGAAAGGAACTATGACCTCAGTTGGGTTCCAAATCAATAGCTGGTATTAACTTGCCAGCCATGTGAATAAACTATCTTTGAATAAGATCTTTCGGACCTCAGAGCCAGCCTAAGTGATGCTACATGGACCAGAAATTAGACTACTCTGGAGTCTTGCTATAATCACAGATTAATTAACAAAATAAATGAGTGTTGTTGTTTTCAACCACTAAGCTTTTACAGTCTGTTTCACAGCAACTAATAACTGATACAGGACCTTACTTGTTGCTCTTTGACTTTTGATAAAAATATTTCAGTAATATATGACACAAGAAAATGCAGAAAATTAAGCTCAACTGAATCAAATAAGTGCAAAGGCATTTTAAATGTGTTTGCTTGAAGGAAGAAACATTTTAATCTGGCTAAAGGAAAAGAGAGACATGAAAAGCCACATCTCCATTATTATGATACTTAATTTTTTTCATAAACAGAATTGTAAGTATTAATATAGTTGTCTCACATTTATATCTCATAAATGTGCAAGTTTTTTTATTACATTTTTCTCTGTAAACCACATCATCCTTCTTTTCATCCCCTTAATTGATAAAGTATTTTGTAGGCCAAGTCATACTCTAAAGATTTATTTCGCCTCAGCATGAAATAAATGGTGCTCATGTCTGCAATCCTAGCAATTTGAGAGACCCAGGCAGGCAGACTGCTTGAGTCCAGGAGTTCAAAGTCAGCCTGGGCAACGTGACAAAACACTGTCTCTACAAAAAAATACAAAAATTACCCTGGTGTGGTAGAGTGCACCTGCAGTCCCAGCTCCTGAGGAGGCTGAGATGGGAAGATTTCTTGAACCTGGGAGGTCACAATTGCAGTGGTTTGTGATTGCACCACCACACCACAGCCTGGGTGACAGAGTCAGACCCTGTCAGAAGGAGAGAGGGGGATGGGGGGAGGGGGGGGAGAGAGAGAGAGAGAGAGAGAGAGAGAGAAGAGAGAGAAGAAGAAAGAAAGAAAGAAAGAAAGAAAGAAAGAAAGAAAGAAAGAAAGAAAGAAAGAAAGAAAGAAAGAAAGAAAGAAAGAAAGAAAGAGAAGGAAAGAAAAAGAAAGAAAAAGAAAGAAAGAAAGAAAGAAAGAAAGAAAAAGAAAGAAAGAAAGAAAGAAAGAAAGAAAGAAAGAAAGAAAGAAAGAAAGAAAGAAAATAAAGGAAGGAAGGAGGGAGGGAAGGAGTGAAGGAGTGAAGGAAGGAAGGAAAGAAAAGAAAGAAGAAAGAAAGAAAGAAAGAAAGAAAGAAAGAAAGAAAGAAAGAAAGAAAGAAAGGGAGAAATAAAGGAGTGAAGGAGTGAAGGAAGGAAGGAAAAGAAAGAAAGAAAAGAAAAGAAAGGAAAGAAAGAAAGAAAGAAAGAAAGAAAGAAAGAAAGAAAGAAAGAAAGAAGTGAAGGAGTGAAGTAAGGAAGGCAAAGAAAGAAAGAAAGAAAAAGAAAGAAAGAAAGAAAGAAAGAAAGAAAGAAAGAAAGAAAGAAAGAAAGAAAGAAAGAAAGAAAGAAAGAAAGAGAAAGAAAAGAGAAGAAAAGAAGGGAGGGAGGGAGAGAAGGAGGAAGGAAGGAAGGAAGGACAGAAGGAAGGAAGGAAGAAAAGAAAGAAGGGAGGAAGGAAGGAAGGAAAGAAAAAGGAAGGAAGGAAGGAAAATAAAGAAAAATAGAATTTTCTGCAACCATCCAGAAACTACAGCAGACAGTAAGAGTTAAATTCCCAGGAGTTTAAGAAGCTAAGGAATCTTATTATAAAAGTTGCTTTTCATAGAAATCACTACTTTGTCAATATTGCTGAAGTTTGGGTCCCTGAAAGCCAAGTTTGCTCCCTGTGAACCTTTGAGCAGCACCTCATCCTCCTGCTGCTGTGACTACTTGGCAAACAGGTTCATTACTCTGTTCACTGAGAGGCAGTAGAGCATGGTATTTAATGGTACAGACTTTGAAGCCAGACTAGCTGTGTTTGAAGCCCACCACAGACAATCCATGTAACATTGAGAACTTCATTTAACTTCTCCTTGCTGCAGTTTTTTCATCTATAAAATGAAAATTGTATAATAGTGTCTAACACATTGGAATAGCATTGTGTTGTTGAGGAAACTAAATAAGCTAAAGTAAGAGTCTTAAAACTGTACCTAATACTGAAGAAATACTATCTGTCAAAGTAGCCGGAAGACTCTCAAATGCTTTTCAACTTGCTGCTTTTACTATGGAGCTTGAAAATCCAAAAATTCATATTCAGTCTTCCTTGCATTTAGAGGCATCCAGTGATTTAAAGGGGATTTTAGGAAATCACTTGCATTCCTTATTAAAGAAACAGTTAGTACTGCCATTCTTTCTCCCCTTCTATCAATTTATAAAGCTTCCACATTGGCTACAGCTTCAGCAGGGAAAAATTGAGAAAAAAGCACGACCCTAAACTTTAACATCTGTCAGATGTTAAGCCCACAGCAGCAAATACTTATGAAATTTTTTTTAAAAAATCACTATTGGAGACACAACTAGTTCAATCACAACATGTATAATGGTACAATTGCTACAAATAATTCCACTCCTGTCTAAAATGCCTAGCTAGGACTTATAATACCAGGTACTCTCTAGGCATTTCATACATGTAGTGTATAATTCTAATAAGACCTGCTGGCATGGGTATCGTTATGCCAATTCAAAGGTGAGGAAATTGAGGTTTAGGGAGATTACATAAAATTACCTAAGTTGTACAGTTAGTAAATAGAGGAATAGAAATCTGAGCCAAAGTCTGTAAGAGTTTATCATACTCTTAACAATCATGCTTTTCAGCTACACTATAGGCGTAGGAAGCAAACTAGGGACAGAGAAGGATAGTATCTGAAATTGCTTTTATAAAATTAAATACAAAAGTGTTCAGCAATTAAGAAATAAGGATACATTTCACTGAAATTACTTTTATAGATATCTAAATTGATCACATTGATCAACATTTATTCAACCTCCTATTTCTCTTTCCCCATAATAAAATAGAAAAAGAGCTATTTAAATTCTAAATTATACATTCAGCTTTTGGTGGGGAAAACTAATGGTTTGTGTCTGGAGGCATTTTCTGTATTATTTGTGAATGGGTTAGTGGTTGAAATCCACTTCCTAATTGTCATGTGTCCACCCACCACTATTGTTACAGATTTAGTGGTAATTTCAAGATCTGGTATGGTAGGAAGAGGCACTGTTTTCTAGGGCGCTTGGTATTTGTCCTTTCACTAAAAACGGGATAGTTACAGATTAATTCCTTTGTAACATAATCTATTTCCATCACAGCTTATGTCAAACATGCTATCCTATTTTGTGATTAGGCCCACAAGATTATAAATTCTTACCTTCAGAGGATTTAACCTTTCTAAAAGTAGTCTGAAACTTGAAGAAATCTGTAAACATTTATGTAGGAATCATAACCGCAACCCAAGATAAACAAGCATAGGAAACCATTGGGGTGGCTGGTGAAGTTTAGAACAATAATAAATATGCTCACTTTGCTACTAGGAGATAAAATAATAACAAAACCAACTACACAATTAAATATGATGTTTCTTCATATGGTTATTTATTTTCCCTTCAGAAATAAATTTAAGTCCTTTTTGTTAAGATATCTAAACATTTTTAATCAAAAAGCAAAAAAAATTGTGAAAATGAAAATGATAATTTATACAGATGTTATGCATTATGATCTTGGGCAATGTAGGTCATAAGAATGATTTAGATCAATCTGGTTTTGTTCCTTTTGAAGAGTTAAGCATTAACGTATTCCAAACACATAGAAATAAATTAAAATGCAAAAGGAACACAGATTTTTGTGCATTTGTCCTACATTTTTCTCATTCCTTTTACTCATTCATCCTACAATTATTTATATAGCCTATTATGTTATAGGAAATAAGAAAACTGAAAAGCCACAATCATAACTATGTCTTCCATGGAAACTTAATAATCCCAAATGAAAAATAAAATGTAACAACTAGAAAGTATTACACATAATGCTATGTTAAATATCATAAGAGCAATACAAATAGTAGCCTCAGGGTTTCAAGGAATAAAGAGTTCAATGAGAAATGAAGGGTGAATATGTAGAGGATGAAGACTTTGAGATGGCCTTGAGTTTTACTAGATTTTGTAGGGAAAAAATGGGGCACTTCTCCTTTTAGGGAATCAACTTCTACACTTCTGAATGTCCTTCTCTCTGATGCTTGGTCCCATCCCTATCTCAGCAACTGTGCTTCAGGAAAAAACAAACAAACAAATAAAAAGCTTACCCTAGCAGGCCTGTAGCAGTTACCTATAGAACATTTTCTTGTGGGTTGGTCTTTTGGCTGGCACTGGAACATTCAACCTTCAGAAAGTCTGATCCATTGATAAAGTTGGTTTGCCCGCCTGTGTCACTGCACATCTACTTTCTTTCTGGGAGTCTGGAATTTCATCAGCTACAGCTGATTGTTTGTGCCTGTGTGACCACCCTCAACTAAAAACCTTGAACTCCCAAACAGGGCTCCTTTGGTATGGCCTCTCCCAAGAGGGAGAACATAGGGAGCCCATGCATGAACCCCTCCAGATTCTGCCTGTCCTGTTTCCTTTCCTTTTAATTGATGACCCTGCTGTGCATGCTTGCTGTGTTGAAATTCTGTGAGTCTTTCCAGTGAATCACTGTGTTTGGATGGTCCCTGGGACCAGAAAACATCAGTCTATCAGCCCCTTTCATTCTTCATACTTTTTTACTGCCTAGAATAGGTGCCGTACTGAATCATTTTAGTAAAACTTATACTCTAAAGTAAAAAGAGATTACTTAAAATAACCCTACCAATATATCTCAGCTATCTTTTATGCACCACTCTTTTGATAATCATACCCTAATCATCCTTACCTCTTCCTAATTTCTCAAAAAAACTAAGCTTTTTTTTTTTCCTATTTGGGGTCTTACAATTAATTCTGTCTGAATGATTCTTCACGAACTTCTTCTCCCCAAATACCCACCATACACACATTTGAATGGATGGATTTGTTTCACCCCGATGTCTTAGTTTAAATGTAATGTTTTGTTTGTCTTTTTCTTTTGAGACAGAGTTTCCCTTTGTTGCCCAGGCTGGAGTGCAATCGTCCAATCTCGACTCACTGCAAACTCTGCATCCCAGGTTCAAGCGATTCTCCTGCCTCGGCCTACCAAGTAGCTGGGATTACAGGCATGCACCACCATGTCTGGCTAATTTTGTATTTTTAGTGGAGACAGGGTTTCACCATGTTGGCCAGGCTGGTGTCAAACTCCTGACCTCAGGTGATCCACCCGCCTTGGCCTCCCAAACTGCTGGGATTATAGGCATGAGCCACCGCGACTGGCCTTAAATGTAATCTTCTAAAGGGGGATATTTTGACTACACAACTTTAAATAGTACCTTCCCCTCTCTAATATTTGCTTATATAACACTCTGATAATTTATTTCTCTAGTCATTTATCAGAGTTTCTAATTATATATTCAATTTTCTTTTTCTTTTTTTTTTTTCCTTTTTTTGTCTTTGCTATTAGTCTTTACGTTCGATAAAGACAGAGACCACTTTGGTTTTTTAATCAGTGTATACTCGGTCCCTAACCCAGTAGCCTAACAAAGAGAAGGCAATTAAAAATTATCAAATAAAAACTTGTATTCAAATATAGGAGCTAGATGTAGCCAATATTACTTAAAGGAAGGATATTACTTTATTATGATATTACTCCAGGAAGGAGAAGATACTGGATAAACCAGTATACCTAAAAGAAAGCACATACATTACACAGAAGAAAAAAACTTCAGATTATTTTTTAAATGCTTATCATTCTGATAATTTTTGGATTATGTCAATTTTACTTTTAGAAGTAAAATAGAGTCTGTGCAATCTACTGGGTATCCTTGGGTCAAAGAAATGGTACTTAAGTATCTACTGTAGTATTAAATAAAGTGCAGGAAAGCTAAGTATAAGCTGAAAAATAATAATAATTCTTCCCTGGAGCAATGTGTGCAAGGCTTTCCTGGAACTGAAAGGACCACTATCCAGTATGCCCAGGCATCTCTAAGACACTGGGGATTTCATCAAAAAGCAAATATATCTGTAGGCTAAGTTTAAACTGTTGCCGAAGGATAGATCTAAATGATTTAACAAGAAAATTGATTCCAGTTTGTCATCGCCTATAAAAGCCTGAGAATCAGTTGATAATATTTATTTATGAACTCCTATAAAAATCTTCCCAGTGCCATATGTTTTAATTTTAACCATTGGCCCCAAGCTCATTATAAGTACCTTTATCTACAAGTCATTTCCCACAAGGACAAGTTTCAGAAAGACCTTTGTCAGTAAAAAGCTGACTATGGGAAATAGTTCAAATTTCAAAAACTTCAATATTTATACCCCAAGACATAATAAAGTTCTGAAATAGAACTTTTGAGGTTATGTTTTCTAACAATAACAACTGTTATCAAAATCTTTCCAAATACATAAATATATATAATCTGCTCATGTAAATTTTAATGGAATGTATGTAAAGAGCAGCCTTATATGGCTCCAAAGTTCAGGTGTAAGTATGGTCAGATTTAGCAACCTTGACTCACTTTGTGGATTTTTAGCCAAGGTAAGATAAGAAACTACATCAAGCCAATATTTAGAAAACTTTGTTTAAATATTTTGTTTGAAACAGTTGCTTTTGCAAGGCATACCAACTGTATCGAAGGATCTTGAAAAATATTTTAAAATGTTGGAAGCAAGTTACTGCCCTTCCTAAAGAAATGCTTTGAAAGAATAATATTTATGCAATATGCACCATACATATATGATTCACTAGACAAAAAGTGGGCACTCAAATACTTGCTGATTGTTTAATTTTTCTAACATAATCAAAAATATATTTTAGGAGGATAGAGGATGTTTTTTAGGGGAATGGAATATTGCTCCTCTATGTTTGACATTAAAAAACAAATAAAATCAGAACTCCAGGATATTTCATACTCATGTTGAAAAATTGGTTCTGTTGTGTTCATTATAGTGACTTCTGGCAAATTCCATGTCAGTTTCTTTTAAAGTGAAAAATCCCTTCTACTCCTTATAAACGAATTGCACACTCAATGGAAAAAAATTACGTGAAGCAAATTGTTTACCTCTGCTTTCAATGAAAGCAAAAAGAGAGGCACATAATAGGGAACTACAAATGGATGTTTAAGGTAGCTTCAAGGATAGAAGACTGAATTAAAGTAGCTTCAAGGAGGGAAGACTGAATTAAAATTGTGGCCAGCAGGTATGAAGAAACTAGTAGACTCCTGGGATGCTTGGGTGCAGTGGGGAAAACAATTCGAGGCCAAGCTCCACACATTCCAAATTCAGCCAGCCAATTTCTGACAGAGTGTTCTTTAATTCCCAATCCCTTGGACCCTAGTTTCTTCCTTCATAAAGTTAGATAATCCTACATCCATTAAAAATGATCCCAGAAATTATGTAAGATAAAATAGAGGGTTTCATACACTCATTAATTTTTAGTCTGACATGAGGGATATCAGAGTTCAGCTTTACCTATTGCTTCTTATTTTTTATTTTATTTCATTTTTTTTTTTTGAGATGGGGGTCTTTCTATGTTGACCAGACTGGAAGGAGTAATATCCAGTGTTCTCACCATAACAATGAACTACGTGACCCCTTCCTTTTTATAAAAACAGCTAGAAAGTTAGTTACAAAGGAGTGACTGGGTTTATAGTATTCTCACCATAACAACGATAACTATACGGGGTAATGCATGTGTCAATTAGCCTGATCAAATAGTTTATATATACATAT
Organism: Macaca mulatta; assembly: GCF_049350105.2. NCBI lineage: Eukaryota > Metazoa > Chordata > Mammalia > Primates > Cercopithecidae > Macaca > Macaca mulatta. The sequence goes on along the minus strand of NC_133408.1, from coordinate 134,022,471 downwards.
TTCAATACATTGTGTTGTACATGATGAATATATACAATTTTATCTTTTTTTCTTTTTTAAACAGATGGGGTCTCTCTATGTTGCCTAGAATGAGCTCACACCGTTGGGCTCAAGCTATCCTTCTGCCTCAGCCTCCCTAGTAGCTGGACCTCCAAGCACATACCACAATACCTAGCTCTATTTTATCTTTTAACTTAAAAATAAATACAAATTTTTAAAAAGGAGTTAGAAAACCATGGTAAAAATAGCTGTTTTTAAACTATATATATATACATATATGTATATATATAATTTTAACACAATGCTTGGCATATTTAAATGAATGTAACTAAATAGTGAACCTTAGACTAATTTCTGTTAACTATCAAATTGTGTATCTACCCTCTCAGTAACCCCACATGAATATCTAAAGTATATCTCTAAGTTAATATAGTCAAAACTGAAACCCCAAACATGATCTCCTCGACTCTTCCTTATTTCAATCAAAAACATCATCATCTATGTATTTGCTAAAGCCAAAGTACAGGAGATTGTGTTTTTTTTTTTTTTTTTTTCTTATCTCCTCTCAACTTCAGCAAACTAACCTCAAAATCCAAACAAGTATCAAACTCACCCACAAAATATATCCCTGAATCTGTTTATTATACTTCAACTCCTTTAAAAATCTCCAAAGCCATCATAATTTCACGCTAGTTTCACCACCCTAATTCCATTATGTAGTCATTTTTTTTTTTCCTAGTTTACCAAAGAAACCACTGAACAGATCTCTTTACTGTCAATCCATTCTCCACAGGAAAGTCTGAGTGGTATTTTGAAAAGAAAAAAAGTCATGACAATCACCTACTTAAATGTCTTCAGTGGTTTTTCTTCTTTTTTAAAATACAATCCAAATATTTTATGTGAGGAAATCTCTACCAGATCTGTCCCCTGCCTACCTTCTTAGTGTCAACTCATATCACAAGAACACTGATCATCTAACTGTTCCTCAGACAGGTAAAGCTTTCTAAAATTTTAGGTTCTTTGCAAGAGATTTTGATATGTCTCAAACACATCCTTTTTGTTCTTCAAAAAGCTGTTTTCCTTTTGGCATTCAGTCTGAGGGTAAATGATACCTCTTTTTGTTGAGCTTTGCTTGAACTGACCGTGAAAAGAAATCAATCTGAGTTTGCATTATCTGCCTGGCATTTTTCATACTAGGTTAATAATCTGTGGTCTGTTCTTTGCCTACTAGCCCTAGATTTCAAGCTTAATGGACAATAGTAAATAATAAACCAATAAATCTTGAATAAATAAATAGACGAAGAAGAAACTGATAAATGCTTGGCTTATTCTATTTTTTTTTTTTTTTCAGATGCAGTCTCACTCTATCGCCCAAGCTGGAATACAGTGGCACGGTCTTGGCTCAGTGCAACCTCTGCCTTCCAGGTTCAAGCGAGTCTCCTGCCTCAGCCTCCCTAGTAGCTGAGACAACAGGCATCCACCACCACGCCCGGCTAATTTTTTGTATTTTTAGTAGAAATGGGGTTTCACCGTGTTAGCCAGGATCATCTCGATCTCCTGACCTCGTGATCCACCTGCGTTGGCCTCCCAAAGTGCTGGGATTATAGGTGTGAGCCACCGCGCCCGGCCTATTCTATCAATTTTAAAGTCAGTTGAAGGCTAGGCTATGTACTGCTTCCTGTGGCACTCAGCAACATATTTTGTACAGATTTAGTAATCAATGAATATTTTTGATTAAAGTAAAATGTTCCATGTCTCTTCCCCCAGCCCCCCACCCTGGGGAAGGAATTTTAGCATTAGCAGTTTTCTTACACCATGTAACAGGTGTGTTGTTTCTGATTTTACCATGTGTTGCTGAATTGAGAACAGGTGTGCCATTTCAGACATTTCTCCAGTTGTATATTTAGTAGTAAAATAACTACAATAAGTATTTTATATTAATGTAGAAAATAGTTTTACGTTAAATGACATATGAATGTATCTACAGTGACTTAGAGACATTGTGAATCATTTCACTGCAATCCTAAGTTCTAAATTAAATCCAGCAGCTTTCAGGTGCTACCTCAAGACTAATTAAGAAACACGTATGAAAATAAGATTATTTGGTTAGCAAAAAGTCATAGAATTTTAGAGCTAGAAGAGAATTTAGAGATTGCTAAGATTTGTGATTTCTTATTTAATAAATTGAAGGCCATAAATGTTATTGACTTGCCCAATTTCTTACAAATATATTTAGTAATCTCTTACCAGTCTTGATAGTTACACTTCTAAAAATTCTGTGGTTACCGAAGTCATAATTAGAAAATTAAATAGCTAATTTTAAAAGGAAATATAGAAAAAAGTAATAAAACTGCGCAATTCACATCAGCTTATAATGTCTTCATTTAAAAATTAATTAGATTCATGGTAGGAAAGAGCCACTCAAGTAGCTACCCTTTCTTAAGCATTATCTCTTCAGAGTGTTCATGAATACAGTACCACGATCTCCTGAGGCAGATTGCAACACAACTTTTCAGGTAAAAGTTGGACCAATTTTTGACTTTTACAAACCAGATCCTACTACTTTGAACTAAATGACTTTTGGATTTGTATACGCTTTGCTTTTTGTCATTTTTCCTGATCTGGATAAATTACATGTGTAATCCTCTGGTGTTTAAAAAATATTAGCAGTTAATATTGATATATTCAAGTGTACCGTGTATTCTTTCCTATTAATCTCTACCATGTAAAGAGAGGTATTTTTCCTTCTTTAGAAATCTCAAAAATATATCAACATGGACAAATGAGCAGAAATTATCATTGTGGTTTGTTAGTAAGGGAATTGGAGAAAATCACTGTAAAAAGACCATATATTTTAGCATTAGGGTCAACAGGCATAAAACCAAGTTTTCTCAAAACTTCATTGAAGAGAAATAACAGTACATGGACAAACAGGTCATAGCATACATTTCTTCACTCAGTCCAATGTTCTCAAATTGTGCCTTTATATTTTAGCTTATGAAAGTGTTTATAATAGATACTAGTTATAGTGTATAATATATTAATAGTATATAGTATGTAATAGATGCACTATTATATACTGGCTATATATGTTATATAATTATATAAGTTATAGTATATATTATATAATAGACACTTAGTTCAGAGAAGATAAGGTCTGCCTTCCTCTCTTGTTCTCTCTCTTCTTCTTCTTTTTTTTTTTTTTTTGTACAAAAGATTGGTCTGGAAAGATTAGCTAAGACATTAATTAATGTGGAATAGTTATTTAACTCAAACTAGGGCTCTCACAGGGGCTGAGTGGATAGACAGTTTTGTGTGTGCTAGATACATCAGTTTACTGGAAAAGATTGGAAATAAATAATAGGAAATTGGTTGGTGCTCAGATAATTATTGAAAAGCAAAAAATAAAATTAAGCTAGGAAAATAATAAGAATCCTTTATTCTCCTCTTCCACTCATGGTGAATCAGGACCAGTATGATAAATCACCCTCAATACTTCCCGTGAATGGCAACTGCTAAAGGGAAGCTTCTGCCTCTCATCATACACACTACCTCAGGGTGAAAAAAAGAGATCATTACAATGGAGGCCAAAGAGTGGTAAGAAAGTTCTTCTTATTTTTATGCCTACTTATTTTTATTTTATACATCTAAATAATTTGTACATGTTGGTTAAGTACGGAGAATTGAACGGTATTAAAACTAATTGTTGGTTCTAATTTCATAAAAATATTCCAATTATGGCAATCTCTAGCTGTGTGCTAAAAATTATTTAAAATAAATTCCAAGATATTCTTTTATTGCTTGAATGGAAAATGTTCAGGGCCTTATCTGCTATCCAGTATAATCTTGTCATTTTTGTGGCCACTTATGCTGCAACTTTGAGTTTTTAGGATTTCCATAAAACAAACAAACAAACAAAAAGCCTGCTTTTCAAGAATGGGAGTAAACTTTTCATTTTGCCTTGAGCCACACCCAACTGACAAAGTATTTATTTTTGTTCTTAAAAATATATACATTGACTTATTTTGGAAAATAGCAAACTTTTATGTTTTAACTTGAAAAAGTTTCTTTTCTTCATAATTTAAACCCATACACATAAATACACACCTTCTCTGTTTGAGAATAAAAAGCATTGGAAAAAGGAGTTATTTATGTCTCACTGCAAAAAGCTATATCCGTATTTGTTTTTAGACTTGAAAATGAAGAATGAGAAGAGTCAAAATAACAACATTTAGTTAGCTCCTTCATTTTACAACTGAAGAAACAGGTTATAGCAAGGTTATTGGTACTAGAAAGGAATCAGTGGCTATTGACCTCCAGCTCTATGGAAAATAAAAGACATGAAGGATCCTTGTCATCAGCTACATTGTGGGGTCTTGAGACAATATGACCAGAATCATGTAATAGCCTCATTATATTTTATGTCATTTAGAATTATTTAAAAAATGTGAAGACAAAATAAATCTGTAATTTGGAGAAAATGTGCTTACATAATATATTTTAGAACATCCAAATATAGCAATAAAAATAAAAATAAAATAAAATGACTTAAGAAGGAAAATGGCTTAAAAATACAATGAAATAAAATAAATTGAAATGTCTTAGTGACTATGTGAGGTTGTCACTCTTTACATTAAAAAATTTGTTTTAACCTTGTGGAACAACTTTTAAAATAGCAGCTACATAATTTAATTTGGGCACACATTTACAGGTTATAAACTTATTAGCAAGTAGTTTTGGGGAGAAAAGATTAGAATTTATTGCCGAGTATGTCCAAAAACAAAAAAAACAAAAAACACAGAAAAAACCTGAAATTATACAAGAATAGAATTAGATTTAAATAAAAATTTAAGCAGCACATCTGTTAAGGAAAGTGAAATTATGATGGCACTTAACTATTGATTCTTTTGTGTGAACCATGAATTGTGCTTACAATAATGCTATGTTTCAATTACATTTTTAGAAAATAAAAGGTTTATGCCTTTGAAAAGGAAAAGGACTCTCAAGAGCAAGATGTCAAATTACTGGAGCAGAACTACACTAAATAAAGATCCCCTGCCAGGTAGATAATCCCCTGATTATAGAAATGAGGAAAATAAATTAAATATGTTTTACTAAATTCACTTTTTAAATTAAAAAGTTACAAAGGATATAGGTTTTAATAGAACCTACATGAAGTAAAGCATGTATGACATTGTATTTTAGGCTTTCCTTTTTCTTTTGTTATCTTTTAGGGGCAGGTCTAGATAATTGTTATAAATATATTCAGGCCCTGTATGAGAAGGCAATACTATAGGTGAAAAATAATTAAGGTAGTCCCTAGTTACAAACAGAATACTTTTTTTTTTCATCTGTCACTAGCATTTCATAAGGTTATTAATGATTCAGGAGCCCAAAGATTTTAAAATCTTTCAATATTATGTATAGATGAAAGTAAATACATTTTGAAAGTATAAAGGGAAACCTAAAACAAATGACTGATAACAAAGAATTCCAGCGGCTTTGGGTTCTTTGTATTTCCTTAGAACTTCAATTGTAGTATATACTGAAAGATGACAAATTATGAATGCTAATAAGGATGGCAGCAGCAGCCCGTCTGGGATGGCCACTGAGAAGATGTCGGCTAGTGTGAGGGGAGGTACAGAGGGGCTGTGTGCTTCGTGGAGTCAGTGGGGGCCTCGCCAGCTTCCAGGTCGTCTGGGTGGGAGGCCAGTGTTCCTCGGCACCACTACAGCTGCCCAGCTATAGTTCCAGACCCTGGCATACTTGTGCTATTGGAGGCTGGGAGCTGGCAGGAGCCCCACCTCCAACCTAGTTGGTGGGATGGGAGCCCCTCACTCCCTGGTGCAGCTGCAGTTGCCCAGCCGAAGCTCCAGACCTGGGCATCCCTGCACCCGTGGGGACCTGGGAAGTCACCCTCATCCCGCAGGCTCCCTGCTTCCATTGCCTGGTTTCTCTGCTCCCAGGGCTTGTTGTGATTTCAGAGCAAAGTTGAGGATGAACACAGGCGCTGTGGCAACCTGGCCAGTTGTGCACACACTCAGGGCAGCACTGATATGCCAGCCCCCTGCTGCCTTAGCCCCCTCCAGACTTTGAGTGCTGACTAGTGTGGGAAGGAGGTTGATGGAGATGCCAAAGGCAGCTCAGGGTGGCCCTGCAGGCATCCCTAGATATGAACAGCCTGGGTGCCTTGGATGATATGTAGATGGCAGCAGGAGGCAGACAGGCTCCTGGGCAGAAAGGGGTGGATCCTGGTAAAGCCCCACCTTCAGGCGAGAAATGGCCAAAGGCATGGGGGCCAGGTTGTGAGTTCCAGGTGGAGTCTGTGGCTTGAAGTGAAAACTTACTGTGCTTTTCCCAGGCCTTTCCCATGGCCACCCATAGACCAATTAACATGCACGTCCTCCTATCTGAAGCCTGTAAGCCATTCCCCTTCCCCCCCGCCCGCCCACACCACCCACCCCGACTCAGCCAGACACACAAAGACCAGACAACCTGCCTGCAGAGAGGAGCTACACAGACATACTCAGGGTCTCTCCTCTTTGCTAAGAACCGCATATTTCTTCGGATGACCTGCCAGTGGAAAGGAGCTACCCACTTCAGGCCTCCTGAGAGCTGTACGGTTGCTTTATAAAGCACCTCTCGGCTTTGCTTACCCTCTAGTTTTCTATGTACCTCGGTCTTCCTAGATGCGGGACAAAACTTGGAATCTGCTAAATGGCGGGAATGAAAGAGTTGTAACACAAGCAAGGCTGAAACAGACACCCCCTTCCCCTACCCCCGACTCTCCATGTTGCAAATGACAGGGAGAGCAGAGCTGCAGCCCTTCGGGAAGCCCAGACCTAGCTCATGCACCCCTTCCCACTCCATACCTGGCTCACCCTTGTAGGTCCTGGCTGGCAGCATGAGCCAGGCACAGCCTGCCACGCTGAGTGGGCGGCAGAAGGAGCCCAGCAGGCCTGAGCAAAACTTAGGCAAAGGTGCCACCGGCCACAGAGGCTTCAGACTGGGAGAGTGACACCTTAAGGATTCTATGGCAATAATTTATTATCTTAAATAACAGGATATATTTTGTATGACACACATATGATATCCTATGAATTTCAGTCAGGGTTATGTTGGTGAATGTTCAAAAACTTATTTTTCAGGAGAAAAGCATCCATGATCTTTTGTTGATTTCTGTGGTGTAAATACTCCCAGCGAAGCCACTTTTTAACTGTCAGCAAGATATCTTAAAATACTGAGTTGGAAGCAGATATGGACCATACCATGGGCTCTCAAAAGAAGGTATGAGTCTACTCCAGCAACCACTGATCTTAACTCATCATCCATGCTTTTCTATACATAGAATATCTTACCATTAGGTCTGGGCACAAAAACTTAACTCACCTATGTAATTTCTACATGATTTTGTGTCAATTACATTTTTGCTTTGGATGAAACAATCAGTACCTATGGCCCCTTAATAACTTCACAAAGTTATTAAGCTAGAAAATTTTATACATGATTGAGATGCAGAATGGCCTTTTGAAATTTTAACATAACATACTAATTTGCTTGAGAAAAAAATATTTTGTAATAAGACTTCATCTTACATAGGTCAGAGATGTGTTACACAGTAAAGAAGTAAACAGCTAATTTTGGGGGCAACTGACTTTATTTGTATGTTATCATTGTCCCCACTTCTTCACTATCAGTGTGTTCCAGACTCTGTGCTTGCCCCTTCAATTATATAATTCTACACACCCACACCCAGAACATTAAAGTAAAATTAGGAAACTGGTTTTAATGACTACATAGAATCCTTTTGTGTGAATATGTTCTGATTTTCTCCATAGCCTTAATTTTTTTGCCTCTTCTGCTGTTGTGTTTTTTCTAGTTTTATATGTTGTATCCAAAAAAGCCCTTAAAATCACTTTGTAATTTATAAGGAGAGGTATAAGTATACAAATAAGTTAAAAACCTTTCTCATACAGTTGATCCTCATTCTTTATGGATCCTATATTTGGAAAATTTGCCTATTCACTAAAATTTGTTCGTAACCTTCATGTCAACACTCATGTTTTCACAGTTATTTGTGAAATGCACAGAATTTTGACAAATTTGAGTCACCTGGGGCAAATGTTCCCAGATGACATCAAATAAAGTGACACCCTGCCTTTCTTGCTTCAGGTCTCAGACTATAGAACAAGTGTCTTGTTTCAAGATGTACTTAAAGCCAGGGTTTTCACATTTTAATGCTTTTTGTTGCAATTTTGTTGCTTAAAATGGCCAAGAAGAGTAGTGCTGAAGTACTCTCTGGTGTTCCTAAATATAGGAAGACTGTGATGTGTCTTAATGAGAAAATACATGTGCCACATAAACTGTTCAGGCATGAGTTATGTGCAGTTGGCTGTAGCTCAATGCGAATTAATTGATAATAGAGTACATATAAGAATAAGTGTTTGGCCCTGTACTCACAAAGTTTATTATTTACTCACAAGGTTTGTAATCTATTTGTTGAACTTCTATTTAAATGAGATACTTAGGGTTATTTTAAATTATATTTTCACTATTCCTTAAGCTTATCATTTTAAAATTATAATCTTCCTAGTTAGGAAAGTGGAAATTTGAACAAGAGTTAGTGGAAAAATCACAAAATAGTCTTCATTCCATTTTCACAAGATCATACCACAAGAATTGTCCCGGAGGCAGTGAGGCAAGATAGTGGAATAGAAGCCAGCACTGTTCATAACCTGTGCTGTAACACCAAATTTTAACAACTATCTGCACACAGAAGAGTATAATCACAAGAACTAAAAATCAGGTGAGCAATCACAGTACCTGGTTTTAATTTCGTATCATTGAAAAAGGCATTGAGGAGGTTCTGAGAGACAGTCTTGAACCACAGATGCCACCAGAGAGCATGTACATTTGGCGGAAAAAGAGCACAGTGAATGGGGGTTATTATCTTGAATTCAGTTCTGCCCTGCCATAGTAGAGAACAAACCTGAACTGAATTCAGCCAGTGACCACACACAGAGGGAGCATTTAGACCATATCTAGCCAGAGGAGAGTCATCCATTCCATTGGTCAGAACTTGAGTTGCTTGGAAAGTCTCACAACTACAGGTCAAAATGCTCTGGGTCACTAAACAAACTGAAAAGGCACTCTAGCACCCAGGGACCGATTCCTAGGCAACTCCTAATGCTGGGCTGAAAGTCAGAGGACTAGGGTGGCATGTGACCTAGGAAGACACTAGCTGAGGTAGCTAAACAAGAGCTTGCATCACTCTAACCCAACTCCAAGCTGTGGAGCTCCCAACAACAAAAGTGTCCCCTTCCTTCTGCTTAAGTGGAAGAAAGTAAAGACTGGAAAGGATTTTGTCTTGCATCTTGGATATCAGCTCAGTCATAATAGGACAGGGCATCTGGCAGAAACGTGAGACCCTTATTCCAGGCCCTGTGTCCTTGGGGATTCATCACTGCTGACTAAATAGCCCTTGGGCCCTGAGTAACCACCAGTGATACCCAAGTAATATGCCATGGGCCTTGTACTCTAAGGCATGCTGGCTACAGGTGTGATCCAGCATGTTACTGGCTGTGGTGGCTATAGTGACATACTCCTTCTGTTTGAGAAAAGCAGAGGGAAAATTAAATGGGACTCTGTCTTGCATCTTTGGTACCAGCTTGGCTACAGTGGGGTAGAGAAACATGAAGGCTTTTGGGGTCCTTTAGTTTAGGACCAGATTCATGGACAGCACTTCTAGACCTGACCTGGGCCAGAGGTTAACCCACTGCCCTGAAGGGTGAGTCCCAGACCTGACAGCATTCACCACAAACTGATTGAAGAGCCCTTGAGCTTTAAGTGAACTTTGGTGGTTGACCTGGAAGAACTTCCTTGTGGGCCAATGGTGGTGGTGCCCATGGCGGGGGGGCTCCTCTGTCTGTGGAAAGGGGAAGGAAAAGCTGGAAAGACTTAATATTGTGGTTTGAGTGCCAGCTTAGCCACAGTACAATAGAACATCCAATAAATTTTTAAAGTTTTTGACTCTAATACCTGGCTTCCAGAGAGCATATCTGGACCCACCTGGGGACTGGGAGAACTCACTGCCCTGAAGGAAGGGCACAAACCCGGATGGCTTAGACACCTACTGATTGTAAAGCCCTAGGGCCTTGAGTGAACATAGGTGATAACAAATAGTGGTTATAACAGGTCTTGGGCAATCCCCAGTGCTGTCCTGGCTCAGGTCTGACCCAGTGCAGTGCCAGTGGTGGTGGCCACATGTGTGCTTGCATCACTACACCCCCAGTACCATGTGGCTCAGCAGAGACAGAAAGAGACTCTGTTTGAGGAAATGAAGATGAAAGAATAAGTGTCTCTGTCTGGTAATCTAGAGAATCCTGGAATTTATCCAAGACCATAAAGGCAGTACCTCTACCAGTGTGAAAAAACACAGCAATATTGAAGCCTAATTCCCTTTGAATACCTGGAAAGCCTTCTCAAGAAAAATGGTGACAAACAGGCCCAGACAGTGAAGACTACAATAGATACCTAACTCTTCAATTCCCAGACATCTACAAACATCAAGATTATCCAGGAAAACATGACTTCACAAAACAAACTAAGTAAGGCATCAGGGACTAATCCTAGAGAAACGGAGACATGCAACCTTTCAGAGATAATTCAAATTAGCAGTTTTGAGGGCACTCAAAGAAATTCAAGATAACACAGAGAAGAAATTCAGAACTCTATCAGGTAAATTTAACAAAGATATTAAAACAATTTAAAAGAATCAACAGAAATTCTAGAGTTGAAAAGTACAGTTGACATACTGAAGGATGTAGACATCTTTTAATAGCATAATTCATTGAGCAGAACAAAGATTTAGTGAGTTTAGAGACATGGTGTATGAAAATAGTCAAAGGAGATAAAAGAAAAAAGAATAGAATACAGTGAAACATGCCTACAAGATCTAGAAAATAGCCTCAACAGGGCAAATCTAAGAGCCATTGACCTTAAAGAGGTGGTAGAAAAAGAGATAGTGGTAGAAAGTTCATTAAAAGGACTAATATTAGATAATTTCCCAATCCTAGAGAAATATATGAATATCCAAGTACAAGAAGTTTATAGAACACCAAGCAGATTTAACCCAAAGAAGACTATCTCAAGGCATTTAATAATCAAACTCCCAAAGATCAAGTATAAAGAAAGGATCACAAAATCAGCAAGAAAAACTAATAACATACAATGGAGCTCCAATATGTCTGGCAGCAGAGGTTTCAGTGGAAATATTACAGACCAGGAAAGAGTGGCATGACATATTTAAAGTGCTGAAGTAAAAAAATAAAATAAATCTTTTACCCTATAATAGTATACCAAGTCTAGTTATCCTTCAAGCATGAAAGAGAAATAAATACTTTCCAAGACAAATAACACCAGACTTATCCTACAAGAAATGCTTAAGGGAGTTCTTCAATCTGAATGAAAAGGATGTTAATGAACAAGGAAAAAAAAATCATCTGAAGGTAAATAACTCACTGGAAATAGGAAGCAAATGGAAAACACAGAATATGGTAACACTGTAATTGTGGTGTGTAAACTTCTCTTATCTTAATCTTTTTCCTCTTTGCCCCAAGAATACTCACCGACAGCACTTGTGGCTGCAGTGGTTATCTTGAGATAACTATGCCATGAAATATCTCACTTTTATTGTTATTTTCACATTGCTTTAATACATTAACTTTGAAAACCCTATTTATAGCATTCTCTGTTTCTGGTAGTGGTCTTTCCATTTACAAAATATAGTAACTCTCAATCACTAAAAATGTCAAATCTTAGAAAATGTAGCATTCCTATGTGTGAGGTTAACATCATTGTTTGATAGTTGTTGGCCGAAGATTCATTTGATGAATTCGATTTTTTCTGAAATAGATGATTCTGATGATTCAGATAATTCTAATATTAGTTCTGTTTAGGAAACAGTTTTTATACTTTATTTTCACATTTAAGAAAGGAAAGAAGGAAGAGAAGACTACAAAATAACCAGAAAAAAATAACAAAATAGCAGTAGTAAGTCCTTACTTATCAATGATACCATTGAACATAAATGGGAGCAAACTCTCCAATCAAGAGTCATAGAGTAGTGGAATGGATTTTTAAAAAGACTCATTGATCTGTTGCCTGCAAGAAACACACTTCACTTGTAAAGAAACACAGATACTGAAAATAAAGGGATGGAAAAATATAATCCATGCCAATGGAAACAAACAAACAAAAAGCAGAATTAGTTGTACTTACATCAGACAAAATAGGTTTAAGGAAAAACACTACAATAAAAGACAAAGAAGGACATTATATAATGATAAAGAGGTCCATTTAGCAACAGGATATAACCACTATAACTATATATGCAGTCAACACTAGAATACTCACATATAAAGAAAATATTATGAGAGAGAAAGAAAAAGAGAGAGAGAGAGAGAAAAGAGAGAGAGAATTCAATACAATAATAGTTGGAGACTTCAGCATCCCACTTTTGGGTTTAGAAAGAAGTCCCAGACAGAAATTCAAGTAAGAAACATCAGATTTAATCTGAAGTATAGAAAACATAAACCTAATAGATATTTACAGAACATTTCATTCAATAACTGCAGAATGCACATTCTTCTCCTCAGCACATGGATCATGCTCAAGAATAGACCATGTTAGGTCACAAAACAAGTATTAAAACATTTTAAAATATTGAAAAAAAAATTTTTTTAAGACGGAGTCTCACTCTGTTGCCCAAACTGGAGTGCAGTGGCGCCATCTCTGCTCACTGCAAGTGCTGCCTCCCAGGTTCACGCTGTTCTCCTGCCTCAGCCTCCCAAGTACATGGGACTACAGGTGCCTGCCAACACATCCAGCTAATTTTTTGTATTTTTAGTAGAAATGGGGTTCTACTGTGTTAGCCAGGATCGTCTCGATCTCCTAAATTCATGATCTGTCTGCCTTGGCCTCCCAAAGTGCTAGGATTACAGGTGTGAGCCACTGCACCTGGCCAAAAATATTGAAATTTTAAAATATTGAAATTTTTAAAATATCAAAATTGATAAAATATTGAAATTTTATCAAGCATCGTATCTGACCACAATGGACTAAAACTAGATATCAACAGCTAGAGAAATTTTGGAAATTATACTAACACATGGAAATTAAACAATATGAGCCTGAAGGACTAGTGGGTCAATAAAAAAGTAAGAAATAATTGAAAAATTTCTGGAAACAAGTGATAATGAAAACACAACATACCCAAACCTATGAGATACAGCAAAAACAGTATGTAGAGGGAGATTTATAGCTATAATTGCTTGTATCAGAAAAGAAATAAAACTTCTAATAAATAATCTAAGAATGCATCTTAAAGAAGTAGAAAAAGAAGAGCAAATTGAACCCAAAATTATTAGAATAAAAGAAATGACAAAGATTAGAGCAGAAGTAAATGAATTTGAAATGAAGAAAATAATACAAAATATCAACAAAACAAAAAGCTGTTTTGTTTTTTTTTTAAAGAAGAGAAAATTCACAAACCTTTAGGTAGACTAACAAAGAAAAAAGAGAGAAGACAGAAATAAATAAAATCAGAGTTGAAAAATGAGACGTTAAAACTGATACCACAGGAATTCAAAGGATCATTAATGGCTATTATGATCAACTATTGCAAATAATTTGAAAAATCTAACTTTAATTGTTAAATTTCAAATGGATAAATTCCCAGTCACATATAATCTACCGAGATTGAACCATGAAGAAATCCAAATCATGAACAGACTAATAACACTTAATGAAATGGAAGCTGTAATAAAAAGTCTCCCAGCAAATAAAACCTGGGACCCAATGGCTTCACTACTAAATTCTACAAAACATTTAAAGAAGAACTAATACCAATTCTACTCAAACTATTCAAAAAAAAAAAAAAAAAAAGAGGAAGGAATACTTCCAAACTCATTCTACAAAGCCAATATTACTTTGATACCAAAACCAGACAAAGACACACACACAAAACCAAAACTAAAGGCCATTCTCTCTCATGAATATCAATGCAAAAATCCTCAATAAAACACTAGCAAACCAAATTGAACAACACAGTAAAAAGATCATTCATAGCAACCAAATGGGATTTATCCCAGAGATGTGAGAATGGTTCAGAATATTCATATTAGTCAATGTAATATATTATACCAACAGAAAAAAGGAGAAAAACCATATGATCATTTCAACTGATGCTCAAAAAGCATTAAAATTCAGCATCCTTTCATAATATAAATTCTCAAAAAGCTGGGTATAGAAGGAACATACTTCAACATAATAGCCATATTCAACAGTTCCACAATGGGGAATAGAAGTATAGAAGACAATGGGGAAAAACTGAAAGCCTTTTCTTAAATACTTGAAACAAAACCAGGATGCCCACAGTCACCACTGTTGTTCAACATAGTCCTAAAAGTCCTAGCTAGAGCAATCAGAGAAGACAAAGATATAAATGGGATCCAAATTGAGAAGAAGTAGTTGAATTATCCTTGTTTTCAGATTATATAATGTTATATTTAGAAAGCCTAAAGTCTCAACCAAAAAACTATTAGAACTTATAAAAAAGTTCAGTAACACTGTAGGATAAAAGATCAACATACAAAAATCAGTAATGTGTTTATACACCAACAGTGAACAATCTGAAATATAAATAAAAAAGCAATAATCTAATTTACAATAGCCAAAAATAAAATTAAATACCTAGGAATTAACAACAACAAGAAAGATCTCTATAATAAAACCGTTTAATACTGATGAAAGAAATGGAAAAGAACACCAAAAGAGTGGAAAGATATTCTATGTTCATGAATTGTATGAATCAATATTGTTAAAATGTCTACACTATCCAAAGCAATCTACATATTCAGTGAAATTCCTATCAACATATCAATGACATTCTTCTCAAAAACAGAAAAAACAATTCTAAAATTTATATGGAACCACAAAAGACTCAGAATAGCCGAAGCTCGCCTAAGCAAAAAGAGCACGACTAGAGGAATTACATTACCTGACTTCAAATTATACTACAGAGCTATAGTAAATAAAACACCATGCTATTGGCATAAAAACAGACATATAGACCAATGGAATAGAATATAGAACCCAGAAACAAATCCACACACCTATAGCGAACTAATTTTTGACAAAGGTGCCAAGAATATACATTGGAGAAAGGACAGTCTCTTTATTATAATAAATGTTGCCGATGATAAAACCTTCTATCCACATAAAATTGAATGAAACTAGGCCCCTATCTCTCAATGTATACAAAAATCAAATAAAAGTGAATAAAGGCCTTAAATCTAAGACATCAAACTATAAAACTGCTACAAGAAAACATTGGGGAGACTCCAGGATGTTGGTCTTGGCAAAAATATCTTGAGTAATACCCCACAGCCATAGGCAACCAAAGCAAAAATGCACAAATGGGATCACATCAAGTTTAAAGGCTTCTGCACATTGAAGGAAACAATCAACAAAATGAAGAGGCAAAAGAGGCAAATGACAGAATGGAAGACAATATTTGCAGACTACCCATCTGGTATGGCTTAGCTCTATGTCCCCATCCAGATCTCAATTTGTAGCTGCCATAATTCCCATGTGTTGTGGGAAAGACCTGGTAGGAGATAATTGAATCATGGGAGTGGGTCTTTCACATGGTGTTCTTGTGATAGAGAAAAAGCCTCATGAGATCTGATGGTTGTAAAAATGGGAGTTTTCCGGCACAACCTCTCTCTTTGACTGCTGCCATCCACGTAGGATGTGACTGGCTCCTCCTTGCCTTCTGCCATGATTGTGAGGCCTCCCCACCCATGTGAAACTGTAAGTCCACTAAACTTCTTTCTTTTGTAAATTGCCCAGTCTTGGGTATGTCTTTACCAGCAGTGTGAAAACAGACTAATACAGTAAATTGGTACCAGTAGAATTGGGTGTTGCTGAAAAGATACCTCAAAATATGGAAGCCACTTTGGAACTGGGTAACAGGAAGGGATAGGAACAGTTTGGAGGGCTCAGAAGAAGACAGGAAAGTGTGGGAAAGTTTGGAACTCCGTAGAAACTTGTTGAATGGCTTTGACCAAAATGCTGATAATGATATGGGCAGTAGGGTCCAGGCTGAGGTGGTCTCAGCTGGAGATGAGAAACTTGTTGGGAACTAGTGCAAAAGTGACTCTTCTTATGTTTTAGCAAAGAGACTGGTGACATTTTGCCCCTGACCGAGAGATCTGTAGAACTTTGAACTTGAGGGAAGTGGTTTGGGGTATCTGGTAGAAGAAATTTCTAAGCACCAGAGCATTCAAGAGGTGACTTGGGTACTGTTAAAGGCACTCAGTTTTAAAACGGAAACATCATAAAGTTCAGAAATTTTGCAGCCTGAAAATGCAATAGAAAATAAAATCCTGGTCGGGCGCCATGGCTCACACCTGTAATCCCAGCACTTTGGGAGACCGAGATGGGCAGATCAAAAGGTCAGTAGTTGGAGACCAGCCTGGCCAATATGATGAAACTGTTTCTACTAAAAATACATAAATTAGCTGGGTGTGGTGGCAGGTACCTTTAGTTCCAGCTACTCAGAGGGCTGGGGCAGGAGAATTGCTTGTAGCTGGGAGTTGGAGGTTTCAGTGAACTGAGATCACGCCACTGCCCTCCAGCCTGGGTGATAGAGTGAGACTCCATTTAAAAAATAAATACATAAATCAAAATAAAAAGTAAAGAAAATCCCATTTCCTGAGGAGAAACTCAAGCTGGCTGAAGAAATTTGCATAAGTAATGAGGAGCCTAATGTTAATCACCAAGACATTGGGGAAAATGTCTCCAGGACATGCCAGAGTTCTTTGCAGCAGCCCTTACCATCACAAACCCAGAGGTTTAGGAGGAAAAAGTGGTTTCATGGCCCAGGCCCAGGGTCTCTCTGCTGTGTGCAGTCTAGGGACAGCTTCGGCTGTTGCTTCAGAGGGTGGAAGCTCCAAGCCTTGGCAACTTCCATGTGGTATCTAGCCTGACAGTACATAGGAGTCAAGAACTGAGGTTTGGGAACCTCCACCTGGATTTCAGAAGATACATGGTAATGCCTGGACACCCAGATATAAGTTTGCTACAGGGCCAGGGCCCTCATGGAAAACCTCTTCTAGGGCAGTGCAGAAGGGAAATGTGGGGTAGGAGCCCCCACACAGAGTCACTACTAGGGTACCACGTAGTGCAGCTGTGAGAAGAGGGCCATCATCCACCAGGCACCAGAATAGTAGATCCACTGACAGCTTGCACCATGCATCTGGAAAAGCCATAGACACTCAATGCCAGCCCATGAAGCAGCTGAGAGGGAGGCTACACCTTGCAAAGCAACAGGAGTGGAGCTGACCAAGGCCATGAGAACCCACCTCTTGCATCAGTGTGACCTGGATGTAAGCAAGAAGATCATTTTGGAGCTTTAATATTTGACTGCCCCACTGGATTTTGGACTTGCACGGGACCTATAGCCTCTTTGTTTTGGCCAATTTCTCCCATTTTGAATGCCTGTATTTACGCAATGCCTGTACCCTCATTGTATCTAGGAAGTAACTACCATAATTTGATTTTATGGCTTATAGGAGAAACGGATTTGCTTTGTCTCAGATTAGACATTGAACTGTGGACTTTTGAGTTAATGCTGAAATGAGTTGAGACTTTGGGGGGCTGTCAGGAATGCATGATTGGTTTTGAAATGTGAAGACATGAGATTTGGGAGGGGCCAGAGATGGAATGATATGGCTTGGTTCTATGTCCCAACTCAAATCTCATCTTGTTGCTCCCACAATTCCCAACTGTTGTGGTAGAGACCCAGTGAGAGATAACTGAATCATGGAGGTGGGTCTTTCCCATACTGCTCTTATGATAGTGAATAAGTCGCATGAGATCTGATGGCTTTAAAAATGGGAGTTTCCGTGCACAAGCTCTCTCTTTGCCTGCCGCATAATATGTGGCTTGCTCCTCCTTGCCTTCTGTCATAATTGTGAGGCCTCCTCAGCCATGTAGAATTGTAAGTCTATTAAGCCTCTTTCTATTGTAAATTGCCCAGTCTTGGGTGTGTCTTTATCAGCAGTGGGAAAATGGACAAATACACCACCTGACAAGGGATTAATAACCAGGATATATAAGGAGCTCAAACAACTTTATAGGAAATAATTTAATAATTCCATAAAAAAATGGGCAAAGTATTTGAATGGACATTTCTGAAAGAAGACATACAAATAAATGGAAGCAGATAAAAGAAAAGATGCTCGGAGTAATGTGAATCAAACTGCAATAAAATATCATGTCACTCTAGTTAAAATGGATTATAGACAAAAGAGGCAATACCAAATGCTGGAAAGTATGTGGAGAAAAAGGAACCCTTGTACACTGTTGGTGGGAATGTAAATTAATACAACCACTGTGAAGAACAGTTTGGAGGTTCTGCAAAAGTTAAAAATAGAGCTACCATATGATTCAGCAATCCCACTGCTGGGTGTATACCCAAAATAAAGGAAATCAGTATATCAAAGAGATATCTGCACGCCCATGTTTGTTGCAGCACTGTTGACAATAGTGAAGATTTGGAAGCAAAGTAATTATTCATCAACAGATGATTGAATAAAGAAAATATGCTATTTATACACAATAGAGTACTATTCAGACATAAAAAAGAATGATATCCTTTCATTTGCAGCAACATGGCTGGTTCTGGAGGACATTATGTTAAGGGAAATAAGCCAGGCACAGAAAGACAAACATCACATGGTCTCACTTATTTGTGGGATCTAAAAATCAAAACAGTTTAACTTATGAAGATAGTAGAAGAATCATTACTTCAGGCTGGGAAGGGTAGTGTGGGGGTTGGGGGGAAGGTGAGGATGGTTAATAGGTACAAAAAATAGAAAGAATATATAAGATCTAGTGTTTGATAGCACAACAGAGTGACTATGGTAAAAAATAATTTAACTTTACATTAATAAAAACTAAGAATATGACTGGATTGTTTGAAACACAATGGGTAATTGCTTGAGGGAATGGATACCCCATTTTCCATCATGTGATTATTATGCATTGCATGCCTGTGTCAAGATATCTGATGTACTCCATTAATTTATACACCTGCTATGTACCCACAAAAATTAAAAACAAAGAATTGTCCCAAATCATTTTTAGCAAAGGCAGTTATTGATAGGCTAGTTTTCTTCCTCCATTAATGTTCACATTCTCCACAAGACTGAAGCTATTCCATTTGCTTCCTATTTTTTTCAACACACTCTAACTCTGCTGATGAACTATCCTGTGTCTTTAATTATTGTGCTTTGTACCCGAGAGACTGCAAGGAAGTAGACACTACCATCATCAGCACAAAGCAATTCTGGGAAGAATGCCTTTGAATTCAAATTTCAATTACATTGTTGTTTTAGTCATGAGATTAAAGATATGGACAAACAAGACCTAATGTGGGACCTGGAGACACTGAGAGTGGGGTGTTTTGCAGATGTTTAAAAGTTACTGAGAAGTACAAGTGTATATACAAAGAAAATGTGCCTATTATCTCTCTGTGAATGCCTGCAAAGCAACATTACCCAGACATATGGAACAGGTTTTTCTCTTCCCAGAAAGAAATTAAAATTTAAGGAGAGGAAATAGAACAAGCAGACAGAGAATTCGTTTATCATATGGCTCCTGTGGACCATATTGCACAGGGAATGACACTGGGTAAAACCCCCACGCGAAAGTGGTTTTTATAACTAACCAACTCAACCATGTGTTTAAAGCATTTTAAATTTCCCTAGAGTTGACTCTCAGAAGTAAAACTAAGAGCTCTTTAGTTAGTCCAAAGAGGTTTGATGTAACTTTGAACAAATTTCTTACAGTCAAACATTTTTAAGGAGCCCAACTATCTACTAAAGAATTCAGATTACACTCCAACTCCTAAATCAGCAGAGATTATACATATGCTTTAATTTTTTTTTATATCACCTAGCACTCTCGGGGAAAATTCTGGGTTTGTTTCAAAGGTTAGAAGGTAAGGATCAGAAAGCCTTTTCAATGGAATATGTTTTGTTTCTTAAATAGAAGGCACACATACACACAGATGGATTTTTTTTCATGTGATTCAACAGCAACATACGATCTCTAGCGAACATCATTTTTTAAATAAAGAATGAGTGCAATATAAAGGGAAAACTATTAAATATTGTACAACAAAAGATATTTAGTACTTCTTTAAGTACTCCAAAAGAAAGACTAGAACCATACCGGTTTTTCAGTTGTTTTATTGTCCCCATTCCATATATTTGCCCTTGTTTATTATCTCCAAAGTTTTCCTTCTTGGCAATCTTCATTTTCAGCAGCAGGAGGCAAACTAGACATGTAAAGGAGTCTCAAAGCAAAGCACAACAGAATGTCTTTGAATTCAAATTTCACATTGTTGTTTTAATCATGAGATTAAGGATGTGTACAAACAAGACCTAGTGTGGATCCCAGAGACAGTGAGAATGGGGTGTTTTGCAAATGTGTAAAAGTTACCAAGAATTACTAGTGGACAAACCAAAACTGTTCCTGTCATCTCCAATAGAATAGACAAAAAATAGAAAGCTAACTTATTAATATTTATTATAAACGATTTGGACATATACTATGTTTTTGCTGAAATTAAATAAGGTAATTCATAAATTGTTACATATGTTATCATGCTTTCTATTTTCTCAAAAAAGAATAAAACCCTTCTGGGATAAAGGGGAGGTGGAAAATATTTTATAAAATGAAACTGTCTGGGTTTTTATGCTTCTCTGTTTTACATTTAAATCTTTAATCCATTTTGAGTTAATTTTTGTGTAAGGTATAATGAAGCGTTCCCATTTCAGCTTTCTGCATATGGCTAGCTAGTTTCCCCAGCAACATTTAATAAATAGGGAATCCTTCCCTCATTTCTTGTTTTTGTCAGGGTTTTCAAAGATCAGATGGTTGTAGATGTTATTTCTGAGGTCTCTGTTCTGTTCCATTGGTCTATATGTCTGTTTTGGTACCAGTACCATGCTGTTTTAGTTACTGTAGCCTTGTAGTATAGTTTGAAGTCAGGTGGTATGATGTTTCCAGCCGTGTTCTTTTTGCTTAGGATTGTCTTGGTTATATGGGCTCTTTTTTGATTCCATATGAAATTTAAAGTAGGTTTTCTAATTCTCTGAAGAAAGTCGATGGTAATCTGATGGGAATAGCATTGAATCGATAAATTACAAAGGGTAATATGGCCATTTTCACTATATTGATTCTTCCTATACATGAGCATGGAATATTTTCCATTTGTTTGTGTCCTCTCTTATTTCCTTCAGCAGTGGTTTGTAGTTATCCTTGAAGAGGTCCTTTACTTTCCTTGTAAGCTATATTCCTAGATATTTTGTTCTCTTTGTAGCAGTTTGAATGGGAATTCATTCACATAGGCATGGGCAAAGACTTAAGGAGGAAAACACCAAAAGCAATTGCAACAAAAGTCAAAATTGACAAATGGGATCTAACGAAACTGAAGAGCTTCTTCATAGCCAAAGAAACTAGCATCAGAGTGAACAGACAACCTACAGAATGGGAGAACATTTTTGCAATCTACCCACCTAACAAAGGTCTAATATCCAGAATCTACAAGGAACTTAAACAAATTTACAAGAAAAAAAAAAAAAAACCGTTCAAAAAGTGGGCAAATGATATGTATAGTCACTTCTCCAAAGAAGACATTTATGTGTCCAACAAACACATAAAAACAAGCTCATTAGTGATCATTAGAGAAATGCAAATCAAAACCACAATGATATACCATCAGTCAGAATGGCAATTATTAAAAAGTCAGAAAACAATAGATGTGGTGAGGCTATGAAAAAATAGGAACGCTTTTACACCGTTGGTAGGAATATAAATTAGCTCAACTATTGTGGAAGATAGTGTGGCAATTCCTCAAGGATCTAGAACCAGAAGTACCATTTGACCCAACATTCCATTGCCGAGTATATACCCAAAAGATTATAAATAATTTACAATAAAGACACATGCACCCATATGTTTACTGCAGGACTGTTTACGAGAGCAAAGACATGGAAACAACCCAATACTCATCAATGATAGACTAGATAAAGAAAATGTACGCATACACCATGAAATACTATGCAGCCATAAAAGAGAATGAGATCATATCCTTTGCAGGGGCATGGATGAAGCTGGAATCCACCATCCTCAGCAAACTAACACAGGAACAGGAAACCAAACACTGCATGTTCACACCCATAAGTGGAGGCTGAACAATGAGAACACATGGACAAAAGGAGGGGAACAACACACACCAGGGCCTGTTGGGGGGTGGGGGGCAAGGGGAGGGAGAGCATTAGGACAAATATATAATACATGTGGGGTTTCAAACCTAGATGACAGGTTGTTAGGTGTGCAACAAACCACCATGGCCCATGTATACCTATGTAACAAATCTGCATATTCTGCATGTGTATCCCAGAACTTAAAGATAAATAAAAAAATAAATAAAATGAAACTGTCTGGAGGTGTTACTGCCTTTAAAAGGGATAGCACAGCTTATGTTGATAAAAATTGGCATATATAGCCTTTCTTTACAATGTATAGAAATTGGTAAGAAGCAAAGAAAGGGCAAACTATTTTTAAAGTCTTTCTTATTCCTTCTGTGTTGCAAAAACGAAAAGATCACCTACTCTAGGGCTCTATTCTTAGAAGGAAAGAAAATCTTGGGGTAGTGGTCTTTCATTTTAGTAAGAATATTAATGATTACAGTTATCCTGTAAAACTCCTCCCCATTTTTAGGGTAAGATAATAATACTTTTTAAGTCATAAAAATTTTGTGAGAAATAAATAAGATAATATTCTGTATACTAAACAAATGTGTATAAATTAAATGAAGTACATAATTATTTGTTATCAATAGAAACAAATAATCATAGAAATTATCATAGTACAGTTCCCTTGGAATTGTTGCCCAAATGACATTTCTCCAGAATATCTGAAAATGATCTGTGAAAGACCTATTCAGTGATTCTGAATATCTTTTAGTTCTGAGGATAATACCAATCTTTTTGGTTATAAATGGAGTTAAACTATAAAGTATTTCACAAAGTTATAAGCAGAAAGCTAGAAGAAATATATTTATACTGTATGGGCTAATGCCCTACATTTATAGAGAAAAAAATTATTCTGAACATATAAATCATAAACTCTAGATATTATTTATAATACAGATTCAGGATTGGTAAACACTTTCAGAAAAAGGTCAGATAGTGTTATTAAATTACTATTTTTATGACTAATTATGATTATTAAAATATTTTTAATAATCACCATTCTGACTGATGGTATCTCATTGTAGTTTTGATTTGTATCTCTCTAATGATCACTGATGAGCTTTTTAAAAGGTGTTTATTGGCCACATAAATGTCTTCTTTTGAGAAGTGGCTGTACATATCATTTGCCCACTTTTTGAAGGGGTTGTGTTTTTAGCTTTGTGGGTCCTATATTCTCTGTTGCAACTACTCAACGGTGCCATTATAGTATGAAAGTAGCCATTGAGAATGTATTGAATAATGACTGTGGTAGCTTTTCAGTAAAACTTAATTTATAAAATCAGGCAGTTGTCCAGATATAGCCCATGGACCATAGTTTATCAATCTTTGCTATAGAGTAAAACTAATAGTGTAATTCTGGACAGTTTCCTGACATCAGACCAATAGAAGACAATGGGATCTAAAAGTCCATCATGGGCTAGCATAATCGGGAATTCTATTAGAAACTAATTCCTTATTTATTTATTTATTTAACAGGTGTTGAACACTGCTTAGTGGCAGACACTCTGCTATTACCTAGGTAAAACAGACTTGCAGGGTGTGGGCTCTGCCTTCCAAGGTGAAACACAGATTGCATGATGACTGCTTGTTATATTTCAACAAAACCATAATGGAGCGGAAGAAAGTTTTTAAAGGCCCAATTAGAATGATCAAAGGATTATAGAGGCTTCTTTATGAAGATACACTTAAATAATTAGGACCCTATAATCTGGAAAGAATAACTAAGGGGTGAGATGTCTGATTTTATTTAAATTAACTTTATAGATGCTAATAGGTTACATGTGCTAATTTATAGTCAACATAGCTTGGGAAGTCTCTTGTTGAATATTTTTGTGACTGCTAATAAAAAGACACAAAAAAATAATATATCAGAAACAGAAATCAAAATTGTAAGAAAAGTAGATATTCAAAAATTCACATTTTTTTGTGTGTCTTCCAGAATTCTTCTATACACATATAATACTTTTTGCATTGCTATTATCCTAGATAAGATGTAATCCTTTCTCAATTAATGTAGCATATATTCTCATGCTGTCAGTCATTACAATGATAATTTCATTCAATTTTGGAATTTTCTTCTGATTTCTTTGACTTCTCACTCTAGAGGATATGTTACCCTTTGATGTATTTCTACTCCAAGTTTTTTTTTTTTTTTTTTTTTAAAGCACAGACTTCTATCTACTGATACTCAAATCTTTATCTCAACTATCTTTTGCATTTTCATAGGTCACAGATACCTCAAACTCAACATGTCCTGGAAATAAACTATCATTATCGCTGTTCAAAGCTGTAAATTCCTTCTTTATTCCTCATCTTTCCAAATAGCGATATCATAAACCAAATTCTCAAGACAAGATTCAAAGGATTACTTTAGACTCTTGTTTTCCCTCTCTTCTGATTCTGCAAATAATTGCGTATTAAATTCTGTCACTTTTACCCCCGGGAATCAGTGCCTTAGTGTAGACAGTAACATTGCTTGCTGTGATTATTGCAAAAATCTCATTTCTAGCCTCCTGTCTTCCATTCATCTTCCTCTCTGCTGCAGAATTATCATTCTAAATGTACATTTGATTATGTAACACCTAATTAAAATCCCCCATTGACTGCAATAATAATCCAGACTATTTAATCACAAGTAAAATAAATCTTACCTAAACTGGATTAAAATTATTGGGACTTGACTAATTTAGAAAGGTGTTATAGGGATGACAGGATCCCTGGCTTGAATGACGTTTTAAAATTTATTATATCTGATTCTCTCTCACAGTTTTCTCTGTCTCAGTCTCTCTCTCTCTTTTCTCTGTTTTTTTCCTTCAAAAAAGTTTAAAACACTTGATTTTTTGTTAAAGAATTAAAAGATTCAGAAAACACCTAAAAGTAATAGATTTCAATGCACAGTTGGGAAATTATTGGAAAATTCTGCTTGGTTTTGTTCTCTGTCTCTCTGCTTTTTATCTTTCTCCCCTTTCATTATTAAAACATCCTAACCAAATCAAAAAATGAGAATTTTAAAAGCTAAATATACATGTAAGTATCTAGGGACAAAAATTTATATAATAAAGAAAATAATATGTTTAACGTTAGGAAAAGGAAGGTAATAGTCTTAAGATTGCTCAAGCTAAGAAACAGATATGTCTCGATTGAGCTAATTCCCATTGAAGGCTTGGTATTGTTAGACACTTGAGTGATTTTGATTATTTTTAGATATAACTTGTATAAATTGATGTATATAACTTATATCACCATTCGAGTATTCTAGTTTATTTTGATTATTTCTTTTTGTTGTTTTTTAGCAGGTTAGTTAACATGCATCACAACTTCCTCCAATCGTATACTGTTAAATAAGAATATTAATAACAACACATGAAAAGTGACTTGGATATTAAAAATATATATGCAGGCCAATATAAAAATTCAGAAAATGAAAGTTGTATATACACATATATACATAAACACACACACTGCTAACTTATTATTTCATATATCTCAAACTATGCATTAGTGTTATATTCATGATTGCTAAATTATTATTCTTAAAATAAGTATACTTGAGAGTGCTAATTATTATGGGAATTCAATTCTCTGAAAGTGAAGAAAATGACCATTTTTAATTATAAAATGCAACTCCAAAAAGTTGTTTGCTAATTTTTTGCACTCCACACTGAGTTCTGAAGACATCTCTTACATGAAAGGAAGAGATTAGTTCCAGTCTTGGGGCAGTCTTTAGGGAGAGACAAGATATATCAACTTACATTTACAAAATGATGTTTCAGGGCCCTTTTGTTGAGGTCTCCACGCACCAGCTGATATAAGATGTTGAGTTACATGTAAACACAGGGAAGAAGGGCCTGCACATATCTCTGTAGTAGATCTCTGCCTGATTGATCCACTAGACAAAGAAGGAATACTGTGTTAGCGGATAGCATTCATTGGTTCCCACAGTAATTCAAGTATTTATAGACATGCTTTTTCATTTTCCTTCATACTGAATCTTGAACCACTTAAATCCAGACTATACCAATTATCAAGTACAACTGTTTGAAATCAGGGTTCTTGACAATACTTCAAAAGTTTTATTTTAAACTATCATATGCATAGATGCTCAAAGACACCAGACTTGAATTTTCCCATATAAAAATAATGTGAAAGACCCCTCTAATAGTCTACCCCCTCATATGTAGAATAATGTTATTATATTTACAAAAAGCGTCACAATCTGTTACTTATACATTATTGTCTCCTTTTTAAAAATGGTTATTTTGAAATAGAATTCCAGCTGAATCATTAATAAATATCACTACATAAAAATTTTACACAATAAGCAAGCACCATGAGCATTTACCTGTGAGTATTATGTTAGTGCTTTACAATCCCTTAATTGAATAATTGAATAAAGATAAGAATACATAAATATATTTAATTGATTAGTCATATTTGTCTGATTAGACTTTATTTTTAATATTATAATACAGGGAGATCTTTGTGGAAATAACAATGAATATTTGCTACAACTGAGTATGACAGACCATATAGCTGGTACATATAAACTGGACCATATAGCTATAAATAAAAAAGAAAGGTAAGGTCATGTGAGCATCAGATTAGTTTATATGGAATTAATTAACTCAGTAATTATTACATTTATTTTAAAAATTCATATGAGATAAAAAGTCATAGTAGATACAAGGTAGGTCTAAAACGTTAACTCTGAACCTGAGAAATTAAAAATGAATAGCAACAGAATTAGCAAAAACTTGGATAATGCTATTACCTGGGTGTGGTGGCATGTGCCTGTAATCCCAGCTACTTGGGAGGCTGAGGCAGGAGAATCGCTTGATCCTGGGAGGCAGAGGTTGCAGTGAGCAGAGATCACACCACTGCACTCCGGCCTCGGTGGCAAGAGCAAAACTCTGCTTCAAAAACAAAAACAAAAACAAAAAAACAAAAAAACAAAAAACAATATCACATTCGTGAGGCATAGTGTTTTCAAACCAAATTATTGGAAAACTATGGATACCAGGAGCAATACAAGGATCTTTAAGACTTCGCTTTGAATTTTATGAATACTACATATGTGTGTGTGTATAACTTAAAATTATATGAAAACATTCAAATTTATAATTTACTCTATATTAATACATTAGAGACCAGTGATATGTTAACTCATGCTTCAAATTTAATTGGCAAAGGACTTCTCATTTTCCTCCAGACCTTAAATTAAACATCTCCAACTGTAAACCACATGAAAATGTATTTGAATTTCTTATAATGCGTCATGGGTCTTATCTCAATTCACATTTCACCTGGACACCCACGTGTTAATAAAATGTATGCATGAGTACATGACTTGAACACACATACACCGTGTTTCATTAAATGCTCAACAAGTCTCAGTCATGTATGCTAAGAGAACACTCACATCAGGGAATAATAGTTTTTCAGTAAGAAGTAAACATCTAATATACTATGTTAAGATAGACTTGTATCATTTCAACATTTAGAAATCCTATTTTTTGTGTATTACTTGTATTATTTTAACATTTAGGTTGTTTGAGAGCAATTGATTAAATTTGCACTTAGAATTTATTATTTCACTTTAGTGTTTCCAAACCAACTTATTTCAAAATTATGTGTGTTTTTGTTGTTGTTGTTGTTGTTGTTGTTTTGTTTGTTTGTTTGTTTGTTTTGAGACAGAGTCTTACCCTGTTGCCCAGGCTGGAGTGCAGTGGCATTACCTTGGCTCACCGCAACCTCTGCCTCCCAGGTTCAAGTGATTCTCCTGCCTCAGCCTCTTGAGTAGCTGGGATTACAGGTTTCTGCCACCACTCCCAGCTAATTTGTGTATTTTTAGTAGAGATGGGTTTCACCATGTTGGCCAGGCTGGTCTCAAACTCCTGACCTCATGTGATCTGCCTGCCTCAGCCTCCCAAAATGCTGGGATTATAGGTGTGAGCCAACAAGCCTGGCTAAAAGTAGGTGATAATGCCAAGAGATCTTAAACAAGATCCAGTTACTATGTTTTAAATATACAGAATTTTGCTGGATTATACATATATAACAAACTTAATAGGATTGCTCTATGTAAGGAGTCCTTAGTTCTGGGAGGGAGAGAAGTTCAATTTACTTTTGGTTGTATTGTATTGCATTGCATACTCATTTACAAAATAGTTATTGTTTAAAATTTTTACCATGTGCCCCCTGTAACAAATTAATTGTCTAGTGCAATGTGGCAAATGTTATAATTATGGATTTTTTAAAATGTAATCTGAAATGACTTCATTGTAAGACTCCAAGGGTTCTTGAATCTAAGCAACCAATATAAAGTAAATTTGAATCTGACATGCAAATGTTATTATCATTAACCATTTAAATAGGAAAATATATACATTTTTTAAGTCAGGAAATACATTTATAAAATGCATTTGAATATTTTCTTTCATATATGTCATCTGAGAAAATAAGTTTTAATAGCCATTTTCCCATAACTGCTATAAGGCTTAACTTTACAATATACTTTCACTTCTATTGGATCATTAAGACGTGTGAGGTGGGAATTACACTCGTTTTATAGTGAAGAAAACTGAGGCTCAGAGAAGTTTAGAGCTTCTGATAAGGCCCAAATGTCCTGTTCTATTTTTCACAATATTTCCAGGGATGGAAGATGTACATATGAAAAATAAATAACACAAATTTGAAAGTACAACACAAGCAAATACTTTCTACATAAGAAATTGAGAATTCAGAAAATAATAAAGGAATGGAAGTTTTATTCCAGGAGCACCATGAGAA
This sequence comes from Macaca mulatta, assembly GCF_049350105.2. Classification (NCBI taxonomy): domain Eukaryota; kingdom Metazoa; phylum Chordata; class Mammalia; order Primates; family Cercopithecidae; genus Macaca; species Macaca mulatta. The sequence continues at coordinate 133,993,291 of NC_133408.1, read as the reverse complement.
GGCCTTATGGCCTCAGCGCTCTGAAGACCAGCACTGACACCAGCTAGAACCTCTGCCTTAGTGCCAGTAACTCGATGTTTTTTGGGTTCCTTGTGTCTAAGTCCATGTCTGGGACTCTTTCTACTATCTCTGTTCTGTTAGGATCAAAACCTTAACTGTCTTTGCTACTTGCTGCCTAAGATACAACATTTATTCATTAATAAGTATCTGATAAATGAATTTATGTTTTCTGTCATCAGCCTAGAGATTGGTTTTATTTTCTTGAATCCTAAGCAGATTATTAAGTTGTAGCTACGGATGCCATAATTGTTGTAACGCTGGTAACTTATCTGCCCTCTTATATTATACATTGTTTTCTCTTCACTGGTCCCCCACAGTCATGTTAAACTAACTGATTAAAATATAATCTATTGCTTTATGTATATAACCTTCTTCACCTCTGCCATGCCCACCAATTTTTATTTGCCTAACTGTGCACTATTTAGGATATTGCATTCTCTCTGATGCTCATGACTTCCTGAAGAGATTACAGCTTACTTCATTTACCAAATATCCATTGTGCTCAATTTATAAGTTCAATGCCAGGCCAGCTGTACCACAAATGTCTCATCTGTACTTATTTAGACTGTGTCCCAGCCTGTCCTCAATCATCACACAGAGTATAATTTACCACACTGATCTTTGCAAAGGCATTCCTCCAAGTTATATTTGACAAGAACATAAACATTATAGACAGCATTTTTTCAAACCTTTAGTATTCATGATGGCACCTGACATTCTTGAGAATCACAAAGAAAAAAATGAATAATTTATCTTTGAATATAATTTCTGTAGAAGGATCATCTTGCAATGCTATATTTAGTAAATTATTATCAGCATATTCTCACAAAAGTGTATATTCTGATAATTATGCTTTTCCTATATTCCACCTGAAATCTAGGTAATGTATGCTGCTGTTAATACATACACAATAGCCTGCAATGGATAAAAGTTGTTGTTTAAATTCCTCTAGAATTCCCCACCCCCATGCCCCTGCCAACAAATTCTACTCCAAGAGGAAACTCTGCCTTTTTTTTTTTTTTTTTTTTTTTAGTAGGATCTCACTCTGTAGCTAAGTCTGTAGTAAAGTGGTGCAATCAGAGCTCAGTGCAGCATTGATCTCCTGAGCTCAAGTATTCCTCCCACCTCACGCCTCCAGCCACAGCCTGTAGCTGGGACTATAGGCACTTACCACCATTCCCAGATAAATTTTAATTTTTTGTGTGGATATGAAGTTTCGTTATATTGCCCTGGCAGGTCTTGAACTCCTGGGTTCAAGCAATCCTCCCACCATGGCCTCCCAAAGTGTGATTACAAGCCTGAGCCACCTGGCCCTGCAAAGAATAATCTCTACCCCAAATTTTACGTTTGTATGTCCCTTATTTTTATTTTTATTTATGTATTTATTTTTGAGACAGAGTTTCAGTCTGTTGTCCGGGCTGTAGTGTAGCTGCATGATTTTGGTTCACTGCAATCTCTGTCTCCCTAACTCTAGTTGTCCTCCTGCCTCAGCCTCCTAAGTAGCTGGGACTAATTTTTGTATTTTTGGTAGAGGCAGGGTTTAAGCTTGTCCCTTATTTGTAGAGTATTTTATCATATAAATAATATAATATTTTAAGTCTTACATGTTTTTGACTTTAAATAGTACATTGTATGTAATTGTACATTAATAAATTAATTTTCATTTTAAAAATATTTAATTCTAAAGACACTAAAATTTATCCACTCTATTGATGGATTTTTGGGTATTTTCAAGGTTTTATAGTCTTACTAAAGTGGTAATATAAATATTCTTATGGTCTTCTGGTGCACATATGTTTCCTTAGGTACAAGTCTAGGAGACATATTGCTTGTTTGAGAATATTCAAATATTAAAATTTACAAGATAATGCCAAATTGTTTTTCAAAGTAGTTGTAGCAATTTACACTCACACTGTAATACATAATTAATACCAATGTTTTTCTCCAACATTTTTTATTGTTGAACTTCTTATGAAAATTAAACAGTGGCACATTGTTGTCTTGATTTAAATTTCTCTAATCTCTAATATTGGTTCTATGCATTTACCTTTAGAATACATATTCCTATCTTTTCCCCACCCCAAAAAACACACAAAAATGAATTCCTCTAGAATATCTGTAATTAAATATGGTGCTATATAGGTTTGGAGTTGTAGCTGAGTACAGGTCAACTTTATGAAAAGATACTCACAAGACTATTGCTTCTTATTGTGTGTTTATTATAAATCAGTAGAGGAATAGTAAAAACAATATTATAGTAAAATTTTTGGTAATGGTCTTTCTTTAGGATTTTAAAGAATCAAAATGAAAATAAAACAAGTAAAGATGGAAGTAGAAAAAATACAAATGGGGACCATTTACTCCATTATAATATTATTAAGACACTGACTAATGGAAAATCATATTAATTTTTTGCATGATGCTAAAACTGAAAAAAAAAACCATATTTCATCCTTTAATGGATCAAGCTGCATGTTCTACTTTCAAAAGTATATAATTTTCATTACCGTGCCATAAAGAAGTTAGTGTTATCATCTAAGTAAACACTGAGTTAAAACTTTTCCTGTGTTTAACCAGCACCAACAAGCAGAACATTAAACATGAATTCGATTACCAGACAATATTTTAAGCCCATCTTTAAATAGCCTATATGAGTTAATTGTATTTAAAATGAATGGCTTGGTTAATTCACTGAAATCAATGGTTTTATCTCTCTGTAAAACAACAGTATCCCAAACTTGTACCTAATCAAAATGTACATAAGGAACTTACTTAAAATATTTATTCTTCTACTCTCTCTTAGTGAGTCTAATTTGGCAGATTTGGGGCTTGGCTCAGAAATTTGTACTTGCAACATGAGCTCCAGACTAATGGTTTATCAGCTATACTTTAAAAACGATTTGGGGAAAGGACTATCAGAACAGACTCTTCCTTTGGTAGAGTTCCTAACTAAGAACCCTGAGAGAATCATGTCACTATATTACAACCTGGGCTACAGAGCAAGAGTCCATCTGAAAAAAAAAAAAAAAAAAAAAAAAAAAAAAACTCTGAGAATTCAAAGTTGATTAGAACCTGAGGAAGCCCTCTAGAATGTTCTCTACGTTTGAAAAAGAAATAAATGTAAGAACTGCTCTAGAATGTATATTCTCAACCACAGTGCCAGCTTCATGAATGCTGGGATTTATGTTGGTTTTACAGCTTGAATGTCTCTGGTGAAAGCTTTCAATAAATATTTGTTGAAAAGGAAAGAAGGAAGAAAGCAAAGGAGGAAGGAAGGAAGGATGGAAGGAAAGAAGGAAGAAACGAAAGAAGGAACGAAGGAAGTTAATGAAGACTCAAGATGATTCTTAACTTTTTAATATAGAATTCTCTTTTCGTTTTCCCCTTCCATCCAGATAAATGACATGCCATGATGGAAAATCAGAAATATGTTTTGTGATGCCTTTTTGCTGTTACTACCAAGAGTAAAACCAAACTCTTGAAACTGGGTCTTTTTCCTCTTTTTCTGCCATGGCCCATAGTAACCTTCCTTGCTTGCATGTTCCACTACACCTCAGTGATGCTTCAGATATGCAACTAAACTCCTGCACAATAAATATAAAGCTAGGACAAGTCACTTAATTCAGATTTAAATATACAAATTTTCCTTGCAGTAACTTAAAATTGATACTTCTCATCCACTGATTTCCTGCCAGGATCTTGCCTACTAAGGGCCATGATTATTCTGGCTAGCATATCTCATTTTTTTCCCTTTAGTTAGGCAAGTTACTTTAGTGAGACTCTTGATAGAGACTCTATAGTTTGGTGTCTGGAAGACTGTCTTTTTTTTTTTTTTTTTTTTTTTCCTTTCCCAGTGTTTTCTTTATAATCTTTGTAGTCTACTGTATGGGGTAAGCTTGGACTATAAACTCAGTTTTGAATTCTAAGACTGATTCATTAACACACTTAAACCTTAGGTTATTTCTTTTATTTCTGGAGACTTCAATTTCGTTATCAAAAAATGAGAGCACTGCTAGAGTAGACCTCTAGGATCTCTGCTATTGAATGATTGTGTAATTCTCTGCAGAAAGGTAATTTTCCTTGTAATGCTGACTCTGATTCTTCAGATTCACTCTCTTTCACTGTACCCTCGACTATTTGTTTTCTTGCTCTCTATTAAGTATAAATAAATCCACAAATTTTCTGAAGATAGAAATCATAATTCTCTATCACTTTTGGGGAGGGATGATATTTTGTTACAACTCTATAGGAAACAAATTAGGATTCAGAGGGGTTTTGACTTTATGAACTTGAGAATAGCTCATGTTGAACAAGAAAATTTGCGTATTATCTGACGCTCTTTAAGATCTTCTAAAATGTTTAGCAACAGGGAAGTTATCCAGCCTTATCTGAAAAAAAAAAAAAGCTGTGAGAAAACAATTACACAAACTTTTGCTCATTAATAGATGGCTGAAAGACACAGTCATAGGCCCCTTGTTCTTTTGTTACTTTTTTTGGAGCAGTTTAATCATGTTAAATAGTAAAGTTTTCACTCCCCCAGTACCACCTCCAGTACATCATGGTTTTACATGTTGATGAACAATGTCACCTCAATACCTTAAAAAAATGCAAGATATTTAAGCCATTTCCCCCATGTATAAAATAAATGTATGTATATATATCTCTTAGTTCCTAGCTCCTTCCTGTCAGCACTTAGGTTTCTAGAATTAATGGTCCTTTTATATTCTTTCTCTGCCTCTGATTTCTCTCCTTGCAAGTAATCTTAGCACTGTTTCTGTTTCTGTAATACCTATGTCCTGTAATTCTATATTTCCCTGCTATACTTTACCTTTAACATGTATGCCTTACGTTTAATTCAACAAATATTTATTGAATCGATATGTATAAGGTATAAATGTTCAAAGATTTTTTAGATACAGCTTTTACACTCTAGGAGTTTTGCTAAGAGAGCATATATAAACAATTGTAATAAAGAATTAGTAGGAAATATAGATAGATAGTTAAAGAAAAGACTAAAGTTTGGCCAGGTTATTTCTTGTTAGCTCTATTTTAATTAACTGATTCATTTTCAAGTATGGTAAAGACTAGAAATTGATTCACACACAGATTTTAACAGTGGATTTATGTATTTGCATTGCCTTCTGCCAAAATCAGACCTCTAATTTTTATTTTTATTTTTTAATGTTTGATATGGTAAAACTGCAAAAATGACTTGGTGGCAGACTGGCCTTTCACATTAGCTCCTTAAATTACACTAAGTAGGCAAGAGAAGAGTATAATTACATATGAAGACAGCAGTGCTTAAAAGATAAGCAATGGAAATGTTTTATGTCCATGATAGCAAATAGATTAAACACTTACTACAGGCCAGGCACTATTCTTAATGTATTCATATAAATTAAGACTTAATTAAACTCCCTTATTTAAAGACTATTATAATAAACATTTTATAAATGAAGGAAAAGACATAGAAAGTTGAAGTGATTTGCCTAGCAAGGAATAATTATGCAAAGTTGTTCAACTTAAGAGCCATGTTCTTAGTCTTTACCTCTGTGTCTCTCTGGAGTAAGAACACTCTTTGAAGGGCAAATGGCTATGGAATCAAAGAAATTGGGATCCAAGTATTTCTGATACTTTGTATGAATCATTCCGTTAGTTTTAGATGCTTTAGAAAATAAAAAGGCCATTCTATCTAAAATGCCTAATAAACTTCCTTGAGTAAGGACACTTGCATCTGTCCAGTTTCCTACCCTTGGGCAAAAAGTATCAAGATTTGCATTTATGCACATGCATCTTATTGGCATCTTTTTAGTGTGTACATGTGGGGTGCACCCCATCCAAAGATAAATGCATACCACAATGGCTGAAACATGGCTAGCAAAATAGTTGTGTTGAAAATTTTTTCTGACTCTTAACCATCATTTAACCATCAAAAATAGCTGACGTGATAATGATAACAGAACAGCTGTGCTATTTTAAAGTGTTTTGGTTCCTAAACAACCTCCCACTATTACTCCCTGTCAAGATTTGCTGTTTTTATCCACTTGTGCAAATAAATTATTACTTGAATATGGAATAGATCAGGAGAAAATATGAAAGAAATATGCTTAAGTAGATATATTTCCAGATCCAATAGTAATGGATGCAACTGATTTGCCAACTACATTCAGTTTATACATTGTGAAAATGAATCTGCTACCAGAAAGACTGAGTTGAGAAAGTCCAGACTGGTTTATAACAATTTCCTGCTGGTGTTTTTTGACATAATTTAACTCTGAGTCAACAAAAATTTTTTTCTATATCATGTAGCTTGACAATATTAATTGAATACTTCCCCTCAGAATTTGAACCATTGACAAAGAAGCCAAAATTTTATCATGTTTCCAGAGGTCAAAGCTTAATTAGCAGGCAATAGTTTCCTGAGCAGGTACAGTTGTTATGTCTAAAAAAGACCTCAGTGAAATATACCGTCACTTAATTTAATGCTCAGTTTTCTGAATAAGAAAGACAATGGATCCACTGGAGGGTGAACGTAGTGTCATGATAACTAAAATCAATTTGTTGGTTTAGGAATCTGCTTAGAATTTTAGTTATTCAGCTGTGTTTACTAATAAACTGTGCAGGCATGTAAACAAGCAGTCTCAGAGACACAATGGCTAGACTCTCTGTTTCCAAAATACTGGCCCCAAGTGCAAAGTTCATTCACAAAACTACACTTCCATTGGTTAAGCAGTGGATAGCTGAGCAAAAGAGAAGCTGTTGTTCTAACTTTGTGATATTTTTGAACATTATAAAATCTTAAGGTACATTCTAGGTAATACTACCAAATAATAAAAATAGAATAAGAGCAAAATTTCATATAAATACATACAAGCACTACATAATTCTTTTAAATTAAAAAAAAAAGAGAGAGGGAAAGGAAAAGGAGATGAAGATCAGTATTACGCTTCAGGCTTTTTATGTAGGTTATACTAAAAGACCATGACCAAATGGCTCTGCCATTGTGGGTAGTTCCTGACGTGCCATTTCCCACAGTCCAAATTTTTTACAGTCTCTAAGATTGTTTTATAAAATTGTTAGATCACATCAATAAGATCTGCCAAATTAAATATTTGACTTTTATCTGATATTCTATATCTGGTGTATATATATATATATATATACACACACACACACACACACACACACACGTCTAACATTCTATAAGCAACTCAATGATTTAACTATTAATGTTTTCTGAGTTGTAAATATTATATATATATCCCTTTAAGTAATAGTTCATAACATACATTTAGTTTTAGCTTTCTACTCAACATATATTTATAAACTAACATTACTGAAATATTTGGGATCCCAATATACACGTACTCTATAATTCCTATAGAGTTAAGTTAAAGCTACTTTTAAAGAGTTAATAAAGTTTCTTATTTAGTTTTTAAGTGAAGGAAATAAAATTTGACCTTGAAATATTAAGACTGACTCTTCATGGGAACTGGAATGAATTATTCAGAAGCATTCAGAAAAACACCGCTTTGCCATATTTTTTTCTAGCATAAAAGGTGGATACCCTATTCATTCTGAGTATTTCCTAAAATTTCATGGATTTTGTGTTTTGATCCCAACATAAATATTTTTGAAGTCAAATATTGGAAAAACGTTGGAGAAGATTCTTGAATCCCACCTTTATATTCTTTCTCTCCGTAGCTAAAGTAGAAGTTTTCAGCCTTGTCCTAACAGAATGTCACTGCAAATACCTGCATCCCTTTGTTTCCCATCTTAGGCTTTCTTCAGCTCTGAAACCAAAAATTCACTGAACTTAACATACTCAGGGGCAATCCTTAACAGATGGAAGACTTAGTGGATAAACCCCCAGCCGTCCTATTGTTCAGTGGGACAATTTGAAGGTGTGGTCCACACAGTAGCTCTGAGGGGGTCCAATAGAGTGGAGCATCAATTATCTGTAGCAGTAACCCTCTCATTAATGTACCATTTATTGGCTTTTCTCCTTTTCCCATCTCACTTATCTCATCTGTCCCTCACTCTTATCTCCTAAGATCACCTCCCAAACAAACTGTATGTTTGTTTGTCTTTTTCTCATGTTGGCTTTTGGAGAAAAATGAACTAAAATAATTTGACCTCCAGTTTCTATAAAGAGATACTTAAACCTTTCCAATACAAATAAACAAAAGTTCAGTGAACCTCTTGAAGTAAAATTCACAAAACAATGTTCTGATGAATTAATCTATATGATTCGAAAACTTGTGTATTCCATTGCCTTGATTGCACAGATAATCTAAATATCAAAAAGAAACCAAAGCTATCCTCAATTGTCCTTAAGTTTTAGTTTTGATGATGCATGAAACTTAGATGTTGCTATGTTGTTCAGTATTTGGCCAGCAAAAAGCTTGGCTAATTCTCTTATTATTAACCACAACCTACATCAGCATTGTTGCCAAGAATGTGAAGATAAACTCCTCAATGTAATACATGCCAAAAAAATTGTGTCCTTTGTGTCTAATTGAACATTTTTTTCCATTTTTTTGAAAGTGAGCACTTTTTTTCAATTATGTTTGTTTTTAAAAAGACTGTAATTTTAACTGGATGAACTTACTAATTCTTTCTTCTTTTTCTATTTTTCCTGTGGAGTACTTCCTATTTACTTTTCTTATCTAAGGTGAACAACATGATGTTTATACATACATACACACTATATATATATTAAAACATATGTAGCTTTATATATGATGTGTATATATATATACACACACACACACACATAGTTAAATGGTTAGTTTAAACACATGAACAAGGTTGGTTGAAACTCAATGAAAATGCTTTACTCCTAAGTATTTTTACTAAATAATAGTACCACTAAATTAGAAAATTTTCAGGCCCTAGATTTTAGGGATTTATTTAGCTGTAGTGTAAATATGTAGAATATAATTCATAGGGAAACATTTTTTCCAGTTAAGATCCTTGGGGATTATACTAGCAAAAAAATACTTAAATTTGATATTTGAGGCTCATAAAATAAATGTGATTAATAATAATGCAAAAACATAACTACAATTGTTAAAATATATTAGTTTAATATTTTGTCTAGTTAATTTAACAAAAGAAAATGAGATGCAGCAAAGAAAAGGACAAAGATAAATTGTCAGAAAGTTGTTCTACTTTGTAAAATTCTTAAGTGACTTAGATGCAACTAACTTAGTAACATGTTACTTGAAAATATAAATAGTGAAATTTCTTATAATTGTAATTGTTATCTCATGGCCAAATGAGATGTAAACTGTAGAAAACCTCTTGATCAAAAATGAAGGATATGACTAAACCTATTAAAAGTTGTGCTCTTTTCTTCCCCACATTTTGCGTTTTGGATTTCCCCCTTACTGTTCTCATCAGAGTGAGTTCCCATGAGACGTGGTTGTTTGAAAGTGTGTAGCACTTTCTCCTTTGCTCTCTCTCCCTTCTGCTCCACCGTGGTAAGATGTGCTTGCTTCCCCTTCGCCTTCTGCCACTATTGTAAGTTTCCTGAGAGCTCCCAGCCATGCTTTCTGTACAGCCTGAGGAACCCTAAGTCAATTACACCCCTTTACTTCATAAATTACCCAATTTCAGGTTTCTGTTTTGTTTTGTTTTGTTTGTTTTGTTTTCCGATACTGAGTCTCACTCCGTCGCCAGGGCTGGAGTGCAGTGGCACAATGTTGACTTACTGCAACCTTCACCTCCAGGATTCAAGCAATTCCTCTGCCTCAGCCTCCTGAGCATCTGGGACTACAGGCGCACACCACCAAGCCAAGTTAATTTTTGTAATTTGTTGTAGAGATGTTGTTTTGTCATGTTGGCCAGGCTGGTCTCAAACTCCTGACCTCAGGTGATCTGCCCACCTCTACCTCCCAAAGTGTTGGGATTACAGGCATGAGTCACAGTGCCCAGCCTCAGGCAGTTCTTTATAGCAGTGTAAGAATGGACAAACACAGCTACATTCTTGGGACCTCCATTTTGGACTTTCATCTCAAGAACTGTGAGAGAATAAATTTCTGTTGCTTTAAGCCACTCAGACTTTGGTGATTTATTATAGCAGCTGTAGAAACTAATATGGAAGGTAGCTAAATATTTTATATGACTTGTATACTTCAATTATTGCTCACATTTCCGATATTATACATAGGTAATTAAAGATTCAATTCTTCCTGAGGTAATAACTTACTAGATAAATAATTAGTTAACATTCTTTGAATGTTATCCATGTAGAAGGCACCGTTTCCATTGTTTTCATGTATTAATTTGTAAAATTTTCATAATTACATAAAAATATGTACTAGTATGTCTTCAAGTTGATTATTCTATTAGTGCTTCTTTCTTTCTTTTTTTTTTTTCTTCTGCTTTTGTATGGATAGAATCAACCTTTTATATGCTGTTACTTTTACCCTATCTTTATATTTCCTGGGTACCAATCTCCTTACCTGCAAAGAAAGAGATTTGAAAATGTGGTCTGTAGAGTCCTCTCCTGACATAGCCTATGATTCTAAATCCTATCCACAATTCCCAATTCAAGACCAGATGGCCATTTTCGGTTCCCCCACCCATGTTTCCAAGATGGGCTGACTTCTCTTTGCCAAGTTTGTTCATGGGACCAATGTGGTATATCCAAAGTGTATCCAATCTTGAAAAAAATGATGACATCCTTGAGGATAGACTATGTTATACTTTCTTATCCTCATCACAGAATAGATGTTTAATAAACACCTATATTATCATCACAAAATCACTTATATCTTATACGACATTGCTCTAAAAAGAAAAGAAAGTTACTGTCACTTGATTAAGTTTCTTATCTTTTAGGGGGCACAAACTCTGCTTTTTACAACTTTTACTCAGGAGACTGATTTAACACAGAGAGAACCAATTAAGTATCACTATTTTTGTTGTATCACTTCCCCCTGCATATCCTGATTTAAAAATTCTTTTATTACCAAAGAAATAATGCATCACTGAATCAGAAGATGTTTAATTATGGTCTGGTGGGAGCTTTGCTCACACATAAGTAAACCGTGTAACTTCTGGAGTCATTGAAAAATAGTATTTCTTATTATCTGACAAGACGTCAGCTATGCACTTAGGACAAGCCTCAAAAACACTTGTTTGACGATAGGTGGATAGGTGGACATTGGGTCAGAGTCAGATAGACTTGTGTTTGAAATATAGCTTTGCCATTGATTATGTAAACTTAGAGAAGTTGATTAACCCTTCCCAGCTTCAGTTTCTTTGTTATAGTAAAATAGAGATGGTAGTAACTATCTTATGTTTTTGTTGAAAAGATTCCTTAGGATGATGTATATAAACCACTTAGCATTCCTTGGCATAAAGAAAGAAGTTCAATAAGTAACTTTCTTACTATTTAAATCATTGTGTGGAAGCATTTATAGAGTGTATTTTTGTTTATCTTTAAAAACAGTTTGCTTTGGTTTGTCAGATTAATTTGTGAGAACATGAATAGCACAGTTGTATAAGAAGTTTAGAACCTGTTTAATGTAAGATCATGGAACCATCGAATATTAGAGCAGTAGAACCCTGAGACATGAAACATTTCATTTCACTTCCATCATTCACAATACAAAACACATATACATCATACAGACGAAGAAAGGGAGACCCTGGAATTGGAATATATTTTTTTTGTTTGCACATATAGAAAACTTGGAGGCTAGTCCTAATTCTCTCTTTTTCTAGCCAGCATTGCTTTATCCACACAATTCAGTCCTCTCAGATAATGAGACATCAACATGAAGAAAATTGGAAGAAAGTAACAAAACATGACACAGATGTGGAGTGTATGTGTTATCTATTAACGAAGTAATGCTATAAGCCAACCATAATGCTCAGTGATATACAAAACATTATTCAAATCTATAGGTGGGTTACTTATGCTGGACTTAGCTGGCCAGATTTTCTGATCTGACTGGGCACCCTCAGGCATCTGTGGTCTGTTTCTGAGGAAAGATGGCTATTGGCTGAGGCACCCAGAACTTCTCATAGTCTATTATCTTCAAGGTAGCTTGGGCTTGGTCTCACAGCATGGCAGGAATCCAGGCGAGAGAGAGACAGCAGAGGTATTCACATCTCTTGATGCTTAGTCTTATCCCTGCTACAGTATCACCTCTGCCAAAGTCTACTAATCAAATACGTCATGAAACCAATCCAGAACTAAGCGATGGGGAAACTTCATGATGGGAAAAACTTCGGAGTGCTGTTGCTAAGATGTAAACACCAATAGGGGTAAAGGGTTGGGGCCAATTTTGTAGGCATTCAAAGGAGATTGTGCAATTACATAATAAAATTTACCTTTCCATTCTCTGTCTTATAATATTTCTCCAAAATATTTGATACATTGATGTCTAGTTGCTTTCTAATTGATATCATAAGAAAACTTCAACATTTAATAAGAAAAAAAATGCCAAAATAAACCTTTTAAATGTTAATAAACTCAGTTGAATTGCAAAATGTAAATACCAATTTCATCTCTTCTTTAACTATAATCAGCCTTCTATAACCTTAGTCTGAGTGCATGTGGACTCTTCTTTATCATGAATTAAAACCAGCATTTGAAGTCTGTTTGTCACTTTCTGAAATCAAATTAGAATTAAGTGTTAATGCTACCAAATATATCAATCATCTTAACACAACCATTTAGGCACTCATACAGAAGCCTTATAATCCTCTTACAATACAACATATGAGAAAATCTTGAAAATTCTTGTTGTGATATATATGCATTTTATACATTTTTATTTTATTTATATTTTATATATAAATAAGAGTAAAAATAATTACTAAAATAATCAGTTTATGTTATTATTTTTAATGGCAAATCAAGTAGATTTTAGGTGAAAAGTTTAGAGTTGAAATCATCTATCTTATGTATAAGGCAAAAATATTTGGCCTTTTTCTAAATTATTATTAGTTAACAAGAAGCCAATTTGAAAGGCTGTTTATAAAACAATTTTATAGTTACTGTTTGAAATATTTGTAATATTCTTCAAGGATATTAGTAAGTTATTGGAACTTTTAAGAGGATTAATCTCTGAAATTAATTTTCTATCATAAACACATTTTTTAAAAATTGAACTTATCTCAATAGTATAGTATTAAAATAAGCTTATTCCCTACTTCAACACATAATACATTTTTGCTAAAATAAATTACTTTCACAATAAATATATTATGAAAAATGCATATTATTTTTCTATTCCACTGGAAATAAAGGTAAACTTTAAAGTAAGATGATTGTTCTATAAATTTCAAGACAATTCTAAGTAAAAATGTGCTAATCTCATCTTAATGGTGTTACCTTAAACTTAAGCCAAATCATAAGAGTATAAGAAACCAGGGTAGGAGGGAATGAAATATGGGTCCCTGAGCTTTAATAAAGAGTGATTATTTCAACTGAGGTTTTTTTCAGGATTTGATGCTTTTTTACATCACTGACATTATGGGAGATATTATCAAAATTGGTAACAAATAATTTTGAAGATGTTAATATTTGAAGAACTATAAATGCAAGGCTATAGTTACAAATGCTGTACATCAAACTTTTCCCTTATGCACTTATGAAAAAATAACATTATAAATATAAAGATTTTCTGTTTTTCATCTTTCATCAACCATGAATGACTTTCAAATTCTTCTGTTAGCACAGGAAGAATAATGTTTCAAAATGTATTTTTTTTGAGCATGTATATTGGCAATATAAGGGGCTAGCTGAACTTCTAACACCTGGCAGATATTAAATCTCAGTTAATGCGCTTTTTCTCTGGTATTTCTAAAAGTGCTGTACTGCAATATTTTTCATTTGCTGATTTACCTGGTTAGACAGAATAGGTATCTAACTTAGAAAAGGTAGCTCTTGTTTAATGTGACTTTTATATTTATTTACAGTGTTCAGTATTACGTTACATTCTCCTTAATGAAATCAGCTAAATTCCAATAACAACAACAAAACTCTGAGGTATTCACGTAGAGTAGGGTGCAATAACTTTTGCTGTTTTTCCAATAATTCATTTGGCACTTATTCTTTGTAATAAGCAGATCTCTTCATGCGCTCTGAGGTAATCTGATCTTTCACTAAGGTAAGTGCAACCCCAAGGGTTCAGAGAGGATGGAAAGAATTTAGAAACCTCAAAGTTGGCTTCTGTGAACACCTGGTTAATTATGTGAGACAATAAATGGGAAGTATGACAACTTTAAACATACTTTATTTCCAGGCTACCAGGTTGTGTGTGTTTGTGTGTGTGTGTGTGTGTGTGTGTGTGTGTATGCATGTAATTGTTTTCCTGCTTCCCTATGTAGAATACGTATTAAAAAAACTTTATAATAAACCTTATGAAAGATAACCCTCCAGACTCTGGCTCATCTAATTTTACCTTAGAAGGAATAGGATTAGCTACCAATCTTAATACCAAATACATGAAAAGCTACCAGATCATTAGGACTGGAAATCAAAGCAAATGGCCATTTAGGAAAGATCTGAAGTTGTTCGTCTGAATTATTTTAAATGTTAGGGATATTTGTGATATTTTAGTATATGGAAATATATTTTGCATTGAGTCTCATCTCAGTCTTTACATGTATGGATGATATACATGTAATAATGTTTATGTTCAGTTGTTGTTTATGGTCAATGAGGGGTAAGAATAACTCTCCCATTGTCTTCCAGAGTAAAATTAACAGCCATAATAATACAAATAATAGCTAATAAAATATACTATTATATCAAATATGTTAATCTTTCCAAAACCATGCTGATTTTACTATTACTATTACAACTTTACTGATTAGAAAGTTGATTTTAAGTAGTTAAACACTTACTTGCCCACAATGATGCAGTTCACAATGGGTGAAACTAGAATTCAGATAGAGGTGATGATTCCAGAATTTGAGCTGTTATTAGCTGCTACACTGTACCCTGGATCATTTGACTGTATTAGGAGGTTCAATCTCACATTTATATTTGTACTTATGCAAAGCCCAAAACACTCCATTGAAAATGAATACAGGTATGACAGAGGTCTCCTTTTCTATCACAGGTTTCTTCCCTTTATACTCATTAGAGCTAACCTAATAAATAAAAAGGTTTATTTTTATGTGAATGTTTCTAACATATCAATATTTGCACATGCCATATCATTACCAATAAAGTTCACTAATGAGCATGGCTTTGTACATCAAGAACTGTAAATGGTCCAAAGTGTGTCTTATTCTCAGGCAAAATAAGTAACTTACCACATATATATTTGATTTTGGAGGTGCCTACAGAACTCTTCTGTACCATCGTATCTCCACTCCCCAAATCCCAACCACCATCAAACACCTAATTTACTCATCACCAAACTCTGAATTAGCAGGATGCGTTATACATGGAAAAAGCTCCAATGTGGGAAGAGTTGATAGTTGAAGGAAACTGCAGGCTTGGGATTTGAACTAATGCTCTCTCCATCCCTATCTCAGTAAGAAAAGGCAGGATCTTGCCAAAGAAATGTCACAATAAAAGGGAAAATGAAACCTCTATGGTACTGTAATATTCTAAATGATGTCAGGACCTAGAAAATGCTATCCTTTCATAAATACCATTGTCAAATATCAAAATGTTAGTGGTATAATAGTAGAAATTAAAAATCTAATTAGATCAATATACTAATTAAGTAGTGAGATCCCATTTCCTACTTCAGATTTGGCTTCAATTCCAAAGAAAAGTCAGAAAAAATATTTTTAATGCTGTTGTAATAGCATTATAGTTCTTTATTTTTGTTTTGCCTCTGTTTCAAAAATTATATCTATGTAATTTATTTTATAACTTTTTTAAAAGGCCAAAAATTTTACCCTATCTATACAACCTTATTTTTGCAATATAACTTTTTGTATCTCCTCCAACTTGCAACTCTTCTATCAAGAAGTAGAATCTATCTTCCACCCCTTGATTTGTGGCTTATCCACATGACTTGCTTTGACCAATGGAATATGAACAAGTGTGATGCTAACAGAGATTTAAAACTATTTATGCACTGGATCTTGCTCTCTTGTGGCTCAGTGAATCTTGACGCTCCATGTGCAGACCCCTGAGTATCCCTGGAGGATGACAAA
Source organism: Macaca mulatta (assembly GCF_049350105.2). NCBI lineage: Eukaryota > Metazoa > Chordata > Mammalia > Primates > Cercopithecidae > Macaca > Macaca mulatta. Next base: position 133,977,088 of record NC_133408.1, on the reverse strand, counting down.
ACTTTTCAAATGAGGACTTTATAGACTAATCAACTTGCTAACTGTCAGATATGAGTGAGATGATTCTAGACCATTAAGCCTTGGCTGAGCCCGTGTGGACAGAAAAAAAAAAATTGTCTAAGCAATCTAAAGAATTGTGAGAATAATAAATACTTGTTGTTTTAAGCCAATAAGTTTTGGGGTGGTTTGTTACACAGCAAAAGATAATTGATACATTCTTTAGCTTTTTGTTGTTGTTGTTGCTGTTGTTGTAGATACAAATCTTTAAGAAAACATAGTTAGCACTTTCTGGCATGAGAAAAATACATATGGAAATGTAAAAATATGAATGTTCACACTATTCAGTAATTCTAAGAGAGCATCTAATTGCTAGGTTCTGAAATAGAATGAAATACCACTGCTCAGTTTACACAACGCAAAACTGGCTCCCGTTGTGTTGCCAGTATTACATGTGAGGAAAATGAGAAGTACAGTTATGTTTATGTTGACACGTCTTCATTTCAAGTTTAAGCATTTGATTTGTTTATACTTTCCCCCATTTCCTTGGTTCAGCTGCACTGTCTGGGTTTTAACAAGCTTCAGTTTTACCTCATTCGGTGAGACAGTGTCTGAGTTTAGGATTAACATTTGTACAGTGAAACATAAATGCTCATGAATTGTATATAATATTTTAGCAAAAGCTTATTTAGTTTTACTGCTTTCACAAATTTTTGGTGTAACCAGCAGTCTTCTGTTACTCCCTTACAAGTTCAATTTAATGAATGGTAAGAATGTAATAGTTGGAATGTTTGTAGTCTCGGTTAACAAGTTTAGTAGGTAGCTGCTCTCTGCTGTGAAGTAAAGTTTCAAATTTTATTTTATCTTTTTCTATTTCCCTCTATCCCAAATTCAAACTGCTTCTCTTAACAAATAGATATAAAAAGTTTAAGTTACTCTGAAATAAGTGTATATCTTGATCAGATTAAGTAAAAATAATGCTTGAAAGTTTTTTAAAAACTACGCACAAAGTTCTATGTCACTATAACACCATTTTTCTATCTTGTGTATGTAGCATATTTTTGAAATCTTCTGCTTTCCCTATTTTTGCCCGTCTTCCAGTCTCCTGAAATAAGCTCTTCCTGTTCTCAGGAATTCAGTGATCTAAACATCATAGATTTGGAAGAAAATTTAGAGGCCTTCCTGAGTCTATATTTAAAATATATTTTACTCCTATTATCAGTAAGAAATGCATTAATATATATATAATATTAACATATCTTCATAAATTAATATTTATTTTCACATTTTCATCAATGCATGATGATAGTTTTTCTATTTTATTTTGTTTCCATTGACTTCTATTATATTATCTTTTTATTTGTTGGGTTTTTTTCTTGTTTTGCTTTTGTTTTTAAGTGTTGGTCACTCACTACTAAATTGATTTTGCATTTTACTATTGGATTTTGACCTATAGGTGGAAATACACTGTCCTACATTAGAATGAATAAAATAATTTACATCTTAAGATGCTTGTTATTATAACTATTTCATTCCTTCTCATCTTTCTCTGCTTTTCTCCTAGTAAAGTAGATATCTCTATTCTAACCTCCTCTTAAAGCAGAGGAAATGTTATCTCCACAGACCTCAGGCCTATGGCAGAGTCATCCCATGAATCTTCTATCCTTGGATCTCCTTTTCTTTGATTTCCTGACAATTATAATGACTCTCAAATTGGCTTATAGTTCATTTCATCTTTTTTAAAAAGTGTCTTTTTACCTGTCCTTCTTAAGCCACCCTACACACATATAACCTGCTTCCAGCTACTTTTAAGTTTTCTTTTTTAGCTTCATTTTTTATCCCAGTGGCCCCTGCTCCACGACTTCGTCTTAGATACTACTCCTTGTGATAACAGCCTTTATCATCATCATTTTTGTAGAGCCCCAAACACCACTAGGAATAATTTTAAATGGCTGGAATCAAGTATGGTTAGCAAAAATGACTTCCAAAGATGGAGAAACTAAAAATTATTTTGATGAGAAATGGGTCCCTCTACTGGTTTAAAAAATAATGAAGATTTAATTAACTAATTTATGTCCCTTGAATGTTTTTCTGTCACTTTTCTAGATAAACATTGGACGATGATATCAAGTAAATAAAGTTTGAGAATATATTTCCTTGTTTAGAATTATGTCAGGTAATCTCTCATATATGAGCTGAATTCCAGTCTACTCTACTTCCCAGAATTACTCAGAACTCACTGGAGGGAAGCTCTTGCTTTTCTGCCTCTGGTATTTGCTCAAACGCAGGCACTCTTATGGTTACAAACTTTCCCAGCTTCCACTCTCTCTTATGTTTCCCACCCCAAACCTTTCAATGTATTTTCCCGCTACTTACCTATGTCCATCATTATGAGAAATGAAGTATGTTATTTTCAAAAGTATCCATCCTTGCAAGCACATACAATTAAAGTGGGATATGTGCATTCCTATCATGACTTTCTAGACTTTCAGCTGTAAGATGGGGATGCATTTATACTGTGCAGAGAATCTCACTGTGCTGAGAACCTATATTCTTCTCTTGGGAATCAAATCACTTCCCTTCCTTTCTCCTCACTAACCTCAATTCCCAGTTACTCAGTGTTTATTGATCGCAGCTAGATGTAGACAGAAAAGCAAAGTTCAGGGTCATAGGTCTCTGCTAGAGCGCTTTTGCAGTTTTGAAGATTACTAAATTCATTGTATTGCTAATTGGTGGATTTCAATAGGGAGAAGAAAATCAGTCAATGTGGGCTGAGAAAATAGTTAAGTGCCAATAATCTTACTTCACATTTAATAGTCACCACAGGCCTTCCCTATTTCATCCTTTGTTTATTAATAAAGTATTTATTTATTGATTCATTTCATAATGGTTATACAATTTATAACCAGAGTCTAATTTTGATTTGATAGTTTTTATTACTTCTTTATAGTAATATAGGTCACATAGTAATCTGCCATTTTTCACTAAAGTCAACATATGAATTGTTATTTGATCCCTTTAATTTGGAGAACCAGCTGAAATTTTTAATTTTAGAAAACAGAAGCGAAAAGCAGAATTTTTCTTAAAAACAAGAGTATTATGTATATCCTTAATTCTGTAAAACTCGATCAATGGAAGTCAGAAAGTAGTAAGAGCAGACTAACGACAACTGTTGCCAGACAATGCCTCCTTGATGGAATTAGCTACATAAATAATTTGTAAGGCCCCAGTGCAAAATAAAAAGTGGGGCTTCATGTTAAAAAATTACCAAAAATTTCAATTCGCCAACAGCAAAACATTAAATTATTCTCAGGGCCCTTCTAGGTATATAGGACTCTTTGCAACTGCACAGGTCATGTATATCCATTAAAAAGGCCTTGATTCTAGAACTTGTTTTGCAAATGTATACTGAAAGCTACAATCTCCTCCTCATCTGTATCTGTATTTATTGTATGGAGTCTTTTTTTTTTTTCTTCACAGGCAGAACTTCTTGGAAGAGTACTATACTTGCTAGCAAATTCATTGAGAAACTGCTTATATGTGTGGAAAATAACACAATTAGATTTCTGCTTCATACTATTAAGCAAATAATCAGTTCTAGGTGGATTTAAGACTGAAATGTAAAAATTGAAAGTTTTTTTTTTTTTTTTAATTTTGAAAACAATAGAGATTATGGCTTTAGGCCAGGGAAATGTACTTTAAAGAAGGTGTACAAAAAAACACAAAAGTTGAGATTGATATATTTAACTATATTAAACATTTTAGAAACCAAATTAAAAGACAAATTAAATACATTAAAAAAGTCAAGGCTATAATGTGAGAAAGTTATCTGTCATACAGATAGCTGATAATAGGTTACCATCAGCATGTATAAAGGATCCTTTAAAATAGGCAATTTTATATTTTAAAAAATACTATAAAAATGAATATACTTGAATGACCTATATAGCTATAAAAACAGGCTCATTATCAGAACACTTCCAGGTACCATTTTACACCACATCCTCATCTCCATCAATAGCCTTGGATATAGTCACAGAACTTCTGAGTCACAAGGGGTAGGGTGGGGCCTTGGAAAGTTAATTCTGAAGAAGTTCTCTGAGGGATTCTGATGAGTACCATGGTTAAAAAATGTTTTCCTGAATTTTAACAGATCCTGGTCCAAAGGAATCAATCATCATAGCCTAAAATTGTAACTTCCACACAGTTTTTCAATCTGTCACTTCCTTTCCATTGCTGTGGTTCATAGAGGTTTAGAGAGGGACTTTGGTACGTGTAAAGAGGTTGGTCTGAAATGTCAGACAGCAGTATGCTCCAGCGGTGCAGGAGGTGCGAGGACCATTAACCAGAGACTTCCGACAACCACATGGAAAGCAAGGAGAATAGAGTTCATGAGTCTCCATCAATGTCTTCTATATTTCTATATTTCTATATTAGGTGGCAATCATTTCCTCCCAACCCTTTCTCTCTAAACCCACAGCTCACAGAGAAACTGTATTTCCTGATGTTCACAAGAACCTGTCTCACTTCTTCTTTCATCCTTGATTGATGGAGGGAATAAATCATTCTTCACTTCTAGTGAAAAAGCAGGGAAGAAGTGCTCAGGGAAGGATGCAGCCAGGACATGGGTTTTTATTGGACCTGAAAAGATGATTAGTTGCCCTACAATAGGGCAGAGGCATGTTCTGATAACAGTAACTTCTGTATCATTTGAGGCAAAAACAGAAAAGCAAACCTTATATAATGTCTCACAAAAGAACCCTTTAGCTAATCTCCCTAATATGTAAAAAGCTGTAAATCTTAAGAAATAAAAGATTAAAAGTATATATAAAAATGGGTAAAATATGTGGATAGAATTTACACAGAAAAAATAAATATATATAAATTATATGAAAATTTGCACCGTATTTTTCTTTATAAAAATGGCAGAGATTACTATTACTGGGAAACTGGAAAATTTCAAAAGTTTTACAGTTTATTCTGTAGCTGTGGCTTTTGGAAAGCAGGTACTCTCATGTCTTACAAAATGGTCAATCTCTGTCAAGGAAAGTTCCCTTTCATCTATAATCTCATTTTTAGAAATCCACCCTGACAATAGGCCTTCCAGAATACAAAACAACATATTACGGTGAATTGTTATAATTTTGTGTTGCCTCAGCATTCATTTTGAATACAAGTTAAACTTTCTGATACCAGAAGCAGGGCTCAGTCATTCTTGACACAATTTCCAGTTCTACACCACACTTACATGGCTCAACCTGGCCAAAGGACTTAGATCCATCTCTACTGCTTCTTTTAAAAGGACAGTCAGGCTTTGCCTGGGAATGTAAGGTGATCCACACCGTATTCTCTTACATACACTGCTAGTTGCCATGTGCTCTTCTCCCTCTCTGTCTGACTCTTCACTCCTGCCTCTTATGACCTGGGGAGAGGACTGCCCTCTTGACTCATTGTGCCTCCCTGCCCAGGATCTGTAAGTGAAGATCTTTGGATTTGTTTCTTATTGCGGTAGTATATTAAATTTGCGCCTTCCATCTGAAAAACCAGGAGCTTCCCCAGGCTGGGTTTTTTCCTGGAAATGCAGGTAAGAGCACAAAGTCAGGCTTTCAGTGCCAGAGCAATTGTTAGTCATAATCTGGACACAGGTCAGACAAGAGCAACACAGGTATCTGCCAGTATAAAGAAGTTTCCCATGTGACAGACACCCCAACTCCACACCATCATCACGAGTTGGACAACTAGACATTAAGCTATCCTCCGAGTAAAAGAAATAAATATCCTGTGAAAGGCGTACTGTAAACACCCATACCCAGCCCCAGTCCTTTTCCTTTAGGGCAGGGTTACCTGGTGCTCTGGTACTGGAACCCCAGGTTAGCTGGGGGCACTCAAAACACATATGCAAATGTTATTTTTTATGATGCTATTTTGTAATAGCAAAATTTCAAAACTTAAATTCTCATCTATAAAAAACTGCTTTAATAAAGCACCATAAAAAATAAAAAAAAAGAAATACTAAGTAGCCACCAGAAAGAATGAGAAAAATCCGTATACATTGATAAAGGAGTAATTTCTAGATTATAATTTTACAGAAAAAAGGAAGGTCAAAAACTGCATTTAATACTTTAATATGCTATCATTTTTGCAAAAAGAAGATAGATTTTCCCCCAAAAAGAACTAGGGGAAAGATAAAGCAAAAGGTAATAAAAATGATGATATATAATGGATGGGAGGGAAAAGGTGGAGCTAAATATAGCGAAAGGAAGATTTCCTTGAGTAAAACTTTTAATATAGTTAAAAATCTAAATAAAATTAAAAATCTAAAGCTATCTAATAACTGAGTCTATAATTATTACTATTAGTGACAGTATCCCTATTTATGATATTTTATGGGTACTATAGAATAAAGCCAATAAATTAATACATTAATTTTATTAAAAGAAGACATGCTTGTAATCCCAGTGCTTTGGCAGGCAAAGGATGGAGGATTGCTTGAGGTCAGCCTGAGCAACATAGTGAGACATCATCCCTACAGAAATGTTTAAAAATTAGGTGGGCCTGGTAGCACAAGCCTGTAGTCCTGGTTATTTAGGAGTCTAAGGCAGGAGGATGGCTTGAGCCTACTAATTTGAGGCTGCAGTGAGCTATGATCACGCTACTGCATGCCAGCCTGGGTGGCAGAGTGAGACCTCGTCTAAATACATACATACATACATACATACATACATATATGCATGCATAGTTTTACTGAGAGAAAAAGAGGTACCAATATAAAATACAAGGTAAAAAAAATCCTGTTAATGTTAAAATTTTATTAGAAATATTAGTTTGAATTCTTGATTAAAAACACCAAAAGACATTTCCTGTGTCTGTCTGCTATGAAGGTCTAGAAACAATAATAACCTAGTAGCAATGAGACACCAAATGACCAGATATTCGTTTCTAAGTACAATTGCTGATTATAAGTAATTAATACCTATTATGCCAGAAGCAAAAAAAATACTAAAAGACTCATGAAGTAAAAGGGAGGGGGCAACACTGACCTAAAGGGGCCCCTTCAATTTGGGTTAATTTGAGAATCTCCTAGAATAATGACAACATTTGATTATAATCTCCTAAAACTGTGAGTCCAAAACCACAAACCATAAAAAACAAAAAGGAAAAGTCTCCTTTTACAGAAGACTACCAATAGAGCATAGAATAAATGATGAAATTAGATGAAATGCGAGAACTAATGAGTTTGTAGCTCGCAATGTAAAAACTCCTTTAGGCAATTACTATAAATAGATGTTTAAACCATTGGGTTAAAGATCATTGGGGAAGAGAAACTTTTTGCATCAGTTGTAAATTATTACCCACAGATTACCAGATAATTACCGAGGAAAAAATTACAAGGAAGAGATATGACAATCACTACTCATACCCAAGTGATCCAGCAGTTACGCACACAGTTGAGCAGCCTGATATTATGTACCTCCTACATGTGATGCTGTAGAGTGTGCAGCATTATCTATGTGGCGTCATTGCTAAATGACAGATTTTCCCTGAAGGTAATTATGATGAAATAAAATAATGCAAATTCAGAAAGCAGGATGTTCTCAAAGAAAAATGACCTGACACTTCAAAACAAAATGTAAAAAACTAATAATAACAAAAAACAATAAAGTATTTAAAAATAAGACACAAAAGGCATGTGTTAGGGGAAACTCTTGTAGATTAAAATAGACTAAATAGTCATTACAATTAAATGCCATGATGAAACCTCATTGGATCCTATATCAGGAAACAAACCTAAAAGTTACTTCTAGGACAATTTGGAACATATGATTTGGACTGAATACTCAATAATGTTATAAAATTATTGTTAACATATATTTTATGTCTGATAATGATATTGTGATTATGCTGGATAATGTCTTTCTTTTATAAGGTGTTTGCTGACGTATTTATGAGAAATTATTGTATCTGCAATCTACTTTTCAAATGGTTAAAAATTATATGCAGAGAGAAAGAGAGAGAGAGCAATGGCGGAGGACAGAAACACTGATGAAGCTAGGTGAAGGATTTAGAGCTAGTCATTGCATCTTTAAAAAGTTCTCTGTAGAGTTTTTTTTTTTTTTTAATAATACAAAGTTGGGGAAGGGGAAAGTGTTTGTCTCATATTTACTTTCTGCAGCTCATATTCTGCAAGTTATATTCTTGTTCTTTTCAAACTGTACCAAAACTCCCTTGTTAAGCAGTCAAGCTATAAGCACAACAGCAACACCACACCCTCAACTACAGTTGAGTTTTGTATATTGTTCTCTCATTTCAAAGAGCAAACGGTTATTTCTTGCCCTCCCTGTCCATCCCCCCACTGTCTCTAAAGGGCAAAAGCCCAGATAAGCAATTTAACAATTTACATTAACACAGAAGACTTAGTATATGATTTCAGGTTAAGGTGATTTCATAATTGCTATTGCTGTTGTTTTTGCCTATTTATATAATTTTTCCCAGAACAAAGAATTCTATGACACAACTGGTGATTATATATCACAGCTTTAGGAAAAATCTAATTACCTAAAAATTGTAAATGACTCCCATATATGCACATGCTACATTACGTGGATTTGTGGGATATCCTCACAAAATTTTCCATTAGGTAAAAATGCATTTCCTGAAATATTAATGATACCTGGAATTATTTAAGCAATGTTAGTTTTCTCCTTTAGATTAGGTCTGTATAGTGCTAAAACCTACTAATTGTTTAATAAATACATGCTGAGTAAATCACTGAATGTATGGTACTGGAGTCTTGAGGTTCAATATCAGTAATCAATAAATAAATCTTTGAGTATAAAGGAGATGTCTGAGGGAGATGTGTAGAATTTAAGGGAAGTAAGTCAAAGAAGAAAAATAAACTGAAAGGGGAAGAGGAAGGGTAAAAGAATGGTAATAACTGGAAGCATCAAGAGGTATGTTTCATTCATATTCTTTAATTTTTCTCTTAGTCATATTTCAAATGAGTACTCACTACCTCATAGCTAGAGGCTACCATATTGGAGAGTGAAACTTATAAAAAAATTCCATTTATTGCAGAACGTTCTATGAGGCATCACTGCTGGGGAAACTATTAGAGTAAAAAAGAGGCAAGAAGTAAAATAAAACTTGAAGAAAATAGGCAAGAAATAAAACTGTAACATCTGTAACAGTTACATCTGTAGTTTAAAAAATGAATGAGCAGACTTAAAAAAATTATACTTTTGATTTTATATTCTATTAACATACTTGGTTTGATTTCTCGTAGACCCTTACTTTAGTGTTTCCAATTAGAATTACACTCTTTAAAACTGTGTTTGCTGCATATAAAATAATCATTGTTGTAGCAAATCTTTCAAAAACTAAAGTCAAGGCAATTTAAAGATGTGTGATGGAAAAGAGAGGGGGAGTGAAGTCAAGAAGCAACAATTAAGGAAATGTCTTAAACACCAACTCTATTTTGGTTTTCTTGAGCATTTCCACTCTTTCCACTTGTGTTAGTCACCATCCCACAGTTTCCTTTCATGTCACTGAAAGTGAGTTAACTCAGAAAATAAAGAGGCATCTGTCTCCATGCTTTCGCTATTCTAAAAACAACTTACATTGCTCGCTACTGCGGCATAGAAGTTTAGTCAGACTCATTTGTTTTTCAAGTATCTTCCACTGTCTGTTCAGAATAAACACAATTGTAAAAAATTTACTATAGTAATCTTATGTGAGTTGTTTCCCTCTCTCTGAACTCAAAACATTTTTTCAGTATATGAGAAAGGCAAACTCAATTATGTTATACTCAACAGAATTTTATGGAATCCCCTGACAGTTCAGATAAACTACTAAATGAATGTTTATTAGAAGCATGCATGCAAACGATACATTATAGGGAGGAAACTACTCGAAGCAGTTATTCCACCTGTAAACAAAGTTTGCCTGGGAAGATTTTATTTTATTCCTAGAAAAATGGCATGGATTAGATTGAAAACTAGAGGATATGTCATTGTAATTTTGTTTGTCTGACTCTGAATCTTGTGTAACCAGGAATGTCTATTCTCATAGATTTTGAATTTAGACCAAGTAAAAACTTGACAATAGACTTGGTGCCTGCTTTTCCCAAACATCATAACTTTTGAAAAACTCATACCATCAGCTGTGGTGAAGACACGAGATGAAGAAGATAGATAGATAGACAGACAGACAGACAGGCAGACAGACAGACAGACAGACAGATAGATAGATAGATAGATAGATAGATAGATAGATAGATAGATAGATAGATAATGGACATAGATAAATAATTTTAATGGCAATTCTACAGTCTCCTATGAATATCTGCACCACTCTTAACAGATTTTAAGGTTTATTTTGTCATCATTATGAAACCAAAGAATAGGTAGAACTTGCCTAAATTTTCAACAATGGTTTTAACACAAAGTATAACATTTATAACAACATATATTGTATATAATGCCCTTAACTATTTTGATATTAGTTATCTCTTCATTATTAGGATTCTAATCAATAGAAGAATTGAAGCATATCAGTTAAAAATCTGTTAAGTTAAAAATCTTAGTTTAAAATATTTTAAGGAATAGTATATCTGAGTAGAAATACATAGTCATAGAATGACAACCAATCAGAATAACAATGGAACTTATGTTATATTAGTCCTGGGATATCATCAGATGATTCCAGACATGGCCTTAATTGCTCCCCATAATATTATACCAGTGTCGTGCATATATGAGATAGTAAATATGGAAGTGTGCTTCTAAACAATTTCCTGATAGTGAATGTTTTAAAACTTATCTGTGACTCTACTTAATAAGTCTGATAAAATTGTAACTAAAAGAAGGACAAATAGGGTGCAAAAAAGAGGAAGAAGAAGGAAAATAAGAGAGAGAAGGACAAAGATAGGGAGAGAGGGAGAGTGCGAACCACCACTACCATTATCACCACCACCATCACAACAACTGGGATAGCAATGTTTCAATAGGGTAGTATTATTATCATTATTATTGCTTAATCTTTATTTCCATTAGCACTCTAGGTGAGACACATGAAAGCTTCCTAAGGAAAGAGATTTGAGAAAACCAACTCGCAAATCTAGTGCTTCATTATATCAGCTGCATAAATTGTTTCCTAATTGGACACTTACTCATCTTTTAAACATACTACCAGGTATACAATGTTCAGGTGGAAAACCAGTTTAGGTTAATATGTCATGTTATCTATTAGCACGGTAGCTGATTACTAAGTAATGCAAATGTTTAAATTACCAAATAAAACCTATATCCTAATAAAATTTAACTTTAATTCTCTAGAAAATACATTTTAAAAATGCACATTTTCAGGCATCATGGAGCATTTAGACTAACATTTTCCTTCATATTGATGTCAAAGAGAAAAAATCAAAGTGACTTATGTCACCAAAAGAAACAGGAAAGAAATATTATTTTAAACACCTACTCACAGCTGTTACCAAAAGTCATAGTAGTTTTACTATCATATCAAATAAAAAAAATCAAAACATTGTTTGTCTTTATTATTTCCCGTACTGTGAGAAAGTAAGTGACCATGCTAGTCGGTGAATTTTCTTCCTTTCTAGTGCACGCGACAAGAGTAGGTTTTGGCGTTTGTTTTGCATTACTGTCATTCTACGAAGAAACTAGAAAATATATAATATTTGTATATATTAATTTCAGACACCAAATTGCATATTTGTAATGAATATTAAATGCAACAAATTCAAAGTCATAAAGAATTAGATATACTTTTTTTTTCTTTCTGCTATTTTCTTTTCTTTTTTTTTTAAATTTATTTATTATTATTATACTTTAAGTTGTAGGGTACATGTATGTAAGAATTAGATACACTTTTATGTTAAGATGGCTTTTCTGTTAGGTTTATCTTTCAAAATTATAGCATTGAATAAATACATTTATCTGGTTTAGATCTGAATGCCTACATTTACATATGCACATCTTCGTACAAGTCAGACATGCCCACAAATATGCTCCTTTAGTAGTCTGAGCAGTTTTGCTGACCTGTTCCGAAATAGAAAATTATTAAGTAGAAATTCCCCAAGGGGAATCAAGTTTAAGTAATTTAAATGACAGTCATGTTTAACTTTGCATTTTTCTATAGGAAGTCATCTCCTGATCTTGTCAGAAAGAATTTTTTTTTTCCTTTGTAACTCAATAACTCCCACATATGCCTTTGTTATAGTAGTCACTTCATTTTCAGTTCATTTTCCTTATTTCTCTCTATTACACATAGAACATAGAATTTTGGTTAGTACTTAATGGCCCATTACACACAGAACATTGTTTAGTATTCAATAACAGATAAATGAATGAACAAAAATTATTATTTAAATTCTATTAGGTTTCACATACAGCAATTCTACGAAAGAGTGCAAGGGAATAATTAAGACACAGAGCCAGTAGTTTATCAACACAGAATTTGGTTCCTTTAAATTAGGTGCTTACTGCATGTTCTCACTCATAGGTGGGAACTGAATAATGAGATCACTTGGACTCGGGAAGGGAAACATCACACACTGGGGCCTATTATGGGGAGGGGTGCTGGGGGAGGGATTGCACTGGGAGTTATACCTGATATAAATGACGAGTTGAAGGGTGCTGATGAGTTGATGGGTGGAGCACACCAACATGGCACAAGTATACATATGTAACAAATCTGCACGTTGTGCACATGCACCCTAGAACTTAAAGTATAATAATAAAAATAAATAAATAAATAAATAAATTAGGTGCTTAATATTAATTTGTCAAGTGGATTTATAATTAAATTATGCAAAAATTAAGTGATAATATTATATATTATGGTCTGTAAAATAGTAAGAAAGCATCTTGCACATGTTACAAAAACAGTAAATATCCACTGTTTTGAGTTGACTTATTTATAAAAATCTCAGTTAATTCCAGTTAAGTTGAAAAGTTCTGTTTTGGAAAGATTTCCCCCCACCCTGGCTAAGAAGCATTAATGACAGCTTAATCCTATCACATCTTCTCATGAGAATACTATGTTTTGGCAATGACCTCAATTATAATGCTAGTTTATTCTTTTTCTGAAAGATATACTATGAAACTTTTAACTACTCCACTCCCACAACAGGATGTTCTCCTCTGATTGGCAGGGAGAGTTCGAAGGTGGGCTGGCAGAGACTGTGACCGCAACTGACTGCGTTCTGCAGAATTATGGTAATGAAATTGGAAGCCAACTTTCGTGAAGCAGAAACCCTCAAGGTAATTGCCATGTGCTATAACTTTTCCTCCCATTTGGAAAACAGAAATAAACAGCACAGTTTCCCCATGAATCTACTGTATTTACCAGTATTGTTTGTGGGGTATACTTTGCCAGTTGACATTACTTTAGTAAACTTATTATTATATGGTGAACACCTGCCCCATAAATATAGAATAGAAAAGCTATATTATATTTGTGTTTGGTGAAATGAAGTGTTACCCAAACTCAGATGTGGTGAAGACCTTTTGTGCTCTCTATATTTATGGGAGCTACATGCCACTTAACATATACCAAATTTGGTAAGCAAACAGGCTTGACTCAAAGTTCAACTTTACATGATCTTTGTGACCGGAGATTGGGTCATTCAGTTTCTAACGTATAGTTTCAACTACGTTGGAATTCTATGTTTTAAATTTTAAAAATAAAATGTTAAGTTTCTTACTGAATAGCTAAATATTGAATTGAAAGACTACTTCTACACTAGATTGATGGAGTTTTCTCTTATTAGTATAGAAAACCATCAGAAGTTTATTTAGATTGGGTATTACTTAGGAAGATAGCATTAGAAAGTACAGCCTTATATTTTTTCTTATATTTTCCTATAGCAACAGGATGTAATGGTGAGGAAGAACAGAAGCCAGAGATCTGGACTTGTATTTCTGCTACTTTCTGTGTTCTTAGATAACTCACTTCAACTCTCTGAATCCTAATTCTTTGTTTAAAAATACAACTCTATTCTGTAAGTCTGTTTTTTAAGTATTTAGAAATAACATATATAAAGACCAAAAACAATCTCTGGTATAGAAAATTAAAACACATTGTTACCATGATTGCTGTTAATACTACTACTCTTCTACTTTTAGTAAAATATCTTATAACTTAATTTTTCTAATATCACACTTTCCATTTGTCTTATTGTGAAGATGGAAATAAAGTTATAATTGCAACCATCAACAACAAAGACATTGTTGAATGTCTACTATGTCCAATTGTAGCTGGATGACAGGACTATAAGAATTGTAAAACCAACACAATGTCCAAACCTCTTTCCTCAAGTCAGCTGATATTGCCACTGAAAAGGAATTTAGTCTGAACCACCTGGAAGAAGGTATAGCACTAGAACTGAGGGTCAAATACCTTGAATTGATTATCAACAATTTCTTCATTTTTCAAATAAAAAACTGTGACCTATGAATGTAAAGGTAACTGAGAAACAGTTATTGATTTATATACACACACACACACACACACACACACGTATATATTCCAGATAAATGTAATCTTGGTATTGCTAATTTCATGTTGTACTGCCAAGTTATAAAACAAAACATAAACCAATCTAGTATGCCCATAAATAGAGTCTGGTCATAATTCTCTGCTCTCCTCAGACTGGAGAAAACAATGTTACCAGATAAAAATATAGTGAATGACTGTCTTAACAGCGAAATTGAGGAACCTGTTTCCCCAGTTAAATTCAATATGAATTTCCTTACTTTTTATTTCATTTAGAAGCAGAATTTTCCATGAAGAATATACTGTAAAGAATGTCTTTATATTATACTTACATTATTAGTCATACTCATGTGCAATGGAATATTCTATAACAATTTTTTAAAAATCTGAGGTAGCTTTACATGAACTAACGTGAGCAAATCCCAAGACATGTTAGGGGAATAAAACAAGATTTTACAACAATGAGTATATAATTCTATTATTTTTTTCTTGTTCTGGAACTTAGCATGTTTAATTTAATTGTACATTTTATTGTTGTGAAAACCACATTACATAAAGTTTACCATTTTAACCATTTCTAAGTGTGTGGTTCTCTAGTGTTGAGTATATTCATATTGTTGTGAACAGGATCTCCAGAACTCATTCATATTGCAAATCTGAAACTTTATACCCATTAAACAATAATTCCCCTTTTCTCCCAAGCTCTGATAACCACCATTCTACTTTTTGTTTCCATGAATTTGACTACGTTAGATATCTCATATAAGTGGAATCATACAGTATTTGTCTTTTAATGACTGATTTATTAAACTTAGTATAATGTCCTCAAGGTTCATCCATATTGCAACATGTGACAGGATTTCCTTTCTTTTTAAGACTGAATAAAATTCAATTTTATGTATATGCCATGTTTTGTTTATTCATTCATCCATTGATGGACATTTGGGCTGCTTCCATCTCTTGGCTAGTTTCATTTTTTAATTGAAAACATATGAGATATGTAATGTCTACATCCATGTATAATTGGATATTTATGATACGACATATATATATAAACATTTTACCAAAAAATAAGTTTTGAGAGTAGACGAAGATATCATCTTAATTTATTACCAACGTTATTTCTCTAGAGGTATAACCACTTTTATCAGTTCATTGTATATCACAAAAATATTTTTTAAAAATGTATGCATCTATGTACATTTAAAATTGAATTATGTATGCTATGATATTGTATTTATTATTCTATTTTTTAAAACTAGCACTCCTTTAGAGTAATATTTGTATCAGTAAATAGAACTTTACCTCATTTATTTTAACTGTTTATTAAATATATGATTATTCATGATTATGTGGACTGCTTTCACTATTGTGTTATCATTTAACTATTTTTGAAGTATAACACATATACAGAAAAGTATACACACCAGTTAATGTACTTTCACAAACGAAATTCACCTAGATCTGCAAATAGATGATTACCAGCCCCAGAAACTTCCCAGCCACTATTAACTCTGAGTGGCAACCACTCTCCTGACTTCTAACAACATAAATTAGTGTTGTCTCTTTTTGTACTTTATGTAAATTGAACCATATGAACAACATTCTTTTTTGTGTTTTATTTCTTTCATTCAACATTGTTTGTAATCCTTATTCTTACTGCTGCAAATACTGGCAGTTAGTTTTTTTCATTCTTATTTCTATACATGCCATTGTATGAATATAAAACAATTTGCTTATTCATTCCGCTTTTGATAACCATTCAGAAAATTTTGATGTGGGCTACTATAAATAGGGCTGCTGTGAGCAATATTGTTCATTTATTCTGGTGTACACACTGCTGTTAATTCTACAGCTGACAGTGAAATTGTTGAGTCAACAGAGCATGTACAGATTTAGCTTTAGAAGATCCTGACAAATAATTTTCCAAAGAAAATGTACTAATTTGAATTCCCATCACAGGGTGTAAATAAATAGTTTTATCAGAGGTGTGTGAACCAGAGCAACTCCATCTTAAACAGCAGCTGAGTAAAAGGAGGTTGAAACCTACTTGGGCTGCATTCCCAGACAGTTAAGGCATTCTAAGTGACAAGATGAGATAGGAAGTCAGCATAAAATACAGGTCTTAAAGACCTTGCTGATAAAACAGTTTGCAGTGAAGGAGCCAGTCAAAACCCACCAAATCCAAAATGGCAAGAAGACTCACTGCTACACTCCCACCAGCACTATGGCATGAATAATCCACCCCTTGTTTAGCGTATAATCAAGAAATAGCAATAAAAATGGGCAAACAGCAGCCCTCGGGGATGCTTTGTCTACGGAGTAACCATTCTTTTACTCCTTTACTTTCTTAATAAACTTGCTTTCACTTTGCACTGTGGACTCACCCTGAATCCTTCCTTGCCCAAGAACCCTCTCTTGGGGTCTGGATAGGGACCCCTGTCCTGTAACAGTTTCTTCATTTTATTATCACATTTAGTATTTTCTACCATTTTTATTATAGTCATTGGTGAATCTACAATAGTATCACATTGTGACAGATATACGTGTGCTATAATATGCATGCACCATTTCTAGGAATGCATACTGCACTTCAGTGATTGCCTATGGTCAGGGAACTAGAATTTGGATGTGAAGTATATAGTAAAATTCACTTCTCACTTTATAGTTTTTGATACTATTTGAAATATTTTAACATGTGCTATATTATCTTTTTAAAGTTTTCCTTTCTTTCATTTCCTTTTTAATTTCTAAGAGAAAAGTAATTTAAGTCTTTGGTATTAGTCTAAAAACCAGTTCACTTTTTATCCCAAGGTCACTGGGAGTTGGACAATCACATGGGAAGTGTAAAGCTCAAATTCTCTTGCCAGCCCTTAAGTTTTTGTGGACAGAGCAAGGAGATGGGAAACAGAACAGAAGTGAGACTGAAACTCCAGAGTAATGTGAAGAGCCAGATATTCATGGCCCTCCCAAATATCGCTTACTCTTATCTTTAATATCTAATTTTACCGATGTTGAAAGTTTCTTTTTTAAAATATATGTGTGTGTGTGTGTGTGTGTGTGTGTGTGTGTGTGTGTGTGTGTGTGTGTGTATTCCACTGGAGTCCAGCCTAGAGGTGTAGAAGCAACTGTCTCTGCCTCCCTGATACTGGCCTATATTTTCATACTGGCCTGACCTGAAGTGGAAATCAAGAGAAAAGTCATCAAGCTGACATAGAGGTATGTGACCAAAATTCCTTGTGCTAGTAAAAGAGAAAGAAAAAATAAAGCAAGGAGAAAGTATAGAATTAAGAAGTATGATTTCAAGATATATTCTTTGATGGAATAAAATTACCCTCAAATGACTCAACTAACAGATGACTAAGGTTTTACAAGTTGTATTGTTAGGGAACTCATACTTGGAAATCAGCTACCTGTGATTCCCTCAAGAACCTACTGGGCCAAAGCTCATATGATTCTTAAGTACTGTTCAGGTTGCAGAGCCTTCCTTGTGCAGTGGGATAGTGTGTTCCCTTGTGAGTGTAACAGTAAAGATCAGTGACAGGAGATGGGTCAAAGCAATGCATTAATACCACCAGTAGAGAAGAATTCCCCATTAATTCTTTTGACTTTATTGGACTGTTTCTGTTTTCCCTAACATTGTTTGTTGTGTAAGATAGAATGGTTAGGTTTATAATTAGAATTTGGCAGGGGTGCTGTGAGGACTCACATCTGAATTTGATCAAGGGAAATGCATTTTACCCAGAGATGCTGGCCCTAGAATAGGATGACTTAACAGCATGTCTTTGGATTGTTCCTGTTGGAGGGAGGATGAGTACATGTTTATTAAGTAAAATAATTATATTAGGTGGAGCTATTCATGGAATTATACACATATGTGTTAACTAGGCAGCTAAAAAATAAAATGTGGAAGATATAATTTAACCCCCTGTTTACTCACATTTTGTTTATTAACAGCAAATGTCATCATTTCTGTGGATCCAAGCCTCTAGTCCATGTGATTCTGGGTGGTACCAGTGCAATAAGTGCCATCCTATTTTCCCTTTCTCACCTGTATCCAAAAAAAAAATAGGTCTGACTTAGCATATTAGCCATCAGTTTGATCACAGTCATTGGCTTATTTATGTGATGTCAGCATAAATTCTTCTCTGGGATTTAACATGTGGGTGCCAAAGGGAGAAGAGCACATATGGGTGCTAAAAGGGAGAAAATATGTATTTATAATTAGCAAAGCATACTAAGCTCAGAGGTAACCTGGTTTTAGAACAGGATTGTTACAGCTCAGGTTACCTCCGAACTTAGTAGGCTTTGCTAATTGTGTGTGTGTGTGTGTGTGTGTGTGTGTGTGTGTGTGTGTATGTGTAGCTTACTTTCCTCTGACCTTAGTGAGCTTTGCTAAGAACAGTCTAGAGTATTGTGTATACATATTACTACTATTTTTTCCAACATGGAGGAATCTTACCTACAATAAGCCAAATGAATAACAACAACAAAAAAGGAAAGCTGATGAAGCCAAGAGGCAGAGTGACTGACTACTATGTGTCCCTAAGTTACTAAAGCTTATGTAGCCTCCAAGTAACCTCCGAGGTAGAATTTTCTACAGTCCTATAGCAAAGGAAGAGCTAATCAAATATAGAAACGATGGCTAAGAGACAAGGTAATTAAGTGATGGAAACCTAAGTCTCTGAATCAGTTGGAGGCACATGGATTTTGGCAGTTTGTCATGGGTATTTGGAAAGTCAGGGTCACAATGTAATTGTACATTTTTATGTAAATAAAAATGTTTCATCTTGTCACATTCTAAAATTTGTGTCACTGTTATATGAAGATGGACTTATACATATATAACTTTATATATAGCTTGATGCATGGTTTTCTACAGTTTGTCTTTGACTTAAGAATCAACCATAATTTAAGAGGATAATGGATTATTGAATAGTTAGTAAAGATTAAATAGTAATGATATATAATATGTTAAACATGCCATTGCTTTTATAATCAAAATATGTGCTTACATTAACTGAATGGAATATTCATATTATGAACAATATGTAGTTATGATTGTCACAGGTAGAGGAGAAGTTTTCTCTCTTGCCAGGCATTTAACACAGCCTAATAACATGGATAGAGAGATAAACACTCAAGAGGAATAATAAATTTATGTTCTGCTGCTATAAGAGGATAATTTTATGTTTTATTTAAGATTGAAGCTTATGTTGATATTAAAAATTGTGCTTAAAGGTAGGAATGTGAATTAAATTCTTACTGTATTAAGCCTATTTAGCAAGTAAAAATAATTTAGTATATTCAACACATCATGTTTTATAAAGGCTGTATTAAGGAAATGGTTACCTTGCCACCTTAATAGTGATGTATAATATGAAGCACACCGAAGGTCTAATGCCTTCATTTTATTGCTTTTTTCCATTTTCTCAGATGAAAGGACAAAATGAATCTTCCTGGTCTGTGTTTTGAGTGAGTTACAGTCAGTAGCATCCTGTGCTCAAAAAAAACAGACTTCACTCAAGGCAAACAGGCGTGGGAGGAAGGAACGTGTGACTCAAAATTCATCTGAACTTAAAACACTGTCTTTTCCCTCACGCGTCATCAAAATTAGATGTGTTATGTCATAAAGCTTTACCTTCTTACTAAAACTGTGTTTTAAACTGCTCAATTTTGTTGACGAGAGGTGGAGTGGCAGAAAGGAAAGCATATGCATTGATTATTTTTTAGTACATTGGAAGAAAAGACTGCATGTTTAAGCAATATAATTTGTAGGTTTTAAGATTATTTGATAAAAGATAAATCCTCATGGGCTTCAAAAACAGTAAACCTATTAACAGATCTAATATGACTTGAAATCATTTTAAATACAGTGTGTACATTTCCAATGCTTGATTAATAAACTGCTGGAAGTTACTTACCCATTAGCTCATCAAATTTTCTATTATAAGGAGCCTTTGTAAATAACGTAATACATGTTTTTAAATGGATTATTTAAGAAATTTGATTTTAATATTCTTTCATTATTTTCTTTTTATTAATAATTGACTCAATTATAAATTTCTCATAGTAAAAATGTATATTAACTGAATATGGGTTTTATAACTTTTTTTAGTGCCAGTTTAAACTTTTTTCAGGAATTTAAGTCTCTCATAATTTGTAGTCATGAAGAATACATAGTTTATGCTGTTTGTGTATTGAAGATAATGTAGAATCAATGACACACTTCACGCTAGTGCTGATCTCTTTCACTGTAGTGAAGTCACAAATGAATTTGCTAAAATGTATTAAGGAGATTTTAGAAGAATAAAATAATAAAGATTTTTTAATTGTTTTTCTACTCACTGAAAGGTTATACTTTTTAATGATACAAGAAGTATTTGGAATATTCTTGCATATGAATTTGTAAAGAAATATTAGTTTCTCTGCAAAGTATTTTAAGTAAAACTCTGCTTGGAAAGAGGTTAGATAAACTTTGGAGGACCCTTCAGGTTCTTGAGTCAGTGATTCTGTGATGTAAGCAAATAAGACAGTATGGATTTGAAGTGGACATGTTTCAGCCAAGTCCTTCTATGAGCCGAGCCAAGCCAGTCATCTGGTTTTAATGAACCTCCTTTGGAATGCAAAAATTTTAATGTTTTGCTTGGGGCCACTATAGTTTTAATTATTTGTATTTGACATGTGTTGAGCAATAGCTAAGCACTAGTGATTACCCAACACAACATTTTATGTGGTGCTTGCTTACTTTAGCCTGAAGTGTAAAATATAAGCATTTTTCAGATAGGGTAAAGGGAAATAATTAAAAGGACAGGCTATTGGTATTTCTGATTGAAGCTTAAAAACATTCAGAATAGTTTAGAGTTAATATGACCTACTGTCCATGTTTTTGTACATATTCAGTTATCTTCAAAAATATATATTAAAAAATTCTGAATCATGCGACTTTAAATTAGGAGATTGTGAATACTTGATCATAACCAGATGTTTTGAATCTCTACTAGCTAAAGACAAAAAGGGAAGTAGATTAAATTGCATAAATTAAGAACAGTTACTGCATTGAAATGGAGTGAATTAGTACCTAAATTTTTAAGTCCAAGGACCTGGTTTTTAATGTCAAAATGTTTTGCAGATATCGACATAGTAGCTATGGTAATTTTTGTAAGCTCTGATTAGGAAATTATGTAACAACTAAAACTATCATGAGGTCAGTGACATTTTAAAATAAATTTATATGTTTAAAAATAGAAAATATCTAGTCATTTAAAAATATGTGAATATGAGAAATATTATTTACTAAATCCACAAAAATTTACATAATGATTTTTAGGATACCTTATTGTAACTAAGAACTCCCTGAAGCTTCTTTCATCTTGAGTACCAACACTGTTATTAGAAATTAATCAAACATATTTAATATCTTATTATTATTTAAATAAAGAAGTTCTCAACATCTAACCTATTTTAAAAACATATATAAAACTATATAAATATAAATAAATAAATTGATAACTACAAAACAATGCACATACTTCTAAATATGTTGAATGTAGATCATTAAAATGTTTTTTCTTTATCTGTTATGAAAAGCCAGCATATACACTGCTAACCTACATTATAAGAAAATGTAGACTCTGTTAAATCTCATGGATAGATAGTTTTAAAGATTTGTATTTTACACATGAAAATATTCTTCATCATTTTTATTATGTATAATATAAGGTATTTTTTCATTTAAATTTTTATCATTTTATGGTGCTAATCAGAAACGCTTAAACTAATGCTTTTAAAGCATGGTTATAAGAGTTTGAGTTTGGGCTTACTTCCTTTTGCATAAATGTATTCTGTAGTGAGAAACATGTTTTAAATATATAGACTGTACTTCTCACTGGTTTTACTGATATTATAAATTATATGCAAAAGAGAATGAATTGAATTATCAAGTGTAAATCTGTCATTACTATTATAAACATCACTTGCTTCTTAACACAGAGGTAATACTCTAATATTAGCCTCTAGAAAAAAGATCAGTATAGTACCATGAAGTGTAGTGCCCATTCTAAAACCCAAAGGCGCAGTGTTCCA
Source organism: Macaca mulatta (assembly GCF_049350105.2). Lineage (NCBI taxonomy): Eukaryota > Metazoa > Chordata > Mammalia > Primates > Cercopithecidae > Macaca > Macaca mulatta. The sequence continues at coordinate 133,954,492 of NC_133408.1, read as the reverse complement.
ATTTCTTTTATTCTATAAACTCAAGTCAATCAGTATTCATAGCATTCTGCTCCATTACTAACAGTATTCAAAGTTCTGATATGGTGGCTACAAAAGAGGAAATGTAAATGGTTGCTGAATTCACATAAGTGAAAGTATGTGTACTGAGACTGCACTCATCTACTGTAGTTTCGTCTACAGTAGTCTCCCCTTAAACACAGTGGATACTTCAAAAATCCCCAGTGGATGACTAAAACATGGATAGTGTCAAGCTCTATACAGTATATACTATGTATTTCCTGTTCATACACACCTGCAATAAAGTTTAATTCATACATTAAGCACAGTTAGACATAGATAATAACTAACAATTGAATAGAATACTGTAATAATAGTTATGTAGATGTAGTTTTTCTCACTATCCCTCTCTCTCTAAAAATTTCTTATTGTACTATACAACTGGTAGCTGAAACCTTGGAGAGTAAAACCACTGATAAGAGAGGACTACTGTAGCAAAGAAGGAGTAATTTTTCTATGCCAGTTGGCCAGTGATAAGAACTTTACAAGTCTGACTGTATTATCATTACAAACAAGCTGGTAATTCAATACATCTTTATATTAACAGGGGCTGGTGGGATTTCCACTGACCTTCTTTTTTTTTTTCTTTTTCAGTCCAACCAAAGCAATTTCTTTGGATTGTTTATGAAACTTGTATTAGACTTCCTGTTCACAAGTGTCAGTTGCACTAACCAAATAGAGTTGGGTGATTTTTCTTTGCTCATAAAGGTGATAGTTAACATGATTAATACTAGACTATTCAATGTTGGTAGACGAATCTGAATAATTATGATGACAGGCTTTAGTATATTAATGAGGGTTTCTTGGGATTACAGAGGATGAATAACAAGAACAAATTGTGTTGACAATACATTCATAGATTTTTATCAACAAAATTAAATAATTATTTTCTTATCATCCCTAGCTTAGTAAGTTATCACTTCATTCTGCCAATTTTGAGAGCAAAAACTTTGAAGTCATCTTTGATAGCAATTTTTCTCTTATAGCGCACATCAATTCATTAGCAGATTCTGCCATCTCTGTGTTCAAAGTTTGTACAAAATCCATGTACTCTCACAGTCTTGACAATTACCACCTTGTCAATGCACTCAAAGTATAACAATAAACTCCTAATACATGAATAAAGCATGGAATAAAGTACATTCCCAGCATGTAAGAAAATCAGTGGGTGACTGAAACAAAGAAAAAAATGACTAAGGTAGTGTAAAACTATATATGTGTTTTAATATGTTAATAAACAATCATGCTTATTGTGTATGTTTATTTTAAACACATTAAATGTAGCCTTACAAAATCTAGAATAAAATAAAATATTCTAATATCATGCAATCAGTTCATATAATAAAAGCTTTTTTTTTTTTTAATATCATATCCATCAGTGATCCTCAGTAATGCTGTATTTCCCAGGATCTGCAGTGATTCAGCATATTTCTCCAAGTTTGCAACATTTCATGACCTGAGTTTCTTAAATTTAAGTGCTAGAATGATTTAGGTATAACTCTCTAAAACTGACTATGATAGATCATAAATGCTGCTTCTCATTTTTTGGAAAAAATTATATTATTTAATATAATTAAATATAAGTTACAATGACTATTCTTATTAGAAAAATGTATCCATCAAACAATTTTAGGCTTTTATTTTGTAATTTACCATTAAAAACAAAGAAAACTATCTTATGGGACCAATAATGTTGGCCAAATAAGAAATCCACTAGAATTGTTACACATTTAAATCTGGTAGTTGAAATGTTTCTTTTTTTGTCTCCATCTTTTTTCTTTTTCTTTTTCGTTTTTTAAAATGAAGTTTCACTCTCCTTGCCCAGGCTGCAGTGCAATGGAGCAAACTCAGCCTACTGCAATCTGGGTCTCCCAGGCTCAAGCAATACTCTTGACTCAGCCTTCTGACTAGCTGGGATTACAGGCGCCCGCCACCATGCCCGGCTAATTTTTGTATTTTTAGTAGAGATGGGATTTCACCATGTTGGCCAGGCTGGTCTCGACCTCCTGACCTCAGGTGATCCGCCCACCTTGGCCTCCCAAAGTGTTGGGATTACAGGCATGACCCACCGTGCCTGGCTGTCTCCATCGTTTTTTATACTTTATTAAGGTATAATTTACAAATAAAAGTTATATATATTTATGGCATAAAAAGTGGTATTTTGATACATGTATACATTACAAATTGATTAAATCAAGCTACTTAACATATTCATCACCTCACATACTTTTTTTTTTGTAGTGAGAGCATTTAAGATTTGGTCTCTTAGCAATTTTATGTATTAAAAACTTTATTATTAACTATAGTCAGCATGTTATATATTATATATTCATAATTTATTTATGTAATTGTAACTTTATATACTTTGACCAACATTTTGCCATCCCCCACACCCAGCCACTGTCAACCAGCATTCTACTCTCTGCTTCTATAAATTCAGGTTTTTTAGTTTCTACATGTAAGTGAGATCATGCAGTACACATCTTTCTATTCCTGGCTTATTTTACTTAACAGTGTTCTCCATGTTCATCCATGTTGTGTAAATGAGAACATTTTATTATTTTTATGGCTAAATAGTATTTCATTTTGTATATAACCACACTTACATATCCATTCATCTGATGATGGACACAGGTTAATTTCGTATCTTGTTTATTGTGAATAATGCGGCCATGCACAAGAGAGAGCAGCCATCTCTTTGACATACTGATTTCATTTTGTGGGCTATATACCTATATACCTGCACGTGGGATTGCTGGACAATAGAGTAATTCTATTTTTAATTTTTTGAAGAGCCTCCATTCTATATTCCATAATGGTTGTACTAATTTACATTCTCACCAATATGGTACAAGGGTTCTCTTTTCTCCACATCTTCCTCAATACATGTTATGTTTTGTATAATAGCTAGTCTAACAGATATCTCACTGTTGTTTTAATTTGCATTTCTCTGATAATTAGTGATGTTGAACTTTTTTTTCCATATATCAGTTGGCCATTTTTATGTCTTTTCATTATTAAGTTCTTATAAGATGTATAGTTTGCAAGTATTTTCTCCAATTTTTAGGTTGTTTCTGCATTCTATTGATTTATTTGCTATGCATTTAACATTCAGTTTGATGCAATCTCTTTTGTCTATAATTGCTTTTGTTGCCTATGTTTTTGGGTTCATGTACAACAAAATACTGTCCAGACCAATGTCAAGAAAATATTCTCATAGTAGTTTGACAATTTCAGGTCTTATGTTTAAGTCATGAATTTATTTTTTTTAATGTTTTGCATATGGAGTGAAATCAGGTTCTAATTTCATTCTCTCGCATGTGGATATCTTGTTTTCCAAAACCATTTATTGAGGAGACTATTTTTTTTTTCCTGTGTCTATTCTTGGCAAGTTTGTTGAAGATTAATTGACTATACATGTGAAGATTTATTCTAAGGCTTTCTGTTTTGTTTCATTTTTCTCTATTCCTGTTAATGCCAGTACCATCTGTTTTGATTAGCATGGTTTTGCAGTAAATTTTGAGATAAAGAAGTGTGATGAAAGTGTGATGCCAGCACTTTTGCTCTTTTTTGCGAAAGATTGCTTTGACTTTTTGGCATCTTCTTTGGAATTTACAAATTTTAGATTTTTTTTCTATTTCTGTAAAAATTGTTACTGTAATTTTGATAAGGATCGCATTGATCTGTATATTTCTTTGGGTAGTATGAGCATTTTAATAATATTAATTATTTCAATCCATGAACATGGGATATCTTTTCATTTATATGTCTTGTCTTCAATTTCTTTCATACATGCTTTATAATTTTCAGTGTATAGATCTTTCACCTTCTTAGTTATATTTATTCCTAAGTGTCTTTTTAAAATGTCATTATAAATGAGACTCTTTTCTTGATTTTTTAATCAGATAATGTATGGAAACACAATGATTTTTGTACATTGATTATGTATCCTGCTACTTTACTTAATTAGTTTATTAGTTCTAACAGTTTTTCATTTAAATTGTATTTATTATCTTTCAGTTTCCAGGTGCTGTTCTCAGTCCAGGAATACAATGACGAATAAGATAAAGGCCCTTATTTCAGAGCTGACAAACACTATACGTAATGTATCAAAAATGGTTCTTGCTATATTTCTGTTTATTTGTTTTTATTTGCAAGAATATAGATAGCATCTGCTTTGATATAAAACTTTTTTTGTGTCTTACATAGTTGATTTATAAATGTTCTATCTATAAATATAAAACAATAACTTACTAGTAACAGTTGGCTTAGGAAAACTTTTAATCATGTCCTACATTTTACAACTTGTAATTTCTACCAAATGTTTGTATTTTTATTAGTCTTTTTTTTTTTTTTTTTTTTTTTTTTGAGATGGAGTCTGGCTCTGTCGCCCAGGCTGGAGTGCAGTGGCCGGATCTCAGCTCACTGCAAGCTCCGCCTCCCGGGTTTACGCCATTCTCCTGCCTCAGCCTACCGAGTAGCTGGGACTACAGGCGCCCGCCACCTCGCCCGGCTAGTTTTTTTTGTATTTTTTAGTAGAGACGGGGTTTCACCGTGTTCGCCAGGATGGTCTCGATCTCCTGACCTCGTGATCCGCCCGTCTCGGCCCCCCAAAGTGCTGGGATTACAGGCTTGAGCCACCGTGCCCGGCCAAGTCTTATTAAATATAATAAATATTTGCCTGACTTAACATATTTTAATAGAATTCTTCATATGTTTTGCAGAAAGCTAATTATGGTTTTCCATGTGATTTTTCTTTCACATATACAGTATTATTTAAAATAAATTTTTATAAAATAAGCCAAGTGGTTTTTATTGTAATGTATATGTTACATTAAGAAATAATGTACATTCTCTAATGCCATTTTATATGCTATCTTCTAAGCACTAAGTTTATATTTACCAGGAAAAGGTTCAATTTGGTGACTTAAGTAATTTCTTTTCTATTCCTTATTTAGAGTTGGCAGTAGTGTAGGCGTATGTCTGGGCCATTCGCCCAACTATGCCTGTGGTTCCCTTTCATTTTCTTTTCCTGATTCAGCATCAAGCATGAGTTACATATGGTCACCAATCTTCTAGACAAAAAATAGCTAAAGAAGAGTAAATTTTTCCACTACATTACTCATCTGGGACTCCTCTCTGTGGTCAGTACCTGTATGGAAAAAGAATTTAAAAAGTGTTTTCACTGATAACAGTCCTTCAAACATATTATTTTTTCAAAAATCATCAAACCACAAAGATAGTTCCAGTCAGACATCCAGATGTTTACTCTGAGTCAGACAGTAGCTATCAAACACTGTGGTAAGGGATTCCCTAAGTAGGTAACCACGTTTCTGTACACAACAAAGGCTCTTAGACATGGATTTGAGTAACTAACTTTTATTTAGTTTGCTGACTTTTAAGTTTCATTCCATGACTTTTTTGACTACTCTGTACAAAATTTGGAGCTATTTTTTACAATAAATACAATGTGGAATAGAGCGAGTTCCCACAATGAGGTAGTTCATAGATGCATCAGATGTGCTTAATAAACTATAAAAATAGCTAAACACCTAGACACATTATAATTAGCATCATCAGGTATCATTGGAACAATTTAGAGGATAAGGGTATCACATATGTTTGAAAATATCAGGAAGTCTTCATAGAATTGATTCTACACTTTATGAGACTGAAGAATTTCAACACAGAGAAAGAGGGTGACTTTTTAGGGAGAAGCAATGTTATGAGCTTGCATTAGACTTTTGTGACCATAGGACATTATTAGGATTAAATCATGAAAACTATGCAGAGCTTTAATTTTGGATGCTGATTTGGGCAATTTTTATTTAATTTGGTAGCCTTTTTTTAGTATAATTACATTTTCTAAGTATGATCTAGAAAATATAATCTGAAGTCTTGAATAGAATGAAATAATATCAGGTAAGAATAAAGAAATGAAACCAACGAGGAGATAATGAGACCAATGAAAAAAATAAGAGACCAATGAGGATGCAATACAAAGCACCAAAAATAAAAAAATAAAAAAGAGAGTGAGAGAGAGAAAAGAAAGGAAAGGAGAAATGTGTTGACAAAGTAGAAATTACACTGCCTAACTGGCTAAGAAATACATTTGACAAATTATGCTAAAAATTTATGTTATTTTGAATTGGGACTTGTATATTGCAAATGTTTTTATTAGATTGAGAGGTAGGGTAGTAGACTTGGCTTTCAGCCTACTAAGTTTGTAGTTCCATGAGATTTTCTGGGCAGTTTATCTAGTAGACATTTAAAATTAGAGAACTGAAAGCCTCTAATTTTGTTATGCAAAATTGTCGTCTGTTGCCTATGGTACCACAAAACAGAAAAGGATGATTTTCTTTTGTAACACAGCTTGGTCCCCACTGCTATGGTGCTGTGCGCAGGGTCACCAAAACCTGTTCTGTTCTTCCAGAAACTGCAGATAAAGGGAACCCAGAAAACTGTCAAGCTGGCAAAAGCATACTAATTCTTTAGCAGCCAGACTACTGGTCTCCCTCTCTCTGCCTCAACCAGTTGACTGAATGATAAAAATCACTGTTTGTCTTCTCTGCAAGATTCTGATTAATGGGAAAAATGATTTGTGAGACTAGTATTAGGCTCTAGTAAGTCTGATGTACTTTGTGCTATAAATGTGTCTTGTGTTATTCTGTCATAAAGAGGGTTACCATAGGATATGATGCAGGCCTGGGACTCCTATAACCTCGTGTTCAAGCTGACCTTGCAGATTGGTCAATTAAAAAACATAGCTGCATTTCCCTTGGGCAAAAAACTGGATATGGTTTCCCTCTTGTATTGTTTTGTATTCGCAAGAGCTTGACTTTATGACCATGTGGGGATACTCTCTCTTGGTGTCTGCCATCCAGAGGGTGGGAAGTTTCAGTTTCATATTACGTTACGGGTCTGAAAGGACCAAGAGTCGATGAGATGCATTAGCACATTCTTCATCCCAAATGTGTTAAGCCCTCTGGTGAGTTTTGTTTTAAAATGTCCCATACTATGGGGGTTTTGCCATCTTTTGCTATATTAAGCCCCTTTCTGAGGGTGAATTTTTGGGGATGGTGAGGATGCCTCCTCTATGATCTCTCCAGAAATACCTCTTCCGTAGTGATAAGAACCTGGAACATCACCATCTGAATTTTAAAAGGGCTTTTGGATTGAGTTACTATTTGAACTAAGTACACCACTGAAAGAAAAATATTTTTATAGCTATTTTATTCTCAACAATTGAATAAAAAAGTTTAAACTTAGAAAATGACATATAATAATGTCATGGCTAGCCTTAGAAAATTCTCCTGGGCAGTTAAGATTCTTTGCAAGCTTTAAAATGGCCGTTCTAGACTGCTTTTCAGAAAAGTTCTGGCAACTGCCCAATGCTGTACGTTGGTTGCTAAGGCTTTGCCCTTTCATGATGGTGGCCTGGGTTCATATCTCTGGGTTCATGGACAGCTTCTGATCTTCCGTCTTGCACCATCTCATCTTACAGTGGTTCCCTCCTTCGGTAGATTCAGGATTTGACGTAATAATTGGATCCTTGACTTTTGGGGATCTGTTCTGCCTTCCACCTATCCCTCCCCATTAGGCCTAGAAACTGCATGCTCTCCTGGTGCTGCTCCTTACAAGATTCCACCCTAAAGCCAGTAATGCAATTAAGAAACTTACATCTAAGAAAATCACCACAGGTAAGGATATCCTTATTTTGGCCATGTGAACTTCTACTCATACCATTTTCCCTGAGTTTGGGTAAAACATTAATTATCTGTCTTGTTTCACTTAAGAGTTACCACTTTAGAAATGCAAATTTAGAGTTGTCTAGCTGACATCTGTCTAGGACAGGGGACAGGTAATCAAGAGACTAGTGGCCTAAAATGAGGAAGAGAAACTTAAAAACTGGCAAATGAAGAATCTTATAACTCTACCAGATCTGCTTTTTCTGTTCATTTACATGTGCCATGTGAGTGATGTTTCACAACCAAAATTACATTAAAAAGTTCCAGTTAATTGGCTTAAAGAAAAATTAGCACTTAAACATTTTCTCAAAAAATAGAAATTTTAACCCAAATGCATTTTAGTTCAGATAACCTTAGTAAACTTCAAAGTATACTTTTTAACATTAGTAAAATAAAATTAAAACCTTTTTATAACTTAGACTGATTTAAAGTATACAGCTCAGTTACTGTCTTTTCTAGACATTTTAAGGACATAAATTCCTTATATGACATTTTTTGATAACTGTTTAACTTGTCTGTTTTACAGCCGTTAGATTCTAGGAAACACCTGGGTACCTATAGAGTTAGCCACGTCCCTTGGCTGTGCTGGGAAAAGTCAGACATGGTCAGCAGTTCTATTTTTGTCCTGCATTCTGCAATCTAATAGATTTTTAAAAAGTTATTTACTTGGTTGATGGGTGGAGCAAGATTTCAGACAGAAGGCTCCACAGATTGTCCCTCCATCAAGGACACTAATTTAACAATTATCTATACAAATAAGCACATTCATAAGAAACACAAATCAGGTAGGCACTCACAGTACCTGGTTTTAACTTCATATTGCTGAAATAGGTACTGTAGAGGAAAGCAAAACAGTCTTGAATAGTCAATGCCACTCCTTTCCCATCCCCCTGGCAGGGGTGCTGTGGCGATGAGAGCGTTTCTGTTCCTTGTGTTGAGGGAGAGCCAACAATTGTGATGCACTGAACCCAGTGTTGCCCTCATTATAGCAGAAAGCAAAACTAGACCAAACTCAGTCTCACCCACGAAGGGTGCATTTAAACCAGTCATAGCCAGAGAAGAATCACAAATCTCGGTGGTTGGAAATTAGGTTCCTATACTCCTCGCTACCACAGGATAAAGTACTCTGGGGTGGCAAATTAATCTGAAACATAGTTGAAGCCACTAGAACTGCAATGCCTAGGCAAGTTTTAGTTCCGAGCTGCGCCCAGGTACTACACTGAGGACCGTGGGTGAGATGCTGAGACTTGCTGGACTGAGGTGAGAGCCAGCACATTCCCAGCTGTGGTGGCTATGGGGCAATACTCTTTCTGATTGAAAATAATAGAGAAAAAAGTAAAGGAGCCTTGTCTTGCACCTTAGGTACAAGCTCAGCCACAGTGGGGGTAGAGCACCACAGAGGCTCCCGGTATCCCAAATTCTAGGACTTGACTCTTGGATAGAATTTCTGGACCTACCCTGGGCTGACCTACCCTCACCTGAAAGGTGAGTACCAGGTCGGTCAACGTTCACTAGAAGCTGACTAAAGAGCCTGTGAGCCTTAAGGGAACATTGGTAATAATCTGGTAGTACCCCCCAATAGACTAAGGTGGCAGTGATTACAAGATAAGGTACCTCTGCCTTTGGAATGGGAAGGGAAGAGTGGGAAGGACTCTGTCTTGTGATTTGAGTGCCAGCTTAGTTGCAGCAGAATAGAACCCTAGGTGGACACGTAAAGTTTTTGATGGTAGGCCTTGGCTCCTGGACAGCACTTCTGGACCTACCCCAGGCCTGATGGAACTTGCCACCACCCAAAGGGAAGGAAATAGACCTAGGCTGGCTTTGCCACCTGCTGGCTATAGCCCAGCCCTCTTCCATGGCTTTGAGCAAACATAGTTTGTAGCCAGGAATTGGTTAGAGCAGGCCTTGGATGAGATCCAGCTCTGTATTGGATTCAGGTCTGACACACCACAGTCCTAGGTGCCCTAGGGGTGGTGGACACAGGGGTGTTTGTGTCACTCCAACCCCAGTTTCAGATGGCTCAGAATAGAGGTACAGATTTTGTTTGAGAAAAAGTAAGGGAAGAGTACAACAGTCTCTGCCTGATAATCCAGAGAATTCTTCCAGAACTTGTCCAAGACTATCAAGGTGATATCTCTACAAGACTGAAAGAATTACAGCACTACTGGCCTTGGGGTCCCCCTTAAGCAGATAAAGCTTAGATCCCAACTTTCAAGTCCTTTCAAATATCTGGAAAGCCTTCCAAAGAAGGATGGGTAGAAACAAGCCCAGACTACAAGAACTATAATAAATATCTAACTTTTCAATGCCCACACATAGATGAACATCTACAAGTATCAAGATGATCCAGAAAACATGACCTCACCATAGGAACTAAATGAGGAGCCAGAAACCAGTCCTGAAGAAATAGAGATATGTGACCTTTCATACACAGAATTCGAAATAGCTTTGTTAAGGAAGCTAAAAGAAATTCAAGATAACACAGAGAATGAATTCAGAAATCTGTCTGATAAATTTGAAAGAGATTAAAATAATTAAAAATAATTAAGCAGAAATTCTGGAGTTCAAAAATGCAATTGTCACACTGAAGAATGCATCAGAGACTTTTAATAGCAGAATTGATCAAGCAGAAGAAAAAATTAGTGATCTTGAAAGCAGGCTATTTGAAAATAGACAGTCAGAGGAGACAAAAGAAAAAATATACAAGAGTATTGGCTCTAAAGAGGAGATAGAGAAAGAGATAGGAGTAGAAATATTATTTAAAGAAATAATATCAGAGAACTTCACAAACCTAGACAAAGATATCAATATACAAGTACAAAAAGGCTATAAAACACCAAGAAGATTTATCCTAAAGAAGACTACATCAAGGCATCTAATAATCAAACTCCCCTAAAGTAAATTAAAAAAAAGACAATTCTTAAAGCAACAAAAGAAAAGAAGCAAATAACATAAAACAGAGATCCAATATGTCTGGTAGCACACTTTTCAGTGGAAAATTTATAGGCCAGGAGAGTGGAGGAAGACATATTAAAGTGCTGAAGGGGGAAGAAATCCCTTTTACCATAAAAGAATATATCAAGTTAAAATAAACTTCAAGCATGAAGGAGGAAAAAAAGACCTTCCAAGACTAACAAAAGCTGAGGAATTTAATCAACACCAGACATGTCTTTCAAGAAATGCCAAAAGGAGTACTTAAATCAGAAAGAAAATGATGTTAATGATCAATAAGGTACAAAACTCACTGGTAATAATAAGTACACAAAAATACATAGAATATTATAACACTATAACTGTGGTGTGAAAACTATTCTTCAGTGGAAAGACAAAATGATGAACCAATCAAAAATAATAACTACAACAACTTTTCAAGACATATCCAGTACAACAATGTATAAATATTAGCAAGAGGTTAAAAAGCAAGGAAATGAAGTTAAGGCATACAGTCATTATTAGTTTTTCTTGTTCCTTGTTTGTTTCTTTGTTTATGCAAACAGTGTTAAGTTGTTATCAGCTTAAAATAATGACTTATAAAATAGCATTGCCACATGGTAATCTCAAATGAAAGAAGATACAAAAGATACCTGAAAACAAAAGTAAGAGAATAAGTCAATCACTTTACTAAAAGGAAGACAGAAAAAAAAAAAGAGGAAGAGAGAGAGAAATGACTACAAAACAACCAGAAAACAAATACCACATATCAGGAGTAAGTCTTTACTTAGCAACAATAACATTGATTGTAAATGAACTAAACTTTCCAACAGAAAGACATACAGTGGCTGAATGGATGAAAAAAGCAAAACCCATTGATCTGTTGCCTACATGAAACACACTTTACCTATAATGGCACACATAGAGTGAAAATAAAGGGATGACAAAAAGATATTGTATGCCAATGGAAACCAAAAAAGAGCAAGAGTAGCTACACTTATATCAAACAAAATAGATTTTAAGACAAAAACTATAAGAAGAAACAAACAAGTAAGATCTGATAAAGCTAGAATATATAAAAATTTTAAAATATATAAGCTCCAATAGTCTTTAACATCTAACTTTCAGCATTGAAAAAATCTTCCCGACACAAAATCAACAAAGAAATATTGGACTTAATCTGCATTATAGAACAAACAGATATAGCAGATATTTATAGAACATTCTATCCAGTACTTGCAGAATACACATTTTCTTCAGCACATGGATTATTCTCACAGAATGGAAGAAAATATTTACAAACTACCCATCTAACAAGGGGTTAATTACCAAAATATATAAGGAGCTGAAACAGCTCTGTAAGAAAAAAATCTAATAATCTGATTAAAAATGGGCAAATATTTGAATACACATTTCTGAAAAGAAGATATACAAATGACAAATAGAATTATGATTAGGTGTTTAACATCATTTATCATCAGAGAAAAGCCAATCAAAACTATAATGAGATATCATCTCACCATGATTAAAATAGCTTATACCCCAAAGACAGGCAAGAACAAATACTGGTGAGGATGTGTCTTCCTTTTAGTAAAGTGATTGACTTATTTTCTTCTTTTTGTTTTTAGGTATACAAGGAAACCCTTGTACACTGTTGTTGGGAATGTAAATTGGTTTAACACCATGCAGAATAGTTTGAGGGTTCCTCAAAAAGCTAAAATATAGAGTTACCATATATACCAGCAATTCCACTGCTAGGTATATACCCAAATAAAATCAATTTATTGAAGAAATATTTGCACTCCTGTGTTTGTTGTAGCTCTGTTCACACTAGCCAAGATTTGGAAGCAACCTAACTTTCTATCAACAGATTAATGGATAAAGAAAATATGGTATTTATACACAATTGAGCACTATTAAGACATAAAAAAAAAATGAGGTCCTGCCATTTGCAATAACACAAACCGAACTGGATGTCATTATGTTAAGCAAAATAAGCCAGGCACAGAGAGACAAAGTTCACATGTTCTCAATTATTTGTGGGATCTAAAAACCGAAACAATTGAACTCATTAATATAGAGAGTAGAAAGATGGTTATCAGAGTTTGGGAGGAGTAGCGGGGAAATGAGGGGCAGCTGGGGATAGTTAATGGAAGCAAAATATAGTTACAATGAATGAATAAGACCTAGTATTTGATAGCACAACAGGGCGACTGCAATTAGTAATAATGTGTTAATTTTGAAATAATTAAAAGAGTATAATTGGATTGTTTTTAACACAAAGATAAATTCTTGAGGGGATAGATACTCCATCTTCCATGATATGATTATTACACATTGTATATCTGTATCAAAACATCTCATGTACCCATAGAAGATACATTTAAAAAATAAAGAAATTGCTTATCAGTTTTTCACTAAAAATAAAAGTTTGTTAAGTGTTAACATTGTAACATAAGTAATTTGGACTGCTGAAGGAAGAGTTTTACATTCAAGGCATATAAGGAAAGTAGAATGCGTTCTTAGCGAAAGGTTATAAGGCATTTAAATATGTTTATATGTTTTTTGTTAAAGGAAAAGTAGTTTTGTCTATATTAGAGGGGCTTTATTGTATTGTACTGTGTTAAAAAGAATGATAAAACAAAACTGAATATTCATGCAAGTTGTAAAATATTCATAAGAGGTTGATTTATAAAGGATTTTCTATGTGTGAAGTAAATTTGGTCAAATTTAAATGGGATTATTCAATATTCAAAATTATTCCATTTGTTTTTCAATGAATTATACATTAAAGTACACCAATGCAGGGCTAGCATCTGGGATCATATTTCACAATAACAAGATTTTCTTGCAGCATTGATTTGCTCTATAATATAGAATTACAAAAGTTAGAGATTTATGAATATCTCACTTTATGGTCAAACTGATTAAAACTAGATTTATTTACAAAATTTTCTTAAAGGTAACTTTAGCATGAATGATACACTAATGCAAAAGTCAAATTTGGTTTTCTTTTTTAAACTTTTTTTTGGAATATTGAGACATTTTGAAAGTTTGTCTGTCTTTTGAGCAAACTGCAGGAAAAAGTGAAAAAATAGGGAAGATGGAAGAAGCAGATTCAGTTGGCCTCAACTCATCTTTACTGGGTCTTGTTGTTTGGAAAGCTGAGTCTCCTTTCTATCAACAAGTAAAGATATTTTTCACATTCACATTTGAAATCTTTGAGCTATAACTTCTGCTAAATTAATAATTTGTGATCCTGTTCTGTGATATCCAGGGTTTTAAATCTTTGATATTTGACAAAGCTTTCAAAATCGCAATTTCAAGTTATAAACTAAGTCCTTTTGACCTCATTTACCTTTTAGATACTAAGTTCCCAAGAGCCTGAAAGAGACATTTGGCTTATTTGGCATGTTACAGCCACAAGGAAGCATTATCAGGTATAAAATGGTGTTTGTCTTTCTTTGGGTTGTCTTTGTATAAGTGTGTCCTTGGTGTGTATTTCAGAATTGTGTGAGACTTCTATAATTCTGATATGACAGTGTATACTATTAGTAAAAATTGATTGTTATGTTAAATTTTTGCATGCCACACAAATGACCCAATTTCCCTGTTAATTTTGTCTTTAACTGTAGTTATTCTGACTTGTGTCACCCACAATTATTTTACTTTGATTCTTTTCAAAAGGTGCTTTTAAAATCAACTATAAGACTCTGTCGGGTGCTGTTAAATGCAGGTTCCCAAAAAATTTGGAAATAGTGTCATTGAAATAAATAAAGAAAACTTTCCAGGACTCTCATGGAGAGCCCAATATAAAGTAAAACAGAAGTTAATTGCATGAACTGACAATAGAAGATTGCAATACTCTTGTTATGATGTTTTGCTTAAAACATTGCTAATAATTTTTGTCTTGTATTTCAGAGTCAAGAAAACTTCTTTTGAGCCATTTACAACATCTAATAGTTGAGTAAAGTATACTACTGTGAGCAAAATTAGAACATATTTATATGTCTCTACATGATTTCTCCAGAATTTTGAAACAAATCGTGAATATTCTTAGTTTATGACAATATAGTTATTTGCGTAAGTTTAATAAGAATCTGTTTTCTTTTGAAACACAACAAAATTGGAGACACTAGTTATTTTAACAAGGCTTTGAATCAAATGACATGTTTTCAGACTGCTTTAAGAAATTGAAGTTCACCTATAAAGCTGATAAAAGCCTTTTGGAAAAACTGTCCTCATATCTTGTTCTGTACAGAGTTTCTAACCCTGTGAAAAATCTCACTTTCTGGTAGGCCCAGGAACCCCAAGTTATTTTTGGACTTCAAGAAGAGAGAAATTCACTCAATTTATACAGGTATCTGCAGGCACAAATAAATCCTTGGCTGGGTTCAAGGGGCTTTTAAAATACTTAATTTGAGATTCCTTACGAAAAACTTCCAGCAAAGCCATTAAAAAAAAAAAAAAAAAAAAAAAAAAAAAAAAGCCTATCTGGCTAAAAATTAGGTCAACTGTGATAAGACTAAAGCTTATTTTTCAAATAAATTGGTCCTACTCTGACGTGTCTTTGGCGGAAATGTAGAGAGAAAAACTGTTTCACAAAAACTGTAGTACACTTACTAGATTGTGGCCCTGTTTATTGTTTTTGAGTCTCTCTGATGACCCAATATTTGATGGGTTCTCAGAGTTATTTACCTGGCTCTCTCAAGGCTTCCAATTAGCTCTGTATGGATTCTTGAAACTAGGGCTTTCACTCCTTGTGATAGGGCTGACTAAAACTGTGGGTAAAAGTGCCTGAAGTGGCTACATTGCCTGGGTATATACCCTGGGGTTCGTTGTCTCACGCCAGGAAAATTTAGGACATGGACACACAGTAGGAGTTTAGGAATGGAGGTTTAATAGGCAGAAGAGAAACAGCTCTCTTCATATAGAGAAAGGGATCTCTGAGCAGAAAGGACAAGCTGGCAGTGGATGTGTTGGAATTTATTGTCCAGTTTGAGGAGGCAATGTCTGATTTATGTAAAGCTCACAGATTGATTTGATCAGATATGACACACAGTGCGTGAGGAAGGCTGGTGGCCTCACCCTAACCTGATTATGCAAATGTATTCTTCTTGGCTGGCACCATCTTGTCTGCTCCTTACTGTACATGTGGTTGGCAGAGAAAGGAAAATGGAGCCACCATCTTGAACATGTCTAGCCCCTAGTTCCTGCTGGCATTCACCCGTACAAGCTCCCAGCTTGCTTGTCTGTGTCTGAAGTTTGGTTTTACAGGCTGCTCTTTGTTAGAAAATAATTTGGGGCTGCTTTTCATTAAAAAGAAAAGCCTTACCAAGGACTTCTGTACCCCAACTATCTGCCTAAGTGATTTCTTCTTAATTCCTGTATCAGCACTAATGTTTTTGCTATGTGGATGTCGAAATTTAAAGCAGACACCAGTGAATATACACAGACAACTGCAAGATGATTTTTCCTTTTACCCTGAGAGCAACCCTTACCACAACTATGCACCCTGTCAGCAGGAAGAAGTTAGAGTATTTGCCAGTCTTTCTCATCTCCATTGCTCACACCTCAGAACTGAGTCAATGTGAAGCCCAAGTTGGGTGCTTAAATAACCTTTACAGAAATAATAACAGAGTGAAAAATCTAAAGTGACTGACTACATCTTGCTTCTAGCTTCAAAGGTTGGCTGTCTTCACTCATTCCTTGGCATAAGGCAAAACTAACCATGGAGAAATTTAGTTTATAATTTAGCTTTGAAATAAGGGTGATAATAGGCCTTCTTGAAACTGATCCCTTCCTTGTTCAGTTACGGAAATCACCTTTGTAAAACTAATGACAGGCCACAAGATTAGGATCATTGATGGGTCCTGAATTCTGCTAAAATGTAGGCATTGTTTCTATAATCCTTTGCTGTTCACAAGTCATGTGTCCAGAGGTCATAAGATTCATGACATTCCCAATTGCTCCTACAGATAGCATCACTATTGTAGAGCCTAAGATTGTTCTTTGGATGTATTTGACTACTTTTGAATTCTCAGGACTGACTGACCCCACCCAGAGTCATGACCCATGGTTCAACTGGTTTTGTGGTCTCCCTCCCTAAAGGCAGCCTCAGTATATTAAGACCCTTTTCCCTGCCCCTGTGATTGCATCCCCAACCAATCAGCAGCACCCATTTCCTAGTACCCTACCTACTAAGCTATGCATCAGAAACTCAAAGCTTCAAGTATTCAGGGAGATTGATTTGAGTAACAAATTTATCTCTTGCATGGCTAATCTTGTGTTAAACTCTTTCTTCAATACACTGATAATAATAAAAAAAAATTGTTGGAGATCAGGAAATAACTACATTGCAAGGTAATTTATTGTAAATTATAGCTTGGAGTATTAATGTTTTAGCAGACTATTTCCTCTCAAAAGAGATTGGAATCCTTTTATACAAGTAGAACCTGAGTGACATTTTTCTTAATTAGAGATAGATACACACCTAAGTATTTTATGCCATTTGAAATGTTATTGTTTTCTAACATGCTTTTATTAAGATAAAGAACCATATTAATAAAAATTTTTTAGATATATTACTACTTACCTGGTTTGATTTGCACAGACTTTTTTGGTAATAATTTCTCTTAAACTAGGTTGTGAGTATCTAGAGCAGAGGCATTGTGATGCGTTCATCTATATAATTCAGGAACTATGCACTTAAAATTGAATTAGCCCCAAAGGGAGCTGAATTAGCCCCACATGTAAGTCCTCAAGTATCCTAGATTCATTATTATTTTGAATGACGGAGCACTTCAGATGACTTAGCCTGACAAGTGATCATCAGATAACGAGTCATCAAGTGTGCTATGCTGGCATTAATGGAGCTTCACAAATTGATTTTATTTCTATTTCCTGCTTGTTATTGCTAGAAATGGAATTCTTGTGGGAAAAAAAAATCATTTCTTTGCTATGCTTGGCTCATTACAGCAAAAGTCCCAGTCCTTTTATTCAATAAACAAATATTTATGACTACAATTTATGTTCCAGGCACTGTTCTAAATGCTTGGTATATGTCATTGCAGGAATCACTGATCGCTTTCCTTATATAATTCACATTTAAGGAGGAGTGGGGAGGCAGTCAACAGAAAATGCATGAAATGGTTAATATGCCAAAAGAAGAAAAGTGGTAAAGGGAAAAACAGAGCAAGGCAAGGAATATCTGGAGTAAGAAAAGTAGGAGGGTTTCACATTGCATTTTATGGAGTTGGTCATTCAGGTGGTGATGTCTGAGCAAATAAATGAATTAATCTCAGAAAAAAATCCTTTTATGTATGGAGCAGTCAGTGCAAAGGCTCAAAGTTGGAGGCACATCTAGTATTTATAAATGATGAGGAGTGCAAAAGCTGGAGCAGTCAAAGTAAGAGGGAGAGTATTGTGAGATGAGGTTACAAAAATAGTAAAGCGGTCAATTCAAGCACTGTCCGGTCATTATAAAGACCTATTTTTGCTCTGAATAAAAATGAGAGCCAGGGCAGGGTTCTCTTCAAATCTTCTATGTTTTTATAGACTCTATCTTTATTTCCCCTATTAAAAATACGAGTACATCAAAATATCTCATTATAGTAGCAGATTTGTCTATTTCCCTGTAGTCTTAAAAGTTTTGCTTTAAATGTTTTATTAGGTGAATATAAGTTAAGAAATGTCATAAATCCATGGTGAATCTGATGTTTTAAAATCATTATATAGAAGCTACTACTAGTAAAGCTGTTTTTGTACAAAAAGATTATTTTGTCTGAGAGTAATGTATCACTACTAGAATGCTTTTTGGCTACTATTTGTCTTATGGGTTTCATTTTTTTTTTTTTTTTCATTTCATTACTTTCTACTTTTCTTTAGCTTGTGGATATATTTTAGAGAAGCAGCATACAGCTTGATGATAATTTTGCTTGTTTCCTTGTTTGCTTTTTCCTTTTCCAATTCTATCTGATATTCTTTACATTTTCACTGACCCGTATTTTATTCTTTTTACATTTGTAGTTATTGTGCTTTCAACACCTTCTGTATTTTTATGTTCTCTCATTATTTTTTGTCTCATTTTATGAATTGATTACATTGTTTTTAGATTTATTTTATTGATTATATATATTAATTTGAGAAGTATAAACATAATTTGAAAATTTACTGTGCACATTTTACTGGATATTAAATTAAATAATACCTTATTTGTTACTGGATAAACATAAGAATCTTAGGAAATTCCACTCTGATTATTTTAAGTGCCAATATTGTCCAGTAGTTTATGTATCTTCTTTTTACAAAGAGTAAAAGCAAACAAAAACATCATTATTATAAGGATTACTTTTATATATTATCTATTAAGTTGTATTTATTTCCCCAGAGGGAGTGTTACAGCACTCTTTCAGCTCTGCCATCTGCAGACAGCTTAAGTATTAACACCTCAGTGGGCCCTCTATCATTTTGCATGAGGTGGCTGCTTTCCATCAGTGTGGGCAAAGGGTAAGTGTGACAGCCTTTTGTATTCACACTCGTGGCACCTGAGCTCTTGTATGGCTTCCAGGAGAAATGGTGTCCCACAAGCAAATTGTAGCATGGTAAATGCAGGCAATTTTATTGCCAATGTAGGTGACTCTCAGTGGGAAGGGGAGCTGAAAAGGGGATGGGGCAGGAAGGTAATCTTCCCGTGCAGTTCGGGCAGGGGACCCACTGCGTTCCACTCCTCATTGGAGGAATTTTATATATATATATATATATATATATATATATATATATATATATATATATATATGTTTGTGTGTGTGTAGTATATAAAATATATAATTATAAGTATATATAATTATATAATATGTAATGTATATTTCTCTATATAATATAAAATTATATTACATGTATATTTCTTTTTTCATTTTTTCTTGGTATTTCAGTTGAAAGTTTTTCTTGACCTGGCTTCATGTTCACTTTAGCTGTGTCACATTTACAGATGAATCCTTTGAAGTCATACATCATTTCTATTATTGTATTTCATACTTCTAGGATTTCCTTCTGATTATTTTATAGTTTCATCTCTCTGCTTGCATCATCCATCTGTACTTTTATTGTGTCTCTTCATTTCATTAGAATCTATAATATATTATAACCTATAATATATTAATCATAGCTCTTTTAAATTACCTGCCTGATAATTCCTACATCTGTGTCACATTTGAGTCTGGTTCTAATGTCTGCATTTTCTCTTCAGAGAGTGTTATATTTCAGAGCTTTTAGCATGCCTTCTCAATATATGGTGAAAGCCGGACATGATATATTGGATAATAGGAACTGAGGTAAATAGACTCTTACTGTGAGGATTTATGCTAACATGCCTGGGAGCTGTGAAGTTTTTTTTTTTTTTTTTTTTTTTTTTTGTGACGGAGTCTCGCTCTGTCGCCCAGGCTGGAGCGCAGTGGCGTGATCTCGGCTCACTGCAAGCTCCGCCTCCCGGGTTCACGCCATTCTCCTGCCTCAGCCTCCCGAGTAGCTGGGACTACAGGCGCCCACAACCGCGCCCGGCTAATTTTTTTTTGTATTTTTAGTAGAGACGGGGTTTCACCGTGGTCTCGATCTCCTGACCTTGTGATCCGCCCGCCTCGGCCTCCCAAAGTGCTGGGATTACAGGCGTGAGCCACCGCGCCCGGCCAGAGCTGTGAAGTTTTTAAGGTTTGTTGTAGATGTAGGTGCCAGAAGCTTCCATGTCTTTTAGTGTCCTTGATTTTTCTCCCCCTTTGACCTTGGGCTTCTGTAAGTACCCCTTCTTATATAGAGTCTGTGTCTTACACCTCTTTACCTGTTATCTTTATTACTGTACCACAACCCTGGTGTTAAGTTGTAAGAGAAGGTAAGTGTTGTACAGTCACATAACTAAACTTTAGTCTTTAAGTGGGTCTGTGTCTCAGGACTATGACATCATATTTTAAAATGTTATCACATTTCAAACAAATATGATAGCCCCTCCCCAAGACTATCTATCTATCTATCTAGATAGAAATATATACAGAGAGATATAAATATATTTCTTTTTGCATTTTTTACTTTTGGCATATCAGTTGAAAATTTCACTTCAGCCCTGTCAAATTTACAGATTAATCCTTTGAAGACATATTTCATTTCTATTATTGTGTTTTGTACTTCTAGAATTTCCTTCTGATTCTTTTATAGTTGTCATCTCTCTCCTTATATCACCCATGTGTACTTTCACTGTGTCTCTTCATTTCATTAGAACCTGTATTAACCATAGTTATTTTAAATTTCCTGCCCTGATAATTCCCCCTTATTTCCCATCCTCTTCCTTTTTATAGCATTTCGTTTGCTTCTTTAGTGCCTTAAATATTATTTATCATACTTTCTCTACCTTAGATGAGATAAAAAAGGTGGAGGGAACTACAGTTCCAAGGCATTACCTATCACCAGCTGTTATAAGGGTTCAGAATTATGCATTGGCAAAGTATTTTCTCCTAAAGAGTAGACTTTTTTTTTTTATAGAGAAGACTCTGGATATGCTTATTCCCCAATGCACTGAGCATCTTTATTCCTACCGCCACACAAGGAAGAGAGAATTCTTCAGAGACCCTAACAAAGAAAACCTGGTGGGGTTTCTGGAGGAAAGGATGAAAATGTGGGAGGTCTTTCTAAGACTATAGCCTCCAGGAGTTCCTCATTTTTGGCTAGCCCACACTCAACCTTAAGTAAATCAAAATTAGTATTGAAATGTTCCCAACAGTTATGGCTTCAATGGCTCTGTTCTAAATAAGGCAGACCTTAGTTGCTTTATCTTCCTGGATCAATTCGTCTCTACAGCTTTTCAAGTATTAGTTTGTCCTTAAAGTTTGTTTTTTGATGGGTCCAATAAAAGTAATTGATTCCAAGTTTTTCCAACTATTTCTTGCTGCAAGGATAGAACAGATGACTTTTAAGAACATCATGTGGTCAATTTGATACCGGAAGTCCCCAAGCGGTCTTATCTAAATCAACAGTGTAATTGCATCCCCTGCCAAGTGTGATATATATTCTATTCTGTTCTTTCTTCACCTTGAACTTCTCTGCACTTTTTGATTACTAACTCCCAATCCAGGGTTCTCTTTTCTTGTTGTGGCATAAATTATGAATATCAGAATCTGATTCATACTTCTGATTCTGGGTCCAGATCACCTTTTCAACTTTCTACTATCATTCTTCTACACACTCTTCTCTACTCAGTGTACACATAAAACAATTTCTGAAACTGTCTTTGCAAGGATTATGGCAATAAGAGGGAGCTAATGTCACCGACTGCATCTTGCTTCGAAATCTAACTCCTTTCTTGTTCTTGCAAGTAGGCCAAGTTAACTATGGGAGGAATTTAGTCTATAGTTTAAATCAATTATGATAACAGCCCCTCCCCTAGACTAACTTCCTCCTTGCTCAGAGACCGAAACTATTGCATTAATGAAAGGCCACAAGGTTAGAATTGTGGTAAAGGCCTGAAATCTCTTAAGACATAGACAGAAGTTAAATGGTAACCAGCCATTGTTCCTTAGCTTGCTTTTCTCTAATTGTTTACTTACTGCTAAGGGAGTCACATAACTGGGGTCCAGAAGATTTATAACGTCCCTAAATTGCTCCTGTAGATAATACCACTATTATGAACTTCAGGACTAGTCTTTAAGATATTTTTCAGTTTGCATTCTTGTGGACCAGCTGATGCCCACTGAACTCACGACCCATACCAAGGAACTGACTCAACTTGTCCTGCAACCTCCACCCAGAAACTGCCTCAGTGTAGGAAGATAGATAGTTTCTATACCCCTATAGTTTCATTACTAAACAATCAGCAGCCTCCATTCCTCACTCTCTTGCCTAGAAAATTATCCTTAAAAGCCTCAGCCTCTGAGTTCTTGGGGAGGCAGACTTGAGAAATTTCTCCCATCTTCCTCTCTCAGCTGCCTCGTGATTATTAAATTCTTTCTTTGATGTAACACCTGTTGTTCTCAGTGTATGAGCTGTTTTCGGACAGAAGGCAAGAAGAATATGTTTGGGTAATAATATTTTCTGCCAGAATTTCAAATAACTGGTATGAAAATAACTACACTTTGGCACATTGTTTTGATTATTTTTTTTCCTTTTTGAATGTAACTTTTCCTGAAATTTACTTTTTATTTTTAGTTGCTCAACCTAAGTTTATATTTATAGTATGCTACTGACTGTGCTTTCACCCTCTATTTCTCCTCAATTCCAAGAACTTCCAAAATACATTATTATAACTTTAGGACTTTAGACCTCTTTTGGAGTTGATTGCGATTTTCAGTTCAATCAATTTTATATGCTACCATTCTGAACTCCATACTATAACCCCAATATGATTGTGTAACTTGTATAATTACAGAGGCATTCAGGAAAATTCCTGTAGATATTGCTTCTATCTAGATTATAACATCATATTGATCTACCTCTTGTTTTGTTTTACTCAGAGCTTTAGAGAAAATGTGCATGGCTTTAGAAACAAACCTCTTCATGTAAAATCTAGCAGCTGTATAATTTTGAATGGCCAAATTCCTTAACTCTTCTGAGCTTTTAAAGAGCTGCCATATTATACAACCTCACAGGGCACCATTTACACAGATTCCACTGTAAATGATACTTTCCAGAGGTACTACACGGTGGTTCTAATATTTGTATCAATTATAAGTAACAGGACATTTAACAGGGTATCTCCTCTTGTCTAAAAATTTCATACAAATTCCTGCAACTGGGAATAATCGCTGATAACTGCTTCACATGTACTAAACTCATCCATTCAGAACATATTAGGTAGCAGTACTAGTGTGCCTGTCATCAACCTCCAATTCAAATTCAAATTATGTCAAAGAAGACTAGAAATTAGGAGATAATTTTATCACAGTAAGGAGTGTTTTAGATTTCTTCTCTCCCCATGAGGTTGTAGGAGCATATTCTACAGTGGCATAAAGTCAAAAGGTATGGTACAAGATAACTTCTTATAAGTATGGGCTTTCTTCAAGAAGGGAACGCTCACATCTTACTGCCTGCCTTACTACAGAAACCAGAGACAAATGCTATGAAAGATCTTTTTGGCAAAAATGGACATGTGTTCCATGAAAATACTGAGCTAACCAAGAATACAGAGCCTGCTGACTGCTTTCTACCTGAGAAGTTCTATAAATAGTAGGCTGATTGGAGCGGCGTCTAACAGCATGGCAAATAGAAAGGGCATTGGTAGCAGCAACCTTCATATCCATCTTCTGGAGTGGCAAGGATGAATGAGTATTCCATAGAGTCAAGTGAAAACAAAAAGTTTGTTTCAAGCCATCTTTATCTAAGAAGGTTTCTGCTGAACTGCAAAGACTTTAACATTAGAGGCTATAGTTCTGCTTGGGACAGAAAGCGAGTGGTTTCAAGAACTGAGCCAAGGAATATCACATCCATGTTAGAAAAGACAGCAGTGAGGAAATCCTTGATGGCCTTATAAGGACCTAAATATTTACTCTATAAGAGTTAGCATTTGGACACTGCTTTTAGTAGAACACAGAGTAGCTAGCTAATGTTAACTATGAGACCAGAGCAGCATAAGTAAACATATCTGAATCTCTGGGTCTCCAGTTTCTCCTTATTTTTGCTCTGACTCTAGAATTAGAGTGGGGAGTGGGAGCCTGGGCCTAGAAGAGTGAGAAACAATTTTATGTCCCTCCTTTCCTTACAGGAGGGTGTCTATAAACAGGAGTCAGACTTGGACTGAAATAATCAAATTTGTTTTTACTAGATATAAAGTTGAAGTTTTAATTCATATTAGATTAAATATTTTAGTTCTTTAAAAAATGAGTTCATGAATCAATCTATATCACTGAATGATATTCTTTATAAAATAAATGCTGAACTGGATCACTATTAAATCTTTATTTTCACTGAAATAAGTATGACGTAAATCTGGGTGGACTCCCAAGTCGATTTCAACTTACTAGAATGATATTATATATTTATGAGATAGAGATGCCATGCCAATCTAGCTTGTCATTAGTTCTTTATTATTTCCTACTAATATTTCTGGAAGGTTCTACATAGACATATATTAAAAATAAATAGTTTACTAAATATCTTTTTTGCACTTATCAGTCTCATGTGTATACAAAAGAAAGTACCTAGAAGAATAAGAGACTGTTCACAAGTAATTTACATTTAACTAACAGAAAAAAGCAAAGATATAATTTAATAAATGTGTTAATAATTGAACATATACTTTAAAATATATGATTTAAAATAAACTATTATAGGACAGAAGATACTTTCTTTTTCAAAGTAAATTAGTTATACAGGAACAATCAACAAAAACTATTAACGATAATATAACACTAAAAATCTGAGAAGCCTACATGAATATTCTTGTAATCATATCTCTGCCCCTGAAAAAGCAAGTAAAGCATCTTAGGATAATAAATATTCTTTTAGGTTTTGCATAGAAAGTATTTACTTTTTCTTTCTGATTCTCTTTTGCTGCATTTTTTTGTCATGACATCATTCTCCATTAAACAGAAGAGCCACGGTATATTTGAGGCCACTTTCCTCTAAAGATTTCCTTATTTTTTTGAAATGTTTTAAAAATGATCTATCACGCAAAGACATTTTAAGTTTACTATTAATCCGATTGAATTTTAGAAAATATAAACCTTTATGCTGATATTATTAAAAAATTTCACACTAAATCAAAAGTGACCATACTTTCTTTTAGAAAGTAAAATAAAGATAGAATCCAAATCCCAAACTCAACTACTAGAAAAAAAATCTTTTTGGGGAGCACTTAGAATATTTTATATTTAAACAATGAACAAATAAGATAGGTTTCCAATTCTAGCAGAACTTACATATCTGAATTATTTATAGAAAAAATAAATCTAATTTCTAAGCAAAATCTCTCACAAGGGATGAGACAAAAATAATTATCTTTATTTCAGAATTTTACTCACATTTTTGAATATGCAATTTGTTCCATTTGGAGTAGAAATGTTTTGATAGGCCACCTTGGCAGCAAGAAAACAATTGCATATATTCCCTTCTGGAAGAAATTACAAATTGAATAATTTCCTTTTAAGACAAAGCAAAACTAATTCTTTATAAGATGATAGAAAATTATTTTAAAAATCAAAGCAACTTATCATTTGCCTGTGCTATATGTGTGATATTTGTAGTTGGCATTTGAAAAAGAATGTGGTAGGAGAGAGGAAGAGAGAGAGACAGAATGAGGGAGAAAGTTTGGGGAGAGGGAAGGAGGGAGGCAGACAGAGATAGAGAGAAGGAGGAAGAAAAGCAGGAGAAAGGGTAGAAGAAGGAAGGAAACTGGGTAATTTGTATTTCAAGGGAACAAAAAAAAAAAACCCAAAAAAACAAAAAACCACTATGCCAAATCCAGTGACTAAGAATGTGATAAAAAATTTTGGTACAAAATATGTAGTATAGAGGTTACAGACTTCTTTAGAATGTAAGTACCTCAATGGCACAGACCATAAACCTCGCAATTCTTAAGAATGTTTATTCCTAAAAATGTTTTGCAGCATAGTGGAAAGAACTACAATAAGCTAGTATCCAGGAGTATTTGATTTGGATCTGGCTGCGTAACTAGTTGACTACTAAGGAGATATGGATAAATTCTGTTAATATCACTAGACCTCAGCTGCTTCACACGTTGTTCTGCTAAAATTAAAATATCTAACAAAAATATCGTTGAAGTATTAAAAATAGCTACCAATTGATTAATAATATTTATTCATACTGTTTAAAAGGGAAGTACATTGATGCATTTAGGTCATATTTGTATTTTTCAAGCCCATCTATTTAATGGAAATACAGACTTAGAGCTTCACTTGAGTAGATATGTTTAGGCTCAAATTTAGTCAAAGATCTGTAGTCATATTTATTAAAAGAATCCAGAATGTCATGGACCCAGGAGTACCTGTGTTGAAATTTTGAAACCATATTTGGAAAATTGTTCCTAAAATTAAGCTAACTTTTATAAATTTGTCAAAATAATATACATGTGGATTAGACAAAATAATTTAGATACAATGCAGTGAAATGAATTAATCATTTTACTACACATAGTAAATTTTTAAAAAGACTAAAAAAGCCCAAACAGTTATCCAGAGATACCATTTGACATCTATAGGCTATATGTAATTCATATGATCTTAGTGCATTAATTTGCCTCAGCAGAAAAGAAAAATTAAGTAGTCACTATTTAATGAAACTGTGGCTCACATATTGAGCTAGAAATACATGACTGTATATTTTTGAAGCTCAAACATTTGTGTGACATGTTACTATCTTCATTTATTAAAGAATAATGAATAACGTTCTATTGAATGACATTCTGTTTTTTTTTTAATGTGTATACTGTACTGCCAGAATTTATAAGCAAGAAAAAAAAAATGATTCTTTATTACTATCTTATGCTAGACTATGTTGTCAGAAAGAGCATTGTGGAGAAATGGGGCTTAATTTCCATCCGGGAAAAAAAAATCTTATTGCACTTACAATTACTTGTATTACACTAAGATTTTCTACTTTTTCAAAAACATAACACATCAGTTTATAATTTTATATTCTGCAATAAAATTATCAAGTAGGCTTGATTCTCAGCTTATAAAGCAACACATTATTTCAGTATAAATGAATCTGCAGGAGATGCCAAGTTGTAAGGGGATTTGAAGAGTTTGAAGTAAGAGACAATATACTTATTATAAAGTTGAACCAATTGAATATGTATTTCCATTATAGCTGATACTACCTTATAATTATATATAAACTTATATTTATTTACATCCTTTTTAACTTACTGAACTATACATTTCATGAGGGAAATAATCTATTTTTTTTACTCAGTATTTAGGAGAGTGCTCAAATTTGAGCAACAAATATTTGTGAAATGAGTGAATATACAAATGACGGGCTAATGATATCTAGTTATGCTATCAGAGATTTTTAAAATAGCTATTTGAATTTTAACCACCAAACGAAAACAAATCATTTCATTTTTAAGAGTATTATCATGTTAGTAGAAAAAATAGGAAGGAAAATCTGACTCTCAGCTTCTTTTTTCTCCCAAATTAGTTAAATATCTTTTCATTTTAAGGTTGATTGTGGTTGCAACTTCGGCTGAGATCTGTGTGTGTGTGTGTATAATTGTATTAAATATATAAAATGTACACATATAATTATATATGTAATTTTCCAAAAATAAATTGTGATACAAACAAATAAAAACCCCAGACAGTGAGAATATAAGTATTCCTTGAGCATTTGTTTACAGCACATTTCAATAAAAGACTCTGCATTATTAATACACAAGTCTCTTTTTCTCTTTTCTGTAAAGAAAAAATGAATTTAGCCATCAACAATTGGCCTGAAACTTATCTAAGTTCTTCATGGTTGCAATGTTTTGCCAACTTACATTGGACTGAGTTACATGGGATTTTTAAAAGCAAATAAATGAATGTAATCTTACACTAAGAGAAAGGGGAAGGCTGGAAAGAATTCTCTTATATAAGCACTGAACCTATTTTCTATGTGGCATGTTTCCAAAGTGATAAAGGAGAATACCAAATTCTAAACTGATATAAATATGCTGCATATACATGCAGCAGATTTCTGTGCCAGCACTCAGGAGTGCAGTTACATTCAAAGCAGGAAGGAAAAATGAGAGTGTGGGTGTAAAATCCCAAATCACTACTTTCAGGAGAATTTTTGCCTTGTCAGCAGTATTCTCTTCAGTTGGAAAAAGTACTCTTTGTGTATTTGCATATGTTTGTGGGTATGTTCGCACACAGATTTACCATATGTACTACCATGGCCAGAAGGAGGCATGTGGATGTCCCAGGGAGACTAATAAACTGGCAATCCCTGAAAGCAGTATGTTTTCATTCATGTAGAAGAAGGTTGACCTCTACCTGGCAGAAAAGGAGGGAGAATGATT
This sequence comes from Macaca mulatta, assembly GCF_049350105.2. Lineage (NCBI taxonomy): Eukaryota > Metazoa > Chordata > Mammalia > Primates > Cercopithecidae > Macaca > Macaca mulatta. The sequence continues at coordinate 133,925,758 of NC_133408.1, read as the reverse complement.
AGCCTCTTCCGATTTTCTCAAACAGTTTACCACTAGCATCATAATCTACTTGGCAAAACAGTATTTATAGTTCATGAGGTCTATGTTTAAGAAAGAAGTATAAAGTTGCTCTGTTGATATTTGATGCCTTTCCTGTGTTGTACTCATTTGCTTAAATAATCAAAGAATTTTCCCCCCTCATGTAATTCTTCTAAAAATGATCTTGCAAACATAATATTCTCTCTATATTTACATTTTAGTGATTTTAGAACCTGTTTTGGATTTTGATCCTGAACAATGACCTAAGTGGCCTGACGCCTGAACCATTTTATTAAATCGCAAACCTGTTCAGCCTAACCTGTCAAAGCAAGATGGAAGCAACCCATTGAGCTTCTGCCATGAAAAGCCTCCTTACGGTGGAAACGTCTGCACCACCTTTTATTTCTTTAGACTCTTTAGAAACCTCTTGACCTCATTTTTCTCCTTTAAAATTCTGCTCTCAGAAAAAAAAAAAAAAATGGTTATACTACCAATATGTACACTCTGGAGTGTGTGAACAGGTAATCTCTCCTCAAACACTATCCCTATTCAGATATTCTAAAGGCTTTAACAGCTTCTTTTCTTTTAAAATATATTGTAAAAGCCAAAAGACAATTGAGAAAAGGGCTTTGTAAGTGGCATAGAATATCTTAATGGAGTCATACCACATAATATACTTAGGTATTTAAAAGAATTAGTTTTACTTTTTGGAAGTCAGTATATTTAATTTTATGAGTTTGAAGTTTTAGACTGATATGGTTAACTTACTTTTCTAACACAAGTAAATGATTGCTAGTCTTTATATATTTCTGGTAAAGGCCAGATGTGGAGTAATGGTTGTTTGTGTATATAAACTAATGTACATTCAGGAACACACACGCGCATGTACACACACACACACACTACCAGCAACCTCTCTCTATAGATTAAAATGGGATAGCAGACTTCGGTAAATGTTCTTTGTTTATCACTTCCCCTGAAGTTCATAAACATGCAAACACAAACACAATTAAAATCCATGCAATAATAAATATTCTAAGCTATTATAATGGCATTTGGAAACATTTCTTTTGAAATATAGACTCAAAGGAAATTGCAAAACTAGTACGAAGAGTTCTGTCTACTCTTCACTGAGGTATCCTAAATGAAGATATGACAAACTTAGGACATTGATTGGTTACTGCTAACTAAACTATAGTGTTTTCATCATTTTTAAATCTGCATTTATTTGAGAATATATACAGTTCTGTGCAATTTCGTACTATGTATAAAGATATATATCCACCACCAAAATAAAAATACAGAAGAGTTCCATCACCACAAAACAACTCTGGCATGTTATCTATGTGTACTGTATCCACAACATCACCACACACATATCCTGTCACCTGGCAACCATTAATATGTTCTCTGCCTTTATATTTTTCTGATTTCAACAACATTATCTAAACAGGACTACACAGTATATAACATTTTGAGACTGACTTTTTCCGTGAAGCATAAAGCTCTTCCATTCAGATTGTTGGATATATCCTATACTACATTCCTTTTAATCGACGAATAATACTCCATTGTATGGACATATGAGAATGTATGAATATTCATATATTCACCAAAGAAAGAATATGTGGACTGTTGTTAGAATTTTTCTATTAAAGGTAAAGTTGATATGAACATTCATGTACACTTTTTTTTTTAATTTTACTTTTTTGATGTGAACACAAGTTTTCATTTCTCTGGGATAAGTGCACAAGAGATATGCATGTTTAGATTTGTAAGAAACTGCCATACTCTGCAAGAGTGGGCGTACCATTTCACATTACCAGCAACAATATAAAAGACATCCAGTTTCTCTGCATTCTCTCCTCCTTTTAATATTATCACCATGTTTTATTTTATCTTTTAAAATAGATATATAGTAACTATCATTGTGCTTTTCATTTGCATTTCTCTAATGACCAAAGATGTTAGAAATATTTTCATGTGTTTATTTCGTGTTCTTATCATGGTCATGTCTTTTGCCTGCTTTCTGATTGGATAGATTGTTTTTCTACTTTTGAGTTTTGAGAATTCTTTATATATTCTAGATATAAGACCTTTTTTGTTAATTATGTGGTTTCCAAATATCTTAGCCAGTCTGTGGTTTGATATTCATCCTCTGTACAGGGGTCTTTTAACGTGCATACGTTTTTAATTTTGATGAAGTCTAACTTGTTAATTTCTCTTTAAAAAATGGATTGTACTTCTTTTTTATCATGTCTAAGAATTCGTTGCCTGACCCTGGGTCTCAAAGGTATCCACTTATGATTACTTCTAAAATTTCATAGTTATGTGTTTTATATTTTAATATATGATTTATTATTTTAGTTCCAATGACCTATGTGTCTTTTACTCTATTAACATTACACTGACTATCACTGTAGCTATACAGTGAGAGTTAGCTATACAGTGAGAGTTAACAGTAGGTAGAGTGATTCTTCCTATTTATTCTTTCTAAAATTTGTTTTGGCTGTTCTAGCTTCTCCGGCTTTCCATATTAATTTTAGAATCAGTTTTTCTATATGTGTAAGAAATTTACAGAAATTTTGCTAGGACATTTATTAAACTTACAGATCGATTTTGGAGAGATTGACATTTTTACAGTCTTTAGCCTTTCAATCCGTGAATTCAGCATGCCTTTCCTTTTATTTTGATCTTCTTCAATTTTTTAATTAGTGTTTTGTAATTTACAGCATACAGTTTGCATGTTTTGTTACATTTATAACTGCGTATGCCTTTTGAAAACATGTGAATGGTATTATGTGTTTAATTTGTGTTTCTTCATGTGTTGGTCGCTGGTATACAGGAATGCAATTCTGTGTGAGTGAGTGTGTGTGTGTGTGTGTGTGTGTGTGTATGAGAGAGAGAGAGAGAGAAAATCGTGTATTTTGCCCCATTGCTGAGCTCATTGTTTCTACAAGCTTTTATTTTATTTTTACAGATTCCATTGGATTTTCTGCAGAGACAATTATGTCATCTGCAATAAGAGACATTTGTATTTTACTTTTTTCCATTTGTATGCCTTTATTTTCTTTTCTCATCTTGTACTGATTGGGACTTTTGGTATTTTATTGAAAAGTAGAAGACCTTCTTGCCTTGTACTTGATTTCAGAGAAAAAATATTGTTTTTTACCATTAATTTTGGTGTCAGCTGCAGTTTTGTTTTTTAAATAGATATATGCTGTTTATCAAATTAGGAAGTTTCTTTCTATTCCAAATTTGCTAGAAGTTCAGTTTTTAAAAAATTATTTATCATGAATAGATATCTGTTGAATTTTGTCAAAGAGAACAGGATCCACTACTGGTGGTAGTTAAAATTAGCTACAAGCTCTTTGGATAACAGGCAATACCAATTAAAGTTGAAAACAGGCATACTCTATGGACCAACAACTCCAGTCTTAGGTATATACATGAAAGAAATTCTTGTATATGTGATCCAGGAATCATATATAAAAGCCTGCAGCAATGTTTATTATAATAAAAGACTGGCAATGGTCCCCTAAACAGGGATCAACTCAAACACCCATCATCAATACAATATCTGTATTATTATTGTATCATATAAGTATTTTAAGTATTATATAAGTCTTGTGTATTATACAAGTATATAAATGAAGTATTGCATACATTGGAATAACATTCAATGGTGAAAATGATGTCTTACAACTAAATATACTAAATATGGATAAATCTCTAAAAGTATAATATAGGGTGAAATAAATGACCAAAGGATATATACAGAATGATATCGTTTATACAAAGTAAACAATAAAAATACAGGCAAATGTATAGGACTACATGCTCGCAAATGAGATGTTCCCGATAAGTCCTGCTCTTGCAAAGGAAGCAGGGCGTTCCTTCCCTGTAAACAGGGAGGACAAAGGAGCCAGCTGCAAACAGCAGACCCTGGGGGCTTGTTTATGTGTAAACATCTTGAAAATCCAGAAAGTCAGTGAAAGGTCAGAAAAACAACAATGTGTCTTGTGACTTGGCAACATTCCACAAACGACTGTATAAAATAAAGCAGAGCGCACCATACGAGGTGGCCGCCATGTTTGTCTTGTCTTGTGTTGTCTTGTGCGTTCATTCCTTTGTTTAGGAAACATGCAGACCCCAACAGGCAAACAATATAGTTTAAGAATACATACATAGATAATAATAGTACAAAAAAACAAGGAAGTAATTAACAAAACATTCGGGATTAGAGATTCCCTCCTCAAAAGTGATTGAATTCTATGGCAGTGAGAAACAAGGGCCTTCTTTGGTACCAGCAAAGTAATACTTTTTAATCTGTGTTTGCTATACAGGTAGTTATTGTATTACTAATAATTAAACTGTATTTATAATTGTATATTGTTTTTATATGTTGTATATTTTCAAATAAAATATAATAAAATAATAAACAAAAAAATGGTATTGCTTGGTTTTTGTTGTTGTTGTTTTTGTTTTGTTTTTGAGATGGGGTCTTACTCTGTCACCCAGGCTGGAGTACAGTGAGTGACCATGGCTGGCTGCAACCCTGCCTCCCAGGCGCAAGTAATTCTTGTCCCTCAGCCTACGGAGTAGATGGGATCACAGGCCCGTGCCTCAATGCCCAGATGGGGTTTCACCTTGTTACACAAGCTGGTCTTAAACTCCTGGTCTCAAGCAATCCTTCTGACTCAGACTCCCAAAGTGCTGGGATTACAGGCTTGTGCCACTGCACCCAGCCTCCATTTTTTTTTTTTTTTTCCTTGTCCTTTTTCTCTGATGTGGATCCATGGATGATACACACACACACACACACACACACACACACACACACACACACTTCGTGTTGGCTTTTGCTTCACATTCTTTGTGACTTAACCTGGTGTCTGATCAGCTCATAAACTAAATGAAGAGAGTAATGTGTTTTCTTTATACAGTTCTTTCAACAATGATGTATTTTAATCATATTTCTTGTACATCACAGGTAATTAATATATATAAATATTGTCAGAACTTCCTGTGGGGTTGGGAGAGTGGAGGCACAACTTAAAGATTTTGTAAATTAGTTTTCATTTTTGAAAGAGCTTCTGGAAATTTTATGAAGTCTAGAATTTATTATAATTAGGTAAAGCCTTTTACTATCTATTTTGAAAGATCAAGTAGTCAACAGAAAAAATAAATAAGTTTAACTTCTCTATATATTAATAAGGCAAAGTGAATGAAAGCTTCATTCATTTGATAAGTGAACAAATAAAATTTAATTTTAATTTTTTACACAGGGAAATAAATTCAGAGAGACATGTAACTTAATGACATTTCTTACAAAAAGCTTATGATATTAATAATTTTCTTTAAAAATTGAGTTTATAAATGTAGGCACACAAAAATTATAATTCTGTTAAAAGATGATATAGGTATAGGGTTGGGCACCTGGCTCAAGCCTGTGATCCCAGCACTTTGGGAGGCCAAGGCAGGTGGATCACGATGTCAGGAGATCGAGACCATCCTTGAAACCCCGTCTCTACTAAAAATACAAAAAATTAGCCGGGCGTGGTGACAGGCACCTGTAATCCCAGCTACTCTGGAGGCTGAGGCAGGAGAATGGTGCGAATCTGGGAGGCAGAGCTTGCAGTGAGCCGAGATCACGTCACTGATCTCCAGCCTGGGTGACAGGGCGAGACTCCATCTCAAAAAAAAAAAATAAAATAAAATAAATAAAAATTCATATATGTATAAATGTTTATTCACCAAATATGTGGAACAATATACTCAATAGTCTCTTATTTTTGAGGTTTAATTAATTGGAATAATAAAGCAGTATATTTCACATTAAATCAGACCTTTAACTTTATTAGTAAGACCTCTTTTATTCAGGAATAAGATCAGCTGGGGTGGTTTTTATTCATGAAGGTCATCTTTGTATCTCCAAATGTGTGTTAAGCTTTTGCAAAATATCATTATAACTTGTATGAACCATGTGACCTGGTACTAATAATACACAGGCATTTATCATGAAAAAAATATGTTCTGTTCTCCCTTCAGGAATTAGATTTCTTTTTGTATTTGTGAATAAAAACTTGCCTTGTAATTCATTGAATTTTATTTTTAAAATACTCTAATTTGTGTTCCAATTTGCAATACATTGCTCAGACTTAGCTATTAATAGAACTATGCTCCAAGTAAACATATAGCATATTGCCAACGTTAATGACCACCCAATTGATATGTACTTGCTGATGATAGAAAAAGTGCTTTTTTACATGATTTTAAGGATGATAGGAATAGCAATTATAACATTTATATAGAGTATTTTGCAGTCCACAATGCAGTCTAAACTGATTGACTATTGTAGAGTCAACCCTTAATCCTTACTATTATTTTGCAGATTGAGAAAGGAGAGTCAGAAAGCCTAAGAAATGTACCAAAGTTCCATAACTTTCAAATTTTGGGTGACGAATCTTTGTGGTTGTGCAACATTTGTGTTTGTCTTATAAGCAAACGCAAATGGCTCTAGACTGTTATTTCAAGAATATTTGTAGGTAGAATAACCAAGATAGACCAAATGTAGGGAACTTTGCTTGAAGCCCATTATAAAAGATCAGGACTCTTTCAGCTTTATGGTTCCCAACTGTGATGCAAACCTATTGTGTCTGCTGCATCCATACTGACTGTTCCATATTGGTCCCTTGGGAATTAGGGACAAAAGACATAGGCATAAAAATGAAGCCACAAATAACAAAGTTATTTGTCTCTGATTCAAGAGTTTTGTGTCTTTCAACAGCACCTATAAAACTGTAGCCAACTTCTTAGTATGAAGGTACTTCAAAATCTCAAACCGTTAACAGTTCTTGAAAATAAATTGTGCAGCAGAAGAGCAAAAGATTTCCTTTATTTCATGGTGTGGTACACATTTTATATACTGTGATGGGTCGTAACACAGCAAATTAACATAGTCAGATGCCTAAGATATATTTTCTACATAAAAATGAAAGATATATGCTATTGTATCCTAATCGGGCTAAGTATCCTATGTACAGTCATTTTGGTTTTATGTATATGTTTGGATATAAGATGTCTCTGGAATGATATGAACAACTGACTACAACAGTAGCATCTGGCAAAGGAAACTACATAGTACAACAATAGGAATAAGATTTCCTTTTCAACACCATACACGTTTGCTCTTACTGAATGCTACTTGATGTGGAAGGCAGTATATTATAATGGTCAATAAAATCAAGGTCTCCGGGTTCACAGACTGTGTTATATTGATTCAATTTATTTAAAATTAACTTGTATATGCTTCAATGTCCTTAATTGTAAAATTGTGGAGTTATAATATTTCCTAACATGTTGTAAAAATTGAGTACATTTTTACTTTAAAGGCTTTAATACAGTGCCTTAGAGTAAGAGTTCAGCAAGTGTTAGCAATAATTATTCAAAATAATTTAAAAAGATTTTCAAATAATTTTTGCTTGTTCATATATTTCTAAATTAATTCTGAATGACAGAGTATTTCATTATGTGCATACAAGGTATAACAGCAGTTGAAAAGACTGACAGAGTACTCTGTGTGTGTGTGTGTGTGTGTGTGTGTGTGTGTGTGAAGTCTTCAGTTCAGACTGAGACTGAGATATAAATTACTGATGCCAGAACATACATTTTGAATATTTTTTATTGAGGGGATGTAAGAGAACACTGGTCGTACTAAGAAAAGACTAATGACGCCACAGATACTGTAAGGAAATGACACAAGAAATTTTCAAGAGTGAAAACACAATCTATTCATGACATATTTGTTCCTTAGATGAGCACTGCTTCAGTAAATGGTTAACAATTAATTATTTCCCCTTGTTTTTCTTATGTATGTATTTATCCATCAATTCAACAGTTATTTATTCAGCACCTTCAATCTTCTAGGCCAGCTGAATAATGAAGAAAAATGCTAATCAAATAATGCACTATTAAAAGTACTTAATAGGTACTCCTAGAGCCCTTTAACAAGCGTGGGGATTAAGGTTTAAAAAGTTCACAAAACTTGCTGAAAGCCACATGGCTCATTTTAAAGTTCCCAAATGTTGATTAAAATGTTATCAATTTTTGAGGCTTATGCAATATAATCACTGAAAATAACTTATTTCAGTGCTTATAATGCTGATCACAGACATACCATCCTTTTGAACAATCTGTGATAGTTCTGAAATTGACTCACTCTGGTATTGATTCTTTTTTGTAAGTATAAATCTCACTTATACAGATAATACATCTCACTTCTACCCAATAGTATCCCCACTAGCATCTTCTACTCCTCAAAAGGGGAGTAGATAGGGTGTTTATGAAACTAAAGTTCTAGAAGTTCAGCCTTTTGGTTCTAGCCCTGAGCACCTAAAGTTAAAATGAATTGGAAAAAATACCCCTTTGTTTTGTAATAACTGGTTGACTATACATATTGGGTCTTAACATATGTACCAGAAACTTAAGTAACATCTGCTCACTTGTTTGCTTTCAGCCAGACCATGTTAACCCTGGGATGAAGCCATTGTTGTCTCAAATTAACACAAGTATTTTAGTCACATCCACAGGGTCAAGTCACATCACTGTAGTAATGCCCACTACTTTTCTCATTTTCACAATTTCTTCTAGGAATTCTAACTCAAGAAAATGTAGTCCACATATGATCTCTAGTCAAATTAGGACTTGCAAAGAAATATGGACAAAGTATGAATAACTGGAAAAAAAAACGCTACTGGCTTCAGATGAAATCCATTACCCAGCATCGTTTTTCTGCTACCAGTACTTAAGCATCCCTCCCTGATTATAACAATTCTGTGGACACGACCAAGACCAGTGATGTTGTAAGTTAGGCCAGATCTTACAGGGAAGTCCCATTCTCGACTAACATTGTGTCTTTCTTATCTATGGTGCCACGTGTTAACAAGATATATCAATCAGATAGTCAGAATAGTTGGGCAAGATACATCAAGACCTAACTCAGTTAAAAATGTGAGGCAACTCTATAGAATTGTGACAAGGAATTCTGCTAAGGTATTTCTATGAGAAAGAAAGATCTTGGAATTTCACACTCTGCATCCTCTTTAGAAAAGCTACCTAAATTTTCATATGCCTAAATATCATTATATCTGTTTGTGATAGTCAGAACTCTAAGATAGTGCTCCCCAAATTTCCAGCCTCTAGAGTACACATACCTTTTCCCAGTCAATTACCCCCTGATCTGGGTGCTGCTATAAAGGATTTTTTTCAGATGTAATGAAGTTCTAAGACTTTAATTGACTTTAACAAGGGGAGAATATCCTACCTGACACTGACTGAATCATGTTAGCTGTTAAAAGGATCTAGCTTTTGCCAGTTAGAGAGATTTGAAGTACAAGAGGAATTTTAGATACAAATTTCCTGTTGCTGAGTTTGAAGATGGAAGGGGTCTCCTGGTCTCTGGGAGATGTAAGAGATTCTATCTGAAAGTCAGAAAGGAGTGGGGACCTGAGTCTAACAACTGCAGAGAACTGAAAGAGGACTTCAACCTTCTGATGAAAATGCAGTGGCTTGACACATTGATTTTAGCCTGTGAGACCTTGGACAGGATCCCAGTCACACTGTGCCCAGATTTCTGACCTACAGAACTATGAGCTAATAAATGGGTGTGGTTTTAAGCCACTCTGCGGCAATTTATTATGAAGGAACAGATAAACAATATACAGTTTGGCTATGCTCTGAATGCAGCTTTATTGCACTATTATTTGCTTTTTATAACTTTTTCTATTTTCTAGTCTTTTCTTTTACCTGGTAACTGTATTAGTATTTAAAAAGTTTAGTAGTCTATCCAATACATTACAAAAGTGAGGGAGAGTTTGAAGAGCTTGGATATAAATGTACAAATGAATAAATGTCTCCTGCCAACATTCGATAGGATTATTCCTGAAATTTTGTCTAAGTACACATGTTTCCATAACATTGAACAGACATTTGCCTAACTGCAACAGCAAGTCAGTTTTTTAAGCCTCTTTCTATTAGGGGCTCAGGAGCGTTGCTTGATTTTCTTTGGCATTTTCTACCATATGGAAGACTTGAAGGTCCAAAGACAGTTACACCGACGCTGAAGTATTTAGCCCATGTACCACTTCAAGGGAAGTCAAACTTTCCATAACAATCTTTCATTTATTTCATAGTTTCCAAGACTTTTCATTTCTGTGGCATTTCCTTAGTGTGGCTAAACCACACTTCAACTCTCATCCTGGCAACAACTCTGCTTCCTGGCAAGTGCTCAGTCATTTAGAGTCGACTGTGGGTTACATAGCCTGCTTTATAGTCGACCCCAAAACATCATGATCTGAAGCTGTTTCAGCATTCCAACAGCCTGTCTTTGCTCTGCTGGAGCAATCTATCGCCACTTAGAACCTCTGAGATAGACAATGAGACCTTGTACACTACCATAGGGAATAGCCTGATTTATTACTGGAATGTTTACATAATTTGTCATTTGTTCATTTAACTTTATATTCCCAGTGAAATAATAAATGTTAAGAACTCATAAATATTTACTGAGTGCATTAATGATTCTTTGTATTCTAATTAACTATTACAGTTAGCAAGATACATGTTTTTTAACCATAAAAAGCGGTATTCAAATTTCACTTCTCTGCTATGTCCTATACATTCTATAGAAGTGATATAGGAGACTGCTTGAGAACCAAGAAACAAAATTAAACAGGTTAAACTTCTAGTCCCCACCCCTACCTCCATAAGATAAGGGCCAATTAAATTTACTTCTTATACAGGGCTTTCCTGTATAATGTCATTTATACTAATGAAACTTTGAAAACCACTGTGATATGAAATGAATGTTTATACCCCCAAAACATTCATATGTTGAAGCCCTAATCCCCAGTGTGACTACATTTGGAGACAGAGCCTTTAGAGAAGTAATTAGATTCGATGAGGTCATGAGGAAGAGACTCTTACAGGATTAGTATTTTTGTAAGAAGAGACACCAGAGCCTGTGCTTTCTCTCTCTCAGCCATGTATGGACACAGTGAGATGGCGGCAGTCTATAAACTAGGAAGAGAGCTTTCACCATAAACTGACTATGCTGGCACCTTGATCTAGCATAGCTGGCACTATGCTAGACTCCAGAACTGAGAGAAATAAATGTCTGTTGTTATTGAATCCTGAACTGACTCAGACACACTGATGAAAGGAGTTCACATGTATTGAATGCACACAGTTTTAAAATTATATTAAAGAACTAAATCCCCCTAATAACCATGAGATGGTGTTTTTATTATTATACACATTTTACAGATGAAGGGAACAGGAAAGAGACAGTACAAATACCTTACCCAGGATTTCCTGGCTGCTAAGTGAAAGAGTGTATTAATTTCCTATTGTTGTCATAACGAATTACCACAAACTTGGTGGCATAAACAACAGAAATTTATTTTCTCACAATTCTGCAGACCACGAGTCCAAACTCAAGGTACTGGCTACATTCCCTCTAGGGGCTCTAGGAGATAATTAATTTCCTTGTTCTTCCAGCTTCTGGTGGCTGCAAGAGGTTTGTGCCCACACTGCTCCAATCTCAGCCTCTGTCTTCATATTGCCTTCTCCTCTGTATTGGTCTCAAACATTCTTCTGCTTTTGTCTCAAAAGGATTACTTGTCACTGGTTTTATTCCCCACCTGAATAATCCAGAATGATCTCCTCATCTCAGAATCTGTAACTTGCTTACATCTTCAAAGATATTTTTTTCCAAATAAGTTAACACTCATGGGTTCCAGGAATTAAAATATGAATATATTGTGCTGGAGTCATCACTCAAACTAGTACAAGGAGCCACAATTTAGACCAGGCAATTTTCTTACAATGACTGTAAGGGATAACAAATGAATTAAGCAGCATTTTAAAATCTAGATTTAAAGCAAGTTGGTCCTATTTTTGTATTTATCCTTATACCTTTCACAGAGTGCATATGAAGACCTTCAAATAAAATCTCACATGTAAGTTAAATTGCAATAAGCAAAGCATCATAACCCCAAATTATGCTACATGTATAAGGATTACTGAACTCTTCTGATATAAGTTCCTCTTAGATCAACATTGACTCTTTCTTATAAACACTATCTAAAAATACCAGTAGATATCCTCATACCGATGTATCTCAATAAAATATTTGTTGATTGTTTTGTTAAAAGAAATCTAAGTACACCTCCCAATTAAAATAGTTTTCTCTAATTACCCAATATTATTAAGAACTAAGTTTATTGCTGGAGATAGCATCTAGAGATTTGCTGGAGAAATTTTACCGGGGTAAATGATATTTTAGATGCAATACAAATACTTCCTCTAGGCCTCTCAGTGATGTTCTTTTGGAGAAGTCACATTGGATCCCCTGTGATATATTTCATTGGAAATACCCAGTTAGATTGCCTGATTGGTATATATAAAATATGGCATATAGAAGAAAAGATGTTGAAAGTCTTTGACAAATATATGCAATGGCAAAAGTATTCTTGTATCAAAAGTTGGCTATGAATGCCAGAAAAAATAAACTTTTTTTTTTTTTTTTTTTTTTTGAGATGGAGTCTCACCCTATCGCCCAGGCTGGAGTGCAATGGGCGATCTCAGCTCACTGCAAGCTCCACCTCCCAGGTTCACGCCATTCTCCTGCCTCAGCCTCCCGAGTAGCTGGGATTACAGGCGCCCGCCACCGCGCCAGGCTAATTTTTTGTATTTTTGGTAGAGACGGGGTTTCACCGTGTTAACCAGGATGGTCTCCATCTCCTGACCTCATGATCGGCCTGCCTCAGCCTCCCAAAGTGCTGGGATTACAGGCGTGAGAAAAAATAAACTTTTAAAATACCGTTTTCTGTCAACAAACAGAATCGAAAATATGTTGAGTGTTCTGCCAGCCATTTTCATTTTGTTACAACTATTCCATCATTTTTAGGACTGATATTATATCCTCTCTTTATTATCTTACCAAACATACCAGAGGTTTTGCACTAAATTTCCTCTCCCTTAATTCTTTTTCAATAGTATAAACATTTCTTTGGCATATAACCTCATTTAAATATTTTCTTACTTTAATTTTATCCTGAAAACCACATGTTAATTTTTAAGGCAATTCTTAAATGAAAAATGTATAATTACTTAGTATTTTTGTGTAAATCAAATAGTATTGATGGGGAATTAATTCTTGTGGTTATATTCTGCAAACAAAATCACAAATGCAGAAACATATTTTGCATTTCATATAACTTTGAGTGCCCCATTTTAGATCCTAAGATGACTGCTATAAAAAGGGAAACAAGTGCAATATATGCCAAGAAAAGAAAGAAAAATAGAGACACTTTAAAAATATTAGGAAATATGTGACAAATCTGGGTGCTATATTATTACTCATTCTTAAGAGTTTGAACATTACTAATTTAGAAACAAACTGAGATGTTGTTTTCTAAAATAGCATTTTGCTCTCACTTTTATTTTAGGTTTCAGACATGTTAAATTCTTTCCTGGATTATAATGTATAAATTATGAAGTTTTTAAGTAGGAAAAATGGAGCAAACTAATCATATAAGTGCTCAGGTTCTCTTTCCTAAGCCCTTAGTGGAGAGTCAACAATTTACTTCAATCTCCAGAAACAGAATAGGCAATAAGGACATATAAACATTTTATCTAGCCGAGAATGGTATAGTAAGGAGGAAGGCTTATCATCCAAGGTACACACTAGAAGATGTAATGTTTAAAAGAACACTCTTTTTAAATAGGAAACTACATCACGATCTCTCACAGGTTTAGAAGAAGAGTTTGCAGACTATAAGATATTGAAATGTTTAATGCTAAAACAATATTATCCATATTAAGACTATATTAAATATTAGACAAGAGTCTGTGGACTAAATGACAGCATTTTTTTCAGTGTTAATTTTGGAGGTTTTTCAGGTAATATTGTGATAACATAGAAAAATTATCGTTTACAGGAAATGTACTCAAGTATCTATGGGTGATCATGCATTATGCATTCACCTTACTTTCCTCCAGTTTAGTAAAAATGTTCTTTGCATTATTATTGCACCTTTTCAATAATTTTGAAATTATTTCTTGGTATAAAGAAAAAATATATTACCAGGGCAATTTTTGGATTAGATGTAGCTCAAATAACAAGGTTACACATAAAACAAAATGTGGTAAAATATGATCCTGAGTAACCTATAGTATTAACTTATAAATAAATAATACATGGAAACTATAAGAAACAATAATATAAATTACTTTATTTCCTTATTTTTTCCTTTAATTTTAACAGTGACTTTTCAAAATTTCAAATAAGTTTATAATTATGGGGGAAAATTGCAAAAATAGTGAAAAGACCTTCATGTTGATTATCCTTCATTTATACTATCTCAATTGTAATCTTTTATTATATTGCTTTGTCATGTCTCTATTTTATATACTTATCATTATTACTATTGTTATTCTGAATCATATGGGAGTAAGTTGCTGAATTACTCCTAAATACCTGAGTGCCTATTTCTACTTTACTACTCATACCAATAATGCTAATAATGTCCTTTAGAGCATAAAGAAAAAAAAAAAAAGTTGTAGTCCAGAGTCCGATATCCAATGGAGAATTACACTGCGTTTACGATCTGGAAGAATTCTTCAGTCTTCTTTTCTTGTCTTCCTTGATCTTGACATTTTTTGAAGATTACAATTTGGCTTTGGAGGTATCTATTACTAAAATATCCTGATATAAGCAAGAAAGTCTCTTTCTGGGTATTTGCCCTAGATAAGCCACCTATAAATATATCTGAACTTGGAGAAGCAACGTAAAGAATAGTTAGTTTTAGAGTTATTTAATATTTTTAAATATGTATGTATACAGCTTTAATAAAGATTGAAATTTTTTAAAAAAGCAATAAAAAGTAAGTGAAGTCAATCACATAACTGACAAGCCCCATCTTACCAATTATTAGTAAGGAGAAAGACAATTTGATTTTAGTGTTTAAATACAAGGGCTGAGCCCCAACCTGACCAGGCTGCCAAGTTGCTATGTCTGCTCTCAGGCTTCCTTTCACAAATACTCCTTGGATAATAATGACCAAGACTGCTCAGGAAATCAAATTTATCCTTTAAGGTTGGTTTTCAGTTTTTTTTTTTTTTTTTTTTTTTTTTTTTTTTGCCTCAAACTCCACTTCTAATTCATGATTTCTTACTTGGCACGTTTCCAGCAGGTGGGGCCTTTTGTTTCCAAAAACTCTACTGTTGTACAGTGTAAGACTCTGTTCTCCTCCGAAATCATCCAGCATTTGAGAAATGGCATTCTACTTAAGGCAATGAAACATAAAGGTCCAACACAGGTTCTTCCTCACCACACAAAAGTTATGGAGACCAAGATATAGAAATCAGGGTGGACCAGCATTCTAGAGTAAGACTCCCAGGACATTGTAACCTTGGATCTGTGAATAGATTTCAGACGGTTCATGAAACTGTATGGGCAAAAACTGTACACTTATTTCACTAATTTCTAATAAAACTGAGCACTACCTTCACTTAACAAAGTAGTTAACAAAGTTTAATAAGTTTAGCAGTATCTGCAGTTTTTCACTGATATCACAACATGTACACAAGTTTAATGACTCTTGGCCTGGTGAAGTTGTTCATGCCTGTAATCCCAGAACATTGGGAGGCCGAGAAAGGAGAATCACAACTTGGGGAGACCTCATCTCTACAAAAAATAAAAACAATTTAAAAAATCCAGGCATGGTGGTGCATGCCTGTGGTCCCAGCTACTCCAGAGGCTGAAGTGGGTGGAAAGCTTGAGTCTGGGTGGTCAAGGCTACAATGAGTCTCGATTGCACCTCTCCACTCCAGCCTGGGCAACAGAGTGAGGCTTTGTCTCTCTCTCTCTCTCTCTCTCTATCTCTCTCTCTCTCTCTCTCACACACACACACACACACACACACACACACACACACACACACAAGATTCTTAATGGAAGATCTTTCAGTCCTTGTATATAAAGTTGTCTTCACAAAAGCAAGTCGTGGTACACATGTAACTGAATTAAAAGATAGTTTCATGTGAGAAATAGACATTTTTTGTAGATAAATTTGCAGAAAGCCAATTTAATAAAAGTCAATTTGCCACAAAGAATCAACTTACCTATCAACTTAATAATTTTTTAAACTGGTTTTAAAATCTTTCAAAATTATTGTGCAAATATAGCTGACCAATTACTGTGTTAAAAGTGCTTTTCCATTTTATGGAATATAAAATGTTCATAAACTGAAGAGTCAAAGAGTGTTTAGTTGATATATGTAGTCAATGTAAATATGTATTTGATTGGGAGTAATAAAAATATCATCATGATCATGTTGGTGTGATTTGTTCTTCAAGAAGAATTATACATGATCTTCTGAATAGAGACAGAAAAAACTTTGATATGATTCAGCATCCTTTAAAAGTCTGGAAAATAAATCAAGTGAAAGATAACAGCGGGAGTAATAGAGAGTGAAGGCGACCTATCTAGAGTGTGGCAGCAAGAGCTCACATACTAATAGACAACAGGTCAGTTGTACATTTTTGAATCCCAGGTGAAAAGGTTGTATTCCAACATAAGAAACAAGCTACTACTAAGCTGTATGCACAGACTGCCCTTGCTTTACCAGGCCCTGGCTAGGTACTCTCCCTCTGTAATGGTAGCTATCTAGGGCAGTCTCCCACAGTGCCTGCTTCTAGTGTTTGAGAAAAGGTGATATTCCAATATTTAACTTCCTGTCCTCCTAAAAAGTTCTTTAACTAACTTGCAACATAAATACTAATTTTTTTAAAAAACCTGAAACTCATAATTCAGATATTTATTAGTTGTTCTACAAAATTTAGATTCTGAGAAACAAAAAGAATAATATTTTTGTGGCATTTTGCAATGATTTTGAACTGGTTAATGGTTAAAAAAAAAAAAAAGAAAAGGTCAAATATTTTTACAATGTAAATAAATTTCTGGGGGAATAATTGTACAGGAGATGTGAAAGCACTTATGTCTAAACAGCGTGCTGTGTATAGTTGAGGTAGATGATGTTGTAAGAACCAGTCCTAAGCACAACCATTTAAGTCATTGCGTCCATGTACAAATTAGGAACATTATGGGAACTCTTCACAGTTGTAAAACCCTGAGAAATTTTCTCAAATTCAATACGGAGATCAAATCCTTCTGTCATTTTAAAACTCTAAGTATAACAATGTGAAAAGTCACATAAAAAGAATTCAGTGACAGGGAAGCCCAGCCCATTAATCCATTTCTCACCACAACATTATAATTCCTCTGGTTTCAATAAAATGAAAAAAAATATATAGTGTATAGTTTTGTTATCTGTTCCCCATATGAATGCTCTCCTTTTCTTTCTTGAAAATCTCTGATTTTTGTTTGTGAATCCGTGAGGTTTTGGAGGAAATGGCACTATTCGTATAAAACTGAGGTATCTTACCTGTTCTAGGGTAATCAGCATATGAAATAACCTAGAGAGAACAATTAATTTAGAAATAGGCCTATGCCTCAAGCCAGTCAAATGGAGCAAAAGTCAAGATTTGTGACACAAATTAAGCCAATACGGTAAGGATGGTATTTGAAAAATATATAGAACCATTTTTGCTAATTACAAAACTAATTTTAGTGAAACCAACACACAGAGGAAGGGAATAATGAGGAAATCTTAGGTAAATTGAGCTTTATGTCATTGTACATCTCTGTAGTAAGACTCAGCTTTATTCACAAATAATTCAGTTTGGATTAGTTTTTCTGTTACTATTGTCTGTAAAGTAGTCTAACTGGGCAAAAACGGTCCACTTTAAATATGATTTTAATGCAATAACAAACCACAGTGTACATTATGTTAGTAACTTTTTTATAAAATATAAAATTAGATCAAAAGCAAAATGTGATATACTTTTGAGCAGATATAAATTTTGTTAGAATGTATGTATAGTAGTTATTTGGCTTTATTAGGAATGTGACTGACTGTAGCTATTTGTCACACCAGTAGCTAAAATATGTTTTTATTATTATACTTTAAGTTCGAGGGAACATGTGCAAAACGTGCAGGTTTATTACGTATGTATACATGTGCCATGTTGCTTTGCTGCACCCATTAACTCGTCATTTACATTAGGTATATCTCCTAGTGTTATCCCTCCCCCGCCCTCCTCCCAACGACAGGCCCCAGTGTGTGATGTTCCCCTTCCTGTGTCCATGTGTTCTTATTGTTCAATTCCCACCTATGAGTGAGAACGTGTAGGGTTTGGTTTTCTGTCCTTGCGATAGTTTGCTCAGAATGATGGTTTTCAGCTGCATCCATGTCCCTAACCATCAAAGGACATGAACTCATCCTTTTTTATCACTGCATAGTATTCCATGGTGTATATGTGCCACATTTTCTTAATCCTGTCTATCATTGATGGACATTTGGATTGGTTCCAAGTCTTTGTTACTGTGAATAGTGCCACAATAAATGTACATGTGCATGTGTCTTTATAGCAGCATGATTTATAATCCTTTGGGTATATACCCAGTAATTGGATCACTGGATCAAATGATATTTCTAGTTCTAGATCCTTGAGGAATTGCCACACTGTCTTCCACAATGGTTGAACTAGTTTACACTCCCACCAACAGTGTAAAAGTGTTCCTATTTCTCCACATCCTCTCCAGCATCTGTTGTTTCCTGACTTTTTAATGATTGCCATTCTAACTGGTGTGAGATGGTATCTCATTGTGGTTTTGATTTGCATTTATCTGATGACCAGTGATGATGAGGGTTTTCTTCATGTGTCTGTTGGCTGCATAAATGTCTTCTTTTGAAAAGTGTCTGTTTGTATCCTTTGCCCACTTTTTGTTGGGGTTGTTTGTGGGTTTTTTTTTTTCCTTGTAAATTTGTTTAAGTTCTTTGTAGATTCTAGATATTAGCCCTTAGTCTGATGGATAGATTGCAAAAATTTTCTCCCATTCTATAGGTAACGTATTCACTCTGATGGTAGTTTCTTTTGCTTTGCAGAAGTTCTTTAGTTTAATTAGATCCATTTGTCAAATTTGGCTTTTGTTGCCATTGCCTTTGTTGTTTTAGTCATGAAGCTTACTCATGCCTATGTCCTGAATGGCATTGCCTAGTTTTCTTCTAGGGTTTTAGGTCTAACATTAAGTCTTAATCCACCTTGAATTAATTTTTGTATACAGTGTAAGGAAGACATCCAGTTTCAGCTTTCTACATATGGCTAGCCAGTTTTCCCAGCACCATTTATTAAATAGAGAATCCTTTCCCCATTTCTTGTTTATGTCAGGTTTGTCAAAGATCAGATGGTTGTAGATGTGTGGTGTTATTTCTGAGGACCCTCTTCTGTTCCATTGGTCTATATCTCTGTTTTGGTACCGGTACCATGCTGTTTTCGTTACTGTAGCCTTGTAGTATAGTGTGAAGTCAGGTAGCGTGATGCCTCCAGCTTTGTTCTTTTGGCTTAGGATTGTCTTGACAATGTGGGGTCTTTTTTGGTTCTATATGAACTTTAAAGTAGTTTTTTCCAATTCTGTGAAGAAAGTTATTGGGAGCTTGATGGGAATGGCATTGAATCTAAAAATTTCCTTGGGCAATATGGCCGTTTTCACGATATTGCTTTTTCCTATCCATGAGCATGGAATGTTCTTCCATTTGTTTGTATCCTTTTTTATTTAATTGAGCAGTGGTTTGCAGTTCTCCTTGAAGAGGTCCTTCACATCCCTTGTAAGTTGGATTCATAGGTATTTTATTGCCTTTGTAGCAATTGTGAATGGGAGTTACCCATGATTTAGTTCTCTGTCTGTTGTTGGTGTATAGGAATGCTTGTGATTTTTGCACACTGATTTTGTATCCTGAGACTGCTGAAGTTGCTTATCAGCTTAAGGAGATTTTGGGCTGAGACGATGGGGTTTTCTAAATATACAATCATGTCATCTGCAAACAGGAACAATTTGACTTCCTCTTTTCCTAATTGAATACCATTTATTTCTTTCCCCTGCCAGATTACCCTGGCCAAAACTTCCAACAGTGTGTTGAATAGGAGTGGAGAGAGAGGGCATCCCCGTCTGGTGCCAGTTTTCAAAGGGAATGCTTCCACTTTTTGCATGTTCAGTATGATATTGGCTGTGGGTTTGTCATAAATAGCTCTTATTATTTTGAGATACGTTCCATCAATACTTAGTTTATTGAGAGCTTTTAGCACGAAGCGCTGTTGAATTTTGTTGAAGGTCTTTTCTGCATCTATTGAGATAATCACGTAGTTTTTGTCGTTGGTTCTGTTTATGTGTTGGATTATGTTTATTGATTTGTGTATGTTGAACCAGCCTTGCATCCCAGGGATGAAGCTGACTTGATCGTGGTGAATAAGCTTTTTGATGTGCTGCTGAATTTGGTTTGCCATATTGTATTGAAGATTTTCACATCAATGTTCATCAGGGGTATTGGTCTAAAATTCTCTTTTTTTGTTGTATCTCTGCCAGACTTTGGTATCAGGATTATGCTGGCCTCATAAAATGAGTTAGGGAGGATTCCCTCTGCTCCTATTGATTGGAGTAGTTTCAGAAGGAATGGTACCAGCTCCTCTCGGTACTTCTGGTAGAATTTGGCTGTGAATCTATCTGGTCCTGGACATTTTTGGTTGGCAGGCTGTTAATTATGGCCTCAATTTCAGAACCTGTTATTGGTCTATTCAGAGATTCAAATTCTTCCTGGTTTAGTCTTGGGAGGGTGTATGTGTCCAGGAATTTATCCATTTCTGCTAGATTTCCTAGTTTATTTGCATAGAGGTGTTTATAATATTCTCTGATGGTAGTTTGTATTTCTGTGGGATCGGTGGTGATATCCCCTTTATCATATTTTTTTGTGTCTATTTGATTCTTCTCTCTTTTATTCTCTATTAGTCTTGTTAGCTGTCATTTTGTTGATCTTTTAAGAGTTTTTTGTGTCTCTATCTCCTTCAGTTCTGCTTTTATCTTAGTTATTTCTTGCCTTCTGCTAGCTTTTGAATTTGTTTGCTCTTGATTCTCTATTTCTCTTAGTTGTGTTGTTAGGGTGTCGATTTTAGATCTTTCCTGCTTTATTTTGTGGGCATTTCGTGCTATAAATTTTCCTCTACATGCTGCTTTAAATATTTCCGAGAGATTCTGATACACTATGTCTTTGTTCTCATTGGTTTCAAAGAACATCTTTATTTCTGCCTTCAATTCATTATTTACCTAGTAGTCATTCAGGAGCAGGTTGTTCAGTTTCCATGTAGTTGTGCGATTTTGAGTGATTTTCTTAATCCTGAGTTCTAATTTGACTGCACTGTGGTCTGAGAGACAGTTTGTTGTGATTTCTGTTCTTTTACATTTGCTGAGGAGTGCTTTACTTCCAACTATGTGGTCAGTTTTGGAATCAGTGTGATGTGGGCTGTGAAGATTGTATATTCTGTTGATTTGGAGTGGAGAGTTCTGTAGATGTCTATTTGATAGACTTGGTGTGGAGCTGAGTTCAAGTCTTAGATTTCCTTGTTAATCTTCTGTCTCATTGATCTGTCTAATATTAACAGTGGAGTATTAAATTTTCTCATTATTATTGTGTGGGAGTCTAACTCTCTTTGTAGGTCTCTAAAGACTTGCTTTATGAATCTGGGTGCTCCTTGCTTTATGAATTGGGTGCATATATATTTAGGATAGTTAGCTCTTCTTTTTGATTTGATCCCTTTACCATTATGTAATGGCTTTGTCTCTTGATCTTTATTGGTTTAAAGTCTGTTTTATCAGAGACCAGAATTGCAACCCCTGCTTTTTTTTTTTTTTTTTTTTTTTCTTTCCATTTGCTTGGTAGATCTTCCTCCAACCCTTTATTTTGAGCCTATGTGTGTCCCTCCATGTGAGATGGGTCTCCTGAATATAGCCCACTGATGGATCTTGACTCTTTATCCAGTTTGCCAGTCTGTGTCTTTTAATTGGAGCATTTAGCCCACTTACATTTAAGATTAATATTGTTATGTGTGAATTTGATCCTGTCATTATGATGTTAGCTGGCTATTTTGCTCATTAGTTGATGCAGTTCCTTTGTGGCATCGATGGTCTTTACAATTTGGCATGTTTTTGCAGTGACTGGTACCGGTTGTTCCCTTCCATGTTTATTGCTTCCTTCAGGGTCTCTTGTAAGGCAGGCCTGGGGGTGACAAAATCTCTCAGAGTTTGCTTCTCTGTAAAGGATTTTATTTCTCCTTCACTGATGAAGCTTAGTTTGGCTGGATATGAAATTCTGGGTTGAAAATTCTTTTCTTTAAGAATGTTGAATATTGTCCCCCACTCTCTTCTGGCTTGCAGAGTTTCTACTGAGAGATCCACTGTTAGTCTGATGGGCTTCCCTTTGTGGGTAACCTGACCTTTCTCTCTGGATGCCCTTAATATTTTTTCCTTCATTTCAACCTTGGTGAATCTGACAATTATGTGTCTTGGGGTTTGTCTTCTCAAGGAGCATTTTTGTGGTGTTCTCTGTATTTGCTGAATTTGAATGTTGGCCTGCCTTGCTAGGTTGGAGAAGTTCTCCTGAATAATAATCTGAAGGGTGTTTTCCAACTTGGTTCCTTTCTCCCAGTCACTTTCACGTATACCAATCAAACACAGATTTGGTCTTTTCACATAGTCCCATATTTCTTGGAGGCTCTGTTCTTTTATTTTTACTCTTTTTTCTATAAACTTCTCTTCTCACTTTATTTCATTGATTTCATCTTCAATCACTGATACCATTTTTTCCACTTGATCAAATCAGCTACTGAAGCTTGTGCATGTGTCACATAGTTCTTGTGCCATGGTTTTCAGCTCCATCAGGTCATTTAAGGTCTTCTCTACACTGTTTATTCTAGTTAGCCATTTGTCTAATCTTTTTTTCAATGTTTTTAGCTTCCTTGCGATGGGTTCAAACATCTTTACCGACCTCCTGAAACCTACTTCTGTCAGCTCATCAAAGTTATTCTCCATCCAGTTTTGTTCTATTGCTGGTGAGGAGTTGTGATCCTTTGGAGGAGAAGAGGCATTCTGGTTTTTATAATTTTCAGCTTTTCTGCTCTGGTTTCTCCCCATCTTCGTGGTTTTATCTGCCTTTGGTCTTTGATGTTGGTGACCTACATAGGGGGTTTTGGTGTGGATGTCCTTTTGTTGATGTTGATGCTATTCCTTTCTGTTTGTTAGTCTTCCTTCTAACAGTCAGGTCCCTCAGCTGCAGGTCTGCTGGAGTTTCCTGGAGATCCACTCCAGACACTGTTTGCCTGTGTATCACCAGCGGAGGATGCAGAACAGCAAATATTGCAGAACAGTAAATATTGCTGCCTGATCCTTCCCCTGGAAGCTTCATGCCAGAGGGGCACCCACCTGTATGAGGTGACAGTTGGCCCCTACTGGGAGGTGTCTCCAAGTTATGCTGCACAGGGGTCAGAGACCCACTTGAGGAGGCGGTCTGTCTGTTCTCCGAGCTGAAACACTATGTTGGGAGAACCATTTGTCTATTCTTTTACCAATACCACATTATTTTAATTACTGTAGCTTTATAATAAATAAGTTTTACACTCAGGTAGTGTCAGACTTAATTTTGTTCTTCTTCAATATTGTGGTGGGTAGTCTGGGACTTTTGCTGTATATATAAACTTCAGAATAATTGTGTCTATTTCTGCAAAGTAAATTAAGATTGCATTGAATTTATTTATCAAGTTGGGTAGAACTGACATCTTGACAATATTGAGTCTTTATCCATGAACACTGAATATCTTTACATTTAGTTCTTTTAGACTTCTTTCATCAGAGTTTTGTAATTTTACACATATACATTTTGCACATTTTTGTTAAATTTAAAAGTGAGGCTTTTTGGTGCTAATGAAAATAATATAAGTTTTAAAATTTTAATTCTAATTTTGTTTATTGCTGATATATGGGAATGTTTGATTTTGTATATATCCTTATATCCTGTATTCTTGCTGTAATTGCTTATTAATGATATGAGGACGATTTTGGTCTATTCTTTCACATTTTCTACATAGACAATCATGTCATCTGTGAACAAAGATAGTTTTATTTCTTCTTTCTCCTTACGTATACCTTTTGTTTCCTTTTCTGATCTTACTGAATTAGCTAGTACTTCCACTATAATGTTGAAAACTAGTGGTGAGAGGGGACATCAATGCTTTGTGGTAAATATTAGCATGAAAGCTTTTAGTTTCTGTACATTTAGCTGAATGTTTACTGTAGGAATTTGATAGATATTCTTGATTAAGTTGAAGAAGTTTTCTTCTATTCCTAGTTTACTGAGACTTCTATTTATCATATATAGGTGTTAGATTATGTCAAATGTTTTTGAAATGATCATATGACTTTTCTTCTTTACATCAATTGATTTCCAAGTATTGTATCTGCCTTGATATCTAAGATAAATTCCACTTGGTTATTGTGTATAATATTTTATATATTGTTGGATTTGATTGCTAATATTTTTTGAGGATTTTGCATTTATTTTTTATTTCAGATATTACTCTGTTGTTTTCTTGTCTTGTGATGTTTTTGCCTGGTTTTGGTACCAGGGCATTAGCCTCATAGAATGGTTTAGAAAATATTACTTCTACCTTGTGAAGTAGCATATAGAGAATTGGTATAATTTCTTCATTGGAAGTTTGGTAGAAATCATCAGTGAATGCATCTGTGCCTGTGCTTTCTGCTTTAAACATTTAATTATGGATTCAAGTTCTTTAATAGACATAGGCCACTTAAAATTGTATGTTTTTTTCTTGTGTGAGTTTTGGCAGATTATGTCTTTCAAGGAAATTTTTCATTTCCTATAACTTACCAAATTTGTGGGAATCAAGTTGTTCATGGTATTCCTTTATAATCTTGTTACTATACATGAGTTATACCGTGATGTCTCCTCTTTCATTTCTGATATGAGTCTTACAGCTACATTTCTCTTACCCTAGCTAGAGGCTTACTGATTTTATTCATCTTTTCAAATATGTAGCTTTTGGTTTTCTTGATTTTATGTTTTTAATCTGATTGATTTCTGCTCTAATTTTATTATTTTTTTCTTCTGCTTACTTTGGATTTAATTTTCTTCTTTCCCAGTTTTCAAAGATAAAGTTGTGGTGATTTATTTTTGATATTTCTTCTTTTCTAATATATGTTCTCAACGCTATACATTTTTCTCTAAGCACTGATTTGCTGCATCTCACAAATTTTTGATCAGTGGTGTTTTTATTTTTACTTGGCTAATAATATTTTTGAAATGTGTATTCTGTTGTTGTTGGATTTTAAAAAATATATAGAAGTCTGTTATATCCAGTTGATTCATGATATTGTTGGGTTCAGCTAAATCCTCACTGATTCTCTGCCAGTTGGATATGTTCATTTCTGATTTTTAAAAAAGTTCTCCTATTATAACAGTGGGTTTATCTATTTCTCATTGTAGTTTTTGCCACACAAATATTGATGCTCTGTTGTTAAGCATGTACACCCTAAAGATTTCTACATCTTCTTAGAGAATTGACCCCATTATTATTATATAATGCCTCCTTCTTGGAGAATTGACCCCGTTATTATTATATAAATTTCTTTGCTCTGAAATCTGCTGTGTCTGAAATTAATATAGTTACTCCCACTTTGTTTGATTAGCATTAGCATGGGGTATCTTTCTTCATCTATTTACTTTAAATCAACTTGTTTCTTTATATTTAGAGTAGGTATCTTATACACAATACATAGTTGGGTCTTTTTTTATTCACTCACAATCTCTGTCATTTATTTGGTATATCTAGATCATAGTAATTAATCATGTTGTTGGATTCGTATTTATCATATTCATTACTGTTTTCTATGTGTTGCCTTTGTCTTTGGCTTCTATTATTTTCTTATACTTTTTTTTCTGCTTTTTATGGTTATAGTAAGGCATATCATAAAACTTCACTTTTCTTAACCTATCAGTTGTACTTATATTTTTTAGTTACTTCCTTAGGAAATTTTAATTCCTTTCTCTTCATTCATCTACTATAATGTAAGGAGTGTATATGTGTGTGTGTGTCAATATCAATAAATAAATGTTAAATGGATTAACTGAAGTAATTAAAGTAAGCTCTGGCACACAATTGTCCTTTGTAAAAAGTACATTAAAAAACCATAATACAGGTGAACTGAAAAATAATTCATTTAGTGTTATTCATGTGTAAGTTATTATTTTTAGTGTTGTAATCCCATTATGTATCTATTTGATTTTAGCTTCTCGCATAGGTTCTAAATTTCTAAACCAAATGGAGGACATACTTTTGACACTGCTGATACTGGCTTATTCCTTAATTATTCCTACAATTAGCCTATGAGAATCATGGAGCACAATTCATACCCAGTACAATAGAATTTGGCATACTTCTTTGCAATTGGTCAATTATATACCTGTGTCCTCAACCCCTGAGAGCAGAATGATGAATATTTGAGCCCCAGTATATCATATATACATGTAATTAATTTTTAAAAGATAATTCAATATTCAAATTTATTACAAAGGTAGCCAAGACAGTACAAGTGTTGATGACTCATAAACAGAACTACATTGACTATTTACCTTAGGTTCTTGAGGATTGAAACAACATTCTTTCTGTTTTTCCCAATAATTGACAGGCTTATATACATAGACTTGAATTAAACATTGATCAATATTAACTGCCATGAGCCTGTGAACCAATTATTGTTGTCATCTCAAACACAAAAATTAATAGATTAATTACTAAGATTTACCAAAATGGCTTTTTGAAGATCTATTTTTAATGTTGTTTTCTATTAAAAGCAGCTTACACAAGTTTCCTAAATCTATACTGCCTGCCACTAATGATAGTACCACGTCATCTTGGTAGAAAATTTCTAGAGTTTGAATGTTTGCCCCCTCCAAAATTCATGTTGAAAGTTAATTGCCATTGTAAAAGTATTAAGATATGAGACCATTAAGATGTGATTAAGCCACCCAGTATTATGGGTGGTATTAATGCAATTATGAAAGAATGAGTTTGGTTCCCTTTTTCCTCTGTGTCCTTCACCCATGTAATGAGACAACAAGAAGGCCCTTGTCAGAATGTCACCACCTTTATGTTGGACTTTCCAGCCTTCAGGTCTGTAAGCTATTACATTTCCATTCATGATAAGTTACCCAGTCTTGGTATTCTGGTACAGTAGCACAAAACAGATTAAGACAAAAAAGTTCCCTAATACTTATATAAAAATGAATAGTCTTCCTTTTAGTTCTTTTATTTCAATGATCAAGATTTGCTCACCCATCTGCCAATTCTAGTTTTGCTGTGTTATGTATTGATTAAAATAGTTGTACTTAGTTGAAACATTAGAACTCATAGGTAGTAAACATACGTAACCAGACAGTATTGAATCTGTGGTATTGGTTATAACTAAGGAACTATGTAGAGGTCAATTACTCTCACCAAATCACACCCACAAAAGTAGCTTAACTATAAAAGGAATATTTGATATTTGAGATATTGGTCTTTCAGGTCAAAGTAATTATACCGTCAAATTATAATTTCCATAATCTTGGGAAACTTAGAGCATAAGCTGCATAAATGATAACTACTACTACTAGAATATATGCACGTTTTTATAATCCAAACAGAATGAGAAAACTGTTAGCAAATTTTATTTTACCTAGGAAAATTATTCAAAATTATGTCATATAAAATATGATATTTGAATCTGAATGTCATAAACGAGTATAAAATATATGGGAAAACACAATGCAATTTATGCAATTTTGGTATCCATAAGAATTCAAAATTTAAAACCTAACTTATATTAAACTTTAGCAATGTTATCTACCATTTATAGCATTCTCAATGTGTGCCAAGGATTTTACATTAGTAATTTAATTTAGTCATCACAGTTCCCATGTCAACCAACCTAGGCTATTCCAAATTGCCAAATAAAGTAATTAAGGCTCTGAGAAGTAACTTAGCTGTTAAGTTCAAAATTAGATCTGTTTGACTAACTCTAAAGACTCGGCATGTTCTCTAAGCATATCATGCTTTATTCAGTTGGCCAAAGTTGTTAGGGAAATAGATTTGTTTCTATTTACCTCTTATGGCTGAAATTTAGAAACACTCAGGGCAAAATTATAAAATGACATTTAGTTTCAGTCTCAGAGTCAAATGGCCCAAAACACTCCTCAGATCTCTTTAAGCTGACATATATAGCATTTTGTATTCAGGGTAAATTTTTGGAAGTAAATTAATTCAAGTTAAGAGTTAAGTAATTTTAAGGATAAAGACTCATTTTGAGGAAGATTCAAGATTTAAACACCTAAAATTATTGAGTTTTTTCTCCAACATATTCTTCTATTTCAGTATATGATCTTATAATAGTGCAGCACTTTTTATTGAACTGGCCTGCCTCATGTCCTCCCTGTTTCAGCCCATTCTGCCAAGCACAACTGGCAAGGCATTATTCAAAAGTTTTTTAATAAACACAAGCTCTTTGAAAATAGAACCCAGGTTCCCAACAACCCATCAGCAGATGCATAAATGAGAACCACAAAGCTCTGATATGTATGGTATCTTCTAGAAATCATAGTCTTGTTTTGCCATAGTGGACCCCAGAATTTGAATTAAGGCCATCTTCATTATCTTCTCTTTTTCTCATTGCCTAAGGAGCTCAGATATGGGATGGAGAAAGGAGGTATGGGGACAAGTATCATGATCATCTATTCCAGCCAGTTGCTTCACTGCAGATTGATAGTCTTTGCAATATATAACTTAAGAAAATTCTAGTATTATGGTTTGTACAAAGCACATTGGGAAAATGATGTAAATGAAAATTGCACGGAATAGCAAGTACTAGTGAAGTTGTAAAATGATTGCAATAATCATAGCTGGTGAAAGTATAAATTATTACATCCATTTTGAAAAATTCTAGGGCAGCATCTACTAATGTATGTAACGTATAAACTTAGGTTATATACTAAACATAAATGCATATATATATGCATCAAAAGATGTGTTCATAGAAGCACTATTCATAATAGTCCCAAACTGGATAAACCTTATAGTATATTTATACAATGCGCTATCATATGGCAATGACAATAACAAGCTACAACAATTAATGGAACTCCATAAATGTTATGTTGAGTGAAATAAACCAGACACAGAAGGGTACAGTTTGTGTAACTGTATTTATATGAAATTCAAAAAGACAAAGCTAGTCTTTTGTATTAGAAGTTATAATATGGTTATATAGATATACTGATGGAAGTGAATGTTAGGCAACCCTGGTTTTCTGCTTATGTTCTATTTCTTGACCTTATTGCTTGTTACCTAGGTGAGTTTGTTTTGAAAATCAAAAAAAAAAAAAAAAAAAACAAAAACAAAAAAACTATCAGTCTATACACTTTGATCTGTATTAATTTCTACATGCATAGTGTACTTTAATATAATGCTTGCATTTACAAAAAAACACTTTTCTCTCTGGAGTATGAGAGTTGAAACATGTTTAAGTAACACTTATATTTTAAAAAAATATTTTACATAAAACTTCCCCTGTTACTCTCAACTTATCCTTATCCACGTAGCCCATCTCCCTAAATCAATTTCATGGGAGAGACAAAAAATGCTTCTGTTGATGTAAGTCACACTATATCTGATTTAGGCTTATTATGCAGCACATTCTGTCACCTCTGGTGTGACTTCAGGATCTATTCAAAAAGATCATTTACCTCTACATTTATCTTCCCCATTTACTCAATGTAAATTGGAAAACCTTTCTGGACCTTTGTTTTGCTGGGAGCTTTTATATTTTAATGTGGATTTGTCTAGCAATATAACAGTTTGAGTCATTTATGTTCTAAATTAGTTTATAAAAATAAACATAAAATTTACTGATATGGCAGGCAGGAGAAATATGAAAGAGAAGTATGGAAAGTTCATAGAGTGGATAGAACTGGTACTTCTCTAGTTTCACAGATTTATGTAGAGTTGAGATAAGGCCCCCTTGAGTAGGGTAGAGACAAAGAAGGCCTGTGAGTTAAATTAATATTATTCATACTATCTTTGAAGGAAATTTATAAATCTATTAGTAACTTTGGAGCAATGCTTAAAAATACTGTGTTCATCAATATAACTAAAAAATAACTATACTATAGCACACAACATATTTTTTTACTTTTTCCTTCATGTTTGCCTTCTTTCTTTTTTATTTTACTTTTATAATGGACAAATACTAATTTTACACAGGGTACATCGTGATGTTTCAATACATATAATGTGAAGTCATTAGATCAGGGTAATTAGCATATCCATCATCTTAAACATGTATCATTTATTTGTGTTTGCAACACTGAATATCTTCCTTCCAACTGCTTGAAATTATGTAATATAGCTAACTATAGCCATCCTACAGTGGTATGGAACACTAGAATGTGTTATCATTATCTAGCTTATAACCCTATAACCTTTAACAAATCTATCTCTATTCCTTCATTCCTTCCATTATTACCAACCTCTAACATCCTCTGTTCTACTTTTTGCTTCTATGAGATCAAGTTTGTTTAGCCTCCATATATAAATAAAGACATGCAGTGTTTAATTATCTTTCCCTAGTTTGTTGGAGGACATAAAGTCCTCCAGTTTCATCCATGTTGCTGAAAATGACAGAATTCTTTTACATGACTGAATAGCATCCTATT
Source organism: Macaca mulatta (assembly GCF_049350105.2). Classification (NCBI taxonomy): domain Eukaryota; kingdom Metazoa; phylum Chordata; class Mammalia; order Primates; family Cercopithecidae; genus Macaca; species Macaca mulatta. The sequence continues at coordinate 133,894,967 of NC_133408.1, read as the reverse complement.
GTGTGTGTGTGTGTGTGTGTGTGTGTGTGTGTGTGTGTGACATTTTCTTTATCCATTCATCTGTTGTTGAACACCTAACTTGATAAGACCTCAAATGCAAATGCAAAAATAAGCAAATGGGATTTTATCAAACTATAAAGCTTCTGCACAGCAAAAAAGTAAAAATACAACCTACAGAATTAGAGAAAATATTTGCAAATTACTCATTTGACAGGAGTTGATATATAGAATATACAAGGAACCCAAACATCTCACCAGAAAAAAAAAATAAAAAATAAAAAACACAATTAAGCAATGGTTCTGCGCTTATGTTTTGGTTGGTAGGCTATGTATTGTATTACCAACTCAGTTAGAGAGCTCATTATTAGTCGGTTCAGGAATTCTATTTCTTCCTGGTTCAGTATGGAAGGGTATATGTGTCCAGGGATTTATCCATTTCCTTCAGATTTTCTAGTTTATGTGGATAGAAGGGTTCAAAATAGTCACTGATGGTTGTTTGTATTCTGTGGGGTCAGTGGTAATGTCTCACTTGTCATTTTTCATTGTGTTTATTTCAATATTCTTTTTTTTCCTTCTTTATTAGCCTAGCTAGTGGTCTATTTCATTAATTAAAAAAAAAAAACTGCTCTTGGATTCATTGATTTTATTTAAATTGTACAAAAAAGAGCTGGTACCATTCCTGCTGAAACTATTCCAAAAATTGAGGAGGAAGGACTCCTCCTAACTCATTATATAAGGGCAGCATCATCCTGATACCAAAAGCTGGCAGAGACATGACAACAATAACAACAAAAACTTCAGGCCAATATCCTTGATCAACATTAACGCAAAAATCCTCAAAAAAATGCTGGCAAACTGAATCCAGAAGCACATCAAAAAGCTTATCCACCATGATCAAGTAGGCTTTATCTCTGGGAGGCAAGTTTGGTTTAACATATGCAAATGAATGTGATTCATCACATAAACAGAATTAAAGGAAAAAAAAAACACATAATAATTTCAGTAGTTGCAGAAGAGGCCTTCAATAAAATTCAACATCCTTTCATGTTAGAAATTCTCAATAAACTAGGTATTGAAGGAACATACTTCAATATAATGAGAGCCATCTATGACAAATTCACAGACAACAACATAATGAATGGGCAAAAACTGGAAGCATTTCCCTTGAAAACTGGCTCAATACAAGGATGCCCTGTCTCACTACTCCTATTCAATGTGGTATTGCAGTCATGGCCAGACCAGCCAGGTAAAAGAAAGAAAGAAAAGGTAACCAAATAGAAAGAGAAGAAGTCAAACTATCCTTGTTTGCAGACGACATAATCCCTATATCTAGAAAACGCCACAGTCTCAGCCCAAAAGTTCCTTAAACAACTTCAGCAAAGTTTCAGGATACAAAATTAATGTGTAAAAAGTCTCTAGCATTCCTTTACAGCACCAGTCAAGCTGAGAGCCATATCACAATTACCACACACACACACACACACACACAAACAAATATCTAATAATACAGCTAACCAAGGAAGTGAAAGATCTCTACAAGGAGAGCTGTAAACCATTGATCAAAGAAATTAGAGATGGCATGAACAAATTTAAAAAAACATTCCATGCTCATGGATAGGAAGAAACAATATTTTTAAAACGGCCACATGACTAAAGCAATTTATAAATTCAATGTTATTTTTATTAAAATTAGCATTGACATTCTTCACAGAATTAGAAAAAAATTTTTTTTGAAAATTCAGGTGGAATCAGAAGAGAATCCAAATAGCCAAGGCAATACTCAGCAAAAAGAACAAACCTGGAGTCATCACGCTACCTAACTTCAATCTATACTACAGGTCTACGGTAACCAAAACAGCATGGTACTGCTACAAATACAGACACATAGAACAATGAGACAGAAGAGAGAACCCAGAAATAATGCTGCACACCTATGACTATCTGGTCTTTGATAAATCTTTCAAAAACAAACAATGGGGAAAGGACTTTCTATTCGATAAATGGTGCTGAGAAAACTGGCTAGCCATGTGCAGGTGATTAAACCTGGACCCCTTCCTTTCTCCATACACAAAAATTAACGCAAGATGAATTAAAGACTTAAATGTAAAAACTGAAGCTACATGAAACTCTGAGAAATAATCTAGTCAATACCATTTTGGATACAGGAATGGGCAAAGATTTAATGATGAAGACACCAAAAGCAAATTCAACAAAAGCAAAAATTTAAAAATGGGATCTAATGAAAGAGTTCTGCACAACAAAGGAAAATATCAACAGAGTGAACAGGAAACCTACAAACAGGAGAAAAATTTTGCAAACTATACATCTGACAAAATTCTAATATCCAGCATCTATAAGAAACTTAAACAAATTTACAAGAATAAAACAACACCATTTAAAAGTGGCCAAAGGACGTTTACAGACACTAACAAGACGTACATGTAGCCAACTATCATACAAAAAAAAGCTCAGCATCAGTGCTCGTTAGGGAAATGCACATCGAAACCCCAATGGGATACCATCTCACACCAGTCAGAATAGCTATTATTAAAAAGTCATAAAATAACAGATGATGGCAAGGTTGTGGAGAAAAGAATGCTTATACACTGTTGATCGGAGTGTAAATTAGTTCAACCATTGTGGAAGACGGTGTGGCAATTCTTCAAAGACCTAAAGATAGAAATACCATTTGACCCAGCAATCCCATAACTGAGTATATACCCAAAAGAATATAAATCATTCTATCATAAAGACACATGCACACGTATGTTCAATGTAGCACTAATCACAATATCTAAGACATGGAATCAACCTAAATGTTCATCAATAACAGATGGCTAAAGAAAATGTGGTACATATATACCATGGAATATTATGCAGCCATAAAAAAACAAGATCATGTCTTTTTGCAGAAACGTGGATGGAGCTGGGGGTCATTATCCTTAGCAAACTAATACTGAAACAGAAAACCAAATACTGCATGTTCTCACTTATAAGTGGGAGCTATATGATGAGAATACATGGACACATAGGAGAGAATGACACACACTGGGGCCTATCAGAGGGTGAAGGATGGGAGGAGGGAGAGGATCAGGAAAAAAAGATAATGAATTCTAGGCTTAATACCTGGGTGACAAAATAATCTGTACAACAAACCCTCATGGCACACATTTACCAATATAACAAACCTGCACGTGTACCCCGGAACTTAAAAGTTAAATTTTTAAAAATGAGCAAATGATCTAAACAAACATTTCTCAAAAGAAGGAATACAAATGGACAAAAAAATAGTTAGAAAAATACTCAACCTCACAAATCATCAGGGAAATGCAATTCAAAACCACAATAAGGTGTCATCTCATTCCATTTAGAATGGCTATTATCAAAAAGACAAAAAATAAATGCTGGGAAGCATGCAGAGGAAAGTGAACTCTTATACACTATTGGTGGGAAAGTAAACTAGTACAGCCACAATGGAGAACAGTGTGGCAGTTCCTTAAAAAGCTTGAAACAGAGCTACCGTATGGCCTTCTTTCTTGAACAGAGGAACCAGTAAGTAAGTTACATGATTTTTCAGAATGCTTTGCACCTCAGATTTTCATGAGGTTAAGAATTCACAAAATATTTATGACTCTAAACTGCAAAATAAATTTTCAGGGAAAATGATTAATTTTTAACGCCATTTTCCTTTTTACTCTCTGCTTGCCTATTTACACATATGCACACAAGCATATTCATATTGTAAACAAAATATGCAATATATAATATAAAAACATGCAGGTAAATACTTTTTCTTAGGAGAAAAAAGGAAAAAGAAACTTTCATAAATTCAATGTAAATAGCAAGGGTGTCCTCCATTGCCATTGCTTCCTCAAGTACTTCTTGCCTTCTCCACACCACTGCTCTACTTTTTCAGTCACTGCTGGTTACCAACCCTGCCTGGTCTAGAAATTTCTATCACCATTCAGCTGACGCACCTTCTGCAAAAGCCACAGTCATGACCAGGTAAACCAGGGAGGGCGTGCTACTATGATAAGTGACCTCTGACCTTCATACGTAGATTTTAAAGACAAGAGTGGCCAGATAAAGAAAAATTGGCTGGGCACGGTGGCTCACACCTGCAATCCTAGCATTTTGGGAGGCTGAGGCGGGTGGATCACGAGGTCAGGAGATCGAGACCATCCTGGCTAACACGGTGAAACCCCATCTCTACTAAAAAACACAAAAAATTAGCCAGGCGCCATGGCGGGCGCCTGTAGTCCTAGCTACTCCGGAGGTTGAGGCAGGAGAACGGTGTGAACCCAGAAGGCAGAGCTTGCAGTGAGCTGAGATCGCACCACTGCACTCCAGCCTGGGCAATAGAGCCAGACTCCATCTCAAAAAAAAAAAAAAAAAGAAAAAGAAAAAGAAAAATGTGGAGTTACATATATACTTCCATATTACATTTTACAAGATTACACTTTCTCCCAGTTGGCTGAAAAAAATATAATTTTATCATTTAGTAAGTCTTAATAATCTACATTAGAATTTTTTTCTGTTTTTATTGTTATCCTTTCTTATTCATGTTTTCAATATAACACTGCTATGTATGGAACAGCATAACACTCTCTGCATATGTGCAGACTGAAGGACTCCTCAACAAATAATTATTTATGAAAGTGTTTCCTAGAAAATCTCATAGTTAAATGGGTTTTATTATAAGTGACAGAGAAGAGTCAAGTCAAGGTCAGCCAGTAACTCTGACCTCCCTGGAAAGCTGGACCTTAGCTAGATTTAAGATTTCATGCATTTCACAAATGACAACCATATACTCTTCCTTGAAGTGACATAGTAAGATAATAGTAAGGAATTTCAAAGCAGTTAGAAACCCATGATTTCCCCTGTAAATAGTGTTTTTAAGTGGATGCACATCTCTTGGTTAGTAATAGCCAGTAACCTGCAAGTTGCATTATTTACGACACACTTTCATATACATACTGCCACCTGCTGGTAACCGTGTATATATCATTCCACAAAAAGCCCTAAATCCTAATTTTTCAAAAGACTGGTTGTTTCAAAAGGCCAATGACTCAGCTTTGGATTTTAATGATTCTTTCTTTTAATAATTAGAGAAATGCACTGGTGTCAACACCTAGATTCAGGTAAATACTTATGACAATAATGGAGGCTTTTATGAAGGGTTTTGTAGTTTAATTGGATCAACTTTTTGAGATAAAAGCAAGCAATACTAGTGAAATATATGGTCAACTTTTTATAAATACACTGACTGAGTAATTTGTAACAGTCCTTTTATCATTTTTATGACTTTTAGTTTACAAATTTATTAAAGTTAAAAATATATGACATTCTTAATTACAACTGCTGTTAATATGGAGGGTGTATTACATCCCAACCATATTAATTATCTCTTTCAATCCTTACAACAGCATTATGGGGCATTTACTGAAAAATCCTCTTCTTAAAGATGAATTCAAGGACACAAAGCTGGTAAGTGGATTATGAATAGATCACTGAATATTGTGAAATATTAGACATCTCATAATCTAATTATGATCCTACATTTAATTATAATGGGCTCTATGTGACAAAAACACACATGAAGACCGGCAGCTATTTAAAAACACAAAATTGAACAATTAAAATATGTGGTCATGATAGTACATAAAATCAGTAAAGGCCTAAAATGAAGAATAATTTAGACATTTCAAAAAAGTTACGGAGTATAGAATTAAATCAGGGAGAAAAAATTGTTGAAAACATGTCTGTGATGATGATACCTATGCTATTATCTAATATAAATATAAGAAATCATTTCTAAGTAGATTCTAGTGATTAATAACTAATAAAACAGCAAAGACATTTAAAAAACATATATTTAGAAGACAAAGCAATTTCTAAAAAAGACATATTAATTCATTTCTTGAAAAGACTGTCACTTAAATACTGAATGGTGTCCCCTAATGTGTATCCATTTACATAGATTTTAGAGACACAAATGATGTTAGAAGGATGAGAAACCTGATTTGTTTCACCATGCTGTGCTGAAAAGCACAATGTAAGACTTAATCATATTTATAGTAACCATATGTTTTTTATTTTCTGGGACAGTCTGGATATCATATTTGCTTTTCAATAAAGATGACCAGTTAAATTTACAACTAATATGATTTCATTTTTATGCCTTTAGAGTAATAATATATCACTTAAATAAATACAAAGTACGGTACAAAATGTTTTGTTTTATTGAATGCACTCAATTTTTATTTGGCCAACATAATTATTCTTTGTGTTATTGAGCTGTTTTAGGATAAAGGAATTTGGTTGTATTGGTAACAAGTATGATTTAGAACCTTGAATTTTCTAGTATGTGCAGAAATGCCTCGTCTTATTAAATGATGTAAAGAGTGACCTGTAGTCAGGCTTAGGATTAATGAAATCCTATGCTGTCATTATCTTTTTACCTAGATCACTAATTTGAAACTCCACCTTTAGATGCCTACTTCTTTATTCAAAATAAACATAGCTTTATCCACTTAAAATGGAATTTTTCTGTAGAAATCTATATGTTTTATGAGTTGTGCATTATAGAACTTATATTATTTCATATGATCAGGTGTCATAGATCTCTGAGAAGACAGTTGATGCTGAAGGGAGAAGCAGAGGTAAACTTTATCTACCTTACTATTATGCTTATCTACATAATATGATGCTATTTTTGTTCAAATGGAACTAAGTTAAAGCTCATCTGTCATGCTCTCCAGATGGTTCCATAAATTACATATTGGTAGACTCTAAGATTATTATAATAGAAATAAATTCCATGTTAAGAAGCTCTTTCTCCTGAATTTTGACATTTAACTGAAATAGCTGTACAAGCTTTAAGGCACATTACACATATGTGTTATTTTCTTCTTTTCTCAAAGTTAACTATGACCAGGTCCATACATAGCTCATGTTATGCTCTCAAAAGTAAACTCCAAACCACATTTTCAACCTTATGTTGAATGTTTTTCTCTGATTGTTAATTCAACAGATGTTTTTTACAAAATTCAATGAAACCACCTTCCATTGTCACACTCACACCACAAAGCGAGTACATGTATGGATAAGACCCAAGCTATGCTCTTAAAAGCTTGTAGTCTAAGAAGAAACAAGTTAAACATAGGGATATGCTGATAGGTATTTAGCAATCAGCTCTTCAGGGAAAAGTGAGAGCCTGATTTGAAGTATTTGTCAATTATTGGTGTTAATGCTCCCACCATGACAGGTTTTAGGCTACCAAACTGAAGTCATTGAAGTAGGGATTGGGAAGGAAATGTGCATAGTTAGCTTTTGCAAACTTGTAAAAGTTGGCAGTAGCACACCATTGGTTATACACACATTATTTCAAGCACAATGTGATAAGTGATGTGATTGAAACACGTCACGGTGCTGAGGAAATACAGGAAATTGTAGGGAGTTTTGTCAATTAAAATCAGAGAAGGCTTCCAGTAGGGCAAGATCAATAACCCAAACTCAGTGTCATCTCATTGTTTCCTCAACTTTATTATTTTCCTCATCTACTTGCTTATATTAAAAATACAACCGAGACGGGCGGATCACGAGGTCAGGAGATCGAGACCATCCTGGCTAACACAGTGAAACCCTGTCTCTACTAAAAAATACAAAAAACTAGCCGGGCGAGGTGGTGGGCGCCTGTAGTCCCAACTACTCGGGAGGCTGAGGCAGGAGAATGGCGTGAACCCGGGAGGCGGAGCTTGCAGTGAGCTGAGATCCGGCCACTGCACTCCAGCCCGGGCGGCAGAGACTCCGTCTCAAAAAAAAAATAAATAAATAAATAAATAAATAAAATAAAAAAAATAAAAATACAATAGTATTTTTTAATTTACTTAGAAGAAATACAATCTTAGATTTACCATTATTTCTTCTTATTATTATTTTTGTCCATCACCACTTATGTTCAGATTTGAAGCCCTATTATTTTGACTTTCCTTAAAACATTGATATGGATGCCCTGACTTCTGAGCCTCACTGACTCAATCCTTTTGCCCTGGTCCAAGACACTTTTCTGATCAAGATAAAGCAGACATGTACTTTCAAGATGTTGAAAGAGGTTATCTGTGGTTTAGCATTTCTTGCCTCATTCTCGCCATTCGTTATATCTATATTTTCTTTGTAATTATTTATTTGTCTTTACACATCTTCCTTCAAAAACTTACAATTTGCTTGAGGGCAAATATGTTGCCTTATTCACCACAGTAGCCTTAGGACCTAGCAGGTGTGTCATATTAGTATCCCCAATAAATATATATTGAATAAATGAATTTATAAATAAGTATCTACTGAATTTTTTTCTTTATTAGTTCTCTAATTATCCTTCTCCTCCATTTTTCATTTGATCTTTATATCCTTTATTAGACACCTCTCTTATACCTACTATAACATGCATTCTCTCCCTCCTAAGTAACAAATATACTCAAAGTAACAAGACTTGCAGCTACTGGTTGGTCTTGTTTGGCCTCTCTGTGGTTATGTGACTAGAAATGGCTTTGTGACTATTCCTATCCAATGATAAGTAAGTGGAAATGTCTGGGAGTAGTTCTAGGAAGTCTTCTTAAAAAGAAGATAGTAGGCTTTCTTCACCCTTTTTGCTTTTTGTTGCTGGAACACAAGTGTAATGACTCAATTTCCATCAGCCATGTTAGGACATGAAATGACTTTTAAAATGAGGGCCATGAACAAGATGGTGAAGTAGCAAGAACTTGTGTTTATGACATGACTAAATCATTATATTATTTCTGAATTAAATTTCTCAGAAATTAATTGACTGCAGAGATAAACAAAGAACACTGAATTCTCATAGAAACAACTATAGTCATACAAACTGCTCCTATTTCTTATCAAATATAGCATAGCCCAATATTAACCAATATTGTTTCCACCATTTCTTGCTGTTCCAACTTTATTTTCCAAGTTCATTTATTTCCTCTCATGATCACCACTTGTTTCTATTATGCACTGTATCTTCAGCTTGATCTTCTAAATCAATTACTGATTAAGAATTTCTCAGAGCCCAATACCATCTTCTTGGGGGACTTGTACAGGTTTCGAGCCTCTCCAAATATCAAAGTCCAGTATATCTGCATGTGGTTACTGTCTTCTGTTTTTGAAGCCTCTTTCAGTTGTATTCCAGAAATAGCGCAAGTTCTCCAAGCCAAAAAAAAAGCTCTTCCTTTATCTTGGAGATAAGGAACAATTGCAAACAGACCCCTTTAGCAGACTTGTCTGTAGAATGTATTTCTTTTATTCTGGGTTTAGCATTTTTCTGATATATGTCACTGGGATTCATGACCACATGGAAATATCAGGCATCTCTATGATTCACTTTGTGAAGGTTGAGACTTTGTCCACTTCATAAGATACTTGCCCCAAAATATGATGGTGTAGGTAGCTCCCTGGCATCACAGATGTGGAATGGAAATCACTTAAACGTATGAAATACTGTATAGTTTACAAAGTCTTTGTGATCAATTATCTGATTGCAGCCTCGCAAGACTTAGTGAGGAAAGAACCAGCATTATACTTATATACTGCAAAAAAAGGATTGAGACTCAGGGAACTTGCCCAAAGAAAATAGGAATAATTAATTTCAACACAGGTGTTTTTAATGCCAAATCCCATGATCCTTCATTTTAACATTTCTTTGGACCTCTATTGAGCAAAAGTTGAACTTGGAATAAATTTAATATGAGGGTATTAGTAAAATCTTTCATTTTAATATCAAGAGGAAATTATTAATCCCTAAATATCTTTTGCCTGGTTTAATCTTGAGTATGGACTAAGGTATGTTGCAGTAACTGATAGGCTAAACATTTCAGTAGCTTAAAACCATAAAAGTTTATTTATTGATGCCTTTTAATACATACCCTGAGTAGATAAGCTGGAGTAATACGTTTTTTAAGTCAGTCAGAGACATAGGGTGATGGAAGCATCATCTTGACTCATGTGTCCACATCACTGTCTCAGTTCTTGCTACAGGGCCCTGTACTGACAATTAAATGCTTCCACCTGAAAGTGACTATCTTCATTGATGCTCATATTTTACTGGTCAACACAAGTCACATGGCCCCAAGGAATGTGTGTTAGTTTCCTAGGGCTGCTGTAACTAATTACTATTAACTTAGTAGGTTAAAACAACAACAACAACAAATTCTTTCACAGTTATGGAAGGCAGAAGTCTAAAATCAAGGTGTGAGCAGAGCCATTCTCTCTCTGAAGGCTCTAAAGAGATTCTTTCCTTGTTTCCTCTGGTTTCTAGTGGCTCCAGGTGCTTCTTAGCTTGTGGCTGCATAGCTTCAGTATCCGCCAGTGTCTTCGCATGACCTTCTCTTCTGTTTGATAAAAGACACTTGTAATTGGACTTAGGAAGATGCAACCAGATAACCCAATATTATCTTACATTAGTATGTGTCTTGTTGGGATAAACCCTAAATATTCACTTGGCATTTGAGTTTCATTTCTGCTGCTTTTGCAGAACTCAAATTGCAAATTGGCTTCAATTTGAGTGATTGATTGTATCCTAGTTTCCCTTTTGCAACGGAAGTCAATACTTTCCCTGCCTCTGTGCCCCCCTCCCACCACTCTACTTAAAGCCAACCCACATATTTACATATGTCCACATCTCCTATATATGGGACATGGTAGGCAGAATTCTAAATGGTGCCCAAGATTACTTCCCCTTGATTTACATATTCTATGTAGTCTCCTTACCTTGAATGTAAGCAAAACCTATGAAAATGAGGCGAAATCACTCCCATGATTATGTTCTGGTATATGGCAAATGTTGTTTTGAAGATATAACATCCTTAATCGATTGATACTAAGTTATTGAAAAAGGAGATTATTCTGGGTGAGTCTAACCAAATCATGTAAGCTCTTAAAAGAAGTCAGCAATTTGAAGCCAGAAACACTCACCTACCAGCTTTGGGAAAGCAGCAGGCCATGTTGTTGAGACTGCCCCATGTCAGAGAACGATGGACATCCTCTAAGAGCTGAGGAACTCAGTCCTACAACCACAAAGAAGGGAACTCTGACAACAATTTGAATGTGCTTGGAAGTGAACCCTGAGCTCCAAATGGCACTCAAATTTGGCTGACACTTGGATTTCAGTTTTGTGGGATCCTGAGTAGAGAACCTGATTGTGGTAAACCTGGATTCTGAGCTACAGAACTGTGAGACAATAAATGGGTGCTGTTTTTAGCTGTAACTTGTTGCGTACCAATAAACAACCAATATATGGAGGACTGTACTTTTTATTGCTTAGTAATGTTTGTCTTTAGCTCCAAACAAGTTAGCCATAACAGTAGCCTAAACAATGATATGGTCACACATGTAACTCATTGATTTACTGTTTTATAAAAATGACAACTTCGATTTTTATCTGTGAAATGATAACGCCCTTATAAGTATTGATGCTGGCCCAGGATATATCTAAATATGTCACATCCCTTTGAACACTGGTTTTGTATTCTGTCACTGGTCATAAAGATCACCCATAGTTTAACATTAAGCCAATTATGACCCATTCTCTGATTTCTGGTTTCTTTCTTTTTCTGAGTAATTGCTGATGGAAATTCCTGTCTATTTAGCAGCAAAGCCAGAAGGGATTGCAACAAACATATTGTTAAATTGACTCAAATTTTAAGAGAGCTGTAAATGAAGATGCCACTCTTGGTTACCATCAATGAGATGTCTAATAAGATATTGCTCAGAGTAGAAAAAAATAGATGGTTTTAGATTATGTGAATTCAATCATATAACAGCAGCAGAACTGTACATCTTCTAGCATTTTCTTTGTTAGGATATAAAATAATGTTTAATTTTCACTGAGTTTTGTACTTCTGATTAGACAGGTATTTCTCCCTTTTATTTCATTGTGTAAACTTCTAATAATTTCCTGTTAGAACTTTGGTTACATTAGTGTGTATTTATATATAATCCTCTCATTTTATTCTTTAAAATATGCATAGTTTTGAATTCTTTTAAACCCATCTGTACTGCACACCTCTGTATATCATGTCAGTAGTGAAAAGTTCATCCCAGGAACAAAGATGATGAGGAGGACACCACAGCAGGGAAATTTAAAATAAAAGAAAAACATATTTGCTAGCATGGCTATAAGAAGGAGAAAGGCGTATATTGTGTAGAAGACCTTCTGCCAACTCCTCAATTTAAACTCCCAACAGTCCTCATTCAAAATAGAAAGAATTTCTCCCCTTTTGATGTAAATTCCTTTGCACTAGAAGAATCTGCACTGGACACAAGGGAAGAGATAGGCATGCTTTCAAGAATCCATGGAGGTTACCAGGAAATCAGGAAAGACAAATGGCAACCAACAAGGAGTAGAGTAACTTGGCATTTTAGAAACCTGTGGAACAAATCCAGAAGAAGGAAGGGCACTTTAAAAGCTTGAACAGTCAAGACTCTGATAAATTTGATTTAAATTAAAACTACATGTCTCTTTCATTTTTAAAACATGGATCTTGCTTTGTAAGAGACAACAAACAACACAGTGGAAACTTGGCTGCTTAGCTGCTAAGCTCAAGTTTGTCCCTGTCTTCAGTTTAATCTGTAGTCTTGAGTAAGTCACAAAACTGTCATAGCCACTGGATTGCAGATATTTAAATCACTAAAATAATATTTACCTAACTCAGGGGGATTTTGAGAGTTTTTTTTTTTTTTAATTCTCATTGCAAAGCAATTTTTTCTTTAAAATTTTTAAGTGAACAGTACTGAGATATATAAAATAACATTATCAGTTTCCTTCTAATTGATTGATTACAAAAATGCAGTCATGTCCCAGTTTTCTCCAACGAGTCAAGTCAAAATCTAAAACTCGTTAAGTATTAAATTTTACCTTTTTTTTTTTTTTTGATAAATGTCCCAGGCCAAATGTACAATATATCTTAAATGTGTGGCAGGAAAAGAGGTAAAGACAACCCCATATGCACATTTATCTTACTATATTCAGTAGACAGACTTTAGTCTCAAGGTAATGGGTAGTCATTATCTCAAATATTTGAGATTAAAACAACACTTAGTAAAAAAGAAAAAACTTATATGCTCTTGTGGCTTAGTGCATTATATCTGTAACAGCAGAGTGACTTAGACATCTCACATTTAGACATATTTTATAGATTTTTAATGTAATATCTTCCAAGCTGACCTCACTAAAAAAAAATCTAAGGCTTACATACTAGCAATTATTCTGTACTATGCACATTCTGTATATTACTGCAACTTGTATTAATTATTTGTTTCTAGGTAAACTACAGTGGCTTATAATTAGTAAGTTACACTTCTAAGAATTGTGGGACTTACAAAGAGTATAACCACTCATCGTCAAGGAATCTAAATTTTACATTGGTAGGTCAATTTTGTAAACATAAAAACTCAGTTAGAAGATAATTAAAATACAAACCATTGCAAATTCACAGAAAGCACCAGAAACATTGTTCAAAATAATTGCTTTCAGATGCAATTCCTTATAAAACAACAAGAAGACCAAAATGTTTCCTTTTTTCCAAGATTGGAATTCCTTTTGTAACATGTGAAAACTGAGGCTCGGAGAAGTTAAGAAACTCTAGAGTAGAAAACAGAGGGAAAATCTTTTGTAAGAGAAGTGGGACTGCCAACAGCACATGTAGGGTGAGGAATCTAGGCTGACTAGAGCAGGGAGTTCAGATGGGGAGTAGTCACATAAGACTAGAGAGAATGGTTAAGTTGGTATCTGCAAGAGATTTTTCTTAAGAAATCAGCTTGGCCGGGCGCGGTGGCTCAAGCCTGTAATCCCAGCACTTTGGGAGGCCGAGACGGGCGGATCACGAGGTCAGCAGATCGAGACCATCCTGGGTAACACAGTGAAACCCCGTCTCTACTAAAAATACAAAAACTTAGCCGGGCGAGGTGGCAGGCGCCTGTAGTCCCAGCTACTCGGGAGGCTGAGGCGGGAGAATGGCGTGAACCCGGGAGGCGGAGCTTGCAGTGAGCTGAGATCCGGCCACTGCACTCCAGCCTGGGTGACAGAGTGAGACTCCGTCTCAAAAAAAAAAAAAAAAAGAAATCAGCTTAATTATTTTATTAGCACATACAGTGTCATCTAAGACAAGAGAGTTTGGCTTTTCAGTTTTTAGCATTGTCTTCTTGTTTGAGATAGACACCTATCAGTGATTCTACTTGGTTGCTGTGAGTGTAAAGTACACTGGTAGAGTAGATGACGATTTTTGTTTCCCTGTGTTCCTTTATATATGTGTGTGTATATATATAAATTTATATATATATTTATATTTTTACATATATAATTTATATATAAATATATATATATATATATATTTGTCACCCAACATCCATTAACTCTACATCTGACATTAGCCACCAGTTCTCACTTGAGATTCCATACCGTTTTCATGCTCAGTCTGTGTGTTTCTGCCATAGCTAACAGTATTCTTGATGCCAAAAATGGCACATAACTTAAGCCTTAAAACCTCCAGGAATAGTGATTAGATTAATAATAGGACTCAGGCCAGGCAATCAAAGCCCAAGACATTAAATCGAGATTTTTATTTTGGTTAATCGAAATGGACACACGATGTGGATGGAGCTGCTGCAGCACTCATTTTGGTGAATTAAAGGAAATAGAGCTGAGATATTGAGAGAAATGTGGCCTTGGTGAAATAATTTACACAAATATTCTAGATGAAGCTGTGTCTGACTAATTCTATTCCCTAGAATTTTTTGGAATTTGAGTTTGGTAGGCAGAATAATGCCCACCAAAGGTGTCCAGGTTCTAGTTCCTGGAAGTTGTGAATTTACTAGGTTACATGCAAAGAGAAATTAAGGTGGCGGATGAAATTAAGGCAGAAAATCAGATGACTTCACAATAGAGAGATTAGTCTGAATTATCCACTAAGCCTAATGTCATTGCAAGAGTTCTTAAATGTGGAAGAGTGGGGTGGAAGTAGAGAATCAGAAGATAATCAACCTACGAAAAAATGGTGAGAATGTTGCAGCATTGCTCTCCTGCAAGATGAAGGAATGGGGGGCAAGATCCAAGAAATGTGAGTGGACCCCAGAAGCCGGAGAAGGGAAGAAAATGGATTTGTCCCTAGACACTCCAGGAAAGAACAGCCTTATGACACCTTGATTTTAGCCCAGTGATATGTGTGTTTAATGCTAATCTACAGAACTGTAAGAATAAATTGTGCTGCTTTAAACCACAAAGTTTGTGGGAGTTTGTCACAGCAGCCACAGAAAACATATTGAGTGAATAAATCTCCCTCCCACTCCCCGCCACTTCTTTTATTTCTCAAACATTTTCTTTCACTTGCAGGAAAGTGGTTCAACTGGTTAAGGTGAGAAAATATATAAAAAACTTACAAATACTTTAAATCGGCTTAGGACTTTGTGACACAGTCCAAGGTCTACATACAAATTCCACAGTATAGTAGCTTTATGTTATCAGTTTGAGAAACTTAAAACATTATGCTTATTGCTCGGATACATTGATTCCTTGAAAAATTGATATTAACAGTGCTGATGTCTGGGGAAATAGAGTGAACTATCAGGTAAATTTTATGTTGTTTCTTTTTCTGTAATTTTTATTCTTAGATGTATCAAAAATTACAATTTTAAGGTAATTTCTTTCACAAGAATCATTACAAGACATTGTTAAGGTAAGTAAAGGGTTAATAGATCTAATTTTATACAATAATGCAATTCAATTTAAGGAAAATGAGTTTTCTGTACATAATCAAGAAAAAGTTATATTACTTTAGAGCGAGATGGGGAATTCAGTATTGCATTTCATGAATTATTTTTATAAAGTATCTATTATGTTTACCATTTATAAGATTGTATTGCTCATGAAATGTGGTTAATCATACTGTTATGTTCTAGGATAAACAAGACAAAATGTTACTCTATGTAGAAACGATGAAGCCACCTCCTTTAAAAATACCAACCACATGCTTTTTAACTGTTTTCCAACTCCTAATGTGCCTAAGAGTGTTAGTGGATTGTACAATCCCAACATACGTTTTTTATTCAGCTGTGGCTTGGAATCTTGGAGAAACTTTGCAACTGAATCAAGCTATTTTTGGTAGAAACATGTGTCTTTTAGTGTTTTTTTTTTTTGGTGTGTTTTCTTTTTTTTTAGCTGAATAGTTTGTTTATGTGCATTCATGTATACAACAGCAGCCATGAAAGTTAATAATGATTATTAACTAAACTTTATATGTACATTTAAAATAAGTGTATCAAGGAGAATAATAATTTTTTATTGATAACTAAAAACAAAAATGATGTAAGATGTGAAAAAAAAATTGTAGCTGCCGAAAATCAGGCTCTTAGCAATATTGGACAAATAGAAGCATGCTTTGTGTTCCTGACACAGATGACCACCAACACAGTTATGTGACTATCTTGAAATCTTCCAATCTATGAGGCATGCAGGAAACAATGACAAAATCGTTTTTCCAGGGGGTCTATTTGGCTTCACTTTGAGCTGTTGATAATGAAAGCAAAGAAGTAATAGAAAAACTAAGAATTCAGACAATTCTCCAGTTTCAGAACAAATACATAAATGACATCTGCTAATTCTCAGGAATGGGATAAACCAGTCCTTATTAAAGTTTTAAGAGTTGACAAGTCAGTATCATAGAATCTGAACTATATTAGGAAAATGAACTGGGTTCTAATCTTGGATCAAATTCTTAAATCATGTATTAAGTCGAATATTTAAGCAAAAAAATACTTTCTTCACTTAAATACTTTTTATTTTCCCCAAAGGAATAATTACTCCTGATTTATGTTATGGAATAGTAGGCTCTTAATGTAGCAATTTGAAAACTCTTGTAAGATTTTATTATGGTTATCTCTTTTCAAGAATATTTTCTATTCAATTTTTGGATGACATACCTAGAGAAATTAATTCATGTAATTAATGAATCATAATCAAGTCTAATGCACCATTATATGTAGGGCCCCATTTCTTCATGTTCTTCTAAAGGTACATTCTCTCCCACTAACATTGGGCAGGAGAATTTTTTTTTTTTTTTTTGAGACAGAATCTCGCTCTGTTGCCGGTGCTGGAGTGCAATTGAGTGGTCTCGGCTCACTGTAACCTCTGCCTCACGGGTTCAAGCAATTCTCCTGCCTCAGCCTTCTGAGTAGCTGGAATTACAGGCGCGCAGCATCACACGCGGCTAATTTTTGTATTTTTAGTAGAGACGAGGTTTCATCATATTGGTCAGGCTGGTCTCGAACTCCTGACCTCGTGATCGGCCCGCCTCAGCCTCACAAAGTGCTGGGATTACAGGCGTGAGCCACCGCGCCCGGCCGAGGATTTTTCATAGAGTTGCCTGAACAAGTAAGAACAACCTTAGCCGGCTGTTTGCACAGAAGTATGCTGCCTTTATGTGTGAAGACAATCATATCTCATTGCATCCCTGTGAATGTTTTTAATATCAGTGTTATATAATTGCAGGCATTTGCTGTTCTAAGCACTTAAAACAGAATTTAAAGTATAAAAGCTATGATAAGGAGCGAAATACTATCTTATTGCCAGAATAAACCGTAAGAATATGCTGAATGAATTATCTTTTTGGAAACAATCTGATATTACTGTGTTGCTCCACATGTATTGGCATATTACATTTCTGGTTTGCTTTTTTTTTTTTTTTTTTTTTTTTTAATGTTGATTTCAACATTCCTTTTGGTGTAAAGATGAGGGAAGCAATTATGTTCGACTCAAGCCAAGAGAAAAATAGGAGTATTCAATTTGTTGTGATAAACAGATCATATGAGTAAGACAAGGTCAAGAATAAGTATGAGAGAAAATAACCACACTTTTGGGCTCACCAGTTCTCACTAAATTTTATAAAAGAAAAAACAACCTTAACGGAACAATTTGCTATAATGGGAATAATAAAATAATCATTTACTGAATATACAATTTCTCTAAACTGTAATTTCCTTTCCGTCCTTACTACAGTTTCCTGGGTTAGATTTGCATCTTTTCTCCCTCGATTGTTAGTCTCTCTCCCAGTGCAGCTAAAATATTCTAACTGAAACACAAATCAAACCACATAATCCCCCTACTAAAATCTCTTCAATCGTTCTCAAAGGTTAAATCCATTACTTGACTCTTACTTACTGGTAGTTTTTTATTTTTATTTTTGTATTTATTTATTTATTCATTTATTTATTTTATTTTATTTTTTTGAGACGGAGTCTCTCTCTGTCGCGCAGGCTGGACTGCAGTGGCGCTATCTCAGCTCACTGCAAGCTCCGCCTCCCGGGTTCACGCCATTCTAATGCCTCAGCCTCCCGAGTAGCTGGGACTACAGGCGCCCGCCACCAACGCCTGGCTAATTTTTTGTATTTTTAGTAGAGACGGGGTTTCACCTTGTTAGACAGGATGGTCTCGATCTCCTGACCTCGTGATCCGCCCGCCTCGGCCTCCCAAAGTGCTGAGATTACAGGCGTGAGCCACCGCGCCCGGCCACTTACTGGTAGCCACTCCTTCTTTTATAACTTAGTAATACAAATTGTGTTCAGCAGAGTTACACACACACCACATTCTGATATGCTTTGTTGACTTCTTCATTCCCTCTGACTAAGTGGTCTGCCTATGTAATTTTTGCCTGGCTTATTTTAATTTATCCTCTATAAATTAGCTTCCTGGAACTGAGTTAACTTTATTATTCCCACTTGAGCTAAATACTCTTATGTTCCCTAACTACCCCTCTTCCTTGGATATCTCTATCTTAGCATTTGTCACTTTATTTTGACATTGTCTTTCTCTTCCGTTGGATTTTTAATTCCCTAAGACCATTTGTGTATTCTCAACAACTTGCATGCATGACACATAATTTACTCACAGTAAATTTTTGTTAGGATGAATTAAGTTAAATCAGATAACTTGGTGCATTATTATCTAAATAATGCTCACACAAATATTTCAGATAGTCTTGACTAATATTATTATTTACATTTTATGTATGAGAAAATCGAGGCATAAACAGTTCTGGTGATTGACCCAAAACCATACATTGAGTGAGAAGAGACACTGAAACCAAACCCCAGGCCTTCTAGTATCAGATTTCTTTCTTTCACTGCTTTTCTAGAACATGGACAACGAGAAATCAAAGTTCTGATTTCAACTTTTACATTAAATCACTATGTGACATTAGGCATGTCGTGTAAGCTCTTTTGGTTTCAGTTCCCTCTTTGTAAAATATGAGCACTAAACTAGACTCTAGAGTCCTGCCACTTTGTTTTATGGTCTACTGAAACTAAAATAAGCAGTTTGTTGTTTCACAGTAGTACATTACTCTGATTTTACAGTTTTACTTGAACTGTTCCATAATATAAACATTTTATGGACTTAAATTTTGCTCAATTTCAATTAGCTCTTCTGTGCTAGTTGTTGGGGATTGAGGGAGTCCACTCAATAGCCCTATTCTTGCTTTCCTCGGATTTGTACCAAACCAGATACCAGAGTTAGCCAATGGAGAAAAAAAAAAAAATTGTTATTGTTGAAACAGGCCAAATTTGAAGATACAGGTTAGTGTGATTGTGAAAATAAACTTTCTAAGCCCCTTTTCTCAGTCTTGACCTTGAATGACTTAAGAGCACAGACTCCCATAGCTCTGAATGAATGAGTAAAAAGAAAAATACCAACACTACATCTTTCAAGATAAGACATGCTATTGGTAAAACTCCTTCAATCCATAAACATGGCTAATGGCAATCAGAAGTATTTAGAGAATAATTTTCTCTGTGGGAATAAAAAGACTAGGATACAGCATTTATTTTAATATGCATACAGATAAGAATAGCCTCATATCAAGCAACTGGTGGGAGCATAGTATTAATAAAGGACAAAATTATAAATTTAATAAATGTATGAACCAGTTTTTCATAGAATATATCATGGTTTCAACAATGCAGCTTAATCACTAATACCAGTCTGTAATCCCAAAAGACAGCAGGTAAGAGGCTAAATTTAGCTGAGTCAAATTCAACACACCTATTAGAAAAACAAATAAATAAGAACTCTACAAACAACAAACTCAAAAAGCCAGTGATTATATATGACTATATATAAATGCAGTTATGCTTAATGAAATTACTATGTAAGCTCTCATCAAATAATAATTAAGCAATGTGGACAAAATATTTTTGAATACTTAAAAGCACTGGAGAAAGACTAAAAAGAAACAATATCCACTCAGCAATAAAGAGATATTAAAAACCCGATACACACAACATTAGGCAGAGTGAACGGTCTTTCACAAAATAACACATACTGTATGATTCTCTTTATGTGGCATTCGAGAACTGGAAAAACTAATCTGTGGTAGAAAATATTAGAAGACTAGTTGTCTTTAGAGGAGTGTAAGTAAGTTTAGCTCTACTAGGAAGAGGCATAATGGGACTACCTTGGGTGAGGGTAATATGCTGTATCTTGATAGGAATTATAGTTTTGTATATACTTGCCAAAACACAGAAAATGATGCTTTTACAGTGTATGCATTTAATTTATGTGAACTATACCTAAAATAAATAAGAAACAAATATTTAACTTTGGTTGAAAATACGCATTCTGAAGTATAAGCTGAAGTAAACTGACATCTGCAAATTTGAAGTACACCACAAACGATGGAATAAAAGATAGAATAATTGGTAGATGATAGATATGTAATAAATAAGCATATATAATATTTATTATAAAACCTATGTAACATATATAAAGGTATTCAGTATAAAATTATTTCAGTTTTTCTGTAGGTTTAAAAATTTTTATAATAAAACTATAGATACCTGAAAAACATGTATATATAATGTAGATTACACATATATGTAAAATGTTATAAGTAAATGTAAAACACATCAAGCAGAACTTAAAAAGTTAACTCACCTTTGCTTCATTGGGTCTTGTGCTAAATATTAATTCAGTTTTCATTCTCCTAAAGAAGATTATGGCTCAAGTGTTTGAGGGAGTACTCATGCCTTGTAGATATATGATTGCCTTTGGCATCCATTGGGTGGTATTGTCAACACCCTAAATCTGGGAGACATTCCAAATTAATACCCTTATCTCACAGTAATGGATGAATAATCTAAAACGTTTCAATTAGAATCAACATCAGTATTTTTCAAAAAAAGCTGTAGGAGAGATGCTCTCACTCACTTAGATAAGTATCAGAAAGCATGCAGCTGTTTTTGTACCCATACCATGATGTTTTGGTTACTGTAGCCTTACAGTGTAGTTTGAAGTCCAGCAACGTGATGCTTCCAGCTTTGTTCTTTTTGCTTAGGACTGTTTTGGCAATTCAGCCTCTTCTTTAGTTCCTTACAAATTTTAGAATAGTTTTGTTCTAATTCTGTGAAAAATAGCATTGGTCGTTTGATAGAAATAGCATTGAATCTGTAAATTGCTTTGGGCAGAATTGTCATTTTAACAATATTGATTTTTCCTATTCATGAGCATGGAACACTTCTCCATGTGTTTGTGTCCTCTCTAATTTATTTCAGTAGTGTTTTGTAATTCTCATTGTAGAGATATTTCAACTCCTTGACAAGCTATATTCCTCGGTATTTTATTCTTTTTGTGGCTATTGTAAATGGGATTGTATTCTTCATTTGATTTGGAGCTTGGACCCAATTGGTGTGTAGAAATGCTATTAGTTATATATATATATATAGATAGATTATGTATCCTGAAAAATTACCAAAACCATTTATCAGTTCTAGAAACCTTCGAAAACAGACACGAAGACCAATGGAACAGGAAAGAAAACTCAGAAATAACATCACACACCTACAGTAGTCTGATCTTTGACAAACTCAATAATAACAAACAATGTGGAAATGAGTCTGTATCCAATAAATGGTGCTGGAATAACTGCCTACCCACATGCAGAAGACTGAAACTAGACCACTTTAATTATATACAAAAATTAACTCAAGATGGATTAAAGACTCAAACATAAGGCCTAAAACAATAAAAATCCTAGAAGAAAATTGAGGAAATACTATTCTGGACATCAGCCTTGGCAAATAGTTTATGACTATGTCCCCAAAAACAATGGAAACAAAAATAAACATTGACAGTGGCACGTAATTTAACTAAATAGCTGCTGCACAGCAAAATAAAATATTAACAGAGTAAGTAGATAACCTATAGAATGGGAGAAAATATTTGCAAACTATACATCCAAGAAAGCTCTAACATCCAGAATGTATAAGGACCTTAAAGCAGCCAGAAAAAAAATCTATTAAGAAATGGGCAAAGGACATGAATGGATGCTTCTCAAAAGAAGATATACATGCAGCTGACTATACAAAAAAATGCTCATCATCACTAATAATCAGAGAAATGCAAATTAAACCACAATGAGATACTGTCTCACATCAGTCAGAATGGTTATTACTAAAAAATCAAAAAACAACAGATGCTAGCAAAGTTGTAGAGAAAAGGGATAACTTACACACTGCTGGTGGGAATGTAAATTAGCTCAGCTGCTGCAGAAAGCAGTCTAGAGACATCTCAGAACCTAAAACAGAACTACCATCCAACCCAGCAATCCCACTTATAGGTATATACACAAAGGAAAATAAATTGTTCTACCAAAAAGACACAGGCACTCATATGTTCATCACAACACTATCAACAATAGCAAAGACCTGGAATCAACCAAGATGCCCATTAAGGTGCACAGGATAAAGAAAATGTGGTATATATACACTGTGGAATACTACCCAGCAATAAAAAAAGAACATCATGATGTCCCTTGCAGCAACATGGATGCAGCTAGAGGCCACTATCCTAAGTGAACTAACACAGGAAGAGAAAACCAAATATCACATGTTCTCACTTACAAGTGGGAGCTATATATTGAATGCACATGGACAAGAAGAAGGGAACAACATACACTGAGGATTGCTTGAGAGAAGAGGCTGGAGAAGGGAGCATGGTTTGAATGGCTACCTATTGGGTACTCTGTTCACTAACTTGGTAATGGGGTCATTTGTACACCAAACCTCACTGCCACACAATTTACCTATGTGACAAACTGGCACATGTACTTTCTGAACCTATTTAAAAAAAGAAAAAAAAGCAGGTAATTATTCTTCTCATGCATGAAGCCAACCTGAAAATAAAATTGTCTCATGCAGTGGGGCAGAGCCAAGAGAGCCACAGGGAACTCACAGGAACCTGGATTTGCAGTTCTGAAAATAGTGGCCTCTAGATCAAAACAACATTATTTCTGATCATTCTACTTACATGAATTTTCTCATTGTTTCTTGATATTTTGACTTGAAGTTTTAAGTAATCTGCCAGCAAAGGCATACTATTATACAAGCAAATGCCTTGTATATATTAAAACATATACTGTCATCTAAAAAGTAACATCTTTCTATTGTATATTCTCTTTTTTTGCTATGTTTTCCATTCTCCTCCATGTCTACTTATGGGTTGTATAAGGCATGCTATGCTGGATAGAGCTGATAGTCAAGCATGGCATTTTTATTCCTATGTGCATCATTACTCCCTCTTCCAAGTTTCACTTCTGCGTCTCACTTAGTTACCACCTACTACTTCTTTGGATATTCTGGAGTACTAACAGTGCCAAATATGCTCAAAGATCTAGGATATTTTAGGGGAAAATGTATTTCTCCTCTGCTATGTACTAGAGTAGAGCTGTTTGTGTTCCCGGGCCTCACAAATATTTTACTAAAACTGATTATAGTTTTGACTTTTGGAAATCTGTCTACTTAGGACTCTAGCATGAGTTCTTGAGTCTTGAATTCATTAAAAAATTACAAATAAACAGACATTCAGTTGCATATAACATCATTTTTCTCAATTTTCGAATGTTGGTTTTCTTAGGAGCTTATTATAATTGACTGTATTCTCTTTAGATGAGTTATTTTGGAAGCAGAGTCTTCAATCAATTGTGCAAATGACATTCTCGTGCTAGCAGTTAGTGGAATATATCCTGATATGGCTAAAGCACAGCTACTTTAACCCAGATCCACACCATATAAGGATTTCACCATT
Source organism: Macaca mulatta (assembly GCF_049350105.2). Classification (NCBI taxonomy): domain Eukaryota; kingdom Metazoa; phylum Chordata; class Mammalia; order Primates; family Cercopithecidae; genus Macaca; species Macaca mulatta. Next base: position 133,870,840 of record NC_133408.1, on the reverse strand, counting down.
TTTAAAGATAAGGTATTACATTATACTTAGTGGTTAATATCCCTGTACTTTAGAGTCAGAGCTTTGATCTGAACCTAAGGTCTGCCTCTATTTCTAGCTGTGTGATCTTGGGTAACTTTCTTCAATTTTTTAAGCTTTGGCTTTCTTAACTTTCTAATCTGCATTGTCCAATACAGTAACCACTAGCCACATTTTGCTATTGAAATGTGTGTGGTGCAAATTGAAATGTATTGTAAGTATAAAATATTTAATTTTGAAAGATTTCTTATAAAATTAATGTAAAATATAGTGAAGACTCAGTAAACATTTTCTATTTTATTTCCTTCATATAAAATACACATTAATAGTAATCATGAACTATTAACAGTATATATGAAAAGTAGTTTGCATAAATTTCTAATTTGTTCAGAAAAATAAATCTCATATTTTTTAATATATGTAATTCCATGTTGTATAAAATAAAGCTAAAAATATAGCTTAAATTAGTGGCTTACAAATATTTTATAAATGTCTATGAGGTAAATACTGTCTTCATTTGAAAAATAATAGTTTATTTTAAGAAAAATAAATATACTAAATATGACAAGATAATCTACTTTATTTGGACAGTTTATTAGAGAAAGCATGACTCTCAATTCACATTCTTCTAAGTTTCCACTAGAGTCATTCACTGACAGTTGAGTAATTTGTTTAAGCTACATCTACTATTAGCATAGACTATAAACCAAAGCGTAGGAGGAGGACGGTGTTTAATATTTTTATTCAGGAAATATCTTGACACATCCCAATGAGTAAAGTGTTTTCATAAGGCCAGAAGGGAGTCCTGACAAGTGGGAGTTGAACGCCACACAGCCAAACAGGTAACAAAGATGGGATGTAGACTGACGAGGGAAAAGACAGCTGTTGCAGAAGAGAGGCTGCTTGAGTTTACAAGTAAAATAGTCACATTGGAAGTAGTGAATCTTCCACTATCTCCTACTTGAACTCAATTGTTAGACTGTACAGAATGTGTCTTAAGCAATATGTTAAAAAAAATATATGACAGTACTGATTTGAGGAAATTATTATAACCATTGTGTAAACGTAAGAATGGAACATGTAAAAGGAGTAAGGGACCCAAAGAAATTAACCAACAAAGTCCCTAAAGTAGAATGCAAACAAGGGGGAATACATTGTTAAGCAATGTCATCAGTTCCTTAACAAAGAGGAACTGCAAGGTGATAGTACAGCTGCTCTATACATTTGTATTTGGTGCATTTACTTCTGCTTATTTGGTGTATAGTACATTGCATATAGTTTTCATCCTATAATGAGAATGACAATGCTTTTTTGTGTATCTAACTTGTACAGTTAAATAATGCTTTCAGATATGGTTATAACCATCTAAATACGGTGAATACTACTCAAGTATTATATAGAAAATTTTGGAGTGTAAATAGGCGAAAGGTAAGTATTGACGATTTATATACTGAGTCCTTACTTACTGGTCTATTGAGTCTAATTTCTGACTGAATAGGCCGTATATTACATTATTTCCCTTTTTGTTTTCTTCTGAGTATGACTTTTTTCCCTTTGGTCTCTAACTCTTCCTCCTTAAAATTGTGTGCCACCTGCATATAGTTACAATCAAACAAATTGTATTTGATAATATATTAATCAGAAACTGTGGAGTTTATAGAAGTTCTCATTTTTCTCAGTTTGGGTTCCTGGGGGGAATTTTCTGAGATGGAGTTTAGCGTAAAGGAGATTTATTAAGTCATATACTTAAGATCAAGACCTGTAGACTGCAGGGGGAGGAGGCGGAGTGTGTGGGGGAAAGTTGAGCTGCAATGCTGGCCTAACAACAGCCTTGGCCAACCCTGGGGGAGCACTGAAACTAGAAAGACATTTCAGCTGTGTCCTGAGTTGGACAGGTAAACAGGCCTTTAGATCCTGTCTTGAATGGTCATGAGTTTTGGTCACCTCTGGAATGAGCATAGCCTCAGGTAAAGCTGCTTTGTTTCACTACTGTACACTAGAATATTAGTCATTTAATATTAACATTTAATATTGATATTAAACATTTAATATTTAACATTTAATATGAACCAGCTACAGAATATTTTAGTCAAGTATATATATGAATATAATTTTAGAATTTTGACCTGCAAAAATAAGTCAATAGGACACTCTGCCATTGTAGTCTTATTATGTAGAAAGTTAACTATTCAGAATAGCTACAACACAATTGCACATTATGAGAGACTGACAGATCTATTAATAGTTGAAATGCTTTCTACCTTAAGTGGGATCATACAGGTTTACTCCGCCCTTGAGATTTAGATTAAATTATTTTTGGCAGGAGATAACACATTTAATTAACAATTTGGTGGCAAGTCCTTCCTCTCATTGTTAGATTTACATTTCCCACTCAAGTCTTTGCATGGCTTCAGTTTTCTTCACATTGAGCCTAGCATGGACTCCCAGCTCTTTTCTTAGATTTTCACCTAAACACTTATCATTCGTATATTTGTAGGTGTGGCAGATTTGGGGAGACAAAACAATTTGCATCACAGACATAAAATAAATTATTAATAATCAATTGCTCTAAAAAAATGCCTTTTCTCAGCCATCATGTTCAACCTTTGTTGAACATCATGTTCATTCTTTTCTCTCTCTTTTTTTTCTCTCTTTCCTTCTCTCGGTCTCTCTTCTAAGACTCAGTTCTCAGGTATCTGCATATAATATATTATATATATTCATTTTGCTATATAGATGAATTTAACTTTTTACTCTTTTATTTGAAGATTTTTTTTAAAGATGATGCACCATTGTTTTTACAGTTCACTTCCACTAGTTTCTAAACTACAAATAGGCACTGGAATTTGAATCTTTACTTTTCTCCAGCCCTAACAGTCTTTGAGAGCAAGGGAGTAGTGACATAAGGAATTTTTCTTCTAGTAGTCTTTACTTCATACTTCTTTGGAGGCAGAAGTGGCCACAGTCAGGGTTTCTAGAGTATCCCTGTGATATCAAACCAAGACAAAACTTTAGCTCCACTTTTACATCTTCTCTCACTGTCCCAACTTTCCTGATGGCGCTCATGTTGAGAGAGGAGAAAGGCTGTGAGGTAAATTAAAGTGAATGAAATAGGTAAAGACAAAAAATTGTTTCCAAGTGGCTTAATAAATAATGTATAGGAGGTTGTCTTGCTTTAAATTGAGGAAGTTTAATACAGGTAAAATTAAAAAGCAGTAAGTGGAAACACATAGTTAATTTTTTTCAATTTAAACATAGAAACTAGAATTTCAAAGATAGAATAATACGACGTGTTTTAGGGAAGATTATTCTGACATTTGCATGCATAGTAGACTAGAGTGAGAAAAGAATACACATTTGAACTAAAGTCCTATGAAGGAAAGGAAAGCAATAACTATATAGCTGCTTATTGATCATCACAATTTTTTAATGAAGAAAAGATTGCAAATTAGAAATATAGAGAAAGAGTTAATAAAAGCACTCAAGGTACGTAGCTTTTAGAGTTTTCAATAAAGTGAGTTTTAGGTTTGGTCTTTGAACCAAACATCCCCAAATCTAGATATAGAAAATCAACCATTCCTAAGTCTAGATATAAGGAAAACAAAGATCAATTCACAGTACTTGATTTTCGTCATAATATTATTTTAACTCAAGTGTCTCATACATTATAATTTTTGAAGGCATATTCTGTCAAGATTTTTCGGGACAATGTTAGTCAAACAGAATGTGGCTAAAACTGATTTGTGCAACCAACTGTTAGTAAGGATTAAGTATTACTAAGTATTAGTAGTAAGTGTTACAGACAAATTTGTTTTTAATCCATGTACCCTATGCTGCTATTAAAGTGTTTAATATTTTCTAACAGCTATAGTTCCTATTCAAAATGTCTCATGAGAAACTACTTAGAAGAAGGCTTTCCAGCACTTTGGGAGGCCGAGACGGGCAGATCAGGAGGTCAGGAGATCGAGACCATCCTGGCTAACACCGTGAAACCCCGTCTCTACTTAAAAAAAAAAAAAAAAAAAAAATACAAAAAACTAGCCGGGCGAGGTGGCGGGCGCCTGTAGTCCCAGCTACTCGGGAGGCTGAGGCAGGAGAATGGCGTAAACCCGGGAGGCGGAGCTTGCAGTGAGCTGAGATCCGGCCACTGCACTCCAGCCCGGGCGACAGAGCGAGACTCCGTTTCAAAGGAAAAAAAAAAAAAAAAAAAAAAAAAAGAAGAAGCCTTTCTGAATAGCTTATCATTGGAATGATAAGGTCATATTTACATTTTTTCCACATACTAGTATTAGTTAGTGACTTTTTAAAACTATGTCAGGAGTTGTACATCAATGGTTAATGATTTTAAAATCATGACTTTAACAAACTGATGACAAGGCTTATATCTTGTTTATAATGTTCGTTAGCACTACTGAGGATTAATGCAGTATTTTCACAATAATAGAAAAATAAATAATTGATCAAATATATTCTAATTGTCATGGTAATTTTTGGAAATGACAACTTGTTTTTCCCGAGTTTTGCTAATGTTTGCCATTTCAGCATGTGTTCAAAATACACCAGCTACTTCATTTTCAAGGAATCTCTGAAAGCCCATTAGTACTCTTGATTTTCCACAACACATCTATTGAAATTACAAAGCAAGGAGTTATTTTACTTTCTAAATGGATAATTCTTAAATTATCTTAATTCAAGATTCTGTAACAAAAAATTTCTATGAAGACACAACAATGAAACCCTCTGCTTTTGGAAATGGTGAATCACTTAAGACCAGCCTTCTCACTGAGAACAATCAGAAAACTGGTTAGATAAGTAAATAAATAAATGCGTGTGTGATAATTGTGTGTGTGTTTGTGTGTGTGAGAGAGTATCGGACAGTAACCAAAGCAGTAAGTATACACAGAACCTAGTTGTCAGAGAAGAAGGGATGAGAGATGAACTTAATATTTGGTGCAACTGTCCCCCTTCAGGCATTTGCCAATTGGAAGGAGATGACTGAGATACTGACAAAACCAGTAAATCTTACATCAAATTCATGGGCTTATATAAATAAACATTATAATCCAGATCATGCCAAGGAAAAAAAAAAAAAAAAAAAAAACAACACCCAAGGGTTTCAGTAAGGATCATGAAGGGACACACACATTCACAGAAGCTAAAACCCATCTCCAAGTCCAATATTTGAGTGGATTAAGGTGCTCAACTCTTACTGACATATCTGCTGGAAGCAAATATAAACATACTTGGGAGAAAAATATAATAATCTAGAGGACCAGGTAATCACTACCTTTTATTAAATCTACCATGTTTGCCCCTGCATTAATTACCATGCAAAACACAAGATTTGATCAAAATCAAGTTAAAAATAAATGCAAGAAACAGACCATAAGATGCCTGGATATTGAAATTACCTTACATGATTTTTCAAATAACTATGAATAAACATCAAGGAATTCAATGACAAAATACATGGTTTTGCTAAAGAAATGGAAGCTACAAAAATATATTGAAGAGAATAAGAATATATATAAATTATTAATTTTATAATAGAACATAATGGGTAGTTTAAGAACAGAAACAGGCCGGGCGCGGTGGCTCAAACCTGTAATCCCAGCACTTTGGGAGGCCGAGACGGGCGGATCACGAGGTCAGGAGATCGAGACCATCCTGGCTAACACAATGAAACCCCGTCTCCACTAAAAATACAAAAAAAAAAAATTAGCCGGGCGTGGTGGCGGCGCCTGTAGTCCCAGCTACTCGGGAGACTGAGGCAGGAGAATGGTGGGAACCCGGGAGGCGGAGCTTGCAGTGAGCCGAGATCGCGCCACTGCACTCCAGCCTGGGCGACAGAGCGAGACTCCGCCTCAAAAAAAAAAAAAAAAAAAAAGAACAGAAACATAATATTGAAGAGAACTTCTCTGAATAAAAGATTGGTGAAAATTTTACAGCCTGAAGTGTAGAAAGAGAAAGAGTTATAGACAGCACACACAGACAAGATTCTAAGAAACACACATGGTCCAACACATATAGTCCTAGAAGAAGAATAAAAACTCAGGGCAACAGCAATATTTGGAGATATAATGGTTATGAAGTTTCCCAAACTGACAAAAGTGGGCAAGCTGCAAATTCAATGAGCACTACCAACACTAAACAAGAAAGCAGCAACAAAAACAACCAGTCAACCAAAAAACCTCATACACTTCATAGTAAAACTGACAAAGAAAAGTAAAACAAAACAAAACAAAAAATAAAAGCAGGAAGAAGAAAATATATAATATTTAGAACATAACAAAATTATTCTATCAACTTCTCAACCAAATAAGTGGTATTAAAAAGAAAGTGAAAAATTCATTCATAGATAAAAAGACTAATCTTAATATAATAATAATGGAAATTATTAGAATCCCTAAATTTCAAATAAAATAATCTTGAATTCCTGGAAAAATATTTTACTTTGCTTTACCCAAAGACTTTATACTTTTGAAGCATTACCTAAGATGCGTAATATCAGAAAAAAATATATAAGCAGATTTCTTTCCATTTGACCAGTTTAAGAAATCATACACTCTGAAGAGCCAAAATGCATTCAAAAGACAATTTAGAAAGAAAATTCAGGCATCTATTCTATCTTAGATTTAAAGTGAACTGTGAATGACAAAACTAGACATTCTTTCTGTACCGTTACTGAGAAATAAAAAAACTGAGCTAATGCATACTCAAAAATATAGATGCCAATTTATGTTAACACTGTCTGATGAGTTTAAAAGTTGATTTACTGTGTGTTTATCTTAAATGTAAAAAAAAAAATGAAACCATAATAATTTTATTTGTAATGTTACCTTAACTAAAACACTTCACAGTTTACACATGCATGATCATTATTTCATCAAAACTTGTAATTACGAAATAAACTTTGAACCTGTACAATCTGCATCTTCCAAAAATAAATTTTAAGCCTATTTTTATTCTAATGAAGAATCTTTGACAATAATCACAAGATGGCCTGATGGAATTTATTATATGTATTCTGTATATTTTCTTTCTTCAGTCTTAACATGTGCTCACTTTCCTTCTCAGTTTCTCTCTCTCTTTAAAAAGGACTGAATTTTTTTTAAAAAGAGGAAATACTTTAAAATTACTCTAGACTAGTTAATATCATACTTAATCTATAGAATTATACAGAAATGATACAACTGTGCAGTTTCTACATGACTGATCTAGTTTTTTTTTTCAAAAATGATATAAATAGTGTTTTCTAATTAGCCTAAGAGTTTAAGTTTTCTCAATTGAAAAGCCAGTTATCTTATTTTTCCTTTTCTAGTCTTCAGAAATTAGAATATTTCACTTAATTTTTCTCATTGTATGCATGTATATGGCTGAGGGTCATGGTAGTTGGAGTTCCAAGGCTCATAAGGATGTTTTAGGCATGTATAAACAGAAGCACAACACATCGTTGATTGCCAGTGGTACACTCCTGTGTGTGCTCTTGAGTCAGAATAATCTGAATAATCTGTTTCAAATTTTTGCCCTATCATTTACAAACTGTGTTTTCTTCATTTACATCTAAAGCCTCAGTTTTCTCCTTTATAAAATAATACCTATGTCATGTTGTTTTGTAATGATTAAATGTAATAATTCATAAAATAATCTACTTAATATAGTTCCTGGAATATGATGCACACTAAATTTATATAAGTTGATTTTGTTATTGCATTTTTCTTATTATCAAATATAGTGAAAATCATAGACTCAGTGCTTTCCACGTTTTAAATGGTTGAATTACAAGTCATTTATCTAATTGGAAAACAAATAAGACTCAGTTAAAAAAAAAAAAAAAGAGCGATGGGTTGAGTTCAACCAATTTATTAGCATTTGATCTTTTGCAAATTACTTAATTTCTCCAATAATTGTAAACTAGAAATAATAATAATAACTTGGCTCATAGCATAGGATACTAAAGGACACCTAACAGAGACTCCATTACTGGTAACTTTCTCTCTCTTTTAAAAGTTTATTCAATTCAATACCTGACAAAGAGAATTTCTTTTTTTTTTTTTTTTTCACTTATGGACCTTTATGTGATAAAAAATTGTGAGGCAAAACTTGGTCTCATGTACGTCAACCGCCAAATGTCATTTTTGGAAAACAAATAATTGGGAAGGATAGACAGGCAGCATATGAGTATTTTATAAATTCTAATATAAATATGGTTCCCCCAAAAACAAAATATGAAGACTTTATAGAAATAATAACTACGTTGCACACGTTTTTGAAATTTTCCTTAAATTCACAATGAGACTGAAACTGAGGTATGAGTCTAAGTTTCTCAAACCCTATTTTGTTCACAAAATTTTTATGCTTAATGCATTGGACAAATAAAATATGCATCAGTGATTCTGATTCATAACATTCACATTCACGGCCTTAATTGGTTGGATTTTACTCAAAAGTTAAATTTGCTTGATAAGGATTTTAGCTTAGGGAAGTTTTTTACAATTCACATTGCTCCATCAAATAATTTCTCTTTAGGTTTTTGGATGGGTTTGGAGAGAAGGAAAAAAATATCACCGATCGTGTATTCCCCCCAAGGCAACAGGGAATTTATTTGGGAATTTAGAGAACAAAACAATGATTATCTTAAACAAATGAAGATTTAATACAGTGTTTAAAGATGTGTTGGTTCACATTCTGATTGGAAAATGAAATTTGCAGTTAGCAAAATTATATTTCCATTTAGACACTATAAAATAAGACATATCCAAGTGTACCCAAGGAATCTTTCTTTTGATTATTTCTTATTTCTTTTGCAAATCCATTAAGCTCATACAACCTTTTCAAATAATGTAACCTATAATTTATGTTGTCTATGCTTTAATTATTAAATAAATGGGCAGATTAAAAAATTAATTACTCCAGCTAAACTTTATTTGACAAGTATGTTTCCTTTATACTGTATTACTTTTAGTCTAATTTATATATATATGTTATTTTTATACACATATATAATACAATTAATTATAGACACTTGACTTTTCTATATTTTTCAAAAAAATTGTTTGAGTTTGTACTGCATATTTGTGTGATTGAAGACTGTAGTTTCAAAATGTGTACCTAAAATAAAAATGATGTTTAGACAAAATAATACTTTGAAAAATTTCTTAAACAATTCTTAAAGTATGTAGATTATACATGTCACTTGCCAATAACATTACATTATGCTGAGGTGGGCTTGGCACAGATGTGGACCTGGATCATGCTCATTAAAGTTACATAGTCGTTGAGTCATTGAGTCATTGAGTATAATGGCAGTGAGAGTCTTTCTCTCTCATTCTGTTGCACCCTTGCTCGCACTTGCTCTTTATCTCTGCTGATACCATATAACTAAATGTGTGATTGTTATATTTCCACAGTAATAGATACAGTACCATGTGTTTGTATGTGTATGCTATTCTAGTCAGTACTGAAAGGTTACAAATCAGAGTTTAAACCAAATTTCAGAAAGCAAGGTATAATCTAAATGTAGATTTAAACATATATACACATGTAGGTACAAACACACACACACATATATGTATATATACACACATGTGTGTATATGTGTGTATGAATATATACACATAAAGCTTTCTTCTCTTCCCAAGAGTCCTAGCCCTGATTTTGACACCTTTAATGTGCTGCATGCAGAAAGCTGAAAGTATATGAATAGTGATAAAATTTCTGTCTTTAACTTTATAAAACATTAGGTGGTTTGTAATTAGGTTTTTAACCTTTGGAAAAATTTAACCCTTTTTAAAGGGCTGAATTAGTGCACTATAAGATTGAAGAAAAAAACATAAAACATATTAACTCTTGAAATGTAATATATGACTTGACCAAATGATGATAATATCCATTCTAAGAACTAAGCTAGTTTGGCCTTTGTGAAACCCCTAGGTTCATATAATTCATGCAGTACCCTGTATAACTTTTAAGGATTACTAGTCATGGAATCTATTGTCTATTCCCATTGAATATGATATTCTAGCATAAATTAGATTTTTCAGATTTCGTACTAGGTGGGGTTGGGTAGATGTTTAACAATGGTAAAATATTCAAATAGTCAGGTCTTTATAAAGCCCATGATAAACTATTACTAGTAAACGTACTATTTTACTAATTTTTTAAAGCAAAAATATCCTATACTTGCCTATACTCTGGCATTAGAAGTTTTAAGAATGTTTGAAATGTAGCACTTTCTTACATAAATAATTTTTTTTCAACCAAAAATATTTACTTAACATGTGGAATGTGTATCTTCACACTTGCTACCAACTTGCTTATCTAGATTATTTTACTCAACCAAGTCTTGGGAACTTGTAACTTCTTGCTAAATGTGCGACTTTCTAAAATATTTTATTTTGTTGCCAAAGATCTGCTCTGTAAACTTCAAGTGATGTTTCCCCCCAAACTCTAAGTAAAAAGTATCCTTGGCTGTATGCTTGGTTCATTGGATCTTTTAAAACTGATCACTCACACTATGTAAATTTGAACAAAAAGGAAAGCAGATGATACTATTTCTTTTTGCTATGTTACACCCCTGTAGACTTTCCTCAGCATGCCTTTTTCTTATATTTCCAAGGTATCTGTTTGGCTGATAAGTCACTTCTGGTCTTTCTGAAGTCTTGCGCTCTCTCTCTCTCTCTCTCTCTTTTTCTCTCTCTCTCTCGGTCCCTCTTATTTCTAGTTATTTCTTGAGTAAACCTTTCCTCTTATCCAATACTTAAATTTACAATGATAGTCATGTTACCTAAAGTGATGAATTACTTGCAGATTCTTAGGAAATGTCTAACCCCAATTTTCTAATTATAATTGATGCTACACTCTTGTTTCGTGTTGTAGCTTATATATACTAAAATTAGCTGATCTAGAGGGAATCTGAGAGTCCTACTTAGTGAGAAATAACTGAGTTCTATTACCAGAAGAATAATTGAGTATGTACATGTAGAGTAAATCAGTTATGTACATGGTATTGGGGAAAGAGAACTGTAACACATTTGTTCCTGCTAATAGACGTGATTCAACCCTTGCTGAAAATTCTCCTTACTCAGAATTCTGGCATTCTATTTATATAAACGGCTGTTCCACCTCAAATTTCTGGTGAGATACATTCATCTTACAATATACAGTAAAATGTAAAGGAAAATGCTGTATTACTAGCTTTTAAAATGTGCAGTATATAAAACAGATGCCTGAAGCACACCAATACATCCATTGTGAATACCAGGCTGTCACCACACCTCTGGCACATCTCCTGCAAGCCCTGCTTCATCTGTCATTATTAATACACTTCATTTTAAAAAGATGTAAGACAGAGCAGACCATGTTCCTGAATATATTTGCCTACTTAAAGGCCTCAAATATGCTCCCATTTTTATTTTAAGTAATTAACTCACGGTATTGGGCAGGTTCTGGCCCAAAGATAAATTTTAATGTTTTCTTTAATGTTTTAGTATCTCTGGTATGCAGATGATAAAAAAATAAAGTCCACATTCTAGATAAACCTTGAACAACTCCCTGAAATAAACTTACTCCTGTTGAAGAGAGCTGTCATTTCCCTCTCATCTCTTGGGCAGCAAGATTTGGGAGGTCTTCTTTCAAATTAATTCTAGAGGGTTATGTTTGTTGCTCATATGGGCTACATTTACTGACTTAGGAGCATGTGATCCACCAGTATCTGCTTCCCTTAAGTGCTGACAGATCTGTAATTCCAAGTGGGTTTTAAAATTCAGAATATTCTATTTTGCTTAATAAGATTATTGCCATGAAAGGAACTGGTCACCCAAATATTCAAAGAGAGTACAAGGAAGATGCAGCTTATGAAACTGCAGTTTTGTTTATGTGGGATTATTTAATCTCAACCTGGGACCTTAAAAATAACTTACACTAGTTCACTGGAGTAGTTCTGAATTGTGAATTACAATTACATAAGTTTTCATAAAGACACTTTTTGCAAAATGCTTATTATTTGAAAAAATATACTTATTTTATGTATTGACTGTATAAATGATTGCACTTCCTATGCAACTTATGAGAACAACATGGTCCTGATACTAGAACTTGATAACAATATTACAAGAAAATATCATAGGCCAATATGCCTCATAAATATGTCTAAAAATTCTTAACTAAATATTACAAATGAATCAAACAATATATAAAATTGATAACACATCATAACCAAGTGGGGCTATCCCCCAAATTCAATTAAAGTCTACATAGTAAACCTCATTAACAGAATTAAAGAGAATACCATTTTTAATCTCACCAAAGAAGCAGTATCTCTTTATAATGTAAAATTTATCTCAGCAAATTTAAAATAAAAAAGAACTTCCTCCTTCTAATTAAGGGCAAACATGAGAAAAAAATTTAACATCGTAATTAATTGTGAAATATTAAATATTTATTATTGGCTACAAATAATGCAATGATATTTGTTATACTTGCAATTAGGCAAAATTAGAAATAAAGAGAAGTAAACTTTCATTGATTACAGATGTTATGAGTTATACATAGAAAATCTTTAAAAATATGTAAATTATTACAAATAATAAATGAAGTTAAGAAGGCACAGGATACAAGATTAACATAAGGTACAGTTATTTTGTGATATCTAATAACAATAAACAAAAAATTATTTTAAAATGTGCTTTAATAGTAGCATGAAGAAAAATCCGATGATGAGGAATGAATAATAAAAACTGAATAAGACCTCGATACTGACTCTGTGAACAATGTGAAAATAAATTAAATACATAAATAAAAACAAAGATAAGCCATATTCATGGGTTGGAAGATTCTGTATTGTTATTTTGATTCTCTCCAAATTGATTCATAGATTTAGCCATATTCCTGATTAAAATTCCAAGAGGCTTCTTTCAAGAAATAGGTGATTCTAAAATTACATGTAGGTGAAAGTATCTAAAATAGCCACATCCTGAAAAGGAATAGTGAATTATTTTATATATATCTTATAAATAATGTAATTATAAAATATACCACCTGAATTAAAGGTTTACTATAAAGCTACAATACAGACAATGTGATTTTGGCACACAGGTAAGCAAATACATCAGTGTAGCAAAATAAAGAGTTTTGAAATAAATCTATCATCTATCTATGTATCTATCTATGTATCCATGTATGTATGTATCTATTACAAATAACACTACTAATGCAAATAATAAACTATTACAAATAATAAATAAAGTTAAGAAGACACAGGATACAAGATCAGCATAAGGTACGCTTATTTTGTGATATCTACTAGGAATAAACAAAAACATTTTAAATTGCTTTAATAGTAGCATCGAAAAACATACATGTAGGGTCAAAGGTTTTTCATGAAAGATACCAAAAAAAAACCTCAATGGAGAAATGACAGTTTAAAAAAATGCTGCTGAACAACTGGATATTTACATAGGGAAAATGATTATTGCAGTCTATACCCCCAAACTTGAGATGAATTGTTGATCTATACATAAATCCCAAACCATAAAATTATCAGAAACACAAAATAATATCTTCATAGCTTTAGACTAAGAAAATATTTATTGACAGAACACAAGAAGCACAAATCATAAAAGAAATAATTATGAAATGGAATTCATTACAATTAAATTTTTTTCAACCGTAAAAAGATGTCACTAGGGAAATGAATAAACAAGTGACGGACTTGGGAAAATAATAACATACATCGGACAAAGAACTTGTGTACAGAATGCATAAAGAACTCCTAAAAATTAGCAATAAACAGTTTAGCAGTCTCCAATACATACTTTATAAACATAAGATACAAGTGGGCAATAAGCACAAGAGAAAATATTCACCATTATTAGCCATTGGGGAAGTACGTATTAAAATCACAATATAATATCACCGCAAACCCAGTAAAATGACAAACAAAAATGACTGACAATACCAACATTGGTGTGAATTCCAGTAACTTTCATATTATTGGTGAGAAAGTAAACCTGTGAATTACTCTGGAAAATTGCCAACAATTTGTATTTAAAATTGAATATATATCTGCCATATAACCCAGCAATTCAACTTTTGATATTTACCTAAAAGGGATGAAAATATAGACACACAAAACCTTGCACAACTCACTTCACTGCTTTATTCATGATAGCCCTAAGTTGGAAACTTTCCAAATGCCCATCAACAAAAGAAGAGCTAAACAAATTGTGATATAGCCAGCCATATTATCTAATATACTGAGAAGTTAAAACAACAACAAAAGGAATAAATTGCTGAACATTCAACAGTGGGAAAAATCTCAAAATATTATGTAAATAAATGAAACCAGATGCAAAAGAGTACAGAGTGATTTCATTTCTCTAAATATAAATACAAAATAAATAAATAAATAAATAAACAACTAATCTATGTCTTAGTAATTGTGATAATGACATCAGTGTACTTTCTGGGGGCTTGGTAATTAATGCTCAATATTTTGATGAGAATGTTTGTTACACATTGATCAAAATATTGAACAGTTAAGACATTTTATTGCTGGTTAATTCTATCTCCATTTTAAAAAATTAACAGTGTAATATTTAGAAAAAGGATAATTTACTTTGGAAAGCTGAACTATTTAATACTGTATATAGAATCACCACAAAATGTGTTTTTTATATTGAATGCATGTCTCTATTATTTTTAAAAAATCCAAAAATTCCCTTTCCTATATTTGTGTATTTTTATAAAACACTTATTTTCTCAACTATCTTATTTCTCTTTGTAATACAAACTCATTGTAAAAAGGAAACTTAAGCAACATTAAAGTTAAAAAACAATACTACAACTTGGAGAACAAAATACAACAAAGAAGCAAGCAAAAAACCTCACCATTAACCACTTGGTGGATACCCTTTCAGGTAGCACTGTGAGTAGTAGATAGCTTAACGGGTAAATTCAGATTAAAACGTGTTCATTAACACGAACACAAAAAATAAAATGAATTGACTTAGCCAACTATTTGCAGAAATAACAATATACAATGGAAGATAACTTTTAAATGAATAAAGGTATTATTTAATTAGTATTTAGACAAGCTTACTTTATGATAAGTGGTTCCAAAGGGACATTTGAAACTACACTCCAAAACTTCTTTAAATCTCTTTTTTTCCCCCTTAGAGATTAGCCTACTCTATGGATGTTTTACATCCATCTCTATAAACACTCAATATCACTTTCCTGCATTTACTCCTTATGTGTTGAAGTTCTCCAGGGACCCTCCTTTGATGACTTTAGTACTCTCCCTTGGTGATATCATCCACAAAAACAGAACTCATAAGCACTCATACACTGAGGGTCCCAAAATGTGTGTTTCAGGTGTAAATTATTACTCAAGTCTTGGAGATAGCATTTTACTGTCCACTGGCATTAAAGATTCAACATGTTCAAAATAAACCATCTCCCTCTGCACACCTGCTTCTTAACCTACCTTTATTCACTTAATGGAATAAATGTCATAAACAGACACTTTCCTGCACATAACAGAAACTAAAGAGTCCTCTTTATTTCTTTATTTTGATTTTTTTTTTTTTTTACTTCTTCACAGCAATACACCATAACCTTCCCAACCTAGTTTCTAAATTTCTTGTAAACAAATTTTCATTCTCCCTTGCTACTGACACTGCATTAGTTCGAATCCTCGAGCTTTCTTTTACCCCTGGTCAATACACTGATAGTGCTTTTTCTTTTATCCATTGACTTCTTACTGGGTCTGAGTCATCTTCCACTAATGAAAATATGAGAAGGCCATTTTCTATTTAAATCTGCTTACTGCCACTTGTATTTTAGTAATTCTTACTCATTCTAAGAACCAGAATTTGCATCACTTCCTCAATGGAGCTATCGTTTATATTCCTCTTCTAACTCTAGCCTAAGGCAGGTGCCTTCCCTTTTGACCTCGTAGCATTCTTTGCATATCTTCTCAAAGCACCTATTACTCAAAATAATTTTCATTTGTCTATCTTTGCTTCTTGACATTGTCCTCTTTGATGACATGAGATTTTTGGCATCTCTTTATAGTTAGCAACTAACTCTAAACCAGTACATGGTAGATTTTGAAGAAATATTTTCAACTGAATGTCATATATTGAAGCCATTTTTCCAAATAAGCATACCTATGTTAACACAGTAATGTTGAAGATTAACAGATAATTTTAGTCCTGCTTATTGAATGCATTCATCATGTCAACAAGCGTTTATTCAGTGGCTCTATTATGACACATAGGGTGTTCAATGCTGTGCATGTGTAATGAATTACACAAGATCTATACTTTAAAACCTTTTTTATTCTGAAATAGAAAAATCCATGTAGATAAACTGTTATTGAACATTTTTGGAATTATGAGATAGATAGCTCTGAAACAGAATAGGAGACTATTGGAAAATCTTTGAAATTAATCTTAAGTAATGAGTTGTGTAGAGGTAGTGTACAAATAGATTCGTAGAGTGGGGCATTTGAAATAAAAGTGATTTCAACAAAGTCATGGAAGTGTGAACCATCCTGCACTTAGAGAAATTTTATTGTAATTTAGGATGACTAGAGTAAAGAGCAAAAAGAAAGTTTCTAGAAGAAATAAGTTTGGCAAAAGAAAACCAGATTTTGCAGGCTCATGTATGCTATGCTAACGAGAGCAAAGGGGAGATAAAGTCAAGATGGGAAAGAGAAACAAAGCCATGAAAAGTAAGATAAGGAAAGGAAAAGTAGCTAATTCAAATGTGCAGAAGCCACAATTATAATTGAAGCATTAGCGAGGTTAAAAAGAAAAGAAAATGGTAGAATTGTGGTTGAAATTGTGGAGTATGTCAGACAAAGTTGCCAGAGAAGGATCAAAACACAGGGTCAAAAGAGTCTGCTTCAGATATTAGGCAGACTCATTATTCTGGCTATCTCTTCTATTTTAAGCATTTGCTATGCTGTTATCTGGATAACATGAATTGTGTTATGTCGCTGAACATAGGACTATTTGCATTTTTTTTTCGAAAACAGAAGTCTGTCATGGAGAATTTCATAGAAAACCTACTCTAAAAAACAATTGATATAATATAATTATTGGCAATTAGTGTGTGGATGGATTTAATTCCCATGTTTCTTTTAAAAATAAGTTCCTATACCATCAAGTTTTTATTTGGAAAAAAATCAAATTGATGGAAAAATTTTAAAAATAGTACAACACTCATGAACATACCTTTCAACTACAATCATCAATAGTTAACAATTTATAAAGTCACTTTCTAAACTTCAGTGTTCTCTTACTCTATTTCCATGTATGTTTTAGTTAGCTGAAAATTAGAAATTTTAATTTTAAAATTAGAATTAATTCTAATTAATTAGAAAATTAATGGCAGATTTTATGATATTTCACACTTAAGTACTTTGCAGGAAATTCCACGAGATGATTCCTGGTTGAACTAGTGAAATAGTGAAATAGTTATTGGAAATATTCCCTTGCAAATTATAGCTCTGGTTAAGTTTTTTCAACTCCAGCTTTCACTTCTTAACAGAAATGTATGCTTAACAGGACTTTTTCTATGGCCCTTTCTAACACAGTTCCCGATTCTATCACCTCATTTTGCACTATCACAACAACTTGCTTTTTATTTGCCAACATTATTTATTTACTACTTATATATTTCTTTTATCTCCATATAATAACATACCTTTTATAAAGGAAAAAAAAAAAAAAAAAAACCTTTGTTTCCTTCACCATTTTTGCATTAGGACTAAATTGACTTAATGCAAGACTCAGATTTAGAAACTACATCTTCTTCTACTTTTTAATTCACAAGTTTCTTTATATTCAATATCTCCATTCTATTTTCAATTAAAAAAATGCTCAGGCCATTTTTACCTTTTTGCCATTTTCGGAATTAAATTTTGGATTCTAAGCACAATAACTTCTAGGTATTTTAATAACAATCAAAATTTTCTCACATATTGGCATATTATGAAATTATGAGATTAATTCACTATTTGATTTTTAATGATTTTGTGTAAGTTGAATATAAACAGGCAGTCTTACCACAGATGTTATTTGTGTTGGCTAGACATTAAATCACTGTATTTTGAATTTTTTATATAAACATTGAGATTTTGTTTGGAACATATTCAGGTAAACAGGAGCACATGGATTCTATTTTCCAGTGTAGTACTATTTGGAAAATCCTCTTAAGAACCCACGCCCAAAGACCCGATCACTTTCCATTTTGTAAGGCTATAAAGCTTACAGTATTTCTATAATTTGCAATTGCTGCATGTAACTCAGTAGGGTTTTAATTAATGTTGCTTCTCAGATTTGTTTTTATAAGCACCTGAATTTGGAAATCCGTCAAGTGGTGTTTTGTGCTTGCTGGTAAGAAACATCTTGATTTAATTTAGCATATGTATCATCTAAGATGAACAACTTGTTATATGACAAGGTATCCTACGTGGCAAATGTGTACCCACAATAGCCTTGACAAGCCTGTGAGGAGCATTTCCATTCGTGTTGTACTGCAATCAGAGATGACCAGAATTGATCACAGAGTTGCTGAATGAGATTTGAGACAGTTTTCCTTGCATACTATTGCCTTGCTCTTTAAATTCCCCCCACAAAAGGAAATTAAAAACCCATAATTTATTCTTCAGTCCTTCTTATGTTTGGCAAGCACAAAAATTTAATTTTGTTGAAGTAAGCATGATTTTAGCATGGTTTTCAAATTATTGCTCTCCACCACCATAAACACACATATACTCATCCTAAATGAAAATATTCAATCTTTCTTTCATCTGATTTTAGGTGAGATTTTTTTTTCTCCCATTCAGATTATGGCAATATGCCTTACCTTATTTAAACTAAAGTATTATTATTGATGGAGGACTGCTGTTTATAAGTCACTATGCTTGAGGCTTATGAAAGAGGTAGAATAACACTGAGAATAAGATATAATTTCTACTTATAGGAGTTCACAGCAAAATTACTTCATATGGATATATTTTTCATGTTTCAATATCTGCTGATGTCATTATAAAAATATGAAGTTCAGATATTACCTCAGACTCAGAAATCTGGCTGGCTTCTCTCTTTTAAGCATGATGGCTTACTCTACTAATATCTAGACACCAAACTCATATCCAGTATCAACTTTACTAAATGATTCAATGTGCTGTTTAAAAGGTATTATAAATATATTGGTAGTTTAAGTATGGTGATTCCTCAAGGATCTAGAACTAGATGTACCATATGACCCAGCCATCCCATTACTGGGTATATACCCAAAGGATTATAAATCATGCTGCTATAAAGACACATGCACACATATGTTTATTGCGGCACTATTCACAATAGCAAAGACTTGGAATCAACCCAAATGTCCATCAGTGACAGACTGGATTAAGAAAATGTGGCACATATACACCATGGAATACTATGCAGCCATAAAAAAGGATGAGTTTGTGTCCTTTGTAGGGACATGGATGCAGCTGGAAACCATCATTCTTAGCAAACTATCACAAGAACAGAAAACCAAACACCGCATGTTCTCACTCATAGGTGGGAACTGAACAATGAGATCACTTGGACTCGGGAAGGGGAACATCACACACCGGGGCCTATCATGGGGAGGGGGGAGTTATACCTGATGTAAATGACGAGTTGATGGGTGCTGACAAGTTGATGGGTGCAGCACAGCAACATGGCACAAGTATACATATGTAACAAACCTGCACGTTATGCACATGTACCCTAGAACTTAAAGTATAATAATAATAAAAATATATATATAGAGAGAGGTAGTTTAGAAAAGTAAATGAGCAATGTTAATATTAATACATTAATGTTTACTCAAGAAGAGGCTATTTTTAGTAATAAAAGTTCATGATAATAGGAATATGTTTTGGTACCCTGGATAATAATGAGTTGTTGAATATGTATTTTAAGTCACAAAGAATGTCAGCATTTGAAACTTAAGATACATGCTTAGTCCAGACAGAGAAGCAAAGAGAAGTTGGCTTAAAGAAAATGAATTTCATCACTAAACAAGCACATCAGAGCCTCATAGTTGGGTAGGGCAAGTAAAACATTTCCCTGTTCATCAGCTCCCAGGTTGGAAGGACCTATGTCTCTGAACTTCTCCTTAAAGAAGCAAGGATCTAACCATCCATGAATTAGGAGAGAGAAGGAAAGCTCCTTCCGTTGCTGACTGCCAGTCACTGTTGAATGGTTAGTCACATTTGCCTTGTAAGCAAATAGCCTTAGTGATTCTTGTTTCTCTTCTTTCTGATATCTGAATCCTGATACTCCTTTAACTGAGTAAAGTGAATTTGCTTTTATTCTATAGCAACAGATAAAATGCTTAAACTGACAGTGTTCCTGGGTTCATGGTTTTGAAAGTAACCATATCAAAGACAATCCTCGATCTTGTATATCTCATTGTGGAGAAGGCGAATAAACCTGACAGCATCAACGGTCTATATTTGAGGAAAAGATAGAAGCCTTAAGACAGACAGGCTTTTCCCCATGGTTAATATTGCTTGTATTGTAACAAAAAGGGAAAACAGACATTTTGCTTGAATCTATCTTAGGCATGACGACACATGCTGATAATGGCTCGTGAGTGAAAATAAAATGTGAATGACTTATTCTGAAGGGGCCTAACATCCAGAAAATATTTTCATTCAGATAATATTGCTAATATTTTTCTGTTTTTCAATGTTATGTTCTAGGCACTAGAGATACTGAGAGAAAAAAAATTCCACTTCTACCCTTGAAGAACTCAAAGTTTGTGGGATTTTAACAGGTATGTAAATATATGCGATCTTAAAGATACCTTCAACAGGTCAAAAGGATAAAGAAAAGGGGGGAAACTAACTGTGGGAATGGTTTAAGTCTGGAATGGGTTCTTGACATCCTGGATATAGGATTTTTTTCTCAGTCATGGTTCTTAGACTTTTGTTACTACTTACCAGTTAATAAACACCAGCAAACTGCAGCACATATGAATCAGTTTGTAAGTAGTATTAATGCAAGTAATTGGAAGTGGTAAATCATCCTATACCACCATCTTGCCTTTTTTGTACCTTAGGATATAATTCATTTTGCAGAGTTATAATAGAGTCATATTTCTGCTGGTAAAAGTGTTTCCAGTTCATACGAGAT
Organism: Macaca mulatta; assembly: GCF_049350105.2. Taxonomy (NCBI): domain Eukaryota; kingdom Metazoa; phylum Chordata; class Mammalia; order Primates; family Cercopithecidae; genus Macaca; species Macaca mulatta. The sequence goes on along the minus strand of NC_133408.1, from coordinate 133,849,631 downwards.
AATTAAATATGTCAGTATTTCATGGTCTGTTGTTATGGCTATGAAAATCCCCAAAGAACACTATGACTTCCAGATGCTTTTCCATATTAGCACCGGGCCAGACGATGTTTAACATGTATTCCAGCTCTATATTTTTGTAATTGCTTGATTCTCAATTAAGTATGATATAGTCAAACTGAAATAACACATCAACACAGACATTTAATAAAACGACTTTCAAAAGTGACATTCATAAAGCTATTGAGGTATACTTTACATTAGATTTCACCTTTTACTTTGCCTTATGTAAAGAAAGATCATGCTTATGAAAGAAAGCATGCTTAAGAAAGATCTTATGCTTAAGAAAGATCACTAAATGATGGGTGATGATGAGTAGTGAGGATGTCAGTGAGAATCTGGCCAGGAAAACACACACTAGATAACTTAATAGAGAAAAATTTAAATATAAAAATTATTTGCAGGTATTAGACAACTAAAAAGGCAAATGGTATCACAGAAATAGCAAATGAAGAAAACAGTTACCACTACAAGGGCTGGGAAAACAAAGGGAAATGGTGGAACTTGGACCGAGACTAGAGCTTGAAGGAGAGGCCCTGTCTGTGGTGCTGGGGCCCGGATGCTTGAGAGGAGAACGCTGCTCAGCTGGTGCTTGTGCCTCAGGAGCTCAGATGAGAGCCCCTGTGCAATTGAGACAGACCTCTGTGGCCAGGGAGCCAGCCAGTTGTTGCTGGTATTTCCAAGGGGACTCAATGAGGCTGGTTCTGGGAGTGTGAAACTAAAGAACCAGAACCAGGGTAAAGAACTATTGCTGAAGCAATGCTGATGGGATCGGGAAGCAAACAAGAGGAGTAAAGTCCCTTTTCTCTCCCAGATTTCCCATCTCCCTCTAGTAAAACCTAACATGGAGCCAGTTGGTAATTGAAAAATGTGTTTCTCAGAGTCCCAGACTCAGCCTCACACAGCAAAGTACAGAAGGAAGCTGCAAAATAATAGCTTTTTAACCAGCAGAGTGAAGTGGAGGTGGGGGGGAGGGGGGCGGCCGGGGGGCGGGTGACAGGAATTGTAACAACGATTTAGAGTACAAGTAAATATTCAAAGGTAAAACGGGAAAATTGTTAAGCTATGAAAGCAAAAGCTGCACTTTTAAAAAGCTTTATATTTCTACAAATGAACATAAAATTACAGCGTATTTATCTTGCAGAAGAAAAAGAACATCAACTTCATTGTTACACTAAACAGTTTTTTACTAGTCAGATGTTAAGTAATGACAATTAAGAACTACCAATTACTTCCATTAAATAAAAACTGAAGCCTTGGTTAAAGAGTAGATTTTTTTTTTCTTTCCACAGGACTCACAAATACATACATGCAAATACAGGTGCTTAAACAATTATTTTTTAATTTGCTAATTTTATTTTCCAATATGGAACATTAACAAATAATGGATATAAGTTTACAAAATTTATTCCAGTAAATTATTTTGAGAATCAATACCTAAAATACTTGGAAGATAAAATGCTTTTAAAAATAAATGATCATTTAACGAAAAAACAGAACATAGAGGTTTTCTTATGTTAAAAGAAAAGAATTATTGTAGTAGAAATTCACTGAAACATCTACTTATAATTTACGTAACTCTATGAGTGCAGTAAAATTTACACGATGTTATCATATGGCTCTTGGAATGTTCCAGCTGCACTGACTGGTTAATTGATCTACCCATTTATTTTTTACTACTGAAAAAGATTAATTAATAAAAATGACTCAAATTAATCATTTGAGCATTGTGTAGATGTAACAGATTTAAAAGCTATTCTGTATCTCCCAATTAATATAAGAATCAAGAAAGAAGTTAAAGTAGAAACTGTTCAACAAGCAATGACTATTTTTTCCAATTCTATATAACTAAATATTAAATAAAGATAACTATAGCTTACTTCATGTAAAATCGAAAAATCCATATACTTTTGCCCAAACATATTGTAGATTTTAATCTAAGCTATCCTTATAGGATAATATACTATTTTATAATTTTGCTCTTTGTTATGATATTTCAATGAGATTGGAACAATTTAATATTTTCTTCCAGGATTATGCACCTGTTGAAACTTATGTTAAATGTAGATTTGTATCTTTATTTTTTTAGTTTAATTCATTTTCATAGAATGACACAAAAATGTTGAATAAACTATTTTATGCCAGCAGGTCCTGATTTAACATTCAGAAATCCACAAAACAACAACAACAACAACAACTTCTAAATTGTGCACATGGATCATAATCCTGACCTTGGAAAAACACTATAATTTATATTAAATGAATTACAGCTTTAATTATCATCTTGATGACTTCAGTCATTCATTCAATAACATTTTTAAACTAATATTTATATGGAGGACAGACAGGGTTCTAGGAGGCATGAGGAATTAAAAAACGTGTAATCCCAATCACCGTACATTCTCAAATTTCCAAGACATGTCAAATTAAAATATTTTGTTCCCATATGAGATCTGTGTATTTTAATATTTGGTTCATAAATATAGTCAACACAGTATAAAACTTACTCCTTGCCCTTGAGCTCTTACAATTTAATGGGGTAGTAAATTGTGTAAAAGACTAAATGCCAGACAGCTCTCCAAATAGTAACCAAATTATTTTTTTAGGACATTAAGGGTCGAACAGATGACTTCCCAATGTCTTTATTAAAAACTAGAATTCATTTGAGCACTGCTGTTGGAATCTATAGTTTAGAGAATTGCCTTTGCAATTGCTGTGACATTCTTCATTGTCTTAACAATCTGGTGGCTACCTCATAAGCACTTGCCAGCTATTTAGTGATATACCTCAGGGGCCTATTGGAACTATTTTATATGAGAAGTCAGTAGTCTTGGCAGTTAGTACAGCTTTCAGTGGCTGAATATAGCAAAGTTGTGACACCTGCAAATTCCTAAGGTATTGCAAACTGAAAAATCTTGACAGGCAAATTAATGTCCATTATATGTAATTATAGCCTGAATTCCGAGCTACCTTTTGGAATTCAGAGAGAGCAGCTGTTGCTGCTATGTGTTTTAAATGTTTTCCTGGAGAGAAAAGGAATATCTGTCTATCATAAACAGTCCTTGGTTTCTAAAATAAACATGTTATTTCTCGAATATTTTGGCATAAAGTGGGTATATGAGGCCTGAATAAAAGGTTTTCTTGCTCCTTTCTTGCAGATATTCTCCTGAATTGTGCCCTTGTCTTTCTGTTCTGTTCTCATCTATAGCTGAGAGAGGATTAGAGAGAAAAATTTTGCTTCCTGAAAGCGTCTTGTACTTAGTCAAAGAATTCTGTAAGGGCTGTCATCAAGAGAGCTGTGAAAACATTGTTTATGATTATGAATTAAATAAGACACATTGTCCACAAAAAGGTAATATTTTCAGCGGATTTTGTTCATTGTGATGATGGTTAATTGGGATGTAAGTTATTCTAAAGCAGGTGTATTAACTTCATGGTTTATCAATGATTTCAGTAAACTCAGTACATAAGACACAATTTAGAAGCTTCTAAATCCTCTGGGACTTGTTTAAAATACCTTCCTTATTTCATAACTTTTTTTTAAAGAAAACACTGCTAATTATTTTAGCTAAGAAAAATAATTAAGATTATATAGGAAAAAAATGATTTATAATACATCTTTTTTGACCAGAAAAGAATCTTATTTATCTACTTATCTATTTTGTCATTTTTATTTGTAACTCGTCAAGAGAATTTTTAGTTTCTTTTCATCAAGTCACATGGGAAGTGTATAGATTGTCTAACCTTGTTCTTGTCATTCTTTATTATTCATCTTCATAACTTAACTTACCTTTTTAATAAAGTTACTGAACACTTTACCTTCTTGAAATAAAGTATGCTATTCTACTTGAACAATATTCTTGCTTGTCTTCTGAAGAAAGGCAAATTTTGTTATTTGTTTTCACCCTCAGATTTTTTATTTTTGAAAAAAGTAAATCAAGACGTTTTAGCCCACTGGTTAAATTCTTCTTACTATTCAGGACCATTATGTTGTCATCTGAATAACTGAGGACTACCTTTAATGAGGTGTGCGTGCCTGGTTGCATTAGCTGCCTAACAGATGTCTGAGTGATTAAAGCTCCCCTGAGTACCATAGCTTTGGTATTTCATTGAATCTCATTTGCTTTCTGACCTAGGAGTTCCACTGTATATTCCCAACTGATGCTTTATTTTTCCCTTTCAACTGTTAACTGGATGATCAAAGTAGTTTATAAATATCTTATTATCAAAGGTCATCTTCCTGGAGTTTGTACAAAATTATTCCTTTTATCTTTATCTCCTCTAAAAAATTCCAGTGTCAATGAAACAAATAAAAATATTTAAGAATTTTAAATACCCTTTTGAGATCAGGTGGTTATAGGCCCACCTGGTGTTTTGTGCTGAGTCCCAGAATTGTTGCAAATACAAAGTTGTACTATTGCACAAACAGACAAAATAATCTTAAATATTTAAAATATAGCCAGGCTATGATTTGAAGGTGTCACTGAAAGATCCCCATTTCCCACAAAGAGCTGGCTTTTTGGACCTAGTTTATCTGCTTCAGAAAAAGGGAAGGGTTTGGTTGACAGGATTTAAACCTGTGGCTCCAGGCAGTCTAGGCACTCTAATTTGGATTCTCAGATCACTAAGCCAAGTCTTGTAGCTCTCTGAAACTCTGTATTTATACATAGATAACGATTATACCAATCAAGTTGACATTTTAGTAATAAGAATTTCACCAAGTTTCATTTATACCTTCAAATGTGTTATTGTTTAATCTCATCATGTGAGTCAAGTTGAATCAAAGCCAGCCTTTCCTTTTTTCCTTCCAATATCAATTATGAGTAATTGTATTTAGCTTTGTTTCTTGCATTTATAGACTCTATTCTCAAAGGACATTGGAATTGGTTTTGATGAAATATAATAATGCTGCTTTAACTATCAAAATATGGAAAGAAACAAGTCACAGTTTTTTCTAATTGCAATAAAAATGATGTAGTATATTCAGATTGATGTTTGTAAAGAAAAAGTTGTGTAACATATATTGTGTGCAATTTTCATATTACATTAAAGGAAACATCATTTCAAAATATAGTCTTCTCTAATCCTCCTTTTCACATTCATTTGGCTCTAAATCTATTATTCTGCATATTTGACCTATAATGCAACCTAGACAGTAATTTTCTGGGCATCTAAAGTAGACAAATAGGAACATATATCTAATATTTTATATTATAATTATATTCTCTGAGATTGCTGTAAATACAAACATTCCCCTCATTATCTTTGTTCTTCATTTTACAAGATTTATCAACAAGTTAATTTATTGATCATTTAATCTCTACATAAAATTATGATAGGGAAATGAGATAAGCATCAGGAAAGTTAAAAAAAGAATTTAATGGTAATTTGTGAAACATATACTCAGAAACATATATAGAAATCTTCCAGTTGAAAACCATATCCAGTGTTTGTAAAATATAGCATTCAAAGTTTAATGTACATTGAATAAAGGTAGAATAAAAATAGCATATAATGCTAAATACTTACTTGGTAGTAGATATTTTATGTAGATATATAATGTAGTAAGTGAAGTAAAACAATGCTAAACACTTGTCTGTGCTCCCAATTGTACTAGATGGCAAATTAACCTTATCTCTAGACTCTGCATAACAGAAATTTATCAAGACATTTATATTACAATTGAACAGTTTCAAGTTTTAATGCATTTTTAAAATAATTTCTTCACTGAGGATGAGGCCTCAAGAAGTGACATTGCTGGCTCACTCTCCGGAGGAGGAAAAAAAAGAGGGGTTGCACATTGACTTTGCTGTCCTCTTTTTGAAGATTGCATACTCTGCCATTTTGATTTCTTACTGTTTAACTAGGGTGTTTATAAAATTATCTCATTTAAGACAAATAATGACAAGAATGTAGCCATTATTTTTAATCATATGATTCCAAATTTGCCCTTATTTTTTATACTTCATTAGAATAAAAGTGAACTATTCACAGGTAAAATTAGTTGTGACACATCTTGCAACCATACGCTATGTCTCCTGCATCTCATATCATACATATTCATACATTTCTAGACAAGTTGAATCATACTAAAAATTCAAATATACCCCACCTCAAATAAGCTGGAATAAAATAAATTTATATTAAGTGACTAAAGATGAATTTGAAACAAGAAAATCTAAAAAAGATATTTTTGAATGGATTATACTCCATAAATGAACAAGTTAATAAGTAGAAGCTTTCAGAATTCTCTTTTGTGCAAAATATATCAGTGATGGTTATTTCCTTTTAGATTTTTTACATGTCTCTCTATGTAAGCTATAAAAGTCACAATAATTTAGTAATAGAACTATAACTTTTAATTATGAAAATATGTTAAAACATAAATTTTGCTATAAAAATATATCTAGCTATTTATTTTGTAAGATGGTAGAGTATAAAATAGACTGAATTATAAAATATCTAAATTCTTACCCAGTGTATTAAAAACTCACTATCAACCCACTAATCCCACCTTGCATTTTTGAACTATGGGTTTTTCCAACTTGGATACTGTTTACTTACTGAGTTGTCAGTAACTACATAACCTTGTATTATACATTTTTTAAAAAGCATTTTTTATTCGTGTTGCCACATAACAAGGAGACACTTTATTGCAAAAGCTGAATTAACACTCTAATCATGCCTTACTGCATTTTATTGAAACTCTCTAAATTAACTTCAAAGGTTATATATGTGAATGCTTTTGATCTCATTCCCCTTTCTTGTTGGTCCTACCATTGATTTTCTCACTATAAATCAGATAGCAACTGGCATAATTCCAGGAATCTTGAATAACATTTAGTATTCATTTAAGCTGAAAATAAGCTTTATACTTTATCGAGTGGTGAATTACCTCCGCTGCCTCATTGCAATGTACCATGATGCAAATGACATTTGTGGAGTTGTGTGGTGCGCAACCTGAGCAGCCATACATGGAGGAAAAAGCAACCAAAATAATCTGTGTTGTAGAGATTCAATGTAAGTATCTTCATTCCAATTCTTTTTTAAAGGCATTGCTACAACTACAATAAAAACTAATACTGATTGGGACACTTATAATGTGACTGGCATTATTCCAAGTATCTACACTTGATTCTCTTAATCCTCATAAAAGGACTATGAAGCAAATATTATTATCCTAATTTTACAAAAAAAGGAAATTGAGGTAGAAAGAGGGTAAGCAGACACAGTCAAACATCCGGTAAGCTCTAAGTATCTTGAGCTTCTTTAGATTGCCTTCACAAATGGATATCACAGGATTTATACCCTTCACTTTTTCCCCCTCAATTTCTTAATTTATCTACATACTTTTAACCAGTCTTTGGGTCTACTATTAGCTATATATCAGTGGGCTATTAAATGAATGAATAAGTGAAATCTGGATCTTCAATAAAAGTATTTCCTCTATGCTAGAAACATATACAAATATCGACTGCCTGCATTCTATCTGCAGGCATTGCGAATGTCTTAAATTGAACTGCCTCAGTTCTAAATGTATCATCTACCCCATCAGGAACAATGCCTCTAGTCTCTATAGAATTGTGATAGTTATGTACCTTTTTCTGTAAAAAAGGCTGGCCTTTTTTTTTTTTTTTCCAAAGAGCCTCTGTGAAAAATCTGCAAATTGTATTCCTCCTTTACTAATGGGCTAGTTTCCTCGTTCTATCTGTGAGTGGCAACACACGATTTCTTAACAATCTGCCGTTCTTGTTAGCATCATCCTAGCAGCAGCTGGTTCCAGCATCCTGCTTCTCTTGCACCCACAAAACCAGTGGCAGCCAGCATTCTCACTCAGGGATATGAGCCCCAGACCACAGAACCCCTTCTCTGAGCTTCTAGGTTCTGATAGCGGAAACTTCTTCCATTTATTTCCCGCAAATCTAGGGGTAGTAGCGCTTCCTTCAATTATATTCCTAGAATATCCTGTAATTCTTCCAGCCTCTAAAACCAGTGTAACTCACTACCAATATTAAATTCTATCAGTTAGAATACCTAATGTGATTTCTGTTTCCTGACTAAACCTCCATCAATATATTCATGTATTAGAATTTCCTCTGACTATTCCAGGAATTTTTCCTTTGATTATTCCAGGCATTTTCTTTAGCTACTCTCGTTCTTTCTGCCACATGCAACTGATTTCCCAAAACTGCCAATTATACTCCAGAATATCTCAAAAATCTTTATTGTTCTATTAGTGTCAATCAAAATGCAGTAGTAAGGAGCAAGGAGTTTTGATTAAAAAAAAGAAAAAAAAAAAAAAAAGGCATGGATTCAAAGTCCCTACTGTTTGGTAGGTCTAAGCCTGAAAGAGACTTGATGGTTGCCTGGTTTATTATCAATTGTCCTAGAAAGTGCTAGTTTAGGGAAAATACTTGTGACTAACTTCACAGAACAGGCTACTGAAAGAATTACAATCTCAGCATTTTATTTCAGAATTATTATTTTGTTCCTTTCTATTTTGCAGAGGCAAAGAGAAAGAAAAAGGGCAAGAAAGTGAGGGACAAAAAATAGAGGAAACGGAAACAAAGAAACCAGTTAGAGAAAGGAAAAAAAATAAGAGAAGTAGAGGAAGAAATATATATATATATATATACACACACACACACACACGTTTTTCTGAATTTATATACCCATATATAAATATATATTATATTTGTAGTTTCATATATAAACATGTATATATAAACACATATGTGCATATCTTTATATATTATGCATATTATTTTATACTATACGTAATTTTAATGCATTAGGAATATATCATATATATATACACCATTTGGTGTGTATATATGTGTGTCATCAGCACTGTTGCTCTGAGGCTGTTTTAGCTCTAGTGACAAATTTTGCCATCATCCCTTAAAAATTAGGAAAAACTTATAACAAATGCTATGTTTACTGAAAAATAAGTGTTTTCAGTTGTTCTGTTTTAAGTATATTTATCCTCTTTTTTCTTTCCTCTTTTAAATAACTTTTTTAAATCAAATAAACTAAAGCTATATTCAAGTAGATAAACTAGTCTTCTCTTAAATATGTAAGTTTACCAAAACTCTAAGTGGAGAGCTGTAAAAAGATACCAACATACAATTATGGATATTAACTTAAATTTAGTGTATGGTGTATTCATATTGTAAGATTTTGGAATGTTCATCTGGCAAAATGCAGCATTGTGATTAATAAAATTACTGTAAATTCAGTGCATATGTAATGATAAAATAAATTCACTTGTCTAACTTTTTTAATATTCTTAAAAAAAGTCTGTAAAATTAAGTTTGGTAGTTATCATTATGACTTGTGATAATCCATAATTGAGTTCTAGTGCGTAGATAATTCGGGTGGGTAGAATGTCAGATACGCCATTTTTGCTACTTTGGGCAACATTTGTTGAGTCTTGGTCTCCCATGCCCAGGCAAATGAAAAGTTCTGTAAATGAAAATTCTCCATCTGTTCTATGCTCTTTGACTTTCTACCTCATAGTGTTGGCATTATTCCCAGGTCTTTCTAGTTATTCATATAACACTCTATTGAGCTATGTATAAAGATATTGATATGTTCTTTTAAAAAATCCAGTAAAGAAAGATGCTTTCTCATGTTTAAAAGTTCAAAATTACTTTTCTGTTTCACTGTACTGATACGTTTCCACATCTTAATTATTATAAATAAAAGCAGTAAATTTAACGTTTTGTCTTTACTAATAGTGTTTTTGAAAATGTTCAATGTATATGTTTTGTGCAATCAGAACATATGGCCTATTTGACTAATGTGCAGTTAAATTCAGGTGTTTCAAATAACTTCCTGGAGATACAAGCTATATTAAAATTAGTTTACATGAAAAAATACCACACAACAAAACCAATGTTGAAAAGGTTTAAAAACAGCTGTAGGTATTAAAAATAACACTTAGAACAGCCCGTTCCAAGTACACTACATAAAGGGATTATGGACCCAATTGTAATATAAAATTTTTTTAAAAGAATTTGTGGCCTATGACATAGAGAGTCATGCATTGTATATGTATTTTATTTTTCTTACACACCTGGTTTGGCATTCTACACACAAACAAAAATTTTATTGACTGACTGCTAAGCCAATAATAGGTCTCTACAGATGGTAGGACTGTCATTCCATTCAATCAACAGGTACTTATTGATTGTTTCAAACACTCTGTCATGAACTGGGGATACTGTATTGGACAAATAAGCATTGTGCATGATTCCATGAGTTTAGTTCTAATGGGGGAAACAAATTTAAAAATAAATCAATTAAAACAATCTAACAGAATGTACAATTACTAACATATTTACCAATATGGATGAATATGTTTATAAACATATATACAGACATACATACACATAAATAACAACAAAGACCTAAAAGATGTAAGTGAAAAGGCACATTAGAAATTACCTACAAAAGAGGGCGCACCCAAAATAGATGAATAGGAACAGCTCCAGCCTCCAGCTCCCAGCATGAGTGACACAGAAGATGAATGATTTCTGCATTTTCAACTGAGGTACCAGGTTCATCTCACTGGGGCATGTCACACAGTTGGTGCTGGTCAGTGGGTGCAGGCCAACCAGCGAGAGCTGAAGCAGGATGAGGCATCACCTCACCTGGGAAGTGTAAGGGGGAAGAGAATTCCTTTTCCAAGCCAAGGGAAATTGAGACACACAACACCTGGAAAATCAGGTAACTCCCATCCTAATACTGTGCCAAGGGTCTTAGCAAACGGCACACCAGGGGATTATATCCCACAACTGGCCCGGAGGGTCCCACGCCCACAGAGCCTTCCTCATTGCTAGCACAGCAGTCTGAGATCTAACTGCAAGGTGGCAGTGAGGCTGGAGGAGGGGTGCCCACCATTGCTGAGGCTTAAGTAGGTAAACAAAGCTGCCAGGAAGCTCGAACTGGGTGGAGCCCACCACAGCTCAGGTAGGCCTGCTTGCCTCTGTATATTTCACCTCTGGGGGCATGGCATAGCGAAACAAAAAGCAGCAGAAATCTCTGCAGATGTAAATGTCTCTGTCTGACAGCTCTGAAGAGAGCAGTGGTTCTCCCAGCACGGAGGTTGAGATCTGAGAACAGACAGATGGCTGCTCAAGTGGGTCCCTGACCCATGAGTAGCCTAACTGGGAGACAACCCCCACTAGGTGCAGACTGACACCTCACACCTCACACAGCTGGGTGCATCTCTGAGAAGCTTTCAGAGCAAGAATCAGACAGCAACACTTGCTGTTCAGCAATATTCTATCTTGTGCAGCCTCCGCTGCTGATACTCAGGCAAACAGTGTATGGAGTGGACCTCAAGCAAACTCCAACAGACCTGCAGCTGAGGGTCCTGACTGTTAGAAGGAAACTAACAAATGGAAAGGACACACACACCAAAACCCATATGTCACCATCATCAAAGACCAAAGGCAGATAAAACCACAAAGATGGGGAAAAAGCAGTACAAAAAAGCTGGAAATTCAAAAAATCAGAGCACATCTCCCCCTCCAAAGGAACAAAGCCCATCGCCAGGCACAGAACAAAGCTGGAGAGAGAATGACTTTGATGAGTTAAGAGAAGAAGGCTTAAGTCGATCAAACTTCTCAGAGCTAAAGGAGGAATTACGTACCAGTGGAAAGAAAGTAAAAACCTTGAAAAAAGAGTGGAAGACTGGATAACTAGAATAACCAATGCAGAGAAGTCTATAAACAAACTGACAGAGATGAAAACCATGACAAGAGAACTATGTGACAAATGCACAAGCTTCAGTAACTGACTCGATCAACTGGAAGAAAGAGTATCAGTGACTGAAGATCAAATAAATGAAATGAAGCGAGAAGAGAAGTTTAGAGAAAAAAGAGTAAAAAGAAATGAAAAAACCCTCCAAGAAATATGGGATTATCTGAAAAGACCAAATCTATGCTTGGATGGTATGCCTGAAAGTGACGGGGAGAATGGAACCAAGTTGGAAAAAACTCTTCAGATTATTATCCAGGAGAACTTCCCAAAACTAGCAAGGCAGGCCAACATTCAAATTCAGGAAATACAGAGAATACCACAAAGATAATCCTTGAGAAGAGCAACTCCAAGACACATAATTGTCAGATTCACCAAAGTTGAAATGAAGGAAAAAATGTTAAGGGCAGCCAGAGAGAAAGGTCGGGTTACACACAAAGGGAAGCCCATCAGACTAACAGCAGATCTCTCGGCAGAAAATCTACAAGCCAGAAGAGAGTGGGGGCCAATATTCAACGTTTTTAAAGAAAAGAATTTTAAACCCAGAATTTCATATCCAGCCAAACTAACTTTCATAAGTGAAGGAGAAATAAAATCCTTTACAGACAAGCAACTGCTTAGAGATTTTGTCACCACCAGGCCTGCCCTACAAGAGATCATGAAGGAAGCACTAAACATGGAAAGGAACAACAGGTACCAGCCATTGCAAAAACAACAAACTGTAAAGACCATCGAAGCTAGGAAGAAACTGCATCAACTAACGAGCAAAATAACCCGCTAATATCATAATGACAGGATCAAGTTCACAAATAACAATATTAACCTTAAATGTAAATGGACTAAGTGGTCCAATTAAAAGACACACACTGGCAAATTGGGTAGAGTCAAGATCCATCAGTTTGCTGTATTCAGGAGACCTATCTCACATGCAGAGACACACATAGGCTCAAAATAAAAGGATGTAGGAAGATCTACCAAGCAAATGGAAAACAAAGAAAGGCAGGGGTTGCAATCCTAGTCTCTGATAAAACAGACTTTAAACCAACAAAGATCAAAAGAGACAAAGAAGGCCATACATAATGGTAAAGGGATCAATTCGACAAGAAGAGCTAACTATCCTAAGTATATATGCACCCAATACAGGAGCACCCCGATTCATAAAGCAAGTCCTTAGAGACTTACAAAGAAACTTAGACTCCCACACAATAATAATGGGAGACTTTAACACCCCAATGTCAACATTAGACAGATAAATGAGACACAAAGTTAACAAGGATATTCAGGAATTGAACTCAACTCTGCACCAAGTGGACCTAATAGACATCTACAGAACTCTCCACCACAAATCAACAGAATACACATCTTCTCAGCACCACATCATGCTTATTCCAAAATTAACCACATAGTTGGAAGGAAAGCACTCCTCAGCAAATGTACAAAAACAGAAATTATAGCAAACTGTCTCTCAGACCACAATGCAATCAAACTAGAACTCAGGACTAAGAAACTCAATCAAAACCGCTCAACTACATGGAAACTGAACAACCTGCTCCTGAATGACTACTTAGTACATAACGAAATGAAGGCAGAAATAAAGATGTTCTTTGAAACCAATGAGAACAAAGATACAACATACCAGAATCTCTGGGACACATTTAAAGCAGTGTGTAGAGGGAAATTTATCGCACTAAATGCCCACAAGAGAAAGCAGGAAGGCAAGAAATAACTAAGATCAGAGCAGAACTGAAGGAGACAGAGACACAAAATTCCTTCAAAAAATCAATGAATCCAGGAGCTGGTTTTTTGAAAAGATCAACAAAATTGATAGACCACTAGCAAGACTAATAAAGAACAGAGAGAAGAATCAAATACATGCAATAAAAAATGATAAAGTGGGTATCACCACTGACCCCACAGAAATGCAAACTACCATCAGAGAATACTATAAACACCTTCACCGAATAAACTAGAAAACCTAGAAGAAATGGATAAATTCCTGAACACATACACTTTAAACCAGGAAGAAGTTGAATCCCTGAATAGACCAATATCAGGCTCTGAAATTGAAGCAATAATTAATAACCTACCAACCAAAAAAAGTCCAGGACCAGACGGATTCACAGCCAAATTCTACCAGAGATACAAGGAGGAATTGGTACCATTCTTTCTGAAACTATTCCAATCAATAGAAAAAGAGGGAATCCTCCCTAACTAATTTTACGAGGCCAACATCATCCTGATAACAAAGTCTGACAGAGATACAACAAAAAAAGAATTTTAGACCAATATCCCTGATGAACATCGATGCAAAAATCCTCAATAAAATACTGGCAAACCAAATCCAGCAGCACATCAAAAAGCTTATCCACCATGATCAAGTGGGCTTCATCCCTGGGATGCAAGGCTAGTTCAACATACGCAAATCAATAAATGTAATCCAACATATAAACAGAACCAAAGACAAAAACCACATGATTATCTCAATCGATGCAGAAAAGACCTTCAACAAAATTCAACAGCGCTTCATGCTAAAAACTCTCAATAAATTTGGTACTGATGGAACATATCTCAAAATAATAAGAGCTATTTATGACAAACCCATAGCCAATATCATACTGAATGGGCAAAAACTGGAAGCATTCCCTTTGAAAACTGGCACAAGACAGGGATGCCTTCTCTCACCACTCCTATTCAACATAGCGTTGGAAGTTCTGGCTAGGGCAATCAGGCAAGAGAAAGAAATAAAGGGTATTCAATTAGGAAAAGAAGAAGTTAAATTGTCCCTGTTTGCAGTTGACATGATTGTATATTTAGAAAACCCCATTGTCTCAGCCCAAAATCTCCTTAAGCTGATAAGCAACTTCAGCAAGGTCTCAGTATACAAAATCAGTGTGCAAAAATCACAAGCATTCTTATACACCAATAGCTGACAAACATAGAGCTACATCATGAATGAACTCCCATTCACAATTGCTTCAAAGAGAATAAAATGCCTAGGAATCCAACTTACAAGGGACGTGTAGGACCTCTTCAAGGAGAACTACAAACCACTGCTCAGTGAAATAAAAGAGGACATAAACAAATGGAAGAACATACCATGCTCATGGATAGGAAGAATCAATATTGTGAAAATGGCCATACTGCCCAAGGTAATTTATAGATTCAATGCCATCCCCATTAACTTACCAATAACTTTCTTCACAGAATTGGAAAAAAGAACTGCTTTAAATTTCATATGGAACCAAAAAAGAGCTCGCATTGCCAAGACAATCCTAAGCCTAAAGAACAAAGCTGGAGGCATCATGCTACCTGACTTCAAACTATACTACAAGGTTACAGTAACCAAAACAGCATGATACTGGTATCAAAACAGAGATATAGACCAATGGAACAGAACAGAGCCCTCAGAAACAATACCACACATCTACAGCCATTTTATCTTTGACAAACCTGACAAAAACAAGAAATGGGGAAAGGATTCCCTATTTAATAAATGGTACTGGGAAAATTGGCTAGCCATAAGTAGAAAGCTGAAACTGGATCCTTTCCTTACTCCTTATGCGAAATTAATTCAAGGTGGATTAGGGACTTAAATGTTAGACCTAATACCATAAAAACCCTAGAAGAAAACCTAGGTAATACCATTCAGGACATAGGCATGGGCAAGGACTTCATGTCTAAAACACCAAAAGCAATGGCAACAAAAGCCAAAATTGACAAATGGGATCTAATTAAACCAAAGAGCTTCTGCATAGCAAAAGAAACTACCATCAGAGTGAACAGACAACCTACAGAATGGGAGAAAATGTTTGCAATCTACTCATCTGACAAAGAGCTAATATCCAGAACCTACAAAGAACTCAAACAAATTTACAAGAAAAAAAAAAAAATCAAGAAGTGGGCAAAGGATATGAACACACACTTCTCAAAGAATACATTTATACAGCCAACAGACACATGAAAAAATGCTCATCATCACTTGCCATCAGAGAAATGCAAATCAAAACCACAATGAGATACCATCTCACACCAGTTAGAATGGCAATCATTAAAAAGTTAGGAAACAACAGGTGCTGGAGAGGATGTGGAGAAATAGGAACACTTTTACACTGTTGGTGGAACTGTAAACTAGTTCAACCATTGTGGAAAACAGTGTGGCGATTCCTCAAGGATCTAGAACTAGAAATATAATTTGACCCAGCCATCCCATTACTGGGTTTATACCCAAGGGATTATAAGTCATGATGCTATAATGACACTTGCACATGTATGTTTAGTGCGGCACTATTCACAGTAGCAAAGACTTAGAATCAACCCAAATGTCAATCAGTGACAGACTGGATTAAGAAAATGTGGCACATATACACCATGAAATACTGTGCAGCCATAAAAAAAAGATGAGTTCATGTCCTTTGTAAGGACATGGATGTAGCTGGAAACCATCATTCTCAGCAAAATATCACAAGAACAGAAAACCAAACACCTCATAGTCTCACTCATAGGTGGGAACTGAACAATGAGATCACTTGGACTCTGTAAGGAGAACATCACACACCCCGGGCTTATTGTGGGGAGTGGGGAGGGGAGAAGGAGAGCATTAGGAGATATACCTAATGTAAATGATGAGTTAATGGGTGCAGCACACCAACATGGCACATGTATACGTATGCAACAAACCTTCATGTTGTGCACATGTACTCTAGAACTTAAAGTATAATAAAAAAAAATTTTTTTAAAAAAGAAAGAAATGTGAGGTTATGGGGCCTGAGTCACGTGACAGGCAGCTGTATCCTTTCTTGCTCTGATTATACATTAGCTTTCCTCACCTACGTTGTTTTCTAAAATGTTATATATTACTAAAGGGCACTAGGGAAGACCCCTTCCCTCTTCCCTGTTGATCTTTATTATAGATTAACTTCCTCTTATCTTTCTCACAAAAAGGCTTTATGGTTATCACATTGTGTTCAGATGGAATATTAAATATACTCTTTTAAATTGGAAAGGAAATGAAAACATGTTGTATGGAAAACAAAATGAACTATAATCAATTGTTTATAACTCATAAAAAAAAGAAATTACTTACAAAACATATCATGTCAATTAATCAATTCCCAGAATATATAAAATACTCATTGGAATTTATTTCTTTTACAAAGACAAACAGCATCAAATAAATAAAAACAACAACAACAACAAAAAAAAACATGCATTTTTTTTACCTTTTACTCTGTTGACCAGGAAAACACAGATTTCTTTTCAGAAGAATAAAAATTACAAACCATTCCCCTATATTAATAATTAAAGAAATAAAAATGAAGACTTCAGTAGGTATTTTCTCTTTTTTAATCTTAATTTTTGTGGGTACACAGTAGGTATATATATGTTTATGGGGCACGTGAGATATTTTGAAACAGACATTCAATGCATAATAATCACATTATAGAAAATAGGGAATCCATCACCTCAAGCATTTATCCTTTGTGGTACAGATAATCCAGCTATAATCTTTTTGTTATTTTAAGATGTACAATTAAATTATTATTGATTATAGTCATCCTGTTTTGCCAGCAAATAATAGGTTTTATGTATTCTTTCTAACTAATTTTTTGTACCCATTAACCATCCCTCACTTTCCCCCTGCCTTTCCACTACCCTTCCTAGCCTTCGTTAACACCCTTCTACTCTCTGTCTCCATTAAGTTCAACTGTTTTGATGTTTGGAACCAACGAATGCATGAGAACATGTATCATTTGTCTCTCTGAGACTGAATTATTTCACTTAACATAATGACCCCCAGTTCTATGTATGTTATTGCAAATGACATGATCTCATTCTTTTTTAATGGCTGAATAGTACTCCATTGTGTATAAGTAGCACATTTTCCTTATCCATTCATCTGTCAATGGACACTTAGGTTACATCCAAATCTTGGCTATTGTGAACAGTATTGCAACAAACATAGGAGTGCAGATATCTATTTGATATAATGATTTATAGTGGTTGTATGAGGGTTCCCTGTTTTCTACATTCTCACCAGCATTTGTTATCATCTGTCTTTTGGATATAAGCCATCTTAAATGGGGTTAGAAGATAGCTTATTGCAGTTTTGATTTGCATTTCTTTGATAATCAATGATGTTGAACACCTTTTCATATGTTTTTTTCCCTTTTGTATGTCTTCTTTTGAAAAGAGTATTCAAGTCTTTTACTCTTTTACCCATTTTTAAATCAGATCATTCTATTTTTTGAACTCCTTATATATTCTGGTTATTAATCCCTTCTCAGATGGGTAGTTGGCAAACATTTTCTCCTATTTCTGGGATTGTCTCCTCACTTTCTTGACTTTCCCTTGGTGTGCGGAAGTTTTTTAATGATGTGACCCCATTTGTTCATTTTTTCTTTGGTTGTCTGTGCTTATGGGACATTACTCAAGAAATTTTTGCCCAGACCAATGTCCTGAAGACTTTCCCTCAATGTTTTCTTGTAGACATTTCATACTTTGAGGTCTTAGACTTAAGTAATCCAGTTTGATTTGATTTTTGTGTATGATGAGAGATTGGGATCTAGTTTCATTTTTCTGCATATGGATATACAGTTTTCCCAGCACCATTTACCAAAGATGCTCTTTATCCCAATGTATGTTCTTGGCACCTGTGTTGAAAATGTGTTAACTATACATGTGTGGATTTGTTTCTGGGTTTCCTGTTCTGTTTATTTGGTCTGTATGTCTGTTTTAATTCCAGTGCCATGCCATTTTGGTTATTATTTTTGTAGTGTAATGTGAAGTATTGTAATGTGATTCCTGCAGTTTTGTTCTTTTTGCTCAGGATAGCTTTGTCTATTCTGTGTCTTTTATGGTTCCATATAATCTTTAAGAATTTTTTCTATTTCTGTGAAGAATGTTGTTGATATTTTGATGGAGATTTCATTGAATCTGAAGATTGGTTTGGATAAAATTGATATTTTAATCAATATTGTCTCTTCCAATCCATGAACACAGAGTATCTTTTCATTTTTTGTGTCCTTTTCAGTTTCTTTCCTCGGTGTATTTTAGTGTTCATTGTAGAGATCTTTCACTTCTTTGGTTAGTTAATTCCTAGGCATTTAATTTTATTTGCACCTATTGTAAACGGAATTACTTTTTTGATTTGTTTTTCAAGATACTTTCTTACATCCCCCAGGTTGGTAAAAATAGAGGTTTTTGATCATACCAAGTGTTTGCAAGCATGTGAATTAACCAGAACTCACACGAATTTTTGGAATGTAAATTTAGAAAAGCCCATATGAACACTAACTTAGTATTATCTTATAAACTAGAAGACATATATTCCCTACAATCTCCTTTCAATTATAGGTATATATGTTCTATAGAAACACTTACACATTTAAAGAAACAAAAGAAACTACTGGACAGCACCAGACACTGGCAAATTCTCAGGAGATTCATTCAATTACCAAGCACAAAATATAATCATGGCTGAGCCTAGGATATCTTACAGTATTGTTTACAATAGCAAAAATGTTAGAAACAACCCAGATAATCCATTGTCAAGATAGTATACAAATAAATTATGGTGTATTCACACAGTGTAATATACATTAGTGAACAAATGAGCGAGTATTACACCAACAAAGTAAAAAACGTTATAAGTAAGTTTTAAATTTAAAAAAACTCATACATATACAGACACAAATTATAATACTATTTGCACCAAATAAACAAAATATATTTTGTTTAAAAATACATATTTTTTGAAACTATATAAACACAAGGAAATGGTTATTAAAAATATTTTAGATAGGCATTGGAAGGTAAGGATGAAGAGAATTACAAAAGTAGAGATAAAATTATGTTGGTAATATTCTAGTAATTTTGTTAGATTGTAGGTATATACATATTTCTTTCATTAATATGTTTTTTAAATTACATGTATAATATTATGTATAGAAGATGCTACGAAATAAATGTTGTTTAAACTTGAATAGAATAAATCAATTATTATTATTATTATTATTATTATTATTATTATTTTGAGACAGAGTCTTGTTCTGTCACCCAGGCTGCAGTTCGGTGGCACGATCTTGGCTTACTACAACATCTGCCTCCCTGGTTCAAGAGATTCTTCAGCCTCAGTCTCCTGAATAGTTGGGATTAGAGGCCCCTGCCACCACGCCTGGCTATTTTTTTGCATTTTTAGTAGAGACGGGGTTTCACCACGTTGGTCAGGCTGATCTCCAACTCCTGACCTTGAGATCCACCCACCTCAGCCTCCCAAAGTTCTGGGATTTACAGGCATGAGCCACCATGCCCAGTCAGAATAAATCAAGTTTGAAGACCATATTAAATTTGAATTATCTGGGAAATACGTGGGTATTTGCATCAGATAAACAATCAGATATGTGAATTGCAGCAAAGAAAGAAGAGGTGGCTAGTTAAAAATGTAGAGTTTTAAGTCTTGGAAATATATATATTTTATATGAAATTCTAAAATTTTGTATAAGTAAATATGTATAATATTCATTACATAGCATATATTATATATGCACACATACACATATGTGTATTTAAAGAAGAGATATTCTGGGTAGAAGCTGTGGGTTCACACAGTTAGGTGGAGAAAGAGCCAGTAAAGAAGTCTGAGAAGGACCAGTAATTTCAGTAAGAAGTAAACCAGCATTCAAAAGGTAGGAAACATTTAACAAGAAGGGAGGTGCAAGTGTATAAATTTTTACCAAGAGGATGAATAAAATAGAGCCAGAAAAATGCATGTCAAATTTTAAAACTGTTTTTCTAAAATGTGGAGTACTAGATGCAAAATCCAGATGAAAATGAATTAAAGAGTGAATGGAGAATATATTGGAATATACTGAACAAAACTCCACTGTAAACAACTAAAGATATTAGATGCAATTTAGAAAATATGACTTTCTATGTGTTGTTGAACTGGGAAGAAAGTAAACAATTAGTATCTATGAACCAAACAAAAGCATGGATTCAGTGAGATGAACTAGCTCCTACCCTAAGAGCAGCTTCTAACTTTGACTTTTAGCTTAAGAGCTTCCTAAATAACAGGAATAGATGGGTTAGGGTTAGTATTAGATTTAGGGTTGCATTAGGGTTAGGGTTGGGGTTAGAGTACAAGCCCCGCACATGAGTCTGAAGCAAGACATTGGCGTAAAGTCTGGACTCCAAAAAGACTATGTTCTCCGTGGAAGGTTGAACCACAGAAAAAATCGCTTGCAAAGAGAGAAAGAACATGCAATTGTCTTTCTGAAATCTGGCTCTGAGTGGGGAGAAAAAAATAATCTCCTCTGAGTATTTGTAACCATGAAATAAAGTCCGTGAAGATTTGTGTCCTGATCTCATAGTACCAAAATAACACCTTCATCCTCAAAATGCTCCGATAGAGAACATTTATATTAAAGAATTAAGGTTGACCAGGGTTTATAATGGTTGTCAGTTACTCAGCAGAAGCTAATGCAGATCCTTTCTAATGGAGGGCGCCACGAACACAGGCCTTAAAGAATCTCCACATATAAATATTCGTATGAACAGGAGCTCTTAATAAAATGGAAAAAGCACCTGCATAAATAAAAAGGCACAATGAACAAGAACAGGCACATGAGAAAACACAGAATAAAGACTCACAAATAATTCAGATGTTAGAATTCTAGAACACAGAATATGAAATATGTTATAAAAACAAAAAATAAGAAATAATGAAAATTTTTTAAAAAAGATAATTTTTAAAGAAAATTATGTATACATAAAAACCTTTTGAATGGGTTAAGCTGTAAACTGGCAGATTTCTATCTACTATAAATCTAATTCAGTTCTAGAAAAATATCCTGTACACTCCCAGAGAACTCTGAGACACTTAAGGAGTCCAAAAGTTAAAATTAGTTTCATATTAATACTAAAGAGTTAATAACCTTTTCTACTGTATTTATATTTGCAAAAACAATAGTGGGTAAAATCATCGACATCTTCAAATAATCAAGGCAATGGCAACAGTATATACCAGTAACTGAAACTGTTATTACTATGTACATGCAGTTAAAAATAAAACATAAAATAAAAAGTCCAGTTCATATTTTAAAAGGACATGAACAGAGTAAAAAATACTAATTATTTACAATCTCCTCCCTTACAAAAATATATAATCTTTTTTTTTTTTTGTATTTTCTGTAGTTACATGGTGAGTATGTATAAAACACTTGTGCTACATAAACTACCATGGTTATTTCAAGGAAAATAACTTGTATGATATTTGATTTTTTAGCTGAGTCAATCAGTTATTCATGAAACCCATCATTTTAGTTGAAATAGTAACTGACAAAGTATGGTTATTTGTACTTCAGTACTTGCCAAATAACTTCTTGAAAATGAACAACATAAGCCTGTCATATCAAGAAAAAGATTTGACAGTATTTGTTGCCAATAACAAAATTGGATCATGGAGTGAAAATTAAAATTTTATGTAACTTGTATTCACCACCATAACTTGAAAGTTTCTCAATTCTAAAAGATTTGTCTAATGAAAGCAGTGGCAATAGTAACAAAACTTATTGTTTGATATGCGTTATGATATGTCAAAACCTGGAAAATCTGCGTACTCCAATGAACAAATATTTTCCAAATTATCAACTCATAATGTTGCAAAATCATGCTTTTAGCTAAACTGTACAATTAAATTGCAAGATAGACTGATGAATTTAATGTAACAGAGTATAAAGTGTTCATTGATAAGGCTTCATATTTCACATTAGAATCATCTTTTAAGATATTACTCACCACTTGTCAGATTTTAGTGTAGGGGTAAAAAGGAATATTTAGAGTTATCTGAAAACGTTACTAAAACCATTCTTCTTTTTTCAATTACATAGCTGTATAGCTTCAGTTTTCTTCATACACTCCAACCAAAATGACATGTAGCGAAATTTTGATAAGAAATACGATAAAACAGCTGTCTTCTATTATGGCAGATATTACAAAAATACCATTCTTCTCACTGGATTCCTTCTGTTTTGGGAACACAGTTATTTTAATAAAATATGATAACTTAATTAAATACAGGGATTTCTGTTTTGTTTTTTTTGTTTTGTTTTGTGACAGGCCTGATCTCAGCTCACTGCACTACAGCCTTGACCTCCTAGGCTCAAGGGATCTTCCCACCTCAGCCTCCCGAGTAGCTGGGACTACATGCACGTGCCACCACGTCCAGCTAATTTTTTGTATTTTTGTAGATACAGGGTTTCACTATGTTAAAAATAATGGTCTCGAACCGGGTTTAGCTGGTCTCGAACTCGTGGGCTCAAGCTGTCCAATGTCCTCTGCCTCTTAAAGTGCTGGGATTGCAGTCATGAGTCACTATGTCCATGCAAACTATAGGTATTTAAAAAATATTTCCATTTATATTAACAAGTAACAGTTTTTATTTTAAAATTAATTATTTGGAGTCAATTAATAAGTAGCCTTTTTTTTCAGTTTCTAATATAGTGAATATTGATAGATATTTATATGAAAAAACAGCTTTGGAGACTATTAGTAATTTTTAAGTAAGAAAAGAGTTTGTGAGACCAAAGTACTTAAGACAGTAGATAGACAAATAAATAGATATATTATGTTGGTGCAAAAGTAATTGCGGTTTTTGCCATTTTTTTAAGAGTAATAGCAAAAGCCGCAATTACTTTTGCATCAACTCAATATATAGCATTACAAGTGCAGTTTTCAGGATCCAGTGAAGAGAGACCATGGGAGAAAAATAATGAATAACAATAAAGTTATGGAATATAGAATAAGAATGACTAAAGTATGTTTTAAAAGATTACTGAAAATAATTAAGAATGGATGTGAGAGAGAGAGTTGGCAATATTACAAAATATATCAGATAATTTAAGGATCTTTCAGAGTTAAAAACACATAAAATTCCAAATTCAGGAATTATAATGGATCTGTCAAGACAAATATAAAGTAATTGATACTTAAGTCATATTGTAATTGAACACCAATATAATATCAAATATAAAGTGAATATTTAAAATTTTACGAAGAGAAAATTATTACAAAGGACCTACAAGATTGACGTCAGAATTCACAAAGCCAACAACGAAAGTCAAGGTATTTATACAAAATAAAATGCCATCTAAAGTTAAATATCCATCTAACTCACATTCAAGTATTAGAGTAAAATTAAGATACTTCTGGATAAAAAAAAAATCATTTGACCCAGCATCCCATTACTGGGTATATACTCAAAGGAATATAAATTATTCTATTACAAAGATACACGCATGTGTATGTTCATTGCAGCACTATTCACAATACCAAGGACGTGGAATTAACCCAAATTCCCATCAATGATAGACTAGATAATAAAGAAAATGTGGTACATATACATCAGGGAATACTATGCATCCATAAAAAAAGAATGAGATCATGTCCTTTGCAGGGATGCTGATGGAGCTGGAGGCCATTATCCTTAGCAAACTAATGCAGGAACAGAAAACCAAATATAACGCATTCTTACCTATAAGTGGAAGCTGAACAATGTGAACACATGGACTCAGGGGGTAAACAACAAACACTGGGGCCTATCAGGTGGTATAGAAGGGGGAGGGAGAACATTAGGAGAAATAGTTAATGCATGTTGAGCTTAATACTTAGGTACTAGGTTGATAGGTGCAGCAAACCACCATGGCACACGTTTACCTATATAACAAACTTGCACATCCTGCACAGGTACCCAGAACTACAAATTTAAAAATAAAGAAAACAACAAAAAATTTAATTGAATTGATTTTCCACCTTTGTCAAAAATTAGTTGTTGTTGGCTGTATTTCTAGACTCTATTTTGTTCTATGTGTCTATGTGTCTATTCTTTGTCCACTATTACAACTGTATCTTTATAGTAAGTTTTAAAACCAGATAGCCAGAGTTCTCCAACTTTGTTATTTTTTTTCCAACTTGCATTGGCTAATCTACTTTACAAGGTTTAGAATTGTTGTTGAGATTGTTTTGAATCTACAGATCAAATTAAATCTGAAAATTCATTAGCCTACTATGTCTCCCGATTATTTAGGTCTTATTTGATATTCTCATTAATGTTTTATAGTTTTCAGCAGACAAATTTTGCATGCGTTTTGATAGACTAAAAGTGTTTTCTTAGTAGTATGATGAAAGTAATATTTAAAAAATATCCAATTTTTAATAATACTAATAAGAAACTCAATAAGCTGGGCATGGTGGCTCATGCCTGTAATCCCAGCACTTGGGGAGTCCAATGCTAGTGGACCACCTGAGGTCAGGAGTTTGAGACCTGCCTGGCCAACATGGTGAAACTCTGTCTCTACTAAAAATACAAAAATTAGCTAGGTGTGGTTGGGGGATGCCTGTAATCCCAGCTCCTCAGGAGGCTGAGGCTGGAGAATAGCTTGAACCTGGGAGGCAGAGATTGTATTGAGCCGAGTTCACACCACTGTATCCACGCTGGGTGACAAAGAGAGACTCTGTCTCAAAAATAAAATAAAATAAAATAACCCCATTCGATTATTTTATATTGAATGTGCATCCTATGCCCTTGCTTAACTCACATATTTATTTTAATAGCTTTTTAATAGATTTTTTTCAGATTTTTTCCATTCACTATTATATTGTCTACAAATATAGACAGCTTATTTTTAAAATATGTATGCATTTTATACATTGTTTTGCTCTGCTGAGTTTACTGCAAACTTCAGTACAATGTTAGATAAGATTATTAAGAGTGACTATCCCAATTGTGTTTTTTATTTTAGCCAGAAACTAATAGATATTTTTCAGTAGGTATAATGTTGGCTTTAGGATTTTGGTAAGTGCTTCTTATCAGGTGAAGTTCCCTTAATTAATAGATTTCTTAAAATTACAACTGGAAATTGAATTTTTAATATGTTTTCTGAATATGTTTCAAAGATCAGATGTACTTTCTTCTTTACTATGCTGCACAATAAAATGAGTTGACTGAATTTCAAATACTGATTCAACCTTTTATTCTTGGAATAAACCCAAATCGATTATTATGTCATGAGTACTTTTAATAATGCCATAATTTATTTGCTAATATTTTAGAATTATAATTTTACATATGTATATAATACATATTGGCTTATAATTTCTTTGTCTGGATTTGTTATGCATACTTTATAAAATGACGAGAAATATTTTCTCTTTTTCTATTTTTTTGAAAGAGTTTGTGTAGTAAATAACGAAGAACACAAAACAATCAGAAGACAAATATCAAAATGGCAGGAGTAAATCCCTATTTTCCAGTAACAACATTGAATGTAAATGGACTAAACTTTTCAATAAAAAGACATAGAGTATTTGAATAGATTTTTTAAAAAGACCTATTTGTTGTCTACAAGAAACATACTTCACCTATAAAGACATACACAGGCTGAAGGTAAATTAATGGAAAAAGATACTTCATACCAATAAAAACCAAAAGAGAACAGGAGTAGTTATATGAGACAATACAGATTTCAAGACAAAAACTGTTAGAAGAGACAAAGAAGGTCATTATCTAATGATAAAGATGTCAGTGCAGCAAAATGATGAAACAGTTGTAAATATGTATGTACTCAACACTAGAGCACCCACAAATATTACAGCTAAAGAGAGAGATAAACCTCAATATAAAAATAGTTGGAGACTCTAACACCTCACTTTCAGGATTGGACTGTTCCCTCAGATGGAAAATAAACAAAGAAACATCAGACATTTAATCTGCAGTATAGAAAAATGGGAACTAATATTTACAGAACATTCATACAAAGCCTGAAGAATATACATACTTCTCCTCATCACATGAATTATTCTCAAGGAGAGAAAATACGTTAGGTCACAAAACAGGTATTAAAACATTCAAAACCATTGAAATAATAAGGACATCAAACCACTCCATGAGAAAAATATCTAGCTGGGCTCAGTTACTCACGTCTGTAATACCAGCACTTTGGGAGGCCGAGGCAGGCAGGTCAGGAGTTCAACACCAGCCTGGTCAACATGGTGAAACCCTGTCTCTACTAAAAATACAAAATCAGTCAGGTGTGATGGTGCATGCCTGTAATCCCAGCTACTTAGGAAGTTGAGGCAAGAGAACAGCTTGAACCTGGGAGGCAGAGGTTGTAGTGAGCCGAGATCACGCCACTGCATTCCAACATGGGTGAGAGAGTGAGACTCTGTCAAAGGAAGAAAGGAAGAAAGAAAAGAAGAGAAGAAAGAAAGGAAAAAAAGAAAGAAAGAAAGAAAGAAAGAAAGAAAGAAAGAAAGAAAGAAAGAAAGAAAGAAAGAAAGAAAGAAAGGAAGGAAGGAAGGAAGGAAGGAAGGAAGGAAGGAAGGAAGGAAGGAAGGAAGGAAGGAAGGAAGGAAGAAAAGAAAAAGAGAGAGAAAGAAAGAAAGGTCTAATAATCCAATAAAAACTTGGGAAATATTTGAAAAGACATTTCTCTGAAGAAGGCATATAGCTCATGAGATCTTTCTTTTCATCTTGACTTTAGATAACCTGGTGACTATGTGCCTAGAACTGGTAAATAAATTCAGCAAGGTTTCAGGATACAAAATTAATGCACAAAATTCATTAGCTCTGCTATACACCAATGGCAGCCAAGCTGAGAATCACATCAAGAACTCAACCCCTTTTACAATAGCTGCAAATAATAGTAATAATAGTAATAATAGCATACTTAGGAACATACCTAACCAAGGAAGTGAAAGACCTCTACATGGAAAACTATCAAACACTACTTAAGGAACTCATAGACAACACAAACAAATGGAAGCACATCCTATGTTCATGGATCGACAGAATAAATATTATGAAAATGACCATACTGCCAAAACCTATCTAAGAATTCAAGGCAATACCCATGAATATACCACCATCATCCTACAGAGAACTAGAAAAAGCAATTCTAAAATTCATATGGAACCAAAAAGGAGCCCACCTAGACAAAGCAAGATTAAGCAAAAGAACAAATCTGAAGGCATCACATTACCCAACTTTATACTATAAGACTGTAGTTACCAAAAACAAACAAACAAACAAAAAATAGTACTATGGTACTTGTATAAAAATAGGCACATAGACCAATTGTCTTACAAATACTTACAGTCAGCTGCTCTTTGACAAAGCAAACAAAAACATATAGTGGATAAAGGACACTATTCACCAAATGGTGATGGGATAATTGGCAAGCCACACATAGAAGAATGAAACTGGATCCTCATCTCTCAATTTATACAAAGATCAACTCAGCATGGATCAAAGACTTAAATCTAAGACCTGAAACATGTTCCAATGTTAGAAGATAACATTGGAAAACCCTTCTATACACTGACTTAGACAAAGACTTTATGACTCATAACCCAAAAGTAAATGCAACAAAAACAAAGATAAATAGATGGGACTTAATTAAACTTAGAGGCTTCTGCACAGCAATAGAAATAATCAGCCAACTAAAAAGACAACCCACAGAGTGGGAGAAAACTTTCACAATCTATATATCTGACAAAGGACTAATATCCAGAATCTACAAAGAACTCAAGCAAATCAACAACAAAAAAATTACATCAAAAAGTGGGTTAAGGACATGAATAGGAAATTCTGAAAATAATATGTACAAATAGCAAACAAACATATGGAAAAGTGTTCAACATTGCTAATTATCAGGGAAATGCAAATCAAAACCACAATGCAATACCACCTTACCAAAGCGATATCAAGAATGCCCATAATAAAAAAATTTTTAAAAAAACTAGTAGTCACCACTAAATAATATCTCCATGTAACAAAACACCATCTGTCCCCCAAAAGCCTATTGAAATAAAACTACTTTAAAAAATTTAATTTAATTTAATTTAAAAAATACAAACAGCAAACAGGCATATGAAAATATGCTCAACATCATTGATCATCAGATAAATGGAAATCAAAACTACAATATAGTATCTTCTCACCTCAGTTAAAATGGCTTTTATTCAATAACAAATGCAACAAAGAGGTGGAGAAAAGGAAACTCTCATGCACTGTTGGAGGAAATGTAAATTGATACAATTACTATGGAGAACACTTGAAGATCTATCAAAAACCTAAAATTAGGGTCACTCTACAATCTAGCAATCTCACTGCTGGGTATATGCTCATAAGAATGGAAATCAGTATATTGAAGAGATATCTGCACTGCCATGTATATTGTAGGACTTTTCCTAATAGTTAAGATTTGGAAGTAACCTAGGTGTCCATCCATAAATGAATGGATAGAGAAAATGTGTTACTTATACACAATGGAGTACTATTCAGTCATCAAACAAAATAATATCCTCTCATGTGCAACAACATGGATGGAATTGGAGGTAATTATGTTAAATGAAATAAGCCAGGAACAGAAAGAGAAACTTTTCATGTTCTCACTTACTTGGGAGATCTAGAAATCAGTACAATTGAATTTACAAAGATAGAGAGTAGAAGGAGGGTTAACAAAGACTGGGAAGAGTAGTGGAAGGGAAGTTGTGGGGACAATGGGGATGGTGAATGGATATTAAAAAAAAAAAAAAATGAGTTAGACAAGAAAAAACAAATCAGAGCTGAACTGAACTGAAGAAGATTGAAACATAAAAATAATTCAAAAGATCAACAAATCTGGGAGGTGGATTTTTGAAAAACTTAATAAAATAGCTAGACTAATGAAGAAGAGAGAAAAGATTCAAATAAACATCAGAAACAGCAAGGGGGATATTAGCACTGACCCCACAGAGATACAAACAACCATCAGAGAATATTATAAACATCTCTATGCATGTAAAGTAGAAAATCTAGAAAAAAAATGGATAAATTCATGGACACATATATCCCCCGAGACTGAATCAGGAAGAAAATGAATTCCTGAACAGACCAATAATGAGCTCTGAAATTGAGGCAGTAATAAATAGCCTACCAGCCAAAAAAAAAAAAAAAAAAAAAAAATTTTTAAATTAAAAAGCCCAGGACTAGGTGGATTGACAGCTGAATTCCACCAGATATGCAAAAAAGAGCTTGTACCATTTCTCCTGAAACTATTCCAAAAAATTGAGGAGAAATAACTCCTCACTAACTCATTCTATGAGACCAGAATCATCTTGATACCAAAATCTGACAGAGTTACAACAAAATAAAAAGAAAAAAAAAATTCAAGCCAATATCCTTAATCAATATGAAAAAAAAAAAAATCTTCAACAAAATGCTGAAAAATTGAATCCAACAGAACATCAAAAAACTTATCCACTACAATCAAGTAGGCTTTATCCCTGAGATGCAAGGTTGTTTCAACATACGTTAATCAATAAATAAAATACATCATATAAATAGAACTAAAGATAAAAAACACGTGATTATCTCAATAGATGCAGAAAATGGTTTGAAAATGCAACACCCCTTCACGATAAAAACATTCAAAAAACTAGGTATTGAAGGAGTATACCTCAAAATAATAAGAGGTATATATGACAGTCACTGCCAACATCTTACTGGATGGGCAAAACCTGGAAGCATTCCCCTTGAAAACTGGCACAAGACAAGTATGCCCTCTCTCACCACTCCTATTCAACAGAGCATTGAAGTCCTGGCCAGAGCAATTAGGCCAGAGAAAGAAATAAAGGGCATCCAAATAAGAAGAGAGGAAGTAAAACTATCTCTGTTTGCAGATGACATGATTCTTTATCTAAAAAAAAAAACTAATAGTCTCAGCCCAAAAGCTTTTATGCTGTTAAACAACTTCAGCAAAGTCTCAGGACAAAACAATCAATGTGCAAAAACCACTAGCATACCTGTACATCAACAACAGTCAAGCGAGAGTTAAATCAGGAATGTAATCCCATTCATAATTGCCACAAAAATAATATAATACCTAGAAATACAGCTAACAAGAGAAGTGAAAGATCTCTACAAGGAGAATTACAAACCATTGCTGAAATAAATCAGAGATGATACAAACAAATGAAAAAACATTTTATATTCATGGATAGGAAGAAGCAGTGTCATTAAAATGACCATGCTGCCCAAAGCAATTTACAGATTCAGTGCTATTTCTATTAAACTACCATTGAGATTCTTCATAGATTTAGAAAGAAGTGTTTTAAAATTTAGATGGAATAAGAAAAGAGTCCAAATAGCCAAGGCAATCCAAAGCAAAAAGAACAAAGCTAGAGGCAACATGCTACCGGCCTTCAAGCTGTACTACAGGGCTACAGTAACCAAAACAGCATGGTACTGGTACAAAAACAGGCATAGACCAATGGAACAGAATACAGAACTCCTAAATAAGTCCACACACCTACGACTATCTGATCTTCGACAAACCTGACAAAAACAAGCAATTGGTAAAGCATTGTCTATTCAGTAAGTGGTGCTGAAATAATTGGTTAGAAATATGCAGAAGATTCAAACTGGACCCCTTCCTTATGCCATGTACAAAAATTAATTCAAAATAGATTAAAGGCTTAAATGCAAAATCCCAAATTATAAAAACCCCGGAAGACAACCTAGGCAACATCATTCAGGAAATAGTCATGAGCAAAGATTTCATGAAGAAGATTGCAAAAGCAATTGTAACAAAAGCAAAACTTGACAAATGGGATCTAATTATACTAAAGAGCTTCTGCACTGAAAAGGAAACTTTCAACAGAGTGAGCACGCAACCTACAGAATGGGAGAAAAATTTTGCAAATTATGCTTCCCTAGGGTCTAATATTTAGCATCTATGTAGAACTTAAACAAATTTACAAGAACAAAAACAATCCCATTACAAAGAGGGCAGAGGACATGCACAGGCATTTCTCAAAAGGAGACATACATGTAGCCAAGAATCATATGAGAAAAGCTCAACATCACTGATCATTAGAGAAATGCAAATCAAAATCACAGTGTGATACCATCTCACACAAGGCCAAATGACTATTATCAAAAAGTCAGAAAATAACAGATGCTGGCAAGGTTGTGGATAACCAACACATAAAAGGAGAAACAAGAGTATTTTTATTTGTAAAACAGATAATTTTAGTAAAAGGAAAAAAAAGTTTGCATAGTACATGTATTATTTTTCCATGAAATATAAGTAATAAATACAATGAAGTTGTTAGTTTCCAAATATCTTGAGATTTAAAAATTATATTTATTTTACTGATTTTTGGTTTAATTCTGCAGTATTCAGAGCACTTATGTAATTTTGCTCATGTTATTCAAGTTTGTTTCATAGCCAAGAATACGATCTGTTTTGGTAAATGTTCCACGTGTGCGTACTCTTAAGTGCACATTGGTGGGTATGGATACTGTTAGTTGGTATTTTATATAAAGATAGGTTAATTAATGGTGTTGTTCAGATCAAGCATATCAGGAGTTAGCAAAGATTTTTTGAAGGAGCAGATATTAAGTATTTTGATCCCATAGATCATGTTGCCTCTATCACAACTACTCAACTCTGCTGTGGTAACGTGAAAGCCATCATCGACAATATGTGAATGAATAGATACACCTGTGATTCTATAAAACTTTATTTACAAAATCCAGTAGTTGCTCCATTGATCATAGTCTACTGACCACTGGTTTCAGACCCTTTTGGTTTCTGATTTGCTTGTTCTGTTGATTATTGTATGGGGCATTGACATTCCCATCTATAATTGTGGATTTGTATTTCTTTTCTCAGTTCCATCAATGTTTGCCTTGTGATTTTTAAAGCTCTGTTCTTATGAGCATACACATTTTTAGATTATTATGTTTTCTTCCTGAATTGATGTTATCATTATGTAATACCTTTCTTTTATCTTTGAAAATGTTAACTTTTTTTTTTTTTTTTTTTTTGAGACAGTCTCATTCGCCACCCAGGCTGGAAGGTAGTATAGTGGTGCGATCTCGGCTCACTGCAACATCCGCCTCCTGGGTTCAACTGATTCTCCTGCTTCAGCCTCTTGAGTAGCTGGGATTACAGGCACCCGCCACCATGACCGGTTAATTTTTGTATTATTTTTTTAGTAGAGACGGGGTTTCACCACATTGGTCAGGCTGGTCTTGAAGTCCTGACCTCAGGTGATCTGCCTGCCTCTGCCTCCCAAAGTGTTGGGATTACAAGCATGAGCCACCACACCTGGCCGAACTGTTCATTTTTTATGTCCACTTTGTTAGCAAATATAGAAAGTTAAACTTTATTTTCATCAGTATCTTCATATCTTTTTTTTTATGTTTCTGCTTTAAACTTACTTCATACTAACCATCATTCTCAGCAAACTATTGCAAGAACAGAAAACCAAACACCGCATGTTCTCACTCATAGGTGGGAACTGATCAATGAGATCACTTGGACTCGGGAAGGGGAACATCACACACCGGGGCCTATCATTGGGGGTGGGGGGGAGGGATTGCACTGGGAGTTATACCTGATGTAAATGACAAGTTGATGGGTGCAGCACACCAACATGGCTCAAGTATACATATGTAACAAACCTGCACGTTATGCACATGTACCCTAGAACTTAAAGTATAATAAAAAAATAAATAAATAAAATAAAATAAACTTACTTCATACTTCTCAAACACCTGAGATTTTGCATATGCTAATGCACCTCCTTATTTCTGCATCATATCTCAGTTTACCACAGATGAAAATCCTAGCAAATGCTATGTTAATGGATTCCAGGGACTATCAATTATACACTCACCATCAGTGAAGAGATCCCCTAATTCAGTCAATGATTGACTATCCCTATACAAAATTTCCAAAGCAAGAAAAATCTGTGGGAACACATGGATTTGTAAGTAAAGGTAACTCCCATTAAACTAAGGGGATGTGTCCAGAAAAGGGGAATGTTGTGAGTTTTTAGCAGCCTATGTTTGTAGCAGCTGGAGGAAGGATGCCCTGGATGTTAAAGGAAATCTGGAGGGAACACAACAGTCTCTGCTATAAAGGGAAAGCACAAAACCAGGTTCACTCAATATCATTTGAATGATTTTGTTAGCCTGTTCTACTTCCCTAAGACTTTGTTCACTACTACTGACATCATGTCCTTTTGTATATGAAATAAAAATTCTTTATATCTCCATTTAATGATCACATTTCACATTGAATATCCTACAAATAAAATGAATTTCTCCTAACACACTTGTCAAATACATTGAACATGTTTTTATTTGTGCATATGGCTTTGCCCTTTGGTTGATAGTCCTTCCTTGCATGATTTTTAGTATTTTGTTTTTTGGAATTTTACATATGAGCTCAATCTAGTTTTGATAGAAAGTAAAATACACATTCAGAAGCCTTTCCTTTACACACAAATTTACAGTGAAATGTCTCTCTTATATTTGGCAATAATTCTACCAGAACTATTCATTTAGACCTTATCATGTAATGGTGTGTATTACTACTTACCCTTTTTTGGGTATATTTTTCCACACTATTAGACTAAGTTTCTTGAAACAAGTGGACTATAAAGTATGCCTCTTTTGATTCTTCTCAGAATTAAAGGAAGTGTTTCATCTAAGAGGGCATTGTGTAACGGTCTCAAAGAGAGAAGCCAAATATATTTAAGTTATGACCCAAGAATATTGCACAATCCCTGGCACATAGAAACCTTCACGGTAGCAAAGACTTGAAACCAACCCAAATGGCCATCAATAATAGACTGGATAAAGAAAATGTGGCACATATACACCATGGAATACTATGCAGCCATAAAAAAGGATGAGTTCAAGTCCTTTGCAGGGGCATGGATGAAGCTGGAAACCATCATTCTCAGGAAAATATCGCAAGGACAGAAAATCAAACACTGTACATTCTCACTCATAAGTGGGAGTGGAACAATGAGAACACATGGACACTGGGAGGGGAACATCACATACTGGGACCTTGGGGGGTCAAGGGTTGGGGGAGGGATAGTGTTAGGAGAAATATGTAATGTAAATGACAAGTTGATGGGTTCTGCAAACCAACGTGTCATATGTATACCTATGTAACAAACCTGCACATTGTGCACACCTGTACCCTAGAACTTAAAGTATAATAAAAAACAGAAAAATAAATTAAGACAATTCATTTCTGCTGGTGAGCGCATATCCTGACATATCTGTCTGTTCGTGTGTTTGTGGGTGTTTATACAAATACACAAATCTAATAACTTGATTTAAAAAAAGAGAATATTATCTGAAATGGCAGGTTTTTTTTTTCTAAACTGCATTAGTCTGTTTTTAATTACTATGTGAAAATTGGTTAGTTTATTCCATTTATAACCCACATAGTGATGAGCATTCTTGAATTTATTTCTCAATTTATTAAAACCACAGACCTACAGATGAGTTTGAATCAAATCCAAAATGTATAGTTACTTAAAAGCACATGGGAACAGGCTGCAGATTGGGAGGAATTCTATATTCTATAACCACAGGCACATGACAGCTAGAAATTCGGAAAACAATTTGAATGGAAAGAATTGAGCCGTATCTTTGTTAGAAATGAATTTACTGACTTGTTTATGAAATAACCATTGAGCTAAGTTTCTTAAGAAAATACTGATGAATGTAAACCAGTTTCATTTATTTATTTTGTGTACATGTTTACAAGCCCTTAGGGTTCTACATTATAGTCAGAATAATAAGTGTGTTTTTGTAAGACTATACAAGAGTAAAAGAAACTGAGCTAGTATTGCCAACATAGCCAAAAGAGGAAGTATCTAAAATCTAATGAGAATATCCTTCCATTTCTGAGAAGTTTTGCAGAACAGTTTTGCAAACCTAGGAGATTTGGACAACCTAAGGAAAACAAACATTTGAGTGCTTATTCAGACTGACTCTGCCAAAATGTACCCATTATTAAAAGACAAATTTTCTCTGGTGGGCTAGATAATTTCTCTTTTTGACAAATGAATTACCACAAGGGAAGCCTGTCAACTCTACTATGTGTCCTTCTTTCTTTTATTTGACTTCTAGTCATTTCAAAGCCATTTGCATTTGGTCTCTACTACTTTGACTTTGACGTTTTTCTCATTTTTTTTTTCCCTCATCTTAGTTATCTGATTACCTGTTTAGATACCTTTTAAATTGCCCTTTCATTTTGTTCTCCTCTTTTGTATATTCCTCTTCCGTATAGAAAGATATTTCAACCATTTTCCTTAAAGCTGTGGTCACATTTTATTACAATGCAGTAAAATTATACTAAAATCTCAGTGCAAATATGCTTCAATATTTTATACATGCTATTCTTTTTTGAATAAACTATGCTCATTGCCCCCTTACTATCACATGCCATAAACAATTCACACCGTATCCTGTTCAACCTGTGGCAAAACATTCATTTGTCAATAGTTAGCTCGGCTATCATTACTCTTGAAATATCAACATTTGGTCCGGTTTTTCAGAAAGAAACACTGGAAGAGTATTTGGTCCTTGATTGAAACTAACACTAGGGTTTTCAGGAATAAGAATCTATGAGTCTTCAGTCTCATATCACAAATATTGTGACATCCCACTGAATATGTCTTCTTTCTTCTGACATGTTAGCAATTGCTAACATTCTTCTCTACCTTTAGTTTAAATTCCCAGAAAAGAGTATCTTATGATCTGAGTGAATTACTCACTTCTGCTAAGCCAAACTCTTTCATGTTTTACCATACCTTAGAGCTTTGACTTGCCTAGGGTTGAGTTATCTTGGATTGCATGTCTGCTACTAGTCCAGTTTTTGGTGGCATATAACATGGCTAACCACTGGACAATGGCTGTGACCTGGCAGTGCTCCTAATTCGAGCATGTGGGCAAGGAGATGGCAGTCACTGACTGACATCTCACTTTCAGATTCTTTTTGTAGCACTATCTATTTAGTTGTTGCTTTTTAATTTTTGTGGATACATAGTAGGTCTATATATTTATGAGTTACATGAGATATATTGATACAGGTATGCAATATGTAATAATCACTTTAGGGTAAATAGGGTATCCATCACCTCAAGCATTTATCCTTTGTACTACAAACAATCCAATTATACCTTTGTTGTTATTTTACAATGTACAATTAAATTATTTTTCACTGTAGTCACCTGTTGTGCTAGGAAACACTAGGCATTGTTCATTCTTTCTATTTGTTGTACCCATTAACCATCCCCGTATCCCTCCCACCACTCACATACTCTTCCCATCATTCTGTGTGTTTTCTCTTCACTTTTTAATTGTTTCCTTCACTGTACAGAAGCTTTTTAACTTGACATGATCCAATTTATTTTTGCTTTGGTTGTCTGGGCTTGTGGGGTATTTCTCAATAAATCTATGAGTTTGATTGTTTTAATTTTTAGCTTCCCAAAATAAGTGAGTACACATGATTTTGTCTTTCTGTGCCTGGCTTATTTCACTTAACATAATAACCTCCATTTCCATCCATGTTATTGCAAATGACAGAATCTCATTTTTTTTTTAATGGCCGAATAGTATTCCATTATGTGTAAGAACCACATTTTCTTTATCTATTCATCTGTTGATGGACACTTAGGTTACTTCAAAATATTGGCTAATGTGACTAGTGCTGCAATAAACATAGGAGGATTGCAAGTATCTATTTGATATACTGATTTTTTTTTTCTTTTAGGTGTATAACTAGCAGTGCCGTTACAAGATAATATGGTAGCTCTATTTTTAGTTTTTTGAGGAATCTTCAAACTGTTCTCCATAGTGGCTGTACTATTAATAATTTACATTTCCACCAACAGCGTATGAGAGTTCTCTTTTCTCCACATCCTAGTCAGCATTTGTTATTGCCTATTTCTGGATAAAGGCCATTTTAACCGGAGTGAGAAGGTAGCTCATTGTAATTTTGATTTGCATTTCTCTGATCATCAATGATGTTGAGGCCTTTTCATATACTTGTTTCCCATTTGTATGTATGTCTTCTTTTGAGACATGTCTGTTAAAATATTTTGCTCATATTTTCATCATTTTATTCAATTTTTCCCTATAGAGTGGTTTGAGCTCCTTATATATTCTGGTTGTTAATACCCTGTCAGGTGGGTGGTTTCCAAATATTTTATCCCATTCTGTAGGTTGCCTCTTTGTTGATTGTTTCCTTTGCTATGCAGAATCGTTTTAACTTGATATTGTTCCACTTGCTCATTTTTGCTTTCATTGCTCGTGCTTATTGGGCATCACTCAAAAATCTTGAGCCAAGATTTTTGGCCTAGTCCAATGTCCTGAAGAGTTTTTCTAATGTTTCTTTGTAGTTGTTTCTTAGCTTGAGGTCTTAGATTTAAAGCTTTAATCCACTTTGAATTTATTTTTGTAAATGGTGAGAGATAAGGGCCCACTTTCATTGTTTTACACATAGATATTCAATTTTCCCAGAACCATTTATTGAAAAACTTTCTTTTTCCCAATGTATATTATTGGCATCTTTGTCAAAAATGAGTTCACTCTACATGTGTGGATTCATTTCTGGGTTCTCTATTCTATTCCATTGGTAGATATTATCAGGAGAACCCGCTCCTGATATTTAACATGGGTTCTTTTCTATTTCCTAGGTGTCTGGTCTGGGTTGAGAAATAAAGGGAAAGATCAAAAGAGAGAGAAATTTAAAGCTGGGTGTCGGGGGAGACATCACATGGCGGCAGGATCCGTGATGTTCCCCGAGCGGTAAAACCAGCAAGTGTTTATTAGCGTTTTTCAAAAGGAGAGGGAGTGCACGAATAGGATGTGGGTCACAGAGATCACATACTTCACAAGGTAATAAAATACCACAAAGCAAATGGAGGCAGGGCGAGATCACAGGACCACCGGATGAGGTGAAATTAAAATTGCTAATGAAGTTTCTGACACACATTGTCATTGATAACATCTTATCAGGAAACAGGGTTTGAGAGCAGATAACCTGTCTCACCACAATTTATTAGGTGGGAATTTTTCCTCCACCTAATAAGCCTGGGAGCGTTATAGGAGACCGGGGCTTATTTCATCCCTTCCGCTTCGACCATAAAAAATGGGAGGCCTTAAAAGGGGGCCATCTACAAGCCTGCCTTCAGGGCGCATTCTCTTTCTCAGGGATGTTCCTTGCTGAGAAAAAGAATTCAGAGATATTTCTGCTATTTGCTTACGAAAGAGGAGAAATACAGCTCTGTTCCTTCTGGCTCACCTGTGGCCAGTTCAAAGTTACCTCTCTTGTTCCCTGAACATCAGGGTTATCCTGTTCTTTTTTTAAGATGCCCAGATTTCATATTGTTCAAACACACAGGCTCTACAAACAATTTGTGCAGTTGATACAATCACAGGGTCCTGAGGCGACATTCATCCTCCTCAGCTTACAAAGAAGATGACAGGATTAAGTGATTAAAGTAAAGACAGGCAAAGGAAATCGCAAGGATACTCACTGGGGAGGTGATAAGTGTCCATGAAATCTTCACAATTTATGTTCTGAGATTACAGTAAAGACAGGTGTAAGAAATTATAAAAGTATTAATTTGGGGAACTAATAAATGTCCATGAAATCTTCACGATTTATGTTCTTCTGCCGCGGCTTCAGCCGGTCCCTCCGTTCGGGGTCCCTGACTTCCTGCAACAAGATATGTCTGTTTTTATGCCAGTACTGGGCCATTTTGGTTACTGTGGCTCTGAACTACAATCTGAAGGCAGGTAATGTGATTTTTCCAGTTTTATTCTTTTTGCTTAGGATAGCCTTGGCTACTCTGGGTCTTTTCTGTTTCCATTTAAATTTTATATATTTTTTTCTATTTCTGGCATTGATATTTTGAGAGGGAGTGCATTAACTCTGTAAATTGCTTTGGGAAACATGGACATTTTAACAATATTGATTCTTCCGAATCATGATCATGGAATATTTTTCATTTCCTTGTGTTTCTTTAATTTTTCATGAATGTTTATAATTTTCATTTATAATTTTCATAAAGAAGATCCTATACTTCTTTGACTAAGTTAATTCTAGGTATTTTATTTGTAGCTGTTATAAATTAGATAAATTTCTTGGTTTTTTTGTTTTTGTTTTTGTTTTTTTCAAATTCTTTGCTCTTGGTATATAGAATTGCTATTGATTTTTATATGCTGATTTTTTATCCTGAAACTTCACTGAATTTATTTATCAATTCCAATAGCTTTTATATGGAATATTTAGGTTTTTCCAAATATAAGATTATACCATCTGCAAACAAGGATCCTTTAGTTCTTCTTTTCCAAATTGAATGCCCTTTATTTCTTTCTCTTGCCTCATGCTCTAGCTAGGATTTCCAACTCCATCTTGGATAACAGTG
This sequence comes from Macaca mulatta, assembly GCF_049350105.2. Lineage (NCBI taxonomy): Eukaryota > Metazoa > Chordata > Mammalia > Primates > Cercopithecidae > Macaca > Macaca mulatta. The sequence continues at coordinate 133,809,518 of NC_133408.1, read as the reverse complement.
GAGAAAGTGGACATTCTGCTTGTCCTCCTGATCTTAGAGAAAAGGCTTTCAGTGGTTTCCCATTCAGTATGATACTAATTGTGAGTTTGCCATATATGGCTTCCATTATGCTGAGACATGTTCTTTCCATACCCAGTTGTTTGAGGGTTTTATCAAGAGGGGATGTTGAATTTTACCAGATGCTTTTTCAGTATCAATTGGCCTTGCCTCCCTCGGATAAATCCACTTTGTCATGACGAATGATTAACTTGTTGAATTTGGCTTACTATTATTTTGCTGAGGGTTTTGGCATTAATATTCATCAGAGTTATTGGCCTGTAGTATTATTTTTTTGAAGTGTCTTTCATTTTGGTATCAGAGTAATATTGGCCTCATAGAATGAGTTTGGAAGTATTTCCTCCTCTATGTTTTGGAATAGTTTTGGTAAGATTGATATTAGTTATTTAAATATTTGGGAGAATTAAATAATGAAGTCAAAGGATCACAGGCTTCTCTTTGCTGGGAGACTTTTTATTACAGCTTCTATCTTGTTACTTGTTATCAGTCTGTTTAGGTGTAGGATTCCTACATGGTCTGTTTGGGTAGGTTTTAGCTGCCTAGAAATGTGCCCATTTCTCCTAGTGAAAGGACACAAAGATACAAAAATGCGTACCCTCCCTTCCTCCCCCCGATGTTGCTCAACTCTTTGTTCTGCTTTCTAATCTCTGCACGTACCAGAGGTGTCGTAAGTTCTGTAAGTACATGTTTTTCTTTCTGAGGCCAGGTCACAAGGAATGTTTAAGTAAGATAGCCAGGTCACAAGGTGTGTTTAAGCAAGATAGCCATAAACTGGTTGTGCAACCTGACGCAATATAATTAACTGCCTTTATGTAAAACTGCTCTTCTGCCTCAAGGGTTGTACTGAAATATCAGAAATGGCGGGAACCAATCATAGTTTACCAAATCGCTTTGTTCAAACTCCAGCCAATCATACCTCTAATTTGTATAATGATTCTATGCCTACTTTCCTTAGACTATATAACATTGTTCGGAGCTCAGTGGGGGAGCTCTCCTGCCCGTCTCGTTTCACGAGCAAGTGAGAGCTCCAGGTTCGAACCTGTAATAAAGATCCTTGCTGCTTAGCTTTGACTCTGGACTCTGGTGGTCTTCTTCGGGGAATAAACGGTCTAGGCATAACACTAGGTTTTCCAATTTATTGGCCTATAGTTGTTCTAATAGCCACTAATGATCCTTTGAATGTCTAGTTGTTCTAATAGCCACTAATGATCCTTTGAACGTCTATGAGATCAGTTGTGATGTTTTTTTCATCTCTGATTTTATTTATTGGGTCTTCTCCCATTTATTCCTTGTTAGTTTGGCTAAAGGTTTGTCAATTTTAGACATTTAGGTTGATTCCACTGACACAAAAAGGGGAACAACAGACACTGGGCCTACTTAAGAGCAGAGAGTGGGAGGAAGGGCAGGATCAGAAAAAAATAGCTATTGCGTAATAGGCTTAGTACCGAGGTGACAAAATAATCTGTACAACAAACTCTTTTGGCATGAGTTTACCTATATAACAAACCTGCACATGCACCCTTGAACCGAAAATAAAAGTCACTGAGAAAAGATAAAAAAGAAAAGTTGTTTTCTTTATTATTTTTATTGGTTCATCATTTAGTCTTTCTACTTAAGATACAAGCAGTTTACACTACAGTTACAGTGTAATAATATTTTGTGTTTTTCTATATACATAGTATTTCCAGTAATTATTGTATCTTCACTGCTTATTGTTCATTAACTTTTTTTTTTTTTTTCCTGATAGAAGAACTCTCTTTAGCATGTCTCATGGGAAGCGTCTGATGATGAAATCCTTCAGCTTTTTTTTTTTTTTTTTTTTTTTTTTTTTTGTCTGGGAAAGTCTATATTTTGTCTTAATGTTTTAAGAATATTTTTGCCGGCCGGGCACGGTGGCTCAAGCCTGTAATCCCAGCACTTTGGGAGGCCGAGACGAGCAGATCACGAGGTCAGGAGATCGAGACCAGCCTGGCTAACACGGTGAAACCCCGTCTCTACTAAAAATACAAAAAACTAGCCGGGCGAGGTGGCGGGCGCCTGTAGTCCCAGCTATTTGGGAGGCTGAGGCAGGAGAATGGCGTAAACCTGGGAGGCAGAGCTTGTAGTGAGCTGAGATCCGGCCACTGCACTCCAGCCTGGGTGACAGAGCGAGACTCTGTCTCAAAAAAAAAAAAAAAAAAAAAAGAATATTTTTGCCTGTTATAGTATTCTAGGGTAACAGTTTTTGTTTGTTTGTTTTGCTTTTTGCTTTTTGTTCCTTCAGCCCTTTAAATATGCCATGCCACTCTCTGCTGGGCTGTAAAGTTTCCACTGAAAAGTCTGCTGCTAGGCCTATTGGAGTTCCAGTGTTTATTTCCTGCTTCTTTTTTCTTGCTGCTAATCCTAAAAGGATTATTTGTTTACCCTAGACCTTTAAGATTTTGATTATTAAATTCCTTGAGGTAGTCTTCTTTGGGTTAGATATGCTTGATGTTCTGTAACCTTCTTGTACTTGGATATCAATATCTTTATCTAGGTTTCAGGAGTTCTCTGTTATTATCCCTTTGAATAAACTTGCTATCCCTATCTCTTTCTCTACCATTTAAGGGTAGCCTTAGCTGATGTTTATGCTGTTTACATGGGATGACACTCTGCAAGTCACTTTCCTAAAGAATAGCATGTTTTAATAAGGAAGAAGAGATTTTCCCTTTAAAATGATGCTTAGACATCAAGCAAGATGAACGGAAGATTGTTCATTCGCCTTAGCAAGATCGCTTATGGTCTTCATAAGAGCCACTTTAGTAGAATGGGTTGAAGATATAATGAAGTATAGTAGAGTGAACACAATAAGCCTAAATAATTCTTGCAAGAAGTAGCTTTTAAAAAATATTAAAATTGTTTATATCCTTTGGGCAGTGAGAGAAGATATACTCCACAGTACAACTGGCAGGTTTTCCCTTAGAACAGAAAAGAGAATTCCCACATGATACTAGAGAAAAAAAAAAAAAGTTGGTCATACACGATGAGGTCATCAACTCCGTCACCAGAGAAGGGATTATAAAATAATTACCGGAAAGAAGGGGAAGTTATTTTCTAGAGTATCTACTAGGCTTTTCTGGCAATGATTGATGCCTATTTGAGATTTGTGATTATAAATTTAAAGGGAGACCAGGTAGAACTGGAAGTCAGTATTGACTATTAGGTTAACATTGCAACTCTCAAGTCAGAACATTTGAATTCAGATCTTGTTTCTATCACTTATTAGTTGTGTGACCTTGGGCCAATTAGTTAACCACTTAAAAGGCAAACTGCCTTTTATAATATTAATTTAGATGAGAACATATCAACAGTTGATGGTCTAAATACTAATGTGTGAAACAATGTATTGTTCTACTCTAGGTAGATGATGAGTGTCATGTCTCACTTTAATACTAGGCCTATAGCAGACTTGCCTGAGTCTGATCGAACAAGTGGTGGCCCCATGATTATAATGTAGTAAGTATTGAGTTTGTTCCTAAAACATTGGGACTCAACCCAGGAAAAAACACAATACGAACAAGTTTGTGTTCTTGATTTCGTGAAACATCCTCATCCCTACTTTTATGGTTTCTTTGGTTTTGTGCCATTAGAAAAAAAGAGGTTGGATAATGAAAAAAAGAGTCACACGTCTTGAGTAGTTTAATCAATTATTTGTTAAACATCTTTTCTTCAGTGAAGGTTCTCCAGTGAGCATTAAATGTAATTAAAGTATTTTCAAACTTGGGATAATTATTGGAGTACATTTCATGATCTTTCCCAAAACTTTATTATCATCTAATATTTCCATCTGGCTACTTCCAAATCACTGACCCACTAGTCAAACTAGTCAAACTTACTAGGACAGTCAGTTTCATCAGCATGTGCTCTGCACAGTCACACAGAACCCCATGCTGAGAAGGGTGCCTGCTTTGTTAACGCTTTGCTTTCACCATCTTGAAATTCTTTACACTTGAGTTTTCTAAGTGAAGCCTGATGGAACATTATAGCCTGCATGTAAACAGAGGGGACACACTGGGTGTCAGTGCAAACACATGGCTATGGTCCAGCAGCAGTCAGCACATGCTGGCTCAAGCTGGTGGGAGCAGTGGGAAGGATGAATGCATAGCAACTGGCAATGCATGCAAGCAAATGCCTTGGGGATTTTTGTGGTACCATGAGGCTTCAAGGGGGCTGCCAAAGCAGGATCTGCTCCCAGATTGGAAGCAGCAATGGCTACAGAAGCAACCAAAATGGCAGTGGCAGTAGCCGCAGGAGGAAAAGAGGTTCTGCTTGGAGTGTCAGGACATGTGGTGGAGGCTGGCTAGCTTGTCTGTTTCCAGAGCCTGTACCTGAGACATCTTTTAAGATATTAACTCTCCACTTTGAATGCTGCCAGTCAAGCAGCAAACTATATCAGTAAATTATTACAAAATAAAAGTTTACTCTGACTATCATAATGAAGAATACTGGGAGTTCCTAGAAAGAACACTCTAAGCAATTAGAATCTCCAGTATTAATAACTGACACAACATTGCAAATTAAATATCCACAGGCTTAAATAGAGAAATGACATTTAAACATTGCAGTATTGGAAAAGAACACTATTTTTATATGAGACTTGGGATAGAGTGGTAGATTTTATAAACAGGCATTTTGAATTATGTACAAATCATGAAGTTGCTCTCTTCAGAAGAAAGTTGTCTTCTTCATAAAAGTGTTTATTCTATGACCTCCACAATTATAGGAATTATCAGAGGAAACATTAAAATGTCTTTGTATAAATTCCCATTTAAATTAAATTCAGACTTACACAAAACTGACTTGTATGAAGAGTTCGATCTTTTTAGAAGAAATATTCTGTGAGAAATATCAGGTCTAGATGTACTAAATTATATATTTCAAAATGATTTGTCAAAAATATTTCATCCCTGTCACACCTTATAAAATACTCTTACTCGTTCCAGAAATTTGCTGCAACAGAAAAAATTTCTTCTCAAAATTATTTGAGATCTTGCATTTGTCAAGAGCAACTGAAGTTATTTTCAATTATGTAAATTGTAAATAAAGTTGTGATAACTCTAAATTTTGATAATTTACTGAGCAAATTTATAGAAAAATGAGAAAAATATCTTACAGTCAAATATTTTAGTGAGAAATTATTGTTATTTATGGCATTATAAATAGAAAAACTGTAAAATGTGTAAAAATTTCTACAACTATAAAAATTATTTACAATTTATAAATTAATATTGTTTCTCATGTATCACTGGTATACCTATTATGTTTTATCGGTAACAAATTGTTTTAAAGAAGAATGTTATATTTTTGCATATTTAATAATGAGGTACTAAGCAAAGAATCCCACATTTTCATTTTGCACTGGGCAGTAAATATTATGTAGTGTGACTTGCCTACTACCTATAAATTATTGCAAATCCTACCTCTAGTTAACCTCTTAGGCAGAGTAAACCTTGAAATGGAATGTTTAAAGATCTAGTGTTGGGAGAATCTTTTGTTTATAGTTCTTACGTGTCCCTGAGAAGGATGGTGGTTAGGTTAACTATAATGCCTTTCAGTGCCCACACAGACTCATCCAGGAAATATTTCCAATCTTTGGGTGTAGATGTCAGATTTTACATCATTGATAACACTCCACCATATTAAATGATGTTGGATGTTTAAAAGCTATCAGGGTAGCCAATCCATAAGGTATTCAGTGAATTATGCCAGGGCATTTAATAACACAAAAGGGCCAATCAGATCTGATTTTTAGTTTTGATATCATCACTTTAGATTTGTATGATCTTGGTGTAGGGGGGTGGTGACTCTCATGTAATCTCAACATTTTAGGAGGAGGCCGAGAAGGATGGCTCACCTGAGGTCAGGAGTTCGAGTCCAGGCTAGCCAATGTGGTAAAACCCCATCTCTACTAAAAATATAAAATTAGGCTGGCATGGCGGTGAGTGCCTGTAGTCCCAGCTACTTGAGAGACTGAAGCAGGAGAATCTCTGGAATCAGGGCGGCAGAGGTTACAGTGAGCAGAGATCATGCCTCTGTACTCTAGCTTGGGTGACAGAGAGAGACTCGGCCTCAAAAAAATAAATAAATAAACAACAACAACAAGAAAAATTGTATGATCTTGGACAGCTCACTTAATTTTTCTTGGCCAAAGTACACTGATTTGTAAGATGATGGATTTGTTCAGATATCTTTTGAACTCCCTTTTAACTATAAAATTTTATATAACTAAAGTAAATATTTCAAATCACAATGATGATCAATTTATCAAACATAAATGCCATAACCAGAAAAATAGAGAATTATAATTTTAAAGCAAAATTAATAATTAATAGCTTAATTAGTGGAAAGTATCATTACTTACATACTCCTGGATTGTATTGCAGAATCAGTACAGATTAGCTTTATATAATTAAGTGATCTGGTTTTACCGAAGAGTTCCCATTTTGGCTGAATAAAAATAGCAGCATAAACCAGGGTATAACATTGACAAACTTAGTTACAACATTTTTTTTTTTGACACTACAATTTGGCCTGTGTTTCCTAACCCATAATCTTATTTCTTTGTTTTCTTTTTTCACTTCTATTTGTTTGATTTACAATATATTTCAGAGAGCATATTACCAGGTATCAAAATACAGGTTTTTTCCAATTAAATTTAGAAAACCTTTCTGAAGCGTATTCTCATATTAAGAGAATTATGTGTTCAAGAAATCTCCTGATTTATCTTTACAGCAACATGAAGAATGCATTTGTTGTACCAAAAATAAAGCAACCAGTCATTAGAAAGAAGTATTTTCTAGTTCCCAAAATGTCACAGGTCATTAACTGAGTGGCTAATTGACGGGTATGGTATAGTGTTGTCTATTGTTAAGCAAATGAGCGTATTCTTCAGTGAAGAGTCCTAAATAGTGTGTTGTGATTGCTTAGTGTGGTGGAAATGAACAACCCTGAGTAATTGATTGCAGTGTTCACAAGGCCTGTTTGTTTTTAGTATTCTTTGCAGTCTCTGGATCTGTTTATTCTGGGACTACTCAATCCTTGGTCCTAGATACTCTGCTGGTTTTTGAACAGAGTTCAGACTGTTCTTTGTAACACAGCCTTACAAACAAGGATGAGGAGATGTGCAATAGCCCAGTGTTGATCTGAAACTTCTGAAGGACTCTGTGCAATACTTGGCACATTGCATAGACTTTGAGCAAATAAATGCATTTCAGATCAGTCTTCCACTTCTTAATTTGACTTTATAAAATGGAGCAAACCATGTGGATGAAATTAGGAAATTTAGATTAGAACAAGAAACTATTCTGGAATGGAAGGCATGCTATGCTGTAGAGTCCTCTTTTAGATATGATGTTGGCCAGAAACCTTACTAAAACTAAAGAGGAAAGGCTTAGTCATTTCCCTGTCTTTAACTGCATACTATGTTAAAACAAGAGAAAAACAAACCTTCCCTAAATTCATTCAAATTATAATTTACTAAACTGTTTAATAGAAATCAGTGACACAATTAATACTTCACAAATGTATATGATATCATGCAAAATGAATCAACTATATAGCCTTTTTTAAATTTTAGAATAAAAAATTCAGAATCACATTATCCAAATTATTTTTATACTTACTCTATTTAAAATTTGAAAAATGTAATTAGCAATTTATCATTGATGCTGTCATCTTTCTAAGTATCTTCCCATTTAACAGGCATTATTGATGAAAATATTAACTGTTTTTATTTATTTCACAATACAGTCATATGGAATGATTATTATTATTTATAATGCTTGTATAGGAGTCTTGTGAAAACAAAAATGTACCCATCAATATTGTTTCTTAGCTTATCAGTTACAAATTAGCTAGCAAAAATCAAAAAATTTTATTACCATCATCAACATTCACTTACTGTAGATTGAAATTTGGGTCATTTAATAATCATTTTTTTTCTTTTTGAAAATATTTTAATTATTTCATTTTAAATTAATGTATAATTGTACATATTTATGGGGTACATGATATTTCAATACGTGTTATATGTAATGATCAGATTAGTATAATTAGTATATCCATCATCTCAAACATTTGTTATTGCTTTATGTTGGGAACATTCAATATCCATCTTCTAGCTATTTGAAACTATATAACATATTATCATAAACTAAAATCATCCTACAGTGGTATAGAAAAATAGGGCTTATTTGTCCTTTCTTGCTGTAATTTTGTATTCTTTTTAAAATCTCTCCCTATCCACTTTTACCCCTTACCCTTTCCAGCCTCTGTTCTACTTTTTACTTTTCTGAGATCAACTTTTCTAAGCTTCCACCTGTGAATGGAAATATGGGGTGTTTAACTTTCTGTTCTTGGGTTATTTCACTTAACAGTATGTCCTCTGGTTCGATTCATGTTGCCACAAATGACAGGATTTTATTCATTTTTATGGATGAATTGTATTTCATTGTCTATGTATGCCACATTTTTTGTCTATGTCATCTGCTATAGAACAGCACAGTTGATTCTATATCTTGTCTTTTGAGAATAGTGCTGCAATAAACATGGGGGTGCAGATGTATCTTTAATATACTGATTTTCTTTCATTTGGATAAATGTCTGGTGGGATTGCTGGATCACATGGTAGTTCTATTTGTAGTTTAAAAATATTAATTCTTCATGTTGCTGTTTCTATATAGTTGGTATTTAATTGATCTTTATATATAGTTAATTTATTGGATCCAAGAAGGTGAAATCTGAAACAATAAAAAAAAAGTAATAGCTGTTTATTGGTGGAATTATGTCCTTCCAAATTAGTATGTTGAAATCCTAACTGCTAGCACCCCAAAACATGACCTTATTTGGAGAGGGGGTTTTCACAGAGGTTATCAATTTAAATGAGATTATCGGAATGGATCCTAATCCATAATGACTGTTTTATTTAAAAAAAGAGTTTTAAGTCCAGGCGCCAGAGCTCACACCTGTAATCTTAGCACTTTGGGAGGATGAGTTGGAGACCAGCCTGACCACTGTAGTGAAACCCTGTCTCGACTAAAAACTAAAATTACAAAAATTAGCCAGGCACAGTGGCCCGCAACTGTAGTCCCAGCTACTTGGGAGGCTGAGGCAGGAGAATCACTTGAGCCTGGGAGGCGGAGGCTGCAGTGAGCCCAGATCATGCCACTGCACTCCAGCCTGGGTGAAAAAAAAAAAGAGTTAGTTTAGAGAGAGATGCACAGATAGAAAGCTATGTGAAGATGAAAGCAGGGATTGGGATGATGCTTCTATAATTCAAGGAATGACAGCGATTGCCAGAGAACAACCAAAGGCTAGGGACGAGGAAAGGAACAGGTTCTTCCTCACAGATCTCAGAGAGAAAAAACCTTGTCAACACTTGATTTAGGACTTTTAGCTTCCAGAACTTTGATACAATACATTTATGTCATTTAAACCATCCAGTTTGCAGTACTTTGTTGTAACAGTCCTAGCAACTAATAAAGTAGTATCATGTTATGTATATAATGTGTGTGATATGTATTAAAACATATATACACATGTTTATAACTCATATCTTTATCTCTATTTATCATACATACTGTACATGTATATATGAGTGTATGCAAAAGCATGCAGAGAGAACATATGTTAACAGTGGTGGTGAGGGTATATGAGAGGGAATGGTAAAGGGTTGTGTTCATCTTTAACTTTCTAATTTGTAAAAGAACAAATTAATAACCACTATGTTGTTGAAGTTGTTATAATATTTCATCTGAAAAATTGCAAAAGTTTCCTCCTGGTTTTCCTTTATTTAAAATCTCACATAATTTATTATTTCTCCACTAGTAGAAATCCTATTAACACTTCAAGAACTAATCCTTACCCTAATACTGATAAGTAAAATTAGCTATTCCTTTGATTTTTGGTATAAAACTTAAAAACTTGATATTTTATAGGGACAGTTTGGTATATTTTTGTGTCATTTATTAAAGTGTGAGCTTCTTGGGATGAGAGATTTTTCTGCAAACATAATATTTATCATTTTGCTTTATAAAAACAGGGATGTTTTGATTATTATTTTTTTTTTTTTGAATTTTGCAATATACTGACTAATTGGAGTATAATGCCACAGCATTCAGGAGCATACATTTTGACATTGGACAGATTTGGACTTTTACTTCAGCTCTGACACTTACTTGTTCTGTGATCTTGGGCAAATAACCTAAACACTTACCATTTAAATAATAGCACTGAGCTCAGAGGTTTATTGTTGACATTTAATGTGAAATGCATGTACAATTTTTTTGGCATCCTGTTTGTAGTTTTAGTTTTTATATAAATACATTTGTGTTTCTTGTATCAACTAGGTCTATAGATTTTAACTGGCAGAAGATCTTCATCTAGAAACTAAGACGCTCTAGCACTATATTAAGATCCATGATGAAGCAAGTAGGCTGGGCATGTTTGAATAACATAAATGGAAATACTGGGGGCAGTGATTATCTGGGAATTCAGGTGCTCATCTCTTATTGTGACTGTGGAATAATAATTACATATATATATACACATACACATATAGAGAAAGAAATATATAGATGTATATATGTTAAAACTCTTAAAATCTCTGTAGTTATAGGGATGGTGGGAATCTTTTGTTCTCTTATTTAATCTTTGATCCTGGTTCCTGTCACAGGGCTTCTAAATCCCTTGGAATTTCCTAGGTGAGAGTGACATATTTTGTTCTGATGAGCTGAATCTTGATAGGCTCCTATATAAAGCTTCAGGATAGAAAGACCAAGGCATAATAATAAACTTAGAACTTACAGCTGGACAGAAGTGTTGGTAATCTGGGGACCCACTACTCATGGTTGGTGTTTGAAGAAGGAGCTGGTATTGTGGATCTGAGCCCTTCACCTGGGGATTCTGCTCTAACTCCAGGGAGTTTGTGCCATAATAGAATTGTATGACACGCAGTTGATGTCTGAAGAGTTGTAGAATTGGTAAGTCTAGGTAAAACTGGCACATCTGGTAACAGAAGTATTGAATGAAATAAAGAAAACAGTTTGTTTTTTTCTGTATGATGATTTACCCACATAAACATTAATAATGTGTTTCTCTATCTCTCCTTGTTTTGACCTCCACTGATACAGTTTTAATCCTAAATTCCATGTGATTGACATTTTTTTTTTTGGTTGGTTTTGATGGCTTCTTTATGCCAGCTCCCAATTTTGCTTACCTGATATCCACAAGCCATCTGATTGTTTATCCTGTTTGCCCCACTTTTTCTTGAACATGTGGTTACATATTTGAACTTGGAACATGTTCTGTTTTAGAATCTACAGTTGGAGAAGGATGTATAGAAAGAGATCTGAGAGAAGACAGATGGTAAATTGTCTGGAAACATTGTCAAATGAAGAACAGTTGTGGGAAAAGCTAGAAAAGAAACAAAATACTGAGAGACAATAGTAATAGTGTTTAAATATTTGAAGAATTGGCATGCAGATTCTGGAGTGAACTCTATTTCCTGGAGATCAAGGCAAATAGTAATGGTTGAAAGATATAGAATGAATAGAAATTAATTTCAATATAAGATTCTTTACACATCTTTAAATGTCTCTCTTTACATTTTTTGCACTTGCTTTATTAAATGCATCTGATATATTCTGTCAACTAAGATGTCAGAAGCAGATGGAGTATGATGTGAGTAATCCTGAGAAGCGGTTGTAACAACCACCCATTTCAAGCACTCAGCATCTGCAGATGCTCTGTTACAGCTGCCACCTCTGCCTTATATATGATGCATTGGACTCCAAAAACACAGCAGAACTTGTACTCCTGATGTGAAAACAAAATGCTGTTTGGACCCTTTTTCAACTAGGGGCCATGTATGCCTTTCCCTGTTTTTCGTTCCTAGAGTCTCTTCTTTCCTCACAGAACTTTATCTCCATCTTCAAGTATTCTCCTATTTCCTGACTTCTGCTGTCAAGTACTAGTGATAGAGTGTTTTGTTCCAAAGCAAAGTTGCTATTCGGCAGACTCTGGAATCTTGAATGGTATCTTCCTTTTCCTTACGGTGGCTCATCGAATAGTCCATCCTCTAACCATTTTTGGTAATCCCTCTAGTGAGTACAGCATCCAAATTTCTGGTCTTCATGAAAAAGCCTTCTAGGATAGCTGTCAGATAATATAATTCTGGGAAACACAAGAAAACTGATTGCTTTAATTAAAATATTTCAGTAAAGACAGAATGTTCTACTAGCGACATTGCAATGCTTACATTAGCAGGAAATTGAAATATGATATTTGTATGTCTATAGAAAACCTCCTGGACCCACTTCAAATTGTCTTTGTCTGAACTCTTATTTTAGACATTTCTTTATTGACAAGTCCCAGAAGGCTTCATTCCCATAGGTATAATATGGACATGCCTTGACTTAGACTTCAGCCTCAATCCCCTCACTCTTCCCCTTGGTCTTTGCTGATACTGCAACATGGGACAGCCAGGGGAATGTAGTCGGCACATTTTCCAGCACATATATAGGGAATGGGGGTTATTATTCCATTAGACAGTTCTCGATGCTAAGACTCAATATGGCACAGCTCCTCCCCAAAACCAACCACTTGGCAGTGTGTGAATGACCATCATATCCCTTCCATCCTAGAAAGACAAGGAATTCATTCTTAATAGAAATGACACAAAAGCCAGATATGAGTTCTATTTCTCTGTGTACAGTGCATCTATAAGCATCATCATCTATATGCCTGCTTTACCACCATAGCATATAGCACAATATTGTATCATATCAACGGTCCCATTTTATGTCAACAGAGATGCAGTAATAGGCATGAGACTATGGGATCTGCTGGTCTAAAGTACACTCTGTCACTCAAAAGCAACTGGTCTGATGAAATGATGAAATAATCTGTTATAAATAACCTGTTATCCTTTGAAATATAAAATATATTTCTATAAGGAGAGCACCAAATCTCAGGCCCACTCTGTATAAGTCTGTCCCAAGTTTGCTCCATCCAAGCATTCAAAATATGCAAATAGAGAATGTGAGGAAATTAATATCTCATGGAGCATTATTTTAACATGAGGATAGAAACGGATAAATAAGTATTATGCCTTTTTTTTTTCTGCCAAGTAAGTGTTCGTGAGGTTTCTCATATGGTCTTAAGAAATCAAGTACCTTGTTTTCATAGCAATGGTTAATTTGATAGCATTGGGTCTCTCCACATTTCTGATTTCCTTGTCTTATCCTTCACTCTTGGTTTCTGGGACTGCTCTCTCAAATAAACTAGTCATACATAATCCTTTGTCTCAGGCACTACTTTCTGAGAAACACAGGATAAGAAATACCTAAAGGCCCCACCAATGTTGGCAATGTATCTATTTCTCTAATGGTAATTGCACTCTAAATCTGGCCAACTTTTCCATAATAGCCCAGCAGAAAGATCCTGGGCTCCTTATTGCGAAAGGAGCTGTCACTATTTGCTTCTGATCGAAAGGCCAAGAGGGTACAGTCAGTAACCTCTTTTTAGTCTGTGACTTAAGGGGTACAGTTCTGTGCTATTAATCATTTGAAAGACAAAATAAAACTGAATCAAAATGGCATGATTAACACAACAGTGCCAAGTTTAGGTTTTAGTATTTGGCAATAAGGACATGCAATAGAAATATTTGGCAATGGATGTTGCTGTGGGTTTATGCAGATGAGAATGGACATGTTTTCTTTGAGGCCATGACAACCACAACATCATTATTATAACATAAATAACTTCAGACAAAGGGTCTTGAGGGTTGTATCTGACTCACTGTGAAGAAACTAAAGACATTTTTAATCCTTAAATATTTTTTATTCTTTAATCAAATATAAGAGCATGAGAAATTCTGCCACTTAATCCTCTGATGTGATTAAGCTTAGTCTGTTTTGTGAGAGCTACCATGACAGATAATGACTAGATTTGTAGATTTTGGCTACTGATACACCTAACTGGTTTGCTGTCAGTTGAGTTGAGTTACTCTATTATGTTTAGATGAGAGCTGGGTTCTTATGATCATCATTTTTAACTACCATTTCCTCCTACTTGCAGAGGTTAAAAAGCTAAAACACAAAATTTCCCAGAGTCCCTCCCAGGTTCTAAACGTAAAGTGCGTTTTGTTCATTGGATATATTTGATGAAGTTTTGGAAGGCAAAAATGAAGTTACATTTATCTTCCTGTGGCTCTTGACTATCACAACAAGCCAGCAGTATAGATTTATGGGGCTTCCCCACAGTGGTATTCTGAAGTCCCCTCCCCAGCTTCCTAAGCATAATAGATACTTACAGGATGATAGTGGTTGTTTCTTGCTCTTAGTATAGCCTCAGAAGAGTGACTGCCATAGTGGTTCAATGCTGTATTATTTATGGAGATATTCAAGGAAGTCATGCATTCCGGGAGACAATTTTTTTTTTTTTTTTTTTTTTAGCACTTATAATGACTTCCTAAGCGTTTAATTCCCTGAGTCAAATACCTTGCTGCTTAGAATGTCCGGATTGGCTTCTGTTTTCTTCCCTAGTCCCTAATGGATGAACCCAGTTAAAGAGAACTAAACCTCATGACATAATAAAGAGTGGAATTTCATGTGATTGAGGAAGTACCATCACAGAGATAAAGAATATGCAGTGAAATCTATGTCCACATGAAATCATTTTCTTTTAAAATACCATGTGTTAAATATATTAGCAAAAGTGAGAGAAGCAAGGTCCAAGATAAAAACCCCTGGCTTGTGTTTATTTTTGAAGGACTTAATAGAGTTAGATGGATTTGGTGACTGGGAAAGAGACGACACTAACCTTTGGGCATATGTGTATTCTGGACTTTAAACCATGATACTTTCTGTAGACCTTGAAAAAATAACATAATGTCCTTTTTTAAAAAGTAGGGGTTACTTAAATTCTACCTGTCTTTGATTTTTTTTTTTTCAATGTAAAAATACAAGATATACCTACACACTCTATGTTCAATTCCTATCTTCCATTTAATGATCTTCAACTCAGAGTAATGTTCTGAGGGAAAAGAAACATTTTCCACATTGGACACTCATGTTTCTTTGATGAAAGCTGTTATGACAGCCAGTGAATGTGCATCCTGGATCCCATAAATTCCTGACACTTCTATCAATACCCAGAAAACATGGTTTATCAACAGATTGTAACTTTAGGAGCAATTCACAGACTCTAGAAGATGGGAGTTTAAATGATACTAGACATCATCTGATTTTCTGAACATTAGCTCTTTGTTGATTTATTTTTTAAAGAGTTCTAAAACAGTACCAAGTCTTACTGGCATTATTATCTGGAATTCATTAAATATAAAATGTGTGCAAAAATTTTTTAAAGTTACACATTTTTCAGTTTTAGCAAGTGGTGAAAAACCTGACTCTTAGAATATATTTCCAATCATGTTATTTTATTTTTGTAGGAAAACATGGATTATTTCCCATGTTCACTCAACAGCTCATAATCGCTTTTGAAATCATAAATGACATACAAAAACAGTCTCTTGCTCTTTTGTGCTACAGCTGTTACCACTATCTCTGTTTATAGGACTCTATGCATTTTTCATAATTTTTAGTCTTAAATAGTGATTTGCATGGCACAAAAATTTACAAATTAAAATAAACTCAATGACATAGAAATCCTTCAAGATGTAAAATTTTTTAATGAAGTCCAGTTATTTTCAGATGTCCTAAAGATGGAGTTATAAGAATAATGATCATTAAAACATTCATTGTGCTAAACATATAGTGAATAAAGAGAAAATATATCAAAAACACGTCTTTAAATTCCTTAGAAGCAAGAATAAAAATTTTATCAAAAATAAAACTATGGTGATGGAAGTGGCCCTGGCTTGGATGTTGAGAAGTATATTTCTGCTATTTATTGCTTTAATGAATATAATTTCTATGCTTGCTTAGAGTTTGAAAGATGTATGTATGTTGTTGACTTACTGATTACTTAGCACAATCCTCTCTTAGTGCAGCATTGTCACTGGTGACCTCTTTGTCCTGAAATTACTAAGAAGATATTAAAATAAATATTTTTACTTAATTTGAATTTTTAATATCTGCCTCTGCCAAGCTGCTTCAATGCCTGCCAAAGAGGAATGGAAATGAATAAATTCTAAAAATATTTCTCTTCCATTGGCCTGAAACATTCCTTTGAGGGAGAATTGAAAGTGTTAGTGGTTCCTCTTGTATCACAGAGGTGATCTGTTCATACAATGGGTTGAATGACTAATGTGTTAATGTCTGGAAGACAGACAATGGGGATTTTAGCAGAGCTAGCATGTTCCTTCTGCATCCTCCATGCACTCCCACATCCCCCCCACACACTCACTTCTATAAAAGCACCTAAGTATCATTTGAAGTTCATGTGGTAATTGTTTGCCAGGAATTGCCTTCACTTAAGGGAACAGAAGAAACAACAAAGAAAAAAAAATTATCTGGCAAGAAGGTACATATGCCATTTATCCTTTTATCTGTTGCTCTTTGTAGACATTCGAGGGATAATACGATCAAACAAGTGCTTTATCTACTATGGCAAAACTTCTCCAAGGAAATATTTCATTCAGCATATGGCTTTGACTTATCCTGTCAACCACCTCTCTTCTCCCACAATTTTTCCTTCTTTATTTCTTTTTTACATTAATATATTACACAACGGAGTAATATTTTCACAAGGGAATCAAGCCAGGGTTTAGAGCTCTTTCCTTAGGCTACTAATCATTTCACAAATTTAACTGATAGTTGCTGATGATTTTTCTCACCACTACTTAACCCTTTGCAAGCGGCTTTCTACCCGCTCCGTAATCTGAAAAATATTTCTATCTTCAAAGTCAACAGTGTCTTTCCAATGGCTAATAACAAAGATTTTATTTTGGTGTTCAATATTGTCACACACTTATTAAAAAATTTGTTTCTGTTTTTATTAATGCAATATTATTTATTTGGGCTCTTTTTCTACTTTCCTGTTTCTTTTCTGTTTCCCGTCTTTCTCTTTTCCTCGTGTGTTTTCCACCATTCCTAAAGGTGTTCACCCAAAGTGTGTATCTCTCTTTTTCTTTATACTCTTTATTATAAGCTTCTGTGATTTCCTCATCATAATTTGGAGAGGAATCTAAAATTATACACTTAGCATTAGTCTTTTCTCTCCAGGTCAAACATATAAATTTAAAAATTCATATAATAACTCTGCATGAATGATGAGGTATCTCAAACCCAGTATGTACCAAACCAAACTCAACATTGTCACTTCTTATGGCAGGCAGAATTCTAACTGTGACCAACATCCCCACTCTCCTGTCTGCACATCCTGCATAATCTCTGGGACTGTGAATATATGAGGATTTTTACTCCACGACTCAGTTATATTTTATGGTGTATTTGACATTAACAAAAAGAGATTACCCAGATAAGCCTAACCTAATAACACAGAAAACTTTAAATCTGAGTCTAGAGGTCAGAGACAGAGAAAGTCAGAGATATGGGCCTTGAAAGGGATTCAAAGCAAGGAAGAGTGTTTGTATCTGACTGAATATGGAGGGTAACAGCATGACAAGGAATGAAGACAGCCTTTCAATACTGAGTGGTCCCAGCTAACAACCATCACGATAATGGAGATAGCTCTACAACCAGAAGAAGCTAAGTTCTTCCAATAACCTGAATGAACTTGAAAGTAGATTTTCCCCTAGAGCCTCCAGATGAAAACTCGGCACAGTGGGACACCTTGAATTCAGCTTTATAACTGCTTGAACAGAAAAACCAGCCATGCTGTGCTTATATTTTAATCTATGGGAGCAGGGGGTGTGAAAGAGAAAGAGAGAGAGGAGAGGAAGGAAACAGGGAAAGGAGGAAGGGAGGGGAAAAGTAAAGAAAAAATAAGGGCTTCCTATAGCTTAGTAAAAGTCAAATACTTTAGCCTGAATTTTCACATGTAGAACCCTAAATTGGCATGGTAGTGCAATATATTTTAAGCAATGAAATAATGTTATTAAGGTCACAGGATCTGTAGCCAACTTGGGTTTGAATCCCTCTCTTTTAACTATTTTCTTTCTGTTCTTGGGCAAGTTATTTTATCTTTATGTGTTTTAGACTTATATCCATAAAATGAGGATGTTAATAATAACACCAATCTCATAGGTTTATTTGAGGATCAAATGAACTAATATATTAAGTACTTTAAAAAGTACTTGGTCCATTGAAACCATTATATATTTTAGGCTTATATTTTCTCAACCTAATTTTTAAGAATTAATCAACTATAATAAATGTGTCTGCTTTATTCTCTGAATCACTTACTCTAGTGTCTTATATGTACTCAATTCCAGATTATTGAATGAATATTGATAGAGCAGACACTTTTTCCCTGAGGCATAGCCACTCATCCTTCCTTGCCAACAATATCTGAGTTTGTTCTGGTGTTTATGTGCTTCAAGAGGTTGGGCTCTTTTCCACCTTCTGTTGAGAAATCTTGTAGATCATAACCAATGGTGGTAACTCCATGCCCATGGCCAGTAATTCATTTAGAAGTAAACATGTGCCACAATTTTCATCAAGGAAATGTTAGGCCATATCTGGAGTGAGAGTGGAGGATAGCATTGTCAGATAGTATTTGTTGTTTTTAAAAGAAGGTATTTAGAAAGAGGACATTGTATTTTCTGCCTC
Organism: Macaca mulatta; assembly: GCF_049350105.2. NCBI lineage: Eukaryota > Metazoa > Chordata > Mammalia > Primates > Cercopithecidae > Macaca > Macaca mulatta. The sequence continues at coordinate 133,790,751 of NC_133408.1, read as the reverse complement.
TGGATGTTGTCATCTGTAACACTTAACACCTATGCAGCCGGCCGGGCGCGGTGGCTCACGCCTGTAATCTCAGCACTTTGGGAGGCCGAGGCGGGCGGATCACGAGGTCAGGAGATCGAGACCATCCTGTCTAACATGGTGAAACCCCGTCTCTACTAAAAAAATACAAAAAACTTAGCCGGACATGGTGGTGGGCGCCTGTACTCCCAGTTACTCGGGAGGCTGAGGCAGGAGAATGGCGTAAACCCGGGAGGCGAAGCTTGCAGTGAACCGAGATCACGCCACTGCACTCCAGCCTGGGTGACAGAACGAGACTCCATCTCAAAAACAAACAAACAAACAAACAAACAAACAAAAAAAAAAAACCACACCTATGCAGCCATCCTGAAACAATGGGTAATATTCATCCGAAAACAGAGTTAGCTGAAGAGCACAAGTTAATGTGATGAGGATGGCATGGCAAAAGATAGAAGGAACCTATACTGTATGATGTCACTGGACATTAGTAATGCTTAAATTGTCCAAACTCAAGACTTACTCTTTTGTGAGATAATGAAGAGCCTCAATTCTAAGCCATTTAAAGTTATGATCTCTATTGCTTTGAAATGGAATATTCCACATGACACACTGATATGTATGAAACTCATATTAGCAATGAGATTAAATAATGCTAATTTTCTAGTTATAAAGTGTTCTCTAACATTAATTTTATATATCTGAAATTTTTAATAAACTGATCAAACCATGTCTAATTTTCTCAATTATGCTCCTTGTTATAAAATCAGATATTTGTTTTTCATTACAGTTGGCTCTGGGTTAGTTACAGAGATATATTATTTCAACAACAATTATTATGAAAGTCAAGAAAATGTAATCATCCTGTAGATATAAATTAATTATTCTGGGAGATGTTTTAATATTTCAGACTAATTGAAAATGTGGCAAAATATATGAATATATGGCTTTATATTCTAAATAAATAAATAATTTTTAATTGTATATATTTTGCTTGTGTACACTGACTGTGCACTGTACCCATGCCCCTGTTATCCTAACTACACCCCACCTATAAATGCCTATTGACTTACTGATTTATCCAATTTGGATTCACAATAGACAATTCTTGACAATGGCTGACTTAATGATTACTTTAAATGTGCTGAGAGATTACTTAAAAATGTATGGAATATGGCTTTTGACATAGATTCACTCAGCTTATTTTGAAACACTGATTTTAACCTTACAATGTTGCTAACTAAGCAGAAGAAAAATACTATCCCCAATGGCATAGCATGAGGTAGGTTTAGAAGTAGAAACAGAACATATCCCATGTACCTGACATAGTTTCCTATAGATCGTGTCACATAGTTTAAAATCATGAAGAAAGTGAGATAATTATACTATCTACAAATCTTGAAATAATTTCTAACTCTCTCAGTGACAAATTTCCCTCTTTCTCTTAAATTCCAGATGTTACTTTATATGGGTAATCATTGGAATACTTTCTTTTGTCCTTAATTAGGTTTTCTACTTTTAGATACCTATTTAAAATTTAGTAAATTTAAATAATTCAAAATTATAACAATGCTAAATTCATATGCAAAGGTAAATTAGAGATTGAGCACACCTGTTATTACCAACACCACATCTGTGGGTGATGTTCTCAGTATTTGTAATTACAAAGCGTAAGTCATGATTTCATACTTAAAAATAGAAGATGTTTAAAAAAGTGAAAATGGCAAATCAGTAAAACCATGTTTTTAACTGATATTTTTTATTTAACATTTGGATTGGTCTAACCTCAAATTACCTTTCTTCGTTAGATATTAAAACAAAATTTTAACTAAAGACAGCTCTGTTACTCTTTGCCCTTTTTATTCTGAAAATCTGTTTCATGTTAGCACTCTGTGCATAAATAACAGAGTCAGAGAATTACGCTTGTCAAGTAGACACTCACTCATTTAACACATGTACAACACACTTTGCTCACCAACTTGCTCACCACCATTGGGGTTCAATTCTAGGTCACAGAAGGAGATATCTGGGTTTTCTCTGAAGTAAATGGGGACATTTATTTTTCCTCTAGTTTTCATTTACTTTGTAGAAATGGTGCTATGTTTTAAATACTAAGATACAGAAAAGGAAGTTAGAAATTGCAACAAAAGTAATTTTGTGATTGCAAGTTAAAACATATAAGAAAAATTAGCAAATGTGAACGAAGTCTATATAGAAATATAAATTTAAAACCCCATAAAATCCAAATCCATTGTTTTAGTGTTTTCAGTTCTCTTAAGCTACATTTTATCTTTTATCACAACAGGTAACATCTTTTGTGCTATTTATGTCAAACATAAATAAGACATTTAATTTAATGTTTGTTTAGTGCTATAGATAGATGCATCTTATTGTCTGGAAACATGTGCATAATAGGAAAATCTCAATTAATTACAGCCAAACTAATCAGTATATTTTAGAAGTAACAATTCTAGTATTTTATTTTACAAATAACAAAGGCTACTATAATTCCATTTAATTTCATTAGAGAAGTTGAGTATATTGGAAAAGATAAAGAAAGAGAATACAATCTGTATTAATATCTAATATTTATGAATGATATGGTTTGGCTGTTTCCCCATTCAAATCTTGAATTGTATCTCCCGGAATTCCCACGTGTTGTGGGAAGGATCCAGGGGGAAGTAATTGAATCATGGGGGCTGGTCTTTCTTGTGCTGTTCTCATGATAGTGAATAAGTCTCATAAGATCTCATGGTTTTATCAGGGGTTTCCACTTTTGCCTCTTCCACATTTTCTGTTGCCATCACCATGTAAGAAGTGCCTTTTGCCTCCCACCATAATTCTGAGGCCTCACCACCCATGTGGAACTGTAAGTCCAATTGAACCTGTTTTTATTCCCAGTCTTGGGTATGTCTTTATCAGTAGTGTGAAGATGAACTAATACACTGAGGTTCCGCGTAGTGACATTTGTAGAAGATTTAATAAACTGACTAAAACAAACAAACAAAAGAATTTCTGTTGCTATCTGAATAGATTCATTGAGCTGATGTAGTCATCTTGAACAGCTAATTAATATCTATTATTTTGGATAGCGACTATAGAGAACTTATAAATCTTCCATCATTCAATATTTTACCTTCAACATGTAATGGGCAATTAAGTCATTTGCACTCATGTGCCTGTACTATTTTCCAATACAGTGGGGGAAAAATATGTAAAGCTATAACAAAAATGAAAATTCATTTTTTAACAAGTCTGAATAACACAGAACCTTGTGCATTTTTTCATAAATATACAATAGGTGATTGTTTCACTGAAAATTACAATTCAAGCAATGTGAACCAGAGACTTTGTCTTCATCATCATCAAAAAAAAAAAATGATCTTAAAGTTTGCCTCTTTTCAGTACAGAGTAACAGTTAAATGTTGTATAAGTCCATGTAGACAATTAAAGCCAACAAGCTTTTAATTAGTTTTTGTTAATCCAAGTCAAATAACCATTTTAACAATACATTAAAATATGAAATTCGTTTATATTATATGAAATCAATGGATAAATGCCAAAAGAGTTTATTTTGAAACATCCACTTTATTAATAATCATTCTTAAGCCAGCATTAAAAAAAGAAACTACTTGAAAATTGCTTCCACTGCCACCAAAAATCTGTCACTCTTGGAGATGTTGTATTTTATTTTATCTCAATAACATCTAATTTCATTTAGAAATAAGATGACCTTTTTTTTACTTCAGTTAATAAATTTGATTTATCTTTCAAAATGCAATTAGTTATAACATGAATAGAAAATACTATAGAGGGTGCTTACGGAAGCACTTCAGATTTTATCCTTATGTGAGTGCTATGATATTCTTAATAATATAAATAATAATATGATGAACAAGGTGAATATCTATGGAAAAATGTCAGTGTTAGCTAGGATGACAGCAAAATGTATGACTATTTTTGACTTCTCAAATCTACGTCCTTCAATTCCTGCAGCCACTCACATTCCATGAAGTTAAACTTTCTACCTTGTGTTCTGAGGTTATATTATCTGTCTCATTTACTACAAAGTTCACCAAGTGGAAATTTCCCTTAAAATCATTGGGTTTTACATGCAGATTGTCTTGGCAGAGATATAGACCAAAAATAAAAAATGGTTTAATAATTCTTTTGTGTTGTAGGCTTAGAAAGATAAATTTGTCAGTAAATCATTGCTGATGTGACAAAACTTATACCAGCTGTCTTCATGAATAGGAGGATTATATATGGAAGACTTCTATGTTAAGTTATGTTTAAGAATAGAGAATAGAACTTTCTTCTCAGTATAATTCCAAACAATATTTTATCCTCTAGTTTTAGTATTTTGATATTTTTGTAACAATATTTTAAAATTCTGATAATTTTCTTATTCATTGCTATGGCTCTAAATCATCTTTTATATTAGTAATTTTTATCTTCCCCTTTGTTATTTTGCGAGTACCATGTTTCTTAATTTAGAATTATATAGCTATCATTAGGTATATTGTTATAAATAAGAAAATAAACATACTTTTACAATACTTTTATTCATGTAATAGTTATTAGGTGGAAATGTTAATTCAAATTATCGGTTAATATCTGAGATATAGTGATGATTTAGACATGGTTCCTGCTCTCAAGGAGCTCAGTTTAATCAAACAAAAAAAATTAAACAAATAAAAAACATTCATTATCATATCTTCTTTTCCTATATGTAAAATGGCAGGCTTTGAATCTTAGATACTGAAAATAGCACTTATATATATGTTGTTAGTAGTGACAGTTGTGCTCAATATACAATTTATCTTTTCATAAAAACTCAGTGCTGTAATTCTGGATTATTTAAATGTGTCGAGTTACACTATGGAAGCATAAGAAAAAGAATATTAAACTTTGCCTGGAAGGAGACAGAGATGTTTCCTCACTACATTATTTCGTTTTCATGCTGCTGATAAAGCCATACCCAAGACTGGGAATAAAAACAGGTTTAATTAGACTTACAGTTCCACATGGGTAGTGAGACCTCAGAATCATGGTGGGAAGAAAAAGGCATTTCTTACATGGTGGCAGCAAGAGAAAATGAGGAAGAAGCAAAAGCAGAAACCCCTGTAAAACACATCAGATCTTGTGTGACTTATTCAATTTCATGAGAATAGCACAGGAAAGACTGGCCCCCATAATTCAATTACCTCCCCCTGAGTCCCTTCCCTAAAACATGGTAATTCTGGGAGATACAATTCAAGTTGACATTTGGGTGGGGGCACAGCCAAACCATATCATTCAGTCCCTGGCCCCTCCAAATTTCATGTCCTCACATTTCAAAATCAATCATTCCTTCCCAACAGTCCCCCAAAGTCTTAACTAATTTCAACATCAACCCAAAGGTCCACAGTCCAAAGCCTCATCAGAGACAAGGCAATTCCCTTCCTCCTACGAGCGTGTAAAATCAAAAGCAAGCTAGTTACTTCCTAGATACAATGGAGGTACAGGTATTGGGTAAATACAGCCATTCCAAATTGGAGAAATTGGGCAAAACAAAGGGGTTACAGGGACCATGCAAGTACAAAATCCAGCAAGGTAGTCAATTTAAAGCTCCAAAATGATCTCCTTTGACTCCAGGTCTTACATTCAGGTCACGCTGATGCACAAATTGGGTTCCCACGGTATTGGGCAGCTATGCCCCTGTGGTTTTGCAGGTTACCGTCTCCCTTCTGGCTGTTTTCTTGGTCTGGCATTGAGTGTCTGTGGCTTTTCCATGTGCATGGTGTAAGCTGCTGGTGGATCTACCATTCTGGTGTCTGGAGGATGGTGTCCCTCTTCTCACAGCTCCACTAGGCAGTGCCCCAGTAGGGACTCTGTATGGGGACTCCAACCCCACTTTTCTCTTCCACACTGCCCTAGCAGAGGTTCTGTGTGAGGGCCCCAACCCTGCAGCAAACTTTTGCCTGGACGTCCAGATGTCTCCATACATCTTCTGAAATCTAGGTGGAGGTTCACAAACCTGAATTCTTGACTCCTGTGCAACCACAGGCTCAACACTACATGGAAGCTTCCAAGGCTTGGGGCTTTCACACAGCCTCAGCTGTACATTGTGAAGCCACAACCTGAGCTGTACATTGGCCCCTGTCAGCCATGGCTGGAGTGGCTGGGACACAGGGCACCAAGTTCCTAGGCTGCACACAGCTTGGAGACCTTGGGCCTGGTCCAGGAGACTACTTTATCCTCCTGGGCCTGGAGACCCAGGATGGGAGGGGCTGTTGTGAAGGTCTCTGGCATGGCCTGGAGACATTTTCCCCCATGGTCTTGGGGATTAACAATAAGGTCCTTGCTACTTATGCAAATTTCTGTAGCTGGTTTGAATTTCCCCTCAAAAAATGGGATATTCTTTTCTATCACATTGTCAGGCTGCAAATTTTCTGAACTTTCATACTCTATTCCTCTTTTAAAACAGAATGCTTTTAACAGCCCTCAAGTCACCTCTTGAATGATTTGCTGCTTAGAATTTTTTTCTGCCAGATACCCTAAATCATCTCTAAAGTTCAAAGTTCCACAAATCTCTAGGGCAGGGGCAAAATGTCACCAGTCTCCTTACTAAACCATAACAAGACTCACCTTTGCTCCAGTTCCCAAAAAGTTCCTCATCTGCATCTGAGACCACCTCAGCCTGGACCTTATTGTCCATATCACTGTCTGTAGTTTGGCCAAAGCCATTCAAGAAGTCTCTAGGAAGTTCCAAACTTTCCCACATTTTTGTACCTTCTTCTGAGCCCTCCAAACTGTTCCAGCCTCTGCTTGTTACCCAGTTCCAATGTCTCTTTCACATTTTCATGCATCTTTTTAGTAACTTCCCACTCTACGGGTACCAATTTACTGCATTAGTGCGTTTTCACACTGCTGATAAAGACATACCCAAAACTGGGAGAAAAATAGTTTTAATTTGACTTACAGTTCCACATGGCTGGAGAGGCCTCAGAATCATGGCAGGAGGTGAAAGACACTTCTTACATGGCTGCAGCAAGAGAAAATGAGGAAGAATCAAAAGCAGAAACCCCTGATAAGCCCGTCAGATCCCGTGAGACTTATTTAATATCAGGAGAATAGCACGGGAAAGACTGGCACCTATGATTCAATTACCTCCCCCTTGGTCCCTCCCACAATATGTTGGAATTCTGGGAGATACAACTCAAGTTGAGATTTGTGTGGGGATACAGCCAAACCATATCACTCGGGGGTTCAATGTGTTACTGAAACGCTAAGCATTCTGTCTAGCTCCTCTTGCTTGCCCCACAGAAAACCAATACTAGGACCATAAGTATTGCCAGGGAAAGAGAATTTAATGGTATGGTACAGAATGAGCATTGCTAAGGAAGCAGAAATTAATGGGGTGTTTTAATGGGATACTGCCACCAAGGATATGGGAGATCAGTCTCAAATGCATCATCCCAAACAACGAAAATTAGGGGTTTATAAGGCAGGGAGAAATATAACTACATGTGGGAAAATAGGAATTAGGGAGGGGTAAGGAATAGGAGTTGGTCAACAGGCAGCAGGTGGTCGATTAGGCAAACATGACAGATGAGGGATCTGGCATCTTATTGTCCAGATAAGATGATCTGGTAAATTTCAGTTCCTTGATACTATCAGGGAGAGCTGAAGGTCAGTTTCCTGAGCAAATAACTCAGATAAGATGAATGCAAGTTTAAAGCTTTAAGGCCAGGGGGGTCAAATTTCTATGTTTATCCAAAAACCATAAACACTAGTCCTATAGTGAAGGTGGCCAGGTTTCAAAGGTCCCTGGGTTGTCTTTTGACTGAATACATTGAAATAATGTTAAAAGTAGCCTACTTTAAACATTCTAATTTAACTTTTCTGGAAAAAGTTATCAAGAATTATATGTAATTAAAAATGTGTAAACTGATATGTTAAAAAGTTAAGTTTTTATCTTTAGTCACAGACACACAAGTTCCTGTTTCCAGATGTAATTGTTCTTACTAGATTAGTGGATTTACTTCCAGAAATGTTTACATAAACTTTTTGTCTGTGTGTGTGTGTGTTTATGTGTTTGTGTGTGTGTATTGTTTTAATGTGATGAATTCTTTTTTGTTAGAATTGTATTTAGGAATTTCTTCATGGATATTTATCAATGAGATTGATACGCAAATATGTTACTTTAGTGTTGACATCCTGTGTAAGATTTGGGATGCTCCAGTGACCCAATTGGTTAGGGCACAGTACTTATATGTTAAATATGATATAAAACTTGCTGCATCAAACACCTAAATGATTTGATACATTTTTTCCCCAAGTTTTGGATAATGTTATATGGCATAGAGTGAATGTGTCACTTAAAGTCTCTGTGAGATGCCCATATGAAAAAATCCTAATCTGGTGCTTTCTTGAAGAGAGAATCCCTTAGATAATTTTATTTACTCAATACAGTCATTTTTTTTTTCAGTTTAAACTTCCTATATTCTGGTTTAGTTTTGATAGTTTATACTTTTATGAAATTATCTATTTTATCCATGTTCACTCATTTACTTAATAAAATGAAACAAAAAACTTTCAAAATTTTTTTTCTATTTTTTTTCTATATCTGTGGCAACTTTCGACATAACTACTTTTTTAACTGTATACAATTTTCTTGTTTTCTATCTTGATTTAATTTAGTTAACATTTTATATGTTTTCCTGTTTTGTTATGTAAAGAATGATTCTTGGTTTTATTCATTACTACAGTAATTTCATGGTTTTGAATTATTCAATTTGTGTTACTTTTATTGTATTTTATTACTCTTTTGATTTATTTTGTGGTTTTAAAATTATTTTATATATTGGTTGTTCAATTATTTTATTTTCATTCTTTTATTTAAGCCAACATAATTATTTTCTACTAGCATCTTTCTCTAGGAACTGCTTTAGTTCACCGACCATGGTTGTGATATATGGAATTTTCATTGTAATTTTTCGCCTGAATATAAACCTTGAAATTGATTTTCACTTTAATAAAAGCTTAAAAGGGAAAGATTGTTTTTCCCACCCAAATAGATAATTATTAGCTGTTGTCATTTTTTTAGATTAATTTTAGTATTATAATTTGCTTATATTATGTTTTCTGTTCTATTTATACTGGTTATAATTAGATTTTTTTATTTTTTCTGTAAAATATTCCATAAGCATTTGGAAAAAAGAATGTTTTTTATATATCCAGAGTAACCTTCAAAATATGGGCATCATTAAATAAATGAATTATATGTGCCTTATTAACTATATTATTAGGTATAGAAACTTTTTTCCTCTTGTTTGATTATAGACTGATAAAGGTACTTTAGAGTTTACTAATTTATTGAGTTTGTCCTTTTTTCTTGTGCTTTGTATCTATTTTGCTTTATGAACCACATAATGATCTTTTTGCTTTAATATGTGATATGGTATAGCAGAATATTTTATCATGTCTATCTCATTTTATTTTTTATGTTATAGCATTTTTTCCTTTCATTATATCATGTTTGTTTTATTTTGTGTCAGTTTCCTGTCACTATTTGAGAGGTTACAATTTAATTTGGTCTTCCTTTTTATCTATAATGTTATGTAGTATATTTAGCCAACTATTTAGGCAGTGTTCATTGACTTTCTGCTAGGTGTAACAATAAAAAATAAATATTTTCCAAGTTTTTCTCCCTATCGTCATTCTATTTACTTTCATGTATTTATAAGTATTACTTTACTTTTGGGTATCAGAGTTTTTTTTACATTTCTGCTAGAGTTAACTGAAAAATAATTTACTGAAAAATAATTACCCATATATGTTCTATTTTATTAGTTTTAAATAATTTTTTATGTGTGTGAAAAAGGAGGAAATAACATTACCTAACAAAGTTTTCTTCTCCTTTCCTGACATGTCTATTTATATATTTTCCAGTTTGAAGGTTTATGGTAGTCACATGGTAATTTGTATACCTAAGCTCAATATCAACTGTTCATAGACACACATTGCTCTTGCCGTAGTTTCAGCATCATCTCAGGGTTGTCTGAAGTTCAGCCTCAAACAGTGTGTTAAATAAAAGCTTATGAGCAATATGCAGGCAATATAGTCCCTGAGTGCAAATTCATAAGGATCTTTTGCCTTTATATTTGAATGTATTTGGGTTGTGTATAAAGTCATTGAGTCATATTTTCTTTTTCTTTCCTGGAGCACCCTGCAGTCATTGTCCAACTGTCTTTTACCAGTGAACATCACTAGAGACAATGCTGAAACCATTTTCATTTTCCTCTTTAAGTGACTTCATCTTCTTGTGTGTTTGTACAATAGTTTTTATTTTCTTTTGTATTTAAAGCCTAGTACATTTATTAGGCTGTGTCTTACCTTGAGGGACTATTTTTCTTTTTTTCCTTTTCCTCATATAGAGTGTGACTCTATACTCTGGATAATAAAATCTCTATTATTTAGTGAAGGCTTCCTCAAATTATATTTTAAAACATTTTTTTCTCATATTATTTTGGTGATGTTCATCAAGGAAAACGTGATTTACCTATGGAAATCTCTTTCATGAGATACACACACACACACGTATATATATACACATACACACACACACAACTACATACATGTGTACATTTACTATATGTATATACACATATACATACATTTACACAGATGCATATATAATACAAACACACATATATACACATATATAAATCTAGTGAAGCACTGGAATGTGGTGATTAAACATAAGACTCTAAAATGGACATGATTAAAATACAGACTTTGGCTCTACCATTTATACATTGTGAGCCCTGGGAGAATCATTTAATTATTTAATTATCATTGTATCTCAGATTTTTTCAGCAGTAAAATGGGAATGATCATATTCCTAAAAGGTTTTTTTTTTTTTTTTTTTTTTTTTTTTTTTAGATAGAGTCCCGCTCTGTTGCCCAGGTTGGACTGCAATGGTGCGATCTCGGCTCACTGCAACCTCCGCCTCCCCCCAGGTTCAAGTGATTCTCCTGCCTCAGCCTCCCGAGTAGCTGGGATTACAAGTGTGAGCCACTGCACCCGGCAGAAGTTGTTTTGACAATTAAAGTTTATATGGTTAGATTTAGTGGAGAGTAAAACATTCAGCACATATTATCATTCATATAATAATTGCTGTTATTATTGATACTTTTTAATACATTGCTAATTTTCATTTCAATTTGTTCAGTTTTCCTAATATTAGGCACTCCATCATTAACTGTTTTCTGTCACATCATTGATCTTTTCTTTATGTTGCTTTCAATGTGTTATTCATTTATGGATTTGCTTTTTTAAAAATGTTTATTAAAAGTGTTATATGTTGCATTGTCTTATTATGCTCTTTTTTTGCCATACCATACATGATTTCTCATGTTTTATTTTGACCTTTGTTCCATAAAAGCGATTTTTGTTATTAAAGTCCTTTTAATTTTTTTCATAATTTTTATATATTATTTTAAAAAATAATAGTTTTAGGTATCTCTTTGGCAATTTTACCTGTAGTAATTTTGCATTAATTTCATTGCGGTTTTTAAAATTTAATTGAATTGGATTTCTCTGCCAGTATTTCCAATAGATTTATTTTGGAAGGGCCTGAGTCATTTCCAATTCCAAGACAATGAGATTTATTTTTATGTGAGCGAGTTCTTTTATCTCCTACTTTTCTCAGGCAATGGAACGTATTGCTTCCAGTTCAATCACTGACCCATCCCAGTCACTGCCCCGAGCTTCTTGGCAAAATGCAGCACTCTTAAATATTGCTCATTTATATGATTGAAAACCCAACCAAGTCCTAGAAAGCTCCCCCTGCTATCCCAGAGACCTACTTTCAGTGCATGTAAACAAAGTTGTATTGGTTTGCACCTTTGCTTTTACCCCTGTCTTTAAGAAATGTAAGCTGCTGCTCAGTGTAGCCTTTCTTTTTATTGCATCTTCTTGCACACCTGTCTGACTCTCCCTGCATTTGGGATTTCTTCCAATGAACTTGTGATATAAGATTTCAGGTTTTTCCATAAGGTTTATCAAAGATGGAATTTACATTTTTATTTCTCATTTCTTCTAGAATTTTGGAGTAAATCCCAAGAAGAGATGAGGAAAAATACAAACAAGTTCACTTTGGTAAAATCAGTTTTAAAATATACTTTTATTATTTTTCAAACAGTAAGCCACATGGGATGTTATTAAAATTCTATTTGTAAAGTATTTGACTTAATACTTCATTCTTCAAACTCAGAAGATAACAGATACATCATTCTATTTGGCATTACGATAAAGAATTAGTAAAAGTCAGGGAACAAGAAAAAAAAACAGAAATAATTTCACACAGATTTACTATGTTTATATGACCCCTTTATCAATTTAAAAGTAATGATAATTTTAATGCATTCATTAATTTGTAGAAAGTGAATTACAATAGGTAGTCTATATTTACTAAAAATTAAATGTTTGTGTTCCAATTTGCAGTCCAAAAGATTTATTTTCTAAAATATGAATTAATTATTTTGAAGTCCAAGATTTCAAAATATAAGGGTATGGTTTTAAAAAAGACATGTAGGTTGGGCATGGCAGCTCTCGTCTCTAATCCGAGTACTTTGGAAGGCCAAGGTGGGCGGCCTAGGCCTTCTAGCCTGGGCATCAGGGTGAAAGCATGTCTCTACTAAAAATACAAAAATTAGCCAGGTGTGGTGGCACGTGCCTGTAATCCAAGCTACTCAGGAGGCTGAGGCACGAGAATTGCTTGAACCTGTGGAGGCCGAGGTTGCGGTGAGCTGAGATTGCAGTACTGCACTTCAGCCTGGGAGACAGAGAGACTCTGTCTCAAAAAAAAAAAAAAAAAAAAAAAAAAAAAAAAAGAAAGAAAACAGATATGTAAATCATCAGTATGATACAGTGGTGAAAAGCTCACATTTTATTTCCATGTGGTCTTGTATTTTTGTTTTTTTTTGTCTTTTATGCAGTGTTGTTTTAATGTAAGTGTTTGACAATATTGTTTTATAGCTACTAGCAAGACGTACATGTGTAACTCACAAATGTGATCAATATCACTTACTCATTACAATGAAGCAAACAATAAATCTTACAGGAAATGCTGGAGGGTAATATATATATTAAAGACACTCATCAATAAAAGTCACAAAATTTCTGCATTTAGCAAAATATTTATTAAACAACATTAAAAGAAAATGTAATCTTATGTGAAGAACCGCATAAGAATTATATTTTCAAATTGTGTATCTTCTGCAACCATAACAAAGAAAATATTATATAGAAAAAAATATCAAAGGCAAGAAAACTTGAAAAAATATTTAAACATATTTCTCTAGCATAAATCTTGTTACGAATTATAATAAGATTTTTAGCCTCCTACTTGTAGGGGATATTCCATCTGTCAATACCTTAAACTTAAATTAAAAACATTGAAATATGAGGGCACATTATTTTGTTTGGAGCTTTTATAATATCTTGGACATGCTAACTTATAAAACTGGAAAAAATTATGAACTTAAGAGTTTAGTTAGCAAATATAATTTAATGATTTTTCATGCTAAATGTTTAATATATTTTGCAATGTGTGAAATTGAAAGCCTTTATTTAGAAAAATATATTTTCACAACACTTTATCTTTTATTTATATTCAACACATGTGTATTCATCATCTAAAATATATGAGACACCATGACATCAGTGAGAACTGAAAGACAAAACAAATACCTGATATTTTTGTTAAACAATTAAACATGTTGTTAATAATTCCTAATTTCAATGTTCTTTCACCTGCAGTGAACTGCACTCATCTTAAATACACATCTTAATGCGTTTCTACCTGTACTTTCACCCATGAAATCATCTTCCAAATAGGATGTAGAATTTCTTCAGCATCAGAGAACCCTCCTGCTTGCTCTGTTTAACAATCAATATCATACGCAAGTAACTGCTATTTTGTTCTCTGTCAACCACAAATTAATTTTTCCTGATTGTGAACTTGCTTCCACTCTTGCTAACACACTTAATAAAAGTATAGTGAAGGTATATGAGGGTGCCGTGGCTTAGTTACCATTACTAAACAAGTCACACATTGCTATCCCTTGCCTCATCCAGTCCACCGTGGGAACTGGTGTTACCTCGGTTCCTTGAGGCTTTTGCTAAATGAAACAGGAGGTTGACATTTTACAAGTCTCCATGACAAACCCTTCAGGTACTTTCAAGAAATTTGTTTTGCTATCATAGCTTCTGATACTTTCTCTTCATTTTCTTTTTCCAGTTTGAGATTATACACTAAACAGAGTTTATATTGAGTTTATACACTAAATAGAATAAAACTTTTTGTGATTGTATTACTGTCTTAAGGGGGACATGTAATAAGTATTTGTGTTTAGTCTGTCACGTTTATTGGAAAATTTACAATGTTGTTAAACATTATTGATCATGTTATTGAGGTATAATGAACATACAGTAAAATTTAACCTTTTTAGAGTAAAATTATGAGTTTTTATACTCATATATTGTTATGAAACCACTACTACCATCAAGGTACAGAACATTCTTAACCCCAAATTATCCCTTGTACCAACTTATGGTTAAACATACTCCAACTCCCAATCCTTGGCAACTTCTCTTAATTTATAAATTTATTTTGTTCAGAATGAGATATAAATGTAATCACAGTCTTCTGGTTTGCACCATTTTTAATGAGAACGTTTGGAATGTTTCCAACACAAAGGATGACAAATGTTTGAGGAGTCTTTAATTCTTATCACTGTTCCTCTGAGTGTAATGTGTCCTTATTCTATTACCAGGTTTATGATTTTTTCTTTATTTTTGGGTTTACATAAACTTGAATATGATGTATACAGGTGTTTTCTATTTGTTTATTGTTTATTTATTGTTCTTTGTCCTGTTTGGGAATCAACGCCTATCTTGTGCGTATAGTTAATGTTGAAGCTTACTGGTATTTTTGAACAATTATTGGTCATTCAGTGTTTTACATTTTTATTTTAGAAACTTTTATTTTATTTGTATTTTTTTAATTTGAGAGGTAACATTGTATGTTTTTATCATATACAACATGATGTTTTAAGTTATACATACATTGTGGATGATTAAATCTAGTTCATTAACAAATCCATTACTTCATATAGTCATCATTTTTGTGATAACGCTCAATATCCACTGTCTTTATATTTTTCAAGAATACAATATGTCATTAACTATAGTCACCTTGCCGTAAAATAGATTTTTTGGAATTTATTTCTCCCATTTTATCATTCAGTCTTTAAATTTTTTTCTTCCTTTTTATTTCTCACCTTCTCCTTCTGGAATTCAAACTGCACATGTTATAGAGTTTGATATTTTCATCCAAATATTTGAGTTGCTATTTCTTTTTAAATTATTTTTTAAAATTTCTCCCTGTGTTTTAAATTGTGTGATTTTTACTGACTACTCTTCAAGGTCACTGTTTTTTCCCTTGGCTATCTTTAGTCTACCTATGAGTCTGTCAAAAATATTCATCATCTTCTATTAGGTATATTGTTTTCTAGCACAGACAGTCCTTGACTTACAGTAATTTGACTTTCTTTTTTTTCTTAACTTTTTGATGGTGCAAAAGCAATATGCATTCAGTAGAAACCATACTTCAAATTCTGAATTTTGATCTTTTCTAGGCTAGCAATATGCAGCATGATAATCTCTCGATTCTGAGCAGTGACAGCACGCTATGGCTCACAGTCTGTCGTGAGATCATGACAGTGAACATGCAATACAACATATAATATCTCCCTAAAGCACACCATATCTGCTAACTCATCAACTATGATTCCTCAGTGCCTTCTATCAGCTCTTCTGGAGCCTCATCAGAAAAGAGAGAAATTGATGATCCTGCATTTGTAGCATCCCCATCATCCAGCAATTAATTTTAGTTTAATGCTTTAAATGTTATTCAGGCCCAATGTGTTTTCAGCTGTGTTTGTTAATAATGAGTATGCATATAACCATTCTGTTTTTCACTTTCAGTACAGTATGCAATAAAACACATGAGACAGTCAACACTTTATTATAAAATAGGCTTTGTGCTAAATGATTTTGCCCAACTGTAAGTTAATGTACATGTTCTGAGTACGTTTAGAAAGGCTAGGCTAAGTCATGATGTTCGGTAGGCTAGGCGCATTTAATGCATTTTCGACTTATGATGGGTTTTCTGGTACCCATTGAAAGGGGAGGAGCATCTGTGCTTCCATTTGACCCAATTTCATACATTTCATCTCCTTGCTGAAATCCTGCCATCAGTTCATGCATGTTGTCTACATTTTTACTAGGTTTTTAATCCTATTATTGATTGTTATTTTCAATTCCATGCCTTTAGTAATAATATTTAGCTTCTCTCTGAATTTTATCTATTGAAGGCATTATATCTTGAAAGTGGGTTAATTTTTCTTTCTTTTATCAGTGACTCATAAACTTTGATTGTATGCCAGACATGTATAGGGTATATGTGAGATAGAAATAAACAGATTTGTGCTTAGAACTGGAGTGCCTCTTTCTCCTAGGTCAGTGGTTTATGCCATTCTAGTCAGAAGTAGAGATGACTTTAAATTTATTTTATTTTATTTTTTATTGCCATCTTCAAAGCACCATTGAGTTCAAATAACTAGCGTCTTACTCTAAACTCATTGCTTGAGGGTTTTTTTGTTTTTTTTTTATTTTAATCATTGTTCTGCTCCATCCTCTACCCTCAGTTTCCTTTGTACGTTTCTGTCTCAGAGAAAG
The DNA here is from genome assembly GCF_049350105.2 of Macaca mulatta. Taxonomy (NCBI): domain Eukaryota; kingdom Metazoa; phylum Chordata; class Mammalia; order Primates; family Cercopithecidae; genus Macaca; species Macaca mulatta. The sequence goes on along the minus strand of NC_133408.1, from coordinate 133,773,945 downwards.
TCTGTTTTGAAGTTTTTTCTCCTCCCCTGCCATATGTTACTTGCTACTTACTAATCTGGCGGTGGTGTGAAAGAAGGAGCTCTCTGTTTCCTTAATCCACCCTAAGTCTTAGGCAAACATGGTGTCTCTGGATATCAGGGGTTCAATATTTTCCATAATCATGTCCCCCTTCTCTATGGGAGAAAAATTCTGCCTTAAAATATGTACAATAGGGAGTTTCTTTCTCTTTTCCTAGTGGTAGGAGACCTCTATTGGCATTGTTTCCTGCCTCTGACCCAAGGGTAGAGGTTTTTTTTCCTCTCTTCCCTTCTAATAGTTGCATCAGGTCTTCACCAGTGTCTTGGGAGTGACAGAGTTTTCTGATTTTCTCTGGAAACACAAAGCTTTTGCTCCTCAGAATGAGACTCTATGTGGGGCTTTATGCTTTTCCTACAGCTGTGGCTTCAGATGAATCAGTCTTTTTCTAATGCCTTATCACATGATTGTAAGAAGAATGAAAATAACATATTTACCCCAAAACATCTCAAAGGAACACATGGTAGTATGTCAGATAGTTTGTGTACAAGAAACTAGCTCCACGGCCTGAAATTTTTGTTTCAATATGGCTGTCTTGCTTAATGCAGTCAAAATCATCTCAAAGGAAAGGAAATCAGAAGAATCTATCCTCTATTTTTAGGAATTTTCCCATCAAGCACAGTCAACAGACTGTGACAAATAATATAAAATATAATTTACAGAGAAATTAAATTGACATGAACTTATTTTTGTTGTTTTCGCATGAAATACCAAATTAATGGTTGTAGGTAAGTGTATAATCACATTATCAACTCTTGCTACATTATGCAACGTGAAAAAAAGTATCATTGAATAAGGAAGATTTTAGCAACATTATAATGGCATATAGATTTCAAGTAGGAAAATAAGTATTTAACTTAGATTTCTTACTGTTTTCAAAAGTTTGCTGTAAACTATTGCAAATTAAAATAATTAGGTGTGCTTCCATTTCATACATTATATACATCAATATTCATACATCAATATATTCACTTTGGGAATTGTGTTCTAAAAATTACAATATGATAATTTACATCCCTGGTGTTGAGAGGATAGAATGATATTCCTAAGCTTATTCTTCAAAAATCATTTTTGGTTTATGTTATTGTTAAATTTCAGAATGTATACTTTCAGCATGTCACAAAAATACAAAATGTCTTTTCTATATTAGACTCTGATTTACATAATGTTTGAATTGTCAAAGACCAAAAAAGCATACATGGCTTATGAAAGGTATATATATCACTTTTTTTCCTCTTAGAGAAAATAAAATTAAAACTGTAAATGTACACACAATAACTTTTAATTGTGATATATTAAATAATCTTGGAGTATGGCTCTGTTTTCTTTATAAAAATTAGATTGTAGCAAGATGTGACCATTTCATTGAATATGTGATCATGAACTTGTTGATTATGAAGACATAAACAAGATATTATCTATTTATTTATATGATATTATACATTGAAGGATAAAATTGTATATGTATACTTTGTACTGCATGCTGTTTTGAAGTATATACATATTGTGGAAAGACCAAATATGGCTAATTAACATACGCATTACTTCATACATTTATAATTTTTGTGGTGAGAACACTTTGCATTCACTCTGTTAGCATTTTCAAGAATACAACAGATTATTATATCTTATCAACAATTTCCTAACTTAGATTTTAAAATTTGCGTAGTGATGTTTAAATACCTCCCATATACACATTTGCACATCCAGTATCAGACTTGTCTGGTTTGCAAAATTCTGCCTTTAACACACAGAAACACACAGGTACACACAATCTTTCTCTCTCTTTGTCTCTCTCTGTCTCTCTTTCTCTCTCTCTCTCTCCCCTTTGTGTTATATGTGCATGTAAATTTAGAGATTGCAAAACAAACTAGCAACTTTTATTATATAATTTGATCAGATGAATTGTAAAGGCAATGTATACAATTGTTAATTCTTGCATTTATTAGTCTTTTGGAAACAGCTTGAAATTTTCTAGGTTGAATAATAATACATTATTACAAACACAGATTTAATAATATATTAATATTGATATGTTATGAATTTATTTAATAATATTCATATTTCAGATTCACTTAGTAAATTCCTGAGTATGTTCTATGTGCAAGTTTCTTTAATGATGAGATACAAAAAACATAATGGCTGCCCCTGAAGAACTTAGAATCAAATAAATGTTTGGCATTTGTGTATATAATAGCAATGCAAACTTGGACATATTACACTTTCAAGTAATTTATTTTATTTATTTATTATTTTAATAGGTTTTGGGGAAACAGGTGGTGTTTGGTTACATGGATAAGTTCTTTAATGGTGATTTCTGAGATTTTGGTGCCCCCGCCACCCAAGCAGTGTACACCATACCCAATGGGTACACAATGTGTAGTCTTTTATCCCTCATCTCCCTCCCATTCCCCCGCCCCAGTCCCCAAAGTCCACTGTATCATTCTTGTGCCTTGGTGTCCTCATAACTTAGCTCACACTTATTAGTGAGAACATACAATATTTGGCTTTCCATTCCTGAGTTACTTCATTTAGAGTAATGGTCTCCAATTCCATTCAGGTTGCTGCAATTGCCATTATTTCATTCCTTTTTATGACTGACTAGTATTTCGTGGTATATATATCTACCACATTTTCTTTATCCACTTGACTGATGGGCACTTTTGCTGCTTCCATACAATTGCTGCTTGCAATTGTAAATCGTGCTGCTATAAACATGCTTGTGCACTTATCATGTTCATATAATGACTTCTTTTCCTCTGAGTAGATTCCCAGTGGTGAGATTGCTGGATCAAAGGGAAGATCTATTTTTAGTTCTTTAAGGAAGCTCCACACTGTTTTCCACAATGGTTGTACTAGTTTACATTCCCACCAGTAGTGTAGAAGTGTTCCTTTTCACCACATCCATGCTAACATCTACTTTTTTTTTTTTTTTTTTTTTTGAAACTATGGCCATTCTTGCAGGAGTAAAGTGGTATCACATTATACTTTTGATTTGCATTTCAGTGATGATTAGTGATGATGAGCATTTTTTATATGTTTGCTGACCACTTGTACATCTTCTTTTAGAATTATTTATGCGTGCCCTTAGGCCATTCTTTGATGGAATTGTTTATTTTTTTCTTGCTGATTTGTTTGGGTTCCTTGCAGATTCTGAATATTAGTCCTTTGTCAGATGTGTAATTTGCAAAGGTCTTCTCTCACTTTGTGGGTTGTCTGTTTATGATGCTGATTATTTCTTTTCCTATGCAGAAACTTTTTAGTTTACTTAAGTCTCATCTACTTACCTTTGTTTTTGTTCCATTTGATTTTGAGTTCTTGGTCATGAAGTCTTTGCCTAAGCCAGTGTCTTGAAGGGTTTTTCCAATGTCATCTTTTAGTATTTTTAGGGCTTCAGGTCTTATATGTAAGTCTTTGATCAATCTTGAGTTCATTTTTGTATAGGGTGAGAGATAAGGATCTGGTTTCATTCTTCTACATGTGGCTTGCCAATTATCTTAGCACCATTTGTTGAATAAAGTGTCCTTTCCACACTTTATGTTTTTGTTTGTTTTATTGAAGATTAGTTAGCTGTAAGTATTTGGCTTTATTTCTGGGTTTTCTATTGTGTTCTATTGGTCTATGTGCCTATTTTTATACTAGTACCATGCTGATTTGGTAAATACAACCTTATAGCATAGTTTGAAATGAGGTAATGTGATGCCTCCAGGTTTGTTCTTTTTGTTTAGTCTTGCTTTGGCTATGTGGGCCCCTTTTTGGTTCCATATGAATTTTAGAATTGTTTTTTCTAGTTCTGTGAAGAATTATGGTGGTATTTTGATGGGGATTGCATTGAGTTGGCAGTATGGTCATTTTCACAATATTTATTCTACCCATCCACGAGCATGGATGTGTTTCCATTTCTTTATGTTATCGATGGTTTCTTTCAGCAGTGTTTTATAGTTTTCCTTGCAGGGGTCTTTCACCTCCTTCAGTAGGTGTATTCCTAAGTTGCTTTTAGATGTTTTGTTTTGTTTTGTTTTGTTTTGGGTTTTTGCAGCTATTTAAAAGGGTTGAGTTCTTGATTTGATTCTTAGCTTGGTCGCTGTTGTTGTGTAGCAGTGCTAATGATTTGTATACATTAATTTTGTATGTTGAAATTTTGCTGAATTTATTTATCAATTCTAGCAGCTTTTTGAATGAGTCCTTAGGGATTTCTAGATGTACAATTATATCATTGGTAAACCATGACAGTTTTACTTCCGCTTTACCAATTTGGATGCCCTTTCTTTCTTTCTCTTGTCTGACTGCTCTGGCTAGGACTTCTAATACTATGTTGAATAGAAGTAGTGAAAGTGGGCATCCTCATCTTTTTCCAGTTCTGAGGAAATGCTTTCAACTTTCCCCCATTCAGTATAATGTTGGTAGTGGGCTTGCTATAGAGGGATTTTATTACTTTAAGTTGTGTCTCATCTATGCCAATTTTGCTGATCATTTTAACCATATAGGGATTCTTAATTTTGTCAAATGCTTTTTCTATATCTGTTGAGATGATCATGTGATTTTTGTACTTAATTCTGTTTATATGGTGTGTCACATTTACTGACTTGCATAAGATAAAATCTCCTTGCATCCTATGAAACTCACTTGATCATGGTGGATTGTCTTTTTGATATGCTATTGGATATGGTTAGCTATTTATTTTGGTTGAGGATTTTTGCATCTATGTTCATCAGGGTTATTGGTCTGTAGTTTTCTTTTATTCTTATATCCTTTCCTGGTTTTGGTGTTAGAATGATATTGGCTTCATAGAATGATTTAGAGAGGATTCCCCCTTTCTCTATCTTTTGGAATTGTGTCAACAAAATTGATACCAACTCTTCTTTGAAAGTCTGATAGAATTCAGCTGCGACTTTGTCTGGTCCTGTACTTTTTTTTTTTTTTATTTCAATCTCACTGCTTGTTATATTATATTATTTATATGGAAATCAAAGATCTTAGAAAGTCAAAACAGTAACTAGAAAGAACATTTAATTGTATGACTGACACTATTATCTTTGAAGACTACTATAAAGCTATAGTAATCAGGAGACTGCAGTTTGTCATAAATATGGACACATAGATAAATGACACAAAATAGAGTGTAGGACTAGATTGGTATACATATGAGCCACTAATTTTTCAAAAAAGGTGCCTAGATAATTCAATGGAGAAAGTATAGTTTTTCTACCAAATGTTCCTGAAACAAGATATCTGTATGTAAAATGTGAATATTGAACACCTACATAATATTATAATTCAAAATTCAAAATGAATATTATCCAAAAATATAAAAGTTGAAACCTTTAAAAAAAAGAGTAAGAGTCAATATTTAACAAACTTGAAGTAGGCAAAGATTTATTGGAGAAAACACAAAAAGCACTAACAACAGGTGAATTAAAAAGTTGGACTTAGCATTTTCTTTTGAAAAGTGGCTGACGCTGTAGGGTAAGTCTGTTTAAAACAAATCCGTTAAAGAACTTATATCTAGGACATATACATAGACTTTAACAAATACATAATAAAGAGGCAAACTTTTTTCTAAGTGGACAAACGCCTCCAACAGACACTTTGCAAAATAAGATATACAGATTGCCAGCAAGGTCAAGGAGAGGTGTTCAGCATAAAACAAGAGCTTAAAACTAAGACTACAAGGAGAGACCATTTCATACTCACTAGAATTGCAAAAAATTAAAAATAATCACACAAGGTCTTGGCCAGAATATAAACTATTTGAACGGTCATACATAATTAAATAATGACTTCAAAATAATTTTTGACATTTCCTGTTAAACCCTAAAATTTTTTGATATTTTTCCAAGATAAATAAAAACATGTCCACCAATAATATATACAAATGTTTTATATGTTCACCAATGATATATACAAATAGTTTTATTTGTAATAGTATCAAACTAAAAGAACCCAAAGGTATATAAACATTTAAGTGGAAAATAAACTACTATATCAGAGAAAAGGAACACTTTTCTGCTACATGCTACAACATCCATGTCTTTTAAACATTATAATGAGCAAAAGAAGCCAGAGACAAAACAAACAAAACAAACAAACAAAATAAAACCCTACATACTGTATAATCTCTTTTACATGAAATCCTGAGAGACATAAAAATAAGTTACTATGATAGAAATCAGGTTAGGTGTTGCCTGGGGTCAGGGTATGGGTGAGAATTTATTGAAAGAGGGGCATGAAGGAGCTTTCTGCAGTGAGGGATGTCTTTACTCTCTTGATTGTGATAATAGTTTAAAGGTATTTACAGTTGCCATAACACTAAACTATGCAATTAAAATGTGGAAATATTAAGGATGCAAATTATACCTCAAAGAATTTATCCAAAATATTATAATCAGAAAGATAATTTGTCAATAATGTTTATATGTAGTGACAGTTAAGATGTAGGTGTTACACAGATTGAAGGCTGGTAGATCGATTAAGAGAGTATTGTCATAGTCTATACAAGAGGTATAGAAAACCTGTCAAGGAAAGCATAAATAAAACACTCCCAGCACTTTGGGAGGCCAAGGAGAGCAGATCACCTGAGGTCAGGAGTTCAAGATCAGCCTGGTCGACATGGTGAAACCCCGTCTCTACTAAAAATACAAAAATTAGCCGGACATGGTGGCATGCCTGTAATCCCAGCTACTCTGGAGTCTGGGGCAGGGGAATAGCTTGAACCGGGGAAATGGAGATTTCAGTGAGCTAAGATCGTTCCTCCGTCTCAAAACAAAACAAAACAAAACAAAATAACAACAACAAAAACTTAAAAAGGGAAATATGATAAAAATGATTGAGGAATTTAGTACTTTGCTTTTGTTGGACTTCTGAACTTGTAGAGTCAAATCTTTGAAATACGTAGCCACTATATTTCCTTGCTTGAAGTTATTATAATAATAGTATACTTTATGCTATAAAATGTTTGTGTCCCATAAAGTAAGAGACTGAAGCTTATCCCCAGTATGACAGCATTTGAAGGTGGAACATTTGGGAGGTAATTAGGTTATGAAAATAGAGACCTTATGAATGGGATCAGTGCTCTTATAAGAAAAGACAAAAGAGACGATCTCTTTGTTTGTGCCATGTGAGGACACAGCAAGAAAATGTCTCTAAACCAGGAAAACAGCCTTCCTTAGACACTGGATATGCTAGACCCTTGATGTTGGATTTCTTAGTTCCTTAACTTTGAAAATAAATATTTGTTGTTTAAACCACCCAGTCTATTGCACTCTGTTATAACAGTCTGAGCTAAGACACTTCACAGAAGATTTGTTAATCAACAAAATAATGGCCTCAGTTTACTCCATGACTACATTGGAGCAAATCTAGAATATGAACTACACATTTACCAGTGTATGCTACTTGTACAGCTGTTTTCTTGTTATATGTGGGTAGTAATATATGCTAACACAAATGAAAATATTTCTGAAGTATTCACTCAACATATCCAAATACTCTGTGAAAAACTATCACACTTGCATTGAAAGTCCTGTGAATCCTTGGCTTACCTGTAATGCTTTGGGAGATTTATTTGAAAAAAATTGACAAATACAGCAGAAGTACATATAAATCCTTCGTTTGGAAATTTTTCAGCAGTAACCTTTGCAGCAGTAATGAACTATCATGCTCATGCCTTTTTGAAGGCATTTGGACTTCAATATATTAAATAGTGGATTTTAATTGTACTAAGAAAAACTAGACTACAAACCTGGTTTTTCAGAATTAAAAGACTTTTTTCACATTGCAAACATTTTATAAGGAAATACTCTGATTCTTTTCTTACTTTTCCTAATTTACATGTTCTTTCAGTAAAAATGAAATGCTGTTACAGAAAGAAACAGCTGGGATTTTTCTATAAGGTGAAATAGAAGTATTTTGACAAGATTGCCATGAATTAAGGTTAACTATGCAGTGAAGGCAGAAGTAGCCAACACAACGGAGATGAATATTCTGAGAAAAGGAAAAAAAAAAGTCTTATAGAAAGAGGTTAAGGGTTAAATACCATAGTATTTGAATGTTGGCCAAACAATACTCCGTAGTTTATATTTTAGTTCAGGTTCTGAGGTGTAACCCTTTCCTTTTGCCAAGAAAAAATGATAATAATAAATAGGTTGTGTTAATATATATTTAAAGTGAGGAATTTATAGGAAAGAGATACTTGAATTTTAAAAAGACAGGAGGAGATACTGGGACATGGAACAGTCTATCCTCTGGCAAGACTTTAGTGAAGATGCTATCTTTAGGGAAATGTTCACTTAATGAACATCGCTTTTTGTGTTTTTAGTACTTTCTAAGTCATTAACATTTGCATTTTTAGGCAGCAAGTCTTAGAAGATCACAATTATAAGTTAAATCACCCAGCCTCTAGAATCATGAGAATAAATACTGTAATCTAGAATCATGAGAATAGTCTATAAGCAGTTTCTAAATCTCAAGATGAGAAAATTTATCATCAGAAAGTTAAGTATGTTTCTAATTTAACTTAATCTTTCCTTATATCTTTCATAAAAATGCATACTTGCACAACTTAGTCATCCACAGAATTTTAATTTGTGTATATCTGCAACTTTACTTTTTGTATGTGCATTTCTTTCCAGAAAGCTGTGGGTTACAGATAATTCTTTTGTTTAAGTTATGACAATTCACAGGACCATCTCTGAATTCCTAGACTAGTTTTGACACCTCACACTGGGCATTTTATTAGTATCACCTGCTACCCTATTGTGGCATTTGTCATATCACAATATGATCAATGGTTTTGTCTATCCTGGACTATTGTAGGTTCAATAAGGCAGAGCAAATCTTCAAGTACAGTGCATGGAACAGAAATATGAGTGTTCAGTATATATTATTAAATGAGTTTTTAAATTGAACACATTGAAAACCAAAGGTCTTCAGTTGACAGCATTTTAAATAAATACATAACACCCTTTAATTAACTCAACAATAGTGAAAAAATAAAAGATTTAACATATTTGAGCAGTAAGTTACACTGTCTTCTTTTAATTTGTAGCTCCTTCTTTCCTATTATGTGCACCTGGTCTGACATCAACAGTTTTCCTTAAGTCTCCTTAATAAAAAGGGCACTGTTACACTAAGCCACATCACCGACTGTTACGTGCTTTCAACATAAGCCAACCCAGAAAACTGTTTGGTGAACAATTAAGAATACAATAAAAGAGTTTTCCTGATAACATTCTAGTTATAGGAATTGTACTATTACCTAATGAGAAGCCAGAAAGTAAAACAGTTGTGATGATTTATATATTTTCACCCCTTTCTATTGCTTACAAAAAAAACCCCTGAGCTTTAAAAAAGCTCAAAGGGACATGACAGATTTAAAATAATATTCTAGTACTAAGCAGTTTTTCCTCAATGTCCTCCGGGTAATTAGAGAACCTTTGATTTTTCGCTGGTTTTTCCTGTTTTAAGAAAAAATTAATCATTGACTAATTTGAAAATGCATTTTGTAAATGTGATATATTTTCTGATGGCACTAAAACACATACTTCTGAAAGGGATCTCTGGTGTTTTGTTCGTGTTTCAGATATGAAGAAACTCAGACAGAAAAGTAAAGTTATCTGAGCTAGCAAGGAGACCGAAAACCTGGCTCTGCAACCAGCCTGCCTGAGTTGGTGTCTGGGTCAGCACTGAGGAATTTTTTACATAAGGCAACTGATTGAAACTCTTCTCTTTGTTGTAAAATGCTGATATTAGTGAAGCCTAAACCATAGAATCATTGTGAGGATTAAATAAATAAATGTGAAACACTTAGAAAAAGTGGAGGATAGAAAACAGAGACAAAAACTAATTTTTATGATTGATCTAAACTACAAATTGGTAAATAACAAATGTCTACTTTTTTATTCTAAAATCTGAAATCAGTTACTGTTAATTAGTCCAAAAGAGAATAGATACTGGTTTTATTAGATAGCAGTTCCAATGAGTGGTGTCAGTATAAAATATTAAATAAATTAATTAACCTACTAAATAGTTATCTCTTTTGAATGAATACATTTTCTTAGTAACATACAACTAAAATTAGCTATTCTGTTTCCTGTATTTAACATTTTATTTGTTTAGGAAGATTTTATCACAGACAATTAAATGTTTAAGGAATACACTGTTAAAAACTGGCCAATCTTCTCCATTAACAGGCAACAACATAGAGCACCATTTATTGTTCACTTGGCTATATAAATTGGGCAATGCACTTTCTTCAAATTCCCGTCTATTCCCCTTAAATTCCATCAACTGTTCAACAGAGCGCAGATTTCTCTCCTTTTCCAGAAAGACATGTCTCTGTTACAAGCCCATTCTCATTGCCAAACACTGTCAAGAAATGTGAAGGATCTGGAATTTTCCCTATTTACAAAATGGTAAGTTAACTTGCCACAGTTTCACGCAAACTGACAAAAGACAGAAACTCTCAAATTAGAGATGTCTTTATTACTTACATGGAAAATAGCCTTCAAACTGCCAAAATACTTACGCAGTTTCTCTGACCACCGGTTTCCCCAGGACCACATGAAGGGTCAGATGATACCTGTGCATACTGTAGGTTGTTTTTGTGGGCCAAAGATTCAGTACATTTTCTTTTTTTCTTTTTGCAAGTAACAAACACTGTGGCAAACAACAAACTAACCAGCTTCCCCACCTTTTGGAGCAAAGTTTACTAAAGTCACTCTGTGGTCTCCATAACCTATTTAGTCACCCATGTGACTAGCTACAGGAACTTCTCAGAATCAGGACAAGTTTTGTAATGTGGTACATTCAGCAAATACAAGCAGAGATATTAAGGGATTTGGGGTGGTAGATTGTTTCTTCTAATACACACCACAAAATAATAAAACTAAACCAACAAAATTAAGACTAAACAGTAAATTTAGAGACTAAATTTACTTAGTCTTGAAGATGACATGATTGGATATTTAGAAAACCCCATCATCTCAGCCCAAAATCTCCTTAAGCTGATAAGCAACTTCTCAGTTTTATTCCCTTATTTGGCAAACAAATTCTCAGGATACAAAATCAAAGTGCAAAAATCACAAGCATTCCTATACACCAATAACAGACAAACAGAGAGTCAAATCATGAGTGAACTCCTATTCACAATTGCTACGAAGAGAATAAGATACAACTTACAAGGGATGTGAAGGACCTCAACATCATCAACAGCTGGAAATTAGATTACAAAGTCAAAGAAGAATCACTAACAGCTGGAAATTAGATTACAAAACAAAAATAAAAACCCATCATCACTTTTTTTTTTTTTTTTTTTTTTGTCCCTCTCTTATCCCCTTTTGACCTTGGCGGAGTCTCAAATAGTGATGTCTA